>NW_026775581.1:39142680-41542680 GCF_030987335.1 Cornus florida | reverse complement strand
TTTTATTTTCTTTAAATATATCATTGTCGAATTAGATTTAATTTTATTAATAAACCCATAATAAAAGTTAATTTGTGGTAGAGTTTTACAAAAATTATTTTGTTTTATATATCAATTAATAAATATTTTTTATATTAATAATTATTGTCTAATTAGATTTTTTTTATTAAAAAATTCATAACAATAAATAGATAAATAGGTTAATTTAAATTTTATTATTTAAACTTTAATTTTTTAGATATTTTTTTATACAAATAAATAAATACTTAAATACTGAAACTCTTTGCACTCTAATAATAGTATAGATAAAAGCTCTTTTTATATCAATTAATAAATATTTTTTTATATAAATAAATAAATACTGAAATACTGAAACTTTATGGCAGAGTTTCTGTATTTTACTCTAAAATTCTAGATTTCTAGAATTTTCAATTTCTATCCTCCTTCCTCTATGCCTCTATTTATAGGCTTTTTGGATTAGTACAATGATGACATGTGTGATAATTACATAATCATAACTGCCCGGCCGCTTATATTGTGATAATTATTTATAAAAAATAACTATTCTTTTTATACTAAACTAAAAATTAGAGTTTTATAGAAACTATTTTTATAAAAACTATTTTTATATCAATAAATAAATATTTTTTTTATAGAAATAAATAAATACTAAAATACGTTGCATTGTTTTATTATGTAATTTTTAATTAATAAATATTTTTTATTTTAATAATTCTTGTCTAATTAGATTTACTTTTATTATAAAACTCTTAATAAATAGATAAATAAGTAATTTGTGTTAGAGTTTTATAAAAACTCTTTCAAAATGTCTTTTTATATCAATTAATAAATAATTTTTTATATTAATAATACTTGTCTAATTAGATTTCCTTTTATTAAAAAACTCATAATAAATAGATAAATAAGTAATTTATGTTAGAGTTTTATATAAACTCTTTAAATATATCTTTATCTAGTGTGATAGAGTTTTATTGAAAATAAAATAGGTAATTTGTGATAGAGTTTTATATAAATTATTTTATTTTCTTTAAATATATCCTTGTCTAATTAGATTTAATTTTATTAAGAAACTCATAATAAATGCTAATTTGTGCTATAGTTTTAGAAAAATTATTTTGTTTTATATATCAATTAATAAATATTTTATATATTAGTAATTCTTGTCTAATTAGATTTTCTTTTATTAAAAATTTCATAATAATAAATAGATAAATAGGTTAATTTAAATTTTATTATGTAGATTTTAGTGTTTTAATTATTATTTTTATATAAATAAATAAATACTTAAATATCGAAACTCTTTGCACATCTAATAATAGTATAGATAAAAACTCTTTTTATATCAATTAATAAATATTATATATATATAAATAAATAAATACTAAAATACTGAAACTCTTTGGCAGAGTTTTATGTATTTTACTCTGAAATTATGAATTTCTAGAATTCCCAATTTTTGTACACTTCCTCCTTCCTCCATGCCTCTATTTATAAGTTTCTTGAATTAATAATAATTACATAATCATAACTGGGCCGGGCCGGTTATATTGTTATAATTATCCATAAAAAATAACTATTCTTTTTATATTGAACTAAAAATTAGAGTTTTATATAGAATGTGATTGATTTTATTAGGTAATTTTTAGAGTTTTATAGAAACTATGTTTACAAAAACTATTTTTATATCAATTAATAAATATTTTTTTATATAAATAAAGAAATACTGAAATACTGAAACACTCTACATGATTTTATTAGGTAATTTTCAATTAATAGATATTTTTTATTTTAATAATTACTGTCTAATTAGATTTACTTTTATTAAAAAAACTCATAATAAATAGATAAATAGGTAATTTGTATTTAAATATTGAAACTCTTTGCACATCTAATAATAGTATAGATAAAAAAAAATTTATATCAATTAATAAATATTTTTTTATATAAATAAATAAATACTAAAATACTGAAATCTTTGGCAGTGTTTTTGTATTTTACTCTGGAATTCTGAATTTCTGTACCATTTCCTCCTTCATCTGTGCCTCTATTTATAAGATTCTTGGATTAATAGGATGATGACATGTGTCATTTTTTTTTATAATTACATAATCATAACTGGACCGAGCCGGTTATATTGTGATAATTATCTATAAAAAATAACTATTCTTTTTATATTGAACTAAAAATTAGAGTTTTATATAGAATGTGATTGATTTTATTAGGTAATTTTTAGAGTTTTATAGAAACTATTTTTACAAAAACTATTTTTATATCAATTAATAAATATTTTTTTATATAAATAAATAAATACTGAAACACTTTGCATAATTTTATTAGGTAATTTTCAATTAATAAATATGTTTGATTTTAATAATTCTTGTCTAATTAGATTTATTTTTATTAAAAAACTCATAATAAATAGATAAATAGGTAATTTGTGTTAGAGTTTTATAGAAACTTTTTTAACCTCTTTTTATATCAATTAATAAATAATTTTTTATATTAACAATATTTGTTTAATTAGATTTCCTTTTATTAAAAAAACTCATAATAGATAGATAAATAGATAATTTGTTTTAGAGTTTTATAAAAACTATTTAAATATATCTTTGTTTAGTGTAATATAGTTTTATTGAAGATAGAATAGGTAATTTGTGATAGAGTTTTATAAAAATTATTTTATTTTTTTTAAATATATATATCCTTGTCTAATTAGATTTAATTTTACTAAGAAACTCATAATAAAAGCTAATTTATGGTAGAGTTTTAGAATAATTATTTTGTTTTATATATCAATTAATAAATATTTTATATTAATAATTCTTGTCTAATTAGATTTCTTTTATTAAAAAAATTCGTAATAATAAATAGATAAATAGGTTAATTTATGGACCATTTTTTAATTTTATTAGTTAATTTTGAGTTTTATAGAATTTATATCGTGGGATATAATAATTAATGAGAACTCTTTATTGTGAATTAAATTCTTCTTATATTTTGTTAATTTGAATTTTTTTAGGTAATTTTGAGTTTATGGAATTTATATCAATTAATAAATAAATACTAAAACTCTTTGCACAAAGGCCGAGAAAAGTAGTACTACACTTGATCTTAGCCAAAAGACCAAGAAAGGTTAACCAAAAGGCCGACCCAACCAAAAGGCCAACCCAAAAAAATTTAGTACTACACTTGATCTTAGCCTAAAGGCTGAGAAGGTGTGATTATTATTTCTTTAGCTTTATAGTTTTATAAGAGGTCTTCATGTAATCCTTTTTATTTAAAACCAATGTGGGACTTTGTAATTTGAATTAAACTCTTTTTATATTTTGTTAGTTTGAATTAATTTTAATTTTATTAGGTAATTTGGAGTGTTATAGAATTTATATCAATTAATAAATAAATACTGAAATATTGAACTACTGAAACAGCACATTTAATAATAGTATAGATATAGACACACACAATATATATATATATATATATATATATATATATATATATATATAATTTATTTTTTCTTTTTTGAAGGCTACCCATTCCGCTATTAAAGTGATTTACAGTCATAAATAAGAACAAAAATGGAATATTTTTGCTGCCATCTTTCTCTTTCCTTTTCTTTTTTCATCTCTTTCAATTTCTACCTTATAGTCAAAGAAAAAAAAAATTCTACCATATAGATTGGGTTAAATTTGTATAGCCAGATTTTCAGTATGCCAATTAATTGTTGCTGCATCATTAGCAATTTCACTCCATTACTTTAATTATGATTTTTTTTTTTTTTTTTCCCTTCTTTGTACATTCCAATTCAACTCTTTACTATTATTTATGGTTTATTAAAGATATAATTGTCAAGTTAAATTATGTTAATAGTTAAAAGAGCTTCAAAAAATTTACCCATCAAACAACTTTTTTGTTTTAAATTCATTTTATCAAAATGCATTCTTCAAAGCCGATTCAGTGGAAGGAATTTTAGAAAGTGAAAGCTGCCCCGAACTGGGCCTAAAACTTTTTAAATAATATTATGAATAAATGTTCTATATTTTAAATAACTATATGCTCTTCTTTAATAAAGTTGCTATTATTAAATATTATAATATTATATTAAAAGATATTATTATAAAATTAACAATACAATACAAGTATTTTCAAAAATATTGTTACGGAACAAATTTTAAATAATTTAATTATAAAAATACTTATATAATATATCATCAAAAACCTAACATATTTTTTATGTAACATTTTTTCTATTATAACAACCGCGCCAAAATGGCTTTATATCGGTAAGAGAATTGTAATAAATTATTGTTTTTTTTTTTTTTTTTCCCATCATACTTTTGAATATAATAACAACAATATCCAAATTTTTTTTTTTTGTCTAAACTAAAATAACTTTATTCCAAAACCATATAAAGCCTACACAAAATGGCCGAAAATTAGCAAATTCCTGCAGCTAAAATCCAGCCTCAGAGCTGGTAATCTTCTAAGCCTGGCCCATTGACAAGCCGAATCCTGCTGAGCTCGGACCTAGGCCACCTAAAAAATTGTAGCGATCCATTAAAGTGAGAGTACTTTTATTTAACTAACTAGACACCGATGACTGTAACATCATTACAAGAAAGTGTGAAAGTGTTTCTTCGGGATGTGAGATAGGCGCTTTCAGACATTTCATGCAAATTGAACTGATCAGGAATTGCACAAGAACAATAAGAAAAAGTAACTCACAACACCTTACGCAATTTTGCATACATGAATTGCCTCGTTGCATCTCTGCAGCAAAAACCCTAAACACAAAGGCCGCATTACGCCATTTGAATGCCACTCACTTTCTCAAACATCATGGTTTTGACAACATTCTTTACGAAGACATAAAAGCATTCTCTGCAAGAACTAGGCATTAAAGTGGACATTCGAAGCTGCTGATCTTGTTTGTCATGGCAGCATACGGAACTCGGGAAAGAGCGGACACCAGGCTTTGGGCGCTCCAAACCACATGCGGCCAAGATGGAATGGGTGGCAAGCCTCGCGACTTCCTTGAATGCATTCACTTCTGCAGAGAAAAATCAATGAATTTTCGTTATTCAGCATTCCCACACGATAAATTGAAGTAAAACAGCTTCAAGCCAATCATAATAATTAAAGGGGCATCTCAAACGGGGCCATCTACAGTTTCTGCAGATCTAAATAAAACTAGAATGTTATCCATGACATTAAATTTCACCATATTTTCTTTCTTGGGGTGGACAAGATCCAGGATATGATTTCCAGGTGTTCATATGTCGCATTATGCAGATTATGACAATATTAACATTCAAATTTTGTTTTTCTTTTCATAATTCAACAAAAATGATCAAGGATATAATTATCAAATTTATTTACTATTATTTATTTATGCTACCGAATATGAAGTTTACTTGCCAGCACTCAGAATCTTTAAATGTTAGCGTATCCCATTTCCATAAATCATTTATGATAAATGGTAAATTGCCCAGGATTTCTATACTTATCTCACCATTGCAGGGACCTTCACTCGGATTCGCAAAGTCCTAAAGAAGCAGATTTGGGTCGTTGAACTCAAACCAATAAAAAAAAAAATTTGAAGTATACACTTCGGGGAAATCATAATTGCCTATAAAAACATAAGGAAGCTAGAACCTTTCCTTTACCATGTTCCCATAACCTAAGAATTGTAGTGGTAATCACTTCACAGAGACTATTTATGAAAGACACAAGCTCAAACAAAATGTGCATACCTAACTTTTTATCTCCACTCAGAAGCTTTAGATTGAGCTTGACAAGAGATTGAATCTCAGTCTTCACATTGTCATCTCTTTTAGCCTGGCTTTTGGCACTTTGTCGTTCTGTCTTAGATTTACCTTCAGGAGTTTCTATCTTGCAGGAGGAAGAGGCATCCGATGTACCACAAGTAAAATTTGAAGCTATCTGCACTGACCCAACGGCAGATCCATTATGCTTTTTAAGAACATCCGATGAGGCTCCAAGTGAATACTCCTGTGATTGTTTCCCGCCATTTCCATAGCAAATGTCAAATTGAGCTGAAGTCTGGGCCATCCTAGCAGACGGCAATTCATACACTTGTGAATTAGATGGAAAACCCGCACCGAATTTTAAATTTGTCACCATAGTAACAGTCCTCTGCTTTTGTTTTTCAAACATCGGAGATTTATGCAAATCGTTTACCTTTTCCAGAGAATTATACTGGTAATGGTTTTTATATCCATTGATTTTAAGATTCGTAGCCACAGGTCGTTTCCCATTCGCCATGAGAAGACATGGATTCACGTTAGCTTTTCCTTTTGGAACATTTACTTTGCTTGAATGATGTTTTGAAGCCTGATGCATGAAGCTGGCCCTTCCACGCCCCTTTTCTATTGACTTTGCAGCATCCATCATTTTCCATGCTTTTTCTATATCGTATGAGCCTCTATTCTGCGAAATATTACAGGAAGCATCATTATGAGCTGTCAATTGCTGACCCTTGCAAGAACTGCAATTAGGTTGACTTAATTTGTCATGATTAGTGCAACTGTAACAGAAGCTCAAGGCCCCATTTCGGAAGCCGTTCCAATTTTCACGTAATGCTCGTATGCTATGATGCACGTTGCGATAACGCTGCAACGTTCTCGCAGCCAAGGCAGTCGCGTTAGATGCAACAGCAGGAGTTCTTGAATCCCCCTCGGACGCGTTAGATGCAACAGCAGGAGTTCTTGAATCCCTCTCAGACGCGTTAGATGCAACAGCAGGAGTTCTTGAATCCCCCTCGGACGCGTTAGATGCAACAGCAGGAGTCCTTGAATACCTCTCAGACGCGTTAGATGCAACAGCAGGAGTTCTTGAATCCCCCTCGGACGTGTTAGATGCAACAGCAGGAGTTCTTGAATTCCCCTCAGACGCATTAGATGCAACAGCAGGAGTTGTTGAATCCCCCTCAGACGCGTTATCTGCAACACTCATTCCTCTGTCAGGAGCAATACCAGATGACAACCCACTTGTACGCAGAGAATCTGTAGTATGGGGTCTCTGAACCTCTCTGATACCGGGTTCCGCTACAATATCAAAGACAGAAACAGAAGCCCCAGCTGGTGGCACTTCATGAACGTTACCACTGGTTTGACTGGCACAACCGGTATCTATTTCGATTTTGGTATATTCAACCACAGAAACGGTACAGTCCTGGCAAAACCAATCACCTACAGGTCCAGTGGCACCCAGACCAACACAGTAAGTATGATAGGCAGAGTCACAAAGATCACAAAGTAGTAGACGGCTTTCATCTATCCTACTACGGCACACACCACATTGCACTTCCGAATATGGATGAGGAGTCTCTATTTCCCTATGGCACACCTGCAAGGGCAAGGATACGTCAAAATAAAACATGTAACAATCAGTAGATAATAAGGCTTCCAGTTTAAGCTACAGTTTGCGGACAAGGACTAGATTGACAGTCCAAAGTAATACGAATTGTCACAGATGGCACAGCAACTCTCTTAGATTTAGACATTGGGCCAAGCCAATATGTGTAATCTTGCAAATCCACAATATCATATATATCTACAAGTGCACATATCAGTTGTGCGCGTGCGCTCTTGACTGGGAGTTAAAAAGAGAATCTTAGAGAAATTAATGAATAAAATATTTACTTGGTAATAGATTTGACAATGGAAGGCATAATGTACTTGCATTACATGCAAACTTTAATAAATAATATAATAGTGTCCAACCAGCCCCGAAATGGGTAGACACGAGTTGTCTCTACAAGTGTGCAACAAGTTAATCATCCAGGGGAGAAAATTTTCCACATATATAGTCGAATTTAGGTTTCATACCTATTAATAATAGAACACAAAAATGAGAACAAGGATAGCAACTCGTACTTGCTGATTTCAACTAAATCCGAAGATCAAAAGGGGTTGTAATGGAGTTCTTAGATTTCTACAAGGTTTGAGCTAAGAAACTTAAAGCTGAGCAAAGCTTGGGCTTCACCCTAATCACATGCACTCAAATTGTATGAATTTGATGATTTTACAGCAACCAACAAAGTTTTCCCTCACATTATCTTTCAAGCAAATACCAACTTAAAAGAAGTCTTAGTTAAATTATAAACATGTCTAACAACTTATAATTTGTTTCATGTTGCACAAAGCCACTCTCATTCTTCCATCCCAAACTTTTAGCAGGAGAGAGAGAGAGATAGAGAGTGCTGGGAATTAAGTAACCTGCAACAAGGTAGAGGATGACCAAGGCAAACTTAAATAGACTTCAAATGAACCAAATCAAGCCAAATCTTCATATAAAAGTAAAAAGCTTATTCTTAAATCTTAACAAGAGCAGAACAATGAGTATTTCAAAAACTCCCATCTTGTAATAATCTAGGAATTGATTTTCATGGATTGTACATTGATCCTAGATTACACTGTTTTTTGGTCTGTTTCCTTTTTATTACTTGATTTATTTATTTGATTGGTATACGTTCATGAATGACTTTTTTTTATTGTTATTTTTATTTTTTAGTATGGTAATATGAGACCAAAAGCTAGAATACAAAGACACATAGATAGTAAAAATGGAAAAATAAAAACATTCTTGAAGAAATTAAAAGTTTGTGATTAACTCAACAATGTTCACTTGATTATCACATTTGATCACCATAATGGTCACCATCATGGTTTAGATTAAAATTTGTGAATTCCGATTTTTAACTAATATTCACAAAAATTGGATAATTAACATAAAGGCAAAAGACCAAAGTAAACAAATTAAGAAAAGGAGCAGGAAAACAAAAATAAGAAGAATGACATAAATTAGCTGGCAATCAAATAAAAAAATATAAAAATTGTGAAAAGGGCTAGATGTGAGATTTTGTCCGAGTCTACAAAGGCAACAAGAAAAATAAAATTTAAAAATAATTGTTTTAGGAAAAAATTGGCTGTCATTGAATGTGAAATCCTTCAAATATAAAGTATTTGGAGAGAAATATGAAGGAATGTGGTAAAATATGTTTGCTTTGTTTGAATATTGAGGATTGTATTGGCAAATTCCTAGGTAAAACTAGGTTGTAAGTAGAACAAAATGTCTTCGAGTCAATATATTTACAACCAAAGATTAGATTTTTACTATGGAACACATAAACCTCTAAAGCCTCTCTCTCTAATACTGAGAGACAGAGGAATAACCAGTGGGTATTTTTTATTTTTTATAGTTTTTCTTAATTTGTATTTTTTAAGTGATTACTAAATTGCCAAAAAAGTCCAGGCCCATTCTCAAAACATGAAAATTGGTTTAAGCCTAAAATAAACTCACACTCAACTTCAACCAAGTCAATTCCAAAAACCAAAACAAACCCACTACAAATCTTCACAATCAGACTATATATATATATATATATATATGTATGTATGTATAGTGTTGAGAAATTCCTGACCTGATCACGAACTGGAACGTTAACAAGGCGCTCGGTGAGAAACAATCCATCCTTTGGCGGACGACGAATAGTGGTGAACCTGCGCTTACACAGGGGGCAACGAGACTCGACCTTTGACCATTCCATGATGCAGACGAAGCAGAAGTAGTGGTCGCAGCCATCGATACACCCTCTGATAGCATTCCCATCTTCCATCAAACATATTCCACAGCAGTCCCTTTCCGAATCATCAACCGTTGATTCATCAATTCTTTTGTCCATCAAACATATTTCACAAGTGTGCGTTTCCGAATCATCAACCGTTGATTCATCAATTCTTGTGTCTTTTCCTTTGGAGAACGAGGAGGAAGGTGAGCTTAGGGTTTTGAGGCGTTTGCTGGGAGACATCTCCGGTTCGTCCAGGGTTATGGCGGCATGCTTGTGGGACGACCCTGAGGTATCTGAGTCACTCGCCATGGCTGGAGAAATCACAGGTTTTGTGGTAATTGCAGATCGAGCTGTGGTCCTACACTTTATTGAAAAACTACTGCTTTGTTTGGTAATATTGGATTTGCAAATAGAATTGAAAAAGGAATTGAATCCTAATTAAAATACTACTAGGATTCTGTTGGTTTAGTTAGCCGGAATTTAATGGTAAACAAAAAACGGAAAGTAGAGCGAATGGAGAAAAAAAAAAAAAAAAATTATTTTTATTATGTATTTAGTTAGTAAAACTTATTTTAATAAAATTGTGAAAAAATATTGTATTATTAGTCTGAATAACAATGAAAAGAAAATAATTTTACCTTAAAAACAATTTTTACAAGTTCAATATAAAGTAATATAAGCATAAAAAAAACAAAAACCTATACAATTGAGTTATTATTGCTATTTTTTTTTTTTTTTATTCTATTAGATTAGCTCACATCCTTTGTTAGGTTGGAGAAGGTGCTCTTTAGGAGAAGGTGCTAATTTAAAGAGCCTTGTAACTAATGTATCTGTTACCTAATGATTGACTACGAGGAACGGCCAATTTTTGTTTTTATTGAAATACAATTTGAAGTAAACTACTTATAACAATCATGTAAAAATGGGCGCAAATTTTCTGCGGTCTCTAATCCTGCGGTCTCATGCACTGCACTGTCGTGTTTGGTTTGGCACAACAAAAAAAGTAAACTAACGTCACAGTAAACTTAACATTAAAATGCTAACCGTAAATCAAAAAGAAAAAACAAAAAAGAAAGAAAAATCGAAAAATCAAAAAAGGAAAGTTAAAAAACACATATTTTGGCGCAACAGCTTCTTCACTTTCCCTTTCTTCCCTTTTGGTTTTCTTATTTCTCTCATTTCCTTTTCGTTTTGTTCCATTATTTCTTTTCAATTTCTTTAATTCAAACCCTAATTCGTCTCTCCTTGTTCTATAAAAAACATATTGCTTTTGAATTCCTTTTTATTCAAAGCCCTAATTCATCCCTCCTCCTTAATTTTTAATTTTTTATTATATTTTGGTGCCCCCGCTTCTTCACTTTCCCTTTCTTGCCTTTTGGTTTTCTTATTTCTCTCATTTCCTTTACGTTTTGTTCCATTATTTCTTTTTAATGTCTTAATCTAAACTCTAATTCGTCTCTCCTTGTTCCATAAAAAATATATTGTTTTTGAATTCCTTTTTTATTAAAACCCTAATTCCTCCCTTCTCCTTTATTTTTTACTTTTTTGAATCAAAACCCATATTGCACTGATTTCCTTCCATAAATTGGTGATTTCTTCAATAAGAATCTCCTTTTCATCTACGGAAAAGAAATCTACAATGGACCTAGCCTGTTAAACAAATCTACAATAGACCTTAGCTGTTATCTACAATTGACCTAATTAATGCTTGATGGTTGGTAAGTCTTAATACATGTTATTAATATTATGCATTTAATAGTATCGTTCATTTATTGTTCAAAATATAGTGACAATTTTGTTTTGAATTGAACATTGTAGATTTAGAACTGAATTTATGATTCTTTCATTTGTCATCTGTTAGTATAAATTATGATATTTTTTATTTGAAATTGACATCGGTTAAGCATTCTAGTGAATTTGAAATCTTGGATAATTGTAGGGTTTTATTTTATGATCTTCAATAAGCATTGTAATGAATCTAAAATCTTCCATAATTGATTTTTTGAACTGAGTTGGTTTCATTAGGTACCAATGTGTTATCAAAAAAATTTGGTATTAAATGTATGCGGCAATTACACATTTCATAGGTTATTATTTGATATTTATGAGAAAAAAATATTGCGAAATTTAATAAATTGGCACACTGATCATCTTCACCATAAAAATAAGGTATTCACACAGTGCTAACTAACTAATATCACTCATAAATGTAAGAATTTATGATTCTTTCATTTGTCATCTGTTAGTGTAAATTATGATATCTTTTATTTGAAATTGACATTAGTTAAGCATTCTAGTGAATCAGAAATCTTGGATAATTGTAGGGCGTTCTTCTATAATCTTCAATAAGCATTCTAGTGAATCTAAAATCTTCCATAATTGATTTTTTGAACTGAGTTGGTTTCATTAGGTACCAATGTGTTATCCAAAAATTTTGGTATTAAATATATGTGGCAATTACACATTTCACATGTTATTATTTGATATTTATGTGAAAAAAACATTGCGAAGTTTAATAAATTGGCACACAGATCACCTTCATCATCAAAATAAGGTATTCACACAGTGCTGACTAACTAATTTCACACATAAATGTAAAAATTTGTGATTCTTTCATTTGTTATTTGTCATATGTTATTGTAAATTATGATATTTTTAACTTGAAATTGACATTGATTAAGCATTCTAGTGAATCTGAAATCTTGGATAATTGTAGGATTTTCTTCTATAATTTTCAATAAGCATTGTAGTGAATCTAAAATCTTCTATAATTGATTTTTTGAATTGAGTTGGCTTCATTAGGTACCAATGTGTTATCAAATTTTTTTTGTATTAAATGTATGTGGCAATTACACATTTTCTCAGGCCAGTTTTGAAATAACAACATAATAATATGTTCAATTGACTTATATTTATGAGTGACATTTTTTATTCGGCACTATGTGGATACATTATTTTGAGGGTGAAAGTGGTGAGTGAGCAAGTGGCAAATAATATCAAAGTTTGTAAATTTATTTTCAAAGTTACACCATATGACTTCAACCATGGTAGTTAAAATTTTTTTTGGATACTCTATTTTTTGTTAGGTACTCTTATTTTTTGGCCCTTTTCATTATTTCGGTCAATATTTAGTATTTTTTTTTTTGTTGTCACAAGTTATATCAACTGACTTTAACCTTCTGATGGACCTTTTGCTTCTTGTAGCATTCATACTTAAGTTATCCAACTGGAAGACGACTTACGCACTAATGATGTGAGAATGAGCGTTCCAATCGTTGTCGAAATCAATATTACCGAAAACTTAGCACCAGAAGTTGTCAATTCCATTGAGATAGAATTCACACCAAAATTGAACATGCAGTTTGACACTGAGGATCAAACATACGACTTTTACAATGCTTATGGGGGAAAGTTGGATTCAGTATTCGTAAGAATTGTGCAAATAAAAGCCGTAAGATAGGAAATATTACAATAAGTAAGTTTATGTGTTCCAAATAAGGTTTTAGGGTGAAGGACAAGAGGGATATCCATACAAGAAAGCCCAAGGCTGAAACTCGAACCGGTTGTGGTGCACTGATGCAAATTAGATATGACCCGCAAGAAGGGAAAATATGTTGTATATAATTTTGTAGAATCTCATTATCATCCTATGATAATTGAAGAATGCACACATATGATGACATCACAACGAAGAATAAGTGTTGCCTAAGCAATTGATGTGGAATTAGCCTGCCAATCTGGAGTTCCGCTCGGTAATGCATTTGAGTTAATGAGCAAGCAGGCTGGTGGGAGGCAATCAATTGGCTACACCAAAGATGATCAATTTTTTTTTCTAAGGACCAGAAGACAAAGTGAGTTAGAATACGGAGAGAAGATGTGGCTAATGAATTATTTCAAAATTCAATCTTGTGAGAATCCTTCATTTTTCCACACCGTGCAGTTGGATAGCGATGAAATGATAACTAATATCTTCTGGGCAAATTCGAGAATGATAATCGATTATGGGCATTTTTGGAAATGTCATCACATTCAACACGACATACAAGTTCGTCCAAAGCAACCGTCCTTTTGCGGCTTTTCTTTGTCTAACTCATCATCGGGAGACTGCTGACTTTGGACTAGCATTGATGTATAACGAGACTGCCAATTCATTTGCGTAGCTGTTTGATTCATTCTTGAATGCAATATCAGGTAAAAGCTATAAATGTAATATTTTTTTTACCTTCTTACAATGATTTTGTTCATCCAATATATACATATGTTTTAAGCCATTAATAATTGAACATAGCCATTTTTTTTTGCCCTTTTTATGTGAATTACTTTTTGAAATGGAGATATTTTATTAGGGCATAATTTTTAATGAAAGTTTCATATAATATATGTATTATATTATTTTATTCTTGCCTTTAAATTTTTTAATAATTTGAAAATATTAGTAATGATGTATGATAAGATTGCCTATTCATTTACATGCCTTTTTGATATATTCTTGAATGTGATGTTAGGTAAAGCTCCATAAACGATTCTTACTGACCAAGATGGTGCAATGGCAAAGGCGTTGGCACAAGTTATGCGGAGGACGAGACATCTACTTTGCACGTCGCACATTATGGCAAATGCACAGAAGCATGTAGGCATCATTTTTAGGAATGATGAAGGGATTAAAAGTGTGCTGAGTCAATTCATGTACTGTTATGATGATGAGGATGATTTTTGTATATAATGGGATGTAATGTTAAGGGACTATAATGTTGTTGGTAACACATGATTGAACAATTTGTTTGGTTTGAGAGAAAAATGAGGCTATCCATTTATTAAACATTGGTTCACTGCTGGAATGCAGACGTTGCAGTTGAGTGAAAGTCTAAATAGCTGCTTGAAAGAGTACTTAACCAGGAAAATGAGTATTCCGGATTTCTTCATGCACCTTGACAGTCTATTGTCGGATAAACGCTACAAGGAATATTAAGCTGAGTATAGTTTACTAAGTAAGTTACCTAGACTTAAACAAAATTGTCCAATTCTAAAGTAAGTGGGCAATATGTACACGTTAAAGATTTTTTAACTTTTTCAGGACCAATTCATAGAAGCTTGTGTGGTTACTACCGTGGAAGGAACAACTTTAGATGAAAATGGATTACATGTTTCTAGAGTATTTGTTCATGATGGCAATATGGATCAGACTATGACAAGGTGGGATGATGGCTTTCTAAGTTGTTAATGTGGGAAATATGCAATTGAGGGTATTTTATGCAGCCATGTGCTTAAAGTACTGAAAGACGACACTCATTATTTGAAAGAATTACCTTCTATGTATATACTAAAAAAGTGGACGAGAAAAGCTGGGGATAGCAGCGTACAAGACATCCGTGAATGTGAAGTTATTGCTGATCCTAAACTTGAAGTACGTAAAAGGTATAGGATGTTATGTCATTTTTTTTTTACAGAAATCAGCTCATTTGCATCCGAGAAAGAAGTGGTATTCAATAATTTGATGCTAAAGGGGATAAATGGAAAAGGAAACACATTCATATTGAAGGACAATGTTCCGATGATGAATAAGAGGCAACCAATTAAGCTTTTTCAACTGAAAGAAATAATAATCATGAACATAATGAAACTATCATTGGGCAAGCCGCGACCGGACGTAATGCCAAGGGTATAAAGAATAAAGAAACAGGTGGTAAGGGACCAAGGCACAGGAAGAAGAATAAGTTTGAAGAATTCATGCAGAGAAAAAAAAAAACTATGCGAGATGGAAGGTTAATTTATTTTATTTATTATTATTTGATAATTAATTTTTCAGTATATGTGATTAACATTTTGATATTGGCAATGTCTTAATTTTTTTTTACAATGAATAAATCTATTATTTTGTAGAAATCAAATGGCAACAATAGTGTTGGTGCAGGGGTAGGTGGCAGTGGTACCGTGCCTCCTATTACATATGTACGTGTGAATGTGAGTTTTCTCCTTTTGTTAAATCAAAACATTAATTTTTTTTTATTTTTTATTATATATTATTATAATTTTTAGTACGATAATCTCTTAACTAAGAATGTTTATATTGAAATAAGGGTTATGACATTCCTAGTGACGCCACTTGGATTTGCGAAGATCGTCACCCATGTGAACGTTTACATTTGGAAACAAATATGAACCAAACGACATACTATCCTACCACTGACTTCAGTCATCCCAGGATTCCATCAATTGAACAGGTATAAACAAACTTTTATTCTGAACTAGCTATATAAAAATTAAGTTTAACATTATTTCATACTTTTGAAATCCACCGGCTAATGAACATTGACAATATATTAGCAGGGGACTCCATTTGTTTCGTATCATGAATGCCGATTCTTAGATTACCTTATAAATTTATCTCCTATAAAATTTATGCTTGCGCGATATATTCTAAACACGTATGTTTCAACTTTGCATTAATTAACGTATGTACAAACATTGTTTTTGTATAATCCATTCTAAGAATGTTGATCACATAAGTGGTCAACGTAATTCGACACCAATGTCCAAGGAGACAACATCCAAGATCAATCCTCGAGCTCGACAATAGTTGTTCTAAGTTAAGAAATTCTTAACAATAATTAATTTTGTATTTATTTTGTTTGTCATATATGTCGAAGTTGATCACACTATTGTTAGTTGTATGATGATGAGAAATTGATGGCTTGACTTTATTTGTGATGGTGTATAGGTATGCTATGGTGGATGGATGAACTTTGTTGTTAGTATAAAAAATATATCCCCTTTTGTGTAAATGTATGGATAACCTGTTCACTTTTGTTTTTTGGAATATAAAATGGATGATAATGGTGACTCTGTTGATGGGTTGACTTTATTTATGATGACGTATAGGTATGCTATGGTGATTGGATGAACTCTATTGTTGGTATAAAAAATATATCCCCTTTTTTGTAAATGTATGGATAATGTGTTTACTTTTGTTTTTTGGGTTTTGAATATATGTAATATGAAATGGATGACAATAGTCACTTTGTTGATGGCTTGACTGTATTTATGATGATGTATAGGTATGGTATGGTGGATGAATGAACCTTGTTGTTGGTATAAAAAATATATCCCCTTTTATGTAAATGTATTGACAACCTGTTGGGTGTGGGTTATATATATATGTAATTTGGATTCTGTAAGGAGTACTTGCCTAAAAACTGTGTATATGTAATCTGGATTCTGTAATGGCGAAACTAGTTAGGAAAAGTTGTGTATTTGCCTAAAAATAATGGACACACTATTTACGAAGGAATTTCTTGTGACGACCCTGGATTTTACAAACCCAGTGTGTCCTGTGATGACTTGAAACGGATCCAAAATGCGGAAGTTAAATATGAACAAGTCTATAGAGATGTACGTCATCCCTAAGACACAAGAATGACCTTCCGAGAAGTCCCGTGACTCAGCGAAAGCAAGATCGGAGTTAGGGTTTCAAAACCCTCCAAGGAATGGACCAAGGGCAAAATGGTTATTCTAAACTGAAATGGGTGCCACCGTGCACATCATTGGAAAGAAAAAAAAAATTAACAAAGATAGACTCAAGAATCACTTGATTCGGAGTCCGGACGGCAAAGATATCAAGTCTTGAAGTCGAATGAAGGAAAACTCTATCCCGGTTCGAACCAAAAACTGACATTACCTTACTAAAACTTTAATATCTTAAGCTACAAATGGAATCTGAAACTGCAATTGGTACCATTGGAAATCTTATTTTGACACGGTCATTTTAGACTTAAGAACATACCAATTCGGAGTTAAAACGAAGAAGATACAATGACCCGAAGTCGGAGGTGCAGTTCTGAACCAAGACACACACATTCACACACACACACAGACGAACGAGCGCTCATCCAAGTGCGATGAGCGCTCGTAAATGGGCATACCCAGGGCAGTACCCACTACTTTAACTACGAGCGCTCGTCCCCTATGGACGAGCGCTCGTCCCGTAGACAAGCATAACAGATTTTTGGACTTTAAATGCAATTTTGAGGACTTTCTAGGCCTTTTTGAAAAAAATACAAAGAAGAAACCCCTCCCAAAATCATATTTTCTAGGCAACCATGCCAAAAGAAAACTTTATTTTTCATATGAAAATCCAAAAATGCCCCTATGCATAGTTTTTGGCATGAATAGTGCAAAATGAACCCATAGGAGGCTCAAATAACTAAGGAAAGGGTTTTGCCCGGAAACGATCATGCACGCAGACATAACTTACCTATTAGACATGCTACAATGATCCATGGCTTAAAAATACCGCCGATGCAAAATATGACCTATCAAACCTCAAATGCGAAAAATTTGCCTTTTAAAGACAAACAATGCATGAACCGGACTTTAACGCTATCAAAAGACCGTTTGGCCCTTGGCCACACTTCATGCATAATATATGAGTGCTAATGGAGGTGCTCGTGCACACATTGCACCATCCGATTTGGAAATGAACCCTTAAAGGCTCGGATCTTCCTATTTTAGCCCAAAAATGCAATATATGAAACAAAAACCTAAAACCTAAAACAAAATAGTGTTTGGCCCTTAGCCACACTTCATACATGGTAAATGAATGTCAAATGATGAATTTCACATGCAATGCACGTATCGGTGCAAAAATGACATGCTAAAACTTTAGTTTTCATACTTTTCTCATTAAAGGCAAAATTCTACATTTTTCAATATACATGGATTTCAAAAGAAGTTGGCTCCATGGCCACATATCATATACATGAAATAAGTGTAAAAAAGTGAGTTTAGGCACATATTACAAGTTTCAAGACAAAAATAACATTTTTGACCTAACTATGCATTACAACAGTAAAAGTAAAAATCAAACATGCTAACACTTGTATGTGAACATGAATACACTTAAAAGAACTTCAATCCACCGAAACGACCTAGGGATGTTGTGCATCCCAAATCAAGGCATCCGTACCTGAAACCAACCTGATAACTTTGGGGTGAGTAAACAAGTTACTTGTAGGGAATGAGCATGCATCGATTTAACTTCTTATAAGATTTTCACATTAACGTGAAACAATTCAAGGGATCATGACACCTAACGTCTATGTTAAAAGTGAGACTAAGGGATTATCTCAAACTACTCATGTAATTGAAATGAACTACGGCATACAAGTATATATGCTCAAGTATACTAAACAATGTTAAAACATGTTATACGACATATAATCATACATTTCCAAGTATACTAAACCATATTAAGACAAGTCATGCAATGTCTAAGCATATTTACATAAGTATATATTTAATGTGGAAATCTTGTAAATCAAATACACAACACAAGTATACTATATTAAATGGGATTGTGCATAAGATAAGTATACACGGCACAGGTATAATAAATGAAATCGAAACAAGTGAAGTAAGTATACAAGTTCAAGTATACTAAATAGGATTCAAATACCCAAAGCAAGCATTAATTCTCAAGCTATAAGTAATCCATAATTAACAACTTGAAATTAAATGCATAAACAAATAGTGGAAAGACTAGGACATGCGATCGCTAGACTAAGCAAGTGTTTTCGGGTAATTACGACCCACAAGACACTACCTAGTGTGCACATGTATAAGTTATTCCGAGTAATTATGACCCACAAGGTACTACTTAGTGCGCACTTATGACTTCGAAGACTATTGTCTCCGTACTAGAGCCAAACCCTAGCCATCACATAAATTAAGTCCTCACAAGCTTTCCAAAATCAACAAGTTCGAAACTTATACCAATCCAAATGCAAGCCACCACATTCCATGCACAAGTAAGGTTGAATCCACACAAATCATGTCATAAAATTCAAGTCTAAATAGCATATGACATGTTATGTCCTCAATATGCAATTTATACACAAAGTAAGAATATTTTACAACAATTGAGCCACATTACCATCCTGAGCCACAAGCACTAAATAAGCTTCAATTTAGTAACTAGCTTTCAAGGTAAATAATTGTAATATTCTAACAAACTATATACCTACACAAGATATATTTGAACAAGTTATGCAAGTCAATGGTATTCTATATCATGCTAAGTCCAATTACCATTTTAAGAGGCCACAAATACTAATTCTACATCTAATTAGTAATATGCTCACAAGGTAATTAAACATACTAAGTTTCAAGAGGTTATTAACCTAACACGAAAAGTCTCTAGATTTCAAATCAATTCCAAATAGACTCAAATTAATATATGTTAAAGGATATAGCACGGTCTTCACATATATTATACCCAATATCAATTTAAGTGACTACAACACTTAAAATTAAATTAATTAAGCTAATTAATTAATTTTCTCTAGATTTTTAAACAACTCCAAATGTCCTCAAATTAACATAGGTTAAAGAACTCACCAATGCCTACTTTAATATCACATTACAAGTTGATTTCATGCTTGTTTCAACTACGTGAATTAAACTTTTATAAAATAAAATTTATAATTCTTATTTAAATAATCCCAATTTTATATATGCTAACAAATATACCAAGGCTTAATTTACTAGCATGCCACAATTTAATTCTAAGTTGTATACCATCATGAGAATTAAATCTTAAACATATAAAATAATTAAATTAAATTCTAGAACTTGAACTAAAGCATGCATACAAGTTGTATAAGCTATCAAAACATCAATACAACATTAATATGAACCTAAGACATCCCTTTCCTTACCTTGAGATGAAATCTCAAATTCCCCACCGAAATGAAACCGCTCCAAATCCTTTGAAACTTCGGAGTTTTGTCAGGGACAACACGGTGATCATTAAACCCAAATGAAGTCATACCAAAATCCTAACTTGGCTTCAAACCTGAACTCAAAAAATGGCTAAAACGGGATTCCAATCGGTTGGAATCGAAGGCCTCGTCAAGGCGAACAATAAACACTAAGGCATCACCACTTTTTACTAAAGGGAAGGAGTCTAAAGGAGGAGAAAGAAGGTAGCAGCCCCTTGTGCTTCCATTACTACCAGCCAAGAGAGGGGAAAGAGATGAAAAATCTGATTTTTCATTTTAGAGACCCCTTATTATAGAAAAACCCTAAAATTGCCTCGAACGGGTCCCGCTGGGTCCGAAAAAGTGGAATTTGAGCAGACGCGCTCAAACGGCGAAACTCTGTGAACGAAAAAGAACCAAAATGAGAAAAAATGAACAACGGAAGAAACGATATCGAAAACTAAGCAGAGAGATATGCCTCAAACAAGTTTGGCACTAACCGGGGCCGAAAACCCGAAAACTGTAAGGTTCGACCGCAAGAAAATTCTAAGAGTACATAACTCGACGAAATGTGAAAATGAATCCCGTACGAGAATTCAAGCCCCAAAGAGACACTTAGCAATTAACTTTCATTAATTGCACAAAGGCCCCTACACAAAAGGATAACTGCACAAATGATCCCAAATAAAAATATCTTCCAAAAGATATTTTCTTAGAAACTCCTAAACCAAAATATCTTCAAAAGATATTTATGAAAAATACCCGAAGAAACAAAAATGTTTCTGAAGAATTTCTTCATCCACGCCTTTGCGGGAAAAAGAAACAACCGGCGAGCTTTTCTCCAAAAGTAAAGTTACGCCTTTCAAGGAAACCAACAAGAATGGAAGTATGTGAAGTCAAAAACCAACTTTGAGTACAAAGAGTGAGGTTACGCGAAGGGAAATTTCATCAAAAAAAAATTAATCCGTAAAAATGGAGGAAAAAAGAAAAAATGGAAAATGACCGGGTCATTACATTTCTAATCACTACAAATTTAGATTATGTAAGGAAGATATGTAGGTTTTTCTAATCTATGAATGAAAGCATTATATTGGCTGTATGATTTTAATTAAGGGCTATTTATGTCAATTCAAATATGTGTGTATATATGTTATTTAGTCCATTTTGTTTGTGATTTGGGACAGGTTGAAACCATCAATTTTAAGGTGACATGGTTCTGTGAATGGCATCTGGCGATTTTCTCCAATGATGGTGATGCTTAGTTACCTCTTGCATATGGCGATTTTATGTTAGACAGTGCTAATTAAACTGTCCATCTCAAAAGTTCCATTATGTTACTTCAAAAAGTTAAATACAACATCACACTACATACATCACATTACATACATTACGTTACATATATCACATTACATACGAAAAATGACGTCAACAGTTACCATTAGTTGACGATGACTATTTCTCCAATGATGCCAAACACCATCAATACGTGGAGATCGCAGTGACAAAGATTACATTTTATTTTCTCATCATTTATTCGCCGGACCATCCACCATTTGACATGAACCATGCCACCTTTATAGTTCGGTGGTCCATAATTTTCCTCACAACAAGCGGGAATGTTAAGAAGTAACCCATTTGACCACCCTCTCTTCGCTATTGAAATCATTTGTTCCATCCGATGCTTTATGATCATTTTATTTGTTATATCTGTGTTCATGTTCGAAAGTTGTTGGATTTTACATTATCAGCATCATTGCCATATATTAATGCAATGGCCAAAGCAAACTTACAACCAATATGCTGAAGATATGCATTTTTAGTTAGAATACTTACCCCATCTGCCCGATTTTATGCAAGAAAAATAGCTCCTACATCCAACATAAAGTTATTTAAAATAAAACCCGATTAAATTACTTTCTCAATTCAGTAAAGTGAGTGCAAGCAACGTACCACTCCAAAGACAAACATAGCCTCCAGATTGCCATTATCAACACACTTTTGCATGAACACGTGTTGCGACGTGTAAGTATCACTTGTACCCCCCGTCAATATTTCGTATAAGGATTTAAAATTGAGATGTCGTAACATATGTGGCTCCAAACACACCATAACTAGCTTATGAGAATTGCACATATTTAAACACTTTTAACTTTTTTTTTTTTTCATGAATGAAGAAAATATTATAAACATAAAATAATAAAGTACAAAGAATGAAAGTGAGGTAACACCCCTCACTGAAACCACCCAAGGCAGCAAAGGAATTGCAGACAGACCTGCAACTACACTAAGCTCCTAAGAACATAAAAAAGAGAAATCCTAGTTATATCTAAAACATCCCAAACAATGCATTTCAAAAGAATGGAAGGAGATCTAGTTACATCATTATGAATTCTAACATTCCTATCACTTATCATATAACCTTTTATATGAAAAAAAAAACTACCACTTATTACAATTAAATCCTTACCATTGTTGAAGTTGTAGTATGTCTCGAAAATTATTTGTCGCTACTCTACTAACCACCTCAGTGAGCAATGGTGATGGGAGTTTTTCTATTTTCATTTTTAGACTACTTGCTCTGTGTATGCCGGTTACCTTTTTGGGGAAGGTTAACCAGTATATCCAGAAAGGGAAGAAGTTATGTTGCATATATAGTCAATATGCATAGCCAATTAATGTGGTAGGTTAGGATTAGTTGAACACGAAATTATGTAATAAGTTACAGGTATTAGCTGTAAATGTATAATTAAATGAACTGCTTGTTTGATATGACTAAGTTTACGTACAACTCCTCCATTAAGCTTATTCAATAACCCAGGCCATAAATATATATAACATCAAAAATATATGACAGTCGTAGTATCCAAAATATCATGAATATACATAGATATTTGGTTGAAAAGGCAAAACTAGTTATGAAAAGTTATGTATTTGCCTAAAAATAATGGTCACACTATTTACGAAGGATTTTTTAATGATTACAAATCTGGATTCTGTAACGAGTACAAATCAATCATGTATATATATGACAATCTTACTATCCAAAATATCATGTAGTCTTAGTATCCAAAATATCATATATGTATATATATATATATATATATATATATATATGGATGAAATGGCGAAACTAGTTAGAAAAGTTGTATATTTACGTAAAAATAATGGCCACACTATTTACGATGGATTTTGTAATCACTACAAATTTAGGAGTACAAATCAATCATATATATATATATGACTGTCTTAGTATCCAAAATATCATATATATATATATATAGTACTCGGATGAAATGGCGAAACTAGTTAGGAAAAGTAGTGTATTTGCCTAAAAATAATGGCTATATTATTTACGAAGGATTTTCTAATCACTGCAAATCTGGATTCTGTAAGGAGTACAAATCAATTATGTATATATATGACTGTCTTAGTATCCAAAATATCATATATATAATACTTGAATGAAATGGCGAAACTAGTTAGGAAAAGTTGTGTATTTGCCTAAAAATAATGGCCACACTATTTACGAAGGATTTTCTAATCACTATAAATCTGGATTCTGTAATAAGTACAAATCTTTCACCCCGGGCCACAGTATATTTAAATTTTTATATATTTTTTCTTTCTTTATATATTTCTTTGACCTCTCTAACCTTCTCTCTCAATACTTCTGACAGTGCATCTCTCTTTCACTGTTTAGGAAAGAGGTGTTCAATAATCTCACATGGAATCATCTTCAACCTCAAGAAATCATTCTTACCCCTATGGAGTTGGTTTGAATGAATATTATTGCCATTGTGGAGTTAGAAGTCCTTTGAAAATTTCAAATACAGCTAAAAATCTAGGTAGAAGGTTTTATGGTTGTCTAAACTATACAACTGTTTCATGTGGTTTTTAAGGTGGAACGATGAGGAGTTGCGGGAGTACTACCGTAAATTAATTTGGGATCTTATAATAGAGGTGAGAGAGTTGTGACGAGCTAAAGCATCAACAATAATTTCAGAAGCACCTACAAATGTGAATGGTCATAGGTTACTGGAGCTAGAGAATATGGTAGCGGACTTGGGAAAAGAAGTAAAAAAAAAGTGTTGAAGTTCATCCTTGTGCTAGAATGATATGTTCCTTTGCCTTTTTTCTCTTCGGGTTCTTAATCTGTATTGTAATTTTTTAAATAGTGATGTGAAAATGTGTTTTTTTGAGTTTTTAGTTAATGAATGAATATAAGATCTTCCTGTTATATATCATTCATCATTTAGTCATATTGTAATTTCTTCACTCACAACCTTCACACTTAAACTAAGTAATTTCACCCTTTCAACTAAGTATTCACATCTTACTATTTAAGTAATAGCACATATAAAACTATCTAAATTCACCATACTGTTATGTTCTTATTTGAAGTGAAAATAGAGAAAAATAATATATATATATATATATATATATAAGAAAGCATAAAAAACCAAAAAAAAAAATACTACCCTTCACCTCCTCAACTAAGTATTCACATCCTACTATATAAGTAATATCACATATAAAACTATATGAATTAGCCGAAGCACAATTTTTAGTATGTTAATTCACACATTTATTATATTTTGTCTTCTCATGCATCTTTAAGGACATCTTATAATTTTATTCAAATAATTTTCACATGACAAATCTCCATCCTAAATTATATTTATCCTTACCTGGATCAAAGAGATAAATCATTGATCTCGACAATTCTAAATGGATAATAGCAAATGTTTTTCCAAAATTTCACCCAAATTTTAACACTTTTGCACAAGTTTCATTATATTTCTTCACAAATTTTAATATAACCCAAGCTGCTTTAAAGTATAATAACTCTACCAATCAAACACTGAGACCAACAATGGACTCTTGGCTTAGGTGTTGGTCAAATGTTAACTCTGGCCTGGGTTCGAGTCTCAGTATGAGCGAGTGGCAAGGTCTAAAAAGAGGTATTCTAAAATACTTCCTTTTTGTTGATTTTTTTTTTGGTAAATTAAAGACTTATATAAGAAACACCTGTAAATTTTCAGAACTGCTAGTCAAAATGGTACTTCAATCGAGAAGTTTCACACTAAGTAAAAATGAATACAAGTACCCTACTTAGTTTGAAGTGTAGGAAACCTGGTAGCGAAGAAGTGGCTTAAGGTCTACAGATCAAAATCCATGAGAGGGTTTTGCCACAACATCCTAACTTTAATCAAGCTATAACAAATGGAGCTGGAGAATAATTTCAAACAAAAAAGATTAATTTCCTAAGTTTGTGTATTCAATTACATCAATTTTATAGAACCCTTACGTGAAAGCTTTCAGTTCTGAAAATGGAGAAGAATTTAAGACATCAGAGACTTGCTAAAGGATATATGTTAATGAGGTAAACAAGTCCCATGGTGCGTAAAATCCAGATGAATAAACCTTAAGCCCTAAAGGGCCTTCAAAAATAGGCAGAGGATAGAGTTTGTTTCAGACCTCATTAGTAGGTATTTATTTATTTATTTTGATAGGTCATTATTAATTGTCAAGTACTAAAAAACACCATAGTGGGTGCAGCCATTTACTTACAAAGCATATTGGAGCAACAAAATTTAGGCTCTTATAAGCTTAGATTTCCTAAAAGAATCAACCAAATAAACCTGTTGAGATATGAAAACAAGTTTAAAAGATTCACCATATGAAAATAGAGCCCAAATTTTTACAAAACTAACCTATACAATCCAAACAGAGCCCAAATTTTTACAAAATTAACCTGTACAAAACATTCACATAACAGCTCTATACAAGTCTGCATAGTTACAAGGTAGGACAAAAATAAAATGTTGTAACTTTCATGACAAAAGGCATTCCATCGACAAAAATTAAACCTTAACATAGAACTAGCTTCATCACCACCTGAAATTAAAGCTTGCAACTTGGTGCAAATTTAACTTTTCTCCCATGTTTGGCGCTGTTGTTCAGAATCTCTTGCCTACATTCATTCAAAGGATCGGTCAAAAGTTGCAGTGCCATTTCTATATGGATCACAGTAGAGTCCATTTGTACCATTACATAGAAGTAAAATACTGTTAGGAAAAAATATATATATTTTGTTTAAACAACTGTAAAATAGAAAAATATTTCACAATGACACTGTACTAACGTTGAAGCTTCCCAACAATCTTCTGCCATCCCATAACTCTAAGAACCTCATAAGAAAAAGTCCACATGAATGTCTGAACAATAGTTAAAAATTATATAAGATAGCTATTGAGGAAGTTTGTGTCAAACATATAGGTAATAAGTTAAATAACAAAGAGAATTCAAAACTATAAAGTCAAACATACGGGTCAGGCTGCATGGGTAAATCTTGATGCTTTATGATATCATAAAAATCCAATTTCTCTCCTAGTGCAATGTCAAGAAAATATTTCTGTGATACAAAAACATAATTACTAACAATATGATCATATCAAAGTAACAAAAATGAAATGATTTAGTATAGAAGAGTTATATACCACCAATAAACCATAATTTGTGTGCCTAAAACTAATTCCGCTGCTAAATATATAATGAATAAGCTTATCCGGACGGTGAATGACAAACAAGAACCAATGATTACTGACTTATGAAGGGAAATAGAATTGTTAAACATTAATAACATATTAGTAGTGGAAGATTGTCACAACCGGAAACCATAGGCAGAAGACAAGGACTGTTAAAGAAAAATTACATACTTACTCAGATTTATGAAAGTCGCTGGTCTTTGTTTTTAATTTTTTGCAGTATTTGTCCTAAGCGCTCACCAAGCGTTTCCTACGCTCCTCCTTATTACTTATAAACTCCACAATTTCATCCTTAATGCAACTTACCGCAAAGGTGGAAAATAGTACTTCATTTTATTCTCATCCTATTTTTTGTTTAGAAGCGTCGAAAAACAATCAATTACCTATAAGAAAGGAAAATAATATGTTAAGGAGAAAAAGAAACCAAATTTAACATAGACTAAAAATATGAATGGGGTTAATTTTCATGTAATCCACTCACAACATTTGCCACCCATTCATCACCGAACATCGTAAGAACATCAGCCCGATTTAGTTGTACAATATCAATACTTACCAAAGTTTCACTAACATAATAGAAAAAAATTAAGTATTTATGATACATTGAACAGAAGATCAAGCATAAAAAAGGGCATGCCTAGAAGCTGTCATAGCCCACTTTATCCATTACTTATGTTTTGTCATGGTCAGGGGCTTTGACATATTTCAACAACATTTTGTCATCAGTACTGAGTCTAATTTTTTTCTTAAACTCTGTTTGGTCCTAGGGGGAGCATGCATATTGTGACCTACCTTGTTGACGACCACTAACAGTATCTTTGGGGACATAATCATCAACTTCTGTTATGTATAGCCAATATCAATTATTAATTTAAGGTAATCATAGTAGGATAAATGAAAAGATGGTCGAGCATTTAAGGAATTATACCTATAGGGATGTTTAAGAAATTGATATCCTTTTGTGCCTCTTGCACAACATTTAAGCCATCTTCAACACCCTCCCCTGTTGCATTGTTACCCGTCCCAGCATGAGCCATGTATTGGTCAGTATTTGAGATACTGGCTTCGACATTTGATTTTTCTACATTATTAAAGCACTTTTGAACTTGGTCAGAATTGTTCAATCTATCATTAACTCCACATTCATCGTCAGATTCAACAATGTCATTTTCATCAATGTTTATTCCTTCATCTCTTATTCCATGACCACCGTATGGGGATTGGACGAGTTGCTTTGAGGATGCATATTCAAATGCTTACCACTTTCTTCTCCATTACTTCTGTGAGCTGAACTAGTGTTACCCTCCACACTACCTTTCCTTCGTTTCTCCCGTCGCCTTTCCCTAATGGATTGAAGTCTCCTGAAAATTTGGTTAGTATTTGAAGTTGCATCTTCAATTCTTGAAAGCAGTGCTACAGACATCAGATCATAGGTTAAGAAGTTGGGATCTTATGACAATAAAAAAAAATATATACAAAACAAACATAATGTAATGTAAACTTAATAAAAATAATCCATTTATTAATGGAATGTATATTTACCTTGTATTATGAGTCCAAACTTGTATCAGCAGATGGAAATGACATACGAGATGTAGAATGTGAGGGTGACGAATAATAATTAGTGATATGGACTTCATGACCAGTTGTACAATTAGTTGTGGGACGAGTTTATCACAAGTGTTTTACCCTCGGTTATATAAATGAATACAGCTATAAGGGTGTATGCTTTAATTACTTAAAAATTAAAAACTACAAGTACAAAAAAAATTTAAATTACCTAATCATGTCCAAAGCCTCCCATTTTTTCCTCCAATTGAAGGCGTTTCTTTACATTCTTATCTATCCAAAAACTCACAGATTGGGCAACCCCTTTGCCAAGCCATTTCACATCAACTCGGATGAGATATAGTAACTGAATTCAATGACATCAAATAATTAACATATATACACTTGGCCTGAGATATAGAGGTTTGAGGAAAGGCTTTTCTTTATCCAATATACTATGTATTTTAAAAAGTAACACATCTAGTAAAAAAAGATTACATATATACACTTGGCCTGAGATATAGAGGTTTGAGGAAAGGCTTTTCTTTATCCAATATACTATGTATTTTAAAAAGTAACACATCTAGTAAAAAAAGATTACACCTGCAGAAAAATTAAACATCCTACCCAACTCTGTCTTTCTTTTCCTAGCTTTTTCAGGGGTTCAACCAAATGTTTATAAATATAACCACAACATTTGTAAGTCTTAATTGAATCAACATTGTTCATAGATTTAAACCCCCTTAGGTGGCCATCACTCCGACCATTTGGCCTAAGGACCGTTTCACATGCAAATAGAACAAATGCTCGTTTAAAATCGTCCCCAACATCAAGTTGTGTAACCTTGTTTTGCAAAACACTTTGGTGCATCCCTCACGGATCATGAAATCCACATTTATTTATCCATTCCGCTTCAACATCAGAACCTTCAGGCACGTCTGTCTCCCCACAAGGCAAGCCAAAGATAAAATTGACATCATGTGCCGATATAAAGATATATTCATTATAGCCAATTCTAAGAAGACCAGTGTGGTCGTCGAAGTTACTAAATATATAACGAAAAAGGTTACGATCCAGACGCAAGCATTTCAAGTTCAGCAACTACCCAAAGCCGATTTCCTCAATCACCTTCATCTTCTCAGCAACAAGTTAGGATACACATTTGACAAATTGATCGATCGAGCATCTGTGCCAATGATTTTGATTTTTATACGGATAAAAGTTCAATTAAATGATAAATTACAAAACAAAAATAATATAAACAAGGGAACGTGCCTCAAATAATTAAACAATAATGGAAGGGAAGGGAAGGCAAAATGACATAATACCTTTTGTTTGGGGGTTTGTTTTGGTGCATTTTTTTTTCTTTCCACTTGTTCCTTTTCCCACTCATCCTTGAAAGGTTGCTTTTCACTTTCACTCATTTTATTCCAAAGTTTTTCGGCATCTTTACTGATTTGTGTATAATCAAGTCTTCCCTAATCATTGGAAGGATTTTCTGCTTTGCACTTATCTTGATAATATTTCCTGAAATTATAAACACAATGAATAATTATAAAATTTAATACATTTAATTTTTTTTAAACTTTATTGTTTAATTACATTGCCACTTGTTTTCCATACATCAACATATATATCACTAAGGCAAGAACATTGGTGCAATACATCACTTAAAAAAAAATATAATTAAATCAAATTTAGTAAAAAAGAAGAAGATAAAATCAGTAGCAAGGATCTTCATAACATTACTTGATAACATCACACTCCACAAAATAAGTCCAGCACAAACAATTTTGCAAGTGCTTTTTTAAATGGACGCGAATCCTTTGAAGTGCAACAATTAAAAGAGCTACATCATTTTTTTTTTTCCTTCAAAATATTAAAAAAACATATACTTAGGTATAAATTATTTAGGGATTTTTACCAATACATGGACTTATGGCCCAAATACGACAAGGCAATGATGTCAACTTCCTGATTTATCAATAAAATGAGGGGACCACACAAACTTTTTCTTACAAATGAAAGGACCACACAATTATTTCTCTAAAATGGAATGATATTCTATTTTAGACCACACAACAAGTTATATTGTTACTTTGACCCAACAGAATATATGATTATATCATAAAAGCTTTAAAACATAAAATAAGCTTACTGAAAGATCCTTGAGCAAACGTTTAATAATAATATGAATTTATAGAGTTCTTTGGACAAAAGGTCTTATATATAAATTAAATTTAATGAAACAGTATAGGCTCTGATACCAAAATTGAGTTGGATCTAACCAGATAGAAGTATGCAAAATAACATAGAATAAATTTAACAATTAAATCACAGAAATGACTGTCGAACCTGAAATTGAGTTGGATCTAACCAGATAGAAGCATGCAAAATAACATAGAATAAATTTAACAATTAAATCACAGAAATGATTGTCGAACCTGATAACGCTCTGATAATGCCCTATAAAAATGCCTGAACAACGGCAAGAACAGGCCAATAAGCCAACAGTTCGAGTCAACTCACAAAAGAAATTGCTAATTTAATATTAAGGTTGCTTGTACTGGTATATTTTCATATTGTCTATGATATTGTGTTAATGTGTACATATCTGGTATATTTCTATTTTCTACATAAGTTTCATGTGAGGGATTTAATCTTTGTCCAGTAGTATAGTCGTCATTTATAGTATTACTACCTGAGGCGTTAGTCTTTCTTTGGTCAGTCATTTCTTGGTTTGACTGAGACTCTGATCCTTCTGGTGCTTTTCCGTCTCTATGTTTTATTACATTTAAATCTTCTTTTACTGTGTTTAACTCTGATGCGGTATAGAAGGATTCAAATCCTACGCTTAGAATATTTTTCTTAATATCATCATTATTTCCTTGTCCTAAATAAATACTTTCTATAAATTTGTATTTAGGTTCTAGATACTTGTCTTACAACGCTTCTAATTCTTAATTATTAAAATCGTACATTATTTTATCTAGAATTTCATCTTCTAATCTATCATAAAGGGCATTTATTTCTTCAGGGAATTCTATTTCTATGAGTGTAATTAAAAAGTCTTCTTGGGTATCATCTACTAAATTGTCTTGTCTTTTATAGTTACTAAACCTTATGCTAGCTTCTCCGTTATTTGTAACATATATCGTATTATTTTCGGGAATCTTTTTAGGTGTAGTAGTAAGTTTAGGTAATTTCCATTTTGTTCCTTCATGGGTAATACTACTTACTTTTCTAGCTTCTATCATCTAGACATATTTGCTACTAAAAGGTTTAACTATTTCACTAAATTGGGCTTTAAATTTTAAGTTATACTGATTAACTGCTTTTCCCATAAATAAAGTATTAACTAATAGATTTAAAACTTGTCCTGTCATATTGTATCCTTTTGTAGATATAGCTATCTTAATATGTTTACTGAATTCTCTAGTAGTCATTGTGTAATTAGGAATACATCCTACTATTGCTGTATTGTCGGCTAAATCTATTTCCGCGCTGGTTATTTGTGCTTGTTGATGGTTATTCCACCGGTCATCATAAATATAAGCAAGTGCTCTAGTTCCTATTTCTGCTATGTTTAATCCTACTAATCCTATCATTATGACGCCTAAATGCATGAGTTCTAAATTATTATCATTTAATGCTTGGCATGCTTTTGGTGTTATAAGGTCTAAAATAACTTAATTATTAACTGCACTTATTTTTCTTTGGCTAAAATGATTGTATATCTTGCTCTGAAAGTCTAACAAATTATTGGAATAAAGATTAACTATATTTTTTACCTTCTTCATTCCTTGTTCTATATATATTTTAGCATCATGTTCATTATTATATAATTCTTCTACTCTCATTATTTTTTTGGCTTTTCTAAGGATAATGGCCATTATAGTATTCACTTATGAGGTTGAGGTTGTAGTAAATTTACACGCTTGGTTGTTGCAGGAGAGGACTGATTATTGGTTGACAACTTTATTTCCTTTATTTTTTTTGATAATTCAGATAATTCTTTAGAAGATTCTCTGGGAATACTTTCTTGTATCACTTCTAATTTCTCTTCAAGTTTATTAACTTTATCAGATAGCTAGAGTAATAACTGGATTAAAAAGTTATTTTGTCTAATATGTATATTAGTTGATTGTACGTCTGTTTTAAAACTTGTAAATCCAATGGGTTCTTTATCGATTTTGTAAAGTTCAACTAACGTAGTTAGATAGTTAGGATTACTAGTACTTATAAAACTATTGTAATAATCTTTGGATATCGGTTTTAAGGAATTTTAAGTAGTCTATAATTATTTTTTGATTTTCAGCAATGTTTTTAATATCACTATTGATATCTTTAATTGCGACTAATATTATCTTGTTATCTAAATTATTTGGACTAGAATTCTGTACTACTTGTTTTTTAATACAATCAAGATTCTCTCCTAGTCATTTTATAGAGTTATTTAAATTATTAAAGTAAACTAAAATCGTTGCCGTTTAGTTTCTAAAATATTTTGTATTAATATAATTCTAGATCTAAGTTCTTCGATTCTTCTTTGTAGACTACGCGTTGTGTCTCCTAATTCTAGTGCTATGTAGCAGTTCCTAAGTGCTGTTTGACAAAATTCTAACACTTGAACAAGTTGTTCATTGGGTAAATTGTACATAAAGTTAACTTTTAGGGGTGAAAATATAATTTTTAATACTAAAGCGTTCAAATAAAATGCTTTGACTTTTAGTTCATGTGATGGTAAATAAGCAAACTACGTTCATGTATGGGTAATATACTTTTATTGCTACCACTTATATGTAAATTTCCCAATTATTTAACACATCTTTGAAATTTTTTGGGTAAAGTTTAATGTTAATTGCCACACTCACCATATTCACCATCAAAAGAAAATTTGGCAAAGTTTATTATTAATTACCACACTCAACACCTTTACCATCAAAATAAGGTATTCACATAGTGCTGAAAAACTAATAGTCACACATAAATGTAATTCAATTCAACATGGTGATGTTATATATATACTTATATACTAATATATATTCAGTACCTTAGTCTTAAAGCATTCTTGTATATATATATATATATATATATATCTATATATATTGAGTTATTCTATTTTTTTCTAATCAATATATATTCAGTACCTTAGTCTCAATATTTTCTTGTTCTATTTTTTTCTAATCAATTTTTGTATTAATAAAATCAATAACTTCTATAAAAAATATATATCAATAACATAATTTATCATTACAAAAAGAAATTTTTTAAAATAATAACACAATACATGAAATTTATAATAATTTGATCTCATTATCATTAAGGGTTTTGAAAATATACCTAAATTTGAAGAAGCAAGGTCCATGATGGCTTACAGTTCCTCCCTTCCGCTTTAGTTTTGAACTTCCTACATTGTTTTTCAAACTCTCACTCTGTCTCAATTGACAAATAACATTTCTACGCTTTAGATGAGCTTCACCTTCAATCTCATCGGTACTACTTGATGATTGAGATAGAGAATTGGTAGAAGGAGAGTATAAAGCATCATCAGAATTACCTTCACTATCCAAAACAATTCTTTTTCCTTCACATTTGGACACATCAGCCTGTCTTTTTAGACTGCATTTGGCCACATCTTCTTCTTCCTTTATTTTTTTTTTTTTTTTTTTTTTTTTTTTTTTTTTTTTCATCTCCTTTGGCTTTTGCTGCATTTTTTCCCTTTTTTCAGCGCGCTTGGCCACATGCTTAATCCTTCCCATTTGAAGTTCCTAGTTTATGAGTTCATAATGAGATGTTGCTCTTATAAAATAGAGATCATAATAAGACTTTAAATAAATTTACAAACTTAAAAGTTAAAAGTTACAAGCTTAAAAGATCATATTATTTATATTTTTTTTGAAGTTAAAAGTTAGATTTTATCATATCAAAAAACCATCCAAAAAAACATAGTCACATGTTAATTTAAAGAGGATTTTGAAAGGGATTACGAGGCATTTGGCTGTCAATAATTTTCAATTTTGTGTAATTGTTTTTTTAATATTTGGAAGAAAGAAAAAAAAACAGATGTGGTTCTTTTCATAAATTTTTTCAACATCAAGTATTTTGTTTGGTACGAAAGTAATTGGAACACTATAAAAGAATTCCATGATTCACTTTTAGAGAATAACTAAATTTATTATTTGTTCGATACATGGGAATTAAAAAAAATAAAAAAGGCTACTACTATTTTCATTATGTTTCCAAAAATAATGAGAAGAGCCACATCTTTTATTTTTTCTTCCAAACATTAAAAAAAACATACACTTAGGTATAAATTATTTAACATATGTTTGAAAAAAATTTGGTAAAGTTTAATATTAATTGCCACACTCACCACCTTCACCATCAAAATAAGGTATTCACATAGTATTAAAAAACTAATAGTCACACGTAAATCTAACTTAATTCAACATGGTAATGTTAGATCTGTACTTATATACTAATATATATTTAGTACTTTAATCTCAAAGCGTTCTTGTATATATATATATACTTATATATTACCTAAGTGGGGATGTTATCCTTTTAGAAATGATGATGTTACTTTTCAGACTCCTATGATGTTATGGGCGTAAATCCTCTGCTGTGCGATTCCCATGTTGTCTCCTGCAGTGCGTGTTAAGTGGTCTATATTTGGCCACATTTTACTTCAATTAATCGACACTAAAACTGTGTTTGGCAATTACACCACAATTTATAAGTAACATTTCACCATCATTTATAAGTATCTTCACCCTCAAAATAAGGTATGCATATAATACAGACTAAGCAATATCACATAGAAACGTAACTCAATTCAACATATTGTGTTTGGCAATTACACCACTATTTATAACTAACATTTCACCACAATTTATAAGTATCTTTACCCTCAAAATAAGGTATGAACATAATGCAGGCTAAGTAATGTCACACACAAACGTAACTTAATTCAAAATATCATTTATGTTATAATTTGAAATTAAAGTAATTTAAAAACACTTTAACACGTTAATTTAAAGAATTTAAACCAAAATTAAAATCACTTGGATTAACTTTAGACAACAAACAAAACACTTGTTGTTTTCAAAAATAATGAAAAGAGCCACATCTTTTTTTTTTCTTTTTTTTTTTTTTTTTTCCAAATATTAAAAAAACATGCACTTAGGTATAAATTATTTAACATATCTTTGAAAAATAATTACAGAACTATTTAATATTAATTGCCACACCACACCACCTTCACCATCAAAAGAAAAAAATTAGCAAAGTTTAATATTAATTGCCACACTCACCACCGTCACCATCAAAACAAAGTATTCATGTAGTGCTGAAAAACTAATATCATACATAAATCTAACTCAATTCAACATATTATATACATATTATTTAAGTTAAATTTTATCATAAAAAATAGAACATCTAAAAAAATAGTCACATGTTAATTTAAAGAGGATTTTGAGGGGGATTATGTGGTATTTGATTGTCAACAACCTTTACTTTTTAAGTGGTAATGTTACTTTTTAGACTCCTACGATGTTACTTATAAATGATGGTGAAGTGTTACTTATAAATGGTAGTGTAATTGCCAAACGGAGTCTTAGTGTCTATTAATTGAAGTAAAACGAGGCCAAACCAAAGCCACTTAACACTTACTGCAGGAGATAACATGTGATACGCACTGCAGAGGATTTGCGCCCGTTACGTATGAATGGTGGTGAAATGTTACTTATAAATGGTGGTGTAATTGCCAAACACATTCTAGGAGCTATTAAATGAAGAAGCACGTGGTCAAATATAAACCACTTACAAGACACTACAGGGGACCACATATAAATTGTACTTCAGAGGATTCATGCCCCCCTGAAATAAGCTTTAAGTGGTCACCATTTGGCCACGTCCTTCTTCATTTAACAGCCCTTGAGACCGCATTTCAATGCGGTAATTACACAAAAAAGTGAAATACACATGGCTTTTAGTAAGCTCTTTTCGACCACCAATTCTAAGTAACATCATAGGAGTCTAAAAGTAATATCACCATTTATAAGAGGGTAACATCACCACCTAAAACGTGAAGTTTGTTGATAGCCAAATACCTCATAATCCCATTCAAAATCCTCTTGAAATTAACATGTGACTATTTTTTTTAATGCTATATTTTTTAATAAAAAAATTTAACTTCAAAAAAAGCATAAATAATATGTTCATGACTCCATGGAAGTGGACGTATTAGAGCTTGCATTCTTCATACTTAATAGTGTACATATATACAGAGCATAGTGTACAAAATAAACAACATCATACAGAATGACGTGAAAAGCGTAAAGTGATTCCAACTTTTAAGTTCAACTGGAAACTTGTTTTGCATTTGTTAGATCCAAACAAGCTCGTCCCAGTTACTTCTGGAATCTACCCAGGTATGGATTTATGCATATTTTGCTTCAAAGTTTCCAAATCTTATTGATCTTTGCTTTTGTTAATGCCAATCAATTGTTTCCTATCTTTTTTGGAAACAGTTCTTTACTTTTTCAAAGTAAATTTTTATTATTTATTATTATTTTTATTTTCTACTTTCTATAAAGATTTTGCTTCCCAAAAGCTAAGAGAAGTAATTTCAACATCTATGCAAATGAAGACATTGCATAGAGACTTGGAAAAATCTTCACTGTAATCCCAGTGATTTGGCTTTGGAATAATTGTAAAGTTCTTTGCTTTCCGATTACCCTTAACTATATTTATGTATTTTGTGCATTTATGATTTTTCATAATATTCCTAATTATGTCCATGCTTTTATCTGTGTTTAAATTTATATGTGTGTGTGTGTGTGTGTGATGTAGAAGAAAATTAACATTTTCTTACTTCCCTTTGATTGGTTACTTATAGGTTATGAACATTGTGATTTTCTTTTAAAATTTTGAAGAAATATCATGGTAGGGCTTATCCGTATTTGGACTAGAAAAAAAAAATGACCAGGGAAAATGACAAATCATTGGATCCACTACATGTTATGCTTATTTGTTAGTTGTAAAATTGAAGAGTTAAACAGTTTGTTGTATATAATATTTGAGATTCAAAAAGTTTTTGAAGATGAAGAACTGGTCAGGTTGTGTGTTAATTATAGCTCTTGCTATGATCTTGTTTATTCGATACAGCTACATGGGACGAAACCAGCCGCCAAAGTAGTCGGCATATGATGTCTTCAATGGCCATCTAACCAATGATTCTAAGTTAAATACTACTGATAGTGATAATTCCGCTCAACCAATAGTGAAAAAGCTGCAAACTACTCCGGGGAAAAAAAAAAAAAACAACCACACTTTATTGATGTTGAAGGACTTAATGATTTGTATGCTTTGAAAAATATTTCTAAACAAGAGTCCAAGGCATTGCTAGTAATATGACTTGTTCAAATTGTTTGCATATTAATCACTTATACAGAATGTGTTGCAACAATTTATGGAACTAGGTATCACATTGGCAGCCTCTCTAAGTTCTTGGATTACATGAAAATTTAAATACCTGTTAACTTTTCAGAATGGTTGTCCTTGATGAACTGAGAGAAAGAGTGGGGAGGGAATGGGTTTGACAGTGTGATAAATGATGTTGTTCACCCTATTATACTTGCCGTTTTATCACTTTAGCATTTAATATTTTGTCTTTTAAAATTAAATTTTGTTCCCCAATCTAGAGTCTTTGGCTGCCTCAATCCTAATGTTGGAAACAAGCTCCATGAAATGTTCTAATTAAAACAAGGATATTGTGCTAATCTTCCTGCTCTTAAGATATCAGATTTGATGAAACTAAACAATGTTGAGGTAATTGCTTGATCTATTTGCGTATTAGGAGATCTTCATAAAATTTTGGTTCTATACATCATGCAATTTGACACTGCTCTTATTCTTTTAGCAACTCTTATTTGCAGAATACTTTGACTGCAGCACTTTTCACCATTGTGAACAAGATTCTAGATGAAAAAATTGAACAAAAGAATAGGGACATATCTCATGTATGGCAGTTAAGAGAGCTCATGGATTCTATATTACTAAAGCACACTTAAATTGATACGCTGCATATATTTTTCGTTTATTACTGATACCTAGTATTCTTATCATTTTTCTGCAACAAAAATAGATAGATGCATATAGCATAGCACACACACATATAAGGAGTATATATACATCCGAACACACCTTTGTATGCTTTTGATATCCATCAAAAATCTGATGTAGCTTAAATTTGATTAAATGAAATTAAATATAGACAATGCTAGAAGGGACTCACCTGTAATCTTGTTGCAAATTTGGACCTTTTTCCCTAAAATCTTGCTTTAGGGTTTTGTTACTCTCTGGTCGAAACCCTTGCTTGAATTTAGGGTTTGTGGGTTGGTGAAGAAACTGAACTAACCAGATGCATAAGGGGCATTCAAAGCATCCAAATTCTTAAAATAGTCCTCGACTAAAAAAAATGACATCGGTTGTGAAGGGAGGGTGGCAAGGGACAAGGACGCAAGTGAAGAATAGGTTACAAAGGAAGGCTTACCAGATCATTGTTTGGTGGCGAATACTTGTTGCAAAATTAGACCTCATTCTTCCCTAAAGCTTCCAATTTCAAGGTTCTCTCGCCCCTTCAATTTAGGGTTCTTTGGAAGAGGACGGCAGAAGAGGGCATTGTTTTGTTTGATGAGTTTGGTTATTTGTTTTGTTTAGGGATTTTGTTTATGTATCAATTTTTATTTCTTATTTCTTTTTCTTTTTTTTTTTAATAAAAAGTTCGTTCCGTTATCCTTAACGGAAAAAGCCATTTTTCTTGTTATCATGGACCCCCAATTTGTGCCCTCAAGAAACTGACGTGGCCAATTTGTGCCCTCAAGAAACTGCACTGTAGGGGACTGCAGGAAAAGGGACAACAAAGGATTTGCACCTATAATGATAAAAATAAGCAATTAATAGCACAATTATAAGAGAAATAAAGGAAGAGAAATTGCAAACTACAACACGATGATTTTTGCAAGATTCGAAAACTCTTACTTGTCGGCTCAAGATCCCTGTTGAAACTTTTGCAAATCCACTATGGTTTCTCCTTATGGATGTAGAGCAAACCTTCATAAGAAGCAAGTCCTTACTTCTCCTTTGTTTGCTAAGAGAACAATTTTGTCTTAGACTTCCTTTGGGTCACACCAACCTTACAATAGATTATATACAGAAATTTGTTGCACAAGAATATCTCTCAAAGATTGATATGCAAATCAAGTCTCACAACTAAAGTATAAATTAATACAAATGAAGCTTAATACTATAAAGCAATGAATGACATAATGAAAGATGTAGTCAATGCTAAAGTGTACCTCTTTAGTGCTCTTAAATGCTCTCTCAAAGTTGTGTATGTTGCTCATCAATGCCCTATGTATATATAGGCAGAAATATGATGAATATAGCTACTACAAGATAGATGAGAAGCATTAAATGCATTAATAGCCGTTGGAGTTTGAATACAGTCACTTTCAGTCGGCTGCAATTGAAATTCCAATCAGTTGCATTTCTAGTTTCAGTCGACTGCAATATTTGCACTAGTTGACAACAATTTTGTGAGTGCTTAAACTGAGTTTATTGATGGCCTACATAATCCCTATCAATTCTTAGTTAGATGAAGTATTTGTTTGAAGTCCATGACCTTCCTAGGTAGATTTAAGGATCAAATATGAGTGTGTGTATGCATGATCCTAGAGATGAGTTTCAAGTAGATTCATAAATACTTTACATTTGAATCATAATCAGTCACCAATCTATTTACCTCTTTCTTCAAGTTTTAGCATGATCATTTTAGCTCTGAGAAAATATTGCTTGCTTTGAGTTGCATTGTAGTTGACTTTCTTATTCCTTGCTTACCATTGGTGTGATCGTGAGTAATAGTCTTGTTTGGCTATAATATGATCACTTTTGCTTCATTGATATTTGCATTCACATTGATAATTCTAGCATATAACTCAATGTAGATATTAGTACACAAAACACTATTAATGGCTTGATATCAACAAAAATACTAGATTGCCATTGGATGAAATCCTTAGGGTCAACCGTATCGATAAAGAAAATTCACTTCTCTCTTGAGTTTGCCTTAAGCCGCATTCGATTCTTCAAAACTTCTTCTCTTGATTGGATATTCAACACTTTTTCAATATGTTGTGCCAATTTATTTGAATTTCCATAAAGCATGACACATTTTCTATGTGGTGAAGATTGAAGTCCCATGTGTTTTAAGAATACACAATTATCTCCATCGCTAACTTTCTTCTGATTGCTATATCCATCATCAATAAGTGAAGAACGACTCCCCGTTATATTTCTCTCTTCAAAGAGAAAGCATGGAAAACAATATGCTTTATCTTTTAAAGGAGAATACTCTAGCGAAGGAAATTGTTGGAACCATTCATACTTAAATCGCCGATTCTACCATCCTTTCCAAGAGTTAGGATAATTGGAAAGTTTAGGTTGATAAGGCTCCAAATTAATAGAAGTTCGTCTAACCTCATTCCTTTGATTCACCGGGTTTTCATGTATTTGAATACGTAACCCGGGATCTCTTTTAATATAAGTGGAGTGGAGTTGTTTGGGTTTAACAACTTGAGGTAGGGCAGGAGGTTGTGAATCAAGATCATTGTCAATGTTAGATGCACTAGGTATATCCTTTTTCGATTGATAATCGTCAACCATTTGGCATTTCTTTTGATAGAATGGGAGAAAAGACTTTCTTTTCACTTTCTTGTTTGGCGGTTGATGTTTAGCCATTATTATTTTTAACCTAATAAAATTAAAGAATGAGTTAAATTAAAAATACCTAAATCAAAATACCTAAATTAAAAAACTATAGTAGAAAATAAATGACTTAACCAGCCTGGACAATCATCATTAATAAAAATCTGGAGAACTGAATTTTCCAAGAGTTAACACAATGAGTAAGAAATACCAGATTGTGAAGGAGCAGATGCCATGGTAAAATCCTATTCAGTTGTATATTCTTCCCACACGTAGCATTTGATTCATCAATTGCAAGGATTACCAGTTACCACGACCAGGAGATGCAATAGATTTCTAACCCATCAAGAAAGAAACAAAAGGTAAATAAGATCACATGTTTGCACACCTACACACAAATACATTTAGCTTATATATTCACATATCTGGGTCGAATTAGTTTATATGCTCGTGCATTTGAGTTAGTTTGTATTCTTGTTGCATTTTTTGAATTAGTTAGTTTATATGTGTGTGTAATTAATTTTGTTAAGAAAATTTGTGATTGCTTTGTTAGGAACTCTATAAAATAATTAGTGCTAATCTATAGTAATTTGGAATAAATCAGTATATGGTAATTCATCATAATTTGTGATACTGTGGCTTTATTCCTGGACTTTTTGAGTTGTGATTGTACTAATATATGTCAGTTATTTTTTATCTAATTAATGTCCACAGTTAACATTAAAAACTTACTGATTTGGAGATTATAGCCTTTTGGCTACTTAATTTGCACAATCCTAAAGTTTATATACATTCCCAAAGGACCCCTCGTGCATGCAAACAATTTACTGTCACAAACACACTCCCCCATTTTGATTCAGCCCCATACAAAGGTTAAAACCACTCGAATTATTGTCAACAACCAATGATACCAATCTCAAGCTTAAAATAGTATCCATCATCCATGCAAAGGAATTATATCATATCCTGAATACAAAGCATTACACATAATATAATTTTTATGTAAACAAATTACTGTCCTTGGACTTCTTCTTCCAAGAAAAGGAACCATATGAAGAACAGAAGAAACATGTTACACAGGCTATTCAGAAAGGGTTTGGAGAAATCGTACCTTATTTGCCTAAGATCTTGCCCTTCCCTCTCCAAATGCAAGCTGGGTCTATCAACCGAAAAACTTAGAAGCTGACGTTCATACACTGATACAGATATCTATACACTATACCAGTTGATGTATTAGGGATTTAGGGCTCGTTTGCCAATGTGCGACTTCTAGGGCACAAGATAGAACGGAGGGTTAAGTTTTTGGATGCCCTTTATGCTTTTCACTCCGAGCATTGGATTGCTATACCCAGGATTATATTTGGATAGATGAAGAAACTGTGGCGTGAGATGGCCCCAGTGTAAGACTCCGTCTCATCCTTTCTTATTTCCTCGCCTTATCACCCGTCTGCTTGAGGTTTACAATTCCTATTCGAGTAGAATGAGGCATTTATTACCGCTAATCCCGAGTTCCGTGCCCAGGAGTGGTGCAATGTTTGGCATCATATACCATCGATACGACGGGGTAAGTGGGGTTTGGATGATAAGGAGCTAGAGCAGCGATGTAGAGAGAGAGACCTGAGGAGCTCGGAGAGGAGTATGTTGTGGAGAGTCCTCCCTTAGGTGATGTTAAAGCTGATAACAGAGCTGGAAATGATAGAGCTGGAGAGGATAGAGTTGATGGGGTTGCTACAGCTGATTCTCATGATGATGTATGAGGATGAGTGTCCAGCTGCAGAGGAGCCTATAGGTGTTACTCGAGCAGAGTTTTTTCAGCTACGGGCTGAGATGGCCCAATTGAGGATTGATTTGACTTCCTCTCGAGCACAGAGCACTGCTGAGTATGATGAGCTAGTCCAGTATCACACCGTGACTCAGTGCATGCTTGCAGAGCAGCAGAGGACTTCAGCTGAGATTCTTCACCGTTTGCCTTAGGATGCTTCGACTCCTTTTTCCGTACCTCCTGATGCATGATGTCTCGTGATCTATTATGTGCTGAGAATTGTTAGGGTTTAGATAGGTTTCTTTTTAACCTGGGGCGACTCTTTTTGCGATTTTTGATGTATTTTTGCTTCTTGATGATGTACGCCCGCCCTAGGTATCCATACAAGCATCGTATTGACATTTTCTTATATATATGTATGGATGATTACTATTTTGCCCTTTGACTCATGTTTATCTAAGGATGGTTTTATTTGCTTTTGAGCTATATATTTGTTTTACCTTCTTTGCTTATTACTCTGATATGTGTTGTGGAGTTGGATTATTTTGCCAGGTACTCAGGATACAAGTTTGAGGGTGATTTTCCTATTTTACCCTTTTACTTGACATAGTTGCAGTTCTCTTCTATTTTCACCAGATTTTGGTAAATTCTTTTTTACTTCAGCTTTATTTTCACACATTGAGGACAATGCACAATTCAAGTTTGAGGGTAAGGCAGGTGTTTTAAAATTTTCTTGTGTTGTGCAGATGAATATGAGTTATGAGTGTTAACAATGATTTTAAGTCTGTTTTGTATAGTTATTGTTCTCAAGCAATTCTAAAATGGATAAATGCAACTTATATGTGGACTTAATACTGTTTGGCAATTTTTGAAGATTTTTTACATCTGTTTGTATGTTATGGTCAACATTATCAGTCCTTTCACATCCTTATGATTTTTTTATTTCTAGAATACTTCACTATACACATGTATACACCTGTAAGGGTATTTTGGTCAATACAAATGAAGAACAAATATGGGACACGTGTTTTGTGGTCCTATAGTATGAGAAAATGAGGCTTGTTATGCATTGCTTAGTGACTAAGCTTGATATATATTGTTGTGTATACATGTATATCAATATATATATTGATATATATTGCTTAGTGGCAGGGGCATTATGGTCTTTTACTTAAGGAATGTCAAGACATTCTCTGGCCAATGATTGGAGAATGATGCCATATGGATTTCCTTTTTAGGGTAGGATTACAAATTAATGTACCCTATATATATCTTGTTATAGCAATGAGCCTCATATACCTTACGAGTGAGCACCCTTGAGCTATATTGTGACAAACGCTCGAGACACTAAGAACAATGAACTTTTACTAAGTTATGAGACTAATTTGTGAGCTAATTCATCTCAGTAATCCATATACTATGAGTAGGTATTTGAAGATTATGAACAAGGCTGTGAGTTGTTATTTTTCTAGTGTAAAGGGCTGGTTCAGAGGTTCATTCCATGCTTGAGGCTATTTCAAAGGTGTCTAGGGGTTGAGGCAAGTTTGTTTTACTATTTAACATCTACAGAATCATCGTTCATACATATATTTGATAAGCGTTGAATATTTCATATTCAAGCCCATAAATATGCATAGTTAGGACCTTAGTTTTGGTTTTACCTTGGTTTTTATACTTATTTTAGAATATTTTCCTTTTGCAGGTCATTTCTAGAAGAATAGGTCAAAATTATAATTTTGGAGCTTTAAGAGATGTTTTTGAAGTTGCTAGAGATGTACTGGATGAGATAATTTGGGGGAGTTGAAAAAGTATAGGTGCTAGAGCTCGAGCACAAATATTTGTGCTCGAGCACAGATTGAAGATATCAGAGAATTTTGGCTAAGTACTTTGTGATAGAGCACAAGATTTTGTGTGACCTTTATGCTCAAGTATTTTTTAAAATGCTCGAGCATAAATCCCCCTAGGAAGATGAAAAGACGCTTTGAGAATTCTAGGTCCCAGAATTCGAGCATTTTCCAAAATGCTCGAGCATAAGCTCCAATGTGCTCAAGCATAAATCCTAAAAATTAGAAGAACAGCGCTCGAGCATTGGGCTCAAGCACTAATTAGCGCTTGAGCACTATACTTGAGCACCATTTTGGAAAATTGGCTAAGTGTTAATGGAATAACGTTACCGAAAAAATATTTGAGCACAAATATTTGAGCTCAAGCACATAATTTTGTACTTGAGCATTATTGATCCTAGAAGTTTCTTTAAGTGCGTGATTGAAATTAAATCTGTCCTTTTTAGCTCTAAATGGGCCTAGATGACCCCAGAAGTCCTAAAGTCCATCCTAGAAGGAGTATGACTTAATTTCTCCTATAAAAGAAGATGAAAGGTCACAAGGAAAAGAACTTTGACACTCTTGCAATTTTTAGATCTCGCGGCAGCTTTTAAGTTTTTGGAGTTCTCTTTGAAGATTGAAGAAAAAGATCCCAAGAAGAAGAGTTGCAGTCCATGAAGATGTTTTCTACACCAACAACGATGCTATCCTCCATCTTCATAAGTAGCTAAATCTTCTCTTAGGGTATTGATGTAGCCCGAATTCGAATAATATGGTTTGATTATTTTTTAACTTTGGGAATTTTTATTATTTATGTATTTTAATTGCATGATTATGAGCAATTGACTTAGGATTTCTAAGCAATTTGAGTTTTAATGAAATTAATATATTATCTTAGAATTGATTTTATTTTAATCAAATCCGAATTATTCTTATTGTTTGAGAATGGCGGCTAAGGGCTTCTCATAACGATTTGAATAGTGAACATGAAGTGCTTAAACTATTTTATGAATGAATGTTTTGATAATATATGCTCAGGAAAGATGAATTATTCTGCAATTTAGTTTAGAGTAGTTAGGTAGATAATTCGTGCCAACCGAAGATAGGTTATTGCTTAATGTAAATTCATATTTTATCTTCTTGAAATTGAATTAAATAGGATGTTAATTCATTTAATTCATGATCATGTATAAGTATCAAAATCCTTAAGGTTAAATCAATTGACCATATTATGAGGTTTGTGCTGAAATCAAGCCCTAAGTATTTCTTCTCTTGATTTCAATCTTTATTATAGATACTTATTTTTACTTTCATGTTATTGATACATAACCAAAACAAACAAATCTTCTCTCTGAATTAAATTAGCAATTGATTTTACACTTGACAATCCACCACAATCTTTGAGGTTCGACACCCTCAATATAGCCCTATCCTATAAGGATTCATTCTATTACGAGTAGTTTTTATCATTGATAATACACACGTCAATATTTTTGATGTAGTTCATTTTGATGTCTCAAACCTCCATTTATGCCTTGTTTTCTGGTTTAGCCTTCTGATATGGATACATATATATGATATCTTGTTGTGACTTGAATTCTTATCATCTCAATATATTTATATATTTGATTTGAGGCTGTGCAAGTTGAGATTTGGCCAGAAAAGTGACCATAACAGAATTTGGTCTTGTGAACCTTCAAAAGCTAGGGTTTTATCTGTGTTGAGGTCTTTGAATACTGAAATTGTTACACCATTTTTGTTTTATTGTGAATATCATCTGAGCATGTGTATAAGGCTGATATAAGGTTGTGAGAACCATTTGGTGGGTTTTATTCATACGAAGTTCCATATTTGCCCTTCTGTCACAGATTCAGCAGAATAAAGGTTTTGAGCTGCTATTTGACAATTTAAGTTGTTAATTTAATCATTCTTATCTTGTGTAATAACTTAAGTGTAACGACCTGAACCCGGGGATCCGAATCATTAACTAGATCCTTACCTAAACCTGAAGACTCTCAAGGGCAATATAGTTATTTCTTTTGCCGAGGCATCATTAAACTAATAATTGGTCAATAAGACTCGATGGAGTTGTGAAAGGGTCAAAGAAGGAACAAAATCTGCTCATTAAACAAACTGACCCAACCCTCAGGAATTGGTCGATGTATGGGACATACATGTCGATTGGTTTATGGAACTCGGTCAACGTGAAGCCCATAGACGTCAACCGGTTTGGATCGAAATAGTACAAATGTATACTGCCCTAATTAAATAAGATACTGGTTGACGTGAAAAGTCCACACGTCGACCGGTTCTCTCCAGGTTTGTGACTTTGGTTCTTTTTTAGGTGCCTTAGGCAGTTGGCACCCCTCTTGGCTTAAATAAGACATTATAAATGACTTTAAACCAGTCCCAAAACCCTCATAAAGTGAGTAAAACATCAAATGCTTGAAAACGTGGATCATTTGATGAAAATAACCCTTTTTAAATTGGAAATCATGCAACGACTTCATCAAATAAAATCTTGAAATCATTTAATGACGACTATCATCATTCATGCTCGAAATAACCAAAAGTTAGAAAATTACATTTCAAAGATAATAAGTTTACACCCCTAAATCAATACTTTACATTGCCATTGAAAAGGTTTCAAAATAATACAAGTTCATGCCATGCTTTACAAAAATAGTCATGGTTACAAAAAATAATCAAAACAAACCCTATGCCTATGTCTAAGTTGTAAGAACGCACCATCCTTCACTTCGCTTCCAAGTCTCGAAAATGTTTAAAATAAAGGGGTGACCACCACTATTCAGTAGAGTATGCTTAAGGCATGACTCTTAAAGCCCCGTGAATAAACACATATAGAAAAAGGGAGAGCAAGGTAAGAGGATTATGCTATTACAGGGGAAATAACGGAATCAATAATACATGGCATTAGCAACAATGTATAAGCATTAACTTAACCACATTCACACATACAAGTCCACTACAAAACTAAAAATGCAATCAATGCTTATGCCATAAATCCACCCGAACCAATCCAATTATCTCATTCTACACACAATAGCACTTTCCCAACCAATTCATCTCACGACACAAATCCACACTAAAGGCCTCTAACTCCAAATGGCACAAGTCTACCGCTTATCCACGATTTGGAACCCTGGCTAGCTATCCCTAGTGTGAGACTACCGTTCATCCAACCATTTGGGACCTAGCTACCGAAATCTCGAAAAAGACTACCGTTTGTCTTCTGTCCATCACAATCTCTCATTAACTTGAATCTCATCCTTCTCACATCACCTTTTCACTCATACATTCTCTACCCAAAACATGAGCTAAAATACCTCAATAGATGCTCGTCTTCCAAATTTAAATGACTAGACTCCTAGCTAGCCTCATGAAATAAATATGCCATTCAATAAACTCAGAACCATATTATACAAACATGCTTCCACAACACAACACTCAACATGTTAATCACATAATCAATTTTTACCAACATCAAACATGCTTATAAAACATCATATAATCATCTTTACATACGAAATTGGAATATTTTAATCATATAAGGCATGCTAACAATTTCCTCACATAATCATTTTGGCATGCCATTGACACAAATTTAACATATAAGTCATGCTTTCACCTTTCTATATAGATGGAATAAATTACACATAACTAAACCTTATATAAAGCATGACAATGACTTATACTTACACATAATCAATCAAATTGTAACAAGAAGATAACCATAGCATGCTATATCACGAAATCAATACATAGAGACTCACAAAAACCCAAAACTCCAAGAATTAGACACCCCTACCTCAAATTAGGGTGAAAACCCTAATCTCACCAAAATCAAAATACCTCCCTTGCAAACGGGTCTGTAGGATGAAAAAGGAGGCAAAAGAGATCAACCTTTCCTCTTGAAGCAACCCCAAAAGCCTCCACTCTTGCCTTGGCCGAAATCTCAATGTGCTCCAATGGCCTCCAAAATCACTTCATCTTGTAGATCAAAAGGTGCTCTACAACATCTTTAACCACCCCTTCTTCCAAATCTTATCTCCAAGAAACCTGAACTTCCAAAGTGAGTACAATCTCTATTTTTTTTCTTTGGGTGTGTAGAAGAGAAGGAGGGGAACCACTTTGCCTTCATAGGTACATTCAAAATCATGGGTTAAGGGCCTCAAATCTAAGTTTTTTCAAGTTTATACATGGAGGGTGATATTCTTTTAGATATAAAGAGAGAAAATGAAGGAGGAAGATGATGAATAGTGGCAAAAATTTGCCAAACAAATTATATATATATAGTCCCATATAACTTCTTACTAATTACATCATTTAACCCAAATTTTCATAGCTAATTACTCCATTCCTCCAAATAACTTTCATAAAATTACACTAAGGTAACTGTTGGGAAACGTGCAAGTTTTAAAAACTTTTCGAGGGATTTTGATTCATAGATCTTGATTCATCACATAGAGATAAGTTTTATGCAAAAATAAAATATGATGTATCATTTAAGTAACAGATTGAATACTTACATCAAAGGTCTGAGTAAACCTTTAAATCTTTCCTCTAAAGTGAATGTTCTTACTTATTGTAGATTCCTTAGCAAGATGCCTTCTCCTTAGATTTCCATCTTCTTGGTAATTGTTTTGCCTTTAGGAATCATTCATAAACCTCCATGAATGACCTTGAAAAACTAGGCTTGTGGGAGTCTCCATTAGATGAGAACATAAACCCTAATTTTCTAGAGAGAGAAAATATATTCCTTTTTCCTTCTTCCAAAAATCACCCAAAAAATATACATAGACCATGTATATTTATAGGCAACATAAAGATAAAGAAAAGGAAACAACAAATCCTTCTCAATCTCTAATTCACATGTCTCAAATCTAATAGGATTCCAATATCAAGTTGGGCTATGAGTGAGAATCCATTGGGCCTATTATTTTATTGGCTATAATGAATTAATAATTGGCCCGGTCCATGGACCCAATTCAATTAATTCATAAATTAATTTCTACTCCACTAAAAGAAATTAATTGAACTCCAATTAAATAATAAATAACCTCTAAGTCAATATTGCACTTTGACCCCTCTATGCATAATTAATTATTAGATAAATAAAGCTATCAATCCGACTACTTAATTAATATATTTATTTTGGTACCTTTGATTATTTCTGGCTCGATCACAATAAAACATTTGGTTGACAAAAATAATAATTTAAATAAATAAATATATAATAAATCATTTTATCTAAAAATATACGAAGGCCTTCGAATTTACTTTGTAATCAACCATAATCAATACAAAATAAATACAAGTAGCAGTGATGCAAATATCGAAAATATAACCCTCTAACTATTAATTACATAACTACCCAAAGTGTCGGTCTAAGGATCCCGAAGAATCCGTCGAACAAATCAAAGTAATTATTAATTAATAAAAGAGTTTATACTTTTCTCGTGCTTAAGAGTCAAATGACACGACGGTGATAGGGAGCAATTGCATACGACGGCTCTCGCAATATATCTCAACTTAACGCGTATCCAGTTCAAGTCTTAATTAATTATGATTCCATCCATAATTACCGACTATGAACAATTTATAATTACTATTTATATTCATGTATTGATCGCCATCACATACATAGATAAATATCTCTTGTAATCAAGAGGACACTATCAATTCTATAATGAATCGAAACATAATACATTAAATTCACCAATTGTACAAAACACAAATATTTCAGAAACGTCAGGAACATATGTCACTATAATCCAGATGGGAATTTGCTATGCCAGGGCATATAAATCCCAACAGTAATATCCCACCAAAAAGATACAATAATGCCCTCCAACGGATTTTCATTTAAGCCCTAGCTATTTTCGCGCAATCGGGCGACCTCGGACCCACACCGGACCTCTGGGTCCAAAAATGACCACAATGAACTCAAGTGAGTTTTCTAAGGGTTTTAAACCTAAAGAAACACCCCAACCAACTCCTAGAACACTTTGGCAAGCATCCCCATGCACCATTAAAATAATTAAAAAAAAAAATGGTTCAAAATTTATAAAAAATCTGGGACGTCACATTAAGTATTGTTGATATACATCATTTTATATGTATTTGGTGAGCTGTGAGAGCTCAAAGGGTCCAACCAGGGTTGCTTAGGATAGGGAAGTGCCTGTGTGCATTATTGTGAGCTAGGGTATATGAAGAGTGAGAGACAGTTGTATGTGTATCTACTTGCATTACAACTAGTAGAAGATTACATTGGTTGTGGCCAAGAACCAAGGTTTTTGCTTTGATCTCTAATTGAGGGAGATTTTCCTTATAAAATCATTGCACTTGTGGTTGAATGTGTCATCCTATTTGTACTTGAACTTAACTAAGTGATTGAAATAAGTTTTTGTAAAAGAACCAATTCACCCCCCTCTTGGTTCATCAGTTTGTCCATGATTATTCTGTGTGAGAGTTCTACTTGTGTGTATCCACAAGAGAGTCTGTGTGAGAGATATTTCTTATGTGAGTTGAGGGCACCACATTTGATATATATCTTACACTATACCATATATCTTGTGATTTTGTTTTTATATTATTTATACACATCATATACTTTGCATTAGATATGGTGATTATGATATATCCATTGTATTGATAATATTATTATGGTATGAGCTGAAAGTTCAACATTAATACAAAGCCAAGAAGTGTTACTATCAAAGCTAAATTAAACCAAAACAATGTGGTGGACATATTAGTTGACGGAATGAGTCCAAGGTGAAGAAGTTGTGTAGGGTGGGATTGATGTTGATCAATGGGATCATGTAACGGTTAGATCTTTTAGAGTGCTTTAGTAAGGGGTTGGATCAGGGTCGGAGCCAGGATTGCAAAGTAGGGGGGTTAAAAATAATTAAACCCATGATTGCTTAGTGTGTCATCTATACTTTAAATACGGAATTCTCATGCATCAGTTATTCAATTAAACCCAATAATTTACAACCTTCTAACACATTTATACTTCCAAACTCGAACGTATTTTCACAGTCAAGAATCCACTAAAGTTTGCTTCATACAAATATTAAAATAAACACCTGCAATAATGCAAAATATATATGTTCCTTATCAACAAATTCACATTAGAAAGAAAGACCTATGTGCTCCACCCCTTACTAGTTTTTAATCCATTATAAGTAAATTACCCAATTTAACAAGAAATCATTAAGTCATCAACACAGCCCTTTTTTTTTTTTTTTTTTTTACAAAAATAAAAATCAATATTTCACTAGATTAACAATAATAATACATGATATCCATTCACCTATATTTTAGTGTCAATATCCATTCACCTATATCTTAGTGCCTTACACACGAAGGGTTTAGGTATTCTTCCATAGACTAACAATGTGTTTGATTTATTGGGCTTCCCTATTATGTTTTATTATGGTTTATTTTGTGATTGGGCATGTCCATAGTTCATGGACTTGCTCATATTTAAGGCTTAGCCTTTATAAATTTTATAACTCCTTTTATTTATAGAATTACTATGAATTGGGCTGGATTGATAGGAAAAGAAAGAGTAGTATATGAGCTTATAAGAACAATAATACTATTTTTTTTTTTTTCAATTAGACTTGGGCTCAGGTTAGCCCATTACTAGTTCCTCCATTGGGTTGGATGAAACAGGTGGAGTAAGCAATTGCAACAAGAACGAATTAAAGGTTTGGTATCTTACTGAGTCTGAAGGTTAGTTGGTGTACATGATGATTGAATTGGACTAGTTGTAATCTCTTTCTTCATAGTAATTTTTTTGGCTTTACCAAGTCTCGAGATTTTTTTATCTACCGTTGGGGTAGGTTTTTCCTCGTATATCTGGTGTGCAAGTCTTTGTCTCTATTTACTTTAATTCATATATTAATTGCTTATATATTTCTATGTGAATGATGTATGCTTAAATGTTTATCATGATGAAATGATCTCATGCATATGTTTAAGAGTCAAAAGTAATTAAACTGTATTTATCACATCGCTAATTGGTTGGCTAAAATCAACTAGGGCCTGGTTTAGAGTTTATTTTGTTTATTTAATAAATCAGATAGTTAGTTTATTTATTTAATTAAATAAATAGCTTGTTTGTTGAATTCTGATTTATTTAATTAAGGGTCACACACTTAATTGATCATTGAATACATAGTACAATAAATTCACCAATCTACATTTGAATTAATATATTATATTCCACATTTAGAAGAGAATATAAGAATTGAGTAAATTTATATCAAAGTCTTAACATAAACGAAAAAGTGGGAATCGATCTATTCACTCCCTCTGGGTTGTATCTCAAAGTCCTGCCCGTTGCGTTCTTAATTGTGACTTGCTACAGTTTGATTTTAGTTAAAACCTCTTCAGTTAATTGTGTGGCAATAAGTGATTCACCGATAAAGATACCAGCAATTAAAGTTATATTTTTAAAGTTTGATTTATAGATTTAATTAATGTTGTAAGGATATTGTGGAGAATTTTTTTTTCAATTCTTATATGAAAATACAATGGATGTCATCTTTTCTTTTTGCCTCGTGTGCACTCGAGGAACCCACTAATTTGGAGGGGAATTGCGTTCTCTCTCTCTCTCTCTCACACACACACACACACACCCCAATAAATGCTCTGATAGTTTGATGAAAATTGCAAAAATAATCTTAAAAAGGGATCCTAAAGATAATGGTGTGATATTCCATATTCACAAGTCTTTATCTAGACTACATATGAGCATATCTGTTATTAGCACACACCCTGATTGCATATTATGACATACTTAATTTCTACTAATGTCTAATATTTTTGTTAGCAATATACTAAATTTTGCAAGCATTATAGAAATTACAAAATTTAGTGTTATCAAAAGTGAATCTAATACATTAAAATGAAAGGTACTTCTGAATATCCTAAATATACTCTCTTCGATTATGAGGCTATACACTATATTAAAGGTACATCTGAATGTGCTCACTTCGATTATGAGGTTAGCTTAAGGCATCTTGAGTTTATTGATCTCAACTCCCAACAAAATAGACACTTAAAAGTCTGTACACAATTTTTTTTAACCCCGTGACTATAATAAAACCACATTTTGGGTTATCTGTTTATGTGCGTACAATTTATATAGTTAATTGGATGGTTTATGTAATCTATATGGTATTTTGAAAAGCGTTGGAAAGGGAAAAAAAAAATAGAATTATTTGTCCTTAATTGTGGTTCAATAGGTAGTTTCTACATGATTCTTTTTTTGGTTATAAAGAGAAAATGCATGAAAAAAGAGAAAATAGAACATTGAACAGTTAAGTACAGTTTCAATAGAATTGTGTAATCTGAAATGTACTTATAATAATTTTTTTGAATAAAAGAAGAAGAAGAAGAATATGGTTTTCTTATTATCATGAATTTGATATATTTTACTAATAGTAAAATACTTTTTAAAATGAAAATTTTATTCTTTAGCATATTTATCATTTTTTATGTTTATCACGTGTGATACAGAGAATTTAGATAAGCACATGTAAGATAAAAATAAAGTGGTTTAACCGGGTAAAGATAACTTAGGACGGTATAAGTTCAAATTCAAGGAGTAGATAATCTCCCCAACAAATCTCTTCTAATCTTGCAATGAACAAAGGGAGAGCTGGCTATAAGAAAAGGACCCTACCAGTCATTCAGGTATGATAACAACGATATATTAAATTCCTACCTCTATTTTAGACCTCTAGAGACTGACTTAATCGTCGGAAAGCTCTTGGTAGACACTACACCGGTGTTATCAAGATTTATTGATCTTCTCCTCCCTTCTTTGTAGGAAAACGGTGTCGTCTCGGATCGTGTTGATTTTCGCTTCAATAGTTGGCGCCGTCTATGGTAACGAAAGTTCTCGTCATAAAATATCATGGTTTAATTACGACCCGGGTTAGCTGGGGAAAGGGAATGTCGATGTAGAATCCTAGTCAAAAGGAACTGCCTGGGAAACATCCAGATGCCTCCATCGACCGGGAATGCATCACAGCATTGGAACAACAGTTCCAGACATTAAACCAAGGGTTAGACCAGTTGGTCCAACAACATGCGATGATTTTACAACACCTGACTACTCTGGCAGGACCACCGTCTCAACAAGAATTGTCCGACAGACAACCAGATCCTCCCAATCTGAACGATGGGGGAGAAAACGGGGAGGATCGAGATAACGATCCTCATCGCGAGCTCGAGGCAAAACAAAGTCAAGTCGGGAACCGATACAGAGAACCTCCTCCTCCTCTGCAAAATTCCCAGCCTCGGGTAAGTACAACCTCCTATGTCGAGGAGAAGTCAGAGGAAGTTTCCCATTTCAACCTGCAGATCTAGGATTTCAAGGTGAAAATGGAAGATGTAACGTAGGCTATGAAGGGGAAAGGACCTGCCGATATAGATGACCTGGTGCGGAGGACTAACTTGTCATTCAGTCCCGTCATTATGAAATGCCCCCTGCTAAGCAAGTTCAAAATGCTCTCGTTTGAAAGTTTTGATGGGACCAAAGATCACCTCAACCACCTGGAGACCTTTCAAACTCTTATGCATTTACTGTAATACCCCTAATTTTCAAAGGATATAATGGGGAGTTTATTATTTGTTTTAACTGCATTTTAATTAATTATTTGATCATGTGGCTAATTGTTTATTTGAATTATTTATTTAAATTAATTGTGTGTTTTAATTAATTGATCTTATATGATTGTTTGTTTAAATGATTTGCATTTATGTGTAACTTGTTTGTTGGGTGTAAATAATTTACTTGTTTTATTTATTTTATTTTAAATTAAAGGATTGGATCTCGGTAGTAGTAATGGACCAACCTAATAGGTCACATGGACTACTTGGATAGGAGGTCTTAATGGGTATGGATAGTTACCCATGGATATTAGTGTGTGTGTGTGTGTGTGTGTGTGTGTGTGTGTGTGTATGGGTATATATGTATATAAGAGTATTATTATTATTATTATTATTAGTATTATTAGTAATAGATGGGTAGTCAGTATTAATATATTTTTATATATTAATGTTTAATTATATATATATATATATATATATATATATGTATATACGTTTATCATACGACTTATATATATAAATATTTTCCTTTTTTATTTTTATTTTCTTTTTTCTTTTCTTTTCTTACTCCTTAAGGTATCACAAATTGTTTTAGAGTAGGATTAGTGTAGTCTATATATATAGGATATATTAGTCTGCATAAGGGTTACATAACCTTTATACGTAGATAGAGAGGGGGGCGAGGCGAGGAACAGATCGAGAGAACGTGAGAGAGAAAGAGGAGTTTTGGCTAAGAAGCAAGGGTCGAACTAAGGAGAAGGAAGGTAGGAAGACTGTTCATGGGCTAGATCAGAGCAGTAGAGGATAGTGAAGGCAACCCAAGGGTCGCCGGAATCAGAGGAAGAACGCAGAGAAGGAGTTTGGGATTTTTAACCCGAAATCGTAAAGATACATTCTTCTTCTAACTCTTCTACTTTGATCACGTGTTTTATACATGCCTAGGACAATTCCAGGACGATTAAACATTAAAATCGAACATGTATGCATGCTTAAACATTTCTGAATATATGTTTATGTTCTTGAGATTTGATGCATGATGTGTTGTTTAAACTTGGTCTTTACATGCTTAATCACTCTAAAATAAATTATTAAGTATGTATGGGACTTATATTGAAGCTTAGAACCCATAATAATAGAGTTTGGAGAAGTTGCAGAGGTTGAAAAACAAAGAAGACGACTCGTAACAGGAACGAGTTAACTTAGTTCCAACTAAGACGAATCGCAACAGGAATGAGTCAACTCAGTTAGAACCAAGTTGACTCGGCTAATGAACGAGCTGACTCGTTTAAGAACGAGCTAACTTAGTTGGACACTGAGTCAACTTCTTCTGAGAAGAAGCCGACTCATTTAGGCTGGAATGAATTCCCAGAATGCATTTTGACCCATTTTAATTAACTTTAATGAATTAAATAGGCTTGGTTTATTCTTAGAATGTATTGTTAGGAATTATGTCTCAAATTCCCTTTATTATTAGTTTCTATTTTAGAGTGTATTTTTTATGGTAATTTCTTATTGAGAGGTGAATTGGGCTTTAAGAAATTGTAATCCTTATCCACAAAGGAATTGGGTATGTGACTCTATAAATAGAAACTTAGGCTATTGTTGAGAATTATGAGTTGAGAGAGATGTAGCCTCATGAGGGATGTAACCCTAATTTTGGTTGAACCATGTATATATCTTGTGTTATGGTTTGAATTGTTGTTTTTCTTTCTTTATTTTTGCCTCTGCTGTACCCTAACAACTGGTATCAGAGCCAAAGGTGAAAGAGATACAGAAAACACAAGAAGTCTCAACATGTGCTACAACGGGCTTCAGTTGTAAGTGGAGTCAATCGGCTTGGTTACATGGCATGGAGTTTGAGTAGTCAAGGTGGAGCCTTGAGGTTTGACTGATTGAGCAATGTATAGTGGGGATAATCCGAGTTCTGCAATAAGATCGAGAAGATTGAAGTTGCAGAGAATTGTCCAGATTCAATTGCCATGAGAAACTATGATTGACATAATAAAATTTGAGCTAAGGTGGAGATTGTTAGGAATTATGTCTCAAATTTCCATTATTATTAGTTTCTATTTTAGAGTGTATTTTTATAGTGATTTCTTATTGAGACGTGAATTGGGTTCTAAGAAATTGTAATCCTTGTCCATAAAGAAATTGGGTATGTGACTCAATAAATAGACACTTAGGCTATTGTTGAGAGTTATGAGTTTAGAGAGATGTAGCCTTATGAGGGAATACGTTGATGGTAGGGGTGAGTTACGGGTTTGGTAGAGTGAACACTGATGGCGAGAGGGAATCTCGTGGAGTAAACGGAGAACTTGGTCAAGAGTTTGTATGCATGGTCAGGTGTTGAAATTCTCCACTATTGTAATATCTCTACATATACAGTGAATCTCTTCTCATCCGTGGATGTAACCCTGATTTTGGGTGAACCACGTATATATCTTGTGTTGTGGTTTGAATTATTATTTTTCTTTCTTTATTTTTGCTTCCGCTATGCCCCAACATGTATAATATACTTTAATATGCTAAGGAATTGGACAATATGGAATTTTAAATAACTTCTAAGTTGTTTAATGGATAAGTTTATTAATTTAAATTGTGTTTAACAATTGAAATAAATGCTTAAATGATTTTAATCATTATTAAAGAGGTTTATATAATTTAATTAAGATGAAGGTTAATTACTTGTGATGTATGTTAATTGCATGCTATTTAAATTATTTATGTTGCTTAAATAAATGTAATGGATATCTGTATGATTTATATCATGTTTTTTTTTTTTTTTCCCTAGATTATTTTGATGTATATACATGCTTGCATCATTATATGGATTGAAAATTATTGTTTGGTTGTGTTATGGATTGATGCACCATTGTTAGGATATAAGGCATATTACTTGATGGACTGGCTAATAAGTTAAGTCACATCTATTCGTGTCAGGTCATAGAACCATGTGAATGACATGCCATTGAAAGATTATGGCGGATAGTTTATTTTATTTTGGATAGGATATGAATTATATATATATGGATATGTGCCACAATATGAACTTGAGTTGTCAGGATCAGTGGTTAGGGATATTACCTAGGATGCATAGTTGGATATAATGGATAATTGTGTGCCTTGGTAGATCTTGGTACTCATGCCCACTATGTGTGCGTTTTACATGTTGCCTACTATCCAGGTTGATGCCGCTCTATAGTACAGTGAGAGTCCTTTAGTATGTATTTATATATATGTGGACTATGTATTTTTTGTATGAGTTGACTAAGATGTATATGTGTATCGAGTCTCTATTTGGGATGTAGTAGAGTAAAACTTGTTCGTAGTCCTGACTCACTATTATTTTTCAGGTATTTGTCAGGTATAGAGATTATTCGTGTAGAGCAGAAACCAGTCTTCATCACTCTTCCGATTATCTACGTAGGATTCTACTTTATATTTTCAGACTTTGGATTTAGTTATTTATTTCAATTATTGTTTTAGTTGGGATTTTATTAGGGGTCTACATTATGGATTCCCGAGTTGTAATCTAGAGGATTATTGGTATCAGAGTATTTTGGAGAATTATTTAATTGGGATATTATTTTGGAGAAATTAATATTAGTTTCTTTTCAACTTGATTATTTATTTATCTTTTGTAATCCGTGTTTGTTTATTACCTTAATTATTTGGTATCCCTCGATTTTGGACATGGACTTGGTCAACCCGTGGCTTTAGAATTGAAGGGTATCACATTTACACGATGTGCTAGATGAAATCATGTGCCGAACCTTTCCTATGACCCTCAAGGGATCGGTACGAGTTTGGTTCAATAAGCTGAAGCTAGGAACCATCGACAACTTTGAAGAACTAAGTAAACAGTTTGTAATCCACTTCATTATAGGCCAGAGGCATAGGAGGCCGGCCACCTACTTGCTGACTATGAAGCAATAGAAGAGAGAGTTGATCCGGGAATACATCACCCGATTCAACACAGCAATGTTGCAGGTAGAAGAGGTGGATGACAAGGTGGCTTTGACCATTTTCATTGGAGGACTCCAAACCACCAGTATGGCAGAGTTGTTGGTTAGAAGCACATGAACGCTGAAAAAGCCATGAATGCACGGAAGGAAAATGAAGAAGATAACAAGAAGAGGTCAGCCTCTGACACCAAGGATGAGAAGGAAACCAAATATAAGAAATCATTTTTCTACCAAAGCGATAAGACATTTTGTGAGGACTCAGATAAGTATACCAACTACACTCCTTTGAATACATCAATTAACCATATTTTTCTTACAGATCCAAGAGGATTTGTCTTTGAAATGGCCACAAAGGATGAAGTCTGATCCAGCGAAAAGATCTCGAAATAAGTATTGCATGTTCCATCGGGATCATGTGCACACTACGGATGATTGTTTTAACCTTAAAAGTCAAATTAAGAATCTGATTTGAAGGTGTCACTTACAAAAGTTTGTTGCCAATGAAGGTACCAACCCAAATAATTGCCTTCTGGGGCAGCAACTAATTGGGGAGATCATGATCATCTCTGGATGAGTAGACCTAGGATGATGAATCCAACTCAGCTCATAAAGCTAGTGTGATTAAAGTTGCCTCCTAGCTGGAAGTAACCTCAGTAAGTCATTCAAAATAAAGATAGGGGGCATGTCAGTTAATCATTATAAAGGGAGGATAGCTCCCTCACATGTCATCTTATTTTTTAATAAAGTCACGATCACCAATAAGATGACCCCTCATGTTTACGCAATAAAATATTATGTTTTCAGTTACCTGTGAATGACCAATATGGTAATGTTTTACATAAAGCTAACAAAAAACCAAGCTTCCTTACTAAAGGGATTAGATGAGTAAAGCTCGTGAAAACAGTTCATTTACTAAAGGGACGAGCTGAGTGAAGTTTGTAAGAATTCATTCTCTTACTAAAGGGACGAGCTAAGTAAAACTCGTAAAAATTAATTCATTACTAAAGGAACGAGCTGAGTAAAGTTTGTAAAATTCATTCCCTTACTAAAGGGACGAGTTGAGTGAAACTCGTAAAAATTCATTCCCTTACTAAAGGGATGAGCTGAGTGAAGCTCGAAATATTTATTCCCTTACCAAAGGGATGGGCTGAGTAAAGCTCGAAATATTTATTCCCTTACCAAAGGGATGAGCTGAGTGAAGCTCGTAAAATTTGCAAATAATATGTTAGATTCCAAAGAAAATCTAGCTTTGCATCACTAAAAGTCATTGACCATAGGTTTGAACCTACGCCTTTACAAAACATAACCTTGATTTGATATATGTATTAGTTCCACCTTGGGAAGAATACCCCAGTGTACTGTTCACCTTGGAATAATAACCCGAGGTTAAAAAGAAAAACAAAAGTTACTGTTCACCTTGGGAACTATGCCTGGGGGGGCAAAAAATTTGCCTAGTACTATTCACCTCGGGAACCGTGACGAGGTGAAAAAAATTGCCGATACTATTCACCTCGGGAACGTACAGTACCTGAGGTGACACTGTTCACTTCGGGAATTGGGCCCAGGGGTAAAAAAAATTTAAAATTAAAATTTTTACTCGGAACAGTACACGAGGTGACATTGTTTACCTCGAGAACTGTGCCCGGGGGTTAAAAAAAAAAGTTTGACATTCCCAAAGCTAGATGAGCAAGCTTGGGAATGCGGGGCAACTGATAAGGTGAATTTAGATAAGCAAATAAGATAAAAATAAAGTGCTTCAATTGGGTAAAAATAACCTAGGACAGTATAAGTTCAAATTCAAGGTGTAGATAGTCTCCGTAACAAACTTTTTTTGATCTTGTAACAAACTAAAAGAGAGCCGACTATAAGAACATGGCCCTACTAGTCAATCAGGTGTGTTAAAAACGAAATATTAAATCTCTGCCTTTATTTTAGACCTCCGGTGACTAACTTGATTATCGGAGAACTCTTGGCAGACATCACACCGGTGTCGTCAAGATTTATAGATCTTCTCCTCTCTTTTTTTGTAAGAAAACGGTGTCGTCCTGGGTCATGCTGATTTTCGCTTCAACAACATGCATCGCACCTGTTTTTTCCTAGTATACTAAAATATCATTAGGTCAACACGATATGAATATGACCTGCCAACACTAATTGCCATCATTAGAAATTTTAGATAAGAACGATTTGGGTCATAATTAAAGCAAGGGCCTTTTTTTAGAAAATAAAAAAGAAAATGGAGGTTGATTAACTGTGAGAGAGAAAAAAAAGGATAAGGGATAAAAAAATTTTATGTCATGTTACAAAAATATAGTAAGAGAGAAAAAAGACAACAAGTGAGAGCGAAGAGAAAAAAAAAAAACAAAAATACTCGTTGCAACCGATGTGCTTTTTGTCTTTTTATTTTTATTTTTATTTTTTATTATTTTGGCAGTTTCATGGTAAAAAAAAAAAAAATTGTATTGGTATTTTTTTTTCCTAAATAATTGTATTGATATTGAATGAATTATAAAACTATGTATAATGGATTCACAAGATGTGATTATTTACTTCTTATAAGTTCCATGTAAAAAACATTAAATTAATAATATTAATATATATCTCTATATATATATAGTTTAACTTTTCAAATGAGATATTTATATTAATACAGCCAAAACTAGACAGATGAACATTTAATAAAGAAATTTTTTAATCAAGAGTCGACAACAGACTCTATTACAACTGCTGTAAACCTAGACCCTACCACATTTCTGTCGCTGTCTCTTTAGCATTGCTCAAAAAATCAATCACCATTTGACTAACCAATCTGTCCAAATCTTTTTCAGGCATGCATGATTGGTTTGTAATGGTTATCAGTGAACTCCATGGTGCTACATTTTTGTTCGACATCAAGTATTTTGTCTCGCAATGAAGCCTCCTTTGTCAAATGCATAACCAATCTGTCCAAATCTTTGAATGAGCTGCCTCCTCCTTTAATGGCATTCAATACAGCCTTAGACGATTCCATGGCTCGAACCATCTCAACCCGATTCCTATCCACCACCAATTGTGCCACCAATCGACCCAACTCGTCCGAGTTTGGAACCGATTCTGCACCCTCACACACTCTAATTGCCACCTTCAACTCCTCCACCAAAAGGGTTGCGTTCACGAACTGATCTGCTCCCATTGGCCACGCCAACATTGCCACCCCCGCAACTAGTCCCTCGAGAACCGAATTCCATCCGCAGTGAGTTAAGAACGCCCCCACGGCTCGGTGACTAAGTATCGACACCTGTGGGGCCCACCCCCTCACAATCCGTCCCCTCCCGGCCACAAGATCCTCTAGCCCAGGTGGGACCACACCACATTTAGCGTCTCCTCTGGCCTCTTTGATGCACCATATGAATGTGGCCCCACTTTTCTCTAATCCTAGTCCCAAAGCTTCCATTTGCTCACTTGTCAACACAGCTTGACTCCCAAAGCACACATACACCACAGTATGGTCCTTGCAACTGTCAAGCCACGTCATTATATCACCAGCCCAATTAGCACCGGGCCCACCTCTTTCCGTTGGCCCAGATGGATCTAGCAACGGCCCAACAGTCCACACTCTATCATGGCCCAACTCATTCTTCAGATAATCCAAGTAATCCTTTTCTAAGGATTCGAACGAGTTAATAACGAGTCCCCAACTCTCCATGTTAGCGCGAAACCCATCCTTGATAAATTCCGAAACTGGGTCTCCTTCGATGTAGCTCCGATATAGACCGGAGAGCTGGTACCAAGGGTAAATAGGGGAATTCGGCATTTTGGGGAACGATATCATCGCGCTATGATCGTCGGGATCATTTCGTTTCGGTAGGTCGCGCCACAGGTAATACATGACGGACAAGGCCATCGCACCCGAAGGTGAGAACACGACACGTAGGATGCCGAGCTGGCAGGCGAGGTGGTGGGTCCACCCGAGGAACATGTCGGACACGATGGCAATTGGCGGCGAAGGGTGGCTCTTGAACCATTGGAGGAGAGGCTGGCGAAGTTCGCCCAGGGCGCGCATCATAGCAGGGGCGGATTTCGGGGTGAGGTCTTTGGCGTTCTCTACGCCGGCGGGAAGGGAGGGGTGCGTAGGGAAAGGCAAGACCAGGGTTTTGATGGAGGATGGGTGTTTGGAGAGGAGAGGGTTTAGGAGAGAGAGGTTTTTGGGGGTGACGAGTACGGTTACCGTGAGGCCAAGGGTGGCCAAATGGTGTGTCAAATCCAGAAGAGGTATCATGTGCCCCTGCGCAGGATAAGGGAACACCAGGATGTGTGCACCGCCTCCAATGACCGGCATCGTTGAATTGCTTTACCACCTATTTTACATTTAGATATATCTATAGAGAGAGAGGTTTGGGATGTTAGAGAAGGAAGTGAAGAACCTGATGCTATTACAGAGTTATATATAGAGAGAGAGTGTGTGTGTTTTAATGCATAGGATTGATATGCGGAATAAGTGAATATCATATAAAGTGGTTACTATATATTCTTGCAATTTGGAGGTAATTATCAGCCTACATGTAGCCACGTGTGTGTACAGGTGGTTGCTTGATTCGATTTCGAGAACTTTTAATTACCAGATTATTATAGCAAAATTAACCAAACAAATTACTTTAAATAGATAAATGAATAATGAGAAGTAATTAATATATATATATATATATATGTGTGTGTGTGTGTGTGTGTCTGTGTGCGTTTGTGAATATACAAGCCAGCATGCTTAATATGTATAGCTTACAAGATGATTTAAATATCATGGCCCCACATGCACATTGTTTTTTAATGTTGAACTTCATGCATGATTCAAGCTTTAATTCTACTTACATAAGATTGGTCCGACCTATCTGAATGAATGATAAGGATTATTTATTATTACTCCGAAAATTAGTCCCATCTATTTGATTTAATTTATGTGAGTGGAGATTTATTTCAATCTGTAATATTATGATGTCATTAATTTTTACTTGCATAAAATTGGTTTTACTTACATAATGAGAAAGTCTATGATACTCCGAATATTCCAATCATCAATTAAGTGATTTTTACCATCACATCTAAACGATTAAAAGTTCCAGAAAGTATTGATTGGATTTCCTATTATTACTCAAAAACAATTATTTGTTTTTGTTATGGAATTGGTTAAAATTATTTCCATCAATCCTCAAGTGAACAGAATCATGAGAGGGTACTATTCCTAAAACAATTATTTTTGCTAGAAAAATTCAACCAGCAACATAGAGAGATTGTTCAATAAATTATGAAGTAGTATTATATTTTTATATGCTACTATTTATGACTAACCAAAAATGATATTAATATGAAAAACAGATTAATTAAATAAATGATATGCAATTACCAATATATTTAATTAAATAAAACAACTATTAAAAGAACCACACCAACACTTGTTTCTCTCCTCTAGCCTCTTTGATGCACCACATTATGAATTTGGCCCACTTTTGTCTAACCCAAAATCCCAGCATTAAATTGGTTGACGTTGAATGGTGCGCACCCAACCCACCGCGAGGAGCAAGTTGAGCAACCACGGTTGGCAGCAGCAGGAGAAATCCCTCACCCACGCACAACCACACACAGTACTGTCCTCGCAATTTTCAAGCCATAGTCCAGTCCAAGTAGCACCGGGCTCACCTATTTTCATGGGTCCATATGGATCTGGTAAAGGCCCAAAAGTCCAATCCCTATCATGGCCCCAATTCCACCATTAGATAATTCAAGTAAAAAACCCTTTCCAACGAGTTAATAACGAGTCCTCAACTGGCCATGTTACCACGGTTGGCACTTGGCAGCAGCAGGAGAAAAAGCTCTGGTCAGAAACAGTGAAACACACACAACCACACACAGTAATGTCCTGGCAATTGTCAAGTCATTGTATTCCCAGTCCAAGTAGCACCGGGCCCACCTATTTCCATGGGCCCATATGGATCTGGTAAAGGCCCAAACCCCATCGTTGCCCAATTCCTCCATTAGATAATTCAAGTAAATCACTTTCCAACGACTTATTAACGAGTTCCCAACTCATGTTACCAAAAGTAACCAAGAAATTACTTTAAATAGACAGATGAATATACACGTTACCAAATCAACAATGGTATTTCTATACTTAAATAAATAAATAAATAAAATCTTATAAAAACAGTGGTGTTACTATAATAAGCAATGCTATTGGCATTGAAATATTAAATGTCAGGAAAACGTAAAAGATGTTGAGAACTAAGTCACATAAAGTGCGGGAACATGAACAGCAGTCAGAATTTGAGCGAGATCGTACGCGACTTGAAACGTAAAAAAACATCCATTGAAAATGATTATATAACTTAGCTTGAGAAACCACATTATACACCATCCATGGATTAAATGAAACCCATTTGTTAAATGAATTTAATTTAACAATTAAAGATAAACAATTGATCATAGGCTTGGAACCGAAGGTTATATACCATAATCTTTAGATAGACAAATGAATAATGACCAATTATATATATATATATATATATATATATATATAACTACAGAGGTAAGATTCTATTTGTGTTAATCTCGTTCACACTGAAAGAAGTAGGAAACAAGGCCTCAAATTGGCCGTTTAATTTAAGAAAGATTAGATTAATATATAATTATATATCCTCTCTCTCTCACATTCATATTAGAGCACTGCTAGAAATCAAGTTCTTATCTTGATCGTTAATTTGTAATGTGATACAGTGTGTGCATGTAAATGAAAGTTTCAAATTAAATGTTGTTTCCGTTTTCTTGGATACGTTTCAAATGACCATTAATACAAAACTAAAACCAAAACCAAAACCAAAACCAACATTCAATCCTCATTAACTTCACATTCGTTTTCCATTTCCTTCCAGTCTCTTTCTCTTCTCGTTGAAAAACATATATATATATATATATATATATATATATATATATATATATATATATATATTCATTTATCATATTCCACTGTATACGAACAAATATCCATGGCACACATCTTAGTCTTCCCCTACCCATCGGCGAGCCACATGATGCCTCTCCTTGAACTAACCCACAAACTAGCCACCCGTGGTCTAACCATCACCATACTAGTCCCCCCACAAAACCTCCCTCTCCTAGACCCAATTCTCTCCAAACACCCCAATTCCATCCAGACCCTAGTCCTTCCTTTCCCTTCCCACCCTTCCCATTCCGTCGGCCTCGAGAGCGCCAAAGGACAACCCCCGAACGCCGTCCGTGTCGTCATGCGCGCCACAACTGACCTCCACCATCCCATCCTCCAATGGTTCCAAAACCACCGCTCACCACCTGTAGCAATCTTGTCCGACAAGTTCCTAGGGTGGACCCACAACCTCGCTTGCCAGCTCAACATCAAACGGTTCGCGTTCTCTCCGGTTAGTGCGATCGCCGTATCCCTCGTTTATTCCGTGTGGCGCGACCTACCCAAGCGAGATGACCCAAATGATCACAATTGTCCGATTTCTTTCCCTAAGATTCCGAATTTCCAAGTTTACCCATGGTGGCAGCTCTCTGCTTTCTACCGTAGCTACGTGGAAAGAGACCCAGATTCAGAAATTGTCAAAGATGCGATTTATGGTGATATAGCCAGTTATGGTCTTGTGATCAACACTTCTCACGAATTGGAAATGGATTATTTGGATCATTTAAAGGAGGTATTGGGTCATAATCGGGTCTGGGCTGTTGGGCCGTTACTTTCTCCTGATGAGGATAAGGCTGACCCAGGGCCCACGAAGGGAGATGGGTCCAAAACGGGTTCGGCCAGAGATGTGTTGTCGTGGCTTGACACGTGTGATGATCACACGGTGGTGTACGTGTGCTTTGGGAGTAAGACAGTTTTGAAAAATGAGCAGATAGAGGGGCTAGCGTTGGGGTTGGAGAAGAGTGGGGCCCATTTCATATGGTGCGTTAACGAGCCAAAGAAGGGACACGTGGAAGGAGGTTATTGCGCAGTCCCGAGTGGGTTTGAAGATCGTGTGGCTGGGAAGGGGTTTATCATAAGGGGGTGGGCTGCACAAAGGTCAATACTAAGTCATCGAGCTGTGGGCGCGTTCTTGACTCACTGTGGTTGGATCTCGACTCTTGAGGGACTGGTGTCTGGAGTGCCATTGCTAGCTTGGCCCATGGCAGCTGAGCAATTCTTCAATGCAAAATTACTTGTGGATGAGTTAAAGGTGGCAATTATAGTGTGTGAAGGTGCACAAACTATTCCAGACTCGGCCGTTCTAGCTCGAGCGGTGGCTGAGTTGGTGGGTGAGAATCGAGTCGAGAGGGCACGAGCAGTAGAGTTGAGTAAAGCAATCGTAGATACTATCAAAGAAGGCGGGACCTCATTCAAAGATGTTGATGAATTGGTTATGCATATATCCAACTAGGGTTTAAAAGGATTAGTAGTTTAACAACTACTTCACAAAAAAGGGAAAAAAAAATGCTTTGTTTTACTAAAAATAATTAAATAGTCCAACACCATGGTGGTTCAACCTAATCAAAACTCGTATTTTAATTTATTTATGATATTTATAAAAGAGTAAAGTACAAAAAACTCTCTACTATACAAAAAAAATGTACAAAAAACACCCTTATTAAAAATTAAATGCATATAAATTCCTATATTATCAATCTTTTGAGCAAATTGCCCCCCAATCATCCATTTTGACCAATTTTTGTATTAAAACCCCACAATGCCTTTAAAATTAAAAAAAAAAAATTCATATCCCTTTTAACTCTGATTATGAAAGTATAAATTTACCCAACTCTTATAAAATTATTCCTAATTACCTCACTGCTGAATATAATAATATATGTGCTTGTTGTGTTTATATATATAGATAACATATATATAGAGAGAAACAAATATATATATGCACAGTGTGTGTATATGCAAACTCTCTCTCCTTCTCTTCCAATTATCTCTTTCTCTCTTTACAGAAACATTGTGTGTGTGTGTGTGTTTTTTTTTTTTTAGTTGCTATTTTTTTAATATATATATAACATATCTTTGTCATAAAAATTATTGTGTTCATCTTCAAATTTTCTTATCTTTAGCCCCCCAACAACTTTGCAATCCTAAGTCCGCCCCTATCTGTACCCAAGTCTCTACTGAAAAAAATCAATTGTGTCAACGATGATTGCAGCAATGGGACGCGAGAAGTAGGACATGGACAACTTTGTAAACAATATAAAAAAAAATCATCTGTGTCAGCGGTGATTGCAGTACTAGGAAGCGAGAAGTAGGACCTGGACAACTTTGTAAACAGTGCCTTTGCCAATTCGACTGATTCGTTCCAGTTCCGTGAAACCCATTTGCTGCGATGGCAGGAGGAGAAATGGAAGGTGCGGCTGGGGACCAGACCTTTTGGGTAATAGGTAGGTTTAGGTCTAGCTGCTGCCGTTGTGGCCGATTGCTGTCGACTGTGGCAGTGGCAGATGACGGTGGTTTAATGGGTGTCATGAGTCCTAATATCTTGGTTAGCTATGGGAGGATAGAGGGTGGTGCGGGGACACGTGAGAGTAGAGGTGGGTAGAGAGAAGAAGTGGGGATAAGGGTAATTTAGGTATTTTATTTTATCAAGTAATAGAAAAGAGGTGTCGGAGCAATTTTTACGCAAATTTAATCGGAAATCAATAAACCCAAACCTCAAGAAGTGTCAAAGCATTTAACCCAAATATTTTTTCTTCTAAAAAAACCCCTTGCCCAGGCTGGCCCATTATCTATGTGCCTAGATATCGACATCTAATTTGTAAAGTATTACATAGTACCCTATAAAATTAAATTCTTGCTCCGTCCCTTATTATAAATGTATTGAATGAAAAATATTATCAATCAACATTTATATTTTTGTATTTATTATCTTCGTTTTTTAAAAAAATTATAATTATTAAAGGTTGCCTTTACTAAAAAAAATTCTGATAAAAAAATTAAATTTCACTTAAAGAATTAGGGGTGGTTTGGGTATGAATAACCCGAGCAATTCAAGTCCCGTCAAAAAATTTAGGAGTGTGGACAAGGTATTTGAGATCATCAAACGGAGATTGAGTTTTGTGATACCCCTCGATTCTAGAGTCACGGGTGATCAAGTCCGAGCATAGATCTGAGGGATACCAAACAATTAAATATGTAAATGAATACAGAATACAAAAAGAATAATAAGAAATAAATAATATCGTTGAAAAGAAAACTAAATAAATAATCCTCAAATAAATAATAATTAAATAATGCCATAATAAAATCTTTGAATCCTCTGATACCAGTAATTATTTAAACTACAACTCAGGAATCCATATTGTAGACCCCTAATAAAACGAATTAGAAATAAATAAATAAATAAATAATCTAAATCCATAACTAAAATATAAAGATGAATCCTACGTTGAATTCAAAGAGTGAATAAACTGTCTCTACTCAGTATGATCAACCTCTAGGTTTGGAATTGACGAACACCAGAAAAATAATGGTGGGTCAACCCACAAATAAGTTCTAATCTATTCAAATAGAGACCCGATACATGTATATATCATAATTAATTCAACAATAACTAAATAGTCCGTATATAGATATATAAACACTAAAGGAACCTCACTAGACTATAGAGTTGTCTCAACATGAATAGTAGACAACATGCAAAACGCACATATAGTGAGCATGAGTACCTAGACCTACCAGGACACACAACTACACTATATCTAGCTACATATTCCTGACAATATACACACCCTAACTACTGATCTTGAGACTCAAGTTCATATCATGGCGTATAATTATATATGTAAAATCCGTCTTATCCAACCATCAAAATAAACCATCCAAATATTATTTTAATAATATGTCATCTAACTATTCCGTTGACCTGACAGGAATAAGTAGGACTTAAATATATAGTTAATTCCATTCCCTTATAAATATAAATAGGTTGGACTTAACTATTCCGTTAATCAATTCCTAAAGTGCCCCCATCCCATAATGGTGCAATCATAATATCAATCATATATTTATGCATTAAATAAATATTTACTAATTTATTTACATTACATCATGTAATCCAATTCTTAATAAATCTATTTTCATTAAACAATATTTAATACTGATCCATCAATTAAAAAAATAATAATAATAATTTAATATTCCAGCATTAATCAGATTCACATACAAATTTATTTAATGCAAAAATCATCTAATCAAACGGAACAAACAAACATATATAGACAATTTAAAGAGTTACTTAAATAATTAATTAAATCCCATTATATCAATGATTTTTCCTTCCTTCCTCGTTCGGTGTGCATGAAGGCAAATACAAATTTTGATTTAATTTACACCAACTGATACTTTTTGGAGCTGAAGATGGGACACGTGGAGGGAGGTTATTACGCTATCCCGAGCAGGTTTGAAGATCGTGTGGCTGGGAGGGGGTTTATCCAAAGGGGGTGGGCTCCACAAGGGTCGATACTGAGTCACCGAGCTGTGGGCGCGTTCTTGACTCACTGCGGTTGGATCTCGACTCTTGAGGGCCTGGTGTCTAGAGTGCCATTGCTGGCTTGGCCCATGGCAGCTGAGCAATTCTTCAATGAAAAATTATTTGCGGATGAGTTAAAGGTGGCAATTAGAGTGTGTGAGGGTGCATAAACTGTTCCAGACTATGCCGTTTTAGCTCGAGTGGTGGTTGAGTTGGTGGGTGAGAACCGAGTCGAGAGGGCCCGAGCCGTGGAGTTGAGTAAAGCAATCGTAGATATTATCAAAGAAGGCGGGACCTCATTCAAAGATGTTGATGAATTGGTTATGCATATGTCCAACTAGGGTTTAAAAGGATTAGTAGTTTAACAACTACTTCACCACAAAAAAATAAAAATAAAAATAAAATAAAAACCTTTGTTTTACTAAAAATAATTAAATAGTCCAACACCATAATTGCTAGTTCAACCTAATCAAAACTCGTGTTTTAATTTATTTATGATATTTATAAAAGAATAAAGTGCAAAAAATTATCTCTTATACAAAAAATGTGTAAAAAACATCTTTATTAAAAAATAAGTGCATATAAATTCTTTTATTATCAATCTTTTGAGCAAAGTGCCCCCCAATCATCAATTTTGACCAATTTTTGTATTAAAGCCCCACAATGCCCTTAAAATTAAACTTTTTTCACAGCCCTTTATTATGAAAGTACAAATTTGCTCAACTCTTATAAAATTATTCCTTACCTCACTGCTTAATATAATAATATACGTGCTTGTTGTCTATATATATAGATAACATATATAGAGAGAAACATATATATATATATGCACAGTGTGTGTATATGCAGACTCTCTCTCTTTCTCTTCCAATATTTCTCTCTCTCTCTCTTTACAGAATCATTTTTTTTTTTTTTTCCAATTTTTTTAAATATATATAACATATCTTTGTCACAAAAATTATTGTGTTCATCTTCAAATTTTCTTATCTTTAACCCTCCCACTTTGCAATCCTAGCTCCGCCCCTGTCTGTCACCCAGTCTCTGCCGAAAAAAATCAGTTGTGTCAGCACTGACTGCAGCACTGGGAAGCGATAAGTAAGACATGGACAACTTTGTAAACAGTGTGCCTTTGCCAATTGGACTAATTCACTCCAGTTCCGTGAAACCCATCTGCGGCGATGACGATGATGATGAGGCAAAGGCAAGAAGAGAAATGGAAGGTGCAGTTGGGGACCAGATCTTTTGGGTAATAGGTAGGTTTAGGTTTGGCCACTGCCGTTGTGGCCGATTGCTGTCAACTGTGGCAGTGGCAGATGGCGGTGGTTTTAATGGGTGTCATGAGTCCTAATATCTTGGTTAGCCATGAGAGGATAGAGGGTGGTGCGGGGACACGTGAGAGTAGAGGTGGGTAGAGAGAGAAAGTGGGAACGAGGGTAATTTAGGTATTTTATTTTATCAAGTAATACAAAGGAGGTTTTTGAGCAATTTTTACATAGATTTAATTAGAAAGCAATAAACCCAAACCTTAGGGAGTGTCAAAGCATTTAACCCAAATATTTTGTCTTCTAAAAAGCCCCCTTGCCCAGGCTGAACTAATAACTATGTGCCTATATGTATATTTATTTTTTTTTAATTTTTACAAAGCAAGAAGAGTTAGAAATTAGATTAGTAGGTACAAAGAGTCAAAACCTGGCACTCCCAGAATCCACTGGAGGCACTAACTACTGGACTATCGAGGCATCTGCATGTGCCTATATATTGACGTCTAATTTGTAAAATAGTATCCCATAAAATTAAATTCTTGCGCTGTCCTTTATTATTTGAATGAAAAATGTTATCAATCAACATTTAATTTTTTGTATTTATTATCTTCGTTTAAAAAAGTATATTATTATTATTAAAGGTTAGCTTCACTAAAAAATAAAAAATAAAAATTAGGGGTGGCTTAGGTATGAATAGCAATTTGAGTCCCGTCTGAAAATTTTAGGAGTGTGGACAAGGTATTTGAGATCATGAGACTGAGATTGAGTTTTTAAATCTTAGAGCTCTAAATTTATTTTAGAGGATACATATTTTACTAAAACCCGATCAACACGAATAACCCAAAATTCAAGAAAAGTCTAGAATTTATATTTTTAAGACTTTGTTTATATATATATATATATATATATATATATATATATATATATATGTTTGAATAATTTAATTTTGTAATGGTATAACATTATGGGGTATTTTTTTCGCAAAGCCACATAATATTTTTTATGGGGTATTTTTGTCATGTTTTGAGCAAGTTTTTGTTCTTACCCTTTGTGTGTACTTTTACTTTTACACTTTAGTACATTTTTATCACCATTCTTATTATTTATAATTCCGTTTCGGCTCTCAAATTTACCCTTATTCTTGTTTTTCTAACCGGTAATACTAGCAAAATATATATATATAGTACAGTAGTGTAATTGGACCGAACCCAATAAAAATATGAGAATCAACTTGTCGTAATGCATGACGTGATTTCAAAACCTTACTTTAAAAAAGTCAAAAAAAAGTTTGTATTGGTTTCGGCTTTATATATATCAATACCCAATAACCTAGTAAATGGCAGAGGCCCATTAATATATATCAGGTCCATCTTTCTGAGCCATGTCAACCGTGGCCGTCGGCAACTGCGCACACATCCTCGTCTACCCTTTTCCTGCGCCGGGTCACATTATACCCCTCCTCGACCTCACCCGTCTGTTACTCACCCACGGCGGCCTCACCGTCACCGTTTTGGTCACACCCGAACACCTCCCTTTACTCCAACCTCTCCTTTCCACCCACCCCTCCACTTCCCTCCAACCCCTCCTCCTTTCTCATCCCCCAAACAGCCCCAATTCCAGTGGGCTCGTCGCTAAAGTGCGCGCCACGGGCGATCTTTATCACCCTATCCTTCAGTGGTTTCGATCCCACCCTAACCCCCCTGTGGCCATCGTATCTGATTTCTTCCTCGGCTGGACCACCAACCTAGCCCGCGAACTCGGCGTGCCACGTGTCGTTTTCTGGGCATCCGGTGCTTTTGCTGCGTCGGTTCTTGATTTCCTGTGGCGCCACCTACCGAGAAATGATGAACCTCACGACGACGACAACTCGATCCGTCTAGCAAATGTTCCGAATTCCCCAGAATACCCCTGGTGGCAATTTCCTCGTTATTATCGCCAATACACAAAAGGCAATCCAGATTTTGAATTTTTCAGGAGCAACATTTTGGCCAACATGGAGAGTTGGGGAATTGTATTTAACTCGTTCACCGAGTTGGAACGAGTTTACATCGATCATGTCAAGAAAGAGCTGCTGGGAAACCAACGTGTCTGGGCTGTGGGACCCTTATTGCCTCCTGATGACGATGCAGTGGGCCCCGGCGGACGGGTCAATGTGCCACCTCATGAGGTGATGACGTGGCTTGATGGAATGGCTGACCAGTCAGTTGTCTACGTGTGCTTCGGAAGTCGTGGCAAGCTGACAAGTAAGCAAACGAAAGCATTGGTGGATGCTATCGAGCACAGTGGGGTGCATTTTATTTGGGCTGTCAAGGCAACAGATAAAGGACGCCTGGCCGATGATGATGCTGGTGCAATTCTTGATGAATTTGAAGAGCGTGTGGGACCCAGAGGTTTTGTCATCAGAGGATGGGCCCCACAGGTGGCGATACTGAGACACCGAGCCGTGGGAGCGTTCGTGACTCACTGCGGGTGGAACTCGGTGATGGAGGGACTGGCGGCTGGGGTGGTGATGCTGACGTGGCCGATGGGGACCGACCAATTCACAAACGCTAAATTGTTGGTTGACCAGATTGGTGTGGCGGCTCGAGCTTGTGACGGTGGGGCTCAGTCTGTTCCCGACTCAACCGAGTTGGCTCGGTTGTTGGCCGAGTCAGTGAGTGAGACGGGGCCTAAGAGAGCACAAGTCGTGCAATTGCGTGATGCAGCTTTGAAGGCAATCGCAGGAGGCAGTTCAAGCATAGATTTGAAGGATTTTCTCAACCGACTCACTGAGCTTCAAAAACAAAATACTTGTGATTAAATTCAATTGCAGGGAAGCTAGCTACCTGATATTTCTACAAGTTAACAAACTGTCTCGAGCTATTTAATCTTGGTCCCATACATCTTTTTATATTTTGATCTCTCAAAATAGTTGTCATGTTTCAAAAATAAATGCATTTTTGAACTATTCTAAATCCTTATTGCATTAGAATGATAAAATAAATTAAAGTGTCAAATATAACACAATAATAACTTTTACATGGGGTTAAATTCAGAATAGAATAATATTAATATTCAATCTCTTAAAAACTTTGAATTTCAAAATTGTACATCTAAACTGGACAAAGGTAATGCATAATCAAATAGATGTTCTAATCAACATGTAAATGATCGACAATAACCAATTTTTTTTATTCCCCAGAAAATAATCGTGGCACCATAAAAGAAAGATTATTTGTTATTTTACGTTTGTTGCTAAGTTTTGGTCCTTGCATATGCTAGCGAAAGTTCAATAGACTTGGACTCTTTTGATTGATTCTAAAGTTCAGCAGATTATACTCCCAAAAAAAAAAAAAAAGGGTCAATAGTGTTATTTTGATTGATGGTTCACATTCTTGGACTTTCCAAGTTTCTAAAAATGGTGTGGCCGAAAAACTTTTCGTCTTGTTCTTTTCGTCTTGTGCCTTTGGACTCAAATTCATCTTGGGCTTAGCGCAGTATTTAGTCATCTCAGGAGTTGCTTCGGCAAGACTTGCGTTGGTTAGTGGGAGATGGTGCTTCTATCTATATTTGGAAGGATAAATGGATTCCGGGTTCCATGCCGTTGGGACCTAGGAGTCTGCATCCCGTTTTGTTTGGGTTGCTGACTTATTGGATGGAAATACCAGAGAGTGGCGTATGGATGTTTTGCGACAACTTTTTAATGCATCTGAGATCCATCGTATCTCACAAATCAATTTACGTCATGGGCCTTTTCCGGATTACCAAATTTGGGAAGTTGAGCCTGCAGGTAAATTCAGTGTTAAGTCAGCCTACAACTTAGCTGTGTTGCTTTCTCACTCTCAAAATTTGCACGACATGCCAAGGGTGGATTGCCAAAGGAGTTCTAGTCCGCGCTGGAGGTTATTGTGGAAGTTTCATTTGCCTTCAAAAGTTGAACATTTTATTTGGAAAATGCTTTATGGGGTAATCCCAATAGGGTATGCTCTTGTTCATGGAGGTTGCTTGGATAATCCGGTTTGCCAGCGATGTGGATTGGAAGTGGAGGATGTTTACCATCTTTTTTTCTGATGTTCCCATTCGGTGTAGGTTTGGAAGTTATCCCCTCTTTGTTGAGATTTTCTTGCAAACCCTTCTTCCTCTTTTCTTGAATGGTGGGATGGAATTAATGAAGAATCAGCGCTTTCCCAGGAAGGTAAGTATCATATGTTGGGTTTGGCTTCATTTTTGTCTGTGGATGATTTGGAAGGCTAGGAGTAAAAGGGTTTTTGAAAAGGAAGAGTGAAATCCTTTGTTGGTTGCCAATTAGCTTCCAGTCAATTTTAGGAATTTGTTAATGTGTACAAAAAATGCCAGCTACTCCTTCACCCATCGCAGCAGACCAATGCCCTTTCTGGACCCATCTTGTGCATGGTGTTGTTAAATGCAATGTTGATGCTTCTTTCTCGAAATTCACTCAGTTGGGCGGCGGAGGTGCGGTGTTTAGGGACTTTTTCGGCTCGGTTATTCAGGTGGTGATTTTTAAGTCTTTTGTTGCCTCGTCCGTGCTAGAGTCGGAGACTGTTTGCTTTCGCCGTGCTGTTTTTTGGGCTCGAGAGTTTAATTTTTCGGTGGTATGCTTCGAATCGGATTCTAAGCTAGTAGTGGATGCCATTGAAGGGGTTAGTTATACAGATGTTTCGAATGCTTCTCAGGTATCTGAGATCTGGAAGGAGCTTTAGTTTCTTTTTGGGTTCTCCATTTCGCATGTTAGAAGGCAGGGCAATCGGGTGGCGAATGCTCTTGCTCGGCTCTCAAAGAGTGGTATGAATGCGGATTTGATGCTCCGGTCGCTTCCGCCACCAATTTTTAAACTTGCAGAGTTGGATATTATGAATGATGCTTGTTAATGTTGTTGTTTCCTGTGGGTTGGTGTTGCCAAAAAAAAAAAAAAAAAAGATGGTTCACATTCTAAGAGACTGTAAGTGGGTGTGTGCCATGAAAGGTTCACATTCAAATTTTGTTTTTTTTATTACGTGTTAGGTAGTGATTGTTCGGGACTATAAAATAATTTCTCCAAGCAAGCACTAACCGTGGAGTTTCGTAGAGCAATCCTAGGTGCTGTAAAAGAATATGGGACGGTTGGGAGGTAAAAGTCACACAGAAACAAGCAATTAAAAAGAAAACAATTACACAGAATCAACGAAAGATATGCGTGGATCGGCAAAATGATTTTGCCTACTTTCACAGATTGCACCGAAAAAAATTCACTATGAATAAGTTAGAAGATTGTAATGAAGAACACTCTTTCTTTGAATCTCTCTCTTGTTGCTCTCTCTTGTGACCACCCTCTTTATAAAGTGCGCACATTTTTTTTTTTTTTTTGCATACCATAGGGTTGGTACAAAAGTCTAAGCCTTTTGGAAAGAGAAAAACGGATTAAAAAAAAACTAATTTTCAAATATATCAAACAAGAGCAATCGGTCCCAAAAAGTGCCACCAATGGCATCCTACACAACTTCACCAACCGAGAAAGTTGGACCGGTCCGTAAAAGTGTAATCAATTGCACTTCTCGAAACTCTCGTTGTGACACAACTGAGACCTGTCGTACTTTCCATAATAGCATTCCGGATAAGTGATTCAGGCTCCACAATCTCAATAATCTCTCACTTAGAGACCAAAGCACTAATAAATCCATTCCAACAATTATAGGTACATATTAGTGCATGTCGATGTTCTCATCTTTATCTTCAAGTTTCTCCACAGTTACTCTCTTAGTTAACATATCTACCAAATTCTTCTTACCAAGTATCTTATCAAGTGTCAACACTCCATCTTCGAAAAGCAATTCAATGAAGAGATAACAAAGTCCTATATGAGGCTACCATTCGGAAGAAGTGAGTAACCACTTTTAAGACCTTTATACTTGAATTCGAAATCCTGATAACTAAACCAGTAGCCGCCTCCTAACCCTTGGTGCAGTAATATACATGTAAATCCCAAATTTTGAATTGAAAATAGTGGGAAAATATATAATGTCATAAATTTCAGGATCCAATGTTCTTCTTAAGCTTCTTTTTCCTGGCAAACTTTATCTTAATTTTATGTGCTTCCATTTTGAGGCAAAGGTACTATGTTGGCATGTGATTGGATATGCTCCGAAGCTTGCGATGCCTGCATCAGATAGATTTATTACTCATTATTCTGTTAACATTGAAAGAATAATTTAGGCAAAAGTGCAAAAAACCCCTTGAACTATCCAATTTTTTGCAAATACCCCCCTTAACTAGGCAAAGTGTGCAAATACCCCCCTGGAAGTCACTGGATCAGCTTTCTGGCAACTGTTGATTTGAAATGACCGAAATGACCTTACTTATTAAATTATATAAAAAAAATAATAAAAAAAAAACTAATTGTGAAATGCCAATTTTACCCTACTAAATTAAGTTGCCCTAAAATCTCATTTAGTTGATTATGTTAGAGAGAGAGACACACAGAGAGTTAGAGAGCAATGGAGGCGCAGATACGAACTTAGGGTTTCATACTGTGGGTGGAAGACTTTGATCGTATTCTTGTTCTGTTCAATTGTGCGCGACATCGTGTTGTTGTTCTCTTCAATTGTGCGTTACATCGTGTGGTATTTCCTGTTGGGTCTGTCATTTTCACGAACTTTGATTCGATTTTACAAGTTCTCCAAATTTGTAAGTTTAGATTTTGTTCTATGTCTTTATGTCGATTTTAAATGAATCTTATTTTTCATGTTGTATGTTAATGGTTCTATTTTTGGGTTAATTAGTACTAATCGAATATTTAATTTATAGGGTTTTTGAAAATCTATTTTGACCTAGTATAAAATTCTCTTTTTTGTATATATAATACACATGCATGCAATTTTTTAGAACTTGGGAAATGTTTGGTGTAGGCTTTATGTTGATTAAAGAAGATAGACCCCACTGACAATAGAGTTTATAGTTAATGACAGTGGTCCATGTCCTTTTTGTTTTTTACTTTTATGTCTTCGTATAGTGATACACAATGGTTCATGTCTTGTGTTTGATGTCAGTTTATTTTCTACATCATTTTTAGACTGATGTCTTGTGGGAAATGTTTGATGTCTTGTGGTCCATGTCTTGTGTTTGATGTCAGTTTGTTTCCATGTGATCATTACTGCATTTATCTTCATATGCTCCGTTACTGCATATTTAATAACAGTGAAAAAAAAATACTCTATTACTCCATTAGGGTTTATGCATATTGTTATTTTATTGCTTAGATATAGGTATTGTTATTTGCTTAATTTTTTATTTTTTGTGCTTAGGGATTGTCTTTTGATTATTTTTTTCTTTTTTGTACTTAGGGTTTATGTATATTGTTATTTTATTGCTTAGGGATTGTTATTTGCTTAATTTTTTATTTCCTGTGCTTAGGGATTTTCATTTAATTATTATTTCATTTTTTGTGCTTGGGGTTTGTACAAATTGTTATTTTATTGTTTAGATATTGTGATTTGCTTAATTTTTTTATTTTTTGTGCTTAGGGATTGTCATTTGATTATTATTATTATTATTATTATTTTTTTTTTTTTTTTTTTTTTTTTTTTTTTTTTTTTTTTTTTTTTTGTGCTTAGAGTTTATGCAAATTGTTTTTTTATTGCTTGGGTATTTTTATTTGCTTAAATTTTTATTTTTTGTGCTTAGGGATTCTCATTTGATTAATTTTCTATTTTTTGTGATTAGGGTTTGTGCATATTGTTACTTTATTGGTTAAGGATTAGTATTTGTTGAATTTTTTCTTCACCATGACTTATGTGTTTTGGTTTGCTTGATTGAACAGACAATGAATACTACCAGGTTGATTACACTGGAAGTACATTTTGGAGGTAATTTCCAATACACACCACTTAAGTCATATATTGGTGGTGAGGTAGACCTACTTGACAATGTTGATGTGGATTTTTTATCACTTTTTCATCTAAAAGAGGTGGCTAACAGGCTTAGGTTTGAAAAAAATTATGAGTTGTATTATAGGAATCCAATGGTGGAAAGTGATGAAGGAGTTAAGAAAATTGAAAAAGATGAAGATGTATTGGAATGTATAAATGCTCATAACAAGTTCAGGTTGATGAAAATCTTTATAATTTCAAAAGGCAGTGTTGAGGGTGAAAATGCTGAAAATGTAGAGGAAAGTTATGAGTGTATGGAGGATGGAGTACAACCTGAAGTTGACATGCATGATGATGATTGTAATTGGGATGATGAAATACTATAATGGGCAACTCAGACTGAAAATGAGCTGAATGATGAATTAGAGCATGAATATGCTACTGTGGATGCTAATGTGGATGCTGATGTGGTTGATGTGGATGCTGATGTGGTTGAAGATGTGAATACTGATGAGGTTGAAGATGTGAATGTTGGTGTAGATGAAGATGTGAATGTTGATGTAAATGAAGATGTGAATGGCGATGTGGATGAAGATGTGAATACTCATGTGGATGAAGATGTGAATGGTGGCATGGGTCAATACTCAGATATTGAATCCATATATTCACCAAGTGATGAGTTGGAAAGCTTATGCAGATCATCCTCCGAAGAAGATGGTAGTGACAGTGAAGTGGATATGGTTCTAAGAAGGCATAAATTTAGGAATAATGTCATAGAACTTGGCAATAAATTTTCTTCATCTGAAGCATTTAAAGTGGCCTTAAGGGATGATGCTTTTAAAAGAAAGTATGATATTAGGTTTGTAAAGAATGAAGGGAATAGAGTTACTGCTACATGTTCAAAAAATTGTGGCTGGAGAATTCATGTATCATTTAACTCAGAGGATGGCAGCTTCCAAATAAAGACTTTTAACTCAAAACATACTTGCAGTTACAACAAGCTTAATAGTCAAGCATCAGCCAGTTATTTGGTAGCCAAATACATGGACACAATTAGGGATGAACCCACATGGAAACCAAATGCAATGAAGAAGGCAGTTTTAAGAGATTTGGATGTTAATGTTTCCAAATACAAGGTTTATAGGGCAAAAAAGAAGGCTAGATTACACATTGATGGTGACCATGGACTACAATTCTAAAGGGCTAGAGATTACTGCCAACTCATTCAAACCACCAATCCTGGTAGTATTGCAATGACTACTGTTGATAGACCAACACTTGATGACCCTGCCAGATTTGAAGGGCTATTTGTTTGCTTTGAAGCAATGAAAAGAGGTTTCTTGGAAGGATGTAGGCCATTCATTGGATTGGATGGTTGCTTCTTGAAGGGTCCTTACAAAGGGCAGTTATTAAGTGCAATTGGCAAGGACGGAGACAATGAATATTTCCTATAGCCATAGGTGTGGTTAGATCTAAAACAAAACAATCATAGGAATGGTTTTTAAACCAACTAGAAAGTGCTTTGGGTCCTCTAAACAGATTTACATTTATGTCCGATAGACAAAAGGTAAAAATGTTTAAATAATTTATTTTATGTCATTTATTTTACATTTATGAACTTTTTATATTAATATTTTCTTTATTGTTGGTTAACAGGGTTTAGTTGAAATCTTTGAAAACAAGCTGCATGGCACTTACCACAGATTTTGTGCGAAACATATGTATGAGAATTTTAAGAAGAAGTTTAAGGGTGCGAAGTTGAGGGATGAGATACGGAATGCAGCACGTGCTTTGACTAAAGATACATTTAAGCATCACATGCATCTCATAAGTCAAATTGATAAGGAAGACCATGAGTGGCTGTCAAAGGTGCCAGCTAGGTTATGGTCAAGGTCTAGGTTTAATGATAATTCAAGATGTGATTTGCTTGTTAATAACCTTTATGAGACTTGAAATGACAACATTGGTGATGCTAGGGATAAGCCATTAATTACTATGTTGGAGTGGATTAGAGGGTACTCGATGTATCGGTTTCAATCGAAAAGGGAATGGATTCAAACCCAAAAGGGGTTGTTGTGCCCTACAATTGCTGACAAATTGACCAAGCTAATGAATGATTCAAGGCATTGCACTATAAAGAAAGCATGTGATGATATATATGAAGTTTGCTATAAGGGGTTAGTGATGCTCTTAATTTGGCAAACAGAACATGTAGTTGTAGGGAATGGGATGTAAGGGGTATACCATGTATGCATGCCATTACATGTATAATTGACCAAAGGGGTAATCCTAAAGACTTTGTTGATAGTTGTTATCATAGGGAGACATACTTGAGGACATATACACCTGTTATTTTCCCTATGCCTCTTAGGCAAATGACACGTGAAGTTGCCACTGATCCCATACACCCACCAATAGTTAAGCCATCTGGCAGACCTAAAAAGGCAAGAAAAAAGGCTGTTGGTGAAGTGAACAACAAAAATGGTGCAGTTAGCAGAAAAAAAAAAAAACAACTACTCAACGGCAGAAAGTGTGGGGGCAAAAAGACACAATGGCAGAACTTACAAAGCTACTGAAGTAACACCTCAAGCTGCCAAATAAGGTACACCAGGTAGACCTAGACTGCCAGTTACTTCTGGGCTACCTGGTGGACTGCTAGACACTGATGGACTTGCATCAATAATGGCAAGAGGTATTGCAACTACAAGAAAAACTGTAAGAGGAAGAGGCATTAGAAGAGGAAGAGGGGCTGCAGGTGGTATGGGAGAGGTTGGCACTACAAGTGGAGGGACTACAAGTGATATGGGAAGAGGCATTGGAAGGGGAAGAGGGGCTGCAAATGGTATTGGAGAGGTTAGCACTACAAGTGGAGGGACTGCTAGTGGTATGGGAGAGGTTGGCACTGTAAGTGGAGGGATTACAAGTGGTATGGGAAGAGGCATTAGAAGGGAAAGAGGGGCTGCAAGAACAAATGCAAGGCAACTACAAGAGGTTATTGTTTTAAACCATCATAATCAATTAATTTGAATGTTTACTGTCATATTACTATTTTTAATATTTTATCATTTTGTTTCATAGGTGATGACAATACAATCAAGATATGAGAATTTGTTGAATAATTTGTCTCAACCATCATCATCAATTGATTTCAATGTCTTGTGGAGTAGTCAAGCATCCTCATCATCTAGGTATGTGAGAGTTTTTTTAAAAAAAAACTCTGGAGCAATCAAGAACAGTTTATAAATGTCTTTGATGATTTTACTTTTTCTTTTTTTTTTTCATTTTTTTTTTTTTTCACAGGCCCACTACAATTAACCCAGTAGTTTAAGGAAATTTGGTGGTTTTCTGCTTTTTGGAGTTCATGGTACAGCTTTTTGTAAGTTTTGGTGCACAGATATTGGTTTTCATCTTTTGGTATGTTGATGGTGCACAAATGTGGTTTAGATTTTTTTAGTTTGTTGGTGCACAGATATGGTTTACATTTTTTTGGTATGTTGGTGGTGCACAGATGTTTGGTTTTTTGAAATGTTGGTGCACATATGTTGTTTGGTTATTTAGAATGTTGGTGCACAGATTGTAGTTTTGATTTTTGGGAATGTTGACGCAGAACTTAAGATTTTGTATGGTTATGGCTGATACTACTATAATTTATATGGTTATGGTTATGGCTATGTTTTTTTGTATGTTGGTGGTGCATAGATTTTGTTTTTGTATGGTTATGGTTATGTATTTTGCTATGTTCTGCACTTAATTTATTTTTGTATATTTTTTGCTATGTTGGTGCAACTGGTATGTTGGTGCTGTAAAGATTACCCCAGATTATAATTTTTTTTGTATTGTTATCACCTATTTTGCTATGTTGGTGCAACTGGAATGTTGGTGCAACACAGTATATTATATAAAAAAAATAATACATTAATTAATTATAAAGTCCATTACAATTATATTATACTAAATAACCACACAATAACCATTACAATAGCACATGCTATAAATCTCAACATGAAAACAACCAAATTTGTGATTACATGATTCCCAATATTGCTTTGCATAGGTGGTGCACCCACAAAGTTGATACTCCCATCAATAGGCAGTGTTTCATCTTCTAAATGGTTCTCATAACCAGTTCCCATAGCAATTTGGCCTCTAAAAGATGATATGGTTCTCATAGCCAGTTCTCTTCTATATGGTTCCAGTTCTCAGGATCCACCCATCTATGGAACCCACAAGACATCATGGGATACCTTCCACATCCATAGAACCTCCGACCTAGATTATTTTGTGTAGTGGCTCTTCTCAAAGGAGATTTTACTCCACAATAGTAATACAATACATTGTTTGATGGCTCCATATCAGTACTACAATACATATTGCAAGCACGTAAATAATTTAAAAAAAAAAAAAATTAGTATTAACTACTAAACACTACTATGCATCTGAAGGAAAAAAACTAACACAAAAAAAGTAATATATATGTATTATAATTATATATATATATATATATATATATATATATATATATATATTCAAATCTAATATATATGTATTATAAATAAATTTAATTGCATAAGAAAACTCACCTTTGCCAAAACCCCTTCCAGTTCGTTGCAGAGAGAGAATGAGTACACAATTTGGCAAAATGACATACAATGGGGTTATATAGGCCACAAGGCTATAATGGTCACAAAAGGGCATTTTCGGCATTATAATACTTTGAATAGGCGCGTGGCATTACACACGCCTGAAAAGCTGATTCGGTGACTTCCAGGGGGGTATTTGCACACTTTGGTAGTTAAGGGGGGTATTTGCAAAAAATTAGATAGTTCAGGGGGTTTTTTGCAGTTTTGCCAATAATTTACTTAACAATGTTTGGAGCCAAACATTCTCAATGCTAGGTTTACTATCCTAGAACTGAGTTTATTTGCATACTATGATTATCAATTAATCTGAAGATACTAACCTATTTATGCCAGTTAGTTTGAAAAACAATTAACAATAAGGGTGCATTTTAGTAACGTTTTCGTTTTCTGTTTTCGCAGTCTTAACAAAGCAGAAATATGATTTTGTTTTCTTGACTGAAAATAGAAAACAGAAATAATGTTTATTAACACTTATTGTTGCCATAAATTTGAAAACATAAAACAATGATTGTGTTTAATATTACAACATATTTGTTACAAATTGTACATAATATTCTTAAAAAATTTTATTTTATTTTATTTTTTTCATTTCTATTTTATTATTATTTTTTTTTTCATGGCAAGAATTTTAGGAGTTAGTGATTAGAGGGGAGGGTAGATGACTTGAACACGAACTTTTGGACACAGAGAGCAACCCAACCACTTAGGTATGACACTTACTTCCATTAATATCAAAAAGTCATAAATTTAAAAAATCTAATTTAAAATTATAAATCTTAAAAATACCTGTACATCATAAGTTCAAAATTAAATATACCAAGACAAAAACATTCTAACCAATTATGTATATAAATACATGTATATGCATGATGTATACATTTATTATGTGATATATAATATATTTAGCATATGATAATTTATTATGAATAAAAAATATTAAATAATATATCTTATATGTAATAAAATATATATTGTGTTATAATATTGTAAATTAATTATAATTTAATATTTACATATAATATAATATAGATATGATATATAATAATATAAAATATCTACTACTTAATAATTTAATAACATTATATTCTATATCAAAAATTGTTTTGTCACAAAAAATCATTTACATTACTATTTAATATATAATATATTAAAATATATTTTTATCAAATAAAAAATAATATACAATATTTAATTTATTCTATATTTAAAATATATATTTTTATTAAAATTTAATATGCAACTTAGTATATAACACAAATAATATGAATTTTATTTGAAATGAATAGTGCCTGTGCACTAATATTTGTGAAAACGTTTCTTTACTACAGTACCAAAAATATAAGAAATATCATTTTGATGTTTTCTCTTTTCTTTACAAAAATTGAAAACATTTTCTGTTATAAAAAAATAAAAACATTTTATTGAACGCGATTTTTGTTTTCATTTTGCCTTTTTAGAGATTGATAACAGAAAACAAGAAACGTTTCTCGTTACTAAACGCAACCTAAAATAACTGTTTGGAGCAGGCAACCAGCTATCATTTCATACCAGATGCCTCGAATGCCAAGCTTGAATTTGTAACCAAGCAAGGCACCTAAAGGAAGGCCAAAAATGTAGTAGCACCCGGTGTTTATCAGTGCAACTGAAAACTGCCAAGCTACACCTATGGCAACCCCTACAATAACTTCAACGGTAAATGCTTAGATTTGAGACGAAAATGGCTACACTAGTTAGTTTCCACTACTCTATATACTTTCAATTTATCAACAATTTAAAAATTATTACAAGAGATCGAGTTACCATGAAGAACCGGTTGGATACTGTTGAGGAGAATGGTTGCTGATAGAAAATAACTAGCTTTGATGTCGTTTATGACCTCGGGTTTTTCTATAATTGGCCGTCCAGCTCCAAGTTCATTGGAAACTCGGACACTGCAAGAAAGTTAGGAATTTGTTAGTGAAATAGTAACACTTTCAAGTATAATTATGTGTCCTATACGTTCAAGGGAAAAATAAAAAATAAAAAAAACTCCTGCTATACAAAAATGTGGAAAAAACACCCTTATTAAATATTAAGTACTTATAAATCCCTATACTATCAATCTTTTGAGGAAAATGACCCCCCAATCATCAATTTTGACCATTTTTTGTATTAAAACCCCACAATGCCCTTAAAATTAAACTTTTTTTCACTGCCCTTTTAACTCTGATTATGAAAGTACAAATTTGCCCAACTCTTATAAAATTATTCCTTACTTCACTGCTTAATATAAAAATATACGTGCTTGTTGTGTCTTTATATATAGATAACACACATATATAGAGAAACAAATATATATATATATATATATATATATATATATATATATGCACAGTGTGTGTATATGCAGACTCTATCTCCTTCTCTTCCATTTCTCTCTCTCTCTACATACTCATCGTATTTTTTTTTTTTAATATATATAATATATCTTTGTCGTAAGAATTATTGTGTTCATCTTCAAATTTTCTTATGTTTAGCCCCTCCTCCCCACCTACTTTGCAATTCTAGCTCCGCCCTTGTCTGTACCTAAGTCTCTACCGAAAAAAATCAGTTGTGTTAGCGGTGATTGTAGCACAGGGAAGCGAGAAGTAGGACATGGACAACTTTGTAAACAGTGCCTTTGCCGATTCGACTGATTCGCTCCAGTTTCGTGAAACCCATCTATGACGATGACGATGATGATGAGGCAAAGGTGGGAAGAGAAATGGAAAGTGCAGCTAGGGACTAAACCTTTTGGGTAATAGGTAGGTTTAGGTCCGGTTGCTGCCGTTTTGGCCGATTGTTGTCAATTGTGGCAGTGGCAGATGGCGGTGGTTTAATGGGTGTCATGAGTCCTAATATCTTGGTTAGCCATGGGAGGATAGAGGGTGGTGCGGGGACACGTGAGAGTAGAGGTGGGTAGAGAGAGAAAGTGGGAACGAGGGTAATTTAGGTATTTTATTTTATCAAGTAATAGAAAGGAGGTTTTTGAGCAATTTTTACATATATTTAATCAGAAAGCAATAAACCCAAACCTTAGGGAGTGTCAAAGCATTTAACCCAAATACTCCCTCTGTCCCAATTTATATGTCGCTTTTAGGGGTAGGAATTTTTAAGGGAACATGTGGGACATGCTTTGTCTCCTTGAAAAAGTACTAATTTGTCCTTATATTCAAGTTTGAAATTTTAAACTCCAAGCACATATATGAAAAGATGTAAAATATATTGTTTGAAAAAGGAAAGTGGACAACTCTTTTGGGACAGACCAAAAAAGAAAACATAACATCTTTTTTGGAATAGAGGGAGCATTTTTTCTTCTAAAAAAACCCCTTTGCCGAGGCTGGCCCATTAACTATGTGCCTATATATCGACATCTAATTTGGAAAGTATTACATAATACCCCATAAATTAAATTCTTGCTTCGTCCTTATTATAAATATATTGAATGAAAAATATTATCAATCAACATTTATAAATTTGTATTTATTATCTTCGTTTTAAATAAAAAAAAACATATTATTATTAAAGGTTGCCTTCACTATAAAAATTCTGATAAAAAATAATTAAAAAATTAAATTTCACTTAAAGAATTAGGGGTGGCTTGGGTATGAATAACCCGAGCAATTCGAGTCCCATCTAAAAATTTTAAGAGTGTGAACAAGGTATCTGAGATTATGAGATTGAGATTGAGATTGAGTTTTTAAATCTCAGAGCTCTAAATTTATTTTAGGGGATAAATATTTTACTGACCGGCAAACCCGAATAACACAAAATTCAAGAAAAGTTAAGAATTTATATTCTTATGACTTCATTTTTAAAAATATAAACTAAGATTATGTTTGAATAATTAATTTTTGTAATGGTATAACATTATTGGTTGTAATTAACTACGTTGTGACACAATTGCTTTGAAAGTTTGAAGTAAAATTATAATAACTAATATTAAGTTAAATTTAAAGAGTATAAAATTTTGAATCCTTTCTAAATTCTAATATGAAGAACAGTATTAGATTCCTCAAGTTTGAGTGGTTTTATTTTAGGTTAAATGTATATAGTTTCAGTATTTTATACATTACTTTTAACACACTTTCTTTTCTTCTTCTTCTTCTTTTTTATTTTTTATTTTTTATTTTTTTTATTTTTTTAGGAGTGAAACCAAGGACGAAACCAATAAAATTATGCAGACGGAGAGGGCAACAGTGGATTTTATTTAGTAATTTCAGTGAGGGTAATAATAAAATTTTATAAGTATATATATTAAAATAAAAATAATAATAAGTATATAATATTAAAAAAAAAATAATGCCCACTGGAATATTCATTAGGTTTTTGTCGGAGTGAAACAAGACCATCCTTCATTATATATATCAAGCACGTGAATGTTCATTGAAGTATATTGCAGCATGTTAATTTTTATTTTCCATAAGAAAATATTGAGGTTTCAAGTCTCCTGAGTCGTGAAAGCAAAGTGGAGTTTTAAAAAATACAAATAAAAACTTTTTTTACGAAAAAGGAAAATTATTTCACGCGCCAAAAGTAATAATAAATCAACCACCTTTTCCAAAAATCTTGCATATAATAAAATGACATGGGTTGGTGGGTATGTATGGCCCCATCTCCAAGGTCACATAATATTTTTTTATTCGGGGTCGCTATCATGTTTGAGCGTGTTTTTGATTTCACGCTTCGTATTCTTCGGATGGATTTTTATCACCGTTCTTACCATGTGACTTAATTTGATTACTTTTTACTCTCAAAGGTAATACCAGCAAAAAATTATAGTAGTACAGTAGTGTAATCGGACCGGACCCAATAAAAATCAGAATCAACTTGTCGTAATGCATGACGTGATTTCAAAACTAACTTTAAAAAAGTCAAAAAAAAGTTGCATTGGTTTTGGCTTTATATATATATATATATATATCAATACCCAATAACCTAGTAAAATGGCAGAGGCCCATTAATATATATCACGTCCATCTTTCTGAGCCATGTCAACCGTCGCCGTCGGCGACGGCGCACACATCCTCGTCTACCCTTATCCTGCGCCGGGTCACATTATACCCCTCCTCGACCTCACCCGTCTGTTACTCACCCGCGGCGGCCTCACCGTCACCGTTTTGGTCACACCCGAACACCTTCCTTTACTCCAACCTCTCCTTTCCACCCACCCCTCCACTTCCCTCCAACCCCTCCTCCTTTCTCATCCCCCAAACAGCCCCAATTCCAGTGGGCTCGTCGCTAAAGTGCGCGCCGCGGGCGAACTTTATCACCCCATCCTTCAGTGGTTTCGATCCCACCCTAACCCCCCTGTGGCCATCGTATCTGATTTCTTCCTCGGCTGGACCACCAACCTAGCCCGCGAACTCGGCGTGCCACGTGTCGTTTTCTGGGCATCCGGTGCTTTTGCTGCGTCGGTTCTTGATTTCCTGTGGCGCCACCTACCGAGAAATGATGAACCTCATGACGACGACAACTTGATCCGTCTAGCAAATGTTCCGAATTCCCCAGAATACCCCTGGTGGCAAATTCAACCTTATTATCGCCAATACACAAAAGGAGATCCAGATTTCGAATTTTTCAGGAGCAACATTTTGGCCAACATGGAGAGTTGGGGAATTGTATTTAATTCGTTCACCCAGTTGGAACGAGTTTACATTGATCATGTCAAGAAAGAACTGCTGGGAAACCAACGTGTCTGGGCTGTGGGACCCTTATTGCCTCCTGATGATGATGCAGTGGGCCTTGCTACACGTGGCGGACCGGTCAATGTGCCACCTCATGAGGTGATGACGTGGCTTGATGGAAAGGCTGACCAGTCAGTTGTCTACGTGTGCTTCGGAAGTCGGGGCAAGCTGACAAGTAAGCAAACGAAAGCATTGGTGGATGCTATCGAGCACAGTGGGGTGCATTTTATTTGGGCTGTCAAGGCAACAGATAAAGGACACGTGGCTGATGATGATACTAGTGCAATTCTTGATGAATTTGAAGATCGTGTGGGATCTAGCGGTTTTATCTTCAGAGGATGGGCCCCACAAGTGGCGATACTGAGACATCGAGCTGTGGGAGCGTTCGTGACTCACTGTGGGTGGAACTCAGTGTTGGAGGGACTGGCGGCTGGGGTGATGATGCTGACGTGGCCGATGGGGGCCGACCAGTTCACAAACGCTAAATTGTTGGTTGACCAGATTGGTGTGGCGGCTCGAGCTTGTCACGGTGGAGCTCAGTCTGTTCCCGACTCAACTGAGTTGGCTCGGTTGTTGGCCGAGTCAGTGAGTGAAACAGGGCCTAAGAGAGCACAAGTCCTGCAGTTTCGTGATGAGGCTTTGAAGGCAGTCACAGGAGGCAGTTCAAGCATAGATTTGAAGGATTTTCTCAACCAACTCAGTGAGCTTCAAAAGCAAAAGACTTGTGATTAATTCAATTGCGAACTAGGATCCTCTAAATTAAATCTTCTTTACATTATCCTAAGTTGAATTGTTATGATTTTAAAATGTGTCATTTCACCAAAATCTAGGGCTGACAATGCTCCACATAATTTAATAATAAAAAGGCTTGAAACGACAATGTTTTAAGGAAGAAAAACTAAACGCTAATCTCTTCACCTTTCATTGTCTTCCCTCTATTTTAATTCATTTTTGATGTTTAAACCTAAACTCTGCTCTTTCTAATCTCCTCTCACTGAATATAAAGTTAAGTCGTTCACTTTTTCTTATTTTTTTATTTCTTTATTATCTAAATCAATGAGATAATTGTGTTTATTTAAATATATGATTTGTTGATTACAGCAAGCTGATAACTGCATTTGATTCTGGCTAAGTGCAAGTTATTCATTCTAAATTGAAAAATGGGGCTTAAACTCACCGATGATCACCACAAATTTGCAAACTTCACCACCAATTCTATATCAATCCCAATTTACTTCAATTCCTCCAAAATTTTGAGAGCATATATGCAGACATATATAATAAACACAAAGGGAAAAGATTTGTAACAATGAAGAACCCATTAGTTTCAGGCATAAGAGACCCAAACCAAAAAAAAAAAAAAATAATAATAATAATAATAATAATAATAGAGTTGAAAAAGTTTTAACATACGTTAACGACGTTTCTCTGTTATTGGTTAAACGACTTTAGTTTTTATTTTTAATTTGTTGATGTGGTACATTATGAGTCATAGATCTACGACAAAGGCCACATGTCAAAGTTTCTAAGATTCAACTTAGGATAATGTAGATGAGTTTTAATTTAGAGGATCATAGTCCTCCAATTGCAGGGGAGCTAACTCACTGACGTTTCTACAATTTAACAAACTGTCTCATGCCTTTTAATTTTCCTCCAATATTAGTTGTATATTTTTCAATATTTAGCTCTCTCAAAATAGTTGTCATGTTTCAAAACTCAATGCAATATATTTTGTAGGGTTAATTTGACTGACATCCTCTTAGGTTTGACCAAATATCATTCTCAAACATCTTTAGAAAATAACTATCACTCAAGTTACAAACTTTTGCTCAGCTTTTACTCATATCCCAACTATTAGTTGAACAGTTCTGACACGATACAAAATGACTTAAATACCATTTGTCTTTGTCAAAAGAATCAAAACAACTCTTTATCCTTAACAATTGGATTAAAATATTAAAATATCCCTATTTTTTTTTTTGTAAATTTACAAATTATATGTATGCACACGTGTATATACACACACACACACAGAGACATATATACTCCTCTCTCTCTCCACCACCATACCTCGATCTCTTTCTCCACCACCACCACCATCACCGTTCCTCTCCCTTCCCACCACCACCTATAACCCAACCACCAAAATTAAAACAGAGTAATTTTTGCTAAAATTTATTATCCGTCTTCGAGATGCTAACACACATAGAGCCTCAAGCACAAGTTAAATAACCAAATCAAGAATGATATCTATCTTGCCATAAGTGGATATCTGTGTATGGTGCACGATGAACTTCAACGGTTGGCTTGGTTGAGGAAGATGTCATCAGGGCCGCCGGAGTTGCCGACTTTGTTTTGTGAAATTAGGTTCAATCAGTGAAAAAAAAAATAGGTTCAATCAAACCAGATGTGTGTGAATGTGTTTTTGATTTGATACCAGATTGTGAATTTGGTTAGGTTAGTTTTGAAATTGAGAGAAGTAAGTGCTCCTGTGTTTTACAATTGACATCAATTGATGACAAATAATTGTTGTGGATAGATGGTTATGGTGGTGGTGGACGGTGATGACGCGACGAAGAGAAAAAGTTAGTATCAAATCTATCTTTTTCCAGAGGCTACGACCATTGATAGCGAGGACTGTTGTTGAAAGTCTTTAAACAGCGTGACATGCTCGTTGTTTCAGAAAATCATCGGATCATCACCAGAATCCAGCGACCTCCTCCCAGTGAAAGGCGTCAAGACCTCAAACATCACCGTTGACTCCACCTGCAATATCTGGTTTGTCGTCTTCATTCCCATTAAACCACCACCGTCCGATGATTTATGGGAAGAGACAACCATTTTGATTCTCTGGTGCTGAATACGCCCACTCGTCTTTTTAATGGAGATTGTGAATTGAAGGGTTTGATTAGAATAGATGATGATGATGATGGGTAATTGTGGGTGTCTGCGTTTAAGGTGATATATCCCTCTCTGTATATATATATATATATATATATATGTTGGGGATTTTGTTTGTAAGGTGATGTATTTTGTTATTAGGAAGTCTGTGATTATACATTCATTCATCATATTGTGATGATGGTGGTCCTTGTGGAGGTGGGATGACAATGGTGGTTGTAGAGGTGGAGATGGTGGTGGTGGCTGCCACACTTCGTTCTTGTCTCCTCCACTCCGTGGCGGGTGTGTGGGTTGTGGTGGTTGGTGGGTGTAATAATGAGGGGTATAATGGTTATTTAAGTAATCTGATATTTGGTGATAAATGAGATTAAAAAATTACGGTAAAAATTATCTTTTTACATATTTTTAATAGAAACTGTGACGGAAAAGTAAAAATGGACCTAAGTGATAGTTATTTTCGAAAGATATTTGAGAGTGATTTTTGGCTAAATCTAAAGGGATGTCAGTGAAATTAACCCTATTTTGTAACATTTCTTAACTATCCTTGTTAGATTAAAATGATAAAATAAAGTAGGGTTAATTTCATTGACACTCCCTGATCAGGTTTGGCCAAATATCACCTTGAAATATCTTTCGAAAAGTATTATCACTTACACCCCAAATCACTTTTCCGTTACTAACACCATTAAAATGGCTGTGGAATGACATTTTTACCCTCATTTTTAATGTCTTTTATTTTAAAACCTATAAGGATGAAATTACCCCACCACACCATCATTGCTAGATGAGTCAACCTTTTAGCTAATCTACATCTCCACTTGTGGTTGCCCTTCATCACCAATAATTTTTTTATTTTAATTATTATTATTATTTTTTCCATAAATAATTCTTTTGGTTCTTTTTCCTTTCCTTAGAAGGATTTGGAAAGAAAACGAAAAATAGAGAAAACATGGAAGGCTTGAAGTTTCCCTATTTGTTGAAGGTAAAACACGTAACTAGCGATAGAGAAATAGTGAGAAAGTAGAAAGAGAAAATAGAGTCGTATATATATATATATATTCATGTATATACACATATACATATGGTGTTTCTCTGGCTACTCAATTCAATTCATCGATGAAAATTCCTACCTCACTCCCTAAATAGCAGGTTTAGCAGTTATTGGTGATGATGCTTAGCGGGTCTTTTGGTCCAATTTATGCAATTTTGAGTCTTCTGACCATCAAGTTTATTAGCCAAACCCAAATTTGTTCAAATCCCAATTTTCTCTCTTTATCAATTGAATTCACAAACCCTAATTTTTCATTCAAAATGTTCTATTCTTTGTAACATCAACACGCACCAACTTCGACCTCCCAAAAATCTAACAAGAACAATAAAAAAGAAACCAGACACTCTATTTCCCTTTTCAACTCTTCCCTAACTACAATTTCTTCCACCTCCAAACACAACAATTCATTAGAAACAAATCACACCACTTGTTCTCAATAGATCGAAGCCATTGGTGGGTTGATGGGTGTGCGTCCGATGGAGATCTGGTGGTGGATATGAGAGTAGAGATTGTGGTGGTGGTGCTGCTGTTAGTTGTTGGGTGTGATGGTGATGACGGTTATTGCAAGAGATTTTGGGGGTGAGGTGGTGGTGGTGGTTATCGGATGGGGATGGTATTGTAGCCATCGTGGTGGTACTGCGGTGTGGTGTAACAATATTATCTTAAATATATATTTATATATACACACACTATATAATACTTAGATATATATATATATATATATATATATATATATATATATAATTGTAAATTTGCAAATCATTTAGGGATAATTTAGTCTTTTAGTATATTTTTTTAGGTTAAAGTTTTTTTTGACAAAGTCAAAGGGCATTTAAGTCATTTTATATGGTATTAGATGTTTAAAGATAATAGTTAAGGTGTAAGTGAAAAACAGAACAAACATTTGTAGCATGAGTGATAGTAATTTTTGAAAATTATTTTAAGGTGATATTTGGCCAAACTTAACGGAGGTGTCAGTAAAATTAACCCAAGAAATTAAAGTGTCAATTATAACAACTTATGGACTCCACCAATAATAACTTTCACAAAGGGTAATTAGAATAGAATAATATTAAATTTTTTTATTTTTCCTGGCAAAGAAAAGAAACAAAAGAGAACAAGAACACCACCAAACTAAGGAACAAGACCAAGCACATCATCCCTAGCTAAAGCCATGATCCAAAACGGAAGAGGAATCAACACCTGATCTTCAGGCATACATGCACTAGAAAAAACCGCAAGGGCATGAGCCACCCGATTACCCGATCTATGAACATGATTAATAGAAACGGAAGAAAAAGATTTAAGGTCCTCCTTGATATCAAAACAAAGAGTTGCAATCTCAGAAGGACAATCTGATTGTCCCACCATAGCATCAACAACAACCTTGGCATCTAATTCAAAACACAAACAATTATAGCCCAGGGAGGAGGCCCAAAAAATAGCACGCTGAAATGCATGAGCTTCCTCGACCATTGCCGAGGAAGCAAAGAAAGGTCTAAAAACCACAGCATGAAGAATAAAACCTTGAGAATCCCTAAACACAACGCCACTACTACCACGAAAAGAGCCTGGAACAAAACTGGCATCAATATTACATTTGAAAAACCTGTGGTCAGGAGGCACCCAACAATTCGAAGAGGGTGGGGAAATTGCATTATCCAATTTTTTGCATTGGGATTTAGCCTCCCTAAATTCCCAAAAACTTGCGATGGCCTTCTCCACCACCTTCCTCGGGCTCCATAAAACCCCCTCAAACACCATTCGATTCCGAGCCTTCCAAATACACCAAACACAAAACGAAATCAAACCAAGAACAATTGATTTATCAGGTGAGGAAACAACATGGTTCACCAAAAACTTCCAACCATCCAAGAACAATTGAAATAAATAACAAGAAAAATCATATCTAAACGGGGACAACTTCCACACCTGAATAGAATGCGAACAGGTAAACAAAAGATGCACAATGGATTCTTCCGCCAAACCACACCGATGGCATAAAGGGGACACCACACATCCACGGTAAAAAAGAGACACTCTGGTAGGCAGAGCATTATGACAACAACGTCACAGAAAATGTTGCACTTTAGACAATGTATGGCAACGCCATATTGAATTCCAGGATATTTGTGCTGTTCATCCTGTAAATGAATCAACAAAGGTTTTAGCAAGAAAATAAGCCGAACACACAGAAAACTTACTGGACACCTCAGGAGCCCAAAATTGAACATCCAGTTTATCGCAATGAGAAATATACAGTCGCAAAATTTCTTGAACTTCAAGAGAAGAAAACATCTGAGATAAAACCTCCACCTTCCATGTCTTAGTGGACGGATTAATTAAATCGGCAACATAACAACACGATACATCCACAGACAGAGGCAGGAGTTTGTGAGGTAGCGAGAGAACCCAATGGTCCTGCCAGATACGAATAGATTTACCATCGCCAATCATCCATCGTGTTGCCCAAGAATGAACTCTAGAGGGGGGGTGAATAGAGTCATTGTCTAAATATGACAGATTTAAAAAACTAAGTATATAAACAATATGCTATTTTAGTTTTAACAAGTATGAACAAACAAAATCATCAAATAGATGTAGTAGCAAGATGTGACTGATTTTCAGTTTATGCAACTTCAATTTCCAGCAAGTAAATTGTAGGTATTGTGCAATACTAGAGATATGAATTCAGCAAGTTAATGGCATAGTAATAAGAGAGATAAGGGAAGAGAAATTGCAAACATAGACACAACGATTTTAGCGAGGTTCGGAAACTCCTACTCCTCGGCTCAAGACCCCTCTTGAGACTTCCCAATCCACTGTAGCTTCTCCTTACGGGTGGAGAGCAAACCTTGTAGTTGTAATACCCCTAATTAAAAAAAAAGGACTTAATTGGAATTCAATTATTATATTTTAGGTGTTTGTTTAATTGTTGAACTTGATTTATTTATTGTAAATTGAATTGAACTTTTATGTCTATATGGTATTTGTTTAATTGGTTACTTGAGATACTGTTTGAATTAATTTGGTTATGTTAAAAGGAAGTGCTATTTTTGAATTGATTTAATTGTTCATTTAGAAATTAAGTGTTTATTTTTATGTCAAGGAGTTGGGCTTGGATAGGAGTAATGGGCCAATGGTTTTGGGTCATATGGTTTACTTGGATTGAGAATTAAATGGGTACAATTAATACCCATGGATGGTTCTATGTATACATTTGGGATTTATATGTGTATAAAGGTTGGTTTAATTATTAAGTGTTATTAATGATTAAATTAGTGACATTTTTGTTATATGTTTAACGTGGTTCTAGGGTTTTATCTTTTAATTAAAGCGCCGACTTATACATATAGTTAATTTAATTGTTATTTTCTTTTCTTTTGCGGCGGCGTCTCCTCAGTTAATTAGAATTAGATTTTCCTATACACCTATAAATATATCGTATGAGGGCTGTTTAGGGTTTAAAAACAAAACAAGAATCCCTATTCACGTAAACAGAGAGACGGAGAGAAACAAAGACAAAAATAGAGTATTTTGGTTAGGGTTTAGCTAGGACTAAGGCTAAACCAAGGAGAGAAGGAAGGAGTGGGGTTCGTAATTGGAACCAAGGGCAACAGAGGAGTCGGGAACTGTAGGTGGTTTTCGCCGGAGAATTTAGGAAGACGACGGTCTAAGACCTAAAGACAAGTTCTATTCCTAACTTTTTCCCTTTGGCTCGTGTTCTTTACATGACTAATACAACTCCATGACTAAATAAAGATTAAAATTAAACTGGATTGCATGTCTGAGATACTTAAAACTGGACGTGTGTACAAGTTGGTTATTGTTGCTTTAAATTCTTTCTTGTGTAATTCTTGATTTACTTCATGTTTTATTTGATGTCAATTAATGAATTAAGGATTTAATTAGTGCTGGACCACCTTGGGAAAACATGAAACTTAACCTGGTTCACATGGGTGATCACTTGAAACAGTACGTTCATGAATGGGTAATTGTTCCGGTTTAAATTCTTCTTGCATAGGTTGTATTTTAACTGATGTGTGGTTGATGAATTAAGAGTTCAATTAATTTTGGAACACATTGGGACCTAGTTCAGACATCTAAGAACCTTAGGAATAGGGGACAGAGGAATTAGAATTCGCCGGAGACGGAAACGATGGAGAATAGCAAGGGTGGAGGCGGCTCCATCTTAAATAGAGGAGGCTCAATCTTTTAATGGAGGAGGCTTAATCTTAGATAGAGGAGGCTCAATCTTTCAATGGAGGAGGCTCAATCTTAGATAGCTCCACACTTATTTGGAGGTGGCTCCAAGAGGTTGGAGGCGACTCCATATGTTTTTGGAGCCGGCTCAATGTTGATTTTTTTTATTTTTTTATTTTTCTTCCGTTTCCAGTAAGTTTTGGCTACAATGGTTGGATTTCTGGGTTCCAGTTGGGTTTATGCCTGTATGTGGGAAGTATAGATGATTCTTAGAGACATATTAAGGCTCTAGGAAGCTTGTTAATAATCTAATTATGGTCATCACTTGAACAGTATATGGTTTAAACAAATTATTACACTGTTTTGGAGTTGGAAGATTTAAATTGCTTAATCTTTTTTTGATAGCAATTTTTCTGTGAAGTTTTATATAATTGAAGCTTGTATTGCAACATATTATGATCATGTATTTCAATTATGCTTTGGGGATGAACTGATGTGTAGTGGTATTATGATTTAAATTTATCATTTTACTGGATCTTGTGGAGTAGTATGAACTAAGCATGTTTATGTATATAATTTTACTATGCCTATTGATGCTTACTTTATTATTTTTAGTATCAATTAATGGATGTGTGGATTAGTTGATAGTTACTTTCATTATCTGTATTATTAACTACTGGATGGATGGATTGTATGCACCGGTATGGGACGGTGGCATACTAGGGACATATTAGTTTCTAAATACTAAATCCTACCTTACGGAATAAGGGAATGGATTATAAAATAAATCCTACCTATATTTAAGTCAAAGAAGCTGCACAAGTTGAATGACTGACTGGATTACTTGATATCTATGTGAAGTCAAAGAAGCTGCACAAGCTGAATGACTAACTAGATTTCTTATGGATGGATAAGATAGGGCTTTATGTATATGTTTATGGTATCGTGATATGAACCTGAGTCTCAGAGTCGACGGTTAAGGAGCGTATATGCAGTAGGATGCGTAGCTGGTTATGTTGGTTGAGGTATACCCTGTTGGGCTCAAGTAGTCTTACCCATTCAGGTGCGTTTTGTATGTTGCCTTCTATTCAGGTTGAGACCCTCATCATAGTCCAGTGGGAGTCCTATAGTGTGGATGTGTATATATATATATATATATGTATGTATGGACTACATAGTTATTGTTGAGTTGGTTAGGATGTACATGCGTATCGAGTCTCTGCTTGGATTGTAGTAGGATAGAACTTGTTCGTGGACCTGACCCACTTTTATTTTTTAAGTGTTCGGCAGTTCTAGTTTTAGACCTGATCGTGCTGAGTAGAGACTATCACTCACTCTTCCGACGATGTATGACTTCTCTCCGTGGTTGAACTTTGGATGTTCTTTTACTTTACTTTAATTCTTCAGTTGTTGTTTTTAATGTTGGAGTTTGATTAGTGGTCCACTAGATGGATTCTCAAGTTGTATTAGAAATGGAGAAGTTGAATGTATCAGAATAATATAATATTTATAAAATTTTATTCTGAGGATTAAGTTTGGGTTATCATTTTAGTTTTCTTTAAGCAATTTTTATTTATTCCTTTTTACCATAATTGTATTCTGTGTTTGTTTATTGCTAATTGATTTGATGTCCTCGTGTAATCGGGCGTGGGACTGGCTAACTCGCATCCGGAAATCTGGGGGTATCACAGTAGTGAAGCAACTCCCTTGGTTCTTCTTGCTAAGAGACACCCTCTCTTAGACTTCCTTTAGGCCAAACCAGCCCTTACAATATCTTTGCTAAAAGACAACCTCTCTTAGGCTTTCAACTGAAATATAGAACACTACAACATATTAGGGTTTCACCAGCGCTTTTAAAAAAAGCGCTGGTGTTGAGTACTAATTACCAGCGCTTCTAAAAAAGTGCTAGTGTTGAGTACTAATTACCAGCGCTTCATTAAAAAGTGCTGGGGTTGAGTACTATCAACACTAGTGTTTCTAAAAAAAAGCGCTGGTGTTGAGTACTAATTACTAGCGCTTTTTAAACAAATGCTGCTAAGTGCGAAATGTAATGCCGAAAAATTTGGCGCTCTAATATTATTTCATTTTATTTCTAACCTTACCAATTTCATCCGAGCCCTAGTTTCTCTTCAGCCTCCCCAATCGTCTCCATCTCTATTCTCGGTCTCAATTCTGAACTTGGCCCCCTCTCTCTCTGCAACTCCCCAATCGACTCAATCTCTCTCTTTGCAACTCCCCAATTGCCTCCATCTCTATTCTCGTCTTAACTCTAAACTTGCGCCCCCCTCTCTCTACAACTCCCTAATCGTGATGACACGTGCCCCTCCTCCTCAACCACCCCCCTCTCTTAGCAATTCTGTCTCTCTTAGCAATTCTGCCTCCAATCTCTCTGTCACTTTTCTCATTTTCTCTCTCTACGTACCTATACCATACCAGTCTTGATTGATCAGAATGGTGAAGCTTGTATTGGCCCGAGAGAGTCGGATATATGGACCCCAGCTGGCTCGAAACCGATCTGAGTACATAAACGCCGACCTATACGTGTTCGCCACCATTGTTCTTCTCTGTGGCTTCGTGGCTCAACTCTTCAGCGAGCCGAAATTGGGTTTGGTTCTTCTACTTATAGGCTTAGCTCTCATAATCTTTGTGAACGTTCACGATCTCCTTGCTCATCTCGCTGGCATCGATTACCAATTGCCGTTGATGGAATTCCACGTCTAGCTTGGCCTCGTCGAGTTCGCCGTCCCCGTGGTTCAGATTACAGCTACACTTCTCTATTTCTTAGGGATTCTTTTTATTTTCATTCAGGTATGTTCTTGTTTGTTGTAATTGTGTCAAAAAATCTCTATCTTGGTGTTATGTTGATGATTATGTTCATTGGACATTTTGATTTAGACTTCTATATATATATATATATAAATTTCTAATTATGGAAGAATTGCCCATGGGGTTGCCGTATGTATCATTTATTTTTAAAATTCATTATTGCCCATGTTGTATCTATCACCAAATAATCTCTCTAGTTTTTATTTTATTTTTAATTTTATTAAATTCATTATTTTTTATGCACAAGCTATTTTGTGTTCGAGAAGGTTTGGTAATGGGTTTAATACATTACTAATCATGGACTCATAATGTTCCTAATCTCTTTTATTTTTGTACATTTTTGCATACATTGATGTCTTTCTCATCTCTGAAATATCAAAATTGGAGTAGTCCTTGCTTATATAAACTTTTGGGCTAAGCTCATTTTTTATTCTAATGCTTCAGGAGCAGAAAATAAAAGAGGGTCAGTACATGATGGGTCTAAAAGATGAGATATTCTATTTTTCTTGGTTTATTACATACGCTTTGCAGGTAATTTTTGCATTCTTGCTGTTAAAATGAGTTAGTACTAGCATACCTTTTTCTGTATGACCAATGTTTAAGGCGGAGTGCTTTTTTTTTTTTTTTTTTTTTTTTTTTTATTTCTGCAATTCTATTTTAGCTTTCTGTTATTCAGTTTGGTTTATGGATAAGGAATGTTATACAACTTTTTTGGGTTTTCTGAACTGTTATATTGCCATAGAAGTAAGGCACTTCCATTTTGTACTCCTGGGTTTTTCATTAAGATTATTTTCTTTAAGAAAATGATGTATGTGGTGCAGGTGTCACTCTTGAAGATCCTCACACTGAAGAACTCAGTCAAGAAGTTAGAGGGTTCATATTCTCTAAAATTCTGGTTTGTTTGTTCCTGAAAAAGTCACTTTACTTTTACCCAAATTGTGATACCACGTTACAGTGGCTTTGATGCTTTAGTTGTTTTTATTACTACTTAAATTGCTAATCCTTTATCTGAAAACATTTGAATTTTTTACTATCTAAATATTTTGTATCACATTTTAGTGAAACATAATTGTGACTTGTGACCCATAATTGCTATTGTTTTCCGAGTAGGAGAATCTTCTTGTCTGAAAATAAATTCTGAAGAAACTACAAAATGTCGTTTCATCATCATACGCCATGTCTTCATCTTGTATCTCCCTCTCTCCCTGTCTCTCTATATACATATTGCTTGGTTTATACAACCCCAACCTCACAATGGGAAAATTAAATATAAGAATATGAAATCTTACTTGGTTATAAGCAGCAGATTTAATCCTAATACTCCTTGCTAGTGGGCTATGAAAAGTATTAAGTCTAATCCAAATGTGAGCAATTCGATTCCAAACAAAATGTTCTAAGAAATCTCATCCCAGTTCAAGAAAATTAGAAAGACAAGTGACTTGTGTAAGGTCAAATTTTTTTAACTGTGATGAAAAATTATTTATTTTTTAATTTTTAATTATGCTGATAATCGATTGTGACTAGCACATAGGATACAGTGACAGAATATTTTTCTTTTGATAAGTAAGATATAGTGACAGCATATGATATTATGAAGTTCTAACAAAATTTGTGCATTGAGAAGACTTTTCTTCTTAGATCCTGACTGCAGTTTATCACCTGCTCTGTAAAGGATAAACCATCTAGAACACAAAGATTGATTAATCCCAACACTTGAGCTTCTTGAGTGAAAGTATTGTTCTTTTTGTAACACCTAGTATGCTCTCATACTCCTTTCTTTGAAGGCTTTCTAGTTTGGCTGCAAGAGTTGAGTAATTATAAATTAAGGTAGGTAGGGATATGCTAGTAAAAGATCTAGACTATAGTGATTTTATTCCCAGTTAAATGTATACCTTCTTTCACCCTTCTAAGTACTTGGCACCTTTTCCGCTGCTGGACCCCAAAAGACTTTTCCCTCTTCACTCTCAAAGGAAGACCAAGATACTTAAGCAGCCAACCTCAGATATCACAACCTAAGGAGCTAGTAACTTTCCTCAGAATACTTTGGTTTTATCTTCATAGCCCAAACACAAACACAAACAATTCAGAGATGGGATTATAGAACCCTTACTAAAAAAAAGAAACTAATATTTTACTTGTATATTAGGGTGTTATACAAGCTCCAATTGTTCTACCCTCACAACATTCTAGTAAGAACATCATCTGCGAAAGTTACCAGAAGATTCTAGCAAAGAGAATCGCCCCATCTTTTTGTGTAGCTGGTACCAGGTTTTCTTCGAATGATCTTGGTGTTATATATTACTAATCATATGGATGTAGGGTTTTCAGTTTTGTAGATAACACTGCAAAAGGATTTTTTTTGCCTTTTGAGATATTAAAAATTATAACTCAACAGACCAGATCCTAACTACTCTGGATTGGAATGTCATTTTTCTTTCCTTTCCAGGTTCAACTTACATAAGAATAATGAAAGGTTTCCTGTAGGTTGCCTTTCTCCTTTGTCTGAGCTCTGGGGACTACCTTACACACAACCTCCTTATAGTTCACGGGTTTTCTTATGCACGAAAGAGATAGAAGCCTATAATTAAAATTTTAACTATCTTATAGATTGGCATCTGACTAAGTAACCTAGATACACTAAACTCTTATGAGTAGAATAAATCTTCATAGTAGAGCTTTCGTGTTTTGATAACCAATGGTGGTTTTGGAGGTGGATGCAATGTACAATCGTTGGCGTAGTAATATAAATGAGGTGTGTTTATCTTTCACATGGATGTATTCAATTCTATTATTTACTTTAGATGGCTTCATGCACTAATTTGCATTCTTTTGAAAAAAGCGTTTCTATCTTTTTACTTTGGTGTTGTAGATTTTGATGCCGGTATTCCTTGGGCAACTACGTTATATTCATAAGAACTTGTTCTATACAGTTTTTGTTGTGGATCCTGCATCCATTTATGGACTTGAGGCAAGTTTTATTGTGTAAAAAGTGACGTCAGTTCGTTGTATGTGCATTATACTGTTGCCAGAATTACTTATCTAATTTTAGTTTCATTGTCTTTTGCGGGCAATTGACACGATTATTTCTTTGTACGAGAATAGTTTTCCTATGAGATTTGGGGTGATATTGTACTCAACAAAGTTTATCAAGAAGATTGAATCGAATAGTGGAGAACTCCCATTAGATCCTGTGGAAAATAACAGTGGGACAGAGGAAGATGTGTCCAGTTTGGTACTTCTTTCTATCTTATTGTACCGTCTTTTTACATCTCAAACATGTCTAGGCTAAATTTGATAAATTTGTACAATACGTTATATGCATTTAAGGAGAATGCCTTAGATAATCCAGACAGATGCATTTTCTGACTTCGGCCTGAACTACATCATTTTAAATAGAAATATGTTTTACTACTCCTAACAGTTTTACTTAAACCTCATAAGAGTACAAATTTTTGTTATAGTAATTTGAAAATCAGATTTTTAACGAATCAGTTATAGAAAAGGTTTCTGTTCTATCATCTAGGTTGTAGTAACAAGTTCTGCCTTTTTTTTAGGAAACCAGTGACTCACCATAGTTGATAAATAGCATAGATCCAGACAAAAACAAAATACAAAACATGCATTGTCTCTTCAAATCACTAATTATTATAGATTATTTGCAAAATTAATAATAATTATAGTTCCCACAACTAATTTTAATCATTTGGAGAATTATTATTGTAAATGCTATGATTCACCACATTATCATTCTTTTAGGGAAATCTTGTTTCATATTGTTACTATTAGAAAATCTATCTCTTTCTCTCTCACACACACACACACACCTTGTTTATCTCCTAAATTCTCTTCAGATGAGTGATTATTCTTAGGTTCTAACGAACATGACTTTGTTGCTAGTATTTCTTATAGCAGTTTAGTAGAACTCAGAAATTATTGTCTTATATATAATTTAGTATGTAAAAGGTTTTGTGTATGTTCTTGTGTTGTATATATTCATTTTCTAGTCATGATGCCAATTCAGTTAAGGTTATGATCTTTAATTTCTCTTATATAAATTTTCATTTATTATAATGTGCGCTTAATGAATTTATAAAAAATGTTTGGTAATTCAAATCAAATGGGCAAGAAGAGTTGTTAAAGTTGTAGTTGAAGCTGAAGATGGGGTTGTGGTTATGCTTTCAGCATTTCTTTCACCTTGGATGGGTTCTTTTTGAAAAACTTGTACTACATTTGTAAAAAATTCTTAATTCTTTTTTTTGTCACATTTAGTAGATCTAGACAATTTGGATGGTATTTTCATATTGGCATGTTAACTTATGGTTGTATTAGTAGACATTTTTTGAGTTTTGGTTGACATTTACCAGCTTTATCTATTAGTAAACAATTTCGATGGTATTTTTCATATTGGCAGTAGGTTAACTTGTGGTTGTAATATGTAAAAACAATTTGGATGGTACTTTTATATTGCCAACTTGTGTTATATTGGATGACATTTAGTAACCAAGACATTTTTCAAAAACAATAAAGGGCAAAAAATAAAAAAAAAAATAAAATAAAATAAAAATGTGCCTTTACCGGCGCTTCTTAAAGAAGCGCTGGCAAAGAGGCGAAAAAAAAAAAAAAAAACATAAAATGACCTTTTACCAGCGCTTCTTAAAAAAGCGCTGATAAAGACCTTATACCAGCGCTTCTCAAAAAGTGCTGGTAAAGGGTCTATACCAATGCTTCTCAAAAAGCGCTGGTAAAGCCCTACCGACGCCAGATTTACCAGTGTTTTTTCAAAAGCGCTGGTAAAACGCTGGTAATTGAATTACTAGCATTTTTTGGGACTTTTACCAGCGTTTTTGAGCGCTGGTAAAAGCCATAATTGTTGTAGTGGAAGTGTTTACAAGTATCTCATTCTCTATGATTTACAGATTTTAACTCACTCTAGAGAATCAATGAATACAAGTGAAGCTCTCTCTCTAAGTGTGATGAATGTGAGAGGATGAAGAATAGAACAACAGCTCTGTATCAATGTGAATATCTCAGAACAAAAGCTCTGAATGATGGTCTGAAAAATGCTCAATAAATTCGCAGCTTCTCTCTCTAGGTTTTGGCTATGCAAGTTTGTATATAAGAAGTTGAATGATTGTTTAGAACATGAGCTCTATCAAAGAGTAATACCAGAACAAAACCTCTGTAGAATGGTAGAGCAAAAGCTCTCTTGGATTTATGAAAATGGCTCCTTTAGCTCTGTTAATTCATCTTTGAAACTGATGCATATTTATGAAGTTCATGAGATGCAATATGACCGTTATTTTGGATTATACTTGATGGACATATGAATATCTGACTCTACGACGCTCGAAATATGTGTATAAAGCCTGGAGCAAGATTGCAGAAGTATTGAAGAAGATGCGCAACTTTGACACATAAGGAATGTAGCCGTTGGCTATTCCTTCAGGACTTAGTCGACTTAGTTGTGAACTAAGTTGGTTGGGTTGAGAAGGGAGTCGGCTCAATTATGAATTGAGTCGACTGGATTATTAAATGAGCCAGCTGAATTGAATTTTGATTTTGATGAGCCTCGGCCTAACTGAGTCAGCTGGATTCCAAACTGAGTCGGCTGAGTTGTGAATTGAACATGATGAGCCTCAGCCTAATCCAGTCGGCTGGATTGCTAACTGAGTCGGTTGAGTTGCATTATATCAGAAATTCAAACTGTTTGTGATCTGCAACAGGTATCTACACAGGACTTCTGCACACAGCTTATTTCCATTAAAAACATTAAAGTAAATGTCTTTACAGTATTTATATGTCAATTTACTTTAAGTTTACAATGTAAATAAGGAAGTACCTCCCATTTGGATTCAATAAAAAATATTAAAAAATTGAAATCCAACTAAATCAAAATGTAGAAATTCAGTTTTAGTACAAATTTGGATTTTTGACAGTTTTGGTAAAAATGAATCTTTATGTAAACCAATGTAGACTTGGTCAAAAATTCTGATAAAATCAGTTTAGGCTAGTTTAAGTATAAAGAGTTATTATCGGGAAAAATTATTTTTAAATAATCATTATTTCAAAAATCCATTTTTCACACTTAGTCAAAAAGCACAGTTTTTCATGAAGTGCATTCTGGGGTCCTAATGTCTGTTACCAACTCATGGTAATGAAGGCTTTTCATGCCTTAATTGTTGACCAATATGAATTTTATGATTGATGTGCATGGTCTTAGCATTTCTAGCACAAATGATGAGTTCTTTCAAAGCTTATGCAAGCTTGAACTAACTCATTCTTTTAGTAAAAACTTCATGTGTCAATTATATGAATGAAGTGTATAGTCTATTGCTAATGGATATATGAGCATATGAATGATGTATGATATGCATGGTCCTATAGAGATGAGTTTCAAATAGATTCATAAATACCTTGACAATGAATCTTAAACACTCACCAACCTATCTACCCCTTTCTTCATACTTTGTCCATGATTGTTTAAGCTTTGAGGTACTCTTGCTTTCTTCCTTTCTTTGAGTTGCTTGCTTCCTCATTGTAGTCCAAGCTATCTTTAAATGGACTTTGCATTTGGCTCCTTGCAACTTCAACTCTTCTTTGTATCCATTTCTTTCATTGATGTGATCTTGAATAATGGAATACTTGGAATGATCTTTATAGCTTCATTGAAGTCATTCTTTGAATGTGAATAATTTATATAACACTCAATGTAAACATTAGTCCTTAAACACCATTAATGGTTTGTTATCATCAAAACATCTGGATTGTCATTGGATGAAATCCTTAAGGTCAACACACCGCAATCCTCGATCTAAAATAGCTTGTGTGGGCCATATACTACGCCATCCCTAGGAAGGATTGTAGCCCAACGGAGCTTCCAAGAACGAACATGAAAAAAAATATTTCGCCTTAAGTAACTGATAAACCAGCCCCGTCTGGTGCACTTGGAAATTCCAAGCATGTTTCGTTAAAAGCGCCAAATTAAAAGCCTCAAGATCCTGAAACCCAAGTCCACCCCACTTCATACTCAGACAAAGAGCATCCTAGTGAATCCAATGAATGGAGCGAGATTTCTTTTTATTACACCACCAGAAGGATCTAATATGTTGCATCAACTCAAGACACAACGTATGTGGAAGCTTGAAAGAGGACATTACATACGTAGGTAAAGCGTATATGTTCTAAAATTGGACATCTAAACTGGACAAAGGTAATAGTACTTAAGGTTTTGCATAATCAAATATATGTTCTAATCAACATCTAAATGTTTTTTCTTCATTTAATTTGGGTTGATTTTAATTGGTTAGTTGATCAACAATAATCAAAATTTTTTATTCCCCTGAAAATAATCGTGCCACCATAAAAGAAAGGTTCTCTTTTATTTTACTTTTTGTTGCAAGTTGTGGTCTTTGCATATGCTAGCGAAAGTTCAATAGGCTTGGACTCTTATCTGGTTGATTGTAAAGTTCAGTAGATTATATTCCAAAAAAAAAAAAAAAAAAAAAAAAAAAAAAAAAAAAAAAAGGGTGAATGGAATTATTTTGATTGATGGTTCATCACATTCTAAGAGAATGTGAGAGGGTGTGTCAAGAAAGTTTCACATTCATATATATATATATATATATATATATATAGAAAAATAATAGGTCTTCTGACCTCAAGTGTCGACTTATCCTCCAAATACAATATGGTTGAACAGAAAGAGATATTTACGGGGAATTTTTATTTATTTTTATTTTATTTATGTTTTTTTTTTTTAAAGAGTTCTAACGTGATCCAACCACGTTGTATTCGGAGGAGGAGTCGACAATTGAGGTCGAAAGACCTATCATTTCTCATATATATATATATATATATATATCTATAGATATATATATATATATATATATATTCCTTGCCGGTCAGGTAGTGATTGATCGAAATTAATAGTTCTGAAATTATATAGTAATTTCTCCAAGCAAGCGTGAACCGTGGAGTTTCTCATAGAGCTATCTTAGATGTAAAAGAATATGGGTCGATTGGGGGTAAAAGTCGCAAAAACAAGCAATTAAAAAGAAAAACAATTATACACAATCAACCAAAGGTATTCGTGGATCTGCAAAATCATTTTGCCTACGTCCACGGATTGCACCAAAAAATTTCACTATGAATTAGTTAGAAGAGTGCAATGAAGAACACTCTTTCTTTGAATCTCTCTCTTGTGGCGACCCTCTCTATAAAGTGCGAACATTTTTTTTTTTGCATACCATAGGGTTGGTACAAAATTCAATAAATATAGAGAAACAACTTGCCCCAAATGTCTAAGCCTTTTGGAAAGAGAAAAAGGGCAAAAAAAAAAAAAAAAAAAAAAAAAAAAAAAAAAAAAAAAAACTAATTTTCCCATATGTCATGCAAGTGTGATTAGTCCCAAAAAGTGCCACCAACGGAGAAAGTTGGACTCGTCTGCAAAAGTGGATTGGTTGCACTTTTTGGAACTCCCGTTGTGACACAAGTACGTGAAACCAGTTGTACTTTCCAAAATAGCATGCCAGATAAGTGATTCAGGCTCCGCAACCTCAACAATCTCACTTGGAGACTGGAGCACTAATAAATCCATTCCAACAATTATAGGTGCATATTAGTGTATGTCGGTGTTCTCATCTCTATCTTCAAGCTAGAAGACAGACTGAAACTACGCATAACTTCAATTTCTCCTTTAAATTCTCCACAGTTGCTATCTTGGTTAACATATCAGCCAGATTCCTCTTACCAAGTATCTTATCACGTGTCAACCCCTCATCTTCGAAAAGCAATTCGACGAAGAGATAACGAAGGCCTATATGTTGCTACCATTGGGAAGAAGTGAGTAACCACTTTTAAGACCTTTCTTTCTACTAGAATTCGAAATGCTGAGAACTAAACCAGCAGCCGCCTCCTAACCCTTGGTGCAAAAATATACATGTAAATCCCAAATTTCGAATTGAAAATAGTGGGAAAACATATAATGTTATAAAGTTCAGGATCCAATGTTCTTCTCAAGCTTCTTTTTCCTGGCGAACTTTATCTTAATTTTCTGTGTTTCCATTTTGAGGCAGAGGTACTGTGTGGGCATGTGATTGGATACGCTCCGAAGCTTGCAATGCCTGCAGATAGATTTATTACTCATTATTCTGTTAACATTGAAAGACTAATTTAGTTAACAATGTTTGGAGCCAAACATTCACAATGCTAGGTTTACTAACCTATATTTGCATACTATGATTATCAATTAATCTGAAGATACTAACCTCTTTATGCCAGTTAGTTCGAAACACAATTGACAATAAAATAACTGTTTGGAGCAGGCAACCAGCAATCATTCCAGACCAGATGCCTTGAATGCCAAGCTTGAATCTGTAACCAAGCAAGGCACCTAAAGGAAGGCCAAAAATATAGTAGCACCCGGTGTTTATCAGTGCAATTGAAAACTGCCAACCTGCACCTATGCCAACCCCTGCAATATCAACGGGAAATGCTTAGATTTGAGACAAAAATGGCAACACAACTCTATATACTTTCAATTTATCAACAATTTAAAAACTATTACAAGCGATCGAGTTACCATGAAGAACTGGTTGGATACTGTTGAGGAGAATGGTTGCTGCTAGAAAATAACTTAGCTTTGATGTCTCTCTTATGACCTCGGGGTTTTTTGTGAAAATTTTGGGGATATAGCTCTTAGCTATAAGATCTACAGCCATGAAAAATATTCCAAAAATAGTAGATGTGACAGCAGTCACTGCAACCGAGAATTTTGCTGCAATTGGCCGTCCTGCTCCAAGTTCATTGGAAACTCGGACACTGCAAGAAAGTTAGGAATTTGTAAAGTGAAATAGTAACACTTTCAAGTATAATTATGTGTCAATGTCATAAATTTCCCCTATACGCTCAAAGGAAAAAAAATAAAAAAATCACTTTGAACTATAAATTTGGGAATGGAGGAAAATCTCTTATATACCTAACTGCAGCACTGAAACCCAAAGCAATCATTAAGGTCCATTGTTGCAAGTTCATGCTGCCATGTCCAGAAATGAAAGAGAATATAATAATAATAAATAAACAAATTAATTAAAGACTCGATCTGTATGGCGAACAAGCTAATGACTAACCAAATTGAAATGGCATCCACTGCAATTTCTGGATTCTTTAGCCAGCCTACCATTAGGATCACAATAGTGTAATACCAAAGTTCCAAGCTGTCATGAGAGCATACGTAGCGCATGATTATGATAAACAACAAAATATATAAATGGATTATATATTTTCAAATTTAAATCCAAGAACTAACTAACCACAACATCACAGCCGAGGAAAGTGACAATTTCACAAAGCCAGCTAAGGATTGGAATGCAGACAAAGATAACCCAGTCCATGCTTCCGAGAAATATCCAGAGACCACATAAACTATCTGAACCAAAACCAGTAGCCACCATGTTAAATTTCCAGCTATAGCAGCACCAATCATGCCGAGCCCAAACTTTGTCACAAGTACCCAATTCAAAAAAACCTGAATTCCCAGTGCTACTAGAGATATTATAGTCATTACCCAGACTTTGCTTTGTGCTTGCAGGAATTTTTGTACAGGAGAATTAATGGAATAAGCAAACAATTGAGGAATCACCCAGACAGCATACTTCCCAGCTAGTTGGGAAATATGCTTGTTTTGACCAAGTAGTTGTAACAAGGGCGATGTAAACACATAAATGGGGGTTAGAAACAAAGCTGTGATCATTGTGATAATCAATGATCTTTGCAATAAAATTCCCAGTATGTTTGTTCGCCCGGCGCCAACAGCTTGACCGCAAAGCGTCTCTAGGGCACTTCCCATTCCGAGCTAATAAAAATAAATTACAACAAAGTTGAAGAGTAAGATAAACTAAAATTTTGGTTATTGTTCATAATAGTATTAAAGCAACATTTGATTGGGGTGCTTCTAAAATTGCATACAACAATTTATATATATATATATATATATATATATATATATATATATATATATATCATTAACAATATATATGTACCATTATTCCATAGACGAAGCTTTCAAGCACATTTTGTACCATAGCAACGGCTGCGAGTTCGGCCTCTCCCAAATGGCCAACAAAGGCAACGGTGACCAATCCGATAGTGAATTGAGTTAATTCTGTTAGGATGGCAGGGGCGGCTATCTTCCACATCTTTCTTGATTCTAACCTGATTTTTTGCCCCATTGTAGAAACAAATATTGTCTTTAAAATATCACTCAAAATAGCAAGAAATTAGCTCTCACAATGTAATACTTAGATAGCTCCCTCACAATGTAATCTTTAAATTAAATTGAAGGGATGAGACCGATACTAATTTATAGCGAACAAATAAGTAACCCACAAATGCCAATTTGTGTGAAGATTAACTAACCCACAAAAGCCAATTTGTGTGAAGATAGTTCTGCTTCGCTACGCAAAAACAAATCTATACATACGAACTTCCTTGTGATTATTTGAATATATTTCTCCTAACCGATCAGAGCCAAATCATACAACAAACAAGTCCAAGTCCATATATACATAATTATATAATATATATAATGTGTGTAAAAGATTAATAACAATTTAAAAAAAGAAAGAAAAAGTAATGGATAAAATTTGCCTCCTAAATTATTGCTAACTTCATTTGATTCTCCCAATTCAAACCTTGAAAATGACCTGAACCGCCAGATATCAGTTCCGTGTCAAGTTATTTCACAAAGAGGAGGCATGATGAAGTGGGACACTGCTACTTCCCTAGTATTTTATGATCGAAGCCATAACTTTCCCGGCAAATTCATATTAGTCATTAAACATTGTTTAGCAACGTTGCTTATGGATCTCCGGATGTTTAGGAGGCTTCTAAGTTCTAACAGTTTCCTAGCAGATCTCTCTGAGTGGTACGCAGCAGAATGTTTTAGAAGTTTGGATTATTTTAAAACAAATCTATATATCTTTTCCAACTTTACTTATTTTAGTAATTAAACAATTAATCACATGTGGATAAAATAAACCAAAGTATAAAGTTAGAGATAACATCAGGATTTTTAGCGAGAAAACCATAGTTGATAAAATACGTCAACTATTTGTATAGAAAAAATCTCGTGGATTTTGCAGTCAAAAGTAAACTGATCCACTATGTTTGAAACAAAGTACACTGAACTTTGACTCTGGCTCACACCCTATCGTTCTACCAAATATCAATTGCTGACAATCCTATGGCTTTGCGACTTCCCATCCAACAGCGACTTGACCTCAGGTTTATGCTTGATATTTGTAGAAGAGTAGCAGGTAGATTAGATAACACTCCTCGAATGCTCCAACCATTTCAAAGTGTGATCGCTTTTACTTCTGTTCTTCAATTGTCTGAATTCGATATAGAAGTAGATTTGCTTTTGTCTGACCGATGTAGATGCAATTGTATGATCACGATCAGGATTTGAATACCATAACTCTAAACTCACTATGTGTTTATGTGTATGTGTTCTTAAAAAACAAACAGAAAATTCTCTAAAAATTTCTAAAACAAAAATCTTTCTAAGGCTTTTAAGAATGATAACTTGATAGTACAAAAGTCGTGAATAAATCCACGTGTATGACATAGCTTATATAGAGGTTTGCAAATTCCTATTCTTTCTAAAAATAAAGGAAATTTCGTGCATAGGACTTGAAAGGAAAGTTAGATAAAAAAGGAATCAAATAGAACAAGGTAACTGAAAACCTGTTGTTGTCAGGATTTATGGAACTGGTTCCTAAAGGATAGAATGGAGTTCTCTCGAATTTCAGCTTCTGGAATTGTTCCCAACTTCAGGTACCGGTTCCCACTTGACAGAATCCAATTTGAACTTAGATTTTCTGTTTTTGAAAACTCTGGAAAATATACCATATAGGTATTTGTGTCTTAAGTGGGAAATGATGTCCTAATGTGTTGTTCTATCCTTTTTGATGATCAACAGTACTTTTCTCTTCTGAACAACCTTCAAATTTTGCAGTCGATGTCGATTCTGATATGGTAACTGAAATTACAACTCGACTAGGACTTATTTTGTTACCGAAATATGCCAATTAAAAATATATCTCATAATCTCCCCTTTTGGTAATTTCGTGACAAAACCCTTAAAATAATTCATAATCTATCCAAAGTAGAAAAGTAAATTACAACTGTTTAAGAAAACATGAAATTTTTATTTTTATTTTTTTTTATTTTTTATCTCTGTTCGCTTTTGTTCTTGGACAAAATTTCACCTAAATTTTTGCACATAGATCAAACAAAACTACCAGTGAAAGTTTAATAAAACAATTTTGAAACTCCCCCTGAATAAATTATCCAAAAATTTTAGATTTTTCTCCCCCTTAATATAATCTTGTTCTCCCCCTTTTGGAACCAAATTGACAAAGTAATGTAAACAAGTCATTGAGAGTAGAAACAATATTAAACAGAGAAAACAGTAATCAGTTTATTACATGTCAGCAGTCACAAAATATCAAGTCATGACAATGTAAAAACTGAACAAAAAGTGATGCATGTATGATATAAATATAGAATCAAGCATCAACATCATCTCCGGCAAACGGAATAGTAGTAGTCGGAATCTCCCCACCACCACCACCAGTGTCACTACCACTACCATCCTCATCATCCTCGACATCCTAATCTATCTCATCCTCCCCATCTCTATCATCCTCAGGAACAAGTGACGGATCTGGAGAGGTTGGTCTGTAGACGTCCTCAGAAGTACTACCTGTCATCTACTCTCTAAGAAATTAATCTTCAGCCTGTAGATTAAGAACAACATCCATCATGGCTTTCTGATTCTGAAGAATCAGTGAGTAGAGCAGATTAGCATTCTGTGTGGTGAAATTCCGTTTAAATGGAAAAATCTAAGTAATCTTAGGAAGAGATAATGAAGTAGCTGAACGCCTGCTAGCTTTCCTAGTTATAGCCCTGGCAGATTTAGACTTGTTAAAAGCCCTAACATCAATCTCAGACATAATCTCAATATGATGAGCTCGGGATGGAAGTGGAATCTTAAACTGTCGATACAAATCCATGATGATCATAGGGAATGAAGACGACTTTTTCTTAGTATTGTTCTTATAGTGTGCTACTATCAAACCATAGATAGAAGTAGCAAAATGTACCTGTGCATCAATAGATAAAAGATATAATACCTCTGCTCGATCTGAGGAGACACCATTCTTCTTCCCGAAGAAACCAAGATTGAAGATGGCAAACAAATTCAGAAATGCCGCTTTATCCGTGAGATAACGAGATGGTATATAATCGTGGTATCTTAGCGAGTTTGGAAAACACAGTGCATTGCAAATATTTTCCCACTTTAGTACTGAATGGTTAAGTGGAAGATAATAGCCCGTGCTAGTAAATCTCTTGGGTGTACTAAGAATTTTGCCAATTGCCTCTTCATCAATCACATAGTCCTTGCCAAATAATGATACTTCAAAATATCCAGAATCATGAACTTTTCGGATATTTGAGTAAAAATAGTAAACCATGTTGGACTGTATGTATGATCCATCTTTGTGAAGAAGAGCCAATTGTGCTTTTCAATGTACTCAACGAGCTTTTTTCCCGGATTTTCTTTGAGCTTCTTCAAGTTCACATTCCGTTCGGATTTTATTGGACCATCTTTATACACATTAGTGTATACCTTCCATGCATGTTCATTGTAAAAGTGTTCTTGAACAAACTCAACCATCCCAATGTTAGAAATTGAAGGATACCCAGGTGGTATCTCAGTAGAAGGTAAGGAAGAACACATAGGCGAACTTGGTTCATTCCAAGCATGTGAACCCTCTTGTGGTTCCCGAATGATAATCGTCGTTTGGGCTCTCTTGGGAGGTGGAAGAGTAGCAATACCCTTTCCTTTGGCCTTTTTGGACAATCCTGGAGGCATCTTGTGTTCGAAATTTTTTGGTTTGAAGCCCTGGAGTTCACTCGGTAATTTTGTTGAACACTTGGAGTGCGCTTCAATACTTGTTCTTGAACAAGCTTATTTTGAATCTTCAAAACCCCCAACAATCAACAATCCAACAAGCACATATGATCCCAAGATCAAACCCAAGGTCTTCAAGCTTCAATAAATAACGATCTTTACTCAAACTTAACCAATCCACTAGGAAAGTTTCAAACCCAAACTCCTCTTTCAAACTTCAAACTTCAAATCTCAAGGTTCAATCTTCAAATCTTGCAATATATGATGAGAAAGATGTAAGAACAAAACAATATATGAAGATATATATATGGAGTTATGTAGAGAAAGAGAGTGCACAATATAGAGTGAGACTGTATGTGTGCAACAATACCTAACAAAGTAAAAATGGGTTACTTAATGCCTTTTTACGCTGCCAGGAATCGGTAGCCAATTTGGGAACCGGTTTCCACTAGGTAGTGAGCCTTTGCAAAGTGAGGACCACTTTCGAACCGGTACCAAACTTGTGGTACTAGTAGCCAAGCTCTAGTAAGGTATGACCTTTCTTCTTGGCACCTTGAATCGGTAGGGGATACCAGGAACCGGTAGGAACATGGAAATTTTTTTAGAAAAACTTTTATCGGACTTTTTGAATCAGTCAATGATAAAAAAAAAAAAAAATCTACAATCTAAAATCAAAAATCTTTTTGAATTTTTATAGTTTATCCAATTTTTTTTTTTTTTTTAAAAATTAAGAACAAAAATATTGAGCATTCAACCAAAGTCTTTCAAGTCCACACATGAGCTAAATGGTGCGACCGAGCGTGTGCACAAAATAATGCACAACACTTTAGGTTTAGAAATAATGTCAAGGGGGCACCATATTTTAAAATTTATAAAACCACTAAACACTTATACTATGGAGTATGAAGTGAGCAGGGATCGTCCCAAGAGATCTAAACAATTATAGGTTTTCCAGAATTGAATTCTACTTTAGTGCTTATGTGATTGCCAAAAGGGTTTTGTTTGTGATTAAAACTAATTTTAAACTAAATGATTGCAATAAAGAAATAGAGTTTAAGAGATTAGAAAGAGACTTAGGGTGTAGGATTCACCACTAAGCACATTCCCTAACTCACTCACTTTCAACTAATTGGGGAAATAATACTATGTAATCTATATGTGGCTAACAAGTGCAATGAAAAGTGTAAACCATCAATTTCAAGCATGAATCAACTACCTAATGACAATTAAACTAAGTGTAGTGCAATTCACCCATTCAAAGCATGATTTATCAATCCAAGTTTCAAATTTAACACACATTAATCTAGAAGATAATGCAATTGTGACAAAAAGTATGGAATTCAAACATAAGTATGGATGGTCTACTTACCTAATAATTGAATTGCAATTAAATTAATTAAACTTAAATTAAACTAATTAAACATGAATTTAAAACTAATTAGACAACAAATTAACCTAAACATGTAGTACCATCCATCAAATGGAAGCATTTTTCATCAATTTGAAACACAATTACAACTAAGCAATACCATGCATAGCCATCACAAGAATCAATTAACAAAGAATTCATGTGTAAAATTTGTTTATCAATCAACCATACATAAGACAATATGAGATTAATACAGATAATCAATTGGAAGAATTTAATTCATAATATTCAAGACTATACACTAATTACATAAATTAATCCCCAAAAAGTATGAAAAGAGAGAGAGAATAGGTTACATGCTTAGGGTTTATCCAACCCTAAGTAGAAGAATCAGCCACTCATGGTTGATGAAGTCGAAGACAGGACAATCCCCATCATCTGCTTCATCTTCTCTGAACTTTTCCCTGTTCTTGCTTTTTCTCTTTTTTCACGTGTTTTTCCAGAGAGAAAATACGATACTACGATACAGAAAAATAATAATAAAATAAAACTTAATTTTTTTTCTCTAATAATCTTTACCTAAATAAAAACTAAAACTAACCCTAATCTAATGGCTCACTGGGCCTTAAGTAACAATCTCATTAAAGCCCAACAGTTCCCAAAATGAGCCAAAAAATTAAATAAAAACTGTAATGTTGCTAAGTCCTGGGGGATCGATCCCCCACCCTGGGGATCGATCCCCCCAGAGTTGACAACTTCCTTTAAGCCTTATTCAGCTCCATTTTTGTTCCGGGCTATTTGGTTTGCTTCTCTATCTTTGGGAACATCATCAAAGGCCCGAAATTGACCGCTTTGTGCCATTGTCTGAAAATCTTTGCTTAACTCCAAAAAGGCTTAATTGGACTGTTCTTAACTCATTTTAACTTTATTGCCCTGAAATATACATAAAATTAAGATAGATGCAAAGACTGAAATACCTTAGCTTAGGTGCTGAAATGTGCAACATTTAAGCACTTATCACTAAATTTCCAGAAAATATCAGAGGTACCTATGAATGAAAATCTCGTCTCCACAGAATATTCAATCCATTTCAATTCTCAGGAAATAATTACAACACGAATTTTAACTTGCAAATATTAATGAAACATTTAGAAATCAATCTAGCAAGTTCAAGTGTGTGTGTGTAATCCATCTTATCAACAATTCAAAGTTTTTCAATCAAATTTTTTCATATTTGGACTAGTGCACAAAAGGTTATGAACTTAAGAGATTCAAATCTAAAAATCCCTTAATCAATGCAAAACAACTTTCATTATATAGATTACAAACCAAGAATCTATTTTTAATAAAAAATTATATGTCTAAATTTGCATTCAAAGATAGATCATAAATTCAATGTAAAAATTTTCTCAAATATATCATGAAGACTATGATCAGTAACTCAAACCGAAAGTAAACCCTAGCAAGTGATCCAATAGCCATAAAATTTTCTTTTTAACACAAGCCATGATCACTAAATTTTATAGGACTCAGTTTGAAGATGAAATCCTTTTGGAAACTTGTTCCATGGAGGCACATATTTGATCAAATCAGACTTTTTGATCCAAAGAGTTCTCACTCTCATTTCCTGAAATTCCCTATATTTCTTTACCTCTTTCTTAGGCAAATTTTCAACTCTAGAAATCTTAGGTGTCACGACATCATTTTTCTTCCTAAAACGCACCTTTTTCTTAGCATAAGAATTTTAAGAATGAATATTAGAAAAATCTTTCTTTTTCCTGTGACGGCATGAGTTATACTTATGTTCATTCTTTCCACAAAAAGTGTAATACAACAATTTAGGCACATAAGATATATCAGAATGTGATGTATCAGGCAAACATGAATCAGGCATATGATAATCAGCAGGTTTAACAAAAGTTATTTTACTTTGACTACTTGATAAACCTTTAACAAATCCTAACCCAATTTTATCATTCACATCCTTACCTTTATTGATTATCTTTTCAAACTGTGTTGACTCAAATTGAATCCTTTCAGTTTATCTTGTTCAGATTTCAATTCAATTTTAAAATAATCATTTTTCAAAGCAAGACATTCCTTTAATGAGTTAGCAATACTTACCTTATCCTCAAGAATGACGATCTTCTTCTCAAGCTTAGTGATGACAGAATTACTTTCAAAAGCTTTCCTCTTGGCCTCAACAATCTGTTTCTTTAGATCTTCATTCTCTCATTTTGCTTGGATAAGCTCTTTTGCTAGCTTATTGATTGCCTGTTTGACTTTAATAGTTTCTTCAACCATTTTCTTCAATCTTTCATCGTCATTTTCAGCCTCTTTCGCCTGTTCATCTTGAACTTTATTGTCTTCGTTATTTGAAATATCAGAGTCAGATAAAGTAACTGATGAGCGCTGAAAAGTGTGCTTTTAAACCCCTTAAGCTTGAATATTCTAGTACCTTTATCTATCTTATTTTCCCGTTTTAGACTAATTTCGTGTTATATCCCTTTTTAGGTTAATAAAGTTAAAACGAGCTAAAAATGGTTTCTTAAGGCCTTTTTGGAGTCAAACTAAGTCTTAGTGATGATCCGGAGCAAAAAGAGGTTGATTTGGAGCAAAAGGAGGCTGATGCTGAAAAACTGCCAAGTGAGATTGATCGCAGAAAAGTGAGATCGATCACAGAAAAAGTGAGATCGACCGTAGAAAAGTGAGATCGATTGAACCTAGATCGATCTGAGAAAAAGTGAGATCGATCAAACTTTTCTCAGATCGATCGAAGAAAAAGTAGGATCGATCGAACATTTGCTGGCAGCGAGCTGTCTTACTCCCGCACGCGCCCGAACTCCCACCTACCACATAGTATGGGATTAGATATTTTTGGGGCTATATTTATGACTTAATGGCTAAGAAAATGACCTTCTATATAAAGGGAAGTGACCCATTTTATAAAGGGGCTTTTTATTATTATACTTTTACATTATAATTTTAGTTTCTCTCTCTAAAAAGTTAGAGATTAGGCTTAAAAGAAAAGAGGGAAGTAGAGGCACATCCCAAGATCCATCTCTAGATCCTCTCTCTCTCTCTCTCTCTCTCTAGAGTTTCAAAGAAGAAGAAAAAGAAGAGGAAAAAGAAGAAGATGGAGCCATGTTTGGAGCTTGCCCTTGAGGGTTTCATGACCACATCCACCTCCGCCATGATTGGCTAAATCTACACTTAGGGCTTGGATGAGCCCTAAGTCTTGTGTAATCTAAACCTTTGTATTTCTATTTTTGGGGATTTATATATATTGTTGTGATTAGTGTTCTAGCCTTGTGATTGTTGATTTAATTCTTCCTTATGATTCTTTATTTTAATTACATGTTGTCTTATGTGTGATTTATTTAGGGAATTGATCTCTACACTAGATTCTCTATGTTGGTTGTATGTTTATGTGTGATTAATTAAGGATTTAGTGATGGCTAAGCATGGGTTTTCATTGAATGGGTTTGTCAATTAATTTGATAGATTATTCTTATACTTGATGGGTTGTTCAACATTTTAATTCATGCTTATAGGTAGGTTAACAATCTATACTTGCTTTGATATTCCATGGCTTATTATTGCAAATTCCATGATTCTCTAGATTGGTGTGTGCTAAAATTGTGACTAGTTTGATGGGTCATGCTTATAATTGATGGGTTATGCTACACTTAGTTTAAGTAGACAATTCATTCTTTAATTTGATGGTCCATGCTTAATATTGCAATTGGTATTCGCATTTTGTTCACAACAATGTATTCCCCATTAATGGAAAGCAAGTGGTTAATTACATGAGTTTAGTGGTGATTCTAACACCCTAAGACTTCTCTTCATATCTCTTAAATCCTTATCTCTCATTAGTTTACTTTATTTGCATTTTAATTAATTATTTTCTAAAGTATACAATCAATCTTTCCTTTGCAATCTTGTGATTCACTAGAGTCGAAATTAATTTCCAACACGTATAATCCCTTGGGACAATCCCTACTCACTCTTGCTACGTTAGTAGTAGTGGTGGTAGTGGTTTTTATAAATTTAAATTTAACCTAAAAAGTTTTTCTTGAACCGCACATTCACTACATTATTTTGACGTATACAAGCGGCCATCATCAATTTTTGGCGTCGTTGCTGGGGATTAACGTTTTTGTTGGAATTAGACTAGACAATAATGTTCATTTGATTGCTTCTATTTTTATTTTATTTTTCATTGTATATTCTTTTCTCTTATTCTCATTATTATTTGTCAATTAGGTACTTGACTACAAGAGAGGCAAACTTTGGAACTTGAAGCAATTGTTGGAGCTTAAAGCTAATATTAAAATTTGAAGTTGCTTAAGGACCGTTGTGAGCAATTCTTGGAACTCTTGTATTTTAATTGTGCATTTCTTTGCATGTTTGTGATAGCCCTTGTTGAGGCTCATTTTATTGCTTAAATCTAAGTCCAAGCATAGGCCCTTGTGGAGGCCAATTTTTTTTTCTTGCATTTGGATTTTGATTGTGAATGAAGGAATTGTTTGATCCAAGTTTGGGGGGAAATTATATCCCTTCACCTTATGCTCCTCCATCATGTTTTAATCCTTATGAGATTGAGTCCAATTCATTTAATGCATCACCTCATTATGGACTTGATCACTCATTTAATCCTTCTTATGACTACTACCCTACCCCACCATTTTATGATAAACTAACTCCACCACCTTCTAGGTACTCACCCGGATTTAAAGAAAAAGTGTTAGCTTTACTTAATGTGCATATTTCACACACTTCACTTATTAATTCTCATTCTCAAATGTTAGCCAAGCTTGAAGCTCAAGTTGAGCAAATTGCAAGTACTCTTTCTTATCAAGAGGAGGAGGAAGAGGCAAATGAAAAAATGGCAAGAACTTCAATGTATATAGATGAGGATAATGAGAGTGAAGAGGATGAAACAAGTGAGCTAATGCCTAGCACTCTATCTTGTATAGAGGAAGAAGTGGCAAGTGAGTTAGTGGCTAATCCAATAGAGCATAACATGATTAATGAGGACTTTCCTTGTTTTGATTATGATTTTATCTCGAACATTCCTACTCTAGAGAGTGAGGAGACGTTGACCACACTTGAGGTAGGAGAGAAGGAGGAGGAACTTATCGAAGAGGGACTTCCTTCTATTATCTCCAAAGACCTTCTTGAGACATGCCTTTTTGAAATATATAAAAATTGTGGTTTTGACTTTGAAAGCTCCAAAAATGAAGTGAACTCTCTAATGGACTCCTTAGCTAATTTGGAAGGTGAAGAGATAGTGATTTTTGAGAAGGAGAAAAAGGATGAAGAGAAGGTGTTCCTTGATATTCCAAATGAGTCTTTGAAAGACATTGACTTGCCAATTCACAAAGGAAATGATTCTTTGAATACACTTTAAGAGCACAAAATTGAGGTAAGGCTAACCATTATTGATTTTGTTTTCAAGACCGTGGATGAAAGGAACAATATCATCTCTTTCATTTCTTTTCAAGTCATTCTTTTGGAGGATGATTTCATTGTTGTAAGTGAGACATTAAATGAGAAAAGTGAAAAGATGATCAATAAGGATGTTTCATATCCGGTTTTTGATTCTTTTGATTAGTGAGTTGACTCAACGTCTTGCGAGAGACGTTAAACACTAGTATTCATAGAGTTTTCAACTCTATTCCTCTCTCATTTCTTTTTATTATTTATTTTTATTTTTTGTTTTTATGTACATTCTTCTATCCATTTTTCAATCTCTATTTTTGTTACCATCATTGGGGCTTAGCAAAGGGTTTTTTGCACTTTCATGTTGAAAATGGACATTTTGTATCTGTTCGATCGATCTCAAAAGAAGTTCGATCGATCGAACTTCATACCTGTATCCAACCTGCATCCAATCACCTCTCTATCCCATTCAGCGAAGAAAGCCTGCATATTTCAGCTCTCTGTCTGATCGATCGTAAGTTCTTCGATTGATCCAGATCCATCTTGGATCGATCTGCAGTCCCAACACTTAGAAAAAATTTTGAACCTGCATATTTCAGTTCTCTGTCCCAACGTTCGAACTTTATGTTTGATCGATCCAAGTACTATTCGATCGATCCAGGAGCCCCCATGATCGATCTCACTTCCATACTTAGAAAAATTTTAAAAGCACTACAAATTTCATAATCTCTATCCCATCGTGCGAGCATAGATCGATCATAGTGTGATCGATCCAAGTCAAGATCGATCACAGCTTTGCCCCTTTGAATTTTTGACTTTTTTTTCTTTCTATTTTTATTTTTCATCTTCTTTGACTTTTGTTATTTCTTTTATATTATTTACTTTCTTTTCTCTTATAAAAAAAAAAGTTTTATAATTTCTTAAAAATACAAAAATATTTTTGTTTATTTTATTTTATTTTCGAAAACTCCAAAAAGATTTTTTTGATTTTCATTTTCACTTTCAAGATTTATTTTTATTTCAAACTTTTTTTTTTTTTTAAAAAAAAAAATCCCAAAAATATTTTTATTTTATTTTATTTACTTTTATCTTATTTCCAAAAAAAAATCCAAAAATATTTTGTTTAACTTTAATTTTTAATTTTTCTTAATTTTTAATTTTTAATTTCGAGAAAAAAAAAATTAAAAAAAATTATTATTCTTTGCATTCTTTATTTCCTTGCATTTTAGCATTCCGTCTTGCTAGAGACGTTAAACTTAGCACCCACATAACACATTGTATCTTTTATCTCTTGTATAGTTCATGTTCGTTTGCATTTTTATTTCTTTATTTTTCTTGCATTTTGTTTCATTGTACATACTTTCATCAAAAAAAAAAAAGTTTTTATTTTCACTCTTTTTTTATTTTGTTCTTGCATTCTTTCTTACTTTTTGTTTTTTATTTCTTTTATTGTACATATTCTTTTATTGCATTTTAATTCTTTGATTTTCTTGCTTTTTGTATATACTTGCTTTCATTAAATGAAAAATATAAAAACTTTTCACCATTATGCCCTTATGTGTAGTCATGCATACTTTATACTTTAGCTAGGGCTTGATCTCATATCTCTCTTTTATCTTATGCCATATTGCCTTAGAATGCATGATTCGATTATTTTTATCCCATTTGATATTTGATGAGAGTTTGCTAGTGTGGTTAATCAAGTAGGTTGCTGATTCTAAGTTTGGGGGAGACGTCTTTCGAATTGGATCATTGCCGAGTTTTATGTCTTTGCCACCACGGTATACTCTTTCCATCTTTTCCATTGTTCTCATTGCACGTTGAGGATAATGTGCAGTTTAAATTTAGGGGAAAGGGGTCTTGTTGCATTCTACTTAAAGTTGAACTTTAAATGCATTATTGAGATTCGAGATCCATGTTAGCGATGATTTTGATCTTTTGAGGACTATATTGCTTAAAATTTAAAAATTGCTTGACTTGAGAGTTCAATACTCCTTATATGCCTTGTGGATGCCATTTAGGAGTAAATTTTTCGAAAAATTGATATCTTGCTTGCATTTGTGGTCTATATCATCCTAATTTTGCGATTGTTTTGAGATTCACTCTAGGATTCTACACTAGCACAGGTACACACTAGCATTCATTTGTGGGGTACATGCTTCGTTGATTATTGAATTGGTTATATCCTAATTGAGCTAGTAGTGCATCGAAAGCTTTCATTCCCTTTTCATTGAGTAGCCGGGATTCTAGTCTCATCAAGCACTGAATTTCTCACGACGAAAGGTGGAGGGCCCAAACTCTAGGTTAATAATTGAATGTTAAAAAAAAAAAAAAAAAAAGCTACAAAAGTAATAAAAAAGTGAGGACTTCTCCCAAAAGGTGAGAAGTGGGAAATGATTAAATGGAGGTTATTTTGATTTCTAGCCTAGTTGATTTGAGCTTGTAAGTCCTTGGGGTGTTTGAACACCTAATACCCTAAAGTTGTCCGGTTTAGGAGTCATTGACCTAACGCTCGACCTCATGGATTGCTAGAAAGCTTAATAGTTCAACACATTGCACAATGCTTCCATCTTTGATCCTTAAAAAAAAAAGAAAAAAAAAAATTGAGTGAAAAAAATAAGTGCACCTAGAATAATAAAGCTTTAATAAAAGGTCCACTTTTTGTCTTGATGATCGGTACTAGATTTGTGTGCTAGTTTGAGGGTAAGGATATGATTAATTCTTTAGTTGGCTAAGATAGCAACATATTTGATGCCGGTCCACTTAAAAAGGATTGTAGAGTTGTTTTGATTTACATGATCATTTTCTTGAAGTGTGGAGGACCATACTTGCTTGCTTGATGTTGAGATTTTGGGAGATTGCTTGGAAATGTTAAAAAAATTGCATACTTGGGGTAGTTTTCTCCTGATGCTTGTTTATAAGATTGGTGCCTCTTTAGAAAGAATGAGCTTAAAGTTTGTGGGTATCATTTCTGGAAACCCTCACGAGACTTCACTCGTCCACTAGGAGTAACTTAGGGGTTTAAAAGGCTTGTTGTATATGCTAAATGCAATCGTGTTCCCTACGAAAGTGGCTTTATCCATTTATTGCTTTCTAGTTCATAGTTGTTTAGTTGTTCATTTCATTTTTTTACCTCATAGTTTATTGCTAGGGACTAGCAATATTTAAGTTTGGGGGTGTGATGAGCACTGAAAAGTGTGCTTTTAAACCCTTTAAGCATGAATATTCTAGGACCTTTATCTATCTTATTTTCCCGTTTTAGACTAATTTCGTGTTATTTCCCTTTTAAGGTCAATAAAGTTAAAACGAGCTAAAAATGATTTCTTAAGGCCTTTTTGGAGTCAAACGAAGTCATAGTGATGATCCTGAGCAAAAGAGGCTGATTTGGAGCAAAATGAGGCTGATGCTGAAAAACTGCCAAGTGAGATCGATCGCAGAAAAGTGAGATCGATTGAACCTAGATCGATCTGAGAAAAAGTGAGATCGATCGAACTTTTTTTAGATCAATCCAAGAAAAAGTAGGATCGATCGAACATTTGCTGGCAGCGACCTGTTTTACTCCCTCGCGCGCCCGAACTCCCACCAACCATATTGATGATGGCCGCTCCTAAACGCCAAAATAATGTAGTGACTGTGCGGTTCAAGAAAAGCCTTTAAAGTCAAATTTAAATTTATAAAAACCACTACCATCACTACTACTAAAGTAGCAAGAGTGATTGGGGATCGTCCCACGGGATTATACGTGTTGGAATTTAACTTCAACTCTAATGTACCAAATGATTACAAAGAGAGAGATTGGTTGAGTAAACTAGAAAGCAATTAATTAAAATGCAATTAAAGTAAAACTAAGTTGAGATAGGGATTTAAGAGATATGAAGAGAGGTCTTAGGGTGTTGGAATCACCACTAAGTTCATGTAATTAACCATTTGCTTTCCATTAATGGGGAATACATTGTTGTGAACAAAATGCGACTACCAATTACAATATTAAGCATGGACCATCAAATTAAAGTATGAATTGTCTACTTAAACTAAGTGTAGCACAACCCATCAATTCTAAGCATGACCCATCAAACTAATCACAATTGTAGCACACATCAATCTAGAGAATCATGGAATTTGCAATAATAAGTCATGGAATATCAAACCAAGTATAGATTGTCTACCTACCTACAATCATGAATTAAATTGTAGAACAACCTATCAAGCATAAAAATAATCCATCAAATTAATTAACAAACCCATTGAATGAAAACCCATGCTTAGCCATCATTAAATCCTTAATTAATCACACATAGGCATGCAACCAACATAGAGAATCTAGTGTAGAGATTAATTCCCAAATAATCACACATAAGACAACATGTAATCAAATAGAGAATCAATAGAAAGAATTAATCCATATGAATCATGTAAGAAATAATTCCTAATTTAATCACACATAGACATATAAATAAACTAGAGAATTAATAGGAAGAATTAAACCATAGAAATTATAGAAATATACCAAGATTCATTAAATTCACAAGGCTAGAACACTAATCACAACAATATATTTAAATCCCCAAATATAGAAATACAAAGGTTTAGATTACACAAGACTTAGGGCTCATCCAAGCCCTAAGTGTAGATCTAGCCAATCATGGAGGAGGTGGATGTGGTCATGAAACCCTCAAGTGCATGCTCCAAACATGGCTCCATCTTCTTCTTCTTCTTCTTTGAAGCTTTAGAGAGAGAGAGAGAGAGAGAGTGGATCTAGAGATGGGTTCTTGAGATGTGCCTCCACTTCCCTATTTTCTTCTAACCCTAATCTCTAACTTTTCTAGAGAGAGAAATTAAAATTACAATGTAAAAGTAAAATAATGAAAAAGCTCTTTTACTAAATAGGTCACTTCCCGTTATATAGAAGGTCATTTTCTTAGCCATTAAGTCAGAAATATAGCCCTAAAAATATCTAATCTCGTACTATGTGGTAGGTGGGAATTCGGGTGCGTGCGGGAATAAGACAGCTCACTGCCAGCAAATGTTCGATCGATCAGAGAAAAGTTCGATCGATCAGAGTTCGATCGATCTCACTTTTTTTGATCGATCTCATGATCGATCTCACTTGGTAGCTTTTCAACATCAGCCTTTTTTGCTCCAAATCAGCCTCTTTTTGCTCCGAATCTTCACTAAGACTTAGTTTGACTCCAAAAAGGCCTTAAAAAATCATTTTTAGCCCATTTTAACATTATTGACCTGAAATAGACAAAAACAAAAAACAGTACTAAAATGGGAAAATAAGATAGATAAAGGTCCTAGAACACTCAAGCTTAAAGGGTTTAAAAGCGCACTTTTCAGCGCTCATCACACCCCCAAACTTAAATATTGCTAGTCCCTCGCAATGAATTACAAAATAAAGGAATGAAATGAACAACTATATAACTACGAACTAGAAAGCAATAAAATGATAGCGCTATTTTCGTAGAGAACATGATTGCATTTAGTATATGCAACAAGCCTTTTAAACCCCTAGGTTACCCCTAGTGGACGAGTGAAGTCTCGTGAGGGTTTCCAGAAATAATACCCACAAACATTAAGCTCATTCTTTCAAAAGAGACACCAATATTGCAAACAACCATTGGGAGAAAACTACCTCAAGTATGCAATTTTTCAACCATTTCCAAGCAATTTTCCAAAATCTCAACATCAAGCAAGCAAGTATGGTCCTCCACACATCAAGAAAATGGTCATGTAAATCAAAACAATTCTAGAATCTTTTTTGAGTGAACCGGCATCAAATATGTTGCTATCTTAGCCAGCTAAGGAATTAATCACATCTTTACCCTCAAACTAGCACACAAATCTAGTTCCGATCATCAAGATAAAAAGTGGACCTTTTATTAAAACTTTATTGTTCTAGGTGTGCTTATTCTTTCCACTAGATTTATTTATTTATTTTTATTTTTTATAGGATCAAAGATGGAAGCATGGTGCAATGTATTGATCTATTAAGCTTTCTAGTGATTCATGAGGTCAGGCGTTAGGTCAATGACTCCCAAACCAGACGGCTTTAGGGCATTAGGTGTTCAAACACCCCTAAGGACTTACAAGCTCAAATCAACTAGGCTACAAATTAAGACAACCTCTATTTAATCATTTCCCACTTCTCACCTTTTGGGAGAAGTCCTCACTTTTTTAGTGCTTTTGCCTTTTTTTTTTTTTTTTTTTTTTTTTTTTTTTTTTTTTTTTGTAAGCAAGTTCAATTATTAACCTAGAGTTTGGGCCCTCCACCTTTCGGTGCAAGAAATTCAGTGCTTGATGAGGCTAGAATCCCGGCTACTCAATGAAAAGGGATTGTAATCTACTTTTGTCAAAATGAAATCTTTCAATGCACTAGTAGCCCAATTGGGATATAACCAATTCAATAATCAACAAAGCATGTACCCCACAAATGTAAGCAAGATATCATCTTAGAGTGAATCTCAAAACAATCACAAAATCAGGATGATGTGGACCATAAATGCAAGCAAGATATCAATCTTTCGAAAAATTTACTCCTAAATGGCATCCATAAGGCATACAAGGAGTATTGGACTCTCAAGTCAAACAATTTTTAAATTTTAAGCAATATAGTCCTCAAAAGATCAAAATCATCACTAACATAAATTTCACATCTCAATCATGCAATTAAGTCTCAAACTTAAGTAGAATGCAACAAAGTCACCTTACCCCTAAACTTAAACCGCATATTGTCCTCAATGTGCAATGAGAACAATGGAAAAGATGGAAAGAGTATACCGTGGTGGCAAAGACATGAAGCTCGGCAATGATCCAATTCGAAAGACGTCTCCCCCAAACTTGGAATCAGTAACCTACTTGATTAACCACACTAGCAAACTCTCATCAAATATCAAATGGGATAAGAATAATCAAATCATGCATTCTAAGGCAATATAGCACAAGGTGAAATAGAGATATGAGATCAAGCCCTAACTAAAGCATAAAGTATTCATGATTACACATAAGGGCACAATGTTGAAAAGTTTTTATGTTTTTCATTTTATGAAAGCAAATATATACAAAATGCAAGAAAAATAAAGAATAAAATGCATGAACAAAATGCAAAAAGAAAAATAAAGAAGGAAAAATGCAATGAAAGAATATGTACAATGCAAGAAATGAAAAAAAAACAATATGTACAATGCAAGTATATACAAAATTTTCTTACTTTTTATTTTTTATTTTTTTTATGACATAACAAGTATATACACACATACAAAAATAAAATAAATAAACATGCAAGAAATGAAAATGCAAGGAAATAAGGGATGCAAAAATTTATTTTTATTTATTTATTTAAGAAAGTATGTACAATGAAACAAAATGCAAGAAAAATAAAAAAATAAAAATGCAAATGAACATGAACTATACAAGTGATAAAAGACACAATGTGTCATTTGGGTGCTAAGTTTAACGTTTCTAGCAAGACGGAATGCTACATTTAAAAACCGTTTTTTTTTTTTTAAACAAAACAAATATGTACACAAACAAAAATAAAAAGACAAGTAAACAAAAATGCAAGGAAATAAAGAATACAAAGAAATAATAAATTTTTTTTTTGAAATTAAAAATTAAATTTAAACAAAATATTTTTGAATTTTTTTTGGAAATAAGATAAAAGGAACTAAAATAAAATAAAGTAAAAGAAAAATATTTTTGGGATTTTTTTTTTTTTGAAGTTTGAAATAAAAATAAATCTTGAAAGTAAAAATGAAAATAAAATAAAATAAAAATCTTTTTGGAGTTTTCGAAAATAAAATAAAATAAACAAAAATATTTTTGTATTTTTAACAAATTTTAAAACTTTTTTTTTTTTTTTTCTAAGAGAAAAGAGAGTAAATAAAATAAAAGAAATAACAAAATTCAAAGAAGATGAAAAAAAAAAAAAAAATAGAAAGAAAAAAAAGTCAAAAATTCAAAGGGGCAAAGTTGTGATCGATCTTGACTTGGATCATTCACACCATGATCGATCTATGCTCGCACGATGGGATAGAGAGTATGAAATTTGCAGTGCTTTGAAAATTTTTCTAAGTATGAAATCTCGATCAATCATGATGGCTTTTGGATCGATCGAATTGACTTAGATCGATCGAACATAAAGTTCGAACGATTAGACAGAGAGCTGAAATATGCAGGTTTTCTTCGAATGATGGAACAGAGAGATGAAAATATGCAGAGATGATGTTCGATCGATCGAAGGTGCTCTTGTGATCGATCGAATTGGCACCAAATGCCTCATTTTGAGATGAAAGTGCATAAAATCCTATGCTAAGCCCCAATGATGGTAACAAAAATAGAGATTGAAAAATGGATGGAAAAATGTACACAAGAACGAAAAATAAAAATAAAAAGAAATGAGGGAGGATTAGAGTTTTGAAACTCTACGAATACTAGTGTTTAACGTCTCTAGTAAGACGTTGGGTCAACTCACTAATCAAAAGAATCAAAAACCGGGTATGAAACACCTTTATTGATCCTCTTTTCACTTTTCTCATTTAATGTCCCACTTACAACAATGAAATCATCCTCCAAAAGAATAGATTGAGAAGAAATGAAAGAGATGATATTGTTCCTTTCATCTACGGTCTTGAAAACAAAATCAATCATGGTTAGCCTTGCCTCAATTTTGTGCTCTTAGAGTGTATTCAAATAATCACTTCCTTTATGAATTGGTAAGTCAATGTCTTTCAAAGACTCATTTGGAATATCAAGGAACACCTTCTCTTCATCCTTTTTCTCTTCCTCAAAAATCACCTTCTCCTCACCATCTAAATTAGCTAAGGAGTCCATTAGAGAGTTCACTTCATTTTTGGAGCTTTCAAAGTCAAAACCATAATTTTTATATATTTCAAAAATGCATGTCTCAAGAGGGTCTTTGGAGATAATAGAAGGAAGGTCCTTTTCAACAAGTTCCTCCTCCTTCTCTCTTACCTTAAGTGTTGTCAACGTCTCCTCACTCTCTAAAGTAGCAATGTCTGAGATAAAATCACAATCAAAATAAGGAAAGTTCTTATTAATCATGTTATGCTCTGTTGGATTAGCCACTAACTCACTTGCCACTTCCTCCTCTATATAAGATAGAGTACTAGGCATTAGCTCACTTGTTTCATCCTCTTTACTCTCATCATCCTCATTTATATACATTGAAGTTCTTGCCATTTTTCCATTTGCTTCTTCCTCCTCCTCTTGACGAGAAAGAGTACTTGCAATTTGCTCAACTTGAGCTTCAAGCTTGGCTAACATTTGAGAATGAGAATTAATAAGTGAAGTGTGTGAAATATGCACATCAAGTAAAGCTAACACTTTTTCTTTAAATCCGGGTGAGTACCTAGAAGGCGATGGATTTGGTTCTTCATAAAATTGTGGGGCAGGGTAATAGTCATAAGAAGGATTAAATAAGTGATCAAGTCCATAATAAGATGATGCATAAAATGAAATGGACTCAATCTCATAAGGATTAAAATATGATGGAGGAGCATAAGGTGAAGGGATATAATTTCCTTCCAAACTTGGATCAAACAATTCCTCCATCACAATTAAAATCCAAATGTAAAAAAATATTGGCCTCAACAAGGGCCTATGCTTGGACAAAGATAAAGCAATATAATGAGCCTCAACAAGGGCTATCACAAGCATTCAAAGAAGTGAAACAATTAAAATACAAGAGTTCCGAGAATTAGTCACAACAGTCCTTAAGCAACTTCAAATTTTAATATTAGCTTTAAGCTCTAATTATTGCTTTAAGTTCCAAAGTTTGCCTTCCTTATAGTCAAGTACCTAATTGAACAAATAATAATTAGAACAAGAGAAAATAATATACAATGGAAAATAAAATAAAAATAGAAGCAATCAAATGAACACTATTGTCTAGTCTAATTTCAACAAAATCGTTAATCCCTGGCAACGGCGCCAAAATTTGACGACGGCCGCTCCTATACGCCAAAATAGTGTAGTGAATGTGCGGCTCAAGAAAAGCCTTTAAAGTCAAATTTAAATTTATAAAAACCACTACCACCACTACTATTAACGTAGCAAGAGTGAGTAGGGATCGTCCCACGGGATTATACATGTTGGAATTTAACTTTAACTCTAATGTACCAAATGATTGCAAAGAGAGAGATTGGTTGAGTAAACTAGAAAGCAATTAATTAAAATGCAATTAAAGTAAAACTAAGTTGAGATAGGGATTTAAGAGATATGAAGAGAGGCCTTAGGGTGTTGGAATCACCACTAAGCTCATATAATTAACCACTTGCTTTCCATTAATGGAGAATACATTATTGTGAACAAAATGCGACTACCAATTGTAATATTAAGCATGGACCATCAAATTAAAGTATGAATTGTCTACTTAGACTAAGTGTAGCACAACCCATCAATTTTAAGCGTGACCCATCAAACTAATCACAATTGTAGCACACATCAATCTAGAGAATCATGGAATTTGCAATAATAAGCCATGGAATATCAAACCAAGTATAGATTGTCTACCTACCTACAAGCATGAATGACCGGTCCTTTACAAGGGTCGCGATACCAAGTCAAGCTTGAAGAGTTGTGAATTTAGGAGGTGGCCAAGTTTTACATTTATAGAAAGCCACTACTACCTTTCTCTATATAAAATATAGATAGGGCGAGTAGGGATCGTCCCAAGGGATTTGATGGTGTATCGAATTGTGAAACTATGGTAATTAGGGTTAGTAGGTCGAGTGATCACACAATTGATTGGTTGGTTGATTATACTAAATGAGCTAAACTATAATAAAGCAATGCAATAAGATAAAGAGTAAGTAAGAAGGAAAGGTCTTGGGGTGTAGAGATCACCACCAAACAATACTATTCCAAACCATAATCAAGTGACTAATGAGGGAAATGAATGTGTTGCAACAATATTATGTGTGTAAAAGACATTCAATTGGTAAGGGTGACTCAACAAGTGCAAATTGTCTCAATCGACATGTGTGAGGCCACAATACATCTATTGGTAGAGGAATATATTGTCTAAACATCATATTGAACCTTTCATTAAGCTCATAGTCCAAGCAATCCATAAGGATGATTTAGTTAAACATGCATTATCTAAACATCATGTGAGAGGTACAAAATATCTATTGGGAGAGGAATAAATTGTCTAAACACATGTGAAAGATACAACATATCATAACTACTCATTAATCCTTCATCAAGCTCAAAATTCCATTACACCACAATATTAGAGCATATGCTTCTTGCATTCAAAAGCATGGAACATCAAAGAACAAGCATGAATTGTTTCCCCAACTAACACTGCACTACTTAAAAGAGAAGCACAATCCATCAAGGAATAAGTATGAACCATCTAGAGACATAACAAGAGCATTACATTAAGAACTTCATATTTTGACAATCTCAAGATTAAAGGCATTAATACACATAGACATGCATCAATAACATTAAATCTAGAGGTGAGCATCTACTCTAGCATACATAGACATATAGATAGAGAAAATGATCAATTAGAAGCATTAATCCATAGAACTCAATGAATAATCAAGATCTTCATAAGTTCAAGAGTCAAAATATGCATTACAACACAAATCCCTCAAAATTACACAAGATTAGGTAAAGAAAGCATGTTTGGGGCTAACTCTAGCCCCAAGAGGATGTCTAGTCACTCATGATGATGAAGCTCCAACCCTCAAGGGCTAAATCCATGGTGAAAATCTGCTCCTTGATGATGAAGGTCTCCTCCAAAGGTTGCTCTAGCTTCCTCCCTTCTTCCTCTCCAAGAATAGCCTCCAAGATGATTTTCAATGTGTGACAAGTGACCCCCTCAAAAAGTGTATCATATTCCTTATATAGGTAGGTCAAATACACCCCATGATGAGCTATGGTCGTGCAAGGCATATTCTCCAATCATTGGATGAAGGACGGAATAAATGAGCTGGACTTTAACTTTTTCTCGCTGGAGGAAGTTCGATCGATCGAATCTTAACTTGGATCGATCGAAAATGGGATTGATCGAACTGCATCTTGGATCGATCGAAGTGGTCTGACTCCTCTGGATAATGACAAGGCTGGGATATTTTCAAGATATTTATGGGGAAAAAAGACAAAAGTAGTTGGTAGGCGTACAGCTGTGGATAAGATCAATCATTTGAATAGGACAAAATAGGGTTCAATCGATCGAAGGTGATGTTCGATCGATCGAACTTGGAATTTTAGCAAAGGCCAAGGTTGGATCTATTGAGAAGTACTGTGATCGATCATAGTTGTTCGATCGATCAAACTCTAAGTTGGATCGATCGAACTTTTCAGCTGCACAACTTGATTCATTTTTGCTCTTTTCTTTCTCCACTTTGCTTCCTCCTTTGGTTTATCTCAGGATTGCTTCAATTAAGCTCTTATTTGGCTGAGTTAGCTCAATTTTGGGATTAGTGCCTGAAAATATAAATAACACGTAATAAGTCTAAAACGGCAACGTAAGATAGATAAAGGTACTAGAATGCTTAAGCTTAACGGGTTTAAATGCGCACTTTTCAGTGCTCATCACACCCCCAAACTTAAATATTGCTAGTCCCTAGCAATGAACTAAGAAGTAAATAAATGAAATAAACAACTATACAAGTATAAACTGGAAAGCAAGTAAAATGATAACACCATTTTCTTAGGGAACACGATTGCATTTAGCATATGCAACAAGCCTTTTAAACCCCTAGGTTACTCCTAGTAGACGAGTAAAGTCTCGTGAGGGTTTCCAGAAATGGTACCCATAAACATTAAGCTCATTCTTTCAAAAGAGGCACCAATATTGCAAACAAGCATTGGGAGAAAACTACCTCAAGTATGCAATTTTTCAACCGTTTCTAAGCAATCTCCCAAAATTTCAATATCAAGCAAGCAAGTATGGTCCTCCACATATCAAGAAAATGATCATGAAAATCGAAACAAGTCTAGAATCCATGTGAGAGGTCCGGCATCAAGTGTGTTGCTATCTTAGCCAACTAGAGAAGTAATCACATCCTTACCCTCAAACTAGCACACAAATCTAGTACTGATCATCAAGATAAGAGAGTGAACCTTTTATTAAAGCTTTATTGTTCTAGGTGCGCTTATTCTTTTCACTCATTTTCTTCTTCTTTTTTTTTTTTTTTTTTTTTTTTTTTTTTTTTTTTTTTTTTTTCATTGAGGATCAAAGATGGAAATATTGTGCAATGTGTTGATCTCTTAAGCTTTCTAGAAGATTCATGTAGCGAGCTTTAGGTCAATGACTCGCAAACCAGATGGCTTTAGGGCATTTGGTGTTAAGACACCCCAACGGACTTACAAACTCAAATCAACTAGGCTACAAATCAAGACAACAACCATCTAATCATTTCCCACTTCTCGCCTTTTGGGAGAAGTCCTCACTTTTATTGCTTTTGCAATTTTTTTTTTTTTTTTTTCAATTATTAACCTAGAGTTTGGGCCCTCCCCCTTTCGGCGCAAGAAGTTCACTACTTAATGAGGCAAGAATCCCGGCTACTCAATGAAAAGGGGTTGTTATCCACCTTTATCAAGAATGAAAGCTTTCAATGCACTACTAGCCCAATTGGGATATAACCAATTCAATAATCAACAAAGCATGTACCCCATAATTGAATGCTAGAGTGCGCCAGTGCTAGTGTAGAATCCTAGAATGAATCTCAAAACAATCACAAATTCAGGATGGTGTGGACCACAAATGCAAGCAAGATATCAATCTTTTGAAAAATTTACTCCTAAATGGCATCCTCAAGGCATACAAGGAGTATTGGACTCTCAAGTCAAGCAATTTTTAAATTTTCAGCAATATAGTCCTCAAAAGATCAAAATCATAGCTAACATCAATCTCAAATCTCAATCATGCATTTAAAGCTCAAATCTTAAGTAGAATGCAACATGACACCTTACCTCCAAACTTAAACCGCACATTGTCCTCAATGTGTAATGAGAACAATGGAAAAAAAAGTGGAAAGAGTATACCGTGGTGGTGTAGACATGAAGCCCGGTCATGATCCAATTCGAAAGACGTCTCCCCCAAACTTGGAATCAACAACCTACTTGAATAACCACGCTAGCAAACTCACATCAAATATCAAATGGGATAAGAATAATCAAATCAAGCATTCTAAGGCAATGTAACACATGATGCAAGAGAGATATAAGATCAAGCCCTAACTAAAGTATAAAGTATGCATGACTACACATAAGGGTACGATGATGAATCTTTTCATATTTTTCATTTAATGAAAGCAAGTATATACAAAATGTAAGAAAAACAAAGAATAAAATACATGAACAAAATACAAAAAGAAAAATAAATAAGGCAAAATGTAATGAAAGAATATATACAATGCAAGAAATGAAAAAGGAATATGTACAATGTAAAACAAATAGAAAGAATATGTACAATGCAAGTATATATAAAATTTTCTTACTTTTTGTTTTTCATTTATTTTTTTTTTATTTTTTATTTTATATATATGTGAAAACATGCAAAGAAAAATGAAAAATGTAAGAAATATGCAAAATGGGTGCTAAGTTTAACGTCTCTAGCAAGACGGAATGCTTCTTTGAAAAATCGTCTCATTTTTTTATTTTTTATTTTTTTAGACAAAACAAATATGTACACAAATAAAAATAAAAAGGCAAGTAAATAAAAATGTAAGAAAATAAGGAATGCAAAGATTTTTTTTTTTTTTTTTTTGATAAGTTAGAAGAATTAAAAATTAAAGTTAAACAAAATATTTTTGGATTTTTGGAAATAAGATATAAGGAAATAAAATAAAATAAAATAAAAAAATAAAATAAAATAAAAATAGAAATAGGAAAAAGTCAAAAAGTGAAAGGGTCAAAGGAGCAAAGTTGTGATCGATCGAAGATGAAGTTCGATTGATCGAACATAGCTGTGATCGATCCGAGATGAAATTCGATCGATCGAACATGTAAAATTTTGGAGATCCCGAGCGCATGCATTTTCAGAATTGAAAATGTCCAAAATTTTTCTAAGTGTTGAAGCTCGAGATCGATCGAACTATAAAGTTAGATCGATCGAATGTTCTTTGATCGATTGAAATTGTAGTTGGATCGATCGAACAGTGAAAATCCTGGAGATCCCGAGAGCATGCACTTTCAAAATTGATGAAAGCTCAAATTTTTTTTTAAGTGTTGGGACTCAAGTGGAGTTCGATCGATTGAATCCATAGTTGGATCGATCGAAGAACAATTCGATCGATCGAAGGTGCTCTTGTGATCGATCGAACTGGCACCAAATGCCTAATTTTGAACTGAAAGTGCAGAAAATCCTATGCTAAGCCCCAATGATGGTAACAAGAATGAAAATTTGAAAAATAGATGGAAGAATGTACACAAGAATGAAAAATAAAAAGAAATGAGGGAGGAATAGAGTTGTGAAACTCTACGAATACTAGTGTTTAACGTCTCTAGCAAGACGTTAGGTCAACTCACTAATCAAATGAATCAAAAACTGGATATGAAACATCCTTATTGACCCTCTTTTCACTTTTCTCATTTAATGTCCCACTTATGACAATGAAATCATCCTCCAAAAGAATGACTTGAAAAGAAATAAAAGAGATGATATTGTTCCTTTCATCCACGGTCTTGAAAACAAAATCAATCATGGTTAGGCTTGCCTCTTTGTTGTGTTCTTGAAACACATTCAAATGATCATCCATATTGATAATTGGTGAGGCATTGTCTTTCAAAGACTCATTTGGATTAATAAGAAACACCCTCTCTTCATCCCTCTTCTCCTCCTCATAAATTACCATTTCCTCACCTTCTAAGTAAGCTAAGGAGTCCATTAGAGAGTTTATTTCATTTTTAGAGCTTTTAAAGTCAAAACCACAATTTTTATACATTTCCAAAAGACACTCCTCAAGAGGGTCATTAGAGATAATAGAAGGAAGGCCCTCTTCAACAAGTTCCTCCTCCTTCTCTCCTACCTCAAGTGTGGTCAACATCTCCTTACTCTCTAGAGTAGCCATCTCCGAGATAAAATCATAATCAAAACAAGGAAAGTCCTCATTAATCATGTTATGTTCTATTGGATTAGCCACTAACTCACTTGCCACTTCCTCCTTTGTACAAGATAGAGTGCTAGGCATTAGCTTACTTGTTTCATTCTCCTCACTCTCATCATCCTCATCTATATACATTGAAGTTCTTGCCATTTTTTCATTTACCTCTTCCTCCTCCTCTTGATGAGAAAGAGTATTTGTAATTTGCTCAACTTGAGCTTCTAAGTTGGCTAAAGTTTGAGAATGAGAATTAATAAGTGAAGTGTGTGAAATATGCACATCAAGTAAAGCTAACACTTTTTCTTCAAATCCGGGTGAGTACTTAGAAGGTGGTGGAATTGATTCATCATAAAATGGTGGTGGAGGGCAATAGTCATAAGAAGGATTAAATGAGTGATCAAGTCCATAATAAGATGATGAATGAAATGAATTGGACTCAATCTCATAAGGATTAAAATGTGATGGAGGAGCATAAGGTGAAGGGATGTAATTCCCCCCCAAACTTGGATCAAACAATTCCTCTATTCACAATTAAAACCCAAATGCAAGAAAAAATTGGCCTCAACAAGGGCCTATGCTTGGACAAAAATTTAGCAATAAAATGAGCCTCAACAAGGGCTATCACACGCATACAAAGAAGTGAAACAATTAAAATACAAGAGTTCCAATAATTGCTCACAACGGTCCTTTAGCACTTCAACTCCAAATTTAGCTTTTAAGCTCCAATGATTGCTTTAAGTTCCAAAGTTCGCCTTCCTTGTAGTCAAGTACCTAATTGAACAAATAATAATGAGAATCAAGAGAAAAGAATATACAATGGAAAATAAAATAAAAATAGAAGCAATCTAATGAACACTATTGTCTAGTTTAATTCCAACAAAACCGTTACTCCCCGGCAACGGCGCCAAAAACTGACCGGTCCTTTACAAGGGTCGCGATACCAAGTCAAGCTTGAAGAGTTATGAATTTAGGAGGTGGCCAAGTTTTACATTTATAGAAAGCCACTACTACCTTTCTCTATATAAAATATAGATAGGGCGAGTAGGTATCGTCCCAAGGGATTTGATGGTGTATCGAATTGTGAAACTATGGTAATTAGGGTTAGTAGGTCGAGTGATCACACAATTGATTGGTTGGTTGATTATACTAAATGAGCTAAGCTATAATAAAGCAATGCAATAAGATAAAGAGTAAGTAAGAAGGAAAGGTCTTGGGGTGTAGAGATCACCACCAAACAATACTATTCCAAACCATAATCAAGTGACTAATGAGGGAAATGAATGTGTTGCAACAATATTGTGTGTGTAAAAGACATTCAATTGGTAAGGGTGACTCAACAAGTGCAAATTGTCTCAATCGACATGTGTGAGGCCACAATACATCTATTGGTAGAGGAATATATTGTCTAAACATCATGTGAAGATAACAAAATAACAATTCAAGTCATTGAACCTTTCATTAAGCTTATAGTCCAAGCAATCTATAAGGATGATTTAGTTAAACATGCATTATCTAAACATCATGTGAGAGGTACAAAATATCTATTGGGAGAGGAATAAATTGTCTAAACACATGTGAAAGATACAACATATCATAACTAGTCATTAATCCTTCATTAAGCTCAAAATTCCATTACACCACAATATTAGAGCATATGCTTCTTGCATTCAAAAGCATGGAACATCAAAGAACAAGCATGAATTGTTTCCCCAACTAACACTACACTACTTAAAAGAGAAGCACAATCCATCAAGGAATAAGTATGAACCATCTAGAGACATAACAAGAGCATTACATTAAGAACTTCATATTTTGACAATCTCAAGATTAAAGGCATTAATACACATAGACATGCATCAATAACATTAAATCTAGAGGTGAGCATCTACTCTAGCATACATAGACATATAGATAGAGAAAATGATCAATTAGAAGTATTAATTCATTGAACTCAATGAATAATCAAGATCTTCATAAGTTCAAGAGTCAAAATATGCATTACAACACAAATCCCTCAAAATTACACAAGATTAGGTAAAGAAAGCATGTTTGGGGCTAACTCTAGCCCCAAGAGGATGTCTAGCCACTCATGATGATGAAGCTCCAACCCTCAAGGGCTAAATCCATGGTGAAAATCTGCTCCTTGATGATGAAGGTCTCCTCCAAAGGTTACTCTAGCTTCCTCCCTTCTTCCTCTCCAAGAATAGCCTCCAAGATGATTTTCAGTGTGTGACAAGAGACCTCCTCAAAAACTATATCATATTCCTTATATAGGTAGGTCAAATACACCCCATGATGAGCTGTGGTCGTGCAAGGCATATTCTCCAATCATTGGATGAATGATGGAATAAATGAGCTGGACTTTAAATTTTTCTCGCTGGAGGAAGTTTGATCGATCGAACCTTAACTTGGATCGATCGAAAATGGGTTCGATCGATCGAACTGCATCTTGGATCGATCGAAGTGGTCTGACTCCTCCACATAATGACAAGGCTGGGATATTTTCAAGATATTTATGGGAAAAAAAGACAAAAGTGGTTGGTAGGCGTACAACTGTGGATAAGATCAATCATTTGAATAGGACAAAATAGGGTTCGATCGATCGAAGGTGATGTTCGATCGATCAAACTTGGAATTTCAGCAAAGGCCAAGGTTGGATCTATCGAGAAGTACTGTGATCGATCATAGATATTCGATCGATCAAACTCTAAGTTGGATCGATCGAACTTTTCAGCTACACAACTTGATTCCTTTTTGCTCCTTTCTTTCTCCACTTTGCTCCCTCCTTTGGTTTATCTCAGGATTGCTTCAATTAAGCTCTTATTTGGCTGAGTTAGCTCAATTTTGGGATTAGTGCCTGAAAATATAAATAACACGTAATAAGTCTAAAACGGCAAAGTAAGATAGATAAAGGTACTAGAATGCTTAAGCTTAACGGGTTTAAATGCGCACTTTTCAGTGCTCATCAATGAATTAAATTGTAGAACAACCCATTAAGTATAAGAATAATCCATCAAATTAATTAACAAACCCATTGAATGAAAACCCATGCTTAGCCATCATTAAATCCTTAATTAATCACACATAGACATGCAACCAACATAGAGAATCTAGTGTAGAGATTAATTCCCAAATAATCACACATAAGACAACATGTAATCAAATAGAGAATCAATAGAAATAATTAATCCATATGAATCATGTAAGAAATAATTCCTAATTTAATCACACATAAACATGCAAATAAACTAGAGAATTAATAGGAAGAATTAAACCATAGAAATCATAGAAATATACCAAAATTCATTAAATTCACAAGGCTAGAACACTAATCACAACAATATATTTAAATCCCCAAAAATAGAAATATAAGGGTTTAGATTACACAAGACTTAGGGCTCATCCAAGCCCTAATTGTAGATCTAGCCAATAATGGAAGAGGTGGATGTGGTCATGAAACCCTCAAGGGCAAGCTCCAAACATGGCTCCATCTTCTTCTTCCTCTTCTTCTTCTTCTTCTTTGAAACTTTAAAGAGAGAGGGAGAGTGGATCTAGAGATGGGTTCTTGAGATGTGCCTCCACTTCCCTATTTTTTCTAACCCTAATCTCTAACTTTTCTAGAGAGAAATTAAAATTACAATGTTAAAGTAAAATAATAAAAATTCTCTTTTACTAAATAGGTCACTTCCCTTTATGTAGAAGGTCATTTTCTTAGCCATTAAGTCAGAAATATAGCCCGAAAAATATCTAATCCCGTACTATGTGGTAGGTGAGAGTTCGGGTGCACGCGGGAATAAGACAACTCGCTGCCAGCAAATGTTCGATCGATCAGAGAAAAAGTTCGATTGATCAGAGAAAAGTTCGATCGATCAGAGTTTGATCGATCTCATTTTTTTCGATCGATCTCACTTGGCAGCTTTTCAACATTAGCCTCTTTTTGCTCCGGATCATCACTAAGACTTAGTTTAACTCCAAAAAGGCCTTAAGAAACCATTTTTAGCCCATTTTAACATTATTGACCTGAAATAGACAAAAACACAAATAAGTACTAAAATTGGAAAATATGATAGATAAAGGTCCTTGAACACGCAATCTTAAAGGGTTTAAAAGATCACTTTTCAGCGCTCATCACACATAGTACGGGATTATATATTTTTGGGGCTGTATTTCTAACTTAATGGCTAAGAAAAGGACTTTCTATATAAAGGGAAGTGACCCATTTTATAAAGGGGCTTTTTATCATTATACTTTTACATTGTAATTTTAGTTTCTCTCTTTAAAAGTTAGAGATTAGGGTTAGAAGAAAAGGGGAAGTGGAGGCACATCTCAAGATCCATCTCTAAATCCACTCTCTCTCTCTCTAGAGTTTCGAAGAAGAAGAAGAAGAAGAGGAAGAAGAAGATGGAGCCATGTTTGGAGCTTGCCCTTGAGGGTTTCATGACCACATCCACCTCCTCCATGATTGGCTAGATCTACACTTAGGGCTTGGATGAGCCCTAAGTCTTATGTAATCTAAACCCTTATATTTCTATTTTTGGGGATTTGTATATATTGTTATGATTAGTGTTTGGTGGTGTCATCAATTCAAACCCAAAGTTTATGCAATGTGGCCAAGTTTTACATTTAGAAAATTCTACTACTACCTTTCACTAAAAATATAGCTAGGGTGAGTAGGGATCGTCCCAAGGGATTGAGGGTTGCACTAGGATGAGGAATCAAGATTAGGGTTAGTAGGTCGAGTGATCAAAATAGTGGTTAGTTGGTTGAATTAAACTAGATGCAAATAAGACTAAGTAAACAATAATGCGATAGAAAGAATAAAAGAGAGAGAGATCTTGGGGTTTAGAGATCACCACTAAGTATAGCTTTTCTACACCCTTAATGAATGATTAATGAGGGGAAGAACATGTATTGCAACAAGGTGTGTGTGTGTGGTTGTTTCAACAAGCATGGATGACAAATTAAGCATCTATTGTCTAAACAACATGGTGGATAGCACAACATATCAAATTAAGCCATTAATCCTTTCTTTAAGTTCACAATCCAAACACATCACAAGGTTAAAGATATATGTTACTTGCTTTCATAAGTATAGAACATCAACAACAAGCATGGATTGTCCTCCCATTTAAAAACTACACTACAACTAAGCTAATGGCATGAAATTAAACTAACTAAACTAAGGGAGAGGTACAATCCATCAAGAAATGAGTATGAACCATCAAATAAACCACAAGAACATGCCATTAAGCACTATGTCTTGATAATCTCTAGATTTATAGCTTTAACACACATAGACATGCATCAATAATACAAGAAATAGAGACAAACACATGAATATCTATTTTAGCATACATAGACATATGGATAGAATGAAATGATCAATTGGAAGCATTAAACAACATAAATCATTGAATAAACAAGATCTATATATATATAAAAGTGTTAAGACATGAATCACAATAAAAATCCCCTCAAAAATAGATAAATCAAGAAGTAGAAAGCATGCTTAGGGCTAACTCTAGCCCCAAGAGGATGTCTTGCCACTCATGGATGATGTCCTCCAACCCTCAAGGGCAAGCTCCATGGAAGAAATCTGCTCCTTGGTTAATTAAGAGTCTCCAATGGTGTCTCTAGCCTCCTCTTCTCCTTTGCTTCCTTACTAAGTATATCTCTTGGTATCAAAAGTATCAAAAGGCTTTTCTTAAAAAATGGCTCATATTCCTTATTAAGTAGGTCAAAAATCACCCCAAATGAGCTGGGCTCGTACACCAATGATCCTCTAATGATTGGATATGAGACAACTTTTAATTAGCTGGAATTTGGATTTTTCTCGGGATTTGGGAGATTCGATCGATCGAACTTGAGGTGCGATCAATCGAACATGGCCGAGATCAATTAAATTGAAATTGGATCGATCCTCAATGGCGGCGACTTTTTGGATAAAAACAAATCTGAGATATTTTGAAGATATTTTTGGGAAAAGGACAAAAGTGGTTGGTAGGGTGGTATAACTAGATAAGATTAATCATTTGGATAAGGATAAGATGGTTCGATCGATCATAGAATGAGGTTGGATCGATTGAACTTTAAGATTTTTGAACAGGAACAAACATGGCTCAGATCCATCTTGAAGTGCTGAGATCGATGAAAGTTGAATCGATCGAACTTTCCTTGAGATCAATCAAAGTTGCTGAAATTCCACCATTTACTTCCTTTTGCTCTACTTTGCTCCTTTCTTTGATTCATCCCAGAATTGCTTCAATTATGCTCTTTATATGGCTGAGTTAGTTTATTTTGGAGATAAGTACCTGAAAATGGAAATAACATGAAATCCATACAAAACGGTAAAATAAGATAGATAAAGGTCCTAGAATACCTAAGCTTAAGGGGTTTAAATACACACTTTTCAGTGCTTATCAGTGTTCTAGCCTTGTGATTGTTGATTTAATTCTTCCTTATGATTCTCTATTTTAATTACATGTTGTCTTATGTGTGATTATTTGGGGAATTGATCTCTACACTAGATTTTCTATGTTTGTTGCATGTCTATGTGTGATTAATTAAGGATTTAGTGATGGCTAAGCATGGGTTTTCATTGAATGGGTTTGTCAATTAATTTGATGGATTATTCTTATACTTGATGGGTTATTCTACATTTTAATTCATGCTTGTAGGTAGGTAGACAATTTATGCTTGCTTTGATATTCTATGGCTTATTATTGTAAATTCCATGATTCTCTAGATTGGTGTGTGCTACAATTGTGACTAGTTTGATGGGTCATGCTTATAATTGATGGGTTGTGCTACACTTAGTTTAAGTAGACAATTCATTCTTTAATTTGATGGTCCATACTTAATATTGCAATTGGTAGTTGCATTTTGTTCATAACAATGTATTCCACATTAATGGAAAGTAAATGGTTAATTACATGAGCTTAGTGGTGATTCCAACACCCTAAGACCTCTCTTCATATCTCTTAAATCCCTATCTCTCATTAGTTTACTTTATTTGCATTTTAATTAATTATTTTCTAGAGTAAACAATCAATCTCTCCTTTGCAATCTTGTGATTCACTAGAGTCGAAGTTAATTTCCAACACGTATAATCCCTTAGGATGATCCCTACTCACTCTTGCTACGTTAGTAGTAGTGGTGGTAGTGGTTTTTATAAATTTAAATTTGACCTAAAAAACTTTTCTTGAACCGTACATTCACTACATTATTTTGACGTATACAAGCGGCCATCGTCAGTAACAATATGAGGACCTCTTTCAAGAAAAGTGACATAAGAAAGATCATTAGTATCATTGGGAGAATCATTATCACTTAAAGTAGAATTTTCAGACATAGAAACTTTCATTGTTTTTCCTCTATTCCTATCATTTTGTTCTTTCCTAGGATTAGGTCAAACATTAGATGCGTGACCTTTGCCACCACAATTCCAACAAGTGAATTCAGTTTCTTTTGACTCTTCTACTTTCTTTTTATTAAACCTAAATTTCGACGACTTGTCAAAATTTTGAGTATTAGCCATGTTGCCATTCCTTCTCCTCTGTTGTCTTTGTAAGATCTGAGTGAATTACCTTAACAGAAAAACAAAATCTTCATTAAAGTTATCATCCATGGAATTCTCAACCTGTGTTGATTTTAAAGCAAGATTTTTCTCCTTCTAATTTAGATCAAAGTTCTGCATCTCAAAAGTTTTCAATGAACCTACCATCTCATCAGCTTTACAGGTAGTTAAATCGCAATGTTTAGTGATTGTTTCAACTCTAATCTAAAATCTTTTAGGTAAAGACCTTAAGATTTTTTTTACGTATTTTCTTATTACTAACTTTTTTACCTAAGTGACGTAGTTCAGAAATTATTTCAAGAAGAGTAGAATAAAAATCAGAAAATGATTCATCTTCTTTCATCAAGATGTGCCTAAAGTTATGAGAAAGCATCTAAATTTTGGATAACTTCACTTTTGAAGTTCCTTCATGTGTAACCTGCAAAATATCCCAAGCTTCTTTAGCAGTTTTACAATAAGAAATTGTAGCATATTTAGATGGAATAATAGAATTAATAATTGCATATAAAGCTTTGCCATTAGCATCATTACGTTCAGTTTCAATAGCAGTAAAAGCAAAAGGATCTTTTAAGACCTTGACTTCTTTACCATCTACAGTTTTATCTTCTGTAGGTGGTGAATAGCCAGATTTAACTACAGCCTAAGTTTTACCACCAGAATTTTACAAATAAGCTCTCATCATTGATTTCCAAAAATTATAATTATTGCCTTCAAACAAAGGACCACATTAATTAAAACCACCTTCTTTTAATGTATAAGACATGATTAAAAATTAATTTTTGAAATCAAAACAAAACTTTCCAACAAGGATCAACTCAATGTATACAGATTGGCTATAATACCAATTTGTGAGTCGTACGCAGTGGAATATTTAGAAAGTTTTGATTATTTTAAAACAAATCTGTGTCTTTTCTAACTTTACTTCTTTTAGTAATTAAACAATTAATCACATGTCGAGAAAATAAAGCAAAGTATAAAGTTAGAGATGACACCAAGATTTTTAATGAGGAAACCCCAGTTGATAAAATACGTCAACTCTTTGTATGGGAAAAACTTCGTGGACTGTACAGTCTAAAGTAAACTGATCCGCTATGCTTGAAACAAAGTACACTGAACTTTGACTTTGGCTCATACCCTATCGGTCTACCAAACACCAATTGCTGACAATCCTTTGGCTTTACGACTCCCCGTCCAACAGCAACTTAACCTCAGGCCTATGCTTGATATTTATAGAAGAGTAACAGGTAGATTAGACAACACTCCTCGAATGCTCCAACCCTTTCAAAGTGTGATCGCTTTTACTTCTGTTCTTTAATCGTCTGAATTCGATTTAAAAGTAGATCTGCTCTTGTCTGATCGATGTAGATGCAACTATATGATCACGATCAGGATTTGAACACCACAACTCTAAACTCACTATGTGTTTTTGTGTATGTGTTCTAGAAAGACAAACAGAAAATTCTTTAAGAATTTTTGAAACATAAATCTTTCTAAGGCTTTTAAGAATGAAAACTTGATAGTGCAAAAGCCGTGAATAAACCTATGTGTATGACATGGTTTATATAGAGGTTTGTAAAGTCCAATTCCTTCTAAAAATACAAGAAATTTCATGCATAGGACTTGGAAGGAAAGTTTGATAAAAAAAGGAATCAAACAGAACAAGGTAACTAAAAACCTATTGTTGTCAGGATTTCTAGAACCAGTTCCCAAATCTTGGCACCGGCTCCCAAAGGACATAATAGAGTTTTCTCGAATTTCAGCTTCTGGAATCGGTTCCCAAATTTAGGTACCGGTTCCCACTTGACAGAATCCAATTTGAACTTAGATTTTTTGTTTCTGAAAACTTTGGAAAATATACATATATGTATTTGTGTCCTAAAGGGAAATGATGTCTTAATGTATTGTTCTTTCCTTTTCAATGATCAACAGTACTTTCCTCTTCTGAACAACATTCGAATTCCACAATCGATGTCAATTCTAATATGGTAACTAAAATTACAACTCGACTAGGACTTGTTTTGTTATCGAAATATGCCAATTAAAAATATATCTCACAATCTCTACTGTCTACTTTTTTGTAGACACATCACATCCTGATAAATATATAGTGCAACAAATGATGTATGGATAATATCATTTTCCTTTCTTGGGACTTATTAATTCACAACAATAAACTCAATAGGTTAAACATGTGCTGCAACTATATTCTTTGACCTATGTGGGATGACCATGTGGGCCCAGCCCATTTTAGGACAACAAAAAGAAATTAATATATATATATATATATGTTGCCCAGGAATTGACTCTAGAGGGGGGTAAATAGAGTCAATGGCCAATTTTCACAAATTATAGAAATACAATTTCTAATAAACAATATAACCTATTGTGCAATAATTAAGATATGAAAGTAAATAATTTATAGCACAATTGTAAAAGAGATAAGGGAAGAGAAATTGCAAACTATAACACGGCGATTTTTGCGAGGTTCGGAAACTCCTACTCCTTGGTTCAAGATCTCTCTTAAGACTTCCCAATCTAATATAACTTCTCCTTATAGGTGGAGAGCAAACCTTGATTAGAAGTAACTTCTTGCTAAAAGAAAACCTCTCTTTAGTCTTCCTTTGGGTCACACCAACCTTTACAATATCCTTACTAAGAGACCACCTCTCTTAGTCTTACATAGGCCATACCAGCCCTTACAATTTCTTTACTAAGAGAAACTCTTCCTCTTAGGCTTACAGCAGATTTGTAGATAGAATTTGTAGTACAAGAAATCCTCTCAAGAACTGATACAAATCAAACCTCACAATAGAGTATATATGAAATCAAGTGAAGCTCAAACTCTAAGTATGAAATGTATGAGAGATGATGAGGAAAATGCAGAACAAAAGTTTAGCAAAGGCTTACGAAAATGCTTTCTGAAGTTCACTCTGGTTCAGCTATGGAAGCTTGTATATGAGATGAAGATTGATTTCTGAACAGAGGCTCTATGAGTGAGTAAAACCAGAACAAAAGCTCTGTATAATGGTAGAGCCAAAAGCTCTCTTGGATGCACTTGAATGCTCTCTCAAGTAGTGTCATTAATCTCTAGACCAACCCACTATATTTGTAAAAAATTTGAGCTCAATATAGCTATTGCAGGTAGTTGGAAACATTAAATGAAATTCTAGCCATTTGAATTTTGAATTTACAGAGCTGCGACCAAACTGGTCGATATGTGGTATAAACCGGTTGATGTATGCTACAAACCGGTGGATGTATGATGCAAACCGGTTGATGTATGCTACAAACCGGTCGATGTATGATGCAAACCGATCGACGTTTTCTTCATGAACCAGTTGATGTATGCTTTGAATCAGTCGACGTGAATGTTATGTTCCTGAAATTTCAGTACTACCTAGATACCGGTCGACATATGCATCAAACAAGTCGACGTATATGATCTCCTCCTTGAATTTTGCTATGGCCTAGATACCGGTTGACAGTTGCATCAAACCAGTCTACGTATGCATTAACAATTTTGACAGATGACAGCTTATGCATAGGACTTTCAGTACAGGACATCTGCACACAATTTATTTCCATTGAAAACATTTAAGTATTTACTTTAAGTTTACAATGTAAATAAGGAAGTATCCCCATTTGGATTCAATAAAAAATACTAGAAAATTGAAATCCAACTAAATCAAAATGTAAAAATTAAGTTTTAGTACAAATTTGGATTTCTAACTGTTTTGGTAAAAATGAATCCTTATGTAGACCAATGTAGACTTGGTCAAAATTTTTGATAAAATCAGTTTAGGCTAGTTTAAGTATAAAGAGTTATTACCAGGAAAAATTATTTTGAAATAATCATTATTTCAAAAATCCATTTTTCTCACTTAGCCAAAAACACAGTTTTTCATGACGCGCATTTTGGGGTCCTAATGTCCGTTACCAACTCATGGTAATGAAGACTTCTCATGCCTTAATTGTTGACCAATATGAATTTTATGATTGATGTGCATGGTCTTAGCATTTCTAGCACAAGTGATGAGTTCTTTCAAAGCTTATGCAAGCTTGAACTAACTTACTCTTTAGCATAGACTCCATGTATCAATTGTATATGAATGAAGTGCATAGTCAATTGCTAATGGATATAGGAGCATATGAATGATGATATGATATGCATGGTCCTATATGGATGAGCTTCAAATGGATTCATAAATACTTTGACATTGAATCATAAACATTCACCATCCTATCTACCCATTTCTTCACGCTTTGTCCATGATCGTGTAGGCTTTCAAGTGGACTCACTTTCTTCCTTTCTTTGAGTTTCTTTCTAGCTCGTTGTAGTCTAAGCTATCTTTGGATGGACTTTACATTTGGTTCCTTGCAACTTCAAGTCTTCTTTGTATCCAATTCTTTCATTGATGTGATCTTGAATAATGGAATACTTGGAATGATCTTTATAGCTTCATTGAGGTCATTCTTTGAATGTGAATAATCTATATAATACTCAATGTAAATATTAGTCCTTAAACACCATTAATGGTTTATTATCATCAAAACAACTAGATTATCCTTGGATGAAATCCTTAAGGTCAACAATATATATTTGGAATTTCAAACAATATATATATATATATATATATATATATAAATATGGATAATTACAAAGGTAGGCTACAAGGCCAAACAAGTATTCCAAAGGAACAACATACACACTAGGCCCTGGGTTAACCCAGCTTATAAATCAACAATCAAAATACATCAAGCCAATACACCTAACCCAGTAAGGGAACCCTAAAAAACAAATGAAGCAATAGCCATTGGTAACAACCTAGAGGGTTGTTAACATTTGACATAAAATCATTAGTGAGACGATTGGAGCTCTCGTAGGGGCTTAGGTGATGGCATCCGGAGAACGAGGTGGTGGCCTTATGCAATCTTGGGAGATTCCCCAGTCGGCGAGAAGGCTTCGTGAAGTAGCACAATCCTTGAGGATTCTAATGGAGAGCTTTAACGAGATCAAATATGTGATATTGTCAAGAACTATGTTCTGAGAAGATCTTTTGCCCCTAAATAGATGATCATTTCGTTCCTTCCACCACTGATACATAGAAGATACTAGGGCCATCTTGCATACCACGAATTGGGCATTTTTCAATCTTTAAGGTATTGGAATTACCCCTATTTGATCTTAAGTATCTGAAAGTAGAGAATAAAACAAATCAAGATTAAAACAGGGGAGTAAAGATAAACTTAGGTGCTAACTAATGAAGATTAAAGGCTGAATAATGCATATTTCAGCACTTATCAAGAGTGTTCAATTTGGTAGTCAAATAGATTTCAATGAAGTCACTAAGATTGTTATAGGGATCTTCATTAGCACGCTCATAAAAAGAAGGAAGCATTTGAATCATGCTAGTTTTTATCTCAAAATGGGATGCATTAGTATTCGAAAATTTATGGCATGAGGGAGATGTGTATGTAGATGGAATATAATGGTCCCTCCGATGTGTAGGAGAAGGCGTAGGTGGAACAACCCTTCCTGCTCAATTATTACCTTCAGCAATGTTTTCAGTTTGTTCTCTTAGAAAATTAGGGTCCATATTTGTTCTCCTAAGTTGTTTAAGAATCTTTCCAATTTCTGGGCCATATTTATTCAAAAGGAATGATAATAAATGACAAGCCAACAAATGCTAAAAATCAATCAATCAAGAAAACAAAATAAAAATTTCAAGCACAAAAATTTAAAGCACAAAAACTCACAAAGGATCTCAAATTGCATATTTGTCACCTATTCCCCATGCTCCTTGTACCTAAACACATGCACTTAAAAAGAAAAAGAAATGAAGATAAGAAGAAAAGGAGCCCTAAACTAAAAATAATATTAAAACTGACTTTTAACCTAAAAATTAAACTGTTCACAGTCCCTGATAATGGCACCTAAAATTGATTGTGTGTTTTTCAATGATAAAATCACTCGCAATAGAACAAATCCTTATAGGATAGGTATTACAAGGGTACTTGTCCCACATCAAATATGGATGAAAAGTGAAAGGGCAGGGTATAAATAGATGGGTATGCAATATTACCCAATAACTTAAGCTTTTGAGTAAATGGGTAAACACCTATCCGTTACAGTTGATATCAGAGCCAGACACAGTCTTTAATCCGGTGTCATGCCAAGCGCTCGAACCGGAGGCATTCGGGTGAGCCTACCTGGGTAGGCAGGGTGGCCCAACTGTAACGAAGGCATTGCGAGTTCAAGTGGGAGAGAATATTACAAGGGGTACTTGTTTTACATTGGATCCAGGAAAGTGAAAAGGGTATAAATGAGTGGGTATGTAGCACTACCCAATATCTTAAGCTTTTGGGTAAATGGGTAAATGCCCAATCGTTACAATAGGGCTATTTAGAGGGTGTCGAACCTTACGAATTGTATTGAATTGTTAAGTATAAAATTATTCTGAATTTAATTCAAGAGAAGAATTTGGTTTGTTGGTTTACTATTTCTACTTGCAATGCATGTAAAAACAGAAATTAAACTAAGTAATGAGAGAATATGTATCAAGTGAAGGGGAACTTAGGGATTGACTTCATCACTAGCTTCATAACATGGTCAATTGTATTAAATTCAGGAGAAATTCATATCTATGTATATTCGGGAATCAAGTGGCATCGCATTGTAATACCCCTAATTTCAAAAGGATAGTCCTGGTATTTTATAAATTGTTTAAATTGCATTTATATTTGTTTAATTGTTTATTTGTATTTGATAAATTGTTTAAATTGCATTTATGTTTGTTTAATTGTTTATTTGTTAATTTAATGGAGTTATGTGATTTATTTGTTTTTTTTTTTTTAATTTTATTTAACTGCCATTTGTTTAGTTAGTACTGGTTTAATTATGTGCTTATGTGGCTATTTAAATATATATTTTTTAATTTAATTGTGGTTCGTGTTTTGGTTTCCATGTATATTAGTATTAGGGTTTAGTTTTCTTTTAGGTTTCACGTTGAGCCGACTTGTAGTTGGTTTATGATTTAATTTAGGGTTTCAAATAAAACCTATAAATATATAAGTATATGTCTGCCAAGGGTTTTGTTAATCCTTTTCACGTAGCAGAGAGATACAGAGAGTTGTGAGATTCTGAGAAAACAGATAGTGAAAACTTGAGAGCTTACAGAGAAGTTCAAGGAGAAAGGAACGGGGTTGCTTATGGGTTAGCCAAGAGTAACAGAGGCATGGAACAAAGTTGAAAATTCAGAGACGACAGTTAAAGATTTAAAACCAAAGTCTCGAAGGCAAGTTTCTATTCTTGGTCTTTCCCTTTAATTTGTGTTCTGTGCATGCCTAGCTAGACTCCAGGAGTTTAATTAATGCTAAAACAAATTAATTATGCATGCTTAATCAAACTAAAACAGAGGGTTGCAGAGTTATAAATACCTGTTCGTGTTTTCTTTAGTTTTGTGATCTTTATGCATGAACTATTTTTTAAATTGAATCTTTGCATGTTAAAACACTTAAAATAATTTAGTATGGACGTATGGGACGTAGGTTGAAGCTTAGAGGCCTTAGCAATGGAGTTTTAGGGTTTACAAAGGCTGAACGGACGAAGAAGATGGCATCAGCACCAACTTAGCCGACTGAGTTGGAGACTGAGCTGACTAAGTTGGCAACTTAGCCGACTCAGTTGGAAACTGAGCCGACTAAGTCAGGAACTTAGCCGAGTAAGTTAGGAACTTAGCCTGCTCAGTTGGCAATTGAGCCGACTAAGTTGGGCCACGACCTGGATTTTAACTTTAATTGCCCAGAATTGTTTTGAAACCTATTTTAATTAATTTAAATAGGTTAAATGGACTTTGGAAGATTCTTGAATGCATAATACACTTCTTATGCTTAAGAAATTTGAGAATACGGATATGTAAATAAATTGTTATAAATTATTTAAAGGATGAATCAGTATAAAAGCATACAACTTAGCATACTGATAATGGACGAAAAGAACCAAATTGCTTAGCTTAGTTTTGGGCAACATAATGGATTATAATAAGATTATAAATCTTATATTAGATGCATGATAGATCATTTTATGTTTAAGGTATGAACTATGCATGCTCTGGATGTTAATTGTTGGAATATCAAATTCTCTAGTGCAATTACATGAATTAATGCTGGGATTTATATTGCTGAAATTTTAAATACCTTTCTGCAATGATACGGATAATGGTTTGGATTGTAAATTACTAGCTTATTATTATGTTCTGTAATTTACATGGATATGGAGGATTGTATGCACCGGTATGGGACGGTGACATACTAGGGACGGTTTAGCTCAAAACGCTTAAATCTACCCTAATGGATTAAGGATGGATTGAAAAATATTGAATCCAAATTGTGATTGAGTCAGATCTACTGCGACTAAGTTGAATGGCTTCCTGGATTAATGGATGGTAGTTAAGTCATATCAACTGAATAAGTTGAGTGACTAACTAGTTTGTATATTGTATGTCATCTCAATAAGTATTTGAATGACATACCCTGGTTTTAGATGGACTTTATATATATGTTTATGGTACCACGAGATGAGCTTGAGTCTCAGACTCATTGGTTAGGGTACGTATATGCAGTGGATGCATAGCTGGTTAAAGTAGGTTGAGGTGTACCCTGTTAGGTCTAGGTACTCATGCCCACCTTTGGGTGCATTTTCGCATGTTGCCTTCTATTCAGGTTGAGACCCCTACTATAGTCCAGTGAATGTCCCTTAGTGTGGATATATATATATATATATATATATGTATGGATTAGATAGATATTGTTGAGTTATCTAGGATGTATCTGCGTATCGGATTACTGTTTGGATTGTAGTAGAATAGGACTTGCATGTGGGCCTGACCCACTTTTTATTTTTCAGGTGTCAGTCTGTTCCAGGGTTAGAGTTTGGATGTACAGAGCAGATACAGATATTCATTCCTCCGACTACGTAGGAATCTTTTCTATGTTTAGCTTTAGATTCTATTTCAAATATTTTAGTTTCTATTGGGTTTTAATAAGGGGTCCACTGGATAGATTCCCGAGTTGTAAACTTATAGAGTTTTGGAGTATCGGATTTTAACAATTATGTTTTGAGGATTTTATTTTTAGTTTCTTTCAGCTTATTATGTTATTTCATATTTTATTTTGTATTTTGTGTTCGTTAAAATATTAATTATTTGATATCCCTCGGGTTTGGGCCTGGGCTTGATCAACCCACGTCTCGGATTCGAGGGGTATCACACGCACTTACTTCAATTGAATTAGAATGATGTATATGAATAAACACTAAGCATAACTCATATTTGGTTGGCACAGACTTTCTACCTAACTACTATAATCTACAGTACAATACAACCCGTCTTCTCTAGGCATGAATTATCAAACTACTCATTCATATATTCATTAAGAATCATTGCATTAAATCCTAATTGCTTAATACAACTAAGTCAATTGCTCATAACTATGCAATCAATATATATAATCCAGAAAAGATTTGCAAAAAATGGAAACAATTAATTCATATTACTTCGCTAGGGCTACATCAATGCCCTAAGAGATGATTTAGCTACTCGTGGAGAAAGTAGAAATCTTCAATGATGTGTTGAACGCCATCTTCATGGACTATTATTTCTGATTAGAACACCTTCTTCAACTTTTAATAATGGAGAGAAGCCCTTAGCCACCAATCTCTCTCTCTAAACTTGTCTAATGTAATACCCTTTTATTTTAAAGGATTTATTTATTTAAATTAATTACTTTTAATTTGATTTAATTGATTTATGTGAGCTTAATTGGGTGTTTAAATTGTTAAAAGGGATTTTGGGCCAATTGACTTGGTATTGGGCCATAAAGGAGAGCCTTGGTTAATTAAGTAGTTAAAGCCCATGGTAGTATGTAAATATATATATATTTATGTTTATTAAGTTACTTAAATTACATGTTTTGTATTATTTATTTTTACGTGTGATTATATGTTAGCTAGTTATATATTCTAAAGTGGCGACGAATTACTTTATTTCCTTGAATATCATATAACCATTTGAAAATCCAGGGGACTTTGTACTTACAAGAAAGGAGGAAGGGAATTGGGAACTGGGAGTTGTGTTTACTGACTTTGTAAACAGTGTGGAAATATTTGACTTGATCTGCGAGAGTAAGAGGGAGGATTTCTGGAATGGAGCCAAAGCATGACCACCATTTAAAAGGCCATGTAGGAATTGGTGCTTTGTAATTAAACTTGTTGTCAAAGCAAAGGAACCATGAATGGGTAAATGATGGATTCTGGTGAAGTTGAATAACTGACCAAGCTGTCATGTAATTATGATAATTGTAGGAATAGTCATGATCAGGTAATGGTTTGGTTAATGCTGGGTGGGATCCCCATTCGTCTAGATACATGATCCAGATGATGTAGAGGGAATGGTAGATGACTTTTTGGGGTTGTTTTTATCATAGATTGGGTTAATCCGGATAAAATAAGTAGAATATAAAATATTCTTGTAAAATTGTAGTGACTTGAAGGGCTGACTGGCACAGTAATGGAGATTAGGAGGGAAATACGCTTTGACTAAATCTATAGGGTCGGTGAGGTGACTCAGGGAAGGCTCTATGTAGAATAAAGGAGAAAAAGGTTTTTCCATATAATCACTGGGTGACTTTGGGTAATTAGGGATTTGTGACTGGGATTTAGTGGAGTCTGAGTAGGGATCTAGAGTGGGATCAACTAAGGCTGATATGTAAGTAGGAGGTGTAGCAAGTGGATGGAATCTGTTGGTGACTGCTAAGGCAGAGGATTGGGACTGGGTTTGTGATCTAGTGACTGGTGCTTTGTCGGAGCAAATACTAAATAGTTTAACTAATTGGGGCCTCTGGGGAGGCTGTCTGGCCGCCATCGGATTTCTGCAAGAATTCCCTTGTAAGAAAATCTGGAATAGAATTGTTACTTCCCTTTATATATTCGATATCAAAGTCAAATATGCTTAAAATTGCTTGTCAACAAGCAAAAATTTGTTTAGAAACAATATTTTCAACATCTTTTTCTAAAACATATTTTGCACTTTGACAGTCAACTCTGACTAAAATTTTTTGATTTAAAATATCATCTTGAAATTTACTAATGCATAAAACAATAGATAAAATTTCTTTTTTAATAGTATTATAATTACTTTATGCTTTTGTCCAAACACCGGAATGATATCGAACCAATTGTTCGAGAGCATTTGGATTGACTCATTGTTTGAGGATGCCTCCATAACCAATGTCAGAGGCATCAGTTTCAATTATTTTGAAGGAATCAATAGTTGGAATGCGAAGACAAGGTAATGACTTGACATAACGCTTAATAGATTTAACTATATCAGTATAGATAGAGGTCCATGGAGGAGGGTTACTTTGGAGACGCTTAAAGAGGGGTTTACATTGCTTGCGAAGGTCTTTGTAGAAGTCAGCAATGTAATTTAAAGATCCTAAGAAGTGCTGGAGTTGGGACTTCTCTAAAATCAGGTCTGGGAATTTATCTGCAAATTGAAAAGATCTATCAATAGGACGAATCTGGCCTTGATGGATTTAGTAACCTAGAAACCGGATATTGGTTTGGAACAACTTGATTTTTGTAGCAGAAACAACAAGACCATTCTTTTGAATTGTTGCCAGAAACGGTTTTAGATGTTTCTAGTGTTCATCAATTGACTTGGAATAGATAAGGACATCATCAATATAAACAATGGAAAAATGACTATAAGCATTGAAAATATCATTCATGATATTTTGGAATTCACTAGGAGCATTTTTCAATCTAAAGGGCATTACTTTCCATTCATAATGATCAAATGGAGTAGTGAAGGCAGTTTTGTACCTGTCTTTCTTTCGAAGGCGAATCTGCCAAAATCCTGACTTCATAATAAATTTTGAGAAAATAACTGATTGGCTAAGGCGACTAATAAGATCTTTTTTATTGGGAATAGGATACCTAATCCATTCTAAGACCTTATTTAGGGGTTTGTAATTGATGACTAATCGGGTAACACTTCTTTCTATTTCAGAATTTTTTTGAACATAAAAAGTTGGACACGACCAAGGTGACTTACTTTTTTTAATAATCTTCTTATGCAGAAGATCATTAATTTCTTTTTTACAAAATTCCATGACTTCAGGGCTCATTTGAATTGGTCTGGCTTTAGTGGGAATACGTCATCTCCTAAAGCCTCTAATGTAAGGTAACTTCACAGAATGTCTTTTTCTGTGCCAAAAGGCAGTTGGTAGATCAGAACAAACTGTATTTTTTATTTGTTATTCAAAATCTTGAATTTTTGTTTGGAGAACTGGTTCAGTTAACTGAACATCAATTCTATTGTAATTGACTTCTTCCTTTAAAAAACTCAACTGTTGAGTTTTGCTATGTAATAAGTTTAGTGATAAGCGCCGAATATTGCATATTCAAGCGCCCTTATCTGCATTAGCTATTTCCATTATTTGATTATTCTATATAGATTATCTTAATTTGTATGCTTTTATATATTTTCAGGTTTATTGGCCAAAAAGGAGCAAAAATGATGTTTTGTTCAATCTTTGAATAACAATGTGCTTAAGGCTGGCAGCAGTGAATTCTGACTTTGCTCACCATTTTTGACCTACCAAACTCGAGAACTGGACTTCCATTAAAACATGGCGTATTTAGAGCTTTGAATTAGCTTTCCAAATCTTCAAATAGCTCATCATTTGGAGTTCGGAGCAGAAAGTTATGGCTATTTTACCAAAGTAGTGCAAAGTAGGTCAAGAGAAAGGAGCATTCTGCCCAAACTTCGAGCGCTCGAAGTGCTTATTTAGAGCGCTCGAACTTTGAGCAGAATGCTCTCCGGGATCCATCACTTCAGCCTACTTGCTCCTTGATTCCCTCATTTCTGATTTCCATCTTTATGGGTTGGTTGGAGATGTCTTTTGGTGGGGAGTTGAGCTTTGTTTGGGGGAGAGGATGTCTACAAGGTGAGGGGAACCACACAAATAATATCATATCTCATCTTTGCAAGATTTCTAGAGAGAGAAAGATGAGGAGAAGATAGAGTTCTTGTGGCCAAGGAAAGGGAGCTCGAAAATAAAGGTTGCATCCAAGCTTTTTCCTTCTTCTAAAGCTTCCATGGGTAACTAAACCTCCATTTAGGGAAGTGATAAGGCCCCTCCCTTGTAAGCATGTTCTAATTTAGGCTATATTTTGGGGATTACAATGTATATTTTATGGTCTTTTCATAACCAAGAGCACTTCATTTGTTGTAATGAATGTTGATATATGTATGGATGATTTCTTTGAGTTAATTATCTTGTTTTAGATGATGTCTTATATTAATCATATCACTTGAGTTTTCATGGTGAGAATAGAGACAAGGTTATGAAATGGTTTAATGGCATGTTGATAAGTACTTTGATAGATCATCGCTTAGGTGAATCCTTTGATGGTTTATGTTTATTTCTTACCTTCATGTGCTTCATCATTTTATCTAGGGCTTGATAATCCTTCATTCAAGTAAATGTGGTTAAGCTACACCTTAATTAGGTAGTCTAAACATGTTAACCTTTGATGGATCATGCTTGCTTCAGATTTAATGAACTTCTTGAGGATATTATAGCAACCAAGTGTTGCTATGTATCATGACCATAATATATGTTGTTTTCCCCCTAAAGTAATCCTAACCTAGCATGTGTATAGGGATGGAGCCGGATTCACTTCCTTAGTCCTCTTTACTTGTATTTCATGTCCTTTAAATTCTTGCAAGCTTTTAATTTATGCACCTTAATTTCATAGCTTAAGTGACAACCAACAAATCCTCTATGAACACCCCGTATCATTCTAAAAAGACTCTAGACACTTAGGTTGCCATAGATTAGCGCAGTCCCAGTGGTTTGACTTACCCGACCAATAGCCCTATTTTACAATGATTTATGCTATTGCGAAGGTTGATTTATTATAGATCGAATTCTCAACCGATCAATTTTTGGTGCCGTTGCCGGGGACTACAAACGGTTTAGTAACCGAAGTTTTAGGGTTAATTTTAGTGTGATTGTTAATATCATGAATTGTGAATATTTCTTTTTTAGTTTGACCACTATGTGTTGTAAGTGAGATTCTAGGGACTCGAAGCTCGCCGAGGGAAAGCTAGCTAATTTGTAAGTCTAGAAGACCCCAGGTAAGTCTCTTGACATTCTAGTTTCGTCATTGTAATATATTGTGCATATGTTAAACTTAGTGATAATTTAGTTTTAAAGCCCTGGTTGAGGCTTTTATCTTGTTTAAATTTCGTGTACAAGCATCGGTCCTTGTCGTGGCCATTTAAATTCTGTCTTGATAATTGAGGAAAATGGGAACATTGTATGTGGAATTGTGAATGATGAATAGTAGCATTGATAGCATTATGTATTGTTGATGTTTGGCCGTAGATCGCTCTCCCTACCAACTCTTAACTCACCAGTTAACATAAATTCACTTGAAAGAACTCTTAGACGAAACCTTAAGGAATCTTCTAGCGTAAGAGAACTTGAAACTGAATTTAACACAATGGCTGAAAATGTAGGAGATGTCAGAAATGAGGGAATTAATAATGATAGGGCCGAAATTCCAAATGTAGAGCCAATGACTCTCAGGGACCATTTCATCCCTACTATATATGCTTCACCTTCATGCATAGTGATGCCAAACATCGATGCGGCTCAATATGAGATCAAATCAAGTACCATTCAAATGCTTCCATCTTTCCATGGCCTTGATAATGAAGATCCGTATAAGCATCTTGATGAATTCCTTGAAATCTGTTCGACCATCCGGTTGAGAGGTTTTCCTGAGAATGCACTCTATCTGCATCTTTTCCCATTTTCTTTAAAAGATAAGGCAAAGTATTAGTTAAACTCACTCACTCCAAATTCCATCACTTCTTGGGCTCAATTACAGCAAGAATTCCTTAAGAAGTATTATCCGGTGAGTAAAACCAACCAAATGAGGCGTTCCATTCTTAGCTTTTCTCAAACGGATGGAGAACAACTCTACGAGACTTGGGAAAGGCTACAAGACCTTCTTAGAAAATGTCCCCATCATTTGATTCCAAAATGGCAATTAGTGCAAGCTTTCTATGCTGGCTTAACCGAACCCCATAGATTCATGGTTGACTCTTCTTGTGGTGGGATGTTCATGTCCAAGAATGTGGATGAGGCTTGGACCCTACTAGAGAATTTAAGCGAAAATTCACTTCAACATAATTCTCATAGGGCTCTGACCTCAACCAATGCAAAGAACACCAACCCTTGTCAACCAAAATCAATAAGGGAGGAATCATCCCAAGTGGATGCCATAGCTCATAAATTCTATCAATTGATGGCACCACATCTCTCTCCTTCATTATCTCAAAATTCAGCAAGTTCGGTATGCTCATCATGTACTAGTCCATTCCATCTCACGGAAGATTGCCCCACATCGGAGCAATTTTCCAATCCAAATCAAGAGCAAGCTAATGTTATGTTCTCAAGATCCGGGAATAATCCCTATTCCAATACCTACAATTCGGGATAGCGAGATCACCCAAATTTTTCGTGGCGGCAACAAGCCCCACAAAATTCTCAATTCTAAAATCAAGGGCATCAAAATCAGACCCCTCCTCAATTTCAAAATAGGCAATTTCCAGCCTCTTCAAGCTACCGTCCTCCGTATAATCCAAATGTTTCTAATCAACCTCCGGTGTACCCAATTGATGAAATTGTGGCTGCAAACAAGCAAATGATGGAGTCATTAAACAAGCAAATCATGGATTCCAACAAGCAACTTTTGACGTCTTTGCAGCCTACTCTTCAAATGGTTCACTCTCATACTCAATCCATAGCTAAGCTCGAAAATCAAGTGGGCCAAATAGCCAACTCTGTGAACCAATTGCTCCAAAAGGACAAAGGTAAGCTTCCCGCTCAACCATTTGAAAATCCTAGAGGGATGCATGCGATTGATGAAACCCCTCCATCAAGTGGGCCGAGTCATGAGCATATTCAAGCAATCACCACCCTTAGGAGTGGTAGAGTGGCTGACAACAAGGTCGATGGAGACAAAAATGAAAAAGAACCTCCTTTGAAAAATCCAAATTCAGGCTCTTCCAATCAAATTCCAAGCTCTTCTCATCCAAATACCATTCACGGAAATCCCACACATGTTAACCCAAATGTGGAAACTACTTATGAGCCAAAAGCTTCGTTTCCTCAACGTCTTCAAGAGTCAATACATATTGGGAACAAGAATTGTAAAATTCAAGACATGTGGGAAGTTTTCAAGCAAGTGAAGATCAACTTGCCCCTCTTGGATGCTATCAAGCAAATCCCTCCCTATGCAAAATTTCTCAAAGACTTGTGCACTCAAAAGCGCACTTCTAAAAGTCATTTGCCAAAGAAAGTGAGGTTAACTGAAAATGTTAGTGCTATCATTCAGCACAGCACTCCTCCAAAGTATAAGGATCCGGGTGCCCCCACAATCTCTTGTGTCATTGGTGACAACAAAATCAAGAGGGCCCTCCTTGACTTAGGAGCTAGTGTGAATTTAATTCCATGCTCAGTTTACTTACAGCTTAGCCTGGGAGATTTAAAGCCGACTTCCGTGGTTTTGCAACTTGCCGATAGATCGGTCAAGCATCCACGAGGCATTCTTGAGGATGTTATCATCCAAGTGGACAAATTCTACTTTCCGGTAGACTTTGTGGTTCTTGACACGGAACCGGTCCACGATCCAAAGAAATATATTCCTGTGATCCTTGGTCGGCCATTCTTAGCTACGGCTAATGCATCAATTAATTGCCAAACCGGGGTGATGGACATTGCTTTTGGAAACATGCAAGTCAAACTCCATATCTTTCATGCAACTTAACATCCTTCCAATGAGGATGATTGTTTCCTTGTTGATGTTATTGATGAAGTGGTCGAAGAATCTCTCCCTTTCATTCTAAGCAAGGACCCCCCTTGAAACTTGCATGTCTCATTTCAACTTCTCAAACTTTGACATTGATCAATCCATCTAAGAAGTTAATTCTCTGCTTGATGTCGATGCTATCATGGATTGTGATACCCCTCGATTCTAGAGCCACGGGTGATCAAGTCCGAGCACAGAATACAAGGGATATCAAACAATTAATATTTAAACAAGCATTGGAATACAAGATGAATTAAGAATAAATAAAGAAGCTGAAAAGAAAACTAAATAAATAATTCTCATTTAAAAAAAATCCTCAAATAAATGATAATTAAAAATCCCATACTAAAATCCTCCAATCCTCTGATATCAGTAATTAATTAAACTACAACTCGGGAATCCATATTGTGGACCCCTAATAATATTTTAACTGAAATAACCGAACCGAAATAAAAATAGTAAGTAACTAATGAAGAGGAGTCCTACGTAGAGTCGGAAGAGTGAATGGATGTCTCTGCTCGGCACGAACAATCTCTAAGACTGGAACTGACGAACACCTGAAAAATAATGGTGGGTCAGGCCCACATACAAGTTCTAATCTACTGCATCCCAAACAGAGACCCGATACACGTACGCATCCTAATTAATTCAACAATAACTAAATACTCCATACATAGATACATACACACTAAAGGAACCTCACTAGACTATAGAGTTGTCTCAACCTGAATAGTAGGTAACATGCAAAACGCACCTATAGTGGGCATGAGTACCTAGACCTACCAGGGTACACAACTACACTATATCTAGCTACACATCCCTGGCAATATACGCATCCTAACCACTGATCCTGAGACTCAAGCTCATATCATGGTGTATTATTATATATGTAAAATCCGTCATATCCAACCATGTCATCCAACTGTTCCGTTGACCTGACACGAATAAGTAGGACTTAACACTGTGGTTAATCCGTTCCCTTATTAAAAATAGGTAGGACTTAACTCTTAAGTTAACCCGTCCCTAATATGCCCCCATCCCATAATGGTGCATTAATCCATATCATAACCAAATAAAAGTTTCCGATCCAAGGATAATGTAAATAATATTTACATCTAATAATTCAAATAAACATGATATAAATCATATATATATCTTTTGCATTTATTTGAACAAAAATATCAATTCTAATTAGCATGCATTTAATTTACATCACAAGAAATTAACATGCATCTCAACTAAATTGTTCATCTCCATATTCTGATTAAATTAATTTAAATCTAAACAATTGATTAAAATAATTTAATCCAAGAATATTTAATTAATTTATCCTTTTAAAATTAATTAAATTCCATGCTTAGCATGTAAACTTAAATCATGGATTCCAATTCTTAATGAATCTACTTACATTAAATAAATATTTATTATCGATCCATCAACCAAAAACCACAATATTAATTTAATATCTTAGCATTTAATCAGACTTACAGTTAAAAATATTAAATGTAAACACATCTAATCAAAACAAAATCAAAAGAGAACACATACAGAATAATTAAAAATAATTTGCTTAAATATTCCATGCAATCCCATTAAAGAAAAACATTTATTTACTTTTTCTCCTTTCTCGTTCCACGTGCCCACATATAAAGAACAAGTTACGAATTTCACAACACAAACTGATTCTAGGAACTGATTCTAGGAAGCTTATTTTATATATATTCCGTAAAGCAATATCATCATGGGTCTCCTCATTCGACGTGCATGTTTTGTAAGGAAAAACAAACTTCCATTATTATTTTATAACAACCTTTTTCCTTAAAAGTAATTGTACATCGTTCGGCGTGTATGAAGACAAAATTGATTTATACAAATACCCAAAACTGATTTCATATATAAACACCAAACTGATTCAATTGGAGCATTTTTCGTTCCGCGCGCAGACCATATATGAACAACTTTAATCTAATCTAGTTTATATATACAAACCGCTTCATACTAAAATCATGATATATAACAGCACATGAAAATTTAATTTATCAAAATATGAAAATTTATCACAAACTCATTATTAATTTTCAAATAAATCTATATAAATAGATCCAATTAATTTATTTAATAAACCTGGAATTAATCTAGCATGCATAGGGTATGAATCAAAGGAGAAGAGAAGAATTAGAACTTGCCTTTAGGGATTTGATAAAAACCCTAGCCTCCTTCTTCCTTTTTCTCTTCCTTCGTCTTCCTTCTTTCTCCCTCTAGAATATATTATGTGATTTATGTTCTAACCCCTTTTACAACCCTATAGTTATATATTTATAGGCAACTAAAATAACCCAAAAATCCTTTTCCCAATCCAAGTCAAACTAATAATAAAAATAAACTAAAATTTAAATACTAAAAAGGTAACTACAATATATTAAATTCCCAAACAAATACACATCATCATATATAATTTAATTTAAACAAATAAGTCAAATATACATAATTTTAGCACACCATTTAATTTAAACAACCAATTCAATTAACACATAAACAAATAATTAAATTAATTAAACAAGTAAACAATTAGCCATAATTAAAACGCAATTAAAATAATTTAAATAATACCGAGACTATCCTTTCAAAATTAGGGGTAATACCGAGACTATCCTTTCAAAAGGTGTATGATGTCCATATTTTCCGATATGGTTGAAAAATTCTTGGAAGTTTCCATGGACGATTTTTCTATCTTTGGCTCCTCCTTTTATTCGTGTCTCAAAAATTTATCTTTTGTACTCCAAAGATGCAAGGAGACAAATCTAATTCTAAGCTGGGAGAAATGCCATTTCATGGTCCAAGAAGGCATTGTTCTAGGACATGTCATCTCTAAACGGGGAATCGAGGTAGACAAGGCCAAAGTTTAGTTAATCTCTAATCTTCCTCCTCCGAATTCCATCCGTCAAATCCGTTCTTTTCTTGGCCATGCCGGATTCTATCGTCACCTCATCAAAGACTTTAGCAAAATCTCACAACCCTTGTGTAAGCTCTTAGCCAAAGATGTTCCATTCATTTCTCGCTTACTCATTAAAAAATCTTCCGATTTCGCCGTTGTCCGTGATTCCTTTCCGGATGAGCAACTCTTCCAGATTTCTCATGTAAATCTTCCATGGTTTACGGATATTGTTAACTACCTTACGGTAGGTAAAATTCCAACTCATTGGTCCAAACAAGAGAAGGATCGGTTCTTCTCCTAAGTCAAGCATTTCTTTTGGGAAGATCCGGAACTATTCAAATACTGCCCGGACCAAATCATCCGGCGATGTATTCCCGAAATTGAGACCACAAGCATCCTCAATTTCTCTCATACTCTTGATTGTGGAGGCCATTTCAGTGCCAAAAAGACTGCTCATAAAGTTCTTCAAAGCGGATTCTATTGGCCTTCCTTGTTTTGAGATGCATACAATTTCTGTAAATCATGTGAAAGATGCCAAAGGCTCGGATCCATGTCCCAAAGAGACATGATGCCCCTCACTTCCATCTTAATAATTGAAATTTTTGATGTGTGGGGAATCGACTTTATGGGACCATTTCCACCTTCTTATGGCTATGAGTACATCCTTGTAACGGTGGACTACGTTTCCAAATGGGTGGAAGCCGCGGCCACCAGAACCAGTGATCATAAGGTGATGATCGAGTTAATTCAATCTAACATCTTTAGTCGTTTTGGTATGCCCCGATCAATCATCAGCGATGGCGGATCACATTTTAGAAATCGTTATCTTAAATCCGTCCTTTCTAAGTATTCCGTCATTCATAAGGTTGCTACACCTTACCACCCTCAAACGAGTGGTCAAGTAGAGGTTTCTAACCGGCAGATAAAGCATATTTTGCAAAAAATGGTTCGACCGGACCACAAAAATTGGTCGCTAAGACTAGACGATGCATTTTGGGCTTACCGGACGGCTAAGAGCATATTCTTGACGGTTATTCCGACTATAACCAAGTGGCAATCGCCCCCCAAGATCAAGAGAAAACAACATTCACATGTCCCTTTGGAACTTTTGCATATCGACGCATGCCTTTTGGGCTATGCAATGCTCGGGCAACGTTTCAAAGGTGTATGATGTCCATATTTTCTGATATGGTTGAAAAATTCTTGGAAGTTTCCATGGACGATTTTTCTATCTTTGGCTCCTCCTTTTATTCGTGTCTCAAAAATTTATCTTTTGTACTCCAAAGATGCAAGGAGACAAATCTAATTCTAAGCTGGGAGAAATGCCATTTCATGGTCCAAGAAGGCATTGTTCTAGGACATGTCATCTCTAAACGGGGAATCGAGGTAGACAAGGCCAAAGTTTAGTTAATCACTAATCTTCCTCCTCCGAATTCCATCCGTCAAATCCGTTCTTTTCTTGGCCATGCCGGATTCTATCGTCGCTTCATCAAAGACTTTAGCAAAATCTCACAACCCTTGTGTAAGCTCTTAGCCAAAGATGTTCCATTCATTTCTCGCTTACTCATTAAAAAATCTTCCGATTTCGCCGTTGTCCGTGATTCCTTTCCGGATGAGCAACTCTTCCAGATTTCTCATGTAAATCTTCCATGGTTTACGGATATTGTTAACTACCTTACGGTAGGTAAAATTCCAACTCATTGGTCCAAACAAGAGAAGGATCGGTTCTTCTCCTAAGTCAAGCATTTCTTTTGGGAAGATCCGGAACTATTCAAATACTGCCCGGACCAAATCATCCGGCGATGTATTCCCGAAATTGAGACCACAAGCATCCTCAATTTCTCTCATACTCTTGATTGTGGAGGCCATTTCAGTGCCAAAAAGACCGCTCATAAAGTTCTTCAAAGCGGATTCTATTGGCCTTCCTTGTTTTGAGATGCATACAATTTCTGTAAATCATGTGAAAGATGCCAAAGGCTCGGATCCATGTCCCAAAGAGACATGATGCCCCTCACTTCCATCTTAATAATTGAAATTTTTGATGTGTGGGGAATCGACTTTATGGGACCATTTCCACCTTCTTATGGCTATGAGTACATCCTTGTAGCGGTGGACTACGTTTCCAAATGGGTGGAAGCCGCGGCCACCAAAACCAGTGATCATAAGGTGATGATCGAGTTAATTCAATCTCACATCTTTAGTCATTTTGGTATGCCCCGAGCAATCATCAGCGATGGCGGATCACATTTTAGAAATCGTTATCTTAAATCCGTCCTTTCTAAGTATTCCGTCATTCATAAGGTTGCTACACCTTACCATCCTCAAACGAGTGGTCAAGTAGAGGTTTCTAACCGGCAGATAAAGCATATTTTGCAAAAAATGGTTCGACCGGACCACAAAAATTGGTCGCTAAGACTAGACGATGCATTTTGGGCTTACCGGACGGCTAAGAGCATATTCTTGACGGTTATTCCGACTATAACCAAGTGGCAATCGCCCCCCAAGATCAAGAGAAAACAACATTCACATGTCCCTTTGGAACTTTTGCATATCGACGCATGCCTTTTGGGCTATGCAATGCTCGGGCAACGTTTCAAAGGTGTATGATGTCCATATTTTCCGATATGGTTGAAAAATTCTTGGAAGTTTCCATGGACGATTTTTCTATCTTTGGCTCCTCCTTTTATTCGTGTCTCAAAAATTTATCTTTTGTACTCCAAAGATGCAAGGAGACAAATCTAATTCTAAGCTGGGAGAAATGCCATTTCATGGTCCAAGAAGGCATTGTTCTAGGACATGTCATCTCTAAACGGGGAATCGAGGTAGACAAGGCCAAAGTTTAGTTAATCTCTAATCTTCCTCCTCCGAATTCCATCCGTCAAATCCGTTCTTTTCTTGGCCATGCCGGATTCTATCGTCGCCTCATCAAAGACTTTAGCAAAATCTCACAACCCTTGTGTAAGCTCTTAGCCAAAGATGTTCCATTCATTTCTCGCTTACTCATTAAAAAATCTTCCGATTTCGCCGTTGTCCGTGATTCCTTTCCGGATGAGCAACTCTTCCAGATTTCTCATGTAAATCTTCCATGGTTTACGGATATTGTTAACTACCTTACTGTAGGTAAAATTCCAACTCATTGGTCCAAACAAGAGAAGGATCGGTTCTTCTCCTAAGTCAAGCATTTCTTTTGGGAAGATCCAGAACTATTCAAATACTGCCCGGACCAAATCATCCGGCGATGTATTCCCGAAATTGAGACCACAAGCATCCTCAATTTCTCTCATACTCTTGATTGTGGAGGCCATTTCAGTGCCAAAAGGACCGCTCATAAAGTTCTTCAAAGCGGATTCTATTGGCCTTCCTTGTTTTGAGATGCATACAATTTCTGTAAATCATGTGAAAGATGCCAAAGGCTCGGATCCATGTCCCAAAGAGACATGATGCCCCTCACTTCCATCTTAATAATTGAAATTTTTGATGTGTGGGGAATCGACTTTATGGGACCATTTCCACCTTCTTATGGCTATGAGTACATCCTTGTAGCGGTGGACTACGTTTCCAAATGGGTGGAAGCCGCGGCCACCAGAACCAGTGATCATAAGGTGATGATCGAGTTAATTCAATCTAACATCTTTAGTCGTTTTGGTATGCCCCGAGCAATCATCAGCGATGGCGGATCACATTTTAGAAATCGTTATCTTAAATCCGTCCTTTCTAAGTATTCCGTCATTCATAAGGTTGCTACACCTTACCATCCTCAAACGAGTGGTCAAGTAGAGGTTTTCAACCGGCAGATAAAGCATATTTTGCAAAAATGGTTCGACCGGACCACAAAAATTGGTCGCTAAGACTAGACGATGCATTTTAGGCTTACCGGACGGCTAAGAGCATATTCTTGACGGTTATTCCGACTATAACCAAGTGGTAATCGCCCCCCAAGATCAAGAGAAAACAACATTCACATGTCCCTTTGGAACTTTTGCATATCGACGCATGCCTTTTGGGCTATGCAATGCTCGGGCAACGTTTCAAAGGTGTATGATGTCCATATTTTCCGATATGGTTGAAAAATTCTTGGAAGTTTCCATGGACGATTTTTCTATCTTTGGCTCCTCCTTTTATTCGTGTCTCAAAAATTTATCTTTTGTACTCCAAAGATGCAAGGAGACAAATCTAATTCTAAGCTGGGAGAAATGCCATTTCATGGTCCAAGAAGGCATTGTTCTAGGACATGTCATCTCTAAACGGGGAATCGAGGTAGACAAGGCCAAAGTTTAGTTAATCTCTAATCTTCCTCCTCCGAATTCCATCCGTCAAATCCGTTCTTTTCTTGGCCATGCCGGATTCTATCGTCGCTTCATCAAAGACTTTAGCAAAATCTCACAACCCTTGTGTAAGCTCTTAGCCAAAGATGTTCCATTCATTTCTCGCTTACTCATTAAAAAATCTTCCGATTTCGCCGTTGTCCGTGATTCCTTTCCGGATGAGCAACTCTTCCAGATTTCTCATGTAAATCTTCCATGGTTTACGGATATTGTTAACTACCTTACGGTAGGTAAAATTCCAACTCATTGGTCCAAACAAGAGAAGGATCGGTTCTTCTCCTAAGTCAAGCATTTCTTTTGGGAAGATCCGGAACTATTCAAATACTGCCCGGACCAAATCATCCGGCGATGTATTCCCGAAATTGAGACCACAAGCATCCTCAATTTCTCTCATACTCTTGATTGTGGAGGCCATTTCAGTGCCAAAAAGACCGCTCATAAAGTTCTTCAAAGCGGATTCTATTGGCCTTCCTTGTTTTGAGATGCATACAATTTCTGTAAATCATGTGAAAGATGCCAAAGGCTCGGATCCATGTCCCAAAGAGACATGATGCCCCTCACTTCCATCTTAATAATTGAAATTTTTGATGTGTGGGGAATCGACTTTATGGGACCATTTCCACCTTCTTATGGCTATGAGTACATCCTTGTAGCGGTGGACTACGTTTCCAAATGGGTGGAAGCCGCGGCCACCAGAACCAGTGATCATAAGGTGATGATCGAGTTAATTCAATCTAACATCTTTAGTCGTTTTGGTATGCCCCGAGCAATCATCAGCGATGGCGGATCACATTTTAGAAATCGTTATCTTAAATCCGTCCTTTCTAAGTATTCCGTCATTCATAAGGTTGCTACACCTTACCATCCTCAAACGAGTGGTCAAGTAGAGGTTTCTAACCGGCAGATAAAGCATATTTTGCAAAAAATGGTTCGACCGGACCACAAAAATTGGTCGCTAAGACTAGACGATGCATTTTGGGCTTACCGGACGGCTAAGAGCATATTCTTGACGGTTATTCCGACTATAACCAAGTGGCAATCGCCCCCCAAGATCAAGAGAAAACAACATTCACATGTCCCTTTGGAACTTTTGCATATCAACGCATGCCTTTTGGGCTATGCAATGCTCGGGCAACGTTTCAAAGGTGTATGATGTCCATATTTTCCGATATGGTTGAAAAATTCTTGGAAGTTTCCATGGACGATTTTTCTATCTTTGGCTCCTCCTTTTATTCGTGTCTCAAAAATTTATCTTTTGTACTCCAAAGATGCAAGGAGACAAATCTAATTCTAAGCTGGGAGAAATGCCATTTCATGGTCCAAGAAGGCATTGTTCTAGGACATGTCATCTCTAAACGGGGAATCGAGGTAGACAAGGCCAAAGTTTAGTTAATCTCTAATCTTCCTCCTCCGAATTCCATCCGTCAAATCCGTTCTTTTCTTGGCCATGCCGGATTCTATCGTCGCTTCATCAAAGACTTTAGCAAAATCTCATAACCCTTGTGTAAGCTCTTAGCCAAAGATGTTCCATTCATTTCTCGCTTACTCATTAAAAAATCTTCCGATTTCGCCGTTGTCCGTGATTCCTTTCCGGATGAGCAACTCTTCTAGATTTCTCATGTAAATCTTCCATGGTTTACGGATATTGTTAACTACCTTACGGTAGGGAAAATTCCAACTCATTGGTCCAAACAAGAGAAGGATCGGTTCTTCTCCTAAGTCAAGCATTTCTTTTGGGAAGATCCGGAACTATTCAAATACTGCCCGGACCAAATCATCCGGCGATGTATTCCCGAAATTGAGACCACAAGCATCCTCAATTTCTCTCATACTCTTGATTGTGGAGGCCATTTCAGTGCCAAAAAGACCGCTCATAAAGTTCTTCAAAGCGGATTCTATTGGCCTTCCTTGTTTTGAGATGCATACAATTTCTGTAAATCATGTGAAAGATGCCAAAGGCTCGGATCCATGTCCCAAAGAGACATGATGCCCCTCACTTCCATCTTAATAATTGAAATTTTTGATGTGTGGGGAATCGACTTTATGGGACCATTTCCACCTTCTTATGGCTATGAGTACATCCTTGTAGCGGTGGACTACGTTTCCAAATGGGTGGAAGCCGCGGCCACCAGAACCAGTGATCATAAGGTGATGATCGAGTTAATTCAATCTAACATCTTTAGTCGTTTTGGTATGCCCCGAGCAATCATCAGCGATGGTGGATCACATTTTAGAAATCGTTATCTTAAATCCGTCCTTTCTAAGTATTCCGTCATTCATAAGGTTGCTACACCTTACCATCCTCAAACGAGTGGTCAAGTAGAGGTTTCTAACCGGCAGATAAAGCATATTTTGCAAAAAATGGTTCGACCGGACCACAAAAATTGGTCGCTAAGACTAGACGATGCATTTTGGGCTTACCGGACGGCTTATAAGACACCCATTGGCACGTCGCCATATCGACTTGTCTTTGGCAAAGCGTGTCATCTTTCGGTAGAATTTGAACACCGTGCTTTTTGGGCCATAAAAAGGCTAAATTTTGATCTCAAATAGGCCGGCTTTAATCGTGCTTTGCAACTAAATGAACTTGAGGAAATCCGAAATGATGCATATGAAAGTGCCAAAATCTATAAGGCAAAGACTAAAGCTTTTCATGACAAGCACATTGTTAGCAAGTCTTTTGCCCCGGGACAAAAGGTTTGGCTTTTTAATTCCTGCTTGAAACTCTTTCCCGGTAAACTCCGGTCAAGATGGGATGGTCCATACATCGTCACTACTGTCTCCCCTCATGGAGCAATCAAACTCCAAGATCCGGCAAAAGGATCGTTCTTCAAAGTTAATGGCCAACGGCTTAAGCCTTGCATTGACGGCATAATCCCAACCCAAAAAATTGAGAAAGTCCTCTTGATGGACCCAATTTACGAGGATTGATGCCTACTCTAGCTTCGTCTAGCTATCGACTTTAAATTTAGCAAAGCAAGGGAAGCAATTCTTTCTATTTCCAGGCTTCTCTACTTTTCCAATTGCTTGAGCTTTGAAATTTTCTGGGAAATGGTTAAGAAAAGCCAAAACTTTAACCTTATCTAGAACTATTTTAAATTGTGTTCCCGCAATTCAGGCTGGTTTTCTTAGACCTTCTCAACCCTTGTTTTCATTCCCGGATGTTTCCATCTCTTTCCAGCAATTTCATCGGATCTTTGGAATGCTACACATGTGTGTAACCTCTCATTTTTAATACATTGTTGGATCATTTTTCCCCAAATTCCATCCATGTATTGGAGTGATGTTGCAAAGTTTGAAAATTTTCCCCAAATTCCATCCATGCATTGAAGAGATGTTAACAAATTGGCCATTTCAGTCATTTCACCCAGGCTTTTGCTCACTGGTCAAATTTCGAGCACTCGAAGCTTCCATTTTTCATTCAAGAGCCTACTGCCTCAAGTTCGAGCGCTCGAAGACACACTTCGAGCGCTCGAAAGTCCATAAAAACACACTGTCCAAACTTCGAGCGCTCGAAGTATCCCTTTCGAGCGCTCGAAACTCACTGCCCCAAGTTCGAGCGCTCGAAGGCCTAACTTCGAGCGCTCGAACCCTCCTTCCCTCCTTTTTAAATCTGAACTCTCTCTCTCCCGCGTCTTTCCAGTCTCTCAACCCACGACCTCCTCCCTTCATTTTTAACTTCTTCTCTTCCATTACTTTCCTTTCCCCCCCCCCCCCACTCCTTCCATCAACCCACAACCTCAACCTTTCCAACTTCCTCTCTTCCTCCATTAACTCCTAACCCACCCCACTACTTTCCTTCATTCACCAACAACCCACGACCTCAGACCTTCCAACTTCCCCTTCCTTCCATAATTCATCTACCTATTTCACTCCTCTCCTTCCTCCACATCCATCCCTATAAATAACCATCACCCCCACTATTCCTCCTCATTCCATCCGTGCTTCTCTCCACTCCTCTTTCAAGGTATGTCTCTTCCCTCTTTCTCTTCAATCTTTTTGTTCCATTTGTGTTACATTTGTTATTAAACCTTTCTAAAGTTTTTTATAGACTAAAATTGGGTTTACTAATTATTGGGGCTTCAGGTTCTAAGTTACCTAATAATACCTTAAGTTTTTTAAGATATAAGGTTTTTAACTCAGGGTCATCTACCTTACTAATTAAATCAATAAGTAGATATTCTAGTTCATCATTTTTTGTGAGGACATTAAGTGACTTATTAGGATTGCAGCAGCTATCTTTACATCCTAGTGTAATATTGGGAGAACTGAGAAGCATTAGATGACTGGGAGGAGGAACCAACTTCTGGATCACTATTGTTATCATCAGTATCTTTTAACTGAAGAATTTGATAAATGGATTCTTTAATCTCACTGGGGATTTGTAACTGATTGATCTTTGTTTTTGCATAGCAATCTTTTGCAAAGTGACCTAGACGACCACATTTGTGACATTTAACTTTGCTAATATCTATGGTAGTAGGGGTATTCTTTTTCTTAAAAACCTTTTTACTAAATTTCTTTTTAGGCTTTTGACAATAATATTCAGTTTTTGGAAAGACTGGTTTCCTGTTTTTGTAATGTCTACCGTAACCTTTGTAACTCTTCTTTTGTGATTTTGGGTTTTGTCTAGAGGGAGCTAAGGGTGGAAGACCATATTGTTTACAAAAGGTTCCCATTTCATATTTAGCTCTTTTCCTATCATCTTGTAATTGGTTACTAATTTTCATGTCAATACACATTCTTAATCCTTCCTTTTGGATTAGGCTGAAGATATTGCCATATGTGAGAGTATCATAGTCAATGTTACCTGTGGCTTTACTAAGAGTATCTCTAATCTTATGAGCAAAAAGATTAGGTAATCCATTAATGAATTTTTCTTTCCAGAATGGTTTGTTACTATCATCTCTCATCATAACTCTGGATAAGAATATATCTTTATACCATCTAAAATCACTCATGGTTGGACAAGAGAGATTGGTAAGTTGGTCATGTATTTTGGAGGTGATGTTACTTGGAGTACCTATAAAATGGTCAACTATGGTATAAACAAGGGTATTAACTCCATCAGGAATAGCACGACCTATGGCTTCATAAAAAATGGGAAGACCCTCATTATTCTTTTGAATAGCATTTTTGATATGTGCTCGAGAATCTTCAGTTAGATGTTTCTCCTACCAAGATTTTAACATCCCTGAAAATCTTGATGCGAGAAGATCAACTATTTCTAGTTAACTAAGATTATGTGTAGTAACATAGTTATTAGCCACCATTGAAATATGACTTAGTTTATTAAGAATTTCTTGTTCGGATAAACCATCAATATTCCATTCATTAAGTTTATCAGAAGAGACAGAAAATTGATTTTGAATGTTTCTTTCTTTATATTGAAGATCAAGAAGTATCGGCCTGGGGTACCAATTTTTCGTAAGACTAGTTGGATTAACACGTTTATTGACTAATCGATTAATTTCTAGGTTAAAAAAGCATGTTCGATTTGCTAGATATCAGAGGGGTAACTAGAGGTAGAAGAAGGACTATCAGAATCATCAGTATTATGAATAACAGTGATTGTTTTGTCATCTTTAATAGCTTTGCCTTTCTGCATTATTTTGAGAATGGTCTCAATTTGGAGAATGACAGAAGGATCAGGGAGGGCTTTGGGAAGGCCTTTTCGATTTATAGTTATAGAGATAATGGGTGACTCAAGTGCGGTAGAAGTGACAGGAGGAACGGTAGGCTGAGTAAGGGAGAGTTCAATTTTATCAAGTTGAGTACAAATGGTATGTATATATTGATTAATAAAATTATTTTGTTCAATTATCTATTTGGTTTCAGTTTTAGCTGTGGTACTAATTTTTAAAGGAGAGGTGGTGACTTCGGTTCCCAAATGGTTAATAATGAGATTGTTCATTGGAGGGTGAAACGAGGAGATCATGGTGTCATCAGATTTCTTCCATTTGACCTTAGTGAGGACATTAACTCGATTATAGCAGTTTTCTAGATAATCAAAAAATTTGATCTCTAGTTGATGCTCTGTCATAAATCTTTGCCAATGACGGAGGACTCGTTGTTGTTCTTTCTCAGTATGGTTTTTTCGGAATGTTTTTCTCTGTACTTTATTTTCTTGGGAGGTGTATTCTTCATGTAACTTGGAGAGGTTATATTTAAAAGGTTTACTAATGACAGTTAACTGAGGATTAATGGTCTTGATATTTCTAATAAAATCAGAGGGTGAGGGAGAATTAGGAGTGGACCTAGAAAGTCCAATTTTTGGAGGAGGTTGCTCATAACAAGGGTGACTAAGTTGTTCTTCAGTGTGAACACCTTTAAGCTTGATGTCTGGTGGATGGAATCTAGAATTTTTTCTTTCCAGAGAAGGAATGTCCTCTTCTCGTTCCAGTAGATGAGTATCAGTTCTTGTGGAAGAAGTAGAGGGACGAGATCTAGTCAGAAGGTGTTGTTCATCAAAACTTATTCTGATTGTTCCGTCAATAAATTCCTGGACTCTATCAAGATTACTAACATCATTTTGAAGGTGAACTGGATGATTTTCATTTTCAAGAAACCATTCATTGGGTAAAGAAATATCTTTCCAAGCAATAGATTTCTTTAGTTGAATATTAGCATCAGAGGTGTTACCTTCAAAGAGTAAGGTGTGACCTTTGATGTCTTTTTTAATGGCTTGGACATTAAGATTGGTTTTTCTGGTCTTGTAATAGATCTGGTAAATTAGACCTAAGGGTTGTGAACTAGGGAGCATCTTGTAACCAGAAGTTTTGACACTAAGAGTTAAAGCTTTTAAGATGTGTGGGTCAGTGAGACTGAGAGTAAGATCAGGGTAACAATTGAAGTGAACTGGTCCATTACAGAGACTTGTCTCAATTATTCCTAGAAGACTATCTTTATAATCTAGGAATCTAGCATCACGAAGAGCTAAGAGGACTGAAGCATTAAGGCCAGTATTAGTGAATGGGTTGATTGCAACTTGAACTAGACCTATGCGTAGAAAGTTGTATCCACGATCTTTGTGACTTTTGATTGCTTGAGCTATGAATAACTGACATTTCTCATGTTCTTTAGACAGTGAGTAAATTTGTTCGACGGTTTTAACTGTGTACTCACTGAGGAATGTTGACTTAAAGAAACTGGTTTTGTAGAACTCTCTAGTTGGAATCCTGGGGATATTCCATTCACTAAAATCTAAAGTAACATCTTCAATTCTGTAATCTTCTTCATTAATTATATTTGGAACTGGAGGAAGACTAGTACTAGTTCTGGATCTAGAGCTCATAGAGGAGGAAGATCTAAATAACCTATTCATGGCTACTTAAGTCAAACTATCTCGGGTTGGTTGACTGGGTCAAACATCCTATCATCATGATTCTCTCAAAGTGGTATCTAATTCCTATCCATGCACTCATCCGCTCATGCCGTCCCGCTCAGGCCTCACTGGGTCTTACTGTTTGGCTCAGGTCTTATTGTTTGGATCTGGACTTACAAGAAGGAGGAAGAGTACAGCAATATGAGAATCAATTAAACAAAATGATTGAAATAGAACAACGAAACTAGAGAAGCAAGAGAAAAGATACAGAATAGATTACTCAGATAACCACAAAATGGCTTTGATACCAAAGGGGACATCAGAGCCATTTGGTCTGGATGCGAGCCCAGACCAGACTGTTCCTACTTGGGTGCCAGCCCCGTGACTTCTTTTCTTCTGTAATACTGGTCTGGAACTGGAGCCGTTCCCCTGATGAGGCCAAGGCAGGCCGAAACCAGTCATTTCTCTTCCGAGCACAAGATGATCAGATCCTGATCTGGATGGCTAGATCATCATCTTGTAACGATGATCTTTATTAAATATATTATGGTATCAGAGCTAAGTGGCGATCAATCAACACCCATTTCAGCTATGAAGATGATGAGTTTTATGGTTGCCGAGAAAGTGGTGGCATCAAACCACTTCCCGTGAGTCCAGGTCCAAATAGTAAGTCCAAGATCTAAACAGTAAGCACCAATTCCTACTTGGTTTCTTAAATGGTGGTCATGCTTTGGCTCCATTCCAGAAATCCTCCCTCCTACTCTCGCAGATCAAGTCAAATATTTCCACACTGTTTACAAAGTCAGTAAACACAACTCCCAGTTCCCAGTTCTCTTCCTCTTTTCTTGTAAATACAAAGTCCCCCCTTTGGTATCAGAGCCATTGGGTGGTTATCTGAGTAATCTATTCTGTATCTTTTCTCTTGCTTCTCTAGTTTCGTTGTTCTATTTTAATCATTTTGTTTAATTGATTCTCACATTGCTGTACTCTTCCTCCTTCCTGTAAGTCCAGATCTAAACAATAAGACCTGAGCCAAACAGTAAGACTCAGTGAGGCCTGAGCGGGACGGCATGAGCGGATGAGTGCATGGATAGGAATTAGATACCACTTTGAGAGAATCATGACGATAGGATGTTTGACTCAGTCAACTAGCCCGAGATAGTTTGACTTAAGTAGCCATGAATAGTTTATTTAGATCTTCCTTCTCTATGAGCTCCAGATCCAGAGCTAGTACTAGTCTTCCTCCAGTTCCAAATATAGTTAATAAAGAAGATTACAGAATTGAAGATGTTACTTTAGATTTTAGTGAATGGAATATCCCCAGGATTCCAACTAGAGAGTTCTACAAAACCAGTTTCTTTAAGTCAACATTCCTTAGTGAGTACACAGTTAAAACCGTTGAACAAATTTACTCACTGTCTAAGGAACATGAGAAATGTCAGTTATTCATAGCTCAAGCAATCAAAAGTCACAAAGATCGTGGATACAACTTTCTACACATAAGTCTAGTTCAAGTTGCAGTCAACCCATTCACTAATACTAGCCTTAATGCTTCAGTCCTCTTAGCTCTTCGTGATGCTAGATTCCTAGATTATAAAGATAGTCTTCTAGGAATAATTGAGACAAGTCTCTATAATGGACCAGTTCACTTCAATTGTTACCCTGATCTTACTCTTAGTCTCACTGACCCACACATCTTAAAAGCTTTAACTCTTAATGTCAAAACTTCTGGTTACAAGATGCTCCCTGGTTCACAACCCTTAGGTCTAATTTACCGGATCTATTACAAGACCAGAAAAACCAATCTTAATGTCCAAGCCATTAAAAAAGACATCAAAGGTCACACCTTACTCATTGAAGGTAACACCCCTGATGCTAATATTCAACTAAAGAAATCTATTACTTGGAAAGATATTTCTTTACCCAATGAATAGTTTCTTGAAAATGAAAATCATCCAGTTCACCTTCAAAATGATGTTAGTAATCTTGATAGAGTCTAGGAATTTATTGATGGAACAGTCAGAATAAGTTTTGATGAACAACGCCTTCTGACTAGATCTTGTCCCTCTACTTCTTCCACTATAACTGATACTCATCTACTGGAACGAGAAGAGGACATTCCTTCTCTGGAAAGAAAAAATTCTAGATTTTGTCCACCAGACATCAAGCTTAAAGGTGTTCACACTGAAGAACAACTTAGTCACCCTTGTTATGAGCAACCTCCTCCAAAAACTGGACTTTCTAGGTCCACTCCTAATTCTCCCTTACCCTCTGATTTTATTGGAAATTTCAACACCATTAATCCCCAGTTAACTATCATTAGTAAACCTTTTAAATATAACCTCTCCAAGTTACATGAAGAATACTCCTCCTAGGAAAATAAAGTAAAAAGAAAAACATTCCGAAAAAACCATACTGAGAAAAAACAACAACGAGTCCTCTGTCATTGGCAAAGATTTATGACAGAGTAACAACTAGAGATCAAATTTTCTGATTATCTAGAAAACTGCTATAATCGAGTCAATGTCCTCACTAAGGTCAAATGGAAGAAATCTGATGACACCATGATCTTCTCGTCTCACCCTCTAATGGAAAATCTCCTTATTAACCACTTGGGAACCGAAGTCACCGCCTCTCCTTTAAAAATTAGTACCACAGCTAAAACTGAAACCAAAAAGATAATTGAACAAAATAATTTTACTAATCAATATTGACATACCATTGGTACTCAACTTGATAAAATTGAACTCTCATTTACTCAGCCTACCGTTCCTCCCGTCACTTCTACCCCACTTGAGTCACCCATTATCTCTATGCCTACGAATCGAAAAGGCCTTCCCAAAGCCCTCCCTGATCCTTCTGTCATTCTCCAGATTGAGACCATTCTCAAAATAATGCAGAAAGGCAAAGCTATTAAAGATGACAAAACAATCACTGTTATTCAAAATACTGATGATTCTGATAGTCCTTCTTCCACCTCTAGTTACCCCTCTGATATCCAGCAAAACGAACATGTTTTTTCTAACCTATAAATTAATTGATTAGTCAATAAACTTGTTAATCCAACTAGTCTTACGAAAAATTGGTACCCCAGGCTAACACCTCCTGATCTTCAATATGAAGAACGAAACTTTCAAAATCAATTTTCTGTCTCTTCTAATAAACTTTATGAATGGAATATTGATGGTTTATCCGAACAAGAAATTCTTAATAAACTAAGTCATATTTCAATGGTGGCTAATAGCTAGGTTACTACACACAATCTTAGTCAACTAGAAATAGTTGATCTTTTCGCATCAGGATTTTCAGGGATGTTAAAATCTTGGTGGGAGAAACATCTAACTAAAGATTCTCGAGCACATATCAAAAATGCTATTCAAAAGGATAATGAAGGTCTTCCCATTTTTTATGAAGCCATAGGTCGTGCTATTCCTGATGGAGTTAATACCCTTGTTTATACCATAGTTGACCATTTTATAGGTACTCCAAGTAACATCACCTCCAGAATACATGATCAACTTACTAATCTTTCTTGTCCAACTATGAGTGATTTTAGATGGTATAAAGATGTATTCTTATCCAGAGTTATGATGAGAGATGATAGTAACAAACCATTCTGGAAAGAAAAATTCATTAATGGATTACCTAATCTCTTTGCTCATAAGATTAGAGATACTCTTAGTAAGCCACAGGTAACATTGACTATGATACTCTCACATATGGCAATATCATCAGCCTAATCCAAAAGGAAGGATTAAGAATGTGTATTGACATGAAAATTAGTAACCAGCTACAAGATGATAGGAAAAGAGCTAAATATGAAATGGGAACCTTTTGTGAACAATATGGTCTTCCACCTTTAGCTCCCTCTAGATAAAACCCAAAATCACAAAAGAAGAGTTACGAAAGTTATCATAGACATTACAAAAGCAGGAAACCAGTCTTTCCAAAAAATAAATATTATTCTCAAAAGCCTAAAAAGAAATTTAGTAAAAAGGTTTTTAAGAAAAAAAATACCCCTACTACCACAGATATTAGCAAAGTTAAATGTCACAAATGTGGTCGTCTAGGTCACTTTGCAAAAGATTGCGATGCAAAAACAAAGATCAATCAGTTACAAATCCCCAGTGAGATTAAAGAATCCATTTATCAAATTCTTCAGTTAAAAGATACTGATGATAGCAGTAGTGATCCAGAAGTTGGTTCCTCTTCCCAGTCGTCTGATGCTTCTCCTAGTTCTCCCAATATTACACTAGGATGTAAAGATAGCTGCTGCAATCCTAATAAGTCACTTAATGTCCTCACAAAAAATGATGAACAAGAACATCTACTTATTGATTGAATTAGTAAGGCAGATGGCCCTGAGTTAAAAACCTTATATCTTAAAAAACTTAAGGTATTATTAGGTAACTCAGAACCTGAAGCCCCAACAATTAGTAAACCCAATTTTAGTCTATATAAAACTTTAAAAAGGTTTAATAACAAACCAAAAGAAGTCATTATTCAAGACCTTCAAACAGAAATTAAAATAATAAAAACCGAGATTAAAAATCTCAAGACAGATCACCAAGTTATGAAAAGTAATATTCAGGGATTAAAACAAAAATCCTGCTTTTCCCTTTACAGGAAAAGAATCTTCTGAATCCTCTGATGAGGAATCATCTGCTCATTCGGTGGCTTCAAAACATTCAAGATGTTCTGAATCTCCTAACAAACTCCAGACTTTAAATCACATTTCATTCCAGAAATGGTATGCTAAAGTTACCCTCATCATCAACAACAATTTCAACCTTAAAGTCATTGCTTTGATTGATACCAGAGCTGATCTTAATTGCATTCAGGAAGGTCTTGTACCAACTAAATACTATGAGAAAACCTCTGAAAGGCTTAGCTCAGCTAATGGTAGCAAAATGGACATAAAATAGAAACTCTCCAAAGCTCATATTTGCCAAAACAATGTATGTTTTAAGACATCCTTTGTCTTAGTCAAAAATATGACTGACAAGCTCATTTTAGGAGTTCCATTCATCTACCTCCTCTATCCCTTTACTACTAATGATGAAGGATTGGTTACTCGACCTTTTGGACAAAAAGTTCAGTTTAAGTTCCTTAGTCCTCCTTCTAGGAAGGAGTTAAAATCAGTCATAGATTCTTCTGTTTCAAAATCACTAAACTTATTACATAGCAAAACTCAACAGTTGAGTTTTTTAAAAGAAGAAGTCAATTACAAAAGAATTGATGTTCAGTTAACTGAATCAGTTCTCCAAACAAAAATTCAAGATTTTGAACAACAAATAAAAAATACAGTTTGTTCTGATCTACCAACTACCTTTTGGCACAGAAAAAGACATTCTGTGAAGTTACCTTACATTAGAGGCTTTAAGAGACGACATATTCCCACTGAAGCCAGACCAATTCAAATGAGCCCTGAAGTCATGGAATTTTGTAAAAGAGAAATTAATGATCTTCTGCATAAGAAGATTATTAAAAAAAGTAAGTCACCTTGGTCGTGTCTAGCTTTCTATGTTCAAAAAAATTCTGAAATAGAAAGAGGTGTTCCCCGATTAGTCATCAATTACAAACCCCTAAATAAGGTCTTAGAATGGATTAGGTATCCTATTCCCAATAAAAAAGATCTTATTAGTCGCCTTAGCCAAGCAGTTATTTTCTCAAAATTTGATATGAAGTCAGGATTTTGGCAGATTCGCCTTCGAAAGAAAGACAGGAACAAAACTGCCTTCACTACTCCATTTGGTCATTATGAATGGAAAGTAATGCCCTTTGGATTAAAAAATGCTCCTAGTGAATTCCAAAATATCATGAATGATATTTTCAATTCTTATAGTCATTTTTCCATTGTTTATATTGATGATGTCCTTATCTATTCCAAGTCAATTGATGAACACTGGAAACATCTGAAATCGTTTCTGGCAACAATTCAAAAGAATGCTCTTGTTGTTTCTGCTACAAAAATCAAGTTGTTCCAAACCAATATCTGGTTTCTAGGTTACTATATCCATCAAGGCCAGATTCGTCCTATTGATAGATCTCTTCAATTTGCAGATAAATTCCCAGACCAGATTTTAGAGAAGTCCCAACTCCAGCACCTTTTAGGATCTTTAAATTACATTGCTGACTTCTATAAAGACCTTCGCAAGCAATGTAAGCCCCTCTTTAAGTGTCTCCAAAGTAACCCTCCTCCATGGACCTCTATCCATACTGATATAGTTAAATCCATTAAGCGTTATGTCAAGTCATTACCTTGTCTTGGCATTCCAACTACTGATTCCTTCAAAAGAATTGAAACTAATGCCTCTGACATTGGTTATGGAGGCATCCTCAAACAGTGAGTCAATCCAAATGCTCCCGAACAATTGGTTCGATATCATTCTGGTGTTTGGACAAAAGCACAAAGTAATTATAGTACTATTAAAAAAGAAATTTTATCTATTGTTTTATGTATTGGTAAATTTCAAGATGATATTTTAAATCAAAAATTTTTAGTCAGAGTTGACTGTCAAAGTGCAAAATATGTTTTAGAAAAAGATGTTGAAAATATTGCTTCTAAACAAATTTTTGCTCGTTCGAAAGCTATTTTAAGCATATTTGACTTTGACATCGAATATATAAAGGGAAGTAACAATTCCATTCCAGATTTTCTTACAAGGGAATTCTTGCAGAAATCCGATGGCTGCCAGACAGCCTCCCCAGAGGCCCCAATTAGTTAAACCATTTAGTATTTGCTCTGATAAAGCACCAGTCACCAGATCACAAACCCAGTCCCAATCCTTTGCCTTAGCAGTCACCAATAGATTCCATCCACTTGCTACACCTCCTACTTACAGATCAGCCTTAGTTGATCCCACTCCAGATCCCTACTCAGACTCCACTAAATCCCAGTCACAAATCTCTAATTACCCAAAGTCAGCCAGTGATTATATGGAAAAATCTTTTTCTCCTTTATTCTACATAGAGCCTTCCTGAGTTACCTCACCGACCCTGTAGATTTAGTCAAAGCTTATTTCCCTCCTAATCTCCATTACTGTGCCAGTCAGCCCTCCAATTCACTATGATTTTACAAGAATATTTTATATTCTACTCATTCTATCCGGATTAACCCAATCTACGATAAAAATAACCCCAAAAATGTTATCTACCATTCCCTCTACATCATCCGGATCATGTCTCTAGACGAATGGGGATCCCGCCCAGCATTAACCAAACCATTACCTGATCATGACTATTCCTACAATTATCATGATTACATGACACTTTGGTTAGTTATTCTACTTCACCAGAATCCATCATTCACCCATTCATGGTTCCTTTGCTTTGACAACAAGTTTAATTACAAAGCACCAATTCCTACTTGGTTTCTTAAATGGTGGTCATGCTTTGGCTCCATTCCAGAAATCCTCCCTCCTACTCTCGTAGATCAAGTCAAATATTTCTACACTGTTTACAAAGTAAGTAAACACAACTCCTAGTTCCCAATTCTCTTCCTCTTTTCTTGTAAGTACAAAGCCCTTGGATTTTCAAATGGTTATATGATATTCAGGGAAATATAGTAATTCGTCGCCACTTTGTCAAATGGTGGGATGCCCTCAAAATCGCCAGAATTCTTGACTACATTAAAGAAGAATTTCCAGACTCACCAGCTCCAGTAACAGTTGTTCCAGCCACAGTCGCTCCTCCAGCACAATAAGTCACTCAGTCAAAACAATTAGCCTCCGTCATTACTTCAAAGTCATGCAAATCCACTCCCAAATCAGAATTGGATTCCTTCAAGAAAATAGCAGCAGATTTAACTAATCGCATCCAAGAGATGTTACAAGAAGAAGAAGAAGAATATGATACCTCCTCTGCTGATGAATCCAGTTACCCAGTTACCAACCTATATGATGACTCCGTATTCCAAGATAGTCAAAATCCTTATGAAGACCCTTACTGAGGATTTTTTCAACAGTCACCATTGCTACAGTAATAAATCAAAGTCACTATTTGGTCAAAGTTACTATTTACTATAGTTAAAGTTAAGAAAGCCACGTAACCAGTCAAGGTCACTATTTTAACAGTAAATGTCAGCAGCATCACTATTTCTACAGTACCCCGACAAGATACTGTTCATTCACAATAAAAGTTACTATTCATCTACAGTCAAAAGCAAAAGTCACTTTTCAAAAGTCGAGATTCGTGCCGAAGCATCCCCGAACAATGGCAAAGCTCGGCTATAAAAGCTGGATTCAATCTCATTCCAAGCCAGGCTTCGTTTGAGAGAGAACTCAGGCTTCAATATTCATATTTATCTGTAATCTTTAAAATTTCAATCCCCTTTTTCTGCTGTAACACATCCAGTATGTTGTACACAACCTACTACCAGTAACTTATCAGTTTGTAAGTTATTTTCAGATATTGTAATCTTTTATTGTCTCTTTCTGTTTTAGTAATATCTGTTTGATTTCAGTATTTTAAGTTATTTATATATGCTTGGTCGGTTATACACTGCCTTATCAAATTTAATGATTTACTTGTTTTAAGTTAACTCTTTCTGTTTTAGTAATATCAGTTTGATTTCAGTATTTTAAGTTATTTATATATGCTTGGTCGGTTATACACCGCCTTATCTAATTTAATATATATATATATATATATATATATATATATATATATATAGGGTGTAAAAAAAAATCCTCGCTATATAAAAAAGTGCAAAAACACCTTATTAGAAGAAAAAAAAGTGCATATAACTCCCCGTATTATCCAACTTTTGAGCAAATTGCCCCTTATTGAATAAATCTATTGAAAATTAGCCATTAGTGATATCATTTTTTTTTTCTGAAAACCCAAAAGTGCTTATAAATGTTGAAATATGCATTATTCAGCTTTTAATCTTTATTAGTTAGAAACTTAGTTTATTTTTACTTCCCCGTTTTAATCTTGATTTATTTTATTTTCTACTTTTAGATACTTAAGATCAAACAAGGGTAATTCTAATGCCTTAAAGGTTGAAAGATGCCAAGCCTTGGGAGAGCAATAGAAGAGAAGCTTAAAGCTAAAATCAGAGGCAGTCTGATCGATCGAATTATAAGTTCGGACTCTAATCAGACGGACTTATGATCCAATCGATCGGTACTGGCCTGATAGTTTCAAATTTTATATTTTAAGCCTTGATCATGGGAACTCGGGGGTGCATGTCCTTGTGTACGGGGTCTGACCATATTTGGAGCCTAGGAGTCACCTATAAATAGAAGATCAAACCCATTTTGAACTGGGATTTTGGGGAGGATAAGTTAAAAAGAAATTAGATTGAATTTTTGAATCTACAACTTGGGGGAACTCTCTCAACACTTTTTTTCTCTAGGGTTTGCTCTCAAGGTGGAAGGAGAAGATGAAGCTAAGCACGGAGATGGGAATTGAAGCCAAGAAAATGACATCCATCACCTCTATGTCCGGCTAGATCTTCACTTAAGGCTTAGATGTGCCCTAAGCTTGTGTAATTGTATCTTTTGTCTTTCAATTGTGGGGAATTATAAGTTGTATATTTATTTACTTGGTCTTGTGGATTCATACTTGGTTGTATTAAGATTTATATTGATAATTCTTTCAATTAATCTTTTAATTGACTATATGTTGTCTTATATGTGGTTGATTGTTGATTGATCTCTATATTAAGTACTTTTTGTAATTATACTCAATAATCGCCATGCATTGTTCTTATTGGATATAATTGTTCTTAATTTGATGGATTATGCTTAATCTTGATGGGTTATTCTACACCTTAGAATAGTTGTAGTTAGGTAGACAATTCACACTTGAATTTAATAATTCATACTTATTCATTGCAATTGTTCTATCTATTTGATCATTGATGTGTGCTTGTAGCCACTTTTTCATTATAACTTGTTTTCCCCACTAATTGAAGGCATTTAATGCAATTATATGAGTTTAGTGGTGAAGTCCATGCCCTAAGTCCCTTAATACCTTACTCCAATTTCCTTTTTATATCATCTCATTTGTAATTTCTACATAGTTGAATCCCATTAATAGTTTAATCAAACCAATCAGCATCTTTTCAATCTCACGCTTATTAATACTATGTTCAATCCAAACCTATAGTACCTACATTCGGTCCCTACTCACTATACTCAAATATAGTTTTATAGTGGCTTTATAAATCTAAAATTGTTATTTATCAATTGTTATATATTACACATCTATATTCATTGATCGTGAGAACGCATCAATTACCCCTTTTGTGTAACAAGAATGCCCCTACCAATTTTCTATATATTTGAACACTAAATGGGCTTGTTTAGATGTACTTCAAGACCTATCCAAGGAAATATTTCTCTCTAATATTTTTTCTCCCTCTCTTAAATATCTCTATTTTGCCATTTAGCAATATTTTACCAAGAAGACATCAATTTTATTTATTATTTTTTTATGATACTATATTTCATTTGGTTTGTGAAATGAGATTCTAGGCATCCATACTTGTTTTTAAATATTTTTTAATTATATTACTTCTATATATTTTCCTTTCATTCATAAAAGTCTCCTTCTATAAGAAAATATAATCTCTTCAAAAATATTTCTCTCTAAAATTTGTATCTGTTGTTGATAATATCTCTATCTAATTTTTTTTTTTTTTTATTTCTCTAAAATAGAGCATCGGAATTAGCAAGCCTGAAGAAATTTCATAATTTCAGCAGATAGTACAATCCAAGAAGACGTTGCTTGACCTGCTCAAACAAATCAGCAATCCAATTCCAACCTCTTCAAGAAGATCAAGAGAAAATATTAAGAACCAGTTACAAATTTTTGGTACAAAAAAGAAAAATTAGATAGAAAATTACTTCTTGAATTCAGAGGAGGCCATGTCAAAGCAATCAATTCTATGACTATTTTCATTTGTTTGGACTTGTTAATTTTTTATTTGCAAAATTTACACTTGCATATTCCTTCTTTAAATTTTAACTTGTGCACAAATACAACATGCCATTCCTAAATCCATGTCAATTCTAATTAAATTTGAATGAACACCAGATACTAGTTAAACGTATTGTTTCAATATCTTATAAATAGTTGGAATAAAAGATAAGGATATGTGGCGCAGGTCCAGGGTAGTACAAGGTAGTATCAAAAGATTGTTGCCGAAGACATAAGAATTGAGATTGAAAAGAGATATGAAGATATATATATATATATATAAACACGCACAGTCTCTCTCTTCATATCTCTTTTCAATCTCAATTCTTATGTCTTCGGGATATGTGGCGCAGGTCCAGGGTAGTACAAGGTAATATCAGAAGATTATTGCCGAAGACATAAGAATTGAGATTGAAAAGAGATATGAATATATAACACGCACAGTCTCTTTCTTCATATCTCTTTTCAATCTCAATTCTTATGTCTTTGGCAATAATCTTCTGATACTACCTTGTACTACCCTGGACCTGCGCCACATATCCTTATATATATATATATATATATATATATATATATATATATATATATATATATAAACACGCACAGTCTCTCTATTCATATCTCTTTTCAATCTCAATTCTTATGTCTTCGGCAACAATACGCACAGTCTCTCTCTTCATATCTCTTTTCAATCTCAATTCTTATGTCTTCGGCAACAATTAGATATATATATATATATATATATATATATATATATATATATTTAATTATATAGAGCATTGTTATGTTATAAATTTAAGTGTAATTTTGATATTTTGCCTTTTGTCCTTTTTTTTTTTCTTTTTCTTTTCTTTTTTTAATGATAAAGTAAGGTTAATTTAGTAATTTTACTGCCAAAATTATGATTTGTCCTTATTTGCATAAATTAAAAAAGTAACGGGTTTTTCGAACAATAGGGGGGTAATTGCACATTTTATGTATTATGAGGGGTTTTTTGCACTTAACCCATATATTGTAAGTTACATAAGAGGGTTTTAGACGTGAGAAGGAAAAGAGAGGCAAAGAAGGGCGAACTGAGAGAGAAAAGAGGGAGAAGGAGGAGAAAGGAAGAGGGGAGCAGGCTTAACCAGAAGGACGACGTTGACGGTGACAAAGAGGTTGTCGGAGACATAAAAGACAACCGAAAGGCTTACGCACCTAGCTATATTCATAACGGAAACCTCAGGCAAGTTCTTACTCTACTTTTCCTCTTAGAACCCATAAGTTCTACACCTTGGGTACCAAAATCTTAGACTAAATTTGCATGCTAAATCACATAAACATATGGTTAAAAGCATGAAATAAATATGTAATTACATGTGATGAGTTATGGTTGATTTAATTTGATTTTAATCATGATATTTCTTACCTATAATGCTTGTATGGATGCCTAATCATGTTATGGAACGTCTTAGAATTAATTAGGACTGTTGTTTCACGAATCGAAGGCAAAAGGGATGAATTATAGAGGCCGGGGAACCTATTGTCGCGAACCAGTGCTCAAGCACTGTGAATAGCGCTCGAGCCCTGGGCAACACTTGAGGTAGTACTCGAGCCCTGGGCAGAGTTCGAGCACTAGAAGATTGTGCTCGAGCCCTAGGGCTGGAATTTGACTAAAACATCCCTTAATAACTCTAAATTAACTTAAGAGGTCCCAAGCATGTCATTAAGCTAGCTTCAGGAACATCGACATAAGCCTTAAATACATGAAATTGTATTACATTCTCATGCATCAAAATTTGATGGGAAAGATTAAATCAATTAATAAGTTGTAAATTAATCTGTTATGATATTTTGAACGTATAAATAAATGCACTAACCCGATTTATTATTGTAATCATGTATGCTGGTGTACTTATGGTCTACAAACATGATCTATGACTGTACTTACATGGTGTACCATTATTAGATATGTTTGATGCAATTTATGGTTGTATGTGATGAAATACGTGGAATAACGTATACGCAGTCTCACTTGTACCTTGACTTGGTTGAGTTGTCTTGATATCTGATTAATTAGAGGCGTGGTCGAGTTGCCAAAGGCATTAAAAGATTGCCATTTTATTTGTATAAACAAATACATACATTAAATGCATGAATGATTTGCTATTCTTTAGTTTAGATAAAAACTTACTCTTGGAGGCATGAATAAGTTGCCAAGGCATAAAAAGTTGGCTATATTAAGTATGGACAAAAACATACTCATGGAGGCGTGGTAAAGTTGCCAAGACATTTCGTTGTAATTTAGAAAAATACACTCCCAAGTTGTATTATGAAATTTAGAGATATATGGATTTATAATTGTAAGATGGGATTTATTATTTATTAAAAATTTCTTTCAGCGTTTTATTTATTCTATTTATTTCTTTTGTAATCTGTGCTTGTTTATTATTAATTATTTGATACCCCTTAGTTTTTTAGTGTGGACTTGATCAACCCATGACTTAAAAATTAGGGGTATCATACATAACCTCTATCCTCCGCCTTTAATTATGGTAATCATACCCTAAATAAACTCCAGAAACAGGCCCTGAATGTTGACCATAAGCTTTTGATGAAGTATGGCCCATATATGGTAACAAGAGATTAAAACATGCAAATCCTGCAATTAGATTTTTATTTCTAATACACCTAGGATCGATCATAGGTAAGCCACGATCGATCCTAATGTTCCACTACGATCGATCGTACCATGGCTATAATCGATCGTAACCTTGGCAGAGATTTTATGGGCTTTGGTAAGGCTTGCAATATGAATTATATCTGTTGGGGGTGTTTAGGATCGATCCTAGAAGGGCTAGGATTGATCCTAGCTTCATAGGTTTCATTTCTTCATCCTTTTAAGCCTGAAACCTACCCTGAACATGTCATTGCTCCTCTCGATCTTTGGAAACACCCTTAAAGGCTTGAAATAGGTAGAATTGGCCATTTTGATGATGAACACCTGAAAATAACCAAAACCAAGTAATTGATATAAATAATACTATATAATCATTACTAAAGAACTAAGATATGCAACTTCAAGAACTCGAATGTGTAGCATTCGGTGTTCATCAATAGATATTTATATGCACCAACTGCAAGGATAAGTTGTGACACGAGAAGAGAATTTGGATTGTAAGTAAAAAAGAGCTTGTATTGGTTGAAAAAAAACTCCCAAGGCAGTGGTATAGGAAATTTAATAATTTTATGTCAAATACAAGTTTTCAGAAGTGTCACGTTGATCATTCTTGTTATTTTAAGAAGTATGGCACATCTTATATCATATTTCTATTATATCTTGATGATATGTTTGTTGCAGGATTAAGCATGGATGAGATTTTTAATCTCTAAGGCACAACTATCAAATAAAATGATTTGGGTGATGCAAAATGAATATTAGGTGTTAGAATTAACATGGATAGGGTGAGTAGAAAGCTAAATTTATCACAGTCAGAGTATGTTCAAAAACAAGAGGCAATAAGGGTTGATGACGCTAAACCAGTTAGCACACCTCTAGCCAGTCACTTTAGGCTTTTAAAAGAAAAAGCTGCAACAACAGATGACGAGTGTGAATACATGGATAGAGTGCTTTATGCATCAGCTATAGGGAGCTTGATGTATACTATGGTTTGTACAAGGCTAGACATAGCTCATACGTTGGGAGTTGTCAACAGTTTTATGGGCAATCTTGGCAAAGAGCATTTTGAAACTCTAAAGTGGGTTTTGAGGTATCTTAGAGGTATGACATATTTATCTTTATGTTATGGAAACCTAAAAATATGCTTGCAAATGTGGATTCAGACTTGGCATAGGACATTGATAGGAAGAATTGAAAATCACTACAGGGTATATGTTTACCTTGGGCGATGCAACAATTAGTTCTGTTTCCCCAATTGCAGAAAATTGTGACTATCTCCACAGGGACGGAGCCAATAAAGGCCTGGGGGGGGGGGGGGCATATGCCTCTCTAGAGTTGGCCCGCACTCTATAATATATGTGATAATTTTTTTAATTTTTTCCATATATATGAAAAAATATATACGGTGCCCCCCCTAAATTTTGTGATTCCTAAAAAATTTTCTTTATTTTTTCTTTATTTTCTCCTTTACTTTTCAAATTCCTTAAATTTCCTTAATAAAATAGTCAAAATTTCCATCATAAAAAAAGTCAAAATTTCCTCTTAAAGTTCTCTCATTTTTCTTTTTTGTACTTTTACTCTTAAAATTCTTCTCTTTAACGTGCATATTTGAATAATTTTCTCTTCTTTGTCTTGAATTTTATAATTGTTATATTATATTAGATATATATATATATATATATATATATATATATATATATATATATACTCTGTATATTTTTTTTGGGAGCGTGCCCCCCCTCACTTGAAATCCTGGTTCCGTCCCTGCATCTCTACGAAAGAGGCAGAGTATGTAACAGGCACAGAGGCGTACAATGAAATGGTGTGGTTGAAAATTTTCATGAAATATTTGGGTAAAGAGTAAGACATATGTATGTTAATCACTGATATTCAAAATGCAATCCATCTTGTAAGAAACTCAGCCTTTCACTTGAGAAGTAAACATACAAATATTATTTATCATTTCATTCACCCATTCTTGGAGGATGCATATTTTATGTTGGAAAAAAATTCATATAAGAAATAATCTTGCAGATATGTTGACAAAGGTGGTTACTATTAAAAAGTTGAAGACTTCTCAGTTTCTATTGACCTTCAAGCCTGGAAGATTGATAAGAAGTCTCGCACTAGTTTCTTGTGGTGGATGGGTGTATCAGTAGTAGTGTAGCAAATTAGTATCCAAGTGAGAGATTGTTATGTTCTCTGGAGCCTAATTGTTTGGGTGGAGCCTCAAGCCATTTATTTGGTGAAATTAATTGGGTGAAGTTATTTGGGATACTAAAGGGAATTATGGTAATTTGATGTGAACCCTAGTATCAAATGATTTTTATTTCGCTCTTGGCTACACAGCAGTCTTAAGGCAATTAGGGATGGCAAATTCCCCACGGGGCCCCACCTCACCCCGCCCCGTTTATAGCGAGGATGTTGAACCTTTTAGCTAAACGGGGATGGGGATGGGGACAAGTTTTGAATCCCCGCCGGCGCTGGGGCCGGGGATGGGGTAAACCCGCCCCGCCCTGCCCTGCCTCGATTAGGTGTAAAATTACTAAGATACCCTTGCCCATGTTATTATATTTACCAAACTAGCCTATACTATATATATACCATATATGTTGAAACCCTAAAACCTTATCCTAATTACCCAAGTCGTCGCCTCCTCCTCCTTATCTTCTCTCTTTCTTCTCTTAAGATTCGATAACAACGTCGGCTATTCCCATCCTTCCGAATCCGTCTCCGGGATCGGATTTTCTGTGTCCATCTGAATCCGTCTCCAGCATCGGCTCTTCCCCATCCTTCCGAATCCGTCTCTAACATTGTCTTTTCCCCCTCACAAGCATCGGTTGAAGAATTTTTTTTTTTTTTGAAAGTGGTTGAAGAAATTCTTGTTCTACATGTCTTCTCTTCCCTTTCCATCACTAAGGACTTCACTGTTATGAGGTGATTGTATATGTGTGTGTGTGTGTGTGTGTGTGTGTGTGTATATATATATATAATAGATCAAATCATTTTCTTTTTGATTGAATTGTGTTTTTATTTTTTTTTCCAACTGGAATTGATTTTTTTTTTTTTTTTACAATTGGAACTGAGATTTTTTTTTTTTTTTTTTACAATTCGAACAGAGAATCTTTTTGTGATTTTTTCTTTCATGTATATGTGTGATATTGAGAAGCAGCAAAACTTAATCAGGGGCAGGGTGATGGGGACGGGGGCGGGGAAGATGGTGGTGGGGCGAGGCGAGGGCGGGGATAGGGGTGGGATTGAAATTTTTAGCGGGTATGGGGGTAGGGACGATGGTAAAATTTTTGGCCGGGGATGGGGATGGGGAATGAGATCCCCGCTCCGTTGCCATCCCTGCTTGTAATTATCATATCATTATACTCCTTAATCTCATAAAATAATGCAACCAATGTATGTAAGATATATATATTTTGGGAGATTGTAAAAAATATATATATATTCTGTATAGGGGTGGCAAAATGAGTCAGGAACCATAAACCCACCTATATCCATCCGCCTTTTAATAGTTATGGGTGAACTATATTTAGTTTGAGGGTCAAAATGGGTTGGGTAATTTTTAACTACTTAATTTGAGGGTTAACTATATTCAACCCATATTTCACTCATCACATAATAAACACATAACACACATTTATTTTATATTGCACTCAATTCATTTCTCTCTCTAAAATCTCTCACTCACAATCCTCTCTTTCTATATTTGTCTCTCATCAATCCCCTCTCTCTAAGTTTCTCTTTCTAGAAATTTCTTCTAAAAAAAATAAATAATTAAAAAATAATTTTAAAAAATTTAAAAAATAATTTTAAATAATTAAAAAACTTTAAAATAAATTTTAAAAATAAAAAAAAATTAAAACCTTTCGAAAAAAATAATTTAAAAATAAAAAATAATTAAAAATTATCATGAGCAATTCTAAAATTTTATTTTTTATTATTATTTTGCCTCATTAAAGGGAGAAAAAAAAAATGTAAATCTCAAATTTATTTGTAACTACGCCAAAATCATGGTTTATTCTTTATTTTTTTTACTTAACTTTTTATTTTATATAATTTTAAAATCCATATTATTAAGGGTTATACTGGAGTAACAGGACTCATTGTCTTGTACAACCCTTATTATTATCCGGCTATTATTGTTAATAATTTTTAGGCAAGAAAAATATCTGATTTGGAAAGGATTGAAATGGAGTATTGGTGTTGGGAAGCTTGTGGACTGTTGGTCAGTTTCGCGGTAACTCTGAATGGTGGAGAAGTTCAATTGGTAAGTGATCTGATTGATGAAAATTCCAATTTTCATCAGAGAGATAGAAATCTAATTCTTTAGCTGTTTCTATTTGTTGGGCGCTAATCAAGTGAGTTGGTGGTTAGCCGTTGGTTGCACCAAAAGTTTGCAAAGATGTTGAACTAAGAGTGTGAGTGTGCAATATGGCCAAGTTTTAAATTATTAAAAGCCACTACTACCACTAACTAAAAATATAGCTAAGGTAAGTAGGGATCATCCCAAGGGATTGTGGGTACTGTTACAATGGAAACAATACATAGGGTTAGTAGGTCGAGTGATCAAAGATTGGTTGGATTGATTGACTAAGTTATTATGCAAATGAAATTAAAGTAAACAAAATTCAATGATTAATAAAGTAGAGAAAAATATAGAGGAAGGGACTTAAGGTACTAGAGCTCACCACTAAGCTTGACTTCACTAGACACTAGTAATTGTATATTAATGGGGAAATTGACTTATAACTTGTGTGTGTGTGTGTGTGTGTGTGTGTGTGACATTAATTGAAGCTAGGCATGGATGGCAAATAAGCATAGGTTGTCAAGCCAAATCAAACGGAAAGCACAACCAATCAAATGAGACCAAAATCCATTCAATGAAATCACAATTTATGCACACACAACTATCTAGAAACATACACCTAATGCATTCATAAGTATGGAACACCAAGGAACAAGAGTAGATTGTCCACAAATCTATGAATTTAAAGCAACTACACTACATCTACACTAAAGACATGAAATTTAACTTAGTAAGCTAAAGTTATGGTACAATCCATCAAGAAACAAGAGTGAACCATCAAATAAATTGCAAGAGTGTTTAATTAAGTTCTATGTTTTGACCATCTCTAGATTAACTTCATAAATACACATAGACATGCATAAATTCCACTAAATTTAGAGAAAAACACATGAATCATCCATTCTAGCATTCATAGACATATGGTTAGAAGTAGATAATCAATTGAAAGCATTAATCCATACACATCAAGTAGAAACCATAAGATATATATAAAAATCCAAGATCAAAACATTGTTACAAATAAATCCCCAAAAATATACAAAGAACTAAGTCTAGGAAGCAAACTTAGGGGCCACTCTAGCCCCAATTAGATGTCTAGCCACTCATTAAAGTAGTCATCCAATATCTAGCCTCCTCTCAAAATGTGTAAAGCTTTCTAATATCTAGCCTCCTCTCCAAGATATGAGATATAATTGGTGCGCCCCGGGTCGTCAACCCCAAAACCCAATAGTTTGTGAGATGTGGCCAAATTTTACATTTAAAAATTTCCACTGCTACCTTTCACTAAAAATATAGCTAGGCTGAGTAGGGATCAACCCAAGGGATTGAGGGTCATACTAGGATGAGGAATCAAGATTAGGGTTAGTAGGTCGAGTGATCAAAATGGTTGTGATTGGTTGAATTAAATTAGATGCAAATTAAATTAAAGTAAGAAATAATGCAATAGAGAGAATAAAAGAGAGAGATCTTGGGGTTTAGAGATCACCTCTAAGCATAGCTTTTCTACACCTTTAATGCATGATTAATGAGGGGAAGAACATGTATTGCAACAAACTCTGTGTGTGTGGTTGTTTCAACAAGCATGGATGACAAATTAAGCATATACTGTCTAAACAACATGGTAGATAGCACAACATATCAAATTAAGCCATTAATCCCTTCTTTAAGCTCACAATCCAAACACATCACAAGGTTAGAGATACATGTTACTTGCTTTTCATAAGTATGGAACATCAACAACAAGCATGGATTGTCTTCCCATTTAACAACTACACTACAACTAAGCTAATGACATGAAATTAAGCTAATTAAACTAAGAGAGAGGTACAATCCATCAAGAAATGAGTATGAACCATCAAATAAACCACAAGAACATGACATTAAGCACTATGTCTTGACAATCTCTAGATCTATAACATCAACACATATAGACATGCATCAATAACACAAGAAATAGAGACAAACACAAGAACATCTATTCTAGCATACATAGACATATGGATAGAATAAAATGATCAATTGGAAGCATTAAACCACATAAATCATTGAAGAAACAAAATCTATAGATATAATAGTGTCAAGACATGAATCACAATACAAATCCCCTCAAAAATACATAAATCAAGAAGTATAAAGCATGCTTAGGGCTAACTCTAGCCCCAAAAGGATGTCTAGCCACTCATGGATGATGTCCTCCAACCCTCAAGAGCAAGCTCCATGGAAGAAATCTGCTCCTTGGATGATGAAGAGTCTCCAATGGTGTCTCTAGCCTCCTCCTCTTCTTTTCTTCCTCTCTTAGAGTTCTACAAGGTATGATATGATATGATGTAAAAAGTAATCCTTATCCTTATATAGGTAGGTCAAATGACACCCAAAATGAGCTGGGGTTGTGCAGCAAATATTCCCCAATGATTGGATAAAGGACAACTTTTTGTGAGCTGAAAATTTAACTTTTTCGCACTGGACGAAGTTCGATCGATCGAACCTTGGACTTGGATCGATCGAACATGGCTGAGATCTATCGAACTTAGGCTGGATTGATCCTCAATGGCGGTGCCTTTTTGGATAAAAACAAATTTGAGATATTTTGAAGATATTTTTGGGAAAAGGACAAAAGTGATTGGTAGGGTGGTACAACTGGATAAGATCAATCATTTGGATAAGGACATGAATGTTCGATCGATCAGAGAAGGAAGTTGGATCGATCAAACTTTTGAGATCTTTGTTCAGGGACAACCATGGCTCAGATCCATCTTGAAGTGCTGAGATCGATGTAAGTTGGATCGATCGAACTTTTTCTGAGATTGATCGAAGTTGTTGAAATTCCACCGTTTGCTTCCTTTTGCTTTACTTTGCTCCTTTCTTTGATTCATCCCAGAATTGCTTCAATTATACTCTAATTTTGCTGAGTTAGCTTATTTTTGTGACGACCCTAGTTTTTAGGCTAACGTGTCCTGTGATCAACTGAAGATTGACCCGATAACGGATCCGATATGTGAAAACGAAAATAGAAAACAAGACTCTAAGAAGTCAAAGTGACCTTCCATGAGGTCGTGGAACTCAATGAGAACTGATGCGGAAGTAAAAGATCGAAAATATGACAATTAAGCCCCCAAGGACAAAATAGTCATCTTGCATAGAAATGACATCCCTAGAATGTAAATTGTTCTCGAGACACATCCATGACTTCCCGTGAAGTCACGAAATTCAAAAGAAAGTAGCAAAAGCGAATTACAAGAAAATCGGACAAAAATAGCCTCAAAGGCGTTCGGGTGCCACCGAACACACCACTGAAAAGATAACAAAAAAATAATTTGGGTGGACTCAAGAATTGCATGATTCGGAGTTCGGACGAAAGAGAAACGGCCTGACGAAGAAAAACAAGCACTTAAGGCTAAAAGGGTAAACTGGTAATTATCCAGGAAGATCTGGGTGCAACCGAGCACACCGTTGGAAAGACAACGAAAAATTAATCAAGTACAAAAAAAAGTTCACTTGATTTGGAGTCCGGATGAGGGAGAAGCGAGGGTTTGAAGTTGAGACGTCGCGGCGGCAAGACGAAGGCCATGATGCACACGGCGCCCATGCACGAGCCCACCGGTACCGATGCCGGCGCCCGATGGCATGCACATGCTGACAGCAAGAGAAAAAAAATGAGCTACCAGAACTGAGGCTTGAAAAGGAGGTCAAGACGAGTTTTTCTGAAAAAATACGAAGAAGAAACCCCCCCTAAAATCGAGTTTTCTACCCAAATTAGCAGACAGAATTGAGAAAAATTCACTGTGAAATCCCCAAAATGCCCCTAGATCAGAACTAGACAAGAGGGCAAAAAGCTGCTACAGGATCTGTCTACATCTGAGATCAAAAACGGGCAAGAAGATGAATTTTTCTGGGAAAATACAAAGAAGAAACCCCCCTCAAAATTGAGTTTTCTATGTGAATTACGAGAGAATTAAAAAAAATGCAATGTAGAATGCCTGAAATACCCCTCCATGAAATCTGGTCATGGAGGTCCAAAAAGCTGCTAAATAAAAAAAAACAGAAAACTGAACTTTGCGATGGATTTCTGATACCAAGATGATGTTTTCTGGAAAAACACGAAAAAGAAACCCCCCTTAAAATCACGTTTTCTAAGTGATCATATTGAAAGAAGAAAATAAAACTGATGTGAAAAGTCTAGAATGCCCCTAGATCAGATTATGCAACAAAATTTCAAAATGAGTCCATTGGAGGCTCAAAGCACAAAGGAAAGGGTTTTTCTTGAAAACGATCATGCACACAAATGTAACTTACCTATTTGGACATAATACAATGGTCCATGGCTTAAGAATACCACCGATGCAAAATTCGACCCCCCAACGGCCAAAAAGGCAAAAATGGACTTGAAATGAAAAACATGAAAACCAAAATTAGGAAATGGTTTCAAGTGACCGTTTGGCCCTTGGCAATACTTCATACAAGATTAATGAGACCTAGTAGAGGTTCTGGAACACACTTTACACCACCCAATTTGAAAATGAACCCTTAAAGGCCTGGTTTTTACTATTTAGCCCAAAAATGTAATATGTGAACTAAAATGCAAAAATGAACACTAAATGGTGTTTGGCCCTTGGCCACACCTCACATATGGCAAATGAATGCTAAAGGATGAATTATATACACAATGCACACATCGGTGCGAAAATGACATATTAAAACCCAAGTTTTCATGCTTTTCTCATTAAAGGTAAAATTTTACATTTTTCAATGTACATGGATTAGAAATGAAGTTTGGCCCTTGGCCACATATCATATACATAGAATGAATACCAAAAAGTGTGCTTAAGCACATAATACAAGTTTGGAATCAAATATACACATTTGACAAAATGGCTACAAATGGCTTTTCAAGTCAACCTTTACAAAAATTGAAACCTTTAGGTTTACAATCATCCAAGCAATGATGAACATCACGAACCAAGTCTTCGTACCTGATCAAATCCCCAGTAACTTCGGGGTGAGTAAACAAGTTTACTCGTAGAGAATGAGCATGCATCGACTCGATTTCTTTAGAGATTTTTAGGACTAACATGATATAATTCAAAAGAGATCATGCCACCTAACGTCTATGTCAAAGATTAGACTCAGGGATCATCCTAAGCTACCATGGAGTATAAGCAACAAGAATCATGATATATATACATATATGAAAAAAATCAAAGTTGGAATAATCCAAAAACACGATGAGAAGGATACTTGAACATAGATTATCATGAATTGTATTATCAATACAATTAAGCAATATTTATAATGATTCCATACAACATGACAAGAAAATACTAGAATACTTGGATCACATTATCAATGCAATTAACATGATTGGAGCATTCCAATTAACATGATAAGGTTAATACACGAAATCAAGAACATGGCATAATATCTATGCTACTAGACAAAGTTGGAACCATTCACATAACACAAAAACAGTTACACATGACATCAAGGATAATGCATAATATCTACGCAATTAAAAAAAGATGGGATATTCCATAAAACACGAAAAGAAAGATACATGGAGTTAGGAGCAAGGTATAATATCTATGCCTTTAAACATGGGTAAAATCTACCACATAACACGAAAAGAGTCTTAAATCTTCAAAGAATACACAGTTGAAATTTAAGGAGTTAAATCACGAATAAAGCATAAAATCATTGCAACGAGACAAGATTGGTGCATTTCACATACACGACAAGTTTAAATCTTCAAGGAATAGCAACTTCAAATTTAAAGAGTGAAATCAACCAATGTGAAAACTCGGATATCGCCTGGATTAAAACCGTACTCTTGAGATCACTTTAAGGCTACTAACCCATGGGTACCTTTCCCCTAGTGCGCACTATAGTGTAAAGGGACATTCCCCTGTACTAGAACCGAGTCCTAGCCATGTCAATTCTTGATTGATATCCCAAGTCCTAAAATCAACAAGTTATGCAAGTCAAGATTGTATCAAAATACAAGAAATGCATTAACCACATATTATGCACAACCAAGATTTTGGAACACATAAGTCATGCCCTAAGTTCTCGACTATGATGGCATGTGAAATGTCAAGAAATCAAAGTCTGCATTTATATAGACCACAACCAAGATAAATAGCACATGGAATCCATCGAAGCAAATATACCACAAGTATAAGGTACATGATATCAATTGCATACTAAACAACACATGTGTATATAAACCATTCCAATACAAATGAACATGTTCATTAAACACATTAATGAAACCAAGATACAAAAAGTCTAGATACATTATATCAAGGCATGATTAACGCGAGGGAGACATAAAAGGAAATTTAATCTACTTAAGGGATTAAATTATCAAGGTTACATGGCAAGTCCAAATGTTCTACGAACAAGTTATGTCAAGGATCATGTCAAGGCCAAGTTCAATGTCAAGTTTCAAGTTCATTTCATACACGACACAACCATGTGAGTTAAGTTCCATACAAGAGAAATGAATAAATGTAAATTTTAAAACTTATCCGATTATGCTCAATGTAATACACGTGAAGGAACTTATCAAGAAAATCATGAATACAATGTTAGAAACTTAATCAAGTGCATAGAAACATTAAATGGATTTTAATTATTTTATTTAATTAAAATCTCTAGATTTTGAAAGTCATCCAAATGACCTCAATTTAATATATGCTATACAACATGTCACAACTTGATTTAAGAACACGGTACAAGTACATTTCATGTAAGGTACGGCCACGAGTATTAAACTTTAATACTAAAAAAATAATAATTGAAAGGTTTCAAAACCAAATCAAATATTCTAGATTTAATTATGTGAAACTATATGACATGCATATCAAGAATTTCAAGTCGAAAATCCAACGGGATGAATAGTACAGTTGGAGCAATTTAATTAATCTAATTAATTAAATATTACTAGATTTCAAAACTTCTCCGATTACTCTCAAATTAATCTATGTTGAAGAGTATGCTAAGGCCTATTATAATATGTTATCACATGTTGATTTAAAGCTAGATAAGGCCACATGATTTTATATTTTATTCAAGATAAATATTAAATAAAATCGTCATTACTTGTCCAAATAATCTAGATTTAATATATGTCAATCTACATATCAAGGGGTAATATTCTATCATGCCACATGACTAAACAAAGCTATGGACAACCGGGAAAATTAAATCCTTCACAAAAAAATAAATAAATAAATAAAATCTCTAGATTTTGTGATTCAAGCATGCAATCAAGTTGTATAAGCATCACAAGCATGTAATATAGTAAGAAAGTAAATTATAACACTCCCTACCTCAATTTCAGATGAAATCCCCAAATCCTCACCGGAAGAAAAGTGTTCTGAAACTGCCGAAATCGAAGGGTTTTGTCGGGGACAACACGATCTACATGAATCCGAAGGAAGCCCCATGAAAATCAAAACTTGACCTCAAACCCAAACTCAAGAAATGGTCAGAAATGAATTCTAATAAGGGGGAATGGTAGAACACGTCGAGGGGGATAAAAAATGTGAAGGCCGAAGACTTTTCACTTAGGAAAAGTAGATCAAAGGAGGAGAGAGAAGGTGGCAGCTCCATGGGCATACATGGCTGCTTTAGGTCGTGTATGGAGAGTAGGGAAGATGAAAAATGAAATATCTCATCACCCTTTTATAGAAATCTCAAAAAGTGCCCCGAACGAGCCCCGCCGAGTCCGGAAAAGTGGATTTTGAGCAAACGTGCTCAAACGGCAAAACTCCATGAACGAAAAAGATTCAAAATAAGAAAATATGAGCAACAGAAGAAACGGCGTCAAAAATCAAGTTCCGAGTAGAGAGTTATGTCCCGAACAAGTTCGGCGGTAACTAGGTCTAGAAACTCTAAAACTGGAGAAAAATGACCAGAAGGAAATTCTATGAATTACAAGTCAACGAAAAGTGAAAATGAATCCTGTACGAGGATCCAGGCCCCCGATGAGATATTTTGCAATAACTTTCATTAATTGCACAATGGCCCCTACAAAAAGGGTTAACTGTGAAATTGCCCCTGAATGAAAATATCTTCCAAAAGATATTTTCTTAGATACCCCTGAAATAAAATATCTTCAAAAGATATTTACGAAAAACACCCCAAGAAATGAAAAAGATTCCAAAGAATTGTGCATCCATGCCCCTATGGACACCGGGAGCAACCAAAGTACTTTCTTGCAAAAGTAAAGATATGTATTTCGAGGAAACCATTCAAGATGAAGACACGTAAAGTCAAAAACCAACTCCGAGCATGAAAAGTGAGGTTTTGCCAAACAAGTGACAAAAGGGGAAAAGACAGAATAGGGAAAAGGACGAACTAGTGCATAGTGTCTGAAAAGTGAAAAATGCAGCAATGACTCGATCCTCAAAGGAAGTTGTCAATCCACATGGAAGAGTCTCAGAAACCATTTTTGAGCACTCGAGAAGACACTATGTGACAAGAAACAAAGCTCAGAAAAGAAAATTAAACGGAAAAAAATTTATCCGTAAAATTTTAGAAAAAAGGAAAGGGAGGTAAATGACCAGGTCGTTACAATTTTGGGGATAACTACCTGAAAATGGAAATAACATGAAATCAATACAAAATGGTAAAATAAGATAGATAAAGGTTCTAGAATACCTAAGCTTAAGGGGTTTAAATACGCACTTTTCAGTGCTCATCAGACCACCAAACTTAAATATTGCTAGTCCCTAGCAATGAACTACAAAGTAAAGGAATGAAATGAACAACTATACAACTATGAATCTAGGAAACAATAAATGGATAACGCCACTTTTGTAGGGAACACGATTGTACTTAGCATATGTAACAAGCATTTTTTAACCTAGGTTATCCCTAGTGGACGAGTGAAGTCTCGTGAGGGTTTCCAGAAATGGTACCCACAAACATTAAGCTCATTATTTCAAAAGAGGCACCAATATTGCAAACAAGCATTGGGAGAAAACTACCTCAAGTATGCAATTTTTAAAACATTTCTAAGCAATCTCCCAAAATCTCAACATCAAGCAAGAAAGTATGGTCCTCCATACATCAAGAAAAGCATATATATAAAGCAGGATAAAGTATATAGAACATCATAAAATCAAAGCCGACAGACTGGCTGCAAAAATAGTATACAGTGACAAAAATGTAGCAAGTATCACAGATATCAAGTATAATGAGGAAGAGAGACTGGGAATCTCAGGTGGATGAGGTAGGACAGGCAAGGTGTGCTCCACAGATGTCTCGGGAAAGATCACGAAATGCGGCCATGACATCCGTGCGGAGGGAAGCAAGGTCAGCTCTGAGGGCAATAGTCTCTGCGCAGATAGATACCACTGTGTCCTCCAGAGTCTGAAGACGCTCTCCAAAGCTGGGTATATGATCTGGAGCCTCAGGTGCTGGATCTAGAGAATGATGATCCTGAGTTTGCTCCTGTGCGTGAATGGGTGACTCAGCTGGAGAGTGTTGGTCTACGTCCTTTGCAGGCTGCTCTAAATTAATATCTATATGTACGGTAGCCAAATCGACTACTATATCGTCCGCTGCCGGGTCTGCTACTGCTACTGCCTCCAACTCCTTAGTTGACTCTACAGCATCGTCCTGAAGGCTCTTGATAAGATCATTGTAGCTCTTATCCCAGTCCTTCTTCTGGAAGTAACAGGATCCTCTCTCAGGGTGCTCCCGTGGATGGAAAGAATAGCGCTGGTCTAGCAAGATCTGGGTGATGAGGTGGCCAAATGGGAGAGACTTAACCCTTTTGGGCCTCACCTTGCTAATGTGATCATCATAGAGGTTCCTTATCACGCTCCAGATGAGCGTAGGGATAGACAGCCAATGCCCTGTATAGAAAGCATACAAAGCTGTCAAGTAGTTGCCTCTCTACTAAATCTTATGGCCGGCCATAAAGACATTATGGAACAAGATTGAGTTAAAGAACCACAAGTCATCTGGCAAATAGGTGCGGGTGGTGAAGGTCTCACCATCAACAAAATGTCCTGTAAGGAAAATGGCCATATCTACATATGAAGGCCAGTATAGCCTGGGATATATCTCCTATAGCTAGGGAGGGCAGTCATGTGGACAATGGCACGATCTGGATAATGTGTCCACAGTGATAGAAATCAGATGGCCATTAATGGAGGTCCTCAACTCCACCGTGTTACACGGGACAGGCTGGAGGTTCTGGAAGAACATCTGTACTAGCCTCGGGTACACCGGGTTTGTGACAGGTGTAAGAATGGCTGTTAGGCCTCTCCGTAATATATCATCATAAACGGATTGGGTAAGCACCGATCGGGAGAAGAAATCTGTGTCGAGGACTGACTCGTGTGCCACTGGAAGGCCTGAGTATCTGCGTAATGGCTGGTCTAACTCCTCGACTGACTGAGCTGGCTGTAGTAGAAATGGTATATGCTCAGCCTCAGCGTCATCGTGTGAAGGAGATGCACCAGCATCAGAGTGTAATCTACTGTTAGAATGGGGAGACTGTGTGGGCTCAGCTGGCTCCTCCTGGATGGGGTCCTGGGCACGAGATGGACCGGCCCCGTCATCCAAAGTCGGCCTGCCTCGGCGGTGATAGTCTCCGAGGGCTACAGCCTTAACCATAGCCATGGCCTGAAAAATAATTAAATCCTTGCAAGGGAAGTCAGTGCCAGAATAAAGAATTTAAAGCACAAAATAGAATTATGTATGTCAAGTAAGATAGATAAAATAGATAAATGACATGAATCTATGGAAGTGACAAGATGTGAACATGCTAAGCAGTATAAGTGTAAAATGCATCTAATGTGGAAAATCACAGGCGTTGGGTATGAATGAGATAGCATAGACACAAGATAAGATGCATTGAATGTGTCTATGAAATCTGTGAAGTTCGATCAACCACAAAAAATGTGAGATTGATCTCATATGATCGATCTGAGAAATTAAGAAACTAAGTTTAATCGATCTAACTCGATCGATCTGAGAAATATGTTCGATCGATCAAACTCTGTGAAGAACGTGGACAGTCACAGATCTATGACGTGGATGGCACGAGGCCTTCACGAACAAGTCATAGGCCCATCAACACAACATGGCATCAATCCTAGACACTTAACAAGGCCCATACTCCCAAAATCAAATCAAAAATAAAAAATATCACAAAATATATATACACATCTATACATATATATACAAAGTGAGTCAAATCTTCATCAATGGAGATTTCCATCATCAAAATAGCATGGATCTAACATTTAAAGCATGTATAAATCAAATCGAAGCTTGAAATACAAGATAAGATTCGGATCTTACCCAAATCGAATGATGAGATGAGATGAAGATCCGAGAGGACAGAGAGAGAATCGATGTTTGGATCTCGCCGGAGATGGGGAAGATGGGTGCAGCGGCGATGAGAGGAATAGGGTTTGAGAAGGTTAGATTGATCTTAGGAATTGATCTAGAAACCCTCGGTTTCATTTTTAAAAACTTCTCCGAACCAGTTCGATTAATCGAACTGAAACCTCAGATCGATCGAACTGAAATGATCTCTCTTTGAATTTTTTTTTGAATTTTTAAAATTTTTTTTTTAAATAAACATTAAAAATTGAAAATTGAAAATAAATTTTTTTTGGATTTTTGAAGAATTAAAATAAAATAAAATCTTTTTGGGGTTTTTGGAAAATAAAAAAAATAAAATAAAATATTTTTGGAATTTTTAATTAAAAAGTCAAAGCAAAGTCAAAGATAGTGAGATGAAGAACAGAGATCGATCTGACAGAGAGTTGAAAATATGTAGGTTTTTGGGTTCAGAAATTTTTCTAAGTGTTGGAACTCAAGATCAATTGAACTTGAAGTTTGGATCGATCTAAGAACTTGTAATTGATCTAAGAACAAGTTCAAACAATGGGACAGAGAAGTGATTTGGATATAGGTAGATGCAGGTTGAAAATTTTCTAAGTGTTGGATGCAGGACAAAGTTCGATCGATCGATCGAATACTCCTTGGAGATCGATCGAACTTATGCAAAATGCTCAATTTCAACATAAATGTGCATGCAGTCCTAATTACAGTTCCTAGCAATGCATATGAACCAAAAACAAGTATCTAGACTTCGTAAGAAATGAAATTAAAGATAGAAATGAGGGAAGAATAGGGTTTTGGCACCCTACGAAATATCTTACTAGTCTTTAACGTCTCTAGCAAAACGTTGGGCTCTTTTAGCCCAGATCAAATAACTTGTAGTGCATCCCTTCCTCAATGGGGTGATAAGTGTTTTGAACTCCACCCAACAAATGGTTCTTTAAGGAACTTGTTGGATTAAGCTCAAAAGATGTTTTCGGTCCTTGGTTAAGACAATCTTTGGGCTTCCACGCCCTTTCAAAACAAGATTTTGAAACAACTTTCTTTGGTTTCAAGGTTGAAGATGGACTTTTGGAAACCTTGGTCTCACACAAAAACTCAATTTCTTCACTTTTAAGGTCATGACATTTTTCTACAATATTAATCTCTTCGTGCTTGTCAAATGAATTGGGGGTTGGATTAAAAATATTCAACTTTACCTTTATGTGACCAAATGAGATCTTCATTATCCCCGTCCTACAATTGATGTTGGCATTCACGGTTGCCAAGAAAAGATGGCCAAGGATAACGGGAATTTGGCTCTTAGGATTTGGAACTGGTTCCGTATCAATGACAACGAAATCAACGGGAAAGAAGAATTTATCAATTTTAATCAAGACATCCTTAATGATACCCCTAGGCTTTTTGATTGATCAGTCGGCAAGTTGTAAAACTACCAACGTTAGTTTCAAGTCTCCTAAGCCTAATTTGACATATACCTAGTATGGAAGAAGATTAACACTTGCTCCTAGGTCAAGAAGAGCCTGATTAATGATATGATCACCAATGATGCATGAAGTAGTAGGTGAACCAGGGTCCTTAAACTTGGGGAGAGTGTTATACTGCAAAATTGAGCTTACTTGCTCGGTTAAGACCACTTTTCTAGATGCTTGGCTTTTGTTCTTCCTCTTTTGGGTGCACAAGTCTTTCAAGAATTTGGTATAAACCAGAATTTGCTTGATTGCATCCAAAAGTGGAAGATTGACTTTCACTTGCCTAAATACATCCATGATTTCATTTACTTTGGCCTTTTGCTTGTTATTTGAAATGGATCCTTTTAAGGCATCCGGAAATGGAGCTTTTGGCTTAAAAACCTTTTCAAAATTTTTCTTTGAAGTCTCTTCAACACAAGAAGTTTTCAAATCATTTTGCACATCTTTCTTTTCAAAATCACTTGTCAAATCACTTTTCATAACTTTCTCATTCAAATGGTCATGCACATGCAATGAAGGAGGAATATGATATGAAACGGGATGAGTGTCAACTTTTGGTTGCATCGGTTCACTCTCTTCATTGGATAACCCCACTTGGTTGTCCATAATCCTTCCCCTTCTCAAGGTAGTCACCGCATTGACATACTCTATTGTGTGACCTTCCGATGAGGAATGAGTCTCCACAACACATTGTTGCTTTTATGGGGCATTCAAAGGCATTTTTCCTTTTTCTCTTGCATTTAAAGTACTAGCTATTTGCCCTACTTGGGTTTCTAGCTTTGTAATGGATTGAGAGTGAGAATGAAGTAATTGTGTGTTTGCCTCTAAAGTGCCTAAAGCGGTCAAAACTTTCTCTTCAAAAGCGGGACTTCTAACATTTCCTTGCGAATATAATGGAGAGAATTAGAGAATTGATTTCCTTGTGATTGGTATGATGATCTAAAACCTTGGGAACCTTGGCTTTACATTGGAGGTGGAATGTACTTTCCTTGAAAACTGCCTTGGGAAGGGTTTGAGTTCTCCCCTTGGTTTTTCCAAGAGAAATTCGGGTGATTCCTCCCACTAGGATTGTAATGATTTCCATAAGGATTGTTCCCTCGATTAGCAAAAACAACATTTGCTTGTTCATGATGCTCACTTTGCACATGTCCATGGGGACAATTGGAAGTAGAATGCAAAACACTTGAACAAGTCATACATGTCTCATTAGATGTATAATAAGAATGGTTAGGGAAGGAAGATACTTGATTCGCTGAGTTTTGGTTGATTAAAAATTGATCAAACCTTTGAGATAATGATTTCATTTCGGCAGCAATTTCATTGGAGTGGTCGACTTGATGTAAGCCAACGTTCTTCCTACCACTAGAATTTCTACCATTCTTTGAGGATAAAGTACGATGCAAAGAATTTTCTCTCATGCCCTCATAAAGACGCCACACGTCATCCTCATGCCTATCAATGTAAGAGCCACCCATGGAAGCATCAACCATACCTTTGTAATTGTTTGATAAGCTCTCAAAGAAATATTGAACTACTTGCCTTTTGGGCATGTCATGATGTGGACACTTCCTAAGCAATTCATTAAAGCGTTCCCATGCCTCATGAAATGTTTCTCCATCCCTATGTGAAAATTCTCGAATTGAGGTTCTCATGGCATTGGTCTTAGAAACCGGATAGTACTTCTTCAAGAACTCTTGTTGCATTTCCGCCCAAAAAGTTATTGAAAAAGGCCTAAGATTGTTAAACCAATATTTTGCCTTATCTTTAAGGGTGAATGGAAAAATTTTAAGCCTTAAGACCTCTTCTGGCATGTCCGTGTATTTTACGGTGAAACATACTTCAAGAAACTCATCCAAATACTTGTAAGGTTCTTCACTTGGAAGTCCATGATAATTAGGAAGCATTTGAATGATTTGTGGCTTGATTTCATAGTGGTGTGCTCTAAATGGTGGCAATTGAATGCATGTGAGTGCATTATATTCATTAGGCACATAGTGGTCTCTTAAAGCAAGGGAAGGATTAGCAATTAGAGGTGCAACATGGGCACCTTGGTTGCCTTGAATAATGGGAGGTGGTGGAGCATAGATTGGCCTTGGCATTCCCAATGGAACTTGGCCTTGTTGTTGTGGTGGATGAACATATGGCCTTGGCATGCCTAATGGAACTTGAATGTTATCATGATGCACATTGGGGTGGAGAATACCTTGTTGGTCTATGTGACCAAGGTCCTCCACATGATCCTCATTGTGTCCTTCCATTGATAAAATGGATTGACTATAACTACCTCTTCCCCTAGGGTTTCGAACAATGGATTCAAGATGAAAATTTAAAGGAGCAAGAGTAGGTCTCAATGATCTACGACCATGCATGTAAAATGCAACACAATAAGTAATAACAACAATCAACAACCTTCCTCCACATTTAATGTTCCCATACTCCCATGCTTAAATAATATGCAAGAAAAGTAAATTGCCTCCACGCGGGCCGACGATTTATCTAAGAATTAAAATATAAGCCTCCACGCGGGCCGATGATTCAACTAAGGGATGAGTAAAGAAAAGCTCACAAAAGTCCTTTAGCACTTCAACTCCAAATTTTTAGCTTAGCTTAGCAATTTTTTAGATTTTTAGCATTTTTCCTTGCTTGCTTAGCTCTTTTGCTTGAATGCTCCTTTGCTTGCTTCCTAGCTCAATACTCCTAGTCAAACAAGAACAAAACACAGTAAGTAACAAAATTGAAAATAAAGTAAAGACACGATCAAAAGAGTACTAATTCCTAATTGATTCCACAAATACGACATTGCCAATCAATCAATCCCCGGCAACGGCGCTAAAAATTTGGTGCGCTCCGGGTCATCAACCCCGAAACCCAACAGTTTGTGAGATGTGGCCAAGTTTTACATTTAAAAATTGTCACTACTACCTTTCACTAAAAATATAGCTAGGGTGAGTAGGGATCATCCCAAAGGATTGAGGGTCATACTAGGATGAGGAATCAAAATTAGGGTTAGTAAGTCGAGTGATTAAAATGGTTGTTGGTTGTTTGAATTAAACTAGATGAAAATTAAATTAAAGTAAGAAGTAATGCAATAGAGAGAATAAAAGAGAGAGATCTTAGGGTTTAGAAATCACCTCAAAGCATAGCTTCTCTACACCTTTAATGCATGATTAATGAGGGGAAGAACATGTATTGCAACAAAGTGTGTGTATGTGGTTGTTTCAACAAGCATGGATAACAAATTAAGCATATACTGTCTAAACAACATGGTGGATAGCACAACATATCAAGTTAAGCGATTAATCCCTTCTTTAAGCTCACAATCCAAACACATCACAAGGTTAGAGATACATGTTACTTGCTTTTCATAAGTATGGTACAATCCATTAAGAAATGAGTATGAACCATCAAATAAACCACAAGAACATGACATTAAGCACTATGTCTTGACAATCTCTAGATCTATAGTATCAACACACATAGATATGCATCAATAACACAAGAAATAAAGACAAACATATGAACATCTATTCTAGCATACATAGACATAAGGATAGAATAAAATGATCAATTGGAAGCATTAAACCACATAACTCATTGAAGAAACAAGATATATATATATAATAATGTCAAGACATGAATCACAATACAAATCCCCTCAAAAATACATAAATCAATAAGTAGAAAGCATGCTTAGGGCTAATTCTAGCCGAAGAGGATGTCTAGCCACTCATGGATGATGTCCTCCAACCCTCAAAGGCAAGCTCCATGGAATAAATCTACCCCTTGGTTGATGAAGAGTCTCCAATGGTGTCTCTAGCCTCCTCCTCTTCTTTTCTTCCTCTCTAAGAGTTCTACAAGGTATGATATAATATGATGTAAAAAGTAATCCTTATCTTTATATAGGTAGGTCAAATGACACCTAAAATGAGCTGGGATCGTACAGCAAATATTCCCCAATGATTGGATAAAGGATAACTTTTTGTGAGCTGGAAATTTAACTTTTTCACACTGGAGGAAGTTTGATTGATCGAACCTTAGACTTCGATCGATTGAACATGGCTGAGATCTATCGAACTTAGGCTGGATCAATCCTCAATGGCGGCGCCTTTTTGGATAAAAACAAATCTGAGATATTTTGAAGATACTTTTGGGAAAAGGACAAAAATGGTTGGTAGGGTGGTACAACTGGATAAAATCAATCATTTAGATAAAGACAGGAATGTTCAATCAATCAGAGAAGGAAGTTGGATTGATCAAACTTTTGAGATCTTTGTTCAGGGACAACCAAGGCTCAGATCCATCTTGAAGTGCTGAGATCGATGTAAGTTGGATCGATCGAACTTTTCTTGAGATCGATCGAAGTTGCTGAAATTCCACCCTTTGCTTCCTTTTGCTTTACTTTGCTCCTTTCTTTGATTCATCCCAGAATTGCTTCAATTATGCTCTAATTTGGCTGAGTTAGCTTATTTTGGGGATAAGTACCTGAAAATGGAAATAACACAAAATCAATACAAAATGGTAAAATAAGAAAGATAAAGTTTTTAGAATACATAAACTTAAGGGGTTTAAATACGCCCTTTTCAGCGCTCATCAATGATGAATGTTACAAGTTATGATGTAAAAATGGCTCAAAATCCTTATATAGGTAGGTCAAGTGTCACACCTAATGGTCTGGGCTCATACACCAAGGTCCTTTTAATGATTACACTGTGAGCTAACTTTTAATGAGCTAGAATCTATTTTTTTTCGAACTTGAGGAGGTTTTATCGATCGAACTTGGCTGAGATCCATTGAATGCTGCAGAGATCGATCATCCTTAGCAGTACCTTTTTGAATAAAGACAAATCTCTGAGATATTTTTAGGAAGAAGACAAAAGTGGTAGGTGGGTGGTAGGTGTGGATAAGATCAAATCATTTCGATCGATCTGGAAAATGTTGGATCGATCAAACTTGTTGGATTCTTTTGGATAAGGGTAAAGGCTTGGATCTATCTTGAACTGTTTAGATTAATGAACTTTCGATCGATCGAAGAAATTCTGAGATCAATCGAACATGCTGAATTTCCACACTTTGCTTTATTTAGCTTGAGTTAACTTCTTTAATGCTCTTATTTGGCTGAATTGACTTATTTTTGGGATAAGCACTTAAAAAGGGCAATAACACGAGATTAGTCTAAAACTGGAAAGTAAGATAGATAAAGATCCTAGAATACCTTAGCTTAAAGAGTTTAAAAACACACTTTTCAGCGCTCATCATACCCCCAAACTTAAATATTGCTAGTCCCTATCAATAAATTATAAAGTAAAGAAATGAAATGAACAACTAAACAACAACAAACTAGAAAACAATAAAAGGATAACACTACTTTCGTAGGGAACACGATTGCATTTAGCATATGAACAAGCCTTTTAAACCCCTAGGTTACCCCTAGTGGACGAGTGAAGTCTCGTAAGGGTTTCCAGAAATGATACCCATAAACATTAAGCTCATTCTCACAAAAGAGGCACCAATATTGCAAATAAGCATCGGGAGAAAACTACCTTAAGTATGTAATTTTTCAACCATTTCCAAGCAATCTCCTAAAATCTCAACATCAGACAAACAAGTATGGTCCTCCACACATCAAGAGAATGATCATACAGATCAAAACAACTTTAGAATCCTTTTTAAGTGGACCCGTATCAAATATGTTGCTATCTAAGCTAACTAAAGAAATGATCACATCCTTACCCTCAAACTAGCACACAAATCTAGTCCCGATCGTCAAGACAAAGAGTGGACCTTTTATTAAAGCTTTATTGTTCTAGGTGTGCTTATTCTTTTCGCTGGATTTTTTTTTTTTTTTTCCTAATCCTAAGGATCAAAGATAGAAGCATAGTGCAATATGTTGATCTATTAAGCTTTCTAATGATCCATGAGGTCGAGCGTTAGGTTAATAACTCCCAAACCATACTATTTTAGGACATTAGGTGTTTAAACACCCCTAAGGACTTACAAGCTCAAATCAACTAGGCTACAAATCGAGACAACCTCTATCTAATCATGTCCCACTTCTCACCTTTTGGGAGAAGTCCTCACTTTTTTATTGCTTTTGCAACATTTTTTTTTTTAGTTTAATTATTAACCTAGCGTTTGGGCCCTCCACCTTTTGGCACGAGAAGTTCAGTGCTTGATGAGGCTAGAATCCTGACTACTTAATGAAAAGGGTTTGTTACCCACTTTTATCATGATGAAAGCTTTCAATGCACTAATAGCTCAATTGGGATATAACCAATTCAATAATTAACAAAGCATGTACCCCAAAATTGAATCGTAGTGTGCACCTATGCTAGTGTAGAATCCTAAAGTGAATCTCAAAATAATCACAAAATTAGGATGATGTGGACCACAAGTGCAAGCAAAATATCAATCTTTCAAAAAATTTACTCCTAAATGGCATCCACAAGGCATACAAGAAGTATTAGACTCTTAAGTCAAGTAATTTTAAAATTTTAAGCAATATAGTCCTCAAAAGATCAAAATCACAGCTAGTTATGGCCTAATCATAACAAATCCCTCAAATACACAAGTCACGCTTAAAATTTTAAATTGAAAGCAAATACTGTAACAGCACCCATTACCCCCAAACTTAAATGGCACAGTATCCTCAATATGCAAAGAGAACAAAGGAAAGAGTATACCAGTGTGGCTATGGTAAAGAATGGCCAGGACAGAAGTATCCAAAGTGGGTGGTATAACCCCCCCAAACTTGGGATTAACTGTGGTCCTGAAAAGATGGCACTGGGAGAAAAGCTGGTCAGATAACAAAGGGGATAATAATGGTGCACAGTGGACATGCAAGTGTAAATGGGATAATAATAAATGAACTAATGAGAGAGGAAAATGATGGTCCTTAAAAAATTCAAGCAGCACTCTCTCACTGAAGTCATTGGGATGCACCTGATAATGGAGTCAGTCATAGACAGATATATTAATAGAAGAATATGACATCCAAAAGATCATGCATAAAATAGGAAAATAAAAGTAGTACATGGTACATTACAGTAATAGGGCCGACAGACTGGCCGCAAAAATATCACAATAGTATCACAAGAGCAATAATGTATCACAGATATAATGGAATAATGAAAGAGAGGAATAGAGATCAGGCAGATGAGGTAGGGCGAGTGGGGCGTGATCCCCTGATATCTCTGGATATGCCCTGCAGCGCAGCTAAGACATCGGAGCGGAGAGATGCCACATCTGACTGAAGAGAGACAACTGTATCCTCCAAGGCGTGGATATGCTCTCCAAAGCCGAGTGTCGGTGCTGGAGCCTCAGGTACCACTGGATCATGAAACTGTGGTACATCATGAGCCTACTCTAGGAAATGTAACGGCGACCCCGCTGGAGAGTGATGTGGTAACTCCTCTACTAGAGGCTCCTGCTCCAAGTGTATATCCATATGTACGGTAGTCGCCAGTGTATCTGCTGCCGGATCGTTTGTTGCCGTTGCGGCTGCTGCTGCTGCTGCTGTAATCTCCTCCTCCTCAAGCTCCTCGACTGCTAGAACAACGTCCTCCACCAAACTTTTAATAAGAGCATTGTAGCTCTTATTTCACTCCTTCTTACCATAATGGCAAGCTTTTGTCTCTGGATACTCATCTGGGTGGAAAGGATAGCGCTAATCTCGGAGGATTTGAGTGATAAGATGGCCAAATGAGAGGAAAGTGGCTCGCCTGGGCTTGGCTTTACTGATGTAAGTCGAATACAATCTCATCATGACACTCCCATAGAGTGTTGGCATAGATACCCAGTGGCCTGTATAGAATGAATATAAAGCAACCAGAAAGTCTGAATGCCTCTGGATTTTATGGGCCGCTATAAATATGTTTCGGAAGAGTTCCGAATCGTAGAACCAAAGGTCATCGGGCAGATAAGTCCGGTGGCGAAAGTCTCGCCATCTACATAGTGGCTAGTTAATACCACGGCTATGTCTGCATATGAAGGCCTCCACTCCAAGAGAGGATAATGAACATCAGGAGGGAAGACATACGGGCATCGAGAAGATCTGGCAAGAATATCAATTGTGATCCGGATGGGGTGGCCATTAATGGTCGCGTGTAGCTTTGACAAGTTACTCAGGGCCAGCCGGAGGTTCTGGTAGAACAACCGAACAACCCGCTGGTAAACTGGATATGTAATTGGGGCTAAAATAGCTTAAATGCCCCTCCGGTCTATATCATCGTAAGCGAACCGAGTCAGGAGATATCGGGAGAAGAAAAAAAATATCAAATACTGACTCATGCGCCACCTCAAGGCGTGAGTATCTCCTAGTAGGTCTGTCGTAGTACTGGCCTGGCTGTGCCGGTGGTGGTGAGGGAGAAGGTATATGCGCAGCCTCAGCTGAAGAAGATGATACAGAAGCTGAAGACTGTAGTCTAGAGTCAGCTGATGGGGATTGAGCTGGGTCTGCCTCTAACTGCTCAGCCTCATGAAGCTGCACTAAAGCTGGCTCCGAAATGGGATCCTGAACATAAGATGGTCCTGCCTGCTCCTCTACTCGCTACCTCACTCGGCACGGATAATGCCTATGGGTAACAATCTTTACCCTAGCCATAGCCTACAAAACAGAAAGAAAAACACTTGCAATATAAGTTAGTACCGACATAAAGAATTGAAGAACAGTATATAGAAACATGTATGTCAAATAAGATAGACAACTCAGAATAATAATCATGAATCTATGCAAGTGATGATGCAACCAAATAAACAGTGACCAAGTGAAACATGCTAAACAATATAAATAAAGAATGCATCCAATGTGGAAAACACAGGCATTAGGCATAAATAAGATAGCATGGAATACAAAAGATGGTATGTGAAGTGTATAGGCAAATCTGTGAGGTTCGATCGATCAGGAAATATGAGATCGAGTCAAGTTGGATTGATCTGGACTTAAGTGAGATCGATCTTTATAGATCGATTAAACTCTGCAAAGAATGCAAATAGTCACAGATCTGTGACGTGGATGGCACGGGGGCACCCAAGCAAGCTTGTGGGGCCCTCTCACACAACAATAACACAATATTGGTCACTTGTCTTGGCACGTGACCCTCCAAATCAATTTGAAAATGAAAATATATACAAAAAGCTATATACATATATATACACATATATACACATGCTTCATCAACTCAAAAATGGCAAGAATCAAACATGGGAAGCTCATATCTAACATGGCAACATAAAAAATATATGATTGAAACTCAAAACCCAAAATTACAACTCAACTTACCAAAACAGACAAGAGAAGTGGAGGTTGAGAGAGATGAGTAGATTTGAGATGAGGGAGAGAGATTCGAGGCCTTGGAAACTTGCCGAAGGGTTCACCGGAGCTAAAAGGGATGGGTTTGCAGCGACAAGAGAGATGAGGGTCTGAGATCGATTTACAAATCGATTAAAATGACCCTAAGTTTTATTTTAAAAACTGGTCCCGACAAGTTCAATCGATCTGAAAAAATCTCAGATCGATCGAACATAAATCGATCTTCAAAGAAACACAGATCGATTTATGCTTCAAAATGGCAAAGTATTTTTGAAAATTAGTTTTTGGATTTTTGAAAACTGAAAAATATTTTATGGATTTTTAGAAAAATTTTAAATAAAATGGAATTAAAAAGAAAATATTTTTTAGATTTTTGGATAATAAAATTAATAAAAACCTTTTGGAATTTTTTTTGAAAATATAATTTTTTTTAAGATAAAAATAAAAACAAAAATAAAAATAAGATAAAATGAAAATATTTTTAGATTTTTGAAAAAATTTTCCTAAAATTAAAAATATTTTTGAAATTTTTGAGAATAAAATGAAATAAACTAAAAATTCAAAATATTTTTGGATTTTTATTAAATTAAAGTTCAAAAGTCAAATCAAAGTCAACAAAGTGGGTACAGATTGATCAATCCAAGATCGATCTGGAAGATACTTCGATCGATCGAACAGGTAAAAACCTACAGACAAGTTCGAACGATGCACAGAGAGGCCTTTTTCATGGATCTCAAAAATTTTCTAAGTGTAGAGTGAAGATCGATCCAAAAAAAAGTTGGATTAATCTAGGAACTTTCAGATCGATCCAAGAAAATTTTTGATTGATACACAGAGAACTGATTTATGCAGGAAAATTTTGATCAATGGAACAGAGGGATGATTGGATGTAGGAAGGGATGTTTGATCGATCGAACTTCTTTTGAGATCGATCGAAAAGGAACAAAATGCCTATTTTCAAAATGAAAATGCATGCATTCTTAATCATAGCTCCTATCAATGTGTATAAACCCCAAAACATTATCTAGACGATGTAAGAAATGAAATACAAAATAGAAATGAGGGAGAAATAGGATTGTAAACCCTATGAAGCATTTATTAGTCTTTAACATCTCTAGCAAGACGTTGGGCTCTTTTAACCTGGATCAAATATCCTGTTATGCAACTCCTCCTTGACGGGGTGAATGGATTTTTGAATCCCACCCAAAAAATTGCTTCCTATAGAACTCATTGGATTTGATTCAAACAACATTGACGGTCCTTGGTCAAAACAACTCTTGGGCTTCCATACCCTTGGAATACTTGACTTTAATGCAACTTTCTTTGCTTTCAAGTTGGTAGACAAACCATGGAAATGTTCAACATCAAGTAAATACTTAACTTTATCAAATTCATGGTTTACACACACTTCTATAACACACACTTCTTCATGGTGGTCCATTGAATTCAGGGTTAGGTTAAAAATGTTCAACTTCATTTTCATATGCCCAAATGAGATTTTCATTATCCCCATCCTACAATTGATGTTGGCATTTGAAATTGCCAAGAAAGGACGGCTAAGGATAATGAGAATTTGGCTCTTGGAATTCGGAACCGGTTCCGTGTTAATGACAATGAAATCGACCGGGAAGAAAAACTTATCAATTTTAATCAAAACATCCTCAATGATACCCCTAGGATTTTTTATGGATCGGTCGGCAAGTTGTAAAACTACCGACGTCGGTTTCAAGTCTCTTAAACCCAATTTAACATATACCGAGTATGGAAGAAGGTTAACACTTGCTCCTAAATCTAAAAGAGCCCGATTGATGACATGGTCACTAATGATGCAAGAAGTAGTAGGTGAACCGGGGTCTTTGAACTTTGCGAGAGTGTTATGTTGCAAAATAGAGCTCACTTGCTCGGTCAAGACCGCTTTTCTTGGTACTTGGTTTTTGTTCTTCCTCTTTTGGGAGCAAAGATATTTTAAGAACTTGGCATATGCCGGAATTTGCTTAATTGCATCCAAAAGTGGGGGATTAATTTTTACTTGCCTAAACATTTCAATATTTTCATTGGTCTTGGTCTTTTGTTTATCAAGATAAAGGGATCCTTTCAAGGCATCCAGAAAGGGAGCTCTTGGCTCAAAAGTTTTTTCAAAATTTTTCTTTGAAACATCATCAACATAAGAATTTTTCAAGTCCTTTTTCAAATCATGTTTTGATTCAACTTTCAAATCATTTTTCAATGCTTTCTCAACATGATGATCATGCACATGTAATGAAGGAGGAATAAAATGTGAAACGGGACGGGTGTCAACTTGTGGTTGCACCGGTTCTCTTCATTGGACATACCTTCTTGATTGTCCACAATCTTCCCACTTCTCAAGGTTGTCACCCCATTGACATGTTTAATTGTGGGACCTTCTGATAAGGAATGAGTCTCCACAGCACATTGTTGCTTTGGTGGGGCACTCAAAGGCATTTTCCCTTTCTCTCTAGCATTTAAAGTACTAGCTATTTGCTCTACTTGGGTTTCTAGCTTAGCAATGGATTGAGAGTGAGAATGAAGCAATTGAGTGTTCGCCTCTAGAGTGCTTAAAGCGATTAAAACTTTCTCTTCAAAAGTGGGACTTCTAGAATTTCCTTGAGACTAAAATGGTTGATTAGGGAAATGAGAATTTGAAATTTGATTTCTATGTGATTGTAATAATAATGATCTAAAACCTTGGGAACCTTGGCTTTGTATTGGAGGCAGAATATACTTTCCTTGAAAACCACATTGGGGAGGGTTTGAGCCTTCCCCTTGGCTTTTCCAAGAAAAGTTCAGATGGTTCATCCAACTTGGATTATAATGATTGTCATAGGGATTATTCCCTTAGTTAGCAAAAATGGCATTTGCTTACTTATGGTTGTCATTTTGCACATGTCCATGGAGACAATTGGAAGTAGAATGTAACACACTAGAACAAGTCATATATGATTCATTAGATGCACGATGATGAACACAATTAGGGGAGGAAGACATTTGATTTGCCGAAGTTTGGTTAATAAAAAATGATCAAACCTTTAAGATAAGGATTTCATCTCAGCGGCTATATCATTGGAGTTGTCAACTTGATACAAGCCTATATTCTTCCTTCCACCTAGATTTCTACCATTTTTAGAAGACAAAGATCTATGCAAGGAATTTTCACTCATACTTTCATACAATTACCAAACATCATTTTCATGCTTATCAAGATAAGAACCATCCATAGATGCATCAACCATACCCTTGTGATTATCCGGTAAACTTTCAAAGAAATATTGAACTAATTGCCACTTAGGTATGTCATGATATGGGCACTTCCTAAACAAGTCATTGAATTTTTTCCATACCTCATGAAACATTTTCCCATCCCCTTAAGAAAATTCATGAATGGAAGTTCTTATAGCATTGGTCTTTGATACCGGGTAGTACTTTTTCAAGAACTCTTGTTACATTTCTGCCCATGAACTTATCAAAAAAGGCCTAAGATTGTTAAGCCAATATTTTGCCTTATCTTTGAGGGTAAAAGGAAAAAGTTTGAATCTTAACACTTCTTCTGGCATGTCCGTGTATTTCATTGTGGAACACACTTCAAGAAACTCATCTAAAATGCTTATAGGGTTCTTCACTTGGAAGTCCATGATAGATAGGAAGCATTTGAATGGTTTATGGTTTGATTTCATAGTGAGGTGCTCTAAATGGAGGCAATTGAATGCAAGTGGGTGCATTATATTCATTAGGCACATAATGGTCTCTTAAAGCAAAAAGGGGATTTACAACCGGTGGTGCTACTCGAACACCGTGGTTAGCTTGAACCATAGGAGGTTGTGGAGCAAAGATTGGTTGAGGCATTCCCAATGGAATTCGGCCTTATTGTTGTGGTGGAATAAATGGTCTAGGCATGCCTAATAGTACTTGGATGTTTTCATAATGCACATTAGGGTGGAGGATGCCTTGTTGGTCTATGTAACCAAGGTCCTCTACATGGTCATTGTTTTACTCCTCCATTGATGAAATAGAGTGATGAGAACTATCTCTTCCCCTAGGATTATGAATAACCGATTCAAGATGAAAATTAAAAGGGACAAGAGTAGGATTTAATGACCTACGACCATGCATGCACTAGCAAAGACAATAACAAGAAATAAATAAGTAACAAACACTTCGCCCCCACAACAAATCAACAAATCTTCACATACAATGATCATATACTCCCATGCTTGAACAATCATGCAAAGAAAAGTAAATTGCCTCCACGCGGGCTCACGATTTATCTAAGAAATGAAAAACAAGCCTCCACGCGGGCTAACAATTTAACTAGAGCTTGAGTTAGAAAGATCTCACAAAGGGTCCTTAAGCAACTGCAATTTAACTTTCAACTTCCGAGCCTTGCTTTGCGTTGCAATTTTTTAGATTTTTAGCCTTTTTGCCTTGCTTAGCTCCTTGCTTTAAATTCTCCTTTGCTCAACTTCCTTCACTCAATGCACCTAGTCAATCAAGAACAAACACAATAAGTAACTAAGAAGAAAATAAAATAAAAAAAAAAAAAGACACGATCAAAAGAGTACTAATTCCTATTTGTTTCCAAAACACGGCGTTGCCAATTAAATCCCCGGCAACGGCGCCAAAAACTTGGTGGTTAGCTTTTGGTTACACCAAAAGTTTGCAAAGATGTTGAACTAAGAGTGTGAGTGTGCAATGTAGCCAAGTTTTAAATTTGTAAAAGCCACTACTGCCTCTAACTAAAAATATAGCTAGGGTGAGTAGGGATCATCCCAAGGGATTGTGGGTACTGTTGCAATGGAAACAATATATAGGATTAGTAGGTCGAGTGATCAAAGATTGGTTGGATTGATTGACTAAGTTATTATGCAAATGAAATTAAAGTAAACAAAATTCAATGATTAATAAAGTAGAGAAAAATATAGAGGGGAGAACTTGGGGTACTAGAGCTCACCACTAAGCTTAACTTCACTAAACACTAGCAATTGTATATTAATTGGGAAATTGACTTGTAACTTGTGTGTGTGTGTGTGACATTAATTGAAACTAGGCATGGATGGCAAATAAGCATAGGTTATCAAGCTAAATCAAATAGAAAGCACAACCTATCAAATAAGACCAAAATCCATTCAATGAAACCACAATTTATGCACATACAACAATCTAGAAACATACACCTAATGCATTCATAAGTATGGAACACCAAGGAACAAGAGTAGATCGTCCACCTATCTATGAATTTAAAGCAATTACACTACATCTACACTAAAGACATGAAATTTAACTAAGTAAGTTAAAGTTGTGGTATAATCCATTAAGAAACAAGTGTGACTATCAAATAAATTGCAAGAGTGTTCAATTAATTCTATGTTTTGACCATCTCTAGATTAACTTCATCCATACACATAGACATGTATAAATTCCACTAAATCTAGAGAAAAGCACACGAATCATCCATTCTAGCATACATAGACATATGGTTAGAAGTAGATAATCAATTGAAAACATTAATCCATACACATCAAGTAGAAACCACAAGATATATATATAAATCCAATATCAAAACATTGTTACAAATAAATCCCTAAAAATATACAAAGAACTAAGTCTAGGAAGCAAACTTAAGGGCTACTCTAGCCCCAAGTAGATGTCTAACCACTCATTGAAGTAGTCATCCAACCCTCAAAGGCTATCTCCATGGTAGGAATGACCTCCTTCTTGATGGAAACCTTAGAAGAATAGAAGAACTCCCAAAATGTGTAAAGCTCTCTAATCTCTAGCCTCCTCTCCAAGATATGAGATATGATGAATGTTACAAGTTATGATGTAAAAATGGCTCAAATCCTTATATAGGTAGGTCAAGTGTCACTCTCAATGGTCTGGGCTCGTACACCAAGGTCCCTCCAATGATTGCATAATGAGCCAACTTTTAATGAGCTAAAATCTTTTTTTTTTTTAACTTGAGGAGGTTCGATCGATCGAACTTGGCTAAGATCCATCGAATGCTGCAAAGATCGATCATCCTTAGTGGCGCCTTTTTGAATAAAGACAAATTTCTAAGATATTTTTGGGAAAAAGACAAAAGTGGTAGGTGGGTGGTAGGTGTAGATAAGATCAAATCATTTCGATTGATCTGGAAAATGTTGCATCAATCGAACTTGTTGGATTCTTTTAGATAAGGACAAAGGCTTGGATCCATCTTGAACTGTTTAGATCGATGAACTTTCGATCGATCGAAAAAATTCTGAGATCGATCGAACATGCTAAATTTTCACTTTTTGCTTCATTTAGCTTGAGTTAACTTCTTTAATGCTCTTATTTGGCTGAATTGACTTATTTTTGGAATAAGCACCTAAAAAGGGCAATAACACGAAATTAGTTTAAAATGGGAAAGTAAGATAGATAAAGGTCTTAGAATACCTTAGCTTAAGGGGTTAAAACGCGCACTTTTCAGCGCTCATCATGAGTAAGCTGGCTCTTCAAGCTAGGGAGGCGCGTCTTAAGTATGGTTGGGGACGATCGACATAGCGGAGGAGGCGGCGAGGGCATACGACGCCGCCGCGAAGGAGTTTCCATTTTTGTAGCAGCCGTTTCATGTTTCTCAGGTAAACAGAATTTTGCCGCCGGCAAGTCAGGTTGTCTATTTTGACCAATTCCTGTGGCCTGAGAAGATGAATCAAGACTATCTCCATCAGCTTCAGAATCAGTGGCTGATGTTCGATCACGCGGCGACTTTCCAAAAAATTAGTCCTTACGACGGCGACTTTCCAAAAAGAGAAATTAGTTCCAAAAAATTTAAAAATTTAAAAATATTAAAAAATTAATAATAATTAAAAATAATAATTAATGGGTCCACGGGTCATAACGGGTTGACCCTGTCCATTTTCAACCTGCCCATTTTTAACCCGTTCAAAACGGGTTGAATATGGGTCTTGACCTATATTGACCAGTCCATTTTCAACCCAACCCAAACCCGACCCAACCCACCCATTTGCCACCCCTAATTCTATAATTGGCAACTTTCGGTACCAAAACAAGTCTTAGTCGAGTTGTAAATTCAAGTTACTATATCGGGATCGATAGTGATTGCGGAATTGGAAGGTTGTTCAAAATTAATATAACTGAGATCATTCGAGAAAGGTAAGAACAACACTTTAGGAAGGAATCTAAAATGGTTAGGATACATTCCACACTTGATATATTTTCAGAAATTTCAAAAACAGGGTTTTTACCAAGTTCAGCCTGAAAATTCAAGTCTGCTAAACTTGAACCAGTTCAACCCCATTGAACTGGTTCAAGGCCTTCAAGACTAGCTTCGAAATTCTCACTGCCAATCTTGAACCGGTTCAACACCCTTGAACCAATTCAAGAAGTCCTATTCAGATTACAATTCTAGTTTCTTGTTTCAGATTTCTTTCCTATTTGGTTTAGAATTGTTCCAAGTCCTATGCACGAAATTTTCTATATTTTTAGAGGGACTGGGACATCCTAAACTCTATATAAATCTTGTTATACACATAGGTTTATTCATGGCCTTAAGGAACATCAATTCTATATTTTAAAAAAGCCTTTAGAGATATATTTTTATACACGTCTTTTGCATACAAAATTCAGATCTTATTGAAAGCCATCTTTGAGAGATACTTTTTATTCATTCAGAAAATCAATCTAATTTTTTGAATTTTTTTGAGAGCACACACATAAACACAAGAGTGATTTAGGAGTGTTGTTCTCTATCTCATCAGAATTGGAGCATAATCAAAAATTCAGAAATTCTGAAAAAGCAAAATTCACTCATTCTTCGTCAAATTCAGATTTAGAAGAAAAGGGGTGAAGCGATCACACTTTGAAGGGATCAGAGCATTCGTGGAGTGTTGTCTGATCTACCTGCGACTCTTCTATAGAGATCGAGAGTAAGCCTAAGGTCAAGAGCTGTTGGACGGGGAAGTCGCAAAGCCAGGGATTGTCAGCAATTGGTTTTTGGTAGAACGATAAGGTGTGAGACTGAGTCAAAGTTCAGTATACTTTACTACAAACATAGTGGATCGTTCATCTCAGGATTGCACAGTCCAATAAGGTTTTTTTTGTTACAATTGATCTATTCTATCAATTGGGGTCTCCTCGCTAAAATCCTGGTGTCATCTTTCAAACTCTATTTACTTTACTTGCACTTTATTTTTGCTTTATGGTTTGATTTTAGTTTTATTTTGGTAAAATTAAAATAAGTAAAAATTGGATACAAGAGCAAGTTAAATATATTTACCATCCTTTAGGTTATCTAACATATTATATTCCACAACCATTCCGCTACACACAAACTCTCAACTCAACAAGTGGTATTAGAGCCATCCTCTATACATTGAGTTGTTCCTTGTGGAAGTTTATTTTTTTTTTTGAAAAATAAAATTATTTTTGTTTTCAAAAATTCATGATGGGAAATCCTATGAATAAGGGTGAGTTGGATCTTGTTTTTGATGGTTTAAGTTCTGATGAGGAACTTTTTCATTTATATAAAAGATTTGGAAGACTCTTTAAAAATAGAAAAAATAAAAATTTTAATAAAGGAGATTCTTCTAAATTCAAAGATAAGAAAAATAAGAAAGATACTTCTAGTGCTTTTCTTGTTCATGTTGATAATGATACTACTAATAATTCTTCTTTTCGTGTAGGAGATTCTACTAATGTTTGGACATTGAGCAAGGTTGGTTCTTATGATTCGGATGATAAGAAAATTAAAGAAGAACCAAGTGAAAGTAATACATTGAAAAAAATTTAGGAAATGTTAAAGGCTAGTCGGAAGCAGTCTGCGGAACTATATCTGATGAAAAAGGAGAATGATACCTTGAAGAAGGAGAATAAGCAAAAACATAAATTGCTTAAGGAGAACAAAGTTGAAATTCAGAATCTTCAAGGTAAAGTAAAAATTCTCGAGAGCGAGGTAAGTCAAGTTAATTCTGTTAGAGAATCTCTTATTGCTAAAATTAATTTTCTAGAACCTAAATTGGAAAAATCTTAAGAGAAATTAATTGTTTTTACTTATGGACATATTAAGCTTGATAACATGATTAGTGTTGGTAAGCCTGTATGTGATAAAACTGAATTAGATTTTAATGAGGCTTCGTCTAGTAAAAAGGGTCACACTATTTTTGTTAAATTGAATGTGCCTATTGTTAAGCCTAAAATTTTTGTTGAGCCTATGCATGCTAAGAATGTGTCCAAGGTGCCTTAGTATGGTAGAACTGGACATAATCAACACAGTTGTTATAAAAAGAAAAAGGATAATTCTTGTTCTGATTTTCATGGTTATAATTCATTTACACAGAATAGGTTTCATGCTAGAAAGCAAAATAATTGGAATAAACTTAAAAACTTTGTGTTAAAAGGAATTAACATAAGAAAAAGAATGTTCTTGATGTTCCTCAAAAATCTCTTCAAAAATTGAAAGTGAAAGCTATTTAGGTGAAGAAAGAGGATTTGAGGTTATATGTGCCTTTTAATGCAATGGAATGGAATTTGTTTCCAATAGGTCATTGGGTGCAAAACCCCTAGAGTAAATCCTAAAGAGGTTTTATGGTCATGGACTATGCTTTGATGAAAATCTTGTTTCCATTGGACCATATCTTGTAGTTTAGGATTTAGGTTGTTTTTCTTTCATGAGAAAGTGAAGATCATATTTTTCTTGTCAATACATGAGTAATAATTATTTCTTTTGAATTAATTATTTTTGAATGCAAATTGGGGACACATGATTATTTGATGAAAAGATTCTTGATGTGTAATCTATATGTTGAAAGACAAATTGCTGTGTTTATTTCTTTTTAGAGACGAGTTTCTTGAGTTCATATTTTTCATATGCACTAGTTCAACTCTAAAAAATTTAATTGGAAATCGTTGTGAAGTTGACTAGGTCATATTGCTCATAAAAGTAATGAAGGTCATTATTTTTTAAAAAAAATAAAGCATGTGTTTGGAAAAAAAATAATGATGAAATTTTAGCATGAAAAGAAAAGAAAAATCAAAAGAATGCTGAAAATCTTTACTAAGGAAAAGACTACCTATTGAGACTAGTTTGAAAGCTCCTACTAGATTTTGAAGATGAGCTATTTGAGTAAAAAGAAAGGAGGAGACAAGTCGAAATAGGGAATTGTTGTCTACTCTTTAGAGTGAAAGCCGTCTTACTTAGAAAAATTTGCTCAAAACAATCTTATCTTGATACTTTTCAATCAATATGATTTAAACAGTTGGTCAACGTGATTTGATTGAAATTTGATGAAATTGGATTCCACACACACACATATGAACTTGTTAGTCAAATTTCTAAGTCTTAATAAAAATTGCAAGTTGAATTTTATGTTGTGATTGCATGCTTGAGAATTGATCTGATTGAATAATTTATGGGAACTAAAAATTGTGTTTTAAAATTCTCTTGAATTCTTCGCATGCTTGAGAATTGATCTGATTGAATAATTTATGGGGTCTTAAAATTGTGTTTTAAAATTCTCTTGAATTCTTCAGAAATTTTTGGATCTCGCATATACTTGAAATTCATGGAAATTCCTATCTTATATTTTTTGTTTGAATATCAGAAAAATGAAAAAAAAATTGAAAAATGAAAAAAAAAAATCCAAAAAGATTTTCCGTTTAGTTTTTATTAGGAATTTTTGTTTTTGATTGGATGGAGATATCATGTGTATAATTTTGAGCATGATTGGTTCTATATATCTTGTGGATGGAACATGTGTTATCTTGGATACTTGTATTTGGTTCCATTGCTACTTTATATCATCATGTTTTTATACTTATTGCAATATCTTATGCATGGATGATAGTTTTGATCTCTCTTCTTGTTAATTCTTCCACATTATTTCTTGTCCTTCTTTATTGAACTTCATTTGTCAATTTGTAACAAAAAAGGGGAGAAGTGTGCATATTTGAGGGGGAGAGTTTCTATAATTGAGGGAGACACACACACACACACACACACACACACACACACACACACACACACACACACACATATATATATATATATATATTCACATATTGATATATGTTGATTGTTTATCTTTCTTAATTAAGCTTCACAAGTAGTTTTGTTGAGCTAATGTGCAGATTACAGGTTTCTACATGTGTTGAAGCTTCATGATGTTCAAGAAGAGTTCCGTTGTATTTCTTTAACAATTCATTGTAATTTATTTTTTCTGTTTGGGTAGATTACCTGTTGTTTTTAGGGTTTTGTCATAAAATTGCCAAAGGGAGAGATTGTGAGATATATATTTTGGGAAGATTATAAAAAAATTTATATATTATGTAATTGGCAACTTTCGGTATTAAAACAAGTCCTAGTCGAGTTGTAAATTCAAGTTACTATATTGGGATCGATAGCGATTGCGGAATTGGAAGGTTGTTCAAAATTACCATAACTGAGATCATTCGAGAAAGGTAAGAACAACATTTTAGAAAGGAATCTAAAAAGGTTAGGATACATTCCATACTTGATATATTTTCAGAAATTTCAAAACAAGGTTTTTACCAAGTTCAGCCTGAAAATTCAAGTCTGCTAGACTTGTACCGGTTCAGCCCCATTGAACCAGTTCAAGGCCTTTAAGATTGGCTTTGAAATTCTCACTGCCAATCTTGAATCGGTTTAGCACCCTTGAACCAGTTCAAGAAGTCCTGTTTAGATTACAATTCTAGTTTCCTATTTCAGATTTCTTTTCTATTTGGTTTAGAATTGTTCCAAGTCCTATGCACAAATTTTCCATATTTTCAGAGGGACTAAGACATTCTAAACTCTATATAAATCTTGTTATACACATAGGTTTATTCATGGCTTTAAGGAACATCAATTCTATATTTTGAAAAAGCCTTTAGAGAGATCTTTTTATACACGGCTTTTGCATATAAAATTCAGATCTTATTGAAAGCCATCTTTGAGAGATATTTTTTATTCATTCAGAAAATTAATCTAATTTTTCTAATTTTATTTTTTAGAGCACACACATAAACACAAGAGTGATTTAGGAATATAGTTCTCTATCTCATTGGAATTGGAGGATAATCGAAGATTCAAAAATTCCGAAAAAACAGAATTCATTCGTTCTTCGTCAAATTCAGATCTAGAAGAAAAGGGGTGAAGTGATCACACTTTGAAGGGATCACAACATTCATGGAATGTTGTCTGATCTACCGACAACTCTTCTACAGAGATTGAGAGTAAACCTGAGGTCGAGAGCTGTTAGACAGAGGAGTCGCAAAGCTAGGGATTGTCAGTAATTGGTTTTTGGTAAAACGATAGGGTGTGAGAATAGGCGATTTCAAGTTTAAAAAGAATCTGTATATTATCGTACAAAGAATGGTTTACAATGCTTTAGTTAAATAGGAAATATAAGGAGCTAAAAAAGGAAACTATAGGCTATGACTACAGGCTATAACTATAGGCTATACACTAACAAAATTTCTTAATTCTTAGTCATTGACTATCTATATTTACATGCCTATCATATCCCCTAAAATCTGGTCTTATTGAAACCGAATATCTTTTTTTCAACACTCCCCCTCAAGCTAACTTGTAGATGTCTTCCATAGCTAGCTTGCTTCTTAAAACTTCAAACTGTCTCTTGTGTAGTCTTTTGGTAAGGATGTCTACAGCTTGTTTAGTAGTAGAGACATAAGGAATGCAAATCATACCACAGTCAAGCTTTTCCTTGATAAAGTGTTTATCAACTTCCACATGTTCGATTCTGTCGTGGAGGATTAGATTATGATCAATTGAAATGGTAGCCTTGTTGTCATAGTAGACTCTCATTGGAGGAGAAACAGTAACCTTCAAATCTTCAAGGACTTTTTTTAACCACATAGCTTCGCAAATCCCATGGGTGAGTGCTCTGAACTCGGCTTTTGCACTACTCCTCGCTACTACATTTTGTTTCTTACTTTGCCACGTGACTAAGTTTCCTCTAACAAATGTGCAATATCCTGAGGTAGATCATCTATCAACTGTACTCCCTTGCCAATCAGCATCTGTGTACACCTCCACTTGTAAATAACTTTGTTTCTTGAACATAAGTCCTTTACCTGGTGAGCCTTTTAAATACCACAGAATCTTATACACTGCTTCAAAGTGTTCTTGTCTAGGAGAGTGCATGAACTAACTTACCATATTGACTGCAAATGTTATATCTGGGCATGTGTGAGATAAGTAAATTAGTCTTCCCACCAATCTCTGATATCTTTCATGATCAACTATATTCTCAAGTTTGGCAGCTTCTAACTTCAATTTGACTTCAATTCGAGTGTTAATAACTTTACACCCAAGTAGTCCTGTCTCATTAAGCAAATCAAGTACATTTTCATTGATTCACAAAAATTTCGTCTATTGACCTGGCAAATTCCATTCCAAGGAAGTATTTTAATGCTCCCAGATCTTTGAATTCAAAATCTTTAACAAGTTTCTTCTTCAGTCTGGTCAACTCTTCAATGTCATCACCTGTAAAAATTATATCATCCACATACACGATTAAATGACAATCTTCCCTTCCTCACCGTGTTTGTAAAACATGGTATGGTTTGCCTGACTCTGATGATACCCATGACTCTTCACAGCCTTTCCAAAATGTTCAAACCACGTTCTTAGAGACTGTTTTAAACCGTACAGGGATTTTTTAAGTTTACAGACTTTGCTCTAACCGTGTTTTCCTTCGAACCCAGGTGGCAAGCTCATAAACACTTCTTCTTCCAAGTCTCCGTTTAAAAAGCCATTTTTTTATGTCCAACTGATGTAATGGCCAGTTAGAATTGATTGCCAACGATAATAAGACTCGGATAAAATTTGTTTTTGCTACAGGAGCAAACATCTCTTGGTAATCAATGACATACGTTTGCGTAAAAACTTTCACCACAAGTCTTGCCTTGTACCTTTCCACACTACCATCAGCTTTACACTTAATAGTGAAAACCCATTTACACCTAACAGTTTTCTTTCCTTTAGGCAAGTCAACTATCTCCCACGTTCCACTCCTTTTAAGAGCATTCAGCTCCTCTAACACTGCTGATTTCCAATTCGGATCATCTAGTGCTTCCTGAATGTTTCTTGGAACAAACAAGTGAGAAATATTTGAAGTAAAGGCCCTATTTTTATGGGAAAGTTTATCATAAGATAAGTATTTGGCAATGGGATGCTGGGTACAGGTTCGGGTTGCTTTTCTAACAACTATAGGGATATCAAGGTCTATAAGAACTTGGCTAGGTGACTCTGTATGATCAGAAATAGTAGGGACAACTACAAATAAGCTAGGATTTAGAGTACCTTGAGTGTTCAGGGAGTCATTGCTCGGGACCTTTGATTGGCCTTGCTCAGGTATTATAGTAAGCTCTCTACACTTTTAATGAGTCTTTTTCCTATTATAAACAAGAAGCTCAAGATTCGGATTTTTTATAACCGTTGGTAGGATTTCTCCCTCTGTTGGAGATATAGTAAGGCTTGGCAGATTAGGACTAGAAGGCTCCGGGTTTCTTGATTCTAGAACATCATTTCCCTATTTAAAAAGATCACTGTTTGGAGCAATAGAGCGTGAGACAACAGTTTTAGGTAAGGGAATATTAGTAGAAACCTCCCAAAAGTTTTTTCACTCTCTTTCTCCCCCTGAAGAAAAGTTTTCTGAAAATAAAGATGATTTTATAGAAAAAAGACATCCATACTGATAAACATTTTTTTTGTTTTTGGATTGAAGCATTTGTACCCCTTTTTATTCGGGGCATACCCAACAAATACACATTTTTCAACCCGAGGATCCAATTTAGACCGAAGTCTACTAAGTAAATGGATAAAGACAGTGCACCTAAATACTTTCAAAGGCAGGTTGGAATAAATTCAAGTTTCAGGAAAAGATTTTTTAAGTCTTTCAAGGGGTCTAAAATAGTTAAGAACACGAATAGGCATCCTGTTAATCAAATATGATGCTGTTAAAACGGCTTCACCCCACAAATACTTAGGAACATTCATTGAAAACATGATGGCACGAGAAACTTCAAGTAAATGTTCATTCTTTCTTTCAGCAATTCCATTTTGTTGGGGCGAGTCAACACAAGTGGATTGGTGAAAATTTCCTTTTACTGTTAAAAAACTTCCTAAAACTTCATTAAAGTATTTAGTGCCGTTATCAGTATGAAGAATGCCAATTTTTGTTTGAAACTGATTTTTAATCATCATATAAAAATTCTTGAATAATTTTCAACCTCAAATTTTTCATTCATTAAATACACCCAACACAAACGTGTATGATCTTCAATAAAAGTCACAAACCATTTTTTTCCACAAAGAGTTGTGATCCTAGAAGGGCCCTAAACATCACTATGGATTAAATAAAATGGTTTTGATGTTTGGTAAGGTTTGGGAGAATACGTAGTACGATGACTCTTTGATAAAAAACAATTCTCACAATAAAAAGATGAACAATCTAATCCTTTAAACAAGGTAAGAAATAATTTTTTAAGATAAGGGAAACTAGGATACCCTAGTCTAAAATGCCATAGCATTATTTGTTCTCTAATAGGGATAGAACGAAAACTACTCAAACCTTGAGCCTTTTTATTACTAGAAATATCATCTTTAAAATAGTAGAGACCATCTTAGCACTGCCAATCATCTTCCCCAAGCTCTGGTCCTGAAATTCACAATGGGATTTAAAGAAAATAACACGACAATTAAAGTCTTTGGACAATTTACTAACTGATAAAAGGTTACAAGCAAGCTTAGGGACATGAAGGACAGACTTAAGATCAATAATTTTTTAAAGTTTGACCAAACCTTTGCCTGCAAGAGGAAAATAAAAACCATCGGCTATTCTGATTTTTTTAAAGCCAAAACAGGGTGAACAAGTTTGAAATAAATGAGAAAAACTTGTCATATGGTCAGAAGCCTTTGAATCAATGATCCATGGGGTAACAATGGAATTTGAACGACAAGATAAGGTCTTCGGGTTGTTACCTGTTTGAGCAAAAGAAGCATTAGGAGTACCAGATGAGGAATTGAATTTCGGCAATTTTAGAAGATGATCCATCTGTTCTTTGCTGAAGGGAAGTGCCTTGGCTTCATGAGTTGATGGGGCTCAGTTAAATCTGCCTTCCTGCTTACTCTTCCAATTCGCTGGTTTACCACAAATTTTTTAGCAGGTTTCACGGGTATGGCAAGGCTTGTTGCAATGGTCACACCAAAGGCGGGGCTTTTCATCATGTTTCCTGCCAATATTCGCTTCAGATGTAACCAGGGCAGAGGTCTCAATAGCACCATTTGATAACTTTTTTCCAAGCATGACCAGCCTACGACTTTTCTCTCTTCGAACCTCGGAGAAGACTTCACCGATTAAAGGCAGGGGCTGTCATCCAATTATTCTGCCTCTCACTTCATCAAACTCGACATTGAGTCCAATGAGAAACTTGAAGATGCGGTTGTCTTCCACCTTCTTTTTGTAATGGTTACAATCTTCAGGCGATTTCCACTCATAATCGCTGAACAAATCAAAGTCATGCCACAAATGTTTTAGAAAGTTAAAATATTTTGTAACACTGTAATTTCCTTAACGGATCTCTCCGAGTTTAGGCGTTAGTTTATAGACTTGAGACTGATTTCTTATGTCTAAATACGTCTGGTTAACATTGTCCCAAAGTTCTTTTGCTATGTGGTAACACATATAATTAGAACTAATGTCTTCCTCCATAGAATTCACCAACCAGGTCATCACCATCAAATTCTCTGCATCCCAGGTTGAGTAGGATGGATCTTCAGGTTTCGGTTCCTTCTTTTCTCCCGTCAGGTAGCCGATTTTGCCTCTGCCTCGAATGTACATCCGCACGGACTAGGACCAGCGAAGGAAGTTTTCACCGTTGAGCCTAATTATGGTAATTTGGACCAAGTGTGTCTCAGAGTTTTGGACTTGGGACTCAGAGGTCTTGGTCTAAGACTCAGGTATGTCATCAGACATGGTGATTAGGGTTGTTTGGAAGAGAAAAAAAAGACTGCTAGTGGTTTTTTTTTTTTTTTTCAGAAGAATCAGTAAGAGGCTCTGATACCAAATAGGCGATTTCAAAATTGAAAAGAATCTGTATATTGCCGTACAAAGAATGGTTTACAATACTTTAGTTAAATAGGAAATACAAGGAGCTAAAAAAGGAAACTACAGGCTGTAACTACAGAATGTACACTAATAGAATTTCCTAATTCTTAGTCATTGACTATCTATATTTACATACCTATCATATCCCCTAAAATCTGGTCTTATTGAAATTGAATATCTCTTTTTCAACAGTGAGACTGAGTCAAAGTTCAGTATACTTTACTTCAAACATAGTAGATCATTTATCTCAGGACTGCACAGTCCAACGAGATTTTTCCTGTTATAATTGATCTATTCACCAATTGGGGTTTCCTCGCTAAAATCCTAGTGTCATCTCTCAAACTCTATTTACTTTACTTGCACTTTATTTTCGCTTTATGGTTTGATTTTAGTTTTATTTTGGTAAAATTAAGATAAATAAAAATTAGATAAAAGAGCAAGTTAAATATATTTACCATCCTTTAGGTTATCTATATATATTATATTCCATAACCATTCCGCTGCGCACAAACTCTCAACAATGTGAACCATAGAAATAAACAATCTTGTTGAACCAAAATCCTTATGTCGTGATTTGTTTATTCGCGTGCTGGGTTTCTATTGTTTTTTAATTTCTTGTGTGTTTCTTCTTCTTCTTTTTCTTTTCTTTGTTTTTTGGTCATTGTGTGTATATCGATTTACAAAAGTTTGATTGCATTTTAATGACCTAGAGTGAGTTGAACATGTCTAGTTTGTTCACTTTTTTGATTATTTTCAATTTTAACCAATTAAAGGAAACAAACGAAAGTTTGATTGCATTTTAATGACCTAGAGTGAGTTGAACATGTTTAGTTTGTTCAATTTTTTTATTATTTTCAATTTTAACCAATTAAAGGAAACAAACGAATCACAGTCAAAGCAATCAAAATAAAGGAAGAAGAGAGAGATGAAACCATGATGTTTATGTAGAAAATCTTAGCCAGGAAAATCACGGATACTAGCTATCTTAAGCAAATCAATCCACTATGTCGAATCCAATTTACACAATTCTGTCTGAAACTCGTACCAACTACATTTTGCCAAAAGCTAACAGCTTAATACACAAGTTTCACTCGTACAACCCCACGTCTAGTTATTGCATATTCCAATCTCACTCTTCAAATCTTGCAGATGGATTGCTGGAAGAATACGATCGCTCTGCGAACAGTCTATTCCCTTCGCAGTGATTGGTTTCTATTCCTTCCACTCACGAGCAAAAAAATTTGAAGAAAAACTTGCTACTCGGATGGAAATGAATACCCTATATGACTCAAGATACTATCGATCTAAAGAACACTGCCCTAAAACACTCGCATGTCTGCGTGTGCTATCAAAAAGATAAAAAACACACTTAAAAAAATAATAATAATAATAATTAAAAAAAAAACTCACTCTAAGCTTCTTCAATGATGTATCTATCTGTGTTTATATATGATACCCAAGAAAAGAGTTTACATAGGCAAGAGAATCAAAATAAAAGTTAAGAAAATAGTTTTAAAATCTTATTGGACATCTAGGTTTGGTTAAAAAATGTGTTGAAATTTAATCAGAAAACTTGAAAATATAAAGCATGTAGGACAAATCTAACCGTTTGGTAAAATCCCCAACTGGTTGGAGAGACTAGAATCCTGTTTAGTGTCATGTCCAATCAATTGGGGCTAATCTTTAAACGGGTGTCTCCGGCCAACTGGTTGGGAAAGTACCAACCAATTGGTAAATGTTTTAGAAAATTTCTTTAATTTGTGAAATTAATTCTTATTTTTAGAACTCCCAATCAACCTAACTAGCCTAGGTGGAACAAGTGTACTCACTCATTCACCTGCACTATGTAAATGTCTAATTTCAATCTAAAGGTATTGAGGTACTTGCGGTTTAGCTCCCAAAATCTAGATTCAAAATAAAAAATAAAAATTGCCAATGCTGATATATATTTTTTCACAATTTGTACCTAGGGTTAGATTTGCGGTGGCAATTCGTGTTCGTGAATCATAATCGTGTCGTATTGATTTAAAAGTATTCTACTAAATAACTCAACCCGAACACAACTTGTTTAATAATGGTGTCAAAAACTCTCTCAACACTAACTCGACCTGTTCATTAAATGAGTTATATGTGTAACCTATTTAATGATCTATTTATTAAAATAAAAACTTATATTAGTTAAATTATTAATAATATTCAATCAAATAATAAATATGAAAAAAAAAATATAAGTTTCAATTCAACCAAATTATTAAATAGTGTTTAGTTTACAAAAGAGTAAATAATTATAAGAAACAAGTTTAAATAGTTATTTTGAAATTTAAATATAAATTTGTTTATGACACGCAGAGTTAAACAGGTATTAACGGGTTATGTGGGTTAAATTACTTCAATCTAAACACGACACGAGTAACTAAACAGGTTAATCATGTCAACCCTTTTATAATTTAAATTCATTTAAGGTCAACCCAAATCTGTTTAACTCGTGTCGTGTTTGAGTTATATTGACAAATCGTGTCTAACCTTCTCACCGCTAGATATTCCTATGGTTTTACTTAAAGACATAAGGTTTGATTAATAAGGGGTACAACTTTTTGATTTGATGACTTATCAAATATAAACTTTTGGTTCAATGATTATCAGTTGATATTATTGATCTCTAACAAAGAGGGAGGCTCAATAGTAGACCTATGGATCGGATTCGGACTATATCAGGCCTGATTCGATCTGAATTCAATAAGCATTTTAGTCAATCCGATCCGATTCGATAATCCGATTGATATTTTGTAAGTTAATTTGAATCTGATTTGTTAACAAATGGATATTCGATTCAATAATCCGATCCGATAAAAATGTAGGTTATATATATATATGTGTGTGTGTGTGTGTCAACAAAGAATTAAAAAAAGCAATGATTATAAGAAAAATATATAAAATAAAAGATAAGTAAAATATGAAAGGAAACCAAAAAAAAAATTATTTACTCTAATATGAAAGGAAAATAAAATAAAAAATTTATTTACTCTTTGTTAATAAATAAAGAGTATAATATTATTAGTATGTATATTAAGAGATTTATTAGCACGTGTATGAGAACACCATACTATTGTATATATAATATTATGATTTTTTTTATTTTTTATTTTTGGGTTACCTCTAATACAATTCTAATAGAAGTATGTATATATATATATATATATATGTAAAATTATTAATAAATAATTATATATATAATTATTAATATATATAATTTTAATTGGATCGGATCAGCATAATCCATATTCGATTTGTTAAGTTAACGAATTATCAAATTCGGATCGTAATCGGGTTATCAGATTTTTTGTTTAATCCATATTTGACTAATCGAAATAGATTCAGATCGAATCCGGATCAGGATCTACTCCATTGACAGGTTTACTCAATGGGGTAACCAAGCAATTATCCATTATTTGGCAATGGAGAAAGGAAAGGGGGAAGGATGTCACGAGTATAAATGAAGCATCCTTTCATACCAATAATTTTGCTTTCAAAGTAGTAAAGTAGCTTTGGACACATATTGCTTGGATATAGGTATGAAATATGTATTCTACATTTTTTATTAGACATGTACTTAAAATGCATATTTAATTGTTTAATTATATTATATTATTACTTTAAAATGAGTTAAAAGCCAGTATTGAATACTATAGTAGATAAAAAAATATACTTAACTCTAGAAAATAAAATAAACTTGTTAAATAAAATGAATAATCAAGAGTGCCCTTCTTATTAGCGATTAGACAAGTTCGAAGTATGGATACATAATTGTATCCGACACACGTACCTTAATCCATATACATATAGCATGCGTAAATTTCTTGTCAAAAATATATATATATATATATATATATTTGATAAAATAGAAAAGATTCTATCAATATTCAAGTGTGCACATGTGTGTGTGTGTGTGTGTATATATATATATATATATTTGATAAAATAGAAAAGATTCTATCAATATTCAAGTGTGCACATGTGTGTGTGTGTGTGTATATATATATATTAACAATTGATAAAGTGAGAAAATAATAATATCGATCATTCATTTCCTTCCCTTTGAAAAACATGTACCTCTACTCTACTCGTTAGAGATTGACTTAGAGATGCTTGTTCCATGTCCTCTTATCTTTTATATATATATATTTGATAAAATAGAAAAGATTCTATCAATATTCAAGTGTGCACATGTGTGTGTGTGTGTGTATATATATATATATATTAACAATTGATAAAGTGAGAAAATAATAATATCGATCATTCATTTCCTTCCCTTTGAAAAACATGTACCTCTACTCTACTCATTAGAGATTGACTTAGAGATGCTTGATCCATGTCCTCTTATCTTTTTTATTTATACCTTAATTGCCTAAAAAACAAAAATTAAATCTTGGTGAGGCAATTCTTTAATCCATTATATATATTTTTCTTGAATGCCTAGGTCTTTGTTTCAATTAATTCATGGAACTCATACAAAACACTCTTACACAAACTGGGTAAAATTCTGACTATACTTATTTCCATGAACCGTTCAACACTATTGTAACGTGTTTCACAAGTCTAGATACCTAATTATCAAACCTAAGAACCTAGACATTGAATCGAAAAGTTAAGACTAAAAATGTGTACGTTGTTTTGTTTCTTAATGTGAAACTTTCAACACTATTTTCACGTGTTTCACTGATGTACCCAATTATCAAGCCCAAGGTCATACCTACCATTTGAACCAAAGATTCAAGAAAGAACCCAACCCCTTTTCAGATGTAAACTTGTTATATATATATATATATATATATATATTCGGTAAGTAACTTTTTATATATACTTAGAGGAATAGATAATGTCATTTGCTCAAAGCTCAACTCTTAGATGTGTGATTTTTAAAAAATCGCTACTTTTTGGACAATCATTCAAAGTGTTTTTTTTTTTTTTTCGTAAGATTTCATGCCAAGTTCTTGTCATAACCATTCACCGTAGATTCCTCGTTCAATTTAAAAACAATCCCACAAGATAGTTGTGAAAAATAATATGTAAAACCCGGCCACTTAATTATTTGTTTTATCACTTGCTTATTTAAATGGTAAGACATGGACCTTATTACAAAATAAAAAATAAAAAATAAAAAAATTAATTAAGAACCAATAAGCTTGATTGAGGATGATTTAAACATTTGACATGAAAGTGACCATGATAATTATGAATGAGAAACTTTGGTCATGCATTCAAATGGATAAACTCAACGACTTCTTTATTTATGTTAAAATACACGTCTATCATGCACGAGGTGACCTAACCATCAGTCATTCGCACCGTTTGGTTAGAAGAATGAAAATATAGATGGAACGGAATGGATGGATAATGCATTTTTAAGAAAGAAAAGCTCTGACGTAAGCAAAAGTGAATGAATATGTTACTTTGAATTCACAAGGTGGATGTTTTAAATTCACAAAACAAACAGATAATTAAAATAAATCTGATATCTTATTTAATAATTGAATTAATGATTCTGATATCTGAATTACACATATTTACAATAAAAGAAAATCCTAATTGAAAATGAAACTAACTGCAAATTGAATCCTTGTAACATAAGGAAAACAAATCTAGAAAGATACTAAAACCCGAAAATAAGTCTAAAAATAAAATTTCTCTACAAATTCTGGAAAAATAGAGAAAGATACCTAATAAAATAAAGCTACTAAATATAAAATATGAATGCAATTCGAGTTCGTTTAGACAACGAACAAAAATCCTAAATATTCGATAGGCTTTATTCGGACCGAATAATCTCGTTTTGAGGTACTAAACGATGGTATTTTACCGAAGAACACCTTACATCACGGCATAGCTTTGTGTGTTGTTCGTTGGGCCGTTTTTAGTTAAAAAAAACTCTCCTGTCGGGTAAAAAAACGCACACTTCGAGATCAGCTCAAAAAATCTGTCAATATGCCCGTTTGGCTCCCTAGCAGTCCAAACGAGTCATAAAGGCTTCAGCAATCAGTTCTACATCAAGTTAACTCATGTCCTTCTTGATTGGTTGAATAAAATGAATACGACAAATGATGGATAGAATGATACTTTTTTTTTTTTTTTTTTTTTTTTTTTGAATTGGAAGGAAGGAAAATAGAGATTTTTTTTACCAATATTTGCTCATTATTGACATTTCTCTGACTTTAAAGTGAAACAAGAAACTATAGGAGAATTAATTTTCCACCCTGTAGTTGTTCAGTATAACAAAACATTCTTTTTATAAACTTATATTGGCATCAAAAATTCGAATTTAAAAAAAAAAAATAGCATCAGTAATTGCATGGTAAGAAAAAACTTTGAAAAGGTACCTAAATTGCTTTTCCAAAAACTATCCAACCAAGCCGGCAAAACGATGCTACTGTTATTGTTTTTCAGAAAATATCCAAAAGTCGGCAAAATGATGCTAATGTCTTTAAGGTTACAAAATATAAAATATAATAAATTTTGCATCCCTCCAACCAGACGGAGCAAAAACACTTATGCCTAAGTCCATTAGAACCTTAATCCCTACTCAATCCATTCCTCCAACAAAACAGAGCATAAACACTGATACTTGTCCAAGTCCATTACACAGCGACTGCGGCTTGTTATTGTGACTGATGCCCGACTGCAAAGTTTTAATCCCTACCCAATCCATCTCTCCAACAAAACGGAACATAAATTAAAAATAATAATTACGCTCCGGTGAGACAACCCTCACCATTTTCTTATTTCATTCTTTAATACAACAAAATTTTAGCCACATAAGCAATAATTGACAGCAAGATGGATATGAACTATTATTATTGATGGAGCATTTAGATCAAAAGAACAAACGTCTTAGCTTAAACAAGAGCAATAAAAACGTGACTCAGAGAACTGTAATTTCTATTCTGTGGGTAATATTATAGTACTGTATGATGATTCCGTGTGAACATGGTCTTTGTACAACACGACAATATATATATATATATATATATATATATATATATACAGTTTTATCGTTTCTATCGTGCAAAATGATTTTGGTGTTCATAATAATGATCAATGGAACACAACCATGCATACATGGGCCTATAAATAGCAATCCTAGCATGGCTGAGATCTGCATAAACCGTCTATCACAAGATTGTGAGTGTTGTGATTTATTCAACCATATAATCTAGCTTTATATATATATATATATATATATATATATATTTACGTGTCTCATATCTGCCACATTCATCTCAACATTTTATTAAATTCCTACTATATACTTGTATAGCTTATTCTATGAAAATCTTTCGAATTTTTTTTTTTTTTTTTTTGGGTAAGTATGTTTTGAATTTTATTTATTTCCTCATAATATATAATTGCACCATACTACTAAAGTTGTGTAGGGTTGATATTTTATTCGAAATATTTCATCTATATTTCTAAGTAGATTCTTTCTTTTGATTTTTAAAAGATGGTTGGTTACACACGTACGAGGTTTTTTATTTTATTTTATTTTATTTTTTCTCTAGAGCAAGTCAACAAATATAGTGGAGTGCTCTCACTAAGCTCGCGCCATTTACTGTAGTTTATTTCTTTTCTAATTTTCATCTTAATAGAGTTTTTTATTATGGAAATTTGCAGATACAAATGGCTGAGCATTCAAGTGAGGTGGCTATTGCGGAAATGAAGAGTCTTGTCAGGTTTTTTCTCTTTTCAAAATTTCACTTAACAGTCATAACTAATTGGATTTTTTGTTTCAAAATCGTCAGCTCTTATGAGGAATCGCAATTATCGATCTCCCCGGTGCTCAAACAAAGAAAAAAGTTACAATTATACTTATAAGGGTGGATTGATGGAAATGGGAGGGAAATAAACAGAAAGATTTGGAGGAATGTTCAAGCCTTTTTCGGTTCAGTTTTTTATTTTTTGAGAACTAAAAATATAAATATTACTAAAACTGATTGATAGTTTCTGAAAACTGTTTTCTGCAAATTTGATTTAAAAAAAAGTCTATTTTCAAAGAACTATAATTTTTTTAAAATGGATTTCCGAATTCTTGAGAGCTATTTAAAATATATATATATATGTATATTAATTCGTTAAAAAACTGTAAAGATTAATCCGTTCCTTTCTTTTCTTCCTATAATTTTTTCCAAATACGGTTCAAGGTTTTCATTTTTTTTTTTTTTTAATAAAGAAATGCAATTTGAGGTTAACACTTCCTTCCAAATTCTTTTATTTTCTGTTATGATTAATATTATCTTCTTCTTTTTTCCTCCCTTGGAAAAAAAAAAAAAAAAAAAAATTGACTTTATCCTCATGCTATTATTAAAATTTTGACTAATTTTTTGGATTGCAGAGAGGAAGAAAACTTGGATTACATTGATAAGACCAGAGCTGAGAATGGGACCACTACGGACGAGTTTTATGCAATTGAGAGGATTAAAACAGGGTTTATGCAATTCAAAGACAACGAATTCGAGTATGTTAACAACAGTTAATGACAACTATATATATATATATATATATATATATATATATATATATATATTTCTTGTCTACTACTATCACAACAAGATAGCTATGAAGCAAACCAAATGTGCAGTCCTATAAAGAATTTTGATCATCTGATTTACTATATTTACTATTAATTAAAAACTGTAATATTAAACGAATCAGATGGCTTGCAAAAAGAATTTGATTGCACCTATAATTTATATTAATCCTATTTATAAATAAATTGTTTTACCTACTTATTGCCTGAGAATCTTGGTGAGTTTTGCAGCAAAGATCCAGATTATTACAATCAACTTGCAGAAGGCCAGAGCCCCAAGGTAATGATTTTGTTTGTGACCATTATTATTATTATTATTATTATTATTATTATTTTTTTGGAGTTCTGTTAATTATAATATTCTAAACTTAATAAGGTCAGTATGTGTTAGAAATATAAGTATTAAACTTACACACTCTTATATAACTTTCTTTTTTGAGTAAATGGTAGTTGATATGCATTGTGTCAGAGCAGACTATATTATGAGTTCCAATCTTACCATTACCCTAAAACAAATAAAATTGAAACAACTTGTTCTTTATAATGATTAATTTATTGAAATTTTGTATGAATTTTCGTTGCAGTTTCTGGTGTTTGCATGCTCTGATTCTCGAGTTTGCCCTTCTCATATCCTAAACTTCCGACCAGGGGAAGCCTTCATGTCACGGAACATTGCTAATATGGTCCCTGAATTTAACCAGGTTTTACAAACAGTCCAGCAACAAGATTATTAAAATTGATTCAATAGTTTATATTTTTCAATACAACTTTATATCTAATTGATAATGTGGGAATGTCTATTTCACTACACAGCTTAGATATTCTGGAGTTGGTGCAGTCATTGAATACGCAGTAACAGTTCTTCAGGTCACTTCGAAATTTCAATCAATATTTTTCCAAAAAAAATATTCCTCTTTTATTTATTTTCACGTTGTTCTAGAAGAATGACTGAGTCTCTTAATATAATGGCAAATTTTATAGGTGGAGGTCATTTTGGTCATAGGACACAGTCGTTGTGGTGGAATTGCAGGTCTTATGTCTCTTCCTAGTGATGGAACAACTTCTAAGTAAGGCTTGTCACACATTGGTGTGGCTTCAATAGATAGTTGCAATTTTATGCATGTGTTTGTTTTTCTGATTTACGCATGTTCTTTCCATTTCTCATTGACCTTTCAAGTTCTCTAATGACCTTTTTTGTTTTCCTTTTTTTTTATTTTTGATTGTGATGTGCAGTGACTTTGTACATGACTGGGTCAAAATTGGTTTACCTGCCAAGGCCAAGGTGTTATCAGAGTTTAGTGATTTATCATTTGAGGAACAATGCCAGATTTGTGAAAGGGTAAATCTCAATTTTAACCCATTTACCCTTTTGGCACCAATCTTATTATACTTCACAGACATTTTTATACACTAATAATAATATCAGTTTGACAATTGTAAAAACAATTTTTTCTTCCATATTTTGGTTTTTTTTTTTTTTTTCAAGCAAATGAGACAATTAATGTTAGCAAAGCTACCAAACATGCTTCTGCCATTTGTTTAAAGAACAAACAGTTGCCAAATATACTCTTAGATGTTGTTTAATAAAATAAGAGTTGAATTTAAGTGCTCAAGTTTTTAAGTGATAATTAAAAATAAATATTTCTTACTATTTTTTAAAAAAAAATTCAGGGTTCAATATTCAGTGATAAGTGATAACCCTTTCACTTAAAATTTCAACCTTAAAATTTCAACATTTAGTGATAAGTGATGACGCTTTCATTTAAAATTTCAACATTCAGTGATAAGTGGCGTTTACTATTTTTAGTGATATTCAAATTGCGTTATCAAATATAATTAATTGAATAAACGTTTAATCTAAAAATTGAATTGAGTTATCAAACAGCACGTTAGCAAAGAAAGATTAAAAAGAAAAGATGATTTATCTATAAACCTTTTTTCACACAAACCCTTTTCAAACACTATTGGATTTCAAAGGATTCTATGATGTTTAATATATATATATATAATGTACTAATAATGTGTGTGAATATCATCAATTTTGCAGGAGGCGGTGAATTTGTCATTGGTGAACCTATTAACTTATCCATATGTGAGAGATGGAGTAGCGAACAAAAAAGTACAATTGATGGGTGGATACTATGATTTTGTGAAGGGAACTTTTACCCTCTGGGGTCTTGACTTGGGCTTCAAACCCCCTCTGGAGTTTGGTGGCTTCAAGCCCCCTCTGGACATTTGAGTTTTGACCATTATATGTCAAGACATAGTTTCCTACTTCTCTCTCTCTTAAGAATGTGTGTTGTGTGATGCTATAAGCAATAATCCATAATGAATAAGATAGAGCACCTATTGACAGCTTCTGTCAGTTTGTAATTTCATTGTACTTTAAAAGAAACTGTTGTGTATTCCTCTTGGGAGAAGATAATAATATATAAGGGTCTATTTGGAATCATTTTTGTTTTCATTCGAAATAGAAATAATATAATTTTTTTGTGGAGTGTGTTTAATAGTGACGTTTGGTAATGTAAAATTTTTAGAAACAAAATAATGAAAAATATGTGTTGATAAAAAAGTGTTGTATGTTTGAAAAATAAAATGACTTGTTAAAAAGTTCAATAAGAGTTCTTTTTTATTTTATTTTTTTCATCACTACAGTGTTGTTACTACAGAGCAAAAACATTAGGAAATATCAGGGAACAACACGAAACATCGATTTGGTGTCTTCAATTTTGGCCTCTTTTCCAGAAGCAACTATTCAAATCAAAACGAAGATTATCAAACTCGTTTTCATGTTTTGCTTTGTTACAGTACACAATTTGCAACAAAAAAATTTGAAACAAAAGCGATTGCCAACAGGCCCTTTTAAGTCTTTATGATATTGAATTGTAAATACTCATCTTACTTGGAGCATTATAGCATCAGCATAAAATGAACATGACCACAAGGCAAGCTGATTGTGTGTTTTCTCAATGATAAACCACTCGCAATAGAATGAATCCTTATAGGATAGGGCTATGTTAAGGGTGTCAAATCTCAAGGATTGTAGTAGATTGCTAAGTATAAAAAATTTTCCCAATTTGATTCAACAAAAGAGATTGTTTGGTTGTTTTTCTACTTCTAATTGTAATGAAAGGAAAGTTGAAATTAGACTAAGTTGAATGATAGGAAATCTCAGGGAGAAGAGGCTTAGGGAATTTACTTTACTACTAACTTCGTAACAATGGTCAACTTTATTAAATCTAGAAAATTCTTTATACGTATGATTACTAACCATGTGGCTACAAGCTCACCTTGGTTCAATTAAGAGGATATATATAATCAAGCGTTAAGTATAAATCATCTTCAGTTGACACAAATTGTCTACCTAACTACTCTAAACTAAGGTATAGTAGAACTTGTCTTTCCTAAGCATGAACTATCAAAACCCTAGTTTACATACATATTCAATTAAAACCATTGTATGATTATTAATTACTTCCATAATCACAGAAAATAAAAGTAATATGAGTTCAATAATAATAAAACCAATTCCAAAACAAGATCATGATTCTATTAAAATTGAATATTAACATTAAATTCAATTGCTTAGTACAACTAAGTTAATTCTCAAACAATGCAATCATAATCATACATAACCAAAAACATTTCCCAAATATAATTGTAATTAGACCATGTTACTTGGATAGAGTTACATCAATTCCCCAAGGACATATTTAGCTACTCATGGAGAAGGTAGAAGCTTCAATGATGTGATGAACACCTTTCCATGGATTGCAAATTCTGATCGGAATCACCTTCTTCAACCTTCGAAACTCAACAACAATGAAAAACCCTTAGCCGTCAATCTCTCTCTCTCTCTAAAACTTGTGTAACCCCCTCTCAATTGTGATAATCTTACCCTAAATTAACTCTAGAACGGGCCTTGAATGTCAACCATAAACTTTTGATGAAGTTCGGCCCATATATAGTAAGAAGAGATCAAAACATGCAATTCCCACAACTTTCAGGATTTGTATCTAATGCACTTAGGATCGATCGTAGGTGGGTTGCATTACGATGTTTCATAGCCCAGCTACGATTGATCATAGCCCTAGCAGTGAATTTAATTATACAATTTGGCAAAGGTTGCAATATATTAGTCAAATTTGCTAGAGTGATTAGGATCTATCCTAGCTTCATGGATTTCACCTTCTCATGCTCCTTGAGCCCTGAATCATCCCCAAACTTCTCTCGATCCTTGGAAACATCATTAAAGGCTTGAAATAAGTAGAATTGACTGGTTTTGACGATAAGTACCTGAAAATAGCCGAAACCAAGTAATTAACGAAAGAATCAATATGTAAACATTCCTAAAGTGTTAACATATGCAACTTTAAGGGCTTGAATGTGCAATATTCAACACTTGTCACAGGCAAGCAAACAAGGTTGAATGACTCTATACAAAACTATAAGATTCTTTTTATGGCCATGTTTGCTCATTCATTACAGTGGGTTTAAGAAGCATAGACATCTCAATATATTTTTTTTAAAAATATGTTGATTATATACAAATAAGAAGTTGAATTTTCATTCCAATAATTATATTTCTTAAGCACACATGCAAGGGATGATATTAATGTTTTTCTTATTGAACAATTAGAATATCATTTACAACTAATATAGTCTCATTCATTGGCAAATTAAGATTTGACCTACGTACCCAAACTAGATGATTTCTCATCATTCAAAACAAAAAAATAATAAACTCATATGGAAGACAATTGATTATTTTGTGAGTCCTCTCCCTCATTTTGAAATTCTCATCTAAATTCCAAATCAGGTGAATTGACTTTTTGTGCTTTTTAAGTGATAACAGCTTAAAATTGAATTATTATTATAGTATTTGTAGGTATTATTACATTTATATTCCATTAATTTTCACATTATATATATAAATATAAGAAAATATCATTTTTCCATTGCTAAATATTTTCTTGGTTAAAATATCATATTAATGCATAAAATTATATAATCATATTTCCCATCATATTATTTACTAATTGAATATTTTAATTTAATTTGCAGAAAATGAGAGGATCGATCAAAGTACTCCAAAATCTCGATCGATCGACCCAAGAACAATATCAAATCTAGAAAGTCAATTTGCTTTCGCTCGAAACCTACACAACCTCGATCGATCAATGGTGCACTAAGTTCGATCGACGGATGGAAAGCGCGAGAGCTAGTGTATCCAAGGTAATTCAATGGCCAAGATCATTGAAAGATAATTTTAGAAGACTTTTAAAAGAGTATCCAGTAAGCAAAATTCGTTTTGGGTCATTACATGAAGAAATGAAGCTTTTATATTCAAACAAGGAAAATACTTGAGCAAAAAGTTCAACCCGCTTCAATGTGTTGGTCATAACTTTTGACTCGAGACTCCAAATGATGCAAGACTTGAAGCCCGTCGTTTTTGTGTCTAATAAAAATTTCATAATTCGCACTCCAAACAGGTCAAAACGGGACTGCGCGCAAGTCAACACAAATATGGAAGACAAATTTCAGCAATTTTTCTTTTTTAATATTTTCTATTTTCTTTTCCTTAGAGAAAACCCTATAACATATCTATATATGGGGAGACGTCCAGAATATCAAAGATACGTTATTATCATTATTTTTTAGTTTTATGTTTTATTTTAGATTGCTAAACCTTTTTGCTAAGGCTAGAAGTGAAACCACAACATTGATATGGTGTTTGATTAACGATTTTCTATGGATTTTATGTAAGTTTTCATATTATTGAATTGATTCTACTATTTTGGAAAAGTATTTATTTTACATAATTCTCTGATTCATTGTTGACTTAAGGCACAGTGAATGCTTAGTATATTCTTTGATACATCATCGACTATGAGTACGGTGAGTACTTTGGATTCCTACGAATTAAATTACTGGTTTTGTCAAGTTTATGAATCAGTCAGTTTTATGAAATCATCTTTTGAGAAATATATTGGATAAAATAAATATCTTGCGATTGTGATCAATATTCTTTATATGAATCTCAATTGAGTTATTAAATAAAATCGTTAGCAAATACCATTGATGTGTTACGTGTGAATCTCTGAAACCTTAGTGTTTTCTAAATATTATTTCTACTCAAAATCAATTCTCTACAATCAACCAACCAATTATTCAAAGCCTTTTAAAATTATTTTTTACTTACTTCCAACTTAAATTATTGTTTTCCCTGTGGTTCGACCTCGGACTTACCGAGAATTATTACTTCGCGACATCCTGCACTTGGGAGCAACATTAAAGTCGCAGCATTAAGCTCTTGTTGATTATGTTGGAAAATTATAGGGAAGACAGATAGAACGCTTGTTGTAGAAATTCATTGAGAATAAAAAATAAATAAATAATTATAATGAATTTAATTGAGGCGTGGTGTGTGAATGCATTGCCCTCGCGAACAGATCAAGTTCATTGTCAGTGGGGGTAATTGCTCAATATGCTCGTAATTTTTAATTTAATTTCTTAAGTGGAGAACGGGACGGTTGGATTATCTTATCATACTTGTTTGGAGTATCCTATTTCAAATTATCTTTATCAGTTGTTCCCCAATCTTGAGTTTGATTGTCAAGCATTGGCAAAGTCAAATACGATTTTTAATTTAGTATACGTTCCCACATACGCCACCAGTTGATGATGTGAAAATTTACGTGACCCGAAACGGCGACATTTCCTGCAAAACAAAGCAATGATGTCACTATGAATGGCACCGATGTGGTGCTGGCCGAAGACGCGACGACGAACAAGTCATTACGAGAAATAATTGTAGGGTACAGTATTCATTGAATCGCAATAAATTTGACATGCCTCATTTAATTAGCTGTAGTAGCATTTTAAAGAGTCCTTGTGATTTGAATTAGCTGTAAATAAGAGTATTTTTGGAGATGGCATTTATTTCCTCCAACCACTACCTCAATAGGGCGATCATTCCAACCGACCGATATTGTTGTCCCAATCCCCAGAAACGTTAAATTCGAGAACAAATTCTATCTGGATTAATCAATGTTTGGTAAAGGAGTTATTTTTTTCTTATAAAAAAATATAAGGCAATGTTTCTTTAAGTTGTTATATTTATATTAATTGAAGTGGGGTGGAATATTAATCAGTTTTTCTAAGTTTATAAGGTTTTCCAATTTATTTTATAAGGTTTTTATATTACTGTATTTAATCATGTCTCAAAAATCAAGGCATGACAAAGTGGTATTAAAGTGAATTCTCAATAAAAAAATGAGATAGCATATATAAGCACGTGAGAGTCATACCAGCGAGAAAGTTGTTCCTAAGAGTAATTCTGACCTCCCATATTGCTTAAGGAAGATGTTGACGGACCCCCCTAACTAAAATTTTACTTTGGGACGAAATTTATTTTTTGCAAGAAGTTTACATAAATTATCAAAATAGGAATTCTCACAAGACGAGTCAATTGAATATAATGTTGACTATACTTTGACTAAGTAAAAATTTATTATTAGTAGTATTATTAACATAAACCTTGTTTCAAATTTATCATATGATATCATTATATAAAGCTGAATTTATATATAAGATATGTTTATATGCTATTACCCATCGTAAGGTAATATGATCAGTAGATACAAATGAATTTCAACTTTTTGAGAGTGATTAATTTATGGAATCAAGACTTAAATAAGGGTTATAATGATGAGTAGTTAAAAATATGAATTTTGAATGGCAACTATGCAGAATTAATCTTGAGGACTGCTGTCCTAATTTTCATTTAAAACTTTGATACTTCTTATCTATTTTCTTTTAAACCTTATTATTTTCACTCCTTGAAAAAATGGTGTGACAAATAGCATGCTAATTCTTAGTCTATTAAACTTTTTTTATTAATTATTTTTTTCTCATTAAAAAAAATAATAATAATTGCACTCAAAGAATTATAAATAATTATAATCTAACCCTTGCAGTTATTAAATATAAAAAATTGACCCCTCTATGCTAATTAGTTATTTGGATAAATACTACCATCAACCCAATATCTTAATTAATCCATATTTTGGCTATCTAAGTTTAATCTATTTGATCACATAAATTGTTTTCAAGAAACTAATATGTTTAGGAAATAAATAAGTATAAAAACTATTTATTAAATATAAGTAGTCTATTTTCTGTGATTAAAAAAATTAAATTCGAATATTAATACCTCATAGATTCCATCTTAAAAAGTATTTTCCATAGTACTATAATAGCACTTACTAAAAATATCCAAGTGTATTGACTCACAGGTAGTAAATCAAAGTAAATATTATTATAACCTACCGTTCATAAATCTCTCAGGGTTAAGAATTAATTTACTTTAGTAACAGATAAAGAAAATTACCCATGATGGCTCAAGTAATTTTATACATATAAACAATCCGTTCACTGTATCTTAAGATAAGTCATTCTATTTAAGTGTTTCGATCTAGTTAGTAAATCAATGTGCTACATTCCATAGAGTAGAATGTCCAATTCTATTCATTTGAGTGTGAGCATTTATAATTACGAATACTGATGATTTATATCTCCTATGCTCATGGCTACTTTCATGTATGCATAATTCATCCTATCAAAATTAATTGACACTTAGTTCAAAACTCCTGAAACACTCAATACAAACATTCACGAATATTATATGAAAATAAATAAATAAGATTTTATTTTATCTAAATGTCAAAATACAATCATTGGCTTTATAGAGCACACACAAACCCTAACACGAGCCCCATTGATATTTGCTTGGTGATAGTTAGATAAGCGAGAAATGTGGTTTGGCACGCCTAAATTCAAGCCACCCTCACACGCATCCACATGGGCATGCTTTTTAAGCCAAACATGATCTTATGGGTAAAAAAATTAAAAAAACTTGAGACGTGTGGATAAGTGCCTAAGAATCGAAAAGGTTGAGAATTAGTAGAACTAAAAGTAAGTATATGGGGGTGTAAATTTAATAAAGAATCAGATATTGATAATATAATAATAACACTTCAAAATCAAAAGATTACTCAAAACAATTATTTTTACTTATTAAATCGATAATACAAAGTGATGGAGAGATAGATAATGATGTAACTAGTAGAATTGAAGCGAATTGGACAAAATGGAAACAAACTAGTTAGATCTTATGTGACAAAAAAATAATATATAAGCTAAAATGAAAATTTATAAGACCGTTGTTAGACCAAATATGTTGTATGGAGTAAAAAATTGAGATATAAAAAATATAAAATTATAAAATTATCTAATAAAAAATAGTTACAGGTTTTGGTGAATAAATATTGTAGCCGTCATATCCCACTCCGAGATAATGTGTCTAGCGAATGCAGAATCATGGTCCTCATGGAACGAGCATAACACAAGAGACAAGTTTTGGTGACGTCAGTTTATATTGAGCATAACATCAACATCAATTATTCTTATTCGTTACAATTGATGTATTGGTATAACCAATCAATTGAAACGTTCTAAATAAAGTAAAGTGGTTGCCTTTTTAACTAAGGGTCACTTTGCTAAAGTGGAAAGGGAAGGAAAAGGAAAAAAAATAGAATGGCGATGGAAGGAAAAGAAAAGAAAAGAATGTGTTTGGTAGGAAATATTGAAAGGAAAGGAAAAAAAAAATGAAGGTTTTAGAAGGGATGAATAAAGCATGAATAGTAATTTTTGTTATCCTCTTATAAATAGGAGGAAAGGAAAAGAAAAGTTGATATTTTTAATAAAACTTCATTAATTCTAAATTTACCCTTATTTTAATAAAAGACAAATTATATGAAAATGAGTTGTAAATTCATTAAAATAGTTTTATTTCTTTCTCTCTCCAAATATGATTTTTATATTTCATTTCTTTATCTTTATTAATCAACCAAACACGATAAACAATTAAGATTGTCCTTCTCTTTCCTTCCTTTTCTATCTAACTAATGTTATCATTACTTTTCTTTTCCATGATAGCAAACATAGCCTAAACTATTGTGGGACAACTTTATTTTAAACTATTGTGGGACAACTTTGTTTTAATGTACATCCGCTGTAACAAATAATTTCTCTTCTTTCGGGCTATACATTGTAAGCACAACTTCAATATTGTTGTTATGGGGACCTAGAGGTTTTTAACAAGGGAAAATTATAAAAAAGTAAACTTTAGGAGGTCTTATTACCTAGAGATAGAGTCAACATCAACACTTTACAAAGTCATGAATTTTGACTAAAGTCTATATGGACATGGAAAAATATTGTCCATTTTAGGCCTGATCATGGTTCGGTTTGGGAATAAAGATCAAGTCGGATCGGTCCCCACGGATTGGTGAAAATTGAAACCGAACCGATCCGTAGGGGCCTTCAATCCGAATCAAACCGATCCGTGAAGTAATGGATCGAATCGGATCGGTTTTCACATATTGGGTTTTTCAAACAGCCCAATAGATTATGGCCCATTAACAGCCTGATACAACTACATCTGGCTTATTTCAAGTCAGCATTCTGAAAAATAAATTTCTGAATTTAAATAATGCAATACACAAGAATGTAATTGGTATTGTTCATCTTTCCTTCTCTTCAATTTTCGCAGCAACCAAACAGAAAGTTGGGGAAATTCAAGCATACAGGCAATATAGTCGCAGATCTGACACCAAATTCACCAATAGCAAATGAAATTCAACATATGTAACACACACACACATATTTATATCTGTATATACATATATATACAGATATAAATATATGTATATATATTACCTGATATAAGAACGGCCATTATGATTTGACAATGGGATCAAATTGTCGGTGAGAGGAACGGCGGTGAGAGAAGCAACGATGCCTTTGCTGCCGCCGGAGAGAAGGAAAGCATTGCCGACTTCTTTGAAAGAATCTCAGTCGTAGATGTGGACAAAGGCATGAGCTAATCCATTGGCTGATATTAAGAGGGCAACACTGATAGTGAAGAGAGTTGGAATAGCTGTGAAACCCATGTCCTAGACCTAGAGAGAGAAAGTAGAAAGAGAGAGGGAATCAACGAATTTGATGGAGTTTTAGAAGAGGCTGAAGGAGGCGCGGCTATAATGAAATGAGATGGGAGCTAGGGTTATTTGGGAGGTAGGTAAGTAATACGTGTATATATATATATATATATATTATTAACGATTCGGTTCGAATCGGTTTTTTCAAGATCCAATCCGTTAACCGAACCGCAAATGCCGGATTGCAATTTTTCAAACCATCACCGAACCATAAGATCTGAAAACCGAACCAAACCACACGGATCGGATTAGTTCGGACCGGATTGACGGATTATTTGCTCACCCCTAGTCCATTTGCTTAAAGTACCCTTAGTATCTTCGGATACCACTTTTGGGCACAAATGTACCACTTTTGGGCACACAGGTACCATTTTTGTCCAAACAAAGTAATCAAAATGGTCTGCACAAAGAGTGATACATTTGTGCACAAACGTGGTAATTACATGCACCAACGTGCTACCTCTATACAAAAGTGCTACTTACCTGCATAAAAATGGTACATTTGTGTACAAGAGTGGTACCTCTAATCATAAGAGTGGTGGTACCTTTGATCACAAACGCGATACTTATATGTACAGAAGTGATACATCTCTACACAAAAGTAGTACTTACATATACAAAAAGTAGTACCTGAAGATACTAGGATAGTTCGGACAAATAAACAGTATTTTTTCACCTCCACATCAGACTTTAGATGAAAATCATAATATCTGTCTCGCCAACTGAATACACTAATCAAATGAGTATAACTTCATATTTTCATGTTTCTTTCCATTTGTTTGAAAGGTATCCCATATAGACCTTACATTTTCACCAGTAAAGTTTAATCATCTAGGTACCTTAGTCTTATATACATAAACAAGGACATGTCACAACCATAAGTATATTTTTAGTCCAAGAGCCTGTTGACAAATTATCTTTCTATGTATATGATAACAAAAAACTTTTGTCAATACTTCACCACAATATCCACCAAACATGTTAAATCCATGCTAAATCCATGCAATAGACAGTATCACAAGCATGGTATATACTTTTTTTTCACCCCAAAATAGGCATCACAACTTACCAAGAGCATTGTCGAAATCAAGCACTAATCATCTAAAATAAGCAAAACCTACACCTCCTGCAATCCACTTTTTATGCATTATACAGTAAGATTAAGAAACAGTTATTCAAAACTGAGGTACTTTTTCTCACAAAATACAATAAAAAATAAGTTAACATAAAAATAAATAATAAATAAATGCTGAGTCCATGAAAATTACTCATCAATAATAGATATGGGGGTATTGCTGCTTGCTATAATGGTAAAAGCATTGTTAGACAAACAAAAGAATGCAAATTCCAGAATGAGAAATAATGCAAAAGGTTAGGTCTCCCTCTACTCTTCCCTCCCAATCACATCACATAGGGAGACAAACAAACACCGCGCACACACACACACACACATATATATATATCAACTACAATGAAGCATGACACCTCCAATCTTTGGAAATCAGCATCTTCCATTAAATGAATGCACAAGTATCATGTAGTATTCAATGACATGAGAATTTAATAATCTCAACATTCCCATTTGTTGTTTTCTTGTTCTTGTAGCACCTTCAAAATAATGAATGCTTTAAAACAGTTAACGAAGTTGATAAAGAAATCACTGTATCATAAAATCCAAATCCAATCACAGCTTCGGAAAAAAAATATTAAGAATAACATACAAAATGCACCAAAAAACTTGAAACTATGTTGCACCATCCCATTGGAAATTATTGCTTACTCATGCTGACCTACCAAATTAAGTCTATACCCTTGAATCCCTATTTTACTCTTGCTTTAACAATTCACCAAGATTCCAACCAAGCTACACTGCATTCATATCATCTCAACAAATCAATTTACTACAATGAACCCAATGGTCTAAAAGAAAAAGGAAAAAAAAAATACTGTTTCCCAAGCAAAAAAGAAATATAAAAACAACCATTTATAAATCATTGAAAAGTTGCGAGTTTCCCAAGTTTGCAACCTAGCTACACTACATTCTAATCAACTCAATAATCACATAAAGAATTACAAAGAATGTCAATATCCACAAATCGGAAAATGGGCCTTTTACCAAAAAGGTTATCTACAATTGGCAAAAGCTAATGCTCAATATAAACTTCAAAACCGTATATAACATTATAATACCTTCACTGGACACAATCAGCTCTTTGGGTCCTTCTACGTTCATAATCAGGATCATCTGTGGGCAATTCATACCGACAAACAGGACAAGTATTCCGAATGTTCAGCCACGGTAGAATGCAGTCCCCATGGTAACGGTGGAAACATGGTAGCTGCTTTGCTTGTTCACCAGCATTAATGTCATCCTTACAAACTGCACAAAGTACGTCGTTGTTATCCAAATCTTCTTGAGTCAAGACCACCGATGGAAGATTTTTAACAATAGTTGTTGAAGCAGATGGCCTAACCACGAAAGCATTTTCATTCTCCGTTAATTGCCCAAATATCATTTCGTAGTCCTGATCCTCCAAGTAAGGCACAATCTCATGTTCTAGTTCTGTGTTGGACTCGAAATTGTGAACATTTAACAATCCTTCTTCTTGGGACCGAATTAGATCTGAAACCAATGCGTCCAAATCTTCATCAATATCAGCAAAGAACATACTCATTACTTCTCTTTCGTTAACTCTACCATCCACTTCCTCCCACTCAAAACCTTCATTCCCATTCCTTTGATCCTCCAATGGAAACGAATCCAAATGAAATTGAAGTGAATCCAAATGAATCCCAAGGCCCGTATTGTCATCCCATACATTATAATCATCCTCTGAATTCAAATCAATCCCTAAAACTCCAATTTCATCCTCTTCCGAATCTGAATCGATCCCAACAACCCTCATATTACCCAAAAATTGATCCGCATCACCGGAAACGGTGGATGACTCGCACGATTCAGACACAGAGCCCCTTCCCGACATAAAGAAGTCATCACTAGGATTAGCCACCATAAACCCACAACCATCATCATCCTCGGCCAAACCATGCCAATCCCTACAAAACCCTAACCCTAAACCTAAACCCAGATCTAGCTCCAAATGGTTCGAACACATTTCCTCATTTCCTTCAATAACTCCAAAATTCAGGTCCAAATTCGACGCGAAATCGTTATCACCTCCTACAACCGACAATGATTGTTCAACACGTTGTTGAAACGAGTCCATGACGAAGTTTACCTGGCTGTGGCAGTCGAAGAAATCGACGTTCGAGATCGAATTGAACCCAGAAATGTCGTCAGACCCTCGAATTCGATTGGGGTGGCGTTGACGGAGGGCTGTGATTTGAGGGCCACCGAGGCCAAGATTGGACATTGGGGATTCGGAATCTGAGCCGTAGACGTCGAAACTGTGCATGTCGTGAAAGCAGTAAGGGGCAGAGTCGAGGGTTACGTCGTCTTCGTGCCGGTGAAGGGATGCCATTGACGACGATTTGTTCGGTGTAGGTAGGTTTTCAGGTGAGGGACAATTTTTGCAGCGTTTTTTAGGGCGTTCCATCTCTAAAATTAATGCCTGTGGGACCAGGAAAAGTAAATAAAGTAATTAAACACGCGTTTGTTATCTAAAGATTATTGTACACTTTCTTTTTAAATTTGTCATTTCATATTAAATTATTTTTTATTATATTTTTTTTATTTAAATATTAATTATATTATTTATCTTAATTTTATAATTAGTATTAATTAATTATAAAAATAAATAAATAAATTTATAAATATTATTTTATAAAATAATTAACTTATTATATTCATTTTTAAAAAAAATAGTATAAAAAAAATATCTTCTTTTTCAAACAGTATTCATAAAAAATTATTAAATAATGTAAATAAAAAAATCTTCTTTTTAATGCAATATATTAAAGAAAATTAAGAAATTATTTAAATTGTTTCAAAATTTTCTATTTAAGATTTTTATTTAAATAATTAAAGGCAAACTTACGCAAATTTAAGGGAGAATATTTTATGAAATTAGTATGGTTTTTTTTTTTTTTTTTTTTTTTTTTTCCTAGTTAGTACTTACACACTTGTCTCTTCTGAGATTTGAACCCCCGACCTCCTTTTGAAAAGTAAGAGGTTGATACCACTAGGCCATTGACCCATTGGTAATTAGTATGAATTTTTTTCATAATTTATTTCAATAAGAAAAATATATCAAGTGTAATTCAATAAGAAATGATATTATGATCATTTAATGAAATATAGGTAAGACAATTGAGCATTTTGCAACTAAATGTGATAATTCAGGGGGTTTTATGCACGAAACATAGTTCAGGGAGGTTATTTGCAAATTTAGACATAGTTGAGGGGTTTTTTTACACTTAACCCAAAAAATAATAATACTAAAATTAAAATATATATATTATTTAATGCAAAAGCAAAAAAAAGAAATGATTTGCAGAGACTGTGAGAGAAAATAAATAAAAATAGAGTAAGACTTTACCATTTTTTTATCCGAGTCCTTTCGATTTGGGATGCAAGTTGGGCAGCCCAACTCAACATTAACCCAAGGTCAGGTCAAGTTAGGCTAACCGAGCATAACTCGGTGTCAAAGCAGGTTGGGCTAAATCGAACCCGTAGAGTTTGGGTTGGATGGTTTCTAGGTTGCTAAGTTTTTTTTTTACTTTGCGTTGTGGGTTTATCTTGACACCATTCATTACTTATTCACCTATTCCCTATAATTAATGATGAACCGAGAAAGGGGAAGGGGGGGGGGGGGGGGGAGGGGACTTCTTCTTTAACTTGATAAATTAAATGGATATAATGTAAATAGGCTAATGACGGTTTGTTGAGCCTTTAAAGCAATCACAAGTACACAGTGCATTTACAAGGAAAACCCCTCTCAAGTAGGGGAAAAACCTTGGTTATTGGCCTTAGCCAATAATGTCTTCACTAGTTGTATGCAAGTATTTATACACTCAACTGTCTCATATTCTGCACACACCCTTGTACAAGTTGAAACACTAGCTTTCACAGCCTCTAGACACACATTAGCACTACTAAGTGCACACTACACTCTCCCTGTCCACATCACATTTGCTTGTACCCAATAAGCACTCTCAACTCACAAACAATACATATGAAAGGTTACAATCAACAATACTCAAGCTGCGTTTTTTAGCGCGTTCCATCTCTGAAATTACTGGCCGTGTAGGACCAGGGAAAGTAAATAAATAGAGTATCATTTTCAAAAATGATTAACTTATTATACTCACTTTAAAAAAAAAAATTAGTATAAAAAATATCCTCTTTTTTAAACAATATTCATGCAAAATTAATAAATTACGTAAATAAAAATATCTTTTTTTTAATGCAATATATTCATGAAAATTAAGAAATTACTTAAATTGTTTCAAAATTTTCTATTTAAGATTTTTATTTAAATAATTAATTTAAAAAATTAAAGGCAAACTTATGCAAATTTAATGGAGAATATTTCATCAAATTAGTATGAATTTTTTTCATAATTTATTTCAACAAGAAAAATATATCAAGTATAATTAAATAAGAAATGGTATTATAGTCATTTAATAAAAAATAGGTAAGACAATGGGGCATTTTGCAACTAAATGTGATAGTTTATGGGGTTTTATGTACGAAACATAGTTCAGGGGACTTATTTGCAAATTTAGACATAATTGAAGGGTTTTTTTTTTTTTTTTTTTGCACTTTACCCAAAAAATAATAATAAATTAATATATATATATTATTTAACGCGAAAGCAAGAAAAAAGAAGAAAAGAAAAGATTTGCAGAGACTGCGGGGGAAAATGACTAAAAATAGAGTAAGACTTACCATTTTTTATCTGAGTCCTTTCGATTTGGGATGCAAGTTGGGCAGCCCAACTCAACACCAACCCGAGGTTGGGTTAGGTTAGGCCAACCCGAGCATAACCCAGTGTCAAAGCGGGTTCGGCTAAATCGAACCTAGAAAGTTCAGGTTGGATGGTTTCTGGATTGCCAAGCATTTTTTTTTTTACTTTGCGTTGTGGGTCCATCTTGACACCATTCATTACTTATTCACCCATTCCCTATAATTAATGATGAACTGAGAAAAGGGGACACTACAACAAATATCATTTTCACCGGTATTTTTTTTTTCGTTCGTCGCTGTTAATTAATTATTTCCATACTAGCGGTATATTAAAAAGTGCCGAAAAATATTAATTATTTCCGGCAGTCTTTTTAAAAGCGCGGGAAAATATAAATTATTTCCGACAGTTTTTTAAAAGTGCTGGAGAATATAAATTATTTACCACAGTTAAAAATAGTGTGCCGTTAATAATTTATTTGTTATTATTTTATTTATTATTATTATTTTCCTAATATAGCAGATTTTGGGTTGGGTTAGGTTTCATATCGTGACTCCTTTCTTCTCTCTTACCCACGACATCAAGGCTTGGTGTGTTGAAAAATATGTTGAGTTTGTGCGCAGTGAAATGGTTGTGGAATATAATATGGACAATTAACCTAGAAGGATGGTGAATAGATTTAACTTGTTCCTTTATCCAATTTTTACTTATTTTAATTTTATCGAAATAAAACTAAAATCAAACAACAAAACAAAAATAAAGTACAAGTAAAGTAAATAAAGTTTGAGAGATGACACCAGGATTTTTAGTCAGGAAACCCCAATTAGTAGATCGAATAGACCAATTACGGGAAAAACCTCATTGGACTGTGCAGTCCAGAGATAAACGATCCACTGTGTTTGAAGCAAAGTACACTGAATTTTGACTCAGACTCACACCCTATCGTTCTACCAAAAACCAATCGCTGACAATCCCTGACTTTGTGACTCCCCCGTCCAACAACTCTCGACCTCAGGCTTACTCTCAATCTCTGTAGAAGAGTTGCAGGTAGATTAAACAACACTCCATGAATGCTTTGACCCCTTCAAAGTGTGATCACTTCACCCCTTTTCTTCAATATCTGAATATGACGAAGAACGAATGAATTCTGCTTTTTGAAATTTCTAAATCTTTAATTATGCTCCAATTTTGATGAGATATAGAACAACACTCCTAAATCACTATTGTGTTTATGTGTGTGCTCTCAAAAATAAAATCAGAAAAATCAGATTGATTTTCTGAATAAAAATATCTCTCAAAATGCTTTCAATTAGATTTGAATTTTGTATGCAAAAGCCATGTATAAACCTAGGTGACTATCAAGGTTTATATAGACTTTAGAATGTCCTAATCTCTCTGAAAATATAGAAAATTTCGTGCATAAGACTTAAACCAAATTTGGTCCAAAAAGGAATCAAAATGGAAAAAGAAATTGAAGTTCTATACTGATCAGGACTTCTTAAACCGATACATGGATTTGTCTACCGATTTAGGATGAACTGAACCTATTCTGACGTACTTTGGCTACCGGTTCCCATTAGACAGAAGTGAATCTGCTATTTGGCTACCCGTACCAGATTTTGGCTACCAGTAGCAAAAAGACAGAATGTAAATTTTTTTAACACTTCAAACTTCTAAAACTTCCTAAGGGTTCTCACTTACTCACATACCATTCTAAAGCATTGTTCTCATCATCCCGGAGTATAGTAAATCATGAACTCTTGAACTTCTTCAAATTCGCATCCGATCTTCAATCTTGAAATTTTGAACCAAAAAATTACAACTTGATCAGACTTATTTTGACAGCGAAATTAGCCAATATACAATATATATATTTTTCACAATCTCCACAAAAAAATATATCTCACAATCTCCTCCTTTGGCAATTTCGTAACAAAACCCTAAAAACAATATGTAATTTACAGAAGCAGAAAAAACAAAATACAATGATTGTTAAAGAAATAAAATGCGAAATTTCTCTTGAATCTCATGAAACTTCAACACATGTAGCAACCTGTAATTTACACATTAGCTCAACAAAACTACTTGTAAAGCTTAATCAAGAAAGATAATCAATTAACATATATCAATATGTGAATATCAATGTATATGTATATGTCTCCCCCTCAATTTTAGAAACTCTCCTCCTCAAATGCACACTTCTCCCTCTTTTTGTTACAAATTGACAAATAATACCCAAGAAAATAAATAATATGGGAGAAATAATAAGAAAACATATCAAAACTATCATCCATACATAAGATATTACAATAAGCACAAAAACATGATGATATATAGTAGAAATGGAACCAAAGACAAGTATCCAAGATAACACATGTTCCATCCACAAGATAAAGAAGATCAATCATGCTCAAAATCACATGATATCTCCATCAAAAAAGGAAATTTCTAAAAAGAAAAAACTAAAAGGAAAATCTTTTTGGATTTTTTTTTATTTGAACAAAAATAATGAGATAGAAATTTCCATGAATTTCAAGTATACATGATGTTGGCCTAAGGATTTAATCTAAAGGTCAATCTTATATTTTGATGATTACAAACCATTAATGATGTTATGTACTAATATTTTCCTTGAGTGCTATATAGTTGATCAATTAATTCAATCCTCAATATTGAGCCAGAAGCATTCTAAGTACTCAAGCAATAGGATTCAAGGAAGCATTGAAGTTGCAAGAATTCAAAGATTATTCAAGTACTCCATCAAAGGCTAACCGATCATGGTCAAAGATTGAAGGAAATGGTAGATTAGATGGTGAGAACTTAAGATTTAATGTCAAAGTTAATTTGAATATATTTGAAGCTCAAAATTCAATCCATGCATTGCATTTCCATTTTATTTCTCAAAGAAAATAAAATCAGCCCATGATCACATTCACAGGACTTAAAGAATTTCATATTAAGTATCAAAATGTGAGATGGAGAAGGCTCCATAAAATAAAGAGAAGGCTCTTTTCTCTTATTCAGTGAGCCCTGAGAAGGTTCTTCTCTTTAACTCCAGTAAGTCTTTGAGAAGTATTTAAGAAAAAGAGAGGGCTCAATCAAAAGAAAGAGAGGGCTCTTTTTGTTCCAAAACAAGCTACGAAAATGAATCTTCAAAATAAAGAGCAGGCTCACGTTTTCATTGAGCAGGCTCTTTCCAAGGAAAATGAACAAAGAGCAGGCTCTTTGGTTTTCAAGAGACGGCTCTCTTTAGGGTTTTGAACTGTAACGTAAACATTTTCATTAAATGTTCTCAACAACCTCTAACAGCTATATTGAACTCTGTTATGTCTATAAATACTGAGGTTGGTCTTTAAACTAGAACTACTTTTTTTAACAGAGAACATTCTATCATTCCTTAAAAAGTATTAAAGAAGTTTTCTGAGCTTTCATTCCATCTCTATTATTTCATATCACTGTAGCAATTCTGAGCTTCACGTATATTCATCTTTTCTATAGTTGTGAGCTAAACTCTGTAATCTATCTTTGAGAGATTCTTGTACACTGTTTCTTCAAATTTCAAAGCTATTGTAAAGGGTTGGTATAACCCAAAAGAAAGCCTAGGGGAAGGGTGTTCTCATAGCAAAGAAGAGAAGCAAGATCTTGTTTCAAAAGTGAAGGTTTGCTCTCCACCATTAAAGAGAAGCTCTAGTGAATTTGGGAAGTCTCAAGGGGGATCTTGAGCCGAGGAGTAGGAGTTTCCGAACCTCCCTAAATTACCGAGTCATTATTTGCAATCTCTTATCTCTATCTCTCTTAATTTTGTGCTTTATTTTGCTTGAATATTTCAATAAACTGATATTCAACAGTTTGGTAGAAATATATTTTTTAAATTGAAAAATTGCTCCTTGACTCTATTCACCCCCCCTCTAGAGTCAATTAGTGACTAACAATTGGTATCAGAGCCTAATCTCTAGAAAAAGACTAATCATCTTAGAGAACGATCATGGCCAATACACTTTGATGGAAGTGACTTCAACTATTGGAAAATCAAAATGAGAGCATTCTTAAGAGGCATAGATATAGATGTTTGGAAAGCCATAGAAAAATGAGACCATGTTCCAACCAAGATAGTAGAAGGTGAAAATGTTCGAACACCCGATATTGAATGGACCCTCAATAACTGTAGGCTTGTACAATGTAATGTCAAGGCTATCACTAATCTCTATTGTGCCTTAAGCAAAGATGAATTCAATAGAATTTCGGATTGCGAAACGGCCAAAGAAATTTGGGATAAACTTGAAGTTACCTATATAGGCACTAGTCATGTTAAAGAATCCAAAATGAATATGCTTGTCCATAAATATGAACTTTTTACCATGAATAACAAAGAAACTATTAGTGAAATGTACTCTCGTTTTACTAACATTGTTAATCCCTTGAAAGCTCTTGGAAGAAAATATACATCATCCGACAATGTAAGAAAGATCCTTAGATCTTTGCCAAAGAATTGGGAAGCTAAGAAGACCGTCATCCAAGAAGCCAAAGATCTTAACACACTTCCCATTGACGAACTTATTGGTTCATTAATGGCTTACGAGCTAGAAATGAATGATAGAGATGAAGAAACTCAAAAGAAGGATATAGCTCTACAAGCCACTACCAAAGAAGTTACAATTGATAAAGTTCCTCATGATGAAGAAGAAGAAGAAGTTGCTCTCATTACCAAAACCGTAAGAAGAATTCTTCAAATGAAGAAGTTCCAAAAGAGCAACCACTTCAAAAGAAATGGGTCGTCTAGTGAGCAAGGAAAAAGAGAAGCACCTACTTGCTTCCATTGTGGAAAACCGGGGCACTTCAAGTCCGATTGCTATGCCTACAAAAATGAAAAGGAAAGGAAAAAGAAAGGCAAAGCCATGCAAGCTACATGGGAGGATGATGATTCAAATGGATCCGAAAGTGACGATGAACTAAATGAATTGGTTAATCTTTGTCTCATGGCCGATGAAGATGAGGTACATTCTAATCAGAACTCATTTGATTTGGAAACTATATATGATAAATTGGTTGATGCACACAACTATTTGCTAGATGCTTTTAGAGAATTGCATGATGAATTAGGCAAAATGGTTCAAAAATGTGCTACTCTCAAGAGGGAAATGTATATCATCTCTCAAAACCTGGAAAAATCTCAACTTGAAAATGAAGCTTTGAAAAAGGAAAAAGAATTAGCTAAAGAATCCGTTTCAATTGATTTAATTTCTGAAAATAAATCATTGAAAGTTATAATTGAAGATCAAATTGAAACTTTAGCTAAATTCACAAAAGGTAGAGAGAATTTGGGTCTCATACTTGGAAAGTAAAGAAATGCTTATGCCAAGGATGGACTTGGATTTGATCCTCACAACAAAGATTCTTGTTTATTGAAAAAGAGAATACCTTTGAACAATTACTTTGTTAAAAATTCCTCTTTTAGTCCACAATGTAACTACTGTAAAAAAATAGGACATAAGATCAATCATTGTCCTATTAGGCCATGTAGGACAAAAGAAGTCTGGGTTATTAAAGGGACTTTTACACCTCTTCCTAACTCTCATGGACCCAAGAGAATGTGGGTACCAAAAGAAGATTATTCAAATTCCTTTTGTAGGTTTGCTTGAAGTCTCCATATTCATCCAAGGACAAATGGTTCCTTGATAGCGGATGCTCAAGGCATATGACGGGAGATCAATCAAAATTTCGCTCCATCAAACCTCATAAAGGAGGAAGCGTCACATTCGGCGACAACTCAAAAGACAAGGTTATTGGCATTGGAACTATTGGTATCTCCTCCTCCTTATCTATTGATGATGTGTTACTTGTTAAAGGCTTAAAGCATAATCTGTTTAGTATTAGCCAATTATGTGATAAAGGATATGATGTTTTGTTTAAATCGGACAAGTGCATTGTCAAAAAGGATAATGTAGAAGTTTTCCATGCTTTAAGAAATGGTAATGTATATACTTTGCTTTTATGTGAATTACATGATCAAGATGTCAAATGTCTTGTATCCTCAAATGAAAATAGTTGGTTATGGCATAGAAGGTTGGGTCATGCTAGTATGGATTTGATTTCAAAACTATCTAAGAATGAATTGGTCAAAGGCCTCCCAAAGACTAATTTTTCTAAAGATAAAACATGTAGCGCATGCCAAATAGGCAAGCAAATCAAGTCATCATTTAAAAGGAAAAAGGATATAACTACTTCAAGACCACTTGAATTAATTCACATGGACTTATTCGGTCCGGAGAGAATTGCTAGTCTTGGTGGAAAACTCTATGCATTTGTTATTGTGGATGACTTCTCTAGATTCACTTGGGTATTTTTCCTTACACACAAGAATGAGGTTCATACAATCTTTGTTAAATTTTGTAAGAGAGTTGAAAATGAAAAAGAATGTAAAATTAAGTCCATTAGAAGTGATAGAGGTAGATAGTTCGACAACCAAGATGTGGAAAGATTTTGTGATGACAATGAATACAATCATAATCTTTCAGCTCCTAGGACTCCTCAACAAAATGGAGTTGTTGAAAGAAAAAATAGGTCTCTCCAAGAAATGGCTAGGACTATGTTAAATGAACATAATTCTCCTAAATCTCTATGGGCCGAAGCCGTTAGCACCTCATGCTATGTTATAAATAGAGTCATTATTAGAAAACTACTTAATAAGACTCCTTATGATCTTTGGAACAAAAGAAAGCCAAACATTGGGTACTTTAAAGTCTTTGGGTGTAAATGCTTCGTGTTAAATGACAAAGATAATCAAGGAAAATTTGAACCTAAATCAGATGAAGGTATTTTTCTAGGATATTCTTCTCGTAGCAAAGCATTTAGAGTATTTAACAAAAGAACACGTGTGGTTGTGGAATCAATACATGTTGTATTCGATGAATCACCATTACCCCCTCTCAGACGTTCATTAGATGATAATGAAGATGTGATTGAGATTGAAAAGAATATTGAAAATCTTGATTTAAATGGTTCTTCTCTTGAAGATAGCTCCAAAGATGTTCTAAAAGAAAGTCTCTCTCATAAATACACTCTTCCTAAGGCTTGGAAGCAAGTGCCTAATCATCCGATAAATTAAATCATTGGCGATCCATCTAAAGGAATAAGCACTAGGTCTCAAACGAGTAACATCTGCAATTATGTGGCTTTTGTTTCCCAACTTGAACCAAAAAGTATTCATGAAGCCGAAAATGATGAATCTTGGCTCTTGTCCATGCAAGAAGAACTTAACCAATTTGAAAGGAATAAAGTCTGGCATTTGGTTCTAAAGCCTAAAGATAAAACTATCATTGGCACAAAATGGGTATTTAGGAACAAAAAGGATGAATCGGGAATAATTATGAGAAACAAGGCAAGACTTGTTGCTCAAGGCTATAATCAAGAAGAAGGAATTGATTATGAGGAGACCTTTGCCCCCGTAGCTAGACTTGAAGCTATAAGAATGCTCCTTGCTTTTGCATCCCATAAAAAGTTTAAGTTATATCAAATGGATGTAAAAAGTGCTTTCTTAAATGGATTCATTGAAGAAGAAGTATATGTAGAACAACCACCTGGCTTTGAAAGCTACATTTATCCAAACCATGTTTACAAATTATCAAAAGTTTTGTATGGTTTGAAACAAGCTCCTAGAGCTTGGTATGAAAGATTAAGTGGTTTCTTACTTGCTAATGGTTTTGTTAGAGGAAAAATTGATAATACTCTTTTTACTAAAACCATTGATAGCAACCTGTTGGTTATTCAAATTTACGTTGATGATATTATCTTTGGATCAACCAATAGTGTGCTATGTGAAAAATTCGCTTCTAGCATGCAAAATGAATTCGAAATGAGCATGATGGGTGAACTTACTTTCTTCTTAGGGTTGCAAATCAAACAAACACTTGATGGCATTTTTGTTTGCCAATCCAAGTATGTTAAAGATTTGCTAAAGAAATTTGGCTTAGAGGAAGTCAAACATGCCAATACTCCAATGAGCTCATCTTTGAAACTTGACAAAGATGAAAAGGGCACTAATGTAGATATTAAAAAATATAGGGGTATGATTGGTAGTCTTTTATACTTAACCGCAAGTAGACCGGACATCATGTTTAGTGTATGCTTATGCGCTCGTTTTCAATCTTGCCCTAAAGAATCTCATCTATGTGCCGTTAAACGCATCTTTCGCTATTTAAGTTTTACTACATTCTTAGGGCTTTGGTATCCTAGGCATACATCATTTGAGCTTGTCGGTTACTCGGACGCTGATTTTGGAGGATGCAAAGTTGATAGAAAAAGTACTAGCGGAACTTGTCATTTCTTAGGACAATCATTAGTATCTTGGTCTTGCAAGAAACAAAATTCCGTAGCTCTATCAACGGCAGAAGCTGAATATATTGCAGCCGGTAGTTGTTGCGCTCAAACGCTTTACATTAAACAACAGCTTGAGGATTTTGGACTTTACTTTGATCATGTTCCTATTATGTGTGATAATACAAGTGCAATATGTATCTCAAAAAATCCTATTCAGCATTCAAGGACAAAGCATATAGAAATTAGGTACCATTTTCTTAGGGATCATGTCTCAAAAGGAGACATTGAGCTTGTATTTATTAATACTGAAAAACAACTAGCAGATATTTTCACAAAACCACTCCAAGAGGACAGATTTTGCTTGCTCAGAAGAGAAATAGGTATGTCTGCAGAAGAAGAAATATTAAAGTAGCTCTAGCAGCTAAAGAGCCAGCTCCATTCAGAAAAAGAGCTGTCTCCACACAAAGCAGAGCAGGCTTCACAAATGATTTCAAAGTGCATACTCTCGGGATCTCCATGTTTTCAAGAAAAAGCAGTCTCTACAAACTAAGAGAGCAGGCTCTATAAAAACAAGAGACGGCTCCTAACCTAAACCATAATCTGCATACACTTTTGTTGCTCTCAGGATCTTATGTAGATTTCTAAAAGAGCAGTCTCCATTTCTACAATGAGCCGGCTCGCACACACTCTTTTAAACACTTAACTCTCGGGATCTCATGCAGGTTGTAAAGAGCCGGCTCCAATTTTGCTTGAGCCGGCTCAATACACATAAATGGAGACGTCTCTCTTCAGAAGGAGGAGCCTGCTCAATTGATGAAGTTCATCTCCTTGCTCTCGGCATCTTATATCTGCACTTGGATGCAGGGCCAAAAAATAAAAGAGCCGGCTCCATAAAATAGAAGAGCCGGCTCCAAGAAACATCATTGAGCCGGCTCAATGAACTAGTGAGCCGGCTCCAAGAACCTTCATTGAGCCAGCTCTATGAACTAGTGAGCCGGCTCAATCAATGAAACCCACAGCTTCTCGGTTATTCATTTTAAGTGCACAGTAAGCCTTTAGTTCTTATATCCATCTAGTCCCTTTTACCATTCAGTATACAGAATACATTCTAGACATATCAGAAGCACATTACAGAGCACTCTCTCGGCTAGGGCTGGTATACTTCCTTCATTAGGCATCTACACAGGTAACTCCTTTCCTCAAATTCAATCTAAAAGTTATGAGTTCTTGCATGTTAGTTGGTCTATTTACAACAAATTTTAGAGTTCATTGCTTTTTAATCTCTCATCCATGAAACCCTTGATTACACTGTAGACTTTCTCCTCACATGGAAAGAACATATTTGAGTAGAAATTGCTACTCTCTTGGTTTGTTAATTCAATTTTCTAGTAGCTATGCATTTGTCATATGACTAATCTATGAATTTATTTCATGTCAATTAAATCTTGAAATATATGTTGTTTTCAAACCCTTTTATTTTCAATTTATCTTCGAATAAATTCTCACAATATGTTGTTTATAATTCATCTAGGCAATACATTGTTGAATTTCATTTTATTTTGATGAATTTGTAAACTTTATTACCTAGATCATCTATCTGAATTTTTTTTTTTTGGGGGTTTTAAGCATTTTTCCTCTTTACTCAAATTAGTACAAAACTTAAATTGTTACATTGGTTCAAAATCATTTTCCATTATTATCATTAATTCTCAGTCAAAACTAATTTGAGCTTTGAAATTTCCATTATATGATAATTGAATTTTTTTTTTATTAATCTTCACTCCAAACAAATTTAAGTGAATTTTTCTTTAGATATGTGTTCTAAGTATTCCTTCTGAAATTTCAGTTTCAATTTCTAGAAATGTCCACGGCTTCATCCTCTCGTAGAAAGAATCCTCTTCGTGGTCATAAACGGAACTCTCAAAGATCTCAAGATGTTGGTTCAAGTCCTAGTCCACAAACTCAAATATCTGCTACCATGCTTTATAGAAACCCCACCTACAAAGTAGCATTTGACACTATCTATCAACATAGAAAATTGGCCACAGCAATGGTATTGTCCAAACAAATTTGCGATGATCTTCATCTCAACACCTATAGATTGTTTGACGAAATTGGCCTAGGAAACTTTGTTGGGTTGAGTACCAAATACTATCCAAAATTCGTAAAGTTATTTTACACTCACCTTGAAGAAAGTCCTGGAGAAGACAAACTTAATTGTTATGTAGCTGGAGTTCACTTTTACCTTGATAGAAGTAACATTGCTCGAATTCTCAAACTTGAGGATGGCATCCAATTCTATTCTCCTTCCAAATGGTTTATTGGACACGGCTTTGACAAACTCACGGCTATTCAGCAAATGAGTTATGATTCCCGTGTAACCAATACAAAAGTGGTAAACACCAGGCAACTAACTATGGAAGCCCGATTGATTCACAAGATCATCATGTACTCCATTCTTCCAAAATCCGGCAGTAGATCCAAAGTCACTCACATGGACGTCTTCCTTATCTGGTGTGTCTTAAATGGAAAGCCCTTTGATCTTGCATACATAATATTTCATCATTTGCTTGCTTGTAAGAGAAAGAAAAAGGTCTCTCTTTATTATGCCATGGTTCTCACTCACATATTCATGGATATGAAAGTTCCGCTAGATAGTTCTAAAGCAGTTAAACCAGGGTCAAGACACATGCTCACTGCTTTAAATCTTGCGTCAATGGGGCTAAAAAGGGATTCAAATGGTATGTGGTTCTATCCTAAGCAACGGAGGTTTGACGAGGCTCGAGATAGAGGAGAAGAAATTGAGGAAGTTGATGATGAGGATGAAGAAGAACATGACAGTGATGACAGTGCTGAAGAGGATGAAGTTCCAGCTGAAAATTGCACCAATCGTGATCTTTTATTGAAAATTCTCGAAGCTACTCGTCAAAATCAAGCCACTCTTGAAGAACAACAAACCACTCTTGCACACCAGCAAAGACAACTTGACGAAGTGCATATGTCCATCACTCATCTTAATGAAGATTTTGAAGCATTTCGCAAAGGAAATAGACCTCCTTCTCCTTAGCACAGTATCACCCCCGTCTAAAACCTATTTTTATGGTCTCATTTGCTATATCTGCTTTAGAGAATCATATTTTTAGATATGTTCTATTTACTTATGTTATTTCAGTTTGAACTCCTTATCATGAACTCTGCTTCTATCTACTTATATGGTAGTTGTCTTCTAATTCTCCCTCTGTTACAACTTCTGATTTCTATACACTGCTATATTTGCTATTTAATTGCTCTTTTCTTTATCCATTTTGATATTTCATGCAAAGGTCAGTATTTCCCATTGATAACGAAAGCTTTTTTTGATATGACAAAGGGGGAGAAAGATGTGTTCTATGCTATATTGTGGCTATATTGTGTCTATTCTATTACATTGCTATTTTTGATAGACGCACATTGATAAGGGGAGACATATTTTTTTTTCAAATATTTGTTGTTGACATAAATTCAAGATATGCTTATTGATAGGGGGAGCATTATTTCAAAATGCAACTCCACCTTGACAATAAACACATCAATGTTTTGTCATCATCAAAAAAGGGGAGATTGTTGGCCTAAGGATTTAATCTAAAGGTCAATCTTATATTTTGATGATTACAAACCATTAATGATGTTTATGTACTAATATTTTCCTTGAGTGCTATATAGTTGATCAATTAATTCAATCCTCAATATTGAGCCAGAAGCATTCTAAGTACTCAAGCAATAGGATTCAAGGAAGCATTGAAGTTGCAAGAATTCAAAGATTATTCAAGTACTCCATCAAAGGCTAACCGATCATGGTCAAAGATTGAAGGAAAGGGTAGATTAGATGGTGAGAACTTAAGATTTAATGTCAAAGTTAATTTGAATATATTTGAAGCTCAAAATTCAATCCATGCATTGCATTTCCATTTTATTTCTCAAAGAAAATAAAATCAGCCCATGATCACATTCACAGGACTTAAAGAATTTCATATTAAGTATCAAAATGTGAGATGGAGAAGGCTCCATAAAATAAAGAAAAGGCTCTTTTCTCTTATTCAGTGAGCCCTGAGAAGGTTCTTCTCTTTAACTCCAGTAAGTCTTTGAGAAGTATTTAAGAAAAAGAGAGGGCTCAATCAAAAGAAAGAGAGGGCTCTTTTTGTTCCAAAACAAGCTACGAAAATGAATCTTCAAAATAAAGAGCAGGCTCACGTTTTCATTGAGCAGGCTCTTTCCAAGGAAAATGAACAAAGAGCAGGCTCTTTGGTTTTCAAGAGACGGCTCTCTTTAGGGTTTTGAACTGTAACGTAAACATTTTCATTAAATGTTCTCAACAACCTCTAACAGCTATATTGAACTCTGTTATTTCTATAAATACTGAGGTTGGTCTTTAAACTAGAACTACTTTTTTTTTAACAGAGAACATTCTATCATTCCTTAAAAAGTATTAAAGAAGTTTTCTGAGCTTTCATTCCCTCTCTGTTATTTCATATCACTGTAGCAATTCTGAGCTTCACGTATATTCATCTTTTCTATAGTTGTGAGCTAAACTCTGTAATCTATCTTTGAGAGATTCTTGTCCACTGTTTCTTCAAATTTCAAAGCTATTGTAAAGGGTTGGTATAACCCAAAAGAAAGCCTAGGGGAAGGGTGTTCTCCTAGCAAAGAAGAGAAGCAAGATCTTGTTTCAAAAGTGAAGGTTTGCTCTCCACCATTAAGGAGAAGCTCTAGTGAATTTGGAAAGTCTCAAGGGGGATCTTGAGCTGAGGAGTAGGAGTTTCCGAACCTCGCTAAATCACCAAGTCATTGTTTGCAATCTCTTATCACTATCTCTCTTAATTTTGTGCTTTATTTTGCTTGAATATTTCAATAAACTGATATTCAACAGTTTGGTAGAAATATATTTTTTAAATTGAAAAATTGCTCATTGACTCTATTCACCCCCCCTCTAGAGTCAATTAGTGACTAACACATGAGATCCAAAAATTTCTGAAAAATTTAAGAGAGTTTAAAAATACGAAATTTTTAGACACCACAAATTATTCAATCAAATTAATTCTTAAGCATGCAATCACAACATGAAATTCAACTTGTAATTTTTATAAAAATTTAGAAATTTGCCTAACAAGTTCACATGCGTGTGTGTGTACAATCCAATCTCATCAAATTTCAATCAAATCATATTGACCAACTGTCTAAATCATATTGATCGAAAAATATCAAGATAAAATTATTTTGAGCAAATTTTACTAAGCAATATGGCTTTCACTCTAAAGAGTAGACAACAATTCCCTATTTCAACTTGTCTCCTCCTTTCTTTTTTACTTAAATAGTTCCTTTTCAAAGTCTAATAGGAGCTTTCAAACTAGTCTCAATAGGTAACCTTTTCCTTAGTAAGGATTTTCAGCTTTCTTTTGATTTTTTCTTTTCTTTTCATGCTGAAATTTCATCATATTTTTTTTTTCAAACACATGCTCTCTCTATATATTTTTTTAAAAATAATCTTTATAGATTTTATAAGCAATATGACCTAGTCAAATTCACAATGATTTTCAACTAAATTTTCTCAGAGTTAAACTAGTGCATATGAAAAATATGAACTCAAGAGACTCATCTCTAAAAATAAATAAACAAAGTAAATTGTCTTTCAACATATAGATTACACATCAAGAATCTTTTCATCAAATAATTATGTGGCCCCAATTTGCATTCAAAAATAATTAATTCAAAAAAAAATAATTATCACTCATGTATTGACAAGAAAAACATGATCATCACTTTCCCATGAAAGAAAAATAACCTGATTCCTAAACTATAAGATATGGTCCAATGGAAACAAGATATTCATCAAAGCATAGTCCATGACCATATAACATCTTTAGGACTTAGTTAGGGGGGTTTGCACTCACAGAACTGATAGGAACAAGTCCCATAGTATCAATAGACACATAATTAATCAAGTCTTCCTTTTTGATCCACACAGTCTTCACCTTTAAATTTTGAAAAGACTTTTCAATTCCAACATTTTTCTTGTTAGAGTAATTCTTAGCATGAGAATTGCTGAGTTGATTCACAAAATTTTACTTTCCAGCATGAACCCTATTCCTAGCATAAGAATCATAAGCATGAAATTTAGAAAAAAATTCTCTTCTCTTCTTATAGCAATAATATTGGCTATGTCCATTCCTACCACAATAAGTGCAATACAAAATAGTAGGCACATAAGACATATTATCATGTGATGAATCAATAACCTTAGATTTATTTTTAGGCACATTCAATTTATTGGGTTTCACAAAAATAGTTTTACCCTTACTACTAGATGAAACCTCATTAAAACCTAAGCTAGTTTTGTTATTCACATTCTTACTAACATTAATAATCTCATCAAGTTTAATCTGCCCAGAAGTAAATTCAATCAATTTCTTTTGTGACTTTTTTAATTTAGTTTCAATAAATTCCAATTTAAAAATAAGAGATTCTTTTGCATAATTAACTTGACTTACCTCACCTTCTAAGAATCTTACCTTTCCTTGAAGATCTTCAATCTCCTTCTTTTTCTATTTACTTTCCTTCTTCAGAGCATCTCTTTGCTTCTCAGCTTCTTTCAATTCTCTTCCTTGCTTATTGAAGCCTTTCTTCGTTTGAACATATGTAACATACAATTCATTGAAGGCTTTATCATAATTCTCCTTTGTTGCCTCCTTGTAACAATCCGCATCATTAGGTTTTGCTATGTCCTCAAAATCCAAGTCATTTGTATTCGACAAAGAAAAACTTTTAAAGGCATCATTATTCACTATAGCAATAAAAGCAAGAGAATTATCATTATCAGAAGAAGAATCATCATCAGAAAGAGAAACATCATTATTCTTAGAAACTGAAACTTTCATTGCTTTTCCCTTCTTTTTATCTTTGGATTCTTTCATATAGCAACAAAGCTATTTTTAGGACTTGGATAAACTGCTGATGTATAACCTATACCACCACATGTCTAACATTTAATCATAGTATCTTTAGACTCCTCTTCTCTCCTTTTATCTTGTCTCACACTTCCCCTAGATGAAGACTCTGTATTCCTAAACCTTGACTTTCCCCTTTTCTTAAATGCATTCATTTTTTCAGACTTGATCAAATTTCTGAACTTCCTAGTGATGAGAGCAATTTCTTCATCAGACTCACTATTATACCTAACTTTAGACTTGGAAGCTTTTAGGGCTAAGTCTTTAGGTTTTTGGGAATTTTCATAGTACTTCATCTCATAGTTCTTAATATGACCTACAACCTCATCAACTTGCATGGTAGAGATGTTTTGAGTTACTTGTAGTGTTTTAACTTTGATTCTGAACTTATCAGGAAAAGACCTAAGAATTTTCTTATTGATTTGATTATCTGTCATTTTCTTTCCTAGGTTTTAAAGGCCAGACACAATATGGTTGAGTTTCATGTAAAACTCAAAAAATGTTTCATCTTCTTCTATCTTAAGACTTTCAAATTGAAACATAAGCATCTCAATCTTTGAAGATTTGACTTCATCTATACCCTCATGGGTAAGTTGAAGTATGTCCCATGCCTCCTTTGCAATATTACAATGGGCAATACGAGCTAACTCAGATTGGACAACAGCTTTCAATAAAGAAAACAAGGCTTTAGTGTTTCTTTCTTCAACATTATTCTTAGCTTGAGTCCACTCGGACTGTTCATTTTCAATGGTAACACCATCCTTGGTGATTGTAAGTTTTTTATAACCTTTTTCAATTGTAGCCCAAACATATTTACCTTGAGTCATAAGAAAAGCTGTCATGTTAGGTTTTCAAAAAACATAGTTATCACCATCGAACAAAAGAGTACCACCAAACAAAGGAGTACGTTGAATAGATCCGCCTTCCTTAAGAACGCTATCCATATCAAATTTTGAAAACAAAAATAGATATTTTTTTTTTTATTTAAACAAATTTCACAGGGAACAACTCAATGTATAGGGGATGTCTCTGATATCACTTGTTGTGTTTGTGCGCAACGGAATGGTTGTCGAATATAATATGGATAATTAACCTAGAAGGATGGTGAATAGATTTAACTTACTCCTTTGTCCAATTTTTACTTATTTTAATTTTATTGAAATAAAACTAAAACTAAACCACAAAATAAAAATAAGTGCAAGTAAAGTAAATAAAGTTTGAGAGATGACGCTAGGATTTTTAGCGAGGAAACCCCAATTGGTAGAATAGACCAATTGCGAAAAAAACCTTGTTGGATTGTGCAATTCAGAGATAAACGATCCATTATATTTGAAGCAAAGTACACCGAACTTTGACTCAAGCTCACACCCTATCGTTTTACCAAAAACCAATCGCTGACAATAACTGGTTTTGCGACTCCCCCGTCTAACAGCTCTAAACTTCAGGCTTACTCTCAATCTCTATAGAAGAATTGCAAATAGATCAAACAACACTCCACGAATGTTTTAACCTCTTCAAAGTGTGATCGCTTCACCCCTTTTCTTCAATATCTGAATTTGACGAATAACGAATGAATTCTGCTTTTTGAAATTTCTGAATCTTCAATTATGCTCCAATTCTGATGAGATAGAAAATAACACTCCTAAATCACTCTTGTGTTTATGTGTGTGCTCTCAAAAATAAAATCAGAAAAATCAGATTGATTTTCTGACTAAAAATGTCTTTCAAAAGGCTTTCAATTATATCTTAATTTTATATGCAAAAGTCATGTATAAACCTAGATAACTATCAAGGTTTATATAGAGTTTAGAATGTCCTAATCTCTCTGAAAATATAGGAAATTTCATGCATAGGACTTGAAAGGAAGTTTGGTCCAAAAAGGAATCAAAACGGATAAGGAAACTGAAGTTCTATACTAATCAGGACTTCTTGAACCTGTACCTGGATTTGGCTACTGGTTCTAGAAGAACAGAACTTATTTCGATGTACTTTGGCTACTGGTTCCCAATGGACAGAGGTGAATTTGCTATTTGGCTACCCGTACCAGATTTTGGCTACCAGTACAAAAAGGACAGAATGTAAGTTTCCTTAACACTTCAAACTTCGAACACTTCCTAAGTGTTCTCACTTAATTACATACCTTTCTAAAGCATTGTTTTCATCATGCCGGAGTGAGTAAATCATGAACACTTGACCTTCTTCAAATCCGCATCCGATCTTCAATCTTGAAATTTTGAATCGAAAAATTACAACTTAATCGGACTTGTTTTGACAATGAAATTAGCCAATATACAATATATATATATTTTTCACAGTCTCCCCAAAAATATATATCTCACAAACTAAACTTGATTTTAGTATTTAATTAGTCATTTTAAGTATTTGTCTTACATAGTGCATGTGGGCATTTAACATGTTAGTGGGTAGTAAACTGTCTTAATAAAAATTAGTATATGAGAGTTCGTGTGATGGTCAAAGTAATGTAAAGTCAAGGGTCATGAGAGTTAGGGCTAAATGATTATGTTAGTGGGAGTTATACCTACTAAATATCATGTTAGTAGGAATAGTGGGTGTAATTAATAATTTAAATGTAATGGTTACACATATGTTTGTGAGGCCTATATAATCATATATTCTAACAATTTTATAAATAGAATAAGTTGGGATTAATTGAAATAATATATTTCTTCCTCCATTTCTCTTCCAAATTGATGAGCGTTGAAAAGTGCGTATTTAAACCCCTTAAGCTTAAGTATTCTAGGACCTTTATTTATCTTATTTTACTGTTTTGTATTGATTTCATATTATTTCCATTTTCAAGTACTTATCCCCAAAATAAGCTAACTCAGCCAAATAAGAGCATAATTGAAGTAATTCTAAGATGAATCAAAGAAAGGAACAAAGTAGAGTAAAAGGAAGCAAAAGGTGGAATTTCAGCAACTTCGATCGATCTCAAGAAAAGTTCAATCGATCCAACTTTCATCGATCTCAGCACTTCAAGATGGATCTGAGCTATGTCTGTCCCTGTTCAAAGATCTCAAAAGTTTGATCAATCTAACTTCCTTTTCCAATCGATCGAACATTCTTGTCCTTATCCAAATGATTGATCTTATCCAGTTGTACCACCCTACCAACCGCTTTTGTCCTTTTCCTAAAAATATATTCAAAATATCTCAGATTTGTTTTTATCCAAAAGGCGCCATCATTGAGGATTGATCCAGCCTAAGTTCGATAAATTTCAGCCATGTTCGATCGATCGAACTTCCTCTAGTACGAAAAAGTTAAATTTCCAGCTCACAAAAGTTATCATTTATCAAATCATTGGGGAATATTTGCTGTACGACCCCAGCTCATTTTGGGTGTCATTTGACCTACCTATATAAGGATAATGATTACTTTTTTTGTATCATATCACATCATATCATATCATACCTTAGAGAACTCTTAGGGAGGAAGCAAAGAAGAGGAGGAGGCTAGAGACACCATTGGAGACTCTTCATCAACCAAGGAGTAGATTTCTTCCATGGAGCTTGCCCTTGAAGGTTGGAAGGCATTATCCATGTGTGGCTAGACATCCTCTTGGGGTTAGAGTTAGCCCTAAGCATACTTTCTATTTCTTGATTTATGTATTTTTGAGGGGATTTGTATTGTGATTCATGTCTTGACACTTATATATATATATATATATATATATATATATATATATATATATATATATATATATCTTGTTTATTCAAAGATTTATGTGGTTTAATGCTTCCAAATGATCATTTCATTCTATCCATATGTCTATGTATGCTAGAATAGATGTTCATGTGTTTGTCTCTATTTCTTGAGTTATTGATGTATGTCTATGTGTGTTGATGCTATAGATCTAGAGATTGTCAAGACATAATGCTTAATGTCATGTTCTTGTGGTTTATTTGATGGTTCATACTCATTTCTTGATGGATTGTACTTCTCCCTTAGTTTAATTAGTTTAATTTCATGTCATTAGCTTAGTTGTAGTGTAGTTGTTAAATGGGAAGATAATCTATACTTGTTGTTGAGGTTCCATACTTATGAAAAGCAAGTAACATGTATCTTTAACCTTGTGATGTATTTGGATTGTGAGCTTAAAGAAAGGATTAATGGCTTAATTTGATATGTTGTACTATCCACCATATTGTTTAGACAATATATGCTTAATTTGTCATCTATGCTTGTTAGAACAACCACATACACACTTTATTGTAATACATGTTCTTTCCCTCATTAATCATTCATTAAAGGTGTAGAAAAGCTATGCTTAGTGGTGATCTCTAAACCTCAAGATCTCTCTCTCTCTTTTATTCTCTCTATTGCATTATTGCTTACCTTAGTTTAATTTGCATCTAGTTTAATTCAACCAACCAACCACTATTTTAATCACTCGACCTACTAACCCTAATTTTGATTCCTCAACCTAGTGCGACACTTAATCCATTGGGATGATCCCTACTCACCCTAGCTATATTTTTTGTGAAACGTAATAGTGGCAATTTCTAAATGTAAAACTTGGCCACATTGCATAAACTTTTGGAGTGCGACGACCGACACACCACAAATTATATTGAATTGTATTTGTTTGTCTAGCCCACTTATTTCCAACAAAGTAGTATCAAAGTAAAGCCAACAAAGTAGTATCAGAGTAAAAGCCAACAAAGCGGTATCAGAGCCAGGTTTCATGATCAGAGCCTAGACGATCCTGAAGGCTTGACGAAGTTGATTCTAGAAGGTTCAACATTTTGAGAAAAACATGTTTCTCTTTGATGATGATGAAGAGGGGAAAATGTATTTTCTTAGTGAGAAAATGATGTTCTCTAATTATAAGAGAATGAGAATTATCATCACATCATACTTCAAAGCATGTGATTTGTGGGATGTAGTTGGCATGTCTAACAAACTTCTTGAAAAGAGAGAAGAAAAGGCATTGGTAGTGTTGCAAAAGGCAACACATTAAGAAATTTGGGAGTACTTTGGAGAGTCCAAAACTCCAAGTTGTGTTGAATTGGAAGATGCTCGAGACCATCATTTTCAATCATAGAGGAGAATCACTACCCATGAAGTATTGGGTACAATGCTATGAGGATGATGAGTTTACAAAGGTTCATTATGAAAGTTTAAAGGACAAATTTGTGAAAAATGAAGAGGCGTATAACACAAATAAAGTTGAAAAAATTGAAGATTCAAAAGTTGAAGGCCAAAGTGAAATGGTGAAAAAGGAAGAGATAAATAAAGGTATTGAAAAAGATATTGAAAAAGTGGAGGAGATTGAACTGGAAAGCGAAATTAAAGAAGAAGAAAGTGCTAAAGAGGAGGCAAAAGTTGATGAAATTGGTGAGTTAACAAATCAGGTATGGTTCCAAATTCCAATTTCAAGAAGTTAGATATAACTTATTTGGTCAAATATTGATTTTTTCATATTCATTTCAATTAGAAAACGAAATAAAATATTATGATAATTATGTTCATGTTGTGGAGAATGACGAACTTCTCTTAAAGAAAGTTGTTCCTGAAGGAGGTAGAACTCAAGACCAACTAACAAACTTTTGATCAAGCCCCAAGATCAATAAGAAGTTTTTTTTTTTTCAAGTTACAAAATCAAGTTTAAAGGGGGGTGTTGAAAAATAAACTTAATCTTAGTATTTAATTAGTCATTTCAAGTATTTGTCTTATATAGTGTATGTGGACATTTAATATGTTAGTGGGTAGTAAATTGTCTTAATGAAAATTAGTATACGAGAGTTAGTGTAATGGTCAAAGTAATGTAAAATCAAGGGTCATGAGAGTTAGGGCTAAATGATTATATTAGTGGGAGTTATATCTACTAAATATCATGTTAGTTGGAATATTGGGTTTAATTAGACATTTAAATGTAATGGTTATACATATGTTTGTGACGCCTATATAATCATGTACTCTAGCAATGTAATACCCCTAATTTTGATAGTTTTGGAATTTGTTTTAATTATTTATGTGCATTTTTAATACATTTATTTGCTTGTTTTGATTAATTAATTATTTGCTTGATTATTTGAATTACTTGAATTAATTGATTTAATTGTAATATTTGTTTTGCTTGATTATTTGAATTACTTGAATTAATTGATTTAATTGTAATATTTGTTTTAAATTGAATTATTATTGAATTGTGTTTTAGTTAAGTACTTGTATTTTACTTGTTTTAAATTAAATGGTGGTTTAATTAAGTTAAATGATTTATGTATGTTTAGCCGACATAGGTTAAAACGTAGGTTTTCTTGGGCCGACTAAGGGTTTCATTAGGGCTCTAATTATACAAGGATTAGGGTTGGAGTATTGAGCCTATAAATATATTCTTTATGTGGGTTTAGGGTTTTAGAAAACAAAACACATAAACTCTTTTCACGTTACAGAGGGATACAGAGAGTGGTGAGGGCAGAGAAACAGAGAGGGAGTTTGAGTATACTACAGAGAGGTTCAAGGAAGGTTGGTTGGGGTGCTTCTGAGTTGAACCAAGAGTGCCAGAGGGGTAGAATAGTGGTCGACGGGTTGACGAGCAATTCAGAGACGGAAGTTTAGAGTTTCAAAGTCTGAAACTCAAGGCAAGTTTTGTTCTGCTCTATCTCTTTAATCTATTTTCTGTGCATGTTTAGGAAGACTCCAGGGATTAAACTAAGGCTTAATTATAACCTTTATGCATGTTTAATCAATGTTTCAATTCATGGAATTATACCTGTTCTTGGTTGTTTCAAAAAGATAGTAATAAAACTGTAACTTTGTAACCTTGCTCCGTTGTGTAGGAATTGGTTTTAAATTCAAGTTTTGATTGTATATCATTGTTTTATAATCAATCTGGAACTGGATTAGACCTTAAAACATGTATTAAAAGTTACTACAGAGAACTGGTACTCACATGAATCGGAGAAGACGACGAAACGGATGGAGGCTGCAAAGGGGAAAGAGAGCAGGCTTTTAAAATCCCTTAGAGCCGGCTCCTAGAAGGTTAGAGCTGGCTCTTGGATGTTGTGGAGCTGGCTCTAAAGAGCCTAGAGGTGGCTCTGAAGGAAAAAGAGCAGGCTCTTTAATTTCTAGAGCCTGCTTTCTCTTAAAACGTCCAGAAACTGATTTTTAAGGTTCGTTTGGCTGAAATTGAATTTTCTGGAACTGTTTAAAGCTACTGAATGTTGTAATTAAGTGTTTGAGACTTATAATAATGTTAAGAAGCAAAGTCTCATTCAGTTATTGAGGATGGGAATTAATCCAAGATCAAATAGAGGACTCGTAGGTGGATAATTGAATATTTAACTTAAACTGCATACTGTTTTAGCAATTGGTTTTTCTGCATGATCTTAAATTATGAATCATGTTTTCAGCTGTGCTAAGAGCATATAACTGTTTAAATATGTGTGTTCTTAGATGGAATTAAACATGTTTAAAATTTCGGAACATCGCATTAGTTATGGTGCTATTTGGAGGAGTTGGTTGTGTAGCCTAAGTTTATCAGATTCAAGGACTGGTACCTGTATTCTAAATTTGTTGGTGGATGCACAGTTTTGTTAAACGCATGTTAAACTATATTTGTGCTTATTTTGGAATAAGTTAATAGTGAGTTTCTATTAAACTGCATCAAGTTAAGTTTGATTTGAGGAAACAAAATTAACAGTCTTATTTCAGTAATATAAGAATTGTATTGTGATATCTAAATTTTAAATTGGTTGCATAATTTGGTCATACATATAATGGACTGTATTTTTGCTTATCTTGGAGTATGGTTGATGGTTAATTGTTATTGATTTATCAACTATATTGGATGGAGGATGGTATACACTGGTATGGGACGGTGACATACTAGGTCGGTATTAGTTCAAACACTATAACTTACCTATATTGTATTGAGGGGTGGATTTACCATAAAGGTTCAGTCCTACTCATATATGTTATATCAGCAATGAATTGAATGACCTACTCTGGATTTTGGATGGATTGTTATACATTTATCAGACCACTACTATAGATGGATGATATTTTGTATTAGGAGGAGTACGGACTTTTATATAATTATTATATGGTGCCGTGGTATGAGCTTGAGTCTTATGACCATGGTTAAGGCGTGTATATCGCCTAGGATGGATAACTAGACATAGGTGTTGTTCCCTGGTAGGTCTAGGTACACATGCCCACCTTAGGGTGCGTATTTGCATGTTGCCTTCTATTCAGGCTGAGACAGACCGCGTCCTATAGTGTGTACTATAGACATATATGGACTACTCTAGATATTGTTGAGTCTTCCTAGGATGTATCTGCGTATCGGATTACTGTTTGGATTGTACCCGCTCCTTTATTTTTCAGGTGTTCGTTAGTTCCAGGGTTAGAGCTTGGACGTGCAGAGCAAATATAGATATTCATTCCTCCAATTATGTAGGAATCTTCTCTATATTAGCTTTAGATTTTATTTCTATTATTTTAGTTTGGTTTGAGAATTTTTAATAAGGGGTCCAATGGATGGATTCTCGAGTTATAAACTTATGGAGTTTTGGATCATCGGATTTGATTAATTATGATACAAGGATTTTCTTTTAGTTTCTTTTAGCTTATTACATTAATTCGTATTTTACTTTGTATTCCGTGTACGATTTAAAATACCTTAATTGTCTGATATCCCTCGGGTTTGGGCCTGGGACTGATCAACCTATGTCTCGGATCTGAGGGGTATCACAGTTTGTATCAGAGCACTCCAGCTTCAAGTGTCTCTAGGATTCTATCGTATAAGACTTCCGCGTAGCGTTTTCTCTTGATTAGAGCTTAAGTATTAGGATTCATTGTATTATTTACGGTTCGATTTAACCGTGCTGATGTCTGTCTTTCTGTGTTGACAAAATGGCTAACGCAAGAACCAGACAGAACAATCGGCAACGAAGGGAGCGGCCCGTAGGCAGCATCAGGAGGATGAATGTCAGTTCTATGAGGAGCAGGAGGAAGTTCTACAGACTCAGGATCAGGGAAGAGATCCAGAGTTTCTTCCTCACCTCAATGACCTTATTGGCTCGAGCTATAGAAGCAGGGGTAACGGCTGCACTTCGGAATCACCCTCAGGTACAGCCAACACCGTTACCGGCACTGGTTGTTCAGACTGATACTTGGGAGAAGGTTAGGAGTTCTTTCACAAAAGGGAGCCCACCTGAGTTCACAGGCTCCATCGATGAGAGAGCAGCTCACCAGTGGAAACAGGACATCGAGCGACATCTTCACTTGGTTCAGTGCACAGAGGTTCAGAAGTAGATGCTTGCTACCTTCAAGCTAGTTGGGGATGCACTACAGTGGTGGGAGTCAGTTACCACGATAGAGGAGATGATGGCTTTGACTTATGATGAGTTCAGTGCACGCTTTGAAGAAAAGTACTTTCCTTATGCAGTTAGGGCAACCATGAAGACTGAGTTTCTCAATCTGCAACAGGGAAACATGACAGTGGCAGAGTATGAGCAGCAGTTCACACGCTTGTCTCTCTTTGCACCGGAGGAGGTGGATATAGAGGAGAAGAAGTGCAACAGTTTTATCAAGGGACTAATGTGGTCTATCAAGAGAGCTATTACAAGTAGTCCAGCCTATACTACTTATGCTCAGGTGGTAGATACCGCTCTACAGTAGTACCAATTGACCGTGGATATCAGACAGGCCAAGGGTGAGAAACGGGGTGACAGAGACTCTGTTAACTAGTCAGCTGAGAATGGGAATAGGAATGGATATCTCAGAATGATAAAGGCAAATTCCAGGGACAGCAGCCTTGGAAAAAGCACAAGGGTGGTTCGGATTCTCCCAAGGATGTGGCACCTGTTCAGCGACAACAGAATGGGGGACCACAGGCAGGACAGGGTCAGCCATATGCTAACCGATAGAGGAGGCCATTTGGTACTTTCCAGGGTAGTTGTTACATTTGTAGAGAGTATGGTCACACTTCCAGGCAGTGTCCTACAGCCAGACAGGGACAGAGACAGGAACAGAGACAACATGTGCAGCAGGGGCAGAGGGCACTTCCACAGACTCCACGGATTTAGGGACAGACTTATCCGGCTTTACCAGCATCGCCACAGCCTCAGGGACAGGCACCGCAACAGTTACATTATAGCAGGGTGTACAATCCCATGCCACAGGATTTGCAGGCACCTCAGGCTGTTGAGGGTAAGTTTTCTATTCATGGTTTTCATGGACGTGTTTTATTTGATACGGGTGCTACACACTCATTTGTAGCTAGGACTTTTGTTGCTTTGTCTGGGATGATGGCTCGGGTATGCAGTAGACCTCAGGGTATTTCTACACCGTTAGGCGATACAGCCATTCTTCATGAGATTGATGGGCCTATGGCACTAGATATTGGCAGACTCAGGTTTCTAGCAAATCTATTGGTCCTAGACATGCACACTTATGATGTGATACTTGGGATGGATTGGTTGTCTCACTACCATACCCAAGTTAATTATTTTGATAGGTCTATTATGTTTATCATACATGGTCAGGACATGTATGTCGTCGCCATGCCGCGTTCTAGCGGAGTCACTAGCACCTATTTGTTTCATGTGGAAAAGGGAACGGAGGGGGGGACTATTGTATCATTAGATAGCATACCGATTGTACAGGATTTCCCAGATGTATTTCAGGAGATTCCAGGGTTGCAACCTAGTCGTGGGATCGATTTTGTGATAGACTTAGCTCCAGGCACTTCGCCTATTGCTAGGGCACCTTATAAGATGGCACCAGTGGAGATGCGCAAGCTGAGGGATCAGATTCAGCAGCTATTTAGCCAGGGTTTCATTTGCCGGAGTACTTCACCCTAGGGAGTGCCAGTGTTATTTGTGAAAAAGAAGGATGGTTCGCTCCGCCTGTATATAGATTACAGGGAGTTGAACAAGGTTACAATTCGTAACAAGTACCCTTTACCTAGGATTGATGATTTGTTTGATCAGTTAAGGGGAGCCACGTACTTCTCCAAGATTGATCTGTGTTCTGGTTATCATCAACTGAGAGTTAGGGAGTAGGATGTTCCTAAGATCGCGTTTCTCACGAGATATGGTTCTTATGAGTTCCGTGTCATGCCGTTTGGGACAACTAACGCACCAGCAGTGTTCATGGACTTAATGAACAGGGTCTTCAGGGCTTATTTGGATTAGTTTGTCATTATTTTCATTGATGATATCTTGATTTATTCTAGGTCTGAGGATGATCATGCGAGACATCTTCGGATGGTGTTGCAGACGCTTCGTGAGCACCAGTTGTATGCTAAGTTCGAGAAATGTGAATTTTGGCAGCAGGAAGTGAAGTTTCTGGGTCACGTGGTGTCAGAAAAAGGAATAGCGGTGGATCCAGCCAAGGTTTCCGCAGTGGTTGAATGGGGACAGCCTACATCACCTACCAAGATTCGGAGTTTTTTCGGTCTGGCAGGGTATTACAGGAGGTTCATCCAGGGGTTCTCAAAGATAGCAGGACTACTCACTCATCTGACTAAGAAGGGTGTACGGTTTGTGTGGGATGAACATTGTCAGAAAGCTTTTGATGAGCTGAAGACTAAGTTGACTTCTGCACTGGTTTTGTCTACCCCATAAAGCAGAATAGAATATCTGGTCTACACGGATGCTTCGTTGCAGGGTCTTACATGTGTTCTGATGCAGGAGGAGCGAAAAATTTTGTATGGATCTCGGAAGCTTAAGCCTCATGAGCTTAATTATCCAACACATGATTTAAAGTTGGCAGCTGTGGTATTTTCTTTACGCATTTGGTGGCATTATCTGTTGGGTGAGTCATTCAGATTATTTAGCGACCACAAGAGTCTGCAATATTTGTTCACTCAACGGGAGCTGAATATGAGACAGTGCAGATGGTTGGAATTTGTAAAGGACTATCATTTTTCTATACAGTATCATCCAGGGAAAGCGAATGTGGTGGCGGATACCCTCAGTCGCCGACCTGTTGGTAGTTTTTCTGCTCTATTCGCTACTGAGTGGAATGCTTTGAGGATAGTGGATGAGCTGTCAGATGCTTTCATGGCTTGTATGGTAGTTACACCTTTTATCATTCACAAGGTTTTGAAGGCACAACTCATGGATCAGCAATGCATTGACAAGGTTGCAGAAATAGCTTCCGGAGTGGTTCCATTCTACTATAATGGGGCTGATGGAGGTTTGAGGTACAAAGGACGGTTAGTGGTACCTTCTGCTGATGATTTGAGGAAGGATGTGATGACTGAGAATCACCATTCTGAGTTTCTGTTCATCCGGAGGCGACAAGATGTATCAAGACATGAAGCGGCAGTTTTGGTGGGCAGGTATGAAGAGGGACATTGCTCTTTTTGTCTCACGATATAATACTTGTCAGATGGTCAAGATTGATCATCAGAGGCCGCCAGGAGCTTTACAGCCACTACCGATACCGGAGTGGAAATGGGAGAGCATTTCTATGGATTTTGTAGAGGGATTGCCCAACTCTTTCAAGGGTCATAATTCCGTTTGGGTCATTGTGGATAGATTGACCAAATTAGTTCACTTCCTACCTATTCGCACTGACTTCACTTTGAAGCAGTTGGCAAGGCTTTACATTACAGAGATTGTAAAGCTACATGTTATTCCATTGTCTATTATATCGGACCGGGATTCGAGCTTTGTGTCTGGATTCTGGAAGAGTTTTCAGCAGGCCTTAGGTACAGAGTTGCACCTTAGTACTGCTTATCATCCTCAGATTGATGGACAAACTGAGCCAGTGAATCAGATTATGGAGGATATGCTTCGGTCGTGTGTTCTTGATTTCAAGGACCACTTGGAGGATTACTTACCGCTTGTGGAATTTGCTTATAATAATAGTTTCCAGAAGACTATTGGGATGGCACCATTTGAGGCATTATACGACCGACCGTGTCGATCGCCTGTTTGTTGGATGGAGGTTGGCGAGAGCCGATTCTTGGGTCCTGAGTTCATCAAGGATACTTCTGAGAAGATAACTCTTATTAAGGATCGCATGTGTACTGCTCAGAGTAGGCAGAAGAGTTATGCTGATCGGCATACTCGTGCTTTGGAGTTTAAGGTTAGAGATCAGGTTCTACTCAAAGTGTCACCTATGAAAGGTGTTATGCGCTTTGGGAAGAAAGGGAAGTTATCACCGCAGTTTGTCAGTCCATTCATGATTACAAATCGTGTTGGAGCTGTCACTTATCGGTTGGCACTTCTGGATAACTTGGATCGCATCCATAATGTGTTCCATGTTTCCATGTTACGAAAATTTCTACGGGATGAGGATCGGTATCAGCATATCGACGTTGGGGAGATTGAGTTGCAGCTGGATGCAACTTATTTGGAGCTGCTGTGTCGTATTGTAGACCGACATGATCAGATTCTTCGTAAAAAGGTTATTCCTTTGGTACGTGTTTAGTAGAGTCATCACAATGAGGCTGAGTCCACTTGGGAACGGGAGGATGTCATTCGCTCGTAGTTTCCTGAATTATGGGATGAAGGTAAGAATAAATTCCGATAACGGAATTCCTTTTCTTAGGGGGGAAGAATGTAATACCCCTAATTTTGACAATTCTGAAATTTGTTTTAATTATTTATGTGCATTTTTAATACATTTATTTGCTTATTTTGATTAATTAATTATTTGCTTGATTATTTGAATTACTGGAATTAATTGATTTAACTATTATATTTGTTTTGCTTGATTATTTGAATTACTTGAATTAATTGATTTAATTGTAATATTTATTTTAAATTGAATTATTATTTAATTGTGTTTTAGTTAATTACTTATATTTTACTTGTTTAAAATTAAATGGTGGTTTAATTAAGTTAAAGGATTTATGTATGTTTAGCCGACATAGGTTAAAACTTAGGTTTTCTTGGGCCGACTAAGGGTTTCATTAGGGCTCTAATTATACAAGGATTAGGGTTGGAGTATTGAGCCTATAAATATATTCTTTATGTGGGTTTAGGGTTTTAGAAAACAAAACACATAAACTCTTTTCACGTTACAGAGGGATACAGAGAGTGGTGAGGGCAGAGAAATAGAGAGGGAGTTTGAGTATACTACAAAGAAGCTCAAGGAAGGTTGGATGGGGTGCTTCTGAGTTGAACCAAGAGTGCCGGAGGGGTAGAACAGTGGTCGACGGGTTGACGAGCAATTCAGAGACGGAAGTTTAGAGTTTCAAAGTCTGAAACTCAAGGCAAGTTTTGTTCTGCTCTATCTCTTTAATCTGTGTTCTGTGCATGTTTAGGAAGACTCCAGGGATTAAACTAAGGCTTAATTATAACCTTTATGCATGTTTAATCAATGTTTCAATTCATGGAATTATACCTATTCTTGGTTGTTTCAAAAAGATAGTAATAAAATCGTAACTTTGTAACCTTGCTCCGTTGTGTAGGAATTGGTTTTAAATTCAAGTTTTGATTGTATATCATTGTTTTATAATCAATCTGGAACTGGATTAGACCTTAAAACATGTATTAAAAGTTACTACAGAGAACTGGTACTCACATGAATCGGAGAAGACGACGAAACAGACGGAGGCTGCAAAGGGGAAAGTGAGCAGGCTTTTAAAATCCCTTAGAGCCGGCTCCTAGAAGGTTGAAGCCGGCTCTTGGATGTTGTGGAGCTAGATCTAAAGAGCCTAGACACGGCTCTGAAGGAAAAAGCGCAGGCTCTTTAATTTCTAGAGCCAGCTCTTTCTTAAAACGTCCAGAAACTGATTTTTAAGGTTCGTTTGGCTAAAATTGAATTTTCTGGAACTGTTTAAAGCTACTGAATGTTGTAATTAAGTGTTTGAAACTTATAATAATGTTAAGAAGCAAGCTCACATTCAGTTATTAAGGATGAGAATTAATCCAAGATCAAATAGAGGACTTGTAGGTGGATAATTGAATATTTAACTTAAACTGCTTACTGTTTTAGCAATTGGTTTTTCTGCATGATCTTAAATTATGAATCATGTTTTTAGCTATGTTAAGGGTATATAACTGTTTAAATATGTGTGTTCTTAGAAGGAATTAAACATGTTTAAAATTTTGGAACATCGCATTAGTTATGGTGCTGTTTGGAGGAGTTGGTTGTGTAGCCTAAGTTTATCAGATTCAAGGATTGGTACCTGTATTCTAAATTTGTTGGTGGATGCACAGTTTTGTTAAACGCATGTTAAACTATATTTGTGCTTATTTTGGAATAAGTTAATAGTGAGTTTCTATTAAACTGCATCAAGTTAAGTTTGATTTGAGGAAACAAAATTAACAGTCTTATTTCAGTAATATAAGAATTGTATTGTGATATCTAAATTTTAAATTGGTTGCATAATTTGGTCATACATATAATGGACTGTATTTTTGCTTATCTTGGAGTATGGTTGATGGTTAATTGTTATTGATTTATCAACTATATTGGATGGAGGATGGTATACACTGGTATGGGACGGTGACATACTAGGTCGGTATTAGTTCAAACACTATAACTTACCTATATTGTATTGAGGGGTGGATTTACCATAAAGGTTCAGTCCTACTCATATATGTTATATCAGCAATGAATTGAATGACCTACTCTGGATTTTGGATGGATTGTTATACATTTATCAGACCACTACTATAGATGGATGATATTTTATATTAGGAGGAGTACGGACTTTTATATAATTATTATATGGTGTCATGGTATGAGCTTAAGTCTTATGACCATGGTTTAGGCGTGTATATCGCCTAAGATGGATAACTGGACATAGGTGTTGTTCCCTGGTAGGTCTAGGTACACATGCCTACCTTAGGGTGTGTATTTGCATGTTGCCTTCTATTCAGGCTGAGACAGACCTACTGGACTAGCGAGCGTCCTATTGTGTGTACTATAGACATATATGGACTATTCTAGATATTGTTGAGTCTTCCTAGGATGTATCTGCGTATCGAATTACTCTTTAGATTGTAGGAGATCAGGATTTGCATGTGGGCCTGACCCACTCCTTTATTTTTCAGGTGTTCATCAGTTCCAGGGTTAGAGCTTGGACGTACAGAGCAGATACAGATATTCATTCCTCCGATTATGTAGGAATCTTCTCTATGTTAGCTTTGGATTTTATTTCTATTATTTCAGTTTGGTTTGAGAATTTTTAATAAGGGGTCCAATGGATGGATTCCCGAGTTATAAACTTATGGAGTTTTGGATTATCGGATTTGATTAATTATGATACAAGGATTTTCTTTTAGTTTCTTTCAGCTTATTATATTATTTTGTATTTCACTTTGTATTCCGTGTTCGATTTAAAATACCTTAATTATCTGATATCCCTCGAGTTTGGGCCTGGGACTGATCAACCCGTGTCTCAGATCCGAGGGGTATCACAAGTAATTTTATAAATAGAATAAGTTGGGATTAATTCAAATAATATATTTCTTCCTCCATTTCTCTTCCAAATTATAGTGAATTGTATTTATTTGTCTAACCCACTTATTTCCAGCAAAGTGGTATCAGAGTAAAGCCAACAAAGTGGTATCAGAGTAAAAGCCAACAAAGTGGTATCAGAGTAAAAGCCAAGAAAGCGGTATCAAAGCCTGGTTTCATGATCAGAGCCTAGATGTAATACCTCAAATTTTAAAAGGATAGTCTCGGCATTTTAATTATTGTTTTATTGCATTTTTGTGTAACTATTCGCTTATTTGTTTAGTTGTTTAATGATTTTAGTTATTTATTTGATTTAGTTGTTTAATTGTGTATTTAAATTGCATTTATTGATTTCTTGTTTTCTTTAATTGAATTGTTTGATTTAAGTTTCTTTTGTATTTTCTTTGGTTGGATTACTTTAGTGTTATTAATTTTAATGTGTAACTTAGTTTAATTAAATGTTTTATTGGATTTAATTGGTGTAATTAGATTAAATTAGTAACATTTATAATGTATTAAATCAGTAATAACAATAGTGTTAAACAATAGGGTTTATTTTCTTTTAAAATGCACGTTATGGCCGACTAGGATTTACATTAGCGCTCTGTCTCTAATTATACGTGGATTAGGGTTTTAATGTTCTAAGCCTATAAATATAATATTACGGTGGTTTAGGGTTTTACAAACATAAACACTGTTCTATTCACATAAAATAGAGGATTGAGAGAATGGAGGCACCGTAAAGGTTGTCAAGGAGAAAAACAGAGAGGACCAGGGGAGTGTTGTTGTGGATTAAACCAGAGCCATAGGAGGCTTGAAAGTATTCAGTGGTTGCCGAAAATTTAGAGACGACGCCGGGATTTTATAATTGAAATCACAGGCAAGTTCTTTTCTTCCTCTCTCCCATTGGCTTGTGTTCTATGCACACCTAGATGATCTCTAGGACTTTAATTGGATGTTAAATAAATCTTGCATGTTAATATAGGTTAGATTATTAGCCTGTATGTGTTTAGTTTTGACTGGAACTGTTATTGCAAAATTGTTTCTTAGTGTTGGATCGTAAAGCATGATAAATTTGTAGTTGTTGTTATTATTTTTTTTAATGCACACTATTGTAAACAAAGAACTGGGATGATATAAGATAAAATTTAGACCCTTAGATTCAGTTTTTACCAAGAACAGAGGGGTGGAAGCGGCCGGAGACGAAGCAGAAGGCCGGAGGAGGTTCAGGCTTTCAGAGAGGGAGAGAGCCTGCTCCATGGAAGAGGGAGCCGGCTCCCCCCAAGAGTAGAGCCGGCTCTAGGGGATGTAGAGCCGGCTCCAAGAAGTTTTGGAGCCTACTCCATTGTTGTTTGGAGTTTGCTCTACAAGTTTAAGAGCAGGCTCTCTCACGTTGATGTTTTCTGGACTTTTCTGGGCGTCGTTTGGATGATTTTAATTTTTTCTGAACTGTGTTGTGAGTATACTGGGGTTCTTAATTCTAATTTCAAGTGTTATTAAAACCTCTTATTACATAGTTTATGTCTCTATGCTAAAGGATGGAACAGTAGAAAAATATACAACTGTGTATGCTGTTAACGAAATGAAGGAAATTAATTGCTTAATTTAATTTTAGCAATTTAATGGGATATAGTATGATTATAAATCTTATATTGAATGCATGATAGGGTCATTTATTTGTTAGATTTGATCTATGCATGCTCTGGATGTTAATTGTTGAAATATTAAATTCTTTTCTACAATTACTTGGATTAACTCTGGGATTTTAATTGCTGAAAATATTTAAACACTATTCTGCAATTATCTGGATCATTGTTTTGGACTGTAAATTGTTGAACTGTTATTTATATTGTATAATTTACATGGATGTGGAGGATTGTATGCACCGGTATGAGGCGGTGACGTACTAGGGATGGTTTAGCTCAAAACGCTAAGACCTGACCTATCGGATTAAAGGAATGGATTGTAGAATATTGAATCATACTTGTGTTTAAGTCAGATCAACTGACTAAGTTAAATGACCTCCTGGATTAGTTGGTTGTAGTTAAGTCATATCAACTGAATAAGTTGAGTAACTAACTGGATTGTATATTGTATGTCAGCTCAATGAATGATTGAATGACATACTCTGGTTTTGGACAGACTTTAGATATATGGTTATGGTACCACGAGATGAACTTGAGTCTCAGGCTCGTTGGTTAGGGTGCATATATGTAGTGGATGCGTTGCTGGCTATGATAGGTTGAGGTATGCCTTGTTAGGTCTAGGTACTCATGCCCACCTTTGGGTGCGTTTTCCCATGTTGCCTTCTATTCAGGTTGAGACCCCTATTGGAGTCCAGTGAATGTCCCTTAATGTGGATATATATATGTATAAACTAGATAGATATTGTGAGGTATCTAGGGTGTATCTGCGTATCGGGTCACCGTATGGATTGCAGTTAGATTAGAACTTGTTCGTGGGCCTGACCCACTTTTTTATTTTTTTCAGGTACAGGACGGTTCCAGCCTTAAAGCTTGATCGTGTTTGTGGGGAACAGTCTCTCATTCATCTGCTTACGTAGGACTTCTCTCTATATTCTAGTTTGTTTTATTTTTAGTTATTCAATTCAGTTGGGACTTTTGTTTAGGGGTCCACTAGATGGATTCCCAAGTTGTCCTTTTGGAGGTTTTGGAGAATTGGATGATTTTTTTTCATTATCGATTTGAGGATTTATATTGAATAATTCTTTCAGCTTTGTTATTTAATTATTTCATTTTTATATTCTGTGTTCGTTTTAAAATATTAATTGTTTGATATTCCCTCTGGTTTGGGCCTGGGCCTGATCAACCCGTGTCTTGGATCCGAGAGGTATCACAGTTGGTATCAGAGAACTCCAGGTTTAAGTGTCTCTAGGGTGTTGCGTATTAAGACTTCCGGGTAGCGTTTTCTCTTGATTAGAGCTTAAGTTTAGGATTCATTGTATTCCTTTACGGTTCGCTTAGAACGTACTGATGTCAATCTTATTTTGTAATTTCAGAATGTTTGGCACTAAGAAAAGGATGTGGTCCGTAATGAAAGCAAAAAAGGACCTAAGGAAGAAGAAGGTTACTCCGACGATTCCCCTACGAAGGCCGACCAAGAAGGAGGGATTGGAGACCAAGGAATTGGTTCCAATAGGTGTTGCTTCAGAGTATAACTCAATGAAGGTTTCTGGTGTGCGAGATTGGCCACCATACTGTGGATCTAATATAACTTCGATGGTCCTCGAAGATGAGCCAAGCGGAGAGGAAGACCCCGAAAAAGATCAGGATGGAGGAGATACCGAAGCATCCAAGATGGAGGGCACCGGTGTTCAAGGATGAATGCTCTTCTAGGAGTAATTTTAATTATTAGTAGTAATGGAGATATTACTAAAAGCGTAGTATGGATTTAATTACGTACACTAGTATTTTGTTAAGGAATATCTTACGATTATTTGTTTGACAGTTTATAGTTTTGAAAAGTTCTTAATAAAGTAAACTAACGGTTTTGGTTATTTTTATTGTGTTTTATGATAGCATTTTTGTGATTTATACACATATGGTTTTATTAAACTCTATGGGAATGTGTATGTTGCGATAATAAATGATTATCACAGTAGAGTGCTTTGGTTTTTGGACAGACAAACAAATATTTGTTTGGGGTACATTCTGTTGAGACAGGGCGATTACCAAGGAGTTTATAAACAAACTTATGTAAGTTGATATGGTAGGTTGGTTTTCGAAGGAGGAATTCCCAGGATAGCACGATAATCTAAAAGGGAGTAGCTTCAGAGTATTTTGGTTACCTTATGTGTTTTGCTCTCCGGAGTATTCAGCATTCTGGTTTAGATAGTTTAGTTGGTGACACTATATATTTGCAGGCTCAGATTTCTAGCCAATCTAGTGGTCCTAGACATGCACACTTATGATGTGATACTTGAGATGGACTGGTTATCACACTACCACACCCAAGTTAATTGTTATGATAGGTCTATTGTATTTACCATACTTGGTCAGGATATGTACGTCGTCACTATGCCACATTCTAGTGGGGTCACTAGCACTTATTTGTTCCATATGGAGGAGGAAACGGAGGAAGGGATTACGGTATATTTGGATAGCATACCGATCATACAGTATTTTTCAGATGTATTTCAGGAGATTCCAGGGTTGCCATCTAGTCGCGAGATCGACTTTGTGATTGACTTAGCTCCAGGCACTACACCTATTGTTAGGGCACCGTATAGGATGGCACCAGTGGAGATGCGAGAGCTGAGGGATCAGATTTAGTAATTACTTAGACAGTGTTTTATTCGTAGAAGTACTTCACCCTGGTGAGCACCAATGTTGTTTGTGAAGAAGAATGATGGTTTGCTTTGCTGTATATAGATTACATGGAGTTGAACAAGGTTACTATTCGTAACAAGTATCTTCTACCCAGGATTGATGATCTTTTTGATCAATTGAAGGGAGCTACGTACTTCTCTAAGATTGATCTACGTTTTGGATATCATCAACTTCGGGTTAGGGAGCAGGATGTTCCTAGGACAACGTTTCTCACTAGATATGGATCTTATGAGTTTCGTGTGATACCGTTCGGGTTAACTAATGCACCGGTTGTCTTCATGGACTTAATGAACAAAGTCTTTAGGGCTTATTTGGATCAGTTTGTCATTGTCTTCATTGATGATATCTTGATCTATTCTAAGTTAGAGAATGATCATATTAGACATCTTCGCATAGTGTTGCAAACGCTTCGTGAACACCAGTTATATGCCAAGTTCGAGAAGTGTGAATTTTGGCAGCGGGAAGTGACATTTTTGGGTCATGTAGTGTCAAAAAGGGGAATAGCGGTAGATCCAGCCAAGATTTCAGCAGTGGTTGAGTGGGGATAGCCTACTTCACCTACCGAGATCCGGAGTTTTCTCAGATTGGCAGGATATTATCGGAGGTTCGTCCAGGGGTTCTCCAAGATAGCGGGACCACTCACTCGTCTGACTAAAAAAAGGGTGTAAGGTTCGTGTGGGATGAACACTGTCAAAAAGCTTTTCATGAGCTAAAGACAAAGTTAACTTCTGCACTGGTTTTGTCTACTCTATAGAGCAGGAAAGAGTATCTTATCTACACAGATGCTTCTTGTCAAGGTCTTGGATGTGTTTTAATGCAGGAAGAGCGACCGATTTCATATGGGTCTCGAAAGCTTAAGCCTCATGAGCTTAATTATCCAACACATGATTTGGAGTTGGCAGTTGTGGTCTTTGCTTTACGTATTTGGATGCATTATTTGTTGGGAGAGTCATTCAGATTGTTTAGTGATCACAAGAGTCTACAATATTTGTTCACTCAGCGGGAGCTGAATATGAGACAGCGCAGATGGTTGGAGTTTATAAAAGACTATCATTTCTCAATGCAATATCATCCAGGGAAAGCGAATGTGGTGGCAGATGCACTCAGTCGCCGACCTGATGCTAGTCTTTCTACTTTATTCACCACTGAGTGGAATGCTTTGAAGACGGTGGATGAGTTATTGGATGCTTTTATGGCTTGTATGGTAGTTATACCTTTTATTATTCACAAAGTTTTGAAAGCGCAACTTACGGATCAGCAGTGCATTGACAAAATTGTAGAGATAGCTTCCAGGGAGGTTCCATTTTACTATGTTGGGACTGATGGAGGTTTAAGGTACAAGGGGACGGTTGGTTGTACCTTCTGCTGACAATTTGAGGAAGGATGTGATGACTGAGACTCATCATTCTGAGTTTTCTGTTTATCTAGGAGGAGACAAAATGTATCAGGATATGAAGCGGTAGTTTTGGTGGGCAGGTATGAAAAAGGACATTGCCATTTTTGTCTCTCGATGTAGTACTTGTTAGATGGTCAAGATTGATCATCAGCGGCGGCCAGGAGCTCTATAGCCACTGCCGATACAGGAGTGGAAATGGGAGAGCATTTCTATAGATTTTGTGGAGGGATTGCCTAATTCTTTCAAGGATCACAATTCCATTTGGGTCATCATGGATAGATTGACTAAATCAGCTCATTTCTTACCTATTCACACTGAGAGACTGAAAGAGTTAGTCAGATCATGGAGGATATGCTTCGATCGTGTGTTCTTGATTTCAAGGGCCACTGGGAGGATTATTTGTCACTTGTGGAGTTTGCATATAATAATAGTTTCCAGAAAACTATTGGGATGGCACCATTTGAGGCATTGTATGGTCGACTGTGTCGATCGCCTGTTTGTTGGATGGAGGTTGGTGAGAGCAGATTCTTGGGTCCCGAGTTCATCAAGGATACTTTTGAGAAGATTGCTCTTATTCGGGATCGCATGTGCACAGCGTAGAGTCGGCAGAAGAGTTATGCCGATCATCGCACACGTGCTTTGGAGTTTCAGGTTGGGGATCAGGTTCTACTCAAAGTGTCTCCTATAAAGGGGGTAATGCGCTTTGGGAAGAAAGGGAAGTTGTTTCTGCGATTTGTCGGTCTATTCATGATTACGGATCAAGTGGGAGCTGTCGCTTATCGGTTGGCACTTCCGGATAATTTGGATCGTGTACACGTGTTTCATGTTTCCAAGTTGCGGAAATTTCTGCGAGATGAGGATTGGTATCTATAATACCCCTAATTTTAAAAGGATAGTTTCGGTTTTTTTAAAAAAAATTATTTTAATTGCATTTAATTATTTAGTTGATTTCTTGGCTAATTGTTTACTTGTTTAATTGATTTAATTATTTGTTTAAATGTGTTAATTGATTTATTTGTTTAAATGAAATTGTGTGTGATGATATGTATTTGTTTAGGAATTTAATTGTTTTATTTTTATTTTTATTTTTATTTTTATAATTTTAAGGAATTGGATATGGATTGTGGTAATGGACCAACCAATTGGGCTCCATGGACTACTTGGATAAGGGATTTGATTGGTATGGATAATTATCCATGGACGGTTGGATATGTATATATAATAAATAAATAAATAAATATATATATATATATATATATATATATATATATATATATATATATATATATCTAAGGAAAGTTCTTTAGTAATAATCTGATGTGTATATTTATATGTTATATATAAAAAGGATTACACATAGATTGTACGTAAAATATATTTTAATTACCTTTTTAGTAGTTGAATTTTATTTTATTTTATTATTAATTTGACTTGGATTGGAAAAAGGATTAGGTTATTTTATTTAGCCTATAAATATATAGCTATAGGTTAGCAAAAAGGGTTAGAAAATAAATCACGAAATATATTTTAGAGAGATAAAGAAGAAAGAGGAAGAGGAAGAAGGAGGCTAAAGTTTTTATCAAATCCCTAAAGACAAGTTTTAATTATTCTCTTCTCCTTTGATTCATACTCTATTCATGCTAGATTAATTATAGGTTTTTAAAATATTTTAATTGGAATCTAATTATATGAATTGATTTAGGAATTTTAGTTCATATTTAAATAATGGATTTTAATTATTTGTTTCCTTCTGCCTACGCTGTTGGTAGCCTTGATTGTAACTTAATTTATGTTATTTATGTTAGCATGAATCAATTTATGCATGAATTAGTTTATGCATATGTGAGTAAAGTCATAAGGCATTCTTTATAAATCTTTGCGCGCCGAACGAGGAAACTATTGATAATTGATTTAATAAAGAAAATCCAGAATGTGATTTAAATGATAATGAGATTTTGCTTTTTTCATGCACGCCGAACGAGGAAGAATAGCTTTAGGAATCTTCAGTTTGTTACATTGAGTTTGCAATTGAGATTTCAATTTCTACGTAAGCCATAATGAAAAGTCAACTTATAATAATTTGATATTGTTTCAAATTATTAGAAAGGAATTTGGTATATAAAAAAATGTTAGTTATACGCTAAATATTTTAAAAGTTAGACTAATTAATATTGTGATATTAAACTAATATTATTATTTTTGATTGATGGATTAGTATTAAATATTTATTTAATAAATTCATTAAGAATTGGAATGCATGATTTAAGTTTACATGCTAATTATGGAATTTAATTAATTTTAAAAGAGCTAAATTAATTAAATATTCTTGGATTAAATTATTTTAGTCAATTAAATATTCTTGTATTTAATTATTTTAATCAATTGTTATATTTAAATTAACTTAATCAGAACATGGAGATGTACAACTTAGTTGTGATGCATGTTAATTTCTTGTGATGTAAATTAAATGCTTAGTATTTGGAACTTATATTTTTACTCAAGTAAATGCAAAGGATGTGTATATGATTTATATCATATTTATTTAGATTGTTATATGTAAATATTATTGACATTATCCTTGGATTTGAAACTTTTATTTGATTATGATATGGATTAATGCACTATTATGGGATGTGGGCATATAAGGGATGGATTAACTTAAGAGTTAAGTCCTACCTATTTTAAATAAGGGAACAGATTAACCACAGTGTTAAGTCCTACTTATTTGTGCCAGGTCAACAGAATAGTTGGATGACATATTATTGAAATAATTATTGGATAGGTTATTTTGATGGTTGGATAGGAAGGATTTTACATATAGAATTATACGCTACGATATGAGCTTGAGTCTCAGGATCAGTGGTTAGGGTGCATATATTGCTAGGGATGTGCAGCTAGATATAGTGTAGTTGTGTACCCTGGTAAGTCTAGGTACTCATGGCCACTATATGTGCGTTTTACATGTTGCCTACTATTCAGGTTGAGACAACTCTATAGTCTAGTGAGGTTCCTTTAGTGTGTGTATATCTATATATGGACTATTTAGTTATTGTTGAATTAATTGGGATGTGTACGTGTATTGAATCTCTGTTTGGATGTAGTAGATTTAGAACTTGTATGTAGGCCTGACCCACCATTATTTTTCAGGTGTTCGTCAGTTCTAGTCTTAGAGATTGTTCGTGCCGAACAGAGACAGTCATTCACTCTTCCGACTCTATGTAGGACTCTTCTTCAGAATTTAATTATTAGTTTTATTTCAGTTCAGTTATTTCAGTTAGGATATTATTAGGGGTCCACAATGTGGATTCCCGAGTTGTAGTTTTAATTAATTACTAGTATCCGAGGATTGGAGGATTTTATTATTGGATTTTTAATCATTATTTAGTTGAGGATTTTAAAATAGGGATTTATTATTTAGTTTCTTTCAGCTTATTATTTATTTATTTCTTTATTATTCTTTTTGTATTCAAATGCTTGTTTAAATATTGATTGTTTGGTATCCCTCGAATCTGTGCTCGGACTTGATCACCCATGACTCTAGAATCGAGGGGTTTCACAGTTGGTATCAAAGCACTCCAGGTTCAAATGTCTCTAGGATTCTATCGTATAAGACTTCCGCGTAGCGTTTGCTCTTGATTAGAGCTTACGTATTAGGATTCATTGTAATCTTTTCGGTTCGGTTAAATCGTACTAATGTCTGTCTTTCTATGTTAACAGAATGGTTAACGCTAGAAGAAGACGGGACGATCAAAGAAACAAGCAACGAAGGGAGGCGGCGCGTAGGCAGCGTCAGGAGGATGAGGGTCAGTTCCATGAGGAGTATGAGGAAGTTCAGCAGACTCGGGATCAGGGAGGAGATCCAGAGTTTCCTCCTTAACTCAATGACCTTATTGCTTAGGCAATAGAATCAGGGGTAACCGCTGCATTTCGGAATCAGCCACAGGTATAGCCGCCACCGTTACCATCACCGGTTGTTCGGACTGATAGTTGGGAGAAGGCTAGGAGTTTTTTCACAAAGGGGAGCCCACCTGAGTTCACAAGCTCCACTGATGCGAGAGCAGCTCATTAGTGGAAACATGACATCGAGCGACATCTTCAGTTGGTTCAGTGCATTGAGGTTCAGAAGCAGATGCTTACTACCTTCAAGCTAGTTGGGGATGCCCTAAAGTGGTGGGAGTCAGTTACCACCATAGAAGAGAGGATGACTTTGACTTATGATGAGTTCAGTGCACACTTTGAAGAGAAGTACTTCCCTTATGCAGTCAGGGCAGCCATAAAGACTGAGTTTCTTAATCTGCAGCAGGGGAGCATGATAGTAGCGGAGTATGAGTAGCAGTTCACATGCTTGTCTCTCTTTGCACCAGATGAGGTGGATACAGAGGAGAAGAAGCGTAATAGTTTCGTCAAGGGACTGATGTGGTCTATCAAGAGAGCTATTACGGGTAGTCCAGCCTATACTACCTATACTCAGGTGGTAGACGCCGCTCTACAGCAGTATCAGTTGATCGTGGATTTTAGACAGGCCAAGGGTGAGAAGTGGGGTGACAGAGACTCTACTAATCAGTCAGTTGAGAAAGGGAATGAGAACGGACACCGACAGAATGACAAGGGCAAGTTTCAGGGACAACAGCCTTGGAAGAAGCACAAGGGTGGATCAGATACTCCCAGGGATGTGGCACCTGTTCAGCGACAGTAGAATAGGGGACCACAGGCAGGACAGGGTCAGCCATAGGCTAACCGACAGAGGAGACCATTTGGTACTTTCCAGGGTAGTTGCTATACTTGTGGGGAGTATGGTCACACTTTCAGGCAGTGTCCTACAGCAAGGTAGGGACAGAGACAGGGAAAGGGATAGCATGTGCAGCAGGGCCAGAGGGCGCCAGTGCCTTTACCAGCTCCACAGGTTCCACGAATTCAGGGACAGACTTATTCGGCTTTACCAGCACCGCCGTAGCCTCAAGGACATGCACTGTAGTAGCTACATTATGGCAGGGTGTATAACCCCATGCCACAGGATATGCAGGCACCTCAGGCTGTTGAGGGTAAGTTTCCTATTCATGGTTTCCATGGACGTATTTTATTTAATATGGGTGCTACACACTCATTTGTAGCTAGGACTTTTGTTGTTTTGTCTGGATGACGACTCGGGTATGCAGTAGACCTTAGGATATTTCTACACCGTTGGGCAATACAGCCATTCTTCATGAGAGTGATGGGCTTGCGGCACTAGATATTGGCAGACTTAGGTTTCTAGTCAATCTATTGGTCCTGGACATGCACACTTATGATGTGATACTTGGGATGGATTGGTTGTCTCACTACCATACCCAAGTTAATTGTTTTGATAGGTCTATTGTGTTTACCATACCTGGTCAGGACATGTATGTTGTCACCATGCCGCGTTTTAATGGAGTCATTAGCACCTATTTGTTTCATATGGGGGAGGAAACGGAGGAAGGGACCATTGTATCATTATATAGCATACCGATTGTACAGGATTTCCCAGATATATTTCAGGAGATTCCAAAGTTGCCACCTAGTCGTGAGATCGATTTTGTGATAGATTTAGCTCCAGGCACTACGCCTATTGTAAGGGCACCTTATAGGATGGCACCAATGGAGATGCGCGAGCTGAGGGATCAGATTTAGCAGTTACTCAGCCAAGATTTTATTCGCAGGAGTACTTTACCTTGAGGAGCACCAGTTTTATTTGTGAAGAAGAAGGATGGTTCGCTCTGCTTATGTATAGATTACAGAGAGTTGAACAAGGTTACTATTCGTAACAAGTATCCTTTGCCTATGATTGATGACTTGTTTGATCAGTTGAAGGGAGCTACTTATTTTTCTCAGATTGATCTGCGGTCTGGATATCATCAACTTTGGGTTCAGGAGCAGGATGTTTCGAGGACAGCGTTTCTCACTAGATATGGATTTTATGAGTTTCGGGTGATGCCGTTTGGGTTGACTAATGCACCAGCGATTTTCATGGATTTAATGAACAGAGTCTTCAGGGCTTACTTGGATCAATTTGTCATTGTCTTCATAGATAACATTTTGATTTACTCGAGGTCAGAGGACGATCATGCTAGACATCTTCGGATAGTCTTACAAACGCTTCGTGAGCACCAGTTTTATGCCAAGTTTGAGAAATGTGAATTTTGGCAGCGGGAAGTGAAATTTGTAGGTCACGTGGTGTTAGAAAGGGGAATAGTGGTGGATCCAGCCAAGGTTTTAGCGGTGGTTGAGTGGGGATAGCCTACATCACCTACCGAGATTCGGAGTTTTCTCGGTTTGGCAGAATATTATAGGAGGTTCATCCAGGGGTTTTCAAAGATAGAAGGACCACTCACTCATTTGACTAAGAAGGGTGTACGGTTCGTGTGAAATGAACATTGTCAGAAAGCTTTTAATGAGCTGAAGACTAAGTTGACTTCTGCACTAGTTTTGTTTACCCCACAAAGCGGGATAGAGTATCTTGTGTACACAGATGCTTCGTTGTAGGGTCTTAGATGTGTTTTGATGCAGGAGGAGTGACCGATTTTGTATGGATCTCGGAAGCTTAAGTCTCACGAGCTTAATTATCCAACGCATGATTTGGAGTTGGCAGCTGTGGTCTTTGCCTTACGTATTTGGAGGCATTATCTGTTGGGTGAGTCCTTCAGATTATTCAGTGATCACAAAAGTCTGCAGTATTTGTTCACTCAGCGGGAGTTGAATATGAGATAGTGTAGGTGGTTGGAGTTTGTGAAAGACTATCATTTTTCTATACAATATCATCCAGGGAAAGCGAATGTGAGGGCGGATGCACTCAGTCGTCGACCTATTGGTAGTCTTTCTGCTCTATTCACTACTGAGTGGAATGTGTTGAAGAGGGTGGATGAATTGTCGGATGCTTTCCTGGCTTGCAAAGTAGTTACACCTTCTATCATTCACAAAGTTTTGAAGGCACAACTCACGGATCAGCAGTGCATTGATAAAGTTGCAGAGATAGCTTCCGAAGAGGTTCCATTCTACCATGTTGGGGCTGATGGAGGTTTGAGGTACAAGGGACGGTTAGTGGTACCTTCTGTTGATGAGTTGAGGAAGGATGTGATGACTGAGACTCACCACTCTGAGTTTTCAGTTCATCCAGGAGATAACAAAATGTATCAGGATATGAAGCGGCAGTTTTGGTGGGCAGGTATGAAGAGGGACATTGCTCTATTTGTCTCACGATGTCGTACTTGTCAGATGGTCAAGATTGATCATCAGAGGCAGCCAGGAGCTCTACAGCCACTGCCGATATCGAAGTGGAAATGGGAGAGCATTTCTATGGATTTTGTGGAGGGATTGCCTAATTCGTTCAAGAATCACAATTCCATTTGGGTCATCGTTGATAGGTTGACCAAATCAGCTCATTTCTTGCCTATTCGCACTGATTACACTTCGGAACAATTGGCGAGACTTTACATTACAGAGATTGTGAAGTTGCATGGCATTCCGTTATCTATTATATTGGATAGGGATTCGAGCTTTGTATCAGGGTTTTGGAAGAGTTTTCAGCAGGCTTTGGGTACAGAGTTGCATCTTAGTACTACTTATCATCCTCAGATTGATGGACAGACCGAGAGGGTTAATCAGATAATGGAGGATATGCTTCGTTCTTGTGTCCTTGACTTTAAGGCTCATTCGGAGGAATATTTGCCACTTATGGGGTTTGTATATAACAATTGCTTTCAGAAGACTATTAGTATGGCACCGTTTGAGGCATTATATGGCCGACCATGTAGATCTCCTGTTTGTTAGATGGAGGTTGGCGAGAGCAGATTTTTGGGTCCTGAGTTCATTAAGGATACTTCTGAGAAGATTGTTCTTATTAGGGATCACATGCGCATTACCCAGAGTAGGTAGAAGAGTTATACGGATCGTCGTACTCGTGCATTAGAATTTCAGGTTAGGGATCAGGTTCTACTCAAAGTGTCTCCTATGAAAGGTGTAATGCGTTTTGGAAAGAAAAGAAAGTTATCACCACGGTTTGTGGGTCCATTCATGATTACCGATAGCGTTGGAGCTGTGGCTTATCGGTTGGCACTTCCAGATCATTTGGATCGAGTGCACAATGTGTTTTATGTTTCCATGTTGCGAAAATTTCTGCGAGATGAAGATCGGTATCAGCATATCGATGTTGGAGAGATTGAGTTACAGCCGGATGCAACATATGTGGAGCCACCATGTCGTATTATAGACCGTAAGGATCATGTTCTTCGCAATAAAGTCATATCGTTAGTACGTGTCCAGTGGAGTCACCATAATGAGGTTGAGTCTACTTGGGAACAAGAGGATGTTATTCACTCACAGTTTCCAGATATAATGGAAGAAGGTAAGGGCGAATTCCGAGGACGGAATTCCTTTTATTAGGGGGGAAGAATGTAATACCCCTGATTTTAAAAGGTAGTTTCGGTTTTTTTTTTTTTTTCAATTATTTTAATTGCATTTAATTATTTAGTTGATTTCTTGGCTAATTGTTTACTTGTTTAATTAATTAAATTATTTGTTTAAATGTGTTAATTAATTTATTTGTTTAAATGAAATTGTGTGTGATAATGTGTATTTGTTTAGGAATTTTATTATTTTATTTTTATTTTATATTTTTAAGGAATTGGATATGGATTGTGATAATGGACTAACCAATTAGGCTCCATGGACTACTTGGATAAGGGATTTGATGGGTATGGATAATTATCCATGGACGGTTGGACATGTATATATAATAAATAAATATATAAATATATATATATATATATATATATATATATATAAGGAAAGTTCTTTAGTAATAATCTGATGTGTATATTTATATGTTATATATAAAAAGGATTACACATAGATTGTACGTAAAATATATTTTAATTACCTTTTTAGTATTTAAATTTTATTTTATTTTATTACTAGTTTGACTTGGATTGGAAAAAGGATTAGGTTATTTTATTTAGCCTATAAATATATAGCTATAGGTTAGTAAAATGGGTTAAAAAATAAATTACGAAATATATTTTAGAGAGATAAAGAAGGAAGAGAAAGAGGAAGAAGGAGGCTAGAGTTTTTATCAAATCCCTAAAGGTAAGTTTTAATTCTTCTCTTCTCCTTTGATTCATACTCTATGCATGCTAGATTAATTCTAGATTCTTTAAATAAATTAATTGGAATCTAATTATATGAATTAATTTAGGAATTTTAGTTCATTTTTCAATAATGGATTTTAATTATTTGCTTTCTTCTGCCTACGCTGTTGGTAGCCTTGATTGTAACTTAATTTATGTTATTTATGTTAGCATGAATCAATTTATGCATGAATCAGTTTATGCATATGTGGGTAAAGTCATAAGGCATTCTTTATAAATCTGTGAGCGCCGAACGAGGAAATTATTGATAATTGATTTAATAAAGAAAATCCAGAATGTAATTTAAATGATAATGAGATTTTGTTTTTTCCATGCACACCGAACGAGAAAGAATAGCTTTAGGAATCTTCAGTTTGTTACATTGAGTTTGCAATTGAGATTTCAATTTCTACGTAAGCCATAATGAAAAGTCAACTTATAATAATTTGATATTGTTTCAAATTATTAGAAAAGAATTTGGTATATAAAAAAATGTTAGTTATACGCTAAATATTTTAAAAGTTAGACTAATTAATATTGTGATATTAAACTGATATTATTATTTTTGATTGATGGATTAGTATTAAATATTTTTTTAATAAATTCATTAAGAATTGGAATACATGATTTAAGTTTACATGCTAAGTATAGAATTTAATTAATTTTAAAAGAGATAAATTAATTAAATATTCTTGGATTAAATTATTTTAATCAATTAAATATTCTTAGATTTAATTATTTTAATCAATTGTTATATTTAAATTAATTTAATCAAAACATGGAGATGTACAATTTAGTTGTGATGCATGTTAATTTATTGTGATGTAAATTAAATGCATGGTATTTGGAATTTATATTTTTGCTCAAGTAAATGCAAAGGATGTGCATATGATTTATATCATATTTATTTGGATTGTTATATGTAAATACTATTAACATTATCCTTGGATTTGAAACTTTTATTTGATTATGATATGGATTAATGCACCATTATGGGATGGGGGCATATTAGGGACGGATTAACTTAAGAATTAAGTCCTACCTATTTTAAATAAGGGAACGGATTAACCACAGTGTTAAGTCCTACTTATTCGTATCAGGTCAACGGAATAGTTGGATGACATATTATTGAAATAATAATTGGATAGGTTATTTTGACGGTTAGCTAGGACGGATTTTACATATAGAATTATACGCCACGATATGAGCTTGAGTGTCAGGATCAGTGGTTAGGGTGCATATATTGCCAGGGATGTGTAGCTAGATATAGTGTAGTTGTGTACCCTGGTAGGTCTAAGTACTCATGCCCACTATATGTGCGTTTTGCATGTTGCCTACTATTCAGGTTGAGACAACTCTATAGTCTAGTGAGGTTCCTTTAGTGTGTATATATCTATATATGAATTATTTAGTTATTGTTGAATTAATTAGGATGTGTACGTGTATTGGGTCTCTGTTTGGGATGTAGTAGATTTAGAACTTGTATGTGGGCCTGACCCACCATTATTTTTCAGATGTTCGTCAGTTCTAGTCTTAGAGATTGTTCGTGCCGAACAGAGACAGTCATTCACTCTTCCAACTCTACGTAGGACTCTTCTTCATGATTTAATTATTAGTTTTATTTTAGTTCAGTTATTTCAGTTAGGATATTATTAGGGGTCCACAATGTGGATTCTCGAGTTGTAGTTTTAATTAATTACTAGTATTCGAGGATTGGAGAATTTTATTATTGGTTTTTTAATTATTATTTAGATGAGGATTTTAAAATAGGGATTTATTATTTAGTTTCATTCAGCTTATTATTTATTTATTTCTTTATTATTCTTTTTGTATTCAAATGCTAGTTTAAATATTAATTGTTTGGTATCCCTCGGATCTGTGCTCGGACTTGATCACCCGTGACTCTAGAATTGAGGGGTATCACAGTATCAGCATATCGATGTTGGGGAGATTGAGTTGCAGCCAGATGCAACTTATTTGGAGCCACCGTGTCGTATTGTCGACCGTCAGGATCAAATTCTTCATAATAAGGTTATTCCTTTGGTGCGTGTTCAGTGAAGTCATCACAATGAGGCTGAGTCTACTTGGGAACGGGAGGATGTCACTCGCTCGCAATTTTCTGAAATATTTGAAGAAGGTAAGAGCGAATTACGATGACATAATTCCTTTTGTTAGGGGAGAAAAATGTAATACCCCTAATTTTAAAATAATAGTCTCGGCATTTTAATTATTATTTTATTGCATTTTTGTGTGACTATTTGCTTATTTGTTTAATTGTTTAATGGTTTTAATTATTTATTTGATTTAGTTGTTTAATTATGTATTTAAATTGCATTAATTGATTTCTTGTTTTCTTTAATTGAATTATTTGATTTAAGTGTCTTTTGTATTTTCTTTGATTGGATTACTTTAGTGTTATTAATTTTAATGTGTAACTTAGTTTAATTAAATGTTTTATTGGATTTAATTGGTGTAATTAGATTAAATTAGTAACAGTTATAATGTATTAAATTAGTAATAGTAATAGTGTTAAACAGTAGGGTTTATTTTCTTTTAGAATGCACTTGTGGCCGACTAGGATTTACATTAGGGCTCTGTCTCTAATTATACATGGATTAGGGTTTTAATGTTCTAAGCCTATAAATATAATATTACGGTGGTTTAGGGTTTTACAAACATAAACATAGTTCTATTCACATAAAATAGAGGGTTGAGAGAACGGAGGCACCGTAAAGGTTGTCAAGGAGAAAAATAGAAAGGACCAAGGGAGTGTTGTTATGGATTAAACCAGAACCATAGGAGGCTTGAAGGTATTCAGTGGTTGCCGAAAATTTAGAGACGACGCCTGGATTTCATAACTGTAATCACATGCAAGTTCTTTTCTTCCTCTCTCCCGTTGGCTTGTGTTATGTGCACACCTAGATGATCTCTAGGACTTTAATTGGACATTAAATAAATCTTGCATGTTAATATATGTTAGATTATTAGCCTGTATGTGTTTAGTTTTAACTGGAACAATTATTCCAAAATTGTATCTCTGTGTTGGATCGTAAAGCATGATAAATTGGTAGTTGTTGTTATTGTTTCTTTTAATGCACACTATTGAAAAAAAAGAACTGGGATGATATAAGATAAAATTTAGACCCTTAGGTTCAGTTTTTACCAAGAACAGAAGGGGTGGAAGCGGCCGGAGAGGAAGCAGAAGGCCGGAGGAGGTTCAAGCTCTTAGAGAGGGAGAGAGCCAGCTCCATGGAAGTGGGAGCCGGTTCTCCCCAAGAGTAGAGCCAGCTCTAAGGGATGTAGAGCTGGATCCACCCCTTTAGAGCCGTCTCCAAGAAGTTTTGGAGCCTACTCCATTGTTGTTTGGAGCCTGTTCTACAAGTTTAAGAGCAGGCTCTCTCACGATGATATTTTCTAGACTTTTCTGGGCGTCGTTTGGATGATTTTAATTTTTTCTGAACTGTGTTGTGAGTATACTGGGGTTCTTAATTCCAATTTCAAGTGTTATTAAAACCTCTTATTGCATAGTTTATGTCTTTATGTTAAAGGATTGAACAGTAAAAAAATATACAACTGTGCATGTTGTTAATAGAAGGAAGGAAATTAATTGCTTAATTTAATTTTACCAATTTAATGGGATGTAGTATGATTATAAATCTTATATTGAATGCATGATAGGGTCATTTATTTGTTAGATTTGATTTATGCATGCTCTGGATGTTAATTGTTGAAATATTAAATTTTTTTCTACAATTACATGGATTAACGCTGGGATTTTAATTACTGAAATATTTAAACACTATTCTGCAATTATCTAGATCATGGTTTTGGACTGTAAATTGCTGAACTATTATTTATGTTGTATAATTTACATGGATGTGGAGGATTGTATGCACCGGTATGGGGCGGTGGCATACTAGGGATGGTTTAGCTCAAAACGCTAAGACCTGACCTATCGGATTAAAGGAATGGATTGTAAAATATTGAATCTTATTTGTGTTTAAGTCAAATCAACTGACTAAGTTGAATGACCTCCTGGATAAGTTGGTTGTAGTTAAGTTATATCAACTGAATAAGTTGAGTAACTAACTAGATTGTATATTGTATGTCAGCTCAATGAATGATTGAATGACATACTCTGGTTTTGGACAGATTTTAGATATATGGTTATGGTACCACGAGATGAGCTTGAGTCTCAAGCTAGTTGGTTAGGGTGCGTATAGGCAGTGGATGTGTAGCTGGCTATGATAGGTTGAGGTGTACCCTGTTAAGTTTAGGTATTCATGCCCACCTTTGGGTGTGTTTTCGCATGTTGCCTTCTATTCAGGTTGAGACCCCTATTGGAGTCCAGTGAATGTCCCTTAGTGTTGATATATATAAGTATGAACTAGATAGATATTGTGAGGTATCTAGGGTGTATCTATGTATCGGGTCACTGTATGGATTTCAGTTAGATTAGAACTTGTTCGTAGGTCTAACCCACTTTTTATTCTTTTCAGGTACAGGACAGTTCCAGTCTTAGAGCTTTATCGTGCTTGTGGGGAACAGTCTCTCATTCATCTGCTTACGTAGGACTTCTCGCTAAGTTCTAGTTTGTTTTATTTTTTCAGTTATTCAGTTCAGTTGGGACTTTTGTTAGATGGATTCCCATGTTATACTTTTGGAGGTTTTGGAGAATCGGTTGACTATTTTTCATTATCGATTGGAGGATTTATATTTAATAATTATTTCAACTTTGTTATTTAATTCTTTCCTTTTTATATTATGTGTTCGTTTTAAAATATTAATTGTTTGATATTCTCTCGGGTTTGGGCCTGGGCCTGATCAACCCGTGTCTCGGATCCGAGGGTTATCACACTAGACGATCCTGAAGGCCTGACAAAGTTGATCCTAGAAAGTTCAACATTTTGAGAAAAAACATGTTTCTCCTTGATGATGACAAAGAGGGGAAAATGTATTTTCTTAGTGAGAAAACGATGTTCTCTAATTACAAGAGAATGAGAATCATCATCACATCATATCTCAAAGCATGTGATTTGTGAGATGTAGTTAGAAAAGAGCCAAAGAATGGCATGTCTAACAAGTTTCTTGAAAAGAAATAAGAAAAGGCATTGGTAGTGTTGCAAAAGGTAATACATCAAGAAATTTGAGAGTACTTTGGAGAGTCCAAAACTCCAAGTTGTGTTTGGAAGATATTCGAGACCAACGTTTCCAATCATAGAAGATAATCACTACCCATGGAGTATTGGGTACAATGCTTTGAAAATGATGAGTTTACAAAGGCTGATTATGAAAGTTTAGAGGACAAATTTGTGGAGAATGAAAGGTGTATAACACAAATGAAGTTAAAAAAATTGAAGATTCAAAAGTTGAAGGCCAAAGTGAAATGGTGAATAAGGAAGAGATAAAGAAAGGTGTTAAAAAAGAGATCGAAAAAGTGGAGGAGATTGAAGTGGAAAGAGAAATTAAAGAAGAAGAAAGTACTAAAGAGGAGGCAATAGTTGATGAAATTGGTGAGTTAATAATTTCAGATATGGTTCCATATTCCAATTTCAAAAGAAGTTAGATATAACTTATTTGATAAAATTTTGATTTCTTCATATTCATCTCAATTGGAAAACGAAATTAAATATTTTGATAATTATGTTCATGTTGTGGAGAATGATGAACTTCTCTTAAAGAAAGTTGTTCCAAAGACATATGAGATTGAAACTCAAGATGATAAGAAATTCTCAAATTGTTTTTTTGAAAAATGGTTTGGAGAATTTTGTAATTGACACAGGTTGGGTAAATATGAAGTTATTTTTTGATTCCAAAGAAGAAACACATAAGAAGTTCAAGAAGTTTCAAGAATTCAAGAAGAGAGAAAACGGAATATGTGCCCATGTGAAGAAGATAAAAGTTGATTATGAGAAGGCATTATTCAAGCATTTGAAGAAGTTTCATAAGCCCTACACATCAATGGAAATGGCCAAGAAAATTGTAGCAATTGAAGGAGGTGGAACTCAAGACCAACCAATAAACTTTTGATCAAGCCCCAAGATCAATAAGAAGTTTTTTTTTAAGTTACAAAATCAAGTTTAAAGGGGGGTGTTGAAAAATAAAGTTGATTTTAGTATTTAATTAGTCATTACAAGTATTTGTCTTACATAGTGTATGTGAGCATTTAGCATGTTAGTGGGTAGTAAATTGTCTTAATGAAAATTAGTATATGAGAATTAGTGTGATGGTCAGAGTAATGTAAAATCAAGGGTCATGAGAGTTAGGGCTAAATGATTATGTTGGTGGGAGTTATACCTACTAAATATCATATTATTGGGAATAGTGGGTATAATTAGGCATTTAAATGTAATGGTTACACATATATTTGTGAGGCCTATATAATCATGTACCCTAAAATTTTATAAATAGAATAAGTTGGAATTAATTGAAATAATATATTTCTTCCTCCATTTCTCTTCCAAATTATAGTGAATTGTATTTGTTTGTCCAACCCAATTATTTCCAACAAAGTGATATCAGAGTAAAGCCAACAAAGTGGTATTAGAGTAAAAACCAACATGGTGATGCGCATTGTGTGGCTCAGGGAAGAGCACGATGACTGTGGTCGATTGGTGGTGCGGTGCGTTGGTACGTGGTCGATTGGTGGTACATCGGAGGTTTGGACAGTGATGGTTGAAAGGTTGGGCTCCTGTTGTAATTACTTTAAACTCTAATTTCCCCTTCTAGTTCTTGAGATGAAAATTCGCACCAAATCAAACAAAGCTTCCTTGCCATTTTGCTCCTTGATTTGCCGCGTAGATCTACATATCTAGTGAAGTTTGGCAATCGTTTCTCTCTTTCTTTCTATTATTCTTTTCTTTTGGAGTGGTATATCCGAGTAATAAGTAATCAGATTAACATGTTTCTCTAAGAAGGGGACTCAAGTCAATTAAGAACGAACCATGGTGAATCCTTGCTGGTTGTTGAGTACACAACATGATTTTGATTGCTTCACGAGGGAAAATGGTAGTGGTTTGGGTATTGACTCGATAGACCTACATGGTAGGGGTGGCAAATGGGCGGGTTGGGTCCGGTTTGGGTTAGGTTGAAAATGGGCGGGTCAACATGGGTCAAGACCTATATTCAACCCATTAAGAACGGGTTGAAAATGGGCGGGTTGAAAACGGATAAGGTCAACCTGTTATGACCCATGGACCCATTAATTATTATTTTTTATTTTTTATATTTGTTATTTTTTTTTATTTAAACTTGATGGGAACATTTATGGTGCCTCTGCCGGTGTTGCAGAACTAGCCGGAATCGGAGCATGTCTGATGCTCCTTTTCTCTTAAAACCCCACCGACCTGCTCTCTGCAATATTTACTTCTCATAATTAGATTTTTGAAAACCAAATTCAATGTGATCAGATAGATGATAATGATTTCGGAGAGAAATTTTCCACACGCGCACACACACAAAAATTTACAATTTGTGAAGATTTTTATTTGAAAGATGTAGTAAGGGATTTTTAATTTTTAATTTTTTAATTAATTTTTAATTTTTAAAATTTTTTTATAAGGTTTTAATTTTCTTTTTAATTTGGAATTGCCACGTCAGATTCTGCAGCCTTGCCCGTCACCATCTCATAGCCGTCACCGCCGCTGCACCAAACAACGTCCATCACAGCCGATGTCATCCGAGCACTGCTACCGTCAGAGGCCAAAATCGCCGATGCCACCACGGATCTCTGCCGCCATCATCATCGATCTCATCTGCCTAGCCGAAGCCGATCTCTGCCATCATCTAGCCGCAGATCTTGACTCCTTGTCGTCACCGATATTCTCTACCGAGTTGAGCAAACAACAGAGATAAGATCTCTGCCGTCGCGACTCCATGTCGAAGCCGATCTCTGCCACCACCGATCTGATTTGCCGCCTCAATTTACCTCAACCAAATCCCATCCTCTCCCTGCAAATCCCAACCTCTCTCATCCGCCCTTCACCTCATCTTCTTCACCGGATCTGTCTTGGCCGAACTCAGATCACAGAGGACCGGCAATACCCACCGTCAGCCGCCGTTCCTATCCACATCCGAAGCCGTAGGCTCCGGCGTCGGACTTCAACTCTTCCCGCCGTTCACTGTTCTTTTAATTTTTAATTTTTAATTTTTTAATTTATTTTTAATTTTTTAAATTATTTTTTAATTATTTATTTTTAATTTTTTAAATTGTTTTTTAATTATTTTTTTTTTTTAGAAGAAATTTTTAGAGAGAGAAACTTAGAGAGAAGTGATTGATGAGAGACAAATTTATAAAGAGAAGATTGTGAGTGGGAAAATTTTAGAGAGAGAAATAAGTTGAGTACAATATAGAATGATGTGTGTTGTATGTTTATTATGTTATGGGTGAAATATGGGTTAAATATGGTTAACCATAATCAACCCATCTTGACCCTCAAATTAAGTGGTTAAAAATTACCCAACCCATTTTGATCCTCAATTAAATATGGTTCACCCATAATTATTAAAAAGTAGGCAGATATAGGCGGGTTAATGGTTCTTGACTCATATTGCCACCCCTACTGCATGGTAACGAAGCGGAGTTAGTGGGTAGGGTCCTTGACTTAGTCTTTTTAACCTTTGACCATGATAATCCTTTACTCGTCACTTAGTGGTTAGGGTCCTTGACTCCTTTTGTTTCAACTCAATTCCAGGTTATTTGCCAGCTCTCAACCCCTCACTGGATCAATAGAAAGAAAGCGACTTCACTTAAAATCTTTTTTTATAGCATTCCTTTTTCCTTTGACTAATAACATATGCTGATATATGCAATCATCCTAATTGGGGATAGTTTTTAGTTAAAAAATTATTTGCTATTTTTTTTCCACAATAGCAAATTCCATTTTGGAAGTTTATAAAATGTGTAACTTGTTAGAAAATACGATTTTGGAAGTTTATAAAATTTGTAACCTATTCTTTGAATTTAATAGTTAAATCTCCTTTTACTTGCACCACAATTGTACTCATCCGTAAGTTTCATTTTTTTTTTTTTTTTTTTTTTTTGGTTCTTCATACATTTTTCATTTATTAATATCTTGGACTTTGAAATGCTTGACTTTTGCTGGCTCAAATGGATGCTGAAAGTTGTAATTATTAGGGTTCAACAAAGTCATGTAATTATTGGTTTTCCCAGCATCATATAATTGTCAAATTACTTTGAACTTGAATAAATCTTGGGAAAAATGTTCCAGTAGAATAAATCTTAGGAAAAATGTTCCAGTTTATTATTTGGAAATACATGTTCATTTTTTAATATTAATTGCTTGGCACCTATCATACTTGAGAATGCAACTTTGTGTAGATAATACCATGGTTAGGTGTAATGGCCTGGTGTTACAGGATTTAGACCTTGACAAGCCCCCTGACAGGCATGGGATGCTGTCAACGTGCACTGGGGGTGCCCAGTGGCATTTTCGTAAATATAGCGAAAAGTGAAGCGTGGAGTTTTGACTCGGGATCTTTATGGGAGGTACTTTGAGTCCATAGAAGATGGTTGGCGCAGACGGCACTCGATTTGGATGTCGTGCACTTTGAGACATTCATATGTGGGTGCAGATTAGTGGGCTTGGCACAGGCTAAGTTCACAAGGTTGGCTCAGATGTTGCTTAAAGCATGGACCACACAAGTCATGGACGTGTGGCATAGTCAAGTCAGGGATATGGGCACAAGGCAGTGGGCGTAGGCAAGGCTCAGCGTGCAAGGTTGGCTCAGGGGACTCAGACATGGCTTATGGTTACAGAAGATGACTAAATGGGCTTAGTTGGTTAGGGGAAGTTACACTTCCCACTAAGTGGGCTCAGTTGATTAGGGGAAGTTACTAGCACTTCCCACTCATGTGGGGAGTGGAGGTGTGCTGAATAACTTCCTATCCATGTGGCACAGATTTGAGAGGACAACACACAGGCGGTTGGAGGTGGTTTCTTCCACTATACTGAGTGCAACTTCCTATGGACACGTGGCATGAGTAGAGCATGCCAACAAACTAGTAGTTAGGCTTGTCAACTACATATGTAGTATTGGCACACTTAGTGGGTGCCAACATGACCATTGGTGGATGGGGGTGTCATCCACCACTTTAGTGGGTAGTTGTGGATGGATGGGGGTGTCATCCACCACTTTAGTGGGTAGTTGTGGATGGATGGGGGTGTCATCCACCACTTTAGTGGGCAGTTGTGGGCGGTTTTGAGAGTTTGCCTATATATTGCTAATGTGGGTTCTGTTGTGAGGGCAGATTGAAAGTAAGACACAGAGTTATGTTGTGAGAGACTCTTGTATGCTTCTGCAGGTTAAGGCCTTTCCTTGTATTGTTTTGTGAATAATAGTAAAAGGTTGGAAGCCTTGTGCTTCTGTAAAATCGTGGGTGTTATTGTCTTTACATTCTTGCAACTATACTTGTGTGTGAGAGTGTTTTACTTGCTGTGTGTTCTAGGCAGCAAGTGTGAGTTGGCTGAGCTAAGTTAGAAATTCAGAGAAAATTTGTTCATATTTCTAGCTTAGTGCCATCACAGGCCACTAGATTCGTGTTAAGAATTTACCCCTGTGACAATTGGTATTAGAGCCCAGAGTTGGGTTCATCATGGCCGGTGGTAATGCTGCAGAAGCTCTCAAAGATCGTGTGACTTGTTTGGAGGCCTAGGTTGGTGCTCCACAATTTGACGATGCTGCTGCCTTTACGGAGCAGATGGAATTGTTGCAGTTGAGTTGCAGACAATACGATCAATGCTTGAAGAGTTTGTGGGGGAGACAAACTCAAAGATGTAGATTATGACGGATGATGTGATGTCCATGACAAACCTCTTCAAAGATCATGTAAAGGATTTGGAGGGCGAGGTGGCTCTGTTGAAGAGGGCCATGCACAATCAGACTGTTGTGGGAGAGAAGCCATCATCTTCCAAAATCAAAATTCCAGAACCAAAGTCATTCGGGGGCAAGGGGAGTGCCAAAGATTTGGAGAATTTCTTGTGGGATATGGAGCAATATTTTCGTGCAGCCCACATTCCAGATAATGACAAGTTAATTATTACCAGTATGTATTTGTCTGGTGATGCTAAATTGTGGTGGCGAACTCGGGTGGAGGATGAGTTACGCCTAAAAATTACTGTATTTGCAGAGTTGAGGAAAGAACTGAAAGAGCAGTTTCTTCTAGGAAATTCTGGCTGGGTGGCTCGGGAATCATTGAGGAGACTCAAGCATATGGGTGCAGTGCGTGAATATGTGAAAGAGTTCACATATTTGATGCTGGATATCAAAGATATGTCCGAGGGGGACAAATTGTTTAATTTCATGGCAGGCTTGCAATCATGGGCACAAATCGAGTTAAGGAGGAGCGGTGTGATCGACCTCTCTTCTGCTATAGTTGCAGCAAACAGCTTGGTGGACTTGCAGATTGAAAAGTCTAACTCTACTATCGCCAGCAAACTGAAGAAGAAGGGCAAGTTTCGTGACAAGCCCAAGAGGTATGGTGTTGCTGAGGAAGAGAAAGATAAAGGGAAGCCAGAGGCGACGTTCATCCAGCAGAGACCAAAGCTGGACAGTGGTTGCTTCATTTGCAAGTGTCCACACAGGGCGAGGGACTGTCCTAAAAAAGATAAGGTGAATGCTATGGTTGCTGAAGAAGCCAATGGAAGAGATTCAGATTTGGATGAGGGTAATGTTCGAGTCAATCCTCTTGTCATGCAGTCATGATAGGTGCAAGTGGGCGTGTGGCTTTGGGGGAAGGCTATGCAGAGATGCTCACGGAGTTATTGCCAAGGTTGGTAATGGTAAATTTTCTCTTTATTTGTTTTTCTGATTTGGGTTGCTGGTTATGAGGACAGAATCCAAAGGTGTTCAGAATTCATGTCATGAATCAATGCGGAGGTTGGGGTTTATGGCATTATTCAAGTGCAGCAGTGGAGTTGTTGCAGTGTTAATTTTCAGTATTCGGGTTGGTCGGGGACAACATGCTAAGTTGCAGGCAGAAACTTGTGACACTTTGTGATTGCTTCAACGAGGACGTTGAAATTCTTAAGTGGGGGAGGTTTGTTATGGGATTTGGACCTTGACAAGACCCCTGACAGCCATGGGATGCTGTCAGCGTGCACTGGGGGTGCCCAGTGGCATTTTCGTAAATATGGCGAAAAAGTGAAGCTTGGAGTTTTGGCTCGGGAGCTTTATGGGAGGTACTTTGAGTCCATAGAAGATGGTTGGCGTAGACGGCACTCGATTTGGATGTCGTGCACTTTGAGACATTTATATGTGGGTGCAGATTAGTGGGCTTGGCACGGGCTAAGTTCACAAGGTTGGCTCAGATGTTGCTTAAAGCATGGACCACACAAGTCATGGACGTGTGGCATAGTCAAGTCAAGGACATGGGCACAAAGCAGTGGGTGTAGGCAAGGCTCAACGTGCAAGGTTGGCTCAGGGGACTCAGACATAGCTTATAGTTACAGAAGATGACTAAGTGGGCTCAGTTGGTTGGGGGAAGTTACACTTCCCACTAAGTGGGCTCAGTTGGTTAGGGGAAGTTACTAGCACTTCCCACTCATGTGGGGAGTGGGGTTGTGCTGAATAACTTCCTATCCATGTGGCACAGATTTGAGAGAACAACACACAGGCGGTTGGAGGTGGTTTCTTCCACTATGCTGAGTGCAACTTCCTGTGGACACGTGGCATGAGCAGAGAATGCCAACAAGCTAGTAGTTGGGCTTGTCAACTACATATGTAGTATTCGCACACTTAGTGGGTGCTAACATGACCCTAGGTGGATAGGGGTGTCATCCACCACTTTAGTGGGTAGTTGTGGATGGATGGGGGTGTCATCCACAACTTTAGTGGGCAGTTATGGGCGGTTTTGAGAGTTTGCCTATATATTGCTAATGTGGATTCTATTGTGAGGGCAAATTGAGAGTGAGACACAGAGTTGTGTTGTGAGAGACTCTTATATGCTTCTGCAGGTTGAGGCCTTTCCTTATACTGTTTTGTGAATAATAGTAAAAGGTTGAAAACCTTATGTTTCTGTAAAATCGTGGGTGTTATTGTCTTTACATTCTTGCAACTATACTTGTGTGTGAGAGTGTTTTACTTGCTGTGTGTTCTAGGCAGCAAGTGTGAGTTGGCTGAGCTAAGTTAGAAATTCAGAGAAAAGTTGTTCACATTTCTAGCTTAGTGCCATCACAGCCCACTAGATTCGTGTTAAGAATTTACCCCTGTGACACCTGGCCACTTGTCATCCAACCCAAAATATATAAAAATAAAAATGTTATAAAAACCTATATCATGCAGAATTTTCTGACTGAATTTCTGAAAAGCAACGCTTTGCACTTGGGCTCACTTTAAACCCTAATTTCCCCTTGTTGTTCTTGAGATGAAAATTCGCACCAAATCAGACAAAGCTTCCTAGCCCTAATTTCCCCTTCTTCTTAAGAGATCCACTTATATCCCTCTCTTGTACTCATAATGAACTAATCAGCTTCTATTTTTGTTAATTTCTTAAGTAAAGATGAACAATTGCATATATGTTATGGGTCTTAATTTCTCCATTCTACTCTTTCTTGAACAATTGCATATATGTTATAATTTCTGGTATGTTGTTGCCCATTTTGGGGCTTTTGATTTATGAAGGAAATAAGGTTCTTATGTTGGTTATGCTGCTTTGTCTAGTTTGTTTTCTAAACAGAAGGGTTTTATTGTTCTTATATTGTTTTTTGTATTTTTGTGGCTTGTATCATGTTAACAGGGTCTCTTTCCAATCTGAGCGAGCCCTAGAGAAGGGTCTCTTTCCACACTTTGCTTTCCAGTTTAAGGTTCAAACTTTTGCTCTATGGTCCACTGATACTCCTGGGAAGTAATTAGAGGGCACCAATAGGGCTGTCAAATTCATATTATTTTTCGGCCTAGTGTAAGAATTCCAAGCCATTCTATTATTCTGTGGTTGGCTCTGAAAGTAGGGCTTCAGTTGTGAGTTTGCTTATGGAGAGCAGTTGGCTAAAGGTGTAACACTCATAAAGCTACACACAAACAAATGTGTGAATTTGTATTGAGTCATTCAAGCATAGTTCTTGTTTTGTTTCAAAATTTTGCATTCTAGTCGTTCCAGCTCGTAAAAACACAATAGCCACTCCGATTGACCTGAATTCATTGGCCTTGGACAGTTAACATTCCGAGCTAAAACTAGGAAATAAATCATTAAAAATGAAAATGAAAAACAACATTTTACCAAGAAATGAAGAAATCCTTCCTGACCCGGCCACCAATCTGCCCACTTGAAAAAAAAAAAAAAAATCCACTTGAATCATGTCATTGTTTAACCAGTTAAGATGTCACTATGTGGCAAGACAAATTAGATACATAAAATATTGTGAAAATGCAGACAAAGTTGACATCATGTATAGCTGGCAGCTTCGGCTGCATATATGTAAGTTGAGAATTTATAGTATTGTTATGTTAGCATCAAATATATGTATCACCATGTCTCTCAATTGCAATCTGTGTATCCAATCAACAGAAGAATTGGGTACAATCAATTGGGTAGCTAGCAGAGTCTATCCACAACTCCACTGGCACTGGTGGTCTGGAAAGGACAATTGGGTCCCAACCAGAATTAGCACCATCAAATTGACCAGACTCATCAATGCCTTATGTCATCACCGATGCAATGAATCTACCAAAAGTCAAATAAATAAAACATAAATGAAGAATTGGGTACCATCAATTGGGTATGTTTGTGTGTGGGAGATTGAGAACAATATGTTTGGGGTGGGTGGGGGCAATGAAGGAATTAAGTTGGGAGTTAGAAGAATGATAGAAATCTGAACTTGAGGTTTGAAGGAGGCACACACAAGTACACAATTAACTAGTAGGACACCACCCCACAAGATTTATAATAATAATAAAAAAATACTATGATCAGGTATCCAGACTTGAATTGCAAAGGGGCCTTAATTTTACGAGGCAATAGGAGAAAGAATTTAATATATTGCAAAGCTGAACTTGAGGTTTGGTCATTCTATCATTATTCTAAATTTACATGTCCTAGTACTATTTTAGATTTTATTTATTTATTTATACATCCTAATTTACATCCTAATTTATTTATAAGTATATTCTATTATGAAGGTGCCTATTTAAATTATATTTACTTGTGAAGCTACCAGGCTCCTCAAGTACACTTGGAGATTCTTAGCTTCATTTTTGGCTATGAAAGATAATAATTATCTCATTATTTTAACCATACGTACATGTTAATTGTCTCAATTATTATTCTTTGTTTAATGAATTTTATTTAAAATGTATGTAGAGCAATTTGAAGCAAGACGAGACATGAAGTTGAAGCTTTAATTCTCAAGACCATCGCATAGCCTCACTCCATTTCTCAATGAAATGATGATGTTTTACTTTTGAATGATTTTCTTTTGAAGCTTTTGTTAGATTTAGTGTTTCCTTTTGAAGCTTTATTAGCACTTAGACATTTTGAAACAAAGCTTATATGTTATGGGATGTAATTGAGTTTGAATGCAACTTTGTTTTATGTTACATCTCAAATTTAAGTTGTTGGATGTGTTATGATTGGTAAACTTATATGTTATGGGATGTTATTGAATTTGAAAGAAACTTTGTTTTATCTTACATCTAAAATATAAGTTGTTGGATTGGTAAATTATCTTTTATTTCATTTATGAGGGAACAAAATAAAATATTTACTACTATGTAAATTAAACAAAAAATATTTTAAAAAAAAAAAATTAATTCTTCACCGGCGGTTTAAACCGCAGCTAAAAGTAAAAGCCTATACAGTTTGCTTAGCATACACCTTCGCCGAATCATCTTTCACTGGTGGCTTGGCATGTTCGCCGATAACAGGGGTGGAGCCAGGAAAAAATATTTGAGGGGGCCAAATTAATTAATATAAAATCAAATTTAAAAAAAATAAATAAATAAAACAAATTAAGAACAGTTGAGGTTTTCAAATGTTAACCGTATTTTTTTTTCTTCTCTCTAATTCATAAAAAATAAGATATATATATATGTGTGTGTGTGACTGTGTGTGTATAAATAAAATATGTTACAATAAGGATTATCCCAGTAATGGTTATTATTATTATTATTATTATTATTATTATTATTATTATATTTTGAATTTATAAGTTTATTCAAATTTAAAAATTTATAAGTAATTTCATTCACAAATAATATCTATCAAAAAAAAAAAAAAAAAGAGTTCATTCACAAACCACATTCAATAATCATAAGGTAAACCATAAATAGAAATTTTTTTAGAATTTGGAAAAGGCAAGATTTAATTTTTATATAAAAAAATCTCCATTATATTTTGAATTTTTTGAAACAAGATGTTTATTCGAATTTGAAGGGTTATAAGTAATTTCATTCTTAAACCACATTCAAAAAGCATAAGGTAAACCATAAATAGATTTTTTTTTTTTAGAATTTGAGACAGATAAGCTTTAATTTTTATATAAAAATCACCATTAGTAACTATAATTTAGTACCATAAATAGGGTTTTACAAAATTTTTGAAGAACCAACTTTAGTTTTTAAAAAAATTACCATTAATAAATATATTTTAGTACCATAAATAAATTTTACAAAAAATATGGGGGGGCCATTATAATTTTTATATAGAAAAATGATTATTAATATCTATAATTAGTAACTATTACTAAAATTTTGCCAAAATTTTGGGAGGCCATGGCCACCCTTCTCCCTCCGCCCCTGGCCGGTAATAAGGTCAAGCCAGACGTTCAGATAAAAACGGTGAAAACTAGCGGCGGTGCCTATACCGGCAGTTTGTGACAAGTGCCGGTAAATGCATTACCGGCGTTTTATGTGCCCTATAGCCGCGATGTGCATTATAAACCATTTTTTTTCTATCTATAATTGTAATGAAAGTAAAGTTGAAATTAGACTAAGTTGAATGAGAGGAGATCTTAGGGAGAAGAAGTTTAGGGAATTGATTTCACCACTAACCTCGTAACCAATGGTCAACTTTATTAAATCTGGGAAATTTTTTTATATGTATGATTGCTAACCATGTGGTTACAAACTCACCTTAGTTCAATTAAGAGGGTATATATAATCAAGTGTTAAGTATAAATCATTTTTGGTTGGCAAAAATTGCCTACCTAACTAATCTAAACTAAAGTATAGTCTTTCCTAAGCATGAACTATTAAAACCCTTGTTTACATATTCAATTAAAACCATTGAATGATTATTACTTCCATAATCACAGAAAATAAAAGTAATTTGAGGTCAATAATAATAAAACCAATTCTAAAACAAGATCATGATTCTATTAAAAACTGAATATTAACATTAAATTCAATTGCTTAGTATAACTAAGTCAATTCTCAAACCGTGCAATCATAATCATACATAACCAAAAACATTTCCTAAATATAATTGTAATTAGACCATGTTACTTGGTTAGGGTTACATCAATTTCCTAAGGAAATAGTTAGCTACTCATGGAGAAGGTAGAAGCTTCAATGATGTGATGAACGCTATTTTCATGGATTGCAAATTCTGACCGGAATCACCTTCTTCAACCTTCGAAACTCAGCAACAATGAAGAAAAGTCCTTAGCTGCCAATCTCTCTCTCTCTCTCTCTTTAATTATCTTTATCAGTTGCTTCCCAATCTTGAGTTTGATTGTCAAGCATTGGCAATGTCAAATACTATTTTTAATTTAGTATAGTTCCCACACACACCGCCAGTTAATGATGTGAAAATTTATGCAACCCGGAATGACGACATTTCCTGCAAAATAAAGAGATGACGTCAGTACGAATAACACCGGTGTAGAGTTGTAGGGTACAGAATTCAATGTATCGCAATAAATTTGACATACCTCATTTAATTAGCTGGAGTTGCATTTTAAAGAGTCCTTGTGATTTGAATTAGTTGTAAATAAGAGGATTTTTTGAGATGGCATTTATTTCCTCCAACCACTACTTTAGTAGGGCGATCATTCCAACCGACCGATATTGTTGTCCCAATCCATAGATACTTTAAATTCGAAAACAAATTCTATCTGGATTAATCAATGTCTTGTAAAGGAGTTATTTTTTTCTTATAAAAAAATATAAGACAATGTTTCTTTCGGTTGTTATATTTATTTTAATTGAAGTGGGGTGGAATATTAATCAGTTTTTCTAAGTTTATAAGGTTTTTCAATTTATTTTACAAGGTCTTTTTATATTATTGTATTTTATCATGTCTCAAAAATCTGACAAAGTGGTATCAAAAATAATTCTCATATCTAAATAAAAAAATAAAGTGGCGTATACAAGCACATGAGGATCATACTAGCAAGAAAGTTGTTCCTAAAATGAGATAGTGTATACAAGCAGATGAGCACTTAAGGAAGATGTTCTTGGCAGACCCCTCGTAACTGTGCGTAAAATTTTAATTTGGGGACGAATTTTTTTTTTTTTTTTAGGAGAATAGGTTGTGAGACCTGTTTTTTAAAATATATATATACATATATAGTTTTTAAATTGCATGAAGTTTACATAAACTAATATCAAAATAGGAATTCTCACAAGATGAGCCAATTGAATATAATGTTGACTATACTTTGACTAAGTAAAAATTTATTATTATTAGTATTATTAACATAAACCTTGTTTCTTTTAACAAAAAAAAAAAAAAAAACATAAACCTTGTTTCAAATTTATCATATAAATATCATTATATAAAGCTGAATTTATATATAAGATATGTCTACATGCTATTACCCATCATAAGGTAATATGAGTAGATACAAATGAATTTCAACTTTTTGAGAGCTAGTCATTAATTTATGGAATTAAGAGTTAAATAAGGGGTTATAATGATGATTAGTTAAAAATATGAATTTTGAATGGCAACTATGCAGAATTATTTTTGAGGACTGCTGTCCTAATTTTCATATAAAACTTTAATACTTCTTATTTATTTTCTTTTAAACCTTATTATTTACACTCCTTGAAAAAAGGGTATGAAAAATAGCATGCTAAGAGCATTTTCAGTGATATGTTAAAAAAATCTTTTGTTTAAAATATACACTGTCATATATGATTTGTAATTTTTTGTTTCATCTCCAGCAATCTGTTAAGATACACTACCATATCACGAATGTGTAAAAGGGTGGTGTATTTTAGACAGCCCTTTTACACGGCCACGTAAGCATATTTTTTCTCTCCTCCTTCTTTCCCACTTGCGGTTCTCTTTTTTCTCTCTAATTCCTTTACGCCTTTTTGTTTCCCACTTTTCAACTGTAGAGAAGAATCTGCAACTGGAAGTAAGGAAAGCACTGGTCGACCATATTTTATTTTATTTTATTTATTTTTTAATAAACATAATTTGATTCATCACTTTCATTGATCTTATCTTCTGTAATCATCGCCGTAGATTGTAAGATTTTTTTAGATTTTCTATCATTTTACAATGAGATAAATATGTACTAGCTAGCTAAAGATTAGATATATATTTTAATCACGTTTTTATATAATTGTTGATATAAAACCTTTAATTATATAGTTTCTATGTTCTTGAATCTTATTTTATTATTTGTTATCTATTTTCTTTTAAACTTTATTATTTACATTCCCTGAAAAAAGAGTGTGACAAATAGCATGCTGATTCTTAGTCTAGTAAACTTTTTTTATTAATTATTTTTTTCTCATTAAAAAAAAATAATTGCACTCAAGGATACAAATAATTATAATTTAATCCTACCAGTTACTAAATATCAGAAATCGACCCCTCTATGCTAATTAGTTATTTGGATAAATACTACCATCAACCCAATATATTAATTAATCCATATTTTGGCTATCTAAGTTTAATATATTTGATCACATAAATTGTTTTCAAGAAACTAATATATTTAGGAAATAAATAAATATGAAAACTATTTATTAAATATAGCTGGTCTATTTTCTGTGATTAAAAAAATAAATTCAAATATTAATACAACATGGATTCCATCTTAAAAAGTATGTTCAATAGTATTATAATAGCAATTACTAAAAATATCCAAGTGTATTGACTCGCAGGTCACTTAAGTAAATCAAAGTAAATATTATTATAATTCATAAATCTCTCATAATTAAGAATCAATTTACTTTAGTAATAGATAAAGAAAATTACTCATGATAGCTCAAATAATTTTCTATTTATAAACAATTCGTTTAGTGTATCCTGAGATAAGTCATTCCACTTACGTGTTTCAATCTAGTTAGTAAATCAATGTGTTACATTCATGAGGTAGAATGCCCAATTCTATTCATTTGAGTGTGAGCATTTATAATTACAATACTGATGATTTATATCTCCTATACACATGGCTACTTTCATGTATGCATAATTCATCCTATCAAAATTAATTGACACTTAGTTCAAAACTCTTGAAACACTCAATACAAACATTCACCAATATTATATGAATATAAATAAATAAGAATTTATTTGATCTAAATGTCAAAATACAATCATTGGCTTTATAGAGCATCCACAAGGGCATGCTTTTTAAGCCAAACATGATCTTATGGGTAAAAGAATTAAAAAAAAAAACTTGAAACGTGGAGAAGTGCCTTGGAATCAAAAGAATTGAGAATTAGTCGAACTAAAAACAAGCTATGGGGTGTAAATTTAATAAAGAATCAAATATTGATAATATAATAATAACACTTCAAAATTAAAAAATTACTCAAAACAACTATTTTTGCTTATTAAATCGATAATTCAAAGTGATAGAGAGAGATAATGATGTAACTAGTAGAATTGAAGCGGGTTGGACAAAATGAAAACAAGCTAGTTGGATCTTATGTGACAAAAAAATAATACATAGGCTAAAATGAAAATGTTAAGATACAACATATTAGACCAAATATGTTGTATGGAGTAGAATTTTGGGCCCTAATTAAAAAAGAAACAAAAGCAACTCATTCATGCACTGGAAATGAAAATGTTAAGATGTGTGACTAGAGTGATTAGAAACAAATAGGGTCACTAATTAAATTGTGAGAGAAAAATTATGTGCAACACCTATTGGTGAGAAAATTAGATAGAATAGACTTAGATAATTTGAATACATATATAAGAGATCTCAAGAAGCGTCGGTTAAAAAACAAAGTCTAATTGTAATAGAAGATAAGAGACGAAGAGGGTGACCAAGTTTAACATGGGTTGAGGTTAATAAAAATGAATTTAAAAAGTTAAATATAGTAGGTAAATTGACATATAATAAGAAGGATAGGAGAGGGAGAGTTCATTTGGCTAACATCATTCAAATGGGATTAAGACAAAAATAATTATGACGACGACGACTAAATAATAAATTGGCTATATGTTGAGTTAGTAATAATGATAGTGAGAGATTTTATTTTATTTTATTATTATTTTTTTTCATAAACACAAATTAAATCCCGGTCAACTATACTTTTCGGTAAGAAATTTAGGAAAACGACGAAAGAAAAAAAATAACATATTAAGAAGTAAGTGTTGTTGGGGGAATTTGCATATAAATTACAACACACTAAAAATTATACATCAAATATTATTGTAAAAAGAATTCATTCAATCACGTAACACATAAGTTGAATATTTAGAATACAACAAATTTGAATTTACAATCGAATAGAATATAAGAATGACATTCTCAACACTTAAAAATTTAAATAACATAAATTATGTGAAATAAAGTTACAGAAATTGACACAAAAATAGAAATGATGGTGAAAGGGCCAAAAAGGAGAGTGGGCCAGGTCTGGCCAACCCATTAGTTTATTAAAACCCTTCAGTAATCCTCGGGCTCAATCCGAAGGAAGTATTGAACCCAACGAACACTGAATCCAAAGAAGAAAGACGGACTCCCAAACGGGCCAGTCCGCAAAAGAACGGGCTAGTCCACAAAAGAATGAAGCCCATTAACAGTCCGCAAAAGAACGGGCTAGAACGGGCTCGGTCACTCAAGAATGTCTCATTCCTTAAAGTGTATGGTAGAACGTAGAAGGCTCTTCGTATAGGTTTACAACTTGTAAAGTTTTATATCATTAAGGTAGTATTAAAGTGAAATAATACTGGGAATAAATAAAATACTAACAATACTTTATTCATAATATATAACAATAATACTTTAATAATATTATAATTTTTATTAAATAGTAGTAAAAGTAAGAACAAATAATCAATGCTATGAGTATTTTTTACTTTCAGCTTCAAGAACAAATAATGGTATTTTTTTGACTTTTTTATTTTTTTTATTTTCCCAAACTATGTAATTTGACTTAAAAAGTACCGCTAATGGTTTTAGTCTAATAATACTTTCACAAATTTTAAAATATAAAGTCCCACGTAATATTTCACCGTATAAAAAAATACTATTTGATAATATTTTTAATACTTCAAACTTTAATGTATATATGTTGGTATCTCTATACAAGAGTGGTACTTACGTACATAAAAATGATACATCTATGTATAAGAGCGGTACCTCTAATCATAAGAGTAATGGTACCGTTGATCACAAATGTAGTACTTATATATACAAAAGTGATATATCTGTATAAAAAAAAATAGTAATTACATGCACAAAAATGATACCCGGAGATATTAAGGGTAATTTAAATAAATGAATAGTTTTTTTCTACCTTCCCATCAGACTTTGGTCAAAATCTACAACTTTGAAAAGTATTGATTTTGACGTAATAAGACCTCCTAAAGTTCACTTTTTTTTATATAATTTTTTCTTTTAATAAATCAACAATATTTTTTAAAAAATTATCTGGTTATCTCTTTAATTCCCTAAAACAATATGGGCATGGTTAGTCAATGGAGTTGGACATAATAAAAAATAAAATCAAAATCAACTTGTGGTAATGCATGACGTGTTTAAAATTTAGTTTACTTGAGACCCAAGTAGAGTAAACAAACAAGGTTTCGTGGTTTGTCTTTATATATTACTCTATCAATAAGAGTCCCCCAAACTTGATGCTATAAGCTAGTAGTAAGCCATGTCTACAGTCGGCAACGGCGCACACATCCTCGTCTACCCTTATCCTGCGCCTAGTCACATTATACCCCTTCTCGATCTCACCCGTCTGTTACTCACCCGCGGCTTCACCGTCACCGTATTGGTCACACCCAAGCATCTCCCTATACTCCAACCTCTCCTTTCAACCCACCCCTCCACTTCTATCCAACCCCTCCTCCTCTCTCATCCCCCAAAGCCCCCCAATTCCGGGCTCATCGCTAAAGTGCGCGCCTCCAGTGAACTCTACCACCCCATCCTTCAGTGGTTTCGATCCCACCCTAACCCTCCTGTGGCCATCGTATCTGATTTTTTCCTCGGCTGGACCAACAACCTAGCTCGCCAGCTCGGCTTGCCACGTGTCGTTTTCTGGCCATCTGGTGCTTTTGCTGCCTCCGTTCTTGATTCCCTGTGGCGCAATCTACCGAGAAATGATGAACCTCACAACGACGACTTCTTGATCAATCTAACTAGTGTTCCGAATTCCCCAGTATACCCCTGGTGGCAATTGTCTGAGGTCTACCGCGAATACGTAGAAGGCGACCCAGATTTCGAATTCTTCAGGAACAGCTTTTTGGACAACTCGGAGAGTTGGGGAATTTTATTCAATTCGTTCAGTGATTTGGAACAAATTTACATTGATCACGTCAAGAAAGAGTTGGGACACACACGTGTCTGGGCCGTGGGACCCCTTTTGCCTCCTGATGACGTGGGGTCCGCTACACGTGGCGGACAAGGTGCTGTGTCACATCACGAGGTGATGACGTGGCTCGACAGCAAGGCAGTTGACTCGGTTGTGTACGTGTGCTTTGGGAGTCGCGGCGTGCTGACAAGTAAGCAAACCGAAGCACTAGTGGCTGCGATCCAGCATAGTGGGGTGCATTTTATTTGGGCTGTGAAGGCCAATGGTAAAGGACACGTGGCCAATGATGCCGGTGCAATTCTAGATCAATTTGAAGAACGAGTGGGACCTAAAGGTTTTATCATCAGAGGATGGGCCCCACAGGTGGCAATACTGAGGCACCGAGCCGTAGGAGCGTTCTTGACTCACTGCGGGTGGAACTCAGTGTTGGAGGGATTAGCTGCTGGGGTGGCGATGCTGACGTGGCCAATGGGTGCGGACCAATTTACAAACGCTAAACTGTTGGTTGACCAGATTGGCGTGGCGGTTCGAGCTTGTGAGGGTGGGGATCAATTTGTTCCTGACTCGACCGAGTTGGCTAGGTTATTGGCCGAGTCGGTGAGTGAGACGGAGCCTAAGAGAACACGAATGATGCAATTATGTGATGCTGCTTTGAATGCTTTCACGGGAGGCAGTTCAAGCATGGATTTAGAGGATTTTCTCAACCGACTCGGTGAGCTTCAAAGAAAAGAGTTGTGATTAATTCACCCATGCACACTTTATTACTTCTGTCGTACATTTTGTTTTACTCCCTTTGAATGAAACATTTTATTATTATTATTATTATTATTATTTATTTTATGAAACTGGCCTTTGTCCACTTTGCTATATGTGCTAATAGATTTCTTAATAAGGGTATGAAATTTATCTATTTAGTTGATATCAGCCTTTGGATGTCTCTTCAAAGTGGTAGGTAAGAGTGAGTTCGAGTCTTCTTATGGAAAAACGGGTGAAGAAAAAATAGAAAAATCCAATTCTAGTTAATAGCTAATTTCTAAGAAATAGTTCCTCCATGAGAGTACACACATTTTGTTAACAAAGGCCCAGCGTGTTACAAGTTTTTTGGAGCCTAGCCGCAAGGCACGCACCTGAACTTAGAATTGAAAAATTAAAGTACTTTTAACGCATATTCATATTGTATATTAAAGACATAAAAGGTATCAAAAGCACAAGAACACAGTAGGAACCTAGGCCCTAGGCGCGCCTTAGACAACACTACACACATCAGGAGGTTGAATAGACCTAAGTAGAGATCCTTAGTTTGAAATCATAATCTCTGTCTCCCCAACTGATTACACCCATCAATCAATGAGTAAAACTTCACATTTTCATGTTTCTTTCCCTTTGTTTGAAAGGTGTCCTATATAGACCTTACATTTTCACCAGTAAAGTTTAATCATCCAGGTACCTTAGTCTAACATACATAAACAAGAACATATCACAACCATATTAAATTTTTAGTCCAAAGAACTCTCATGTTGACAAATTCTCTTTCTACCATCTACTAGGTGAAGATAGATATGGATAACTATGTATATGATAACAAAAAACTTTTGTTAAGAATTCATTTGAATAGCCACCAAACATGTCAAATCCACGCAATAGACAGTACCACCACTACAGTATATAACCTTTTTTTTACCCCAAAATAGGCATCACAACTTACCAAGAGCATTGTAGAAATCAAGCACTAATCATCTAAAATAAGGAAAACCTACACCTCCTGCAATCCACTTTTTATGCATTATACAGTAAGATTAAGAAACAGTAATTCAAAACTGGGGGTACTTTTTCACACAAAATACAATAAAAATAAGTTAACTTAAAAATAAATAAAAAATAAATGCTGAGTCCATGAAAATTACTCATCAATAACAGATATGGGGGCATTGCTGCTTGCTATAATGGTAAAAGCATTGGTAGACAAGCAAAAGAATGCAAATTCCAGAATGAGAAATAATGCAAAAGGTTAGGTCTCCTTGTGAACAAACACGTGAATGATTTTCTGGCCAATGAAGAAAAATAAATAATTTTCTAACTTTGGTTAATAACTAATTTCTAAGAAATAGTCCTCCCTTAAGAGTACACGCATTCAATATTATCAAAGGCCCAAGGTACACTCCCTTAAGAGTACACGCATTCAATATTATCAAAGGCCCAAGGTACACTAAGGCGCTATAGGTCCTTTGGAGCCCAGACACAAAGCACAATAGAAAAATTAAAGTACTTCTAAAGGATTTTCATATTCTATATTAAAGGCACAAAAGGTGTCAGATGCCCACCTAGGCATACCACAGGCCCTAGGCGCGCCTTTGACAACACTGCAAACATAACAAGGTTGAATTGACCTAATTAGAGATATTTAGTTCGAAATCATAATATCTGTCTCCCCAACTGAATACACTAATCAAATGAGTAAAACTTCATACTTTCATGTTTCTTCCCATTGTTTGAAAGCTATCTTATATAGACCTTACATTTTCACCAGTAAAGTTTAATCATCTAGGTACCTAGTCTTACATACATAATAAACAAGGACATATCACAACCATAAGTACATTTTTAGTCCAAGATCCTGTTGACAAATTCCCTTTCTATGTATATGATAACAAAAACTTTTTTCAATACTTCATCAGAATAGCCACCAAACATGTTAAATCCATGCAATAGACAGTATCACAACCACGGTGTATACTCTTTTTTTTACCCCAAAATAGGCATCACAACTTACCAAGAGCATTGTAAAAATCAAGCACTAATCATCTAAAATAAACAAACCTACACTTCCTGAAATCCACTTTTTATGCATTATACAGTAGGATTAAGAAACAGTTATTCAAAATGGAGGGTACTTTTTCTCACAAAATACAATAAAAATAAGTTGACATAAAAATAATAAATAAATAAATGCTGCGTCCATGAAAATTAATCATCAATAATAGATATGGGGGTATTGCTGCTTGCTATAATGGAAAAAGCATTGGTAGACAAGCAAAAGAATGCAAATTCGAGAATGAGAAATAATGCAAAAGGTTAGGTCTTTAGATCTCCCTCTACTCTTCCCTCCCGATCATGTTGCATAGGGAAACAAACACCGCACACACACACACACACACATATATATATCAACTACAATGAAGCATGACACCTCCAATCTTTGGAAATCAGCATCTTCCATTAAATGAATGCACAAGTATCATGTAGTATTCAATGACATGAGAATTTAATAATCTCAAACATTCTCATTTGTTGTTTTCTTGTTCTTGTAACACCTTCAAAATAATGAATGCTTTAAAACAGTCAACGAAGTTGATATAGAAATCACTGTATCATAAAATCCGATCACAGTTCGGGAAAAATATATATATATATATATATATATATATATATATATATATATATATATATATATATATATATATATATATATATATATATATATTAAGAATAAGAGACAAAATGCACCAAACAACTTGAAACTATGTTGTACCATCCCATTGGAAATTATTGCTTACTCATGCTGAACTACCAAATTAAGTCTATACCCTTGAATCCCTATTTTACTCTTGCTTTAACAATTCACCACCCCAAATTAGTCTGCACCTTATGGTAGTTAGGAGTCTAAGTTCTATTTTCTTCATTTGCAGCCAACACAACCCAAAAGAACTTTGGATTTCAAGTATATCCCCACAACCACCAAGAATGGGAGAAGATTTCACAGATATCCATCCAGCCTCAAGAATGGTGCATCAAGAAGAAGAAGAAGAAGAAACTCAAGAATGGGGCATATGAAGCTAGGGCATCGGAATTTGGTTTTCCTCGTGCTTTTATTTTGTTAGTAAGGGAGTTTGAAGAGTGGGAGGCTTCTGGTCTTTCAACTTTATGGCCCCCCTTCTGAATCTATACTTGATTCCTAAACAAGTGAAAACAAAATTTTATTTTTTCGGTAACCAAAGTCGTTCACAGTTCATTCCTTTAGGAGACAAGCCTCCACTATCAGGGCCCAAGGTAAAAAAAAGAACTCATATCAAAAAGACCAAACAGGATGCCTACATGTCTAGTTTCTTCAATTGTTCACAAATATAAATTCTGCGCAGAATTTCATAAATATCCGTAAAGCCTTCCAAATATAGGTAGAATACGAGAATAACTGAAATGAAGAAGGGAAACTAACTGCCGCCCTCAGCCTGTAATAATCATGCAGCACATGCTTATCAAAATAAATAATTAATCATGGTAGTTATATCACCCAGAACACTTCTGACAACTCAAAAGAACAGGTAAAACAAGTTCCCCACACAAAACATAACTAAAATTTTCCATAACAAGATACAAACTTCCACTAAATTTGAGCGTACGACAACATGTAAAGAACACTAAAACTAAATGGGAACAAAGGAAAATACTAAACAATGTTCTTAAAGTGCAAGTAACATATGATCTACACATTGATCTTTAAAAAGGAAAGAAATACTGTTTCCCAAGAAAGAAAGAAAAAAAACACAACCATTTATGAATCATTCATAAGTTGTGAGCTTCCCAAGATTGCAACTAGCTAACAAATCAAGTACAGAATTAATTTACTACAATCTACCCATTGGTCTGAAAGAAAAAAGAAAAAAAATACTGTTTCTCAACCAAAAAAACAAATACAAAAACAACCATTTATGTATCATTGAAAAGTTGCGAGTTTCCCAAGTTTGCAACCTAGCTACACTACATTCTAATATTTCAACAATCACATACAGAATAAATAAGAATGTCAATATCCTCAAAACCGAAAATGGGCCTTTTACCAAAAAGGTTATCTACAATTGGCACAAGTTAATAATCAATATAAACTTCAAAACCATATATAACCTTATAGCACCTTCACTGGACACGATCAGCTCTTTGGGTCCTTCTACGTTCATAAACAGGATCATCTGTGGGCAATTCATACCGACAAACGGGGCAGGTATTCCGAATGTTCAGCCACGGTAGAATGCAGTCCCCATGGTACCGGTGGAAACATGGTAGCTGCTTTGCTTGTTCACCAGCATTTATGTCATCCTTACAAATTGCACAAAGGGCATTGTTGTTATCCAAATCTTCTTGAGTTAAGACCACCGATGGAAGATATTTAACAACATTTTTTGAAGCAGATGGCCTAACCACCAAAGCATTTTCATTCTCCGTGAATTGACCAAATATCATCTCGTAGTCGTGATCCTCCAAGTAAGGCACACTCTCATGTTCTAGTTCTGTGTTGGACTCGAAATTGTTAACATTTAGCAAAACTTCCCACTCAGAATTCCCCAATACACCCACTCTCTCTACACCCACTTCTTCTTGGGACTCAATTACAGCTGAAACCGATGCTTCCAGATCTTCATCAATATCAGCAAAGAACATACTCATAACTTCCCTTTCATCAACTCTACCATCCACTTCCTCCCACTCAAAACCTTCATTCCCATCCCTTTGATCCTCCAATGGAAACGTATCCAAATGAAATTGAAAGGAATCCAAATGAATCCCAACGCCCGTATTATCATCACATACATTATAATCATCCTCTGAATTTAAAGCTCCAATTACATCCACTTCCGAATCTGAATCGATCCCAACAACCCTCAAATTACCTAAAAATTGATCCGCATCACCGGAAACCGTGGATGACTCGCACGATTCAGACACAGAGCCCCTTCTCGACATAAAGAAGTCATCACTAGGATTAGCCACCATAGACCCACAACTATCATCATCCCCAGCAAAACCATGCCGATCCCTACAAAACCCTAACCCTAAACCTAAACCCAGATCTAGCTCCAAATGGTTCGAACCCATTTCCTCATCCCCTTCAATAACCCCAAAATTCAGATCCAAATTCGACGCAAAATCATTATCATCTACTACAACCGACGATGATTGTTCAACACGTCGTTGAAACATGTCCACGAAGTTTACCTGGCTGTGGCAGTCGAAGAAATCGACGTTCGAGATCGAATTGAACCCAGAAATGTCGCCAGACCCTCGAATTCGATTGGGGTGGCGTTGACGGAGGGCTGTGATTTGAGCGCCACCAAGGCCAAGATTGGACATTGGGGATTCGGAATCTGAGCCGTAGACGTCGAAACTGTGGAAGTCGTGAAAGCAGTAAGGGGCAGAGTCGAGGGTCACCACAAAGTCGTCTTCGTGCAGGTGAAGGTTTGAGACATTAGCCATTGACGACGATTTGTGGAATCCCGCGTGGTGTGGGTTGGTTTTCAGGCGAGGGACAATTTTTGTTGCGTTTGTAAGGGCGTTCCATGTCTGAAATTACTGCGCGTGTGGGACCAGGGAAAGTAACTAATAAATAAGGGTTAACTAATAAATAGGGTTAAGTGGAAAAAAAATTAGGACTGCAACTCCGAATTTGACACTCGACTCGGGTTAGGGCCAATTTAAAAAATTGAGAAAAGTGTAAAAGAAACTATTGGGATTTTGCAAGTAACTCTCTTGAATTATAAAAAAATCCCATAAACTTTAGTATTGTTGCAATTAAATCCATTAAAACAATTGCCGGCACTGAAAAAGCCAAAAGACATCTATACCCTTAATAGAAACTACGTAGTTTCAACGTCTGTACACTTTAACTTGCTGACATGTAAAGTGAAATTTGAAGGGCCACTAATATTGTGACAACACACGATTTAAAGATAAGGTTTCTCACCCTTATCTAATTGGCGGCATTACAGAACCCACCCTTCTCATTTACGCGCCATTATAACGAATGAAGGACAGTATCAACAACTCTGCCATGGACTTCCTTTATTCTCTGCAACTCCTTAATTACCTCGAACACTAACTGTGGTTTTAAAACCCTAATAATTTCTTTTGGTACGAGCTGACCCCTAAGGATCTGTTTTGCCTTAAGCTTTGGAACTCAGTAAAGTTCTTACCTTTATTCCATTATTTTCAGTTTTCTGCTAGCTGATTTATATATAGAGAAAGTATAAACCCCTTATGCTTTATCTTGTTTTGTTGATGTTGACAAAGTATTACTCGACAGAGACAATGATTGTTATTTGTTCCTTTTTGGTGCCTTTATCATGCTTTTTTTTTTTTTTTTTTTTTTTGTGAGTTTTCTGTGTTTTTTATATTTGTTGCTTACTATTGAAAGCTCCTAGGTACAAAAGCTTAAATGTTGTCTTTGTATAAATGACCTATGTCCTATAAAATGCTTATTTGTGATCTCCATCAGTAAAAGTTGTTTGCATCCGAAGACACATATGTATAGTGTATGTAATTTGTGGTCCCTCTATTTGAGTCAAAAAATTTTGTATGTTCTGTAGTGGTTGAGTGGTCCTTGTCGTGTGTTTAATTTTCTTTTGTATTATTGATTTTTTTGTCAACTTGTTATGTTGAATATTTAATCATGTCTTCTTTGTTTGTGCCTACCATGTGTTATTAATTTTGCCTCAATATTAAAATTTGATTTTAATTTACCTTAATTTTGCCTTAACATTGTGATAACCATTTTTTTTTTTTTTTTTTGATAAGTAATTAAACACTGTGATAACCTTGTAAGCACTTTATGGTATTTAAATTTTCTCTTACCACTATATATTACCATGTCTGCACTATATGCCTTTGAAAGATCTTGGTATTGTTTTAACTGATACCACTTGTTTGTCATTGTAATTTATTATTGTAGATGGATGGTCTTTACACAATTGAACTTCATCATGGGGGTGTTTTTGAGAAATCACCCCCATGACATACCTAAGAGGAAATATCTCACACTTTGAGAAAGTAGACCCTGACTTGATGTCAATGATTGAGATTCAAGGGATGGCAAGTAAGTTAGGATATGGGGATATCAGGGAAGTTTTTTTACAAAGTACCCTATGAGTGGCAAAGCTTTAGAGAAGTCAAGTGTGATCTAGATGTGTTTAGAATGTTTTATGACCATGAAGCCCATAGGGAAAGTAGTAAAGTGAAACTTTACATTGTTGCACCTTTGTTGAGCAATGCAGAAAATGTGGCAGGTTTAGATGGTAAATTAGGTTCAGATGGTGAATTAGGGTGGGATATTGCAGTACACCAAACCCTCATTGCTCACGTGTCTAGCCCAAATTGTCAAAATGATGAGTTGATAAGTTTATGTGGATCTGATGATGATGGATTTGACAGTGGTTCTATGCAGCAAGAGTTTATTCCCTCAAGGGATTTGGGGGAAAAAGGAACTAGAAGTAGGCATGAAATTTGGGTCAGCTGAAGATTTTAGGTTGGCATTGAGGGAAACAACATTGAAGAACAAGTTTGATATAAAATTCACAAGAAATGATGGAGATAGGGTAAGTGTAGTATGCAAGGCTGAATGTGGTTGGAGGATATATGCAAGCAAACCAGAATATGAGAATTGCTTAATAATTAAGACAGATGTATCAGAACACACAAATTGCCATTGGTTTCACACCAATACACAAGCATCATCTTCCTATTTAGCAAACAAATACTTCGAACAATTGAGAATTAACCCAAAGATGCCTTTAAGTACACTTAGGACCAATATTGCATGTGATTTAGACATTGATGTATCTAAACACAAAGTGTATAGGGCTAAGAGGAAGGCATTAGAATTGATTGAGGGAAATGATGCAGAACAGTATGCAAAAATGAAGGATTATTGTAGTTTGATCTTGAGAACAAACCCTGGCAGTGTTGTTAAACTACAAACTGAGCCCACTGGTGTTGAGAATGAGAGAAGGTTTCAAAGGGTTTTTATTTGTTATTCTGTAATGAAAACTGGTTTTAAAGAAGGTTGTAGGCCACTAATTGGTGTGGATGGTTGCTTTTTGAAAGGACCATATGGTGGCCATCTATTTAGTGCAGTGTCAAATGATGGGAATGACCAAAATTTTCTAGTTGCAATTGAAATAGTGGAGGCTAAGACGAGAGATTCTTGGGAGTGGTTTATGGGAGAATTGATTGATGTCATAGGGTCCTACCATGGTACAAATTTCATATCTGATAGACAGAAGGTACATATTTCCAGTTGCAATTGTGTTTTACTATTTAATTAATGTTTTTAACAAGTTGATATTGTTTCTATTAACATAAATATTTTGGTATTTTATCTCATATGCAGGGTTTAGTAGAAACCTTTGATCACATGATGGAAGGTTCAGATCACAGATTTTGTGTGAGGCATTTGTATGAGAATTTCAAGCTCAAATTCAAAGGACAACAACTAAAAAATGAGTTATGGAGGCAGCAAGGTCATATACGGATGCAGATTTTGAACAACATATGAGGAAAATAAGGGACTTGAATGTTGATGCTTATGAATGGTTGAGGAAGGTGCCAGCTGAACTGTGGTCTAGGTTAGGGTTCACACATATTTTTAAAAATGATGTGCTCATCAACAACATGTGTGAGAGTTGGAATATAGTTCTTGTTGAAGCAAGGGATAAACCAATCATATACATGTTGGAGTGGATTAAAAGACACCTAATGCTAAGGTTCTAGTGCAAGAGAGAATGTTATTATGTCCAGAAGTACAAAAGAATTTGAACAAAGTCAAACATCAAGCTAGAATGTGTAATGTGCAATATGCTGGTAATAAAAAAAATATGAGGAACAATGCTATGACATTAGTGAGGCAGTTGACATTGAGAATAAATTATGCAGTTGTAGGGTCTGGGATATGACTGGTATCCCTTGTAGGCATGCTGGAGCATGCATATTTACCAAGAGAGACTCTCCTAAAGCATATGTTCACCCATACTACCACAGAGAAACCTATTTGAAGTCCTATGCTGGTATAATCTTGCCAATTCCAATGGGGAGGTTGATGAAAGCAAACCCCATTCACCCATTACTTCCACCATACTATAGGGAACCCACTGGTAGACCAAAGAAGGTTAGGAATAAGAAGAATGATGACCCTAAGGGTGTAACCAAGCTTAGGAGGTCAAAGGAAAATTTAAAATGTTCAAAATGTATGGAAAGTGGTCACAACTCAAGGAGATGTCAATTAGTTGAACCAATAGTCATTGAGAAACCTCCACCAAGAAGGGGAGGTAGACCACCAATTATGGGAAGAGGAAGAGGAGTAGGACCTGAGGGGATGCCAGTTAGAGGAAGATGAAAAAGGGGTTCAAGGGGAAGAGCAAGAGGACTTCAAGTTCCTGCTGCAGTATCTGCACAGGAAGAGGTATTCTTATGTGATCAATACTTATAATTTCCATGTAATGTATACCTTAAAATAAGCTAACTTTTACTACTAATTTGCATTTTAGGTTCTAAATATACCATTTTCTCAGCTTTCACAAACTCAAGCATCATCATCTTCTTCAAGGTATAATCAAAACACTCATTTGTTCTCTGTATTTTGATAATGACTTCTTCCAGATTTTTATTTAATTGCTTGGTTGAGTGACAGGTCAATGATGGATAATGAATATGCTTGTTGGTAGTGAAAATGAACACTAATTGTAGCTTCTGTTGATGGTTTTTGTTGGTAGTGAAGATGGACACTAATTGTAGCTTCTATTGATGGTTTTTGTTGTTGACTGGCCACCTATTACAACTTTTGTTTATGGCCACTTCTGTTTACTTGTTGTAGCTGTCAATGCTTTTTGTCACTCCAAGCTACTGTTAGAGGTTGTTTTGCTGTAGTTATGCCTTGTTCTAACAATATGAACTTAACTTTTATGTTTTTTGGTGATTGTAATTGTTAACTTCTATGACATAGGATTTGGTACTATTTTCTATTTGAATGTATGTTGTTAAGTACTATGGGTGATGTTATAAATGTTTAAGTTCAGGAAATGTAACATGTTTTTAATTATGATTGTTGTCATGTGGTGCTATGCTTATTTTCTTCCATTATTTTGTCAATGCATAGCAGAGAGTAAAGCACTATGTCATTTAGTGTTTCCAAGTTCTATTCCTTTCTTTAATTATGATTGTTGTCATGTGGTGCTATGGGACGTGGAGTTATGTTTATATATATTTTTTTGCCATTTTTTTGTCAATGCAGAGTAGTGAGTTCCTTTTTTTAATTATGATTGTTGTCATGTGGTGCTATAGTATGTGGTGTTATGTTTATATATATATTTTTTGCCATTTTTTTGTCAATGCAGAGTAGTGAGTGAGTTTCTTTAATTATGATTGTTGTCATATGGTGCTATGGTATATAGTGTTTATATCAGCTACCCTTTCATTTATTTAATTCTATTTTATTTTTTTAATGTCGTAAACTAGATTACTTTGTGTTGCTTTTCTATATATCATTCATTTCATTGCCAGTACATAGAACACACACAAAATAAAATTAAAATAAAAAGGGGTAGGAGAAAAAGGATTCTGAAGTAAAGCACCCCAACTCTGATCTGTGTACTTGTTTCCCTCATCTTAAAATGTAACTTATGTTTAAGAGAAAAAAATGTTCCTGTATTAAGCTTTAAAATTCGAGTTTATGGATTGTAGACCAGTAGTATTTTAATAAATGACTTATTTGTTCATGTTAAACTTGGGTGGACTGATTCTTAATAGTTATTAATGAAATCCTTGTTATGAAATAGAAACTGTCATGTGAGCATGTTATAGGATTTGCATGTTGTCTTCCTCAAGAAGTCCTTTTTCTTATACAAGTTTTGAGTATTTTGAAATTTGGAATAAATATCAAGAATTTGAGTTAGACTCAAAACCAGCAGGTGAGTTTGAAAGCATACTAGATTACCTTATAGTTTCAAGATCATCCTTGTACTTAGTAACCTTGCTTAAGCAACTACCAAATGCAGGCTTCTCTCTCTCTCAAACACAGACACACACAAACACACGTTGTTTTCTTCTTCTTCTTCTCTCTCTCTCTCACTTGCTTTTTCTTTTTTTTCTTCCAATTTTTTTGTCAATACAGAGCAGTGTGTAAGGCATTCTGTCATTTATTATCTCTAAGTGCCATCCTTTGTGTCATATATAGCTTCAATTGCTTTCAATGCAAAGTACTTCTAAGGCATTGCAATTCCATTCCAATTCATTAATCAAAACACAACATTTCATTCCAATTGTCAAAATATTACAAGAGGATTTCATTCATGAAGCTACAACCCAACCCTCTAAACCATCCTATAACAAACTAACTTACAACCATATTACCCAAACCTCCACAAGATTATCCAATAACCCAAAACCACCAAAAAAAAAAACTTCACCCATAGTCATTCACTGCATTCACTTCATAACCAGAGCAAAAAGAATAAGTAAAACTAATAAAATAGAACACCCAAACAAAAGCAAGCTTCCGACAATCATAGCCTTTACAAATGCAATTATGGAACTGAGAGCTACTGGATGAACTTCATTAGGCAGAAGATGATCATTTTGTGCAGCTACTGGATGAGCTCCAATTTGGTTTGCTATAGCAACAGGAGTTACCCATTCAAAGTATTTGCAATGCTTTCTATTGCACTTGTAATACAATCTCCCAGGATTGTTGTCGGACTCAGAAATGCATAAAACAGCTCTTATGCCACACCAACACTTCTTATTCACAAACTAAACCCTTCGAAGCCCAGCAATGTCCATTACAAAAACCTTCAATTTTTTTTGAAAACAGAGACGACAAAAAAAAAGAAAAAAAAAAAAAAGAAAAAAAAAAGGGACAAACTATTTGTGATTAATAATAGACAAAGAGTAGAAATGAGGCGAAATCACACAAAAACAAACCCAAAGAAACGAAGGAAATATATATATATATATATATATATATATATATATATATGTATATATATATATATATATATATATATATATATGTATATGTGTGTGTGTGTGTGTGTGTGTGTGTGTATATATATATATATCTCAAAACACACAAAAACAAACCCGAATCCTTGATTACCTTTCAGTCAAACACGAATCGAGAGTAGGAGGGAAGAGTAGATGACCACCAACCGAGAATGATAGAGATTAACAGATAGCGACCCAAGAGAGTAGCTTGAGTTAGGGTTAAAATGATTTGGGAATTTTATAGTTGAGGGTAAAGGTAAGGGGCTGTTTGGCTATAACAGTCAAACTATGGGCAATTTAGTATTTTCAGTTTTCAAGGGTATTATTGTAATACCCAGTATTTTTAAAGAGTTTATTTAAATTAATTATGTATATTTAATGTGTAGATTTATTCACCTTTTAATTATGTATGCTAAATTATTGAATTAATTTTATTATTTGTGCATGTAACATTGATTGTATGCTTTATATATTATAATGTTAGTTTAAATATTTTATTGATTATGTTTTATATTAATTAATATTACTTAATTCAAGTAGTACATTTGTAATGTAATGTATTATTATTATATAATAATAATAATAACAATAATAATAATGTTTCAAATGTCATGATGTAAATTAGATATTAGGATAGGATTTCATTTATGTCATATGGGTGGACTTAGATTGTATTGCCTTAAAGCCATATAGGTGGGAATGTTTGGATAGTTAATATAAGTTAGATATTTGTAATATTTATATTATCTAAGTTAGTATTTATATTAGCTTGTTAGCTTCCCAATTGAGGGCAACTCACGTAAGTAGAAGAAGAAAAAAAATAATAGTGAGCTAGTTTAGAAGAGTGAAAGGAAAAGAGAGAAAAAGAGGCTTGGAGCATTGTAGGTGATTTTACCCGACTACGCGCAACCGGCGGATTTGTTTCAAATCCATAAGGCAAGTTATTATCTACTTTTCCCCTTTGAATCCAAAAATTAATTATTTAAATTATTTAGATTATTTTGGAGCATAGAGAACATGCTAGGATTTTAATAAATTATTATTTTTAGCTTTTTAAATTAGTGAAATATTAATTATTTAAGGGGTTAGATATTATTTTATTAGCTTATGTAATTAATTATAGCTAAAAATAATAATTTAAGACTTTAGGGATTTTTATAGAATTTTCTAGAATTTTTTGGGATTTTTCTGTAATTTCCGGCGAAACTCCAGCGAGGTTTTCGGCCGCCGGCAGTGAGGAAGATGACCGGAGTGATCCGGTGTGATGCGGCGCACTGTAGGTTAGTGTGCGCGCGCATCTTGGCCATTGGGAGAATCAGATTGATCCGGTGCATCGCAGTCCATGTTATTGCAATACATCCGGATCGGTAACCATTGGATTAAAGGATGATCATTAGATCAATCCAGTGTAGCGCGCCCACAGAGATGCGGTACAACCAACCAACCAGCACGCGCCACATCAGCAGGAACATTAGTGCACGCGTGGCAACGCGTGCCCGCGCGTAGCTGATGCCAGACGCGCGTGGGGGCCCGTGTAAGCGCGTGCACGTGTGAGGAAGGTGGCGGCGCGTGTGGGAAGCTCTGGGAGGCGCGTGAGGCCGCGTGTGGGGTCTCTGCAGCAGCTGGAAAAGTCTAGAGTACCCCTAGGGATTGATTTGTAATTTCCAGAACCTTCAACTTGCATTTTTGGGCCTCAGGTTGATATTTTCGGGATTAATGGGACATTAAATTATTATTTTACTACCCGTTAATTATTATTATGTCTGATTAATATTTCTAAACATTAATTATATTGTTTACAGTATGGATCGCTATGAAATAGATGTAATTAATGTAATGACATATTTGAATATTAATTGTGTTATTATTTAATGTTAAATGAAATGATTTCATGATTTGATTCATATAAATTGTCTGTTATACATTACAGGATTATTTATGTTGTTAATGATGTACAAATCATTATTATTATGCTGTGTGCATTTCAGGAGGTAAATGGACTGCTAAATAAATTATGTCACATTTGTATTATATGTATGTGTTGCCATATAGAACCATGTGAGCTGACTAATAAGTTGAGACTCATTTATACCTTATGCATTCGTTGCCATAGACAGATGTGTGGCTGTCGGGGTATATGGTTTAATATTATTGGCATGTGTTGCCTAAGTGATATGCTCAGTATCTTCATTAGTACCTTGAGATGTGTTACCACTGTGTAGGACTTATAGTCTGTGTTGTCAGTACCGTGCACCCTTTACTAATAGCTGATTTCCCAGGTAGGAAAAGGAGACACTTAACCACCTCGTGTGAGTCTAAGTGATTACTGTCTATTCTGGTTGAGGTCATATTATACATTGTGTAGTTTCATTAGGGTGTATACAGGTATAGTATACTTCCGAATATTAATGATTAATTTATTTGATTCTCTGATTTGGGTTATAGTAGAGAGGACTTGCTCGTGGGGTGGACCCACCATTGTTGTTATTTCAGGACACGGTCAGTACCCTTTTCAAGGTTGAGGCTTAGCAGTGTGGGACCACCATCCGAACTCATCTACTCTTACGGTCTTATCCAGGGTAGAAGTTTTATGTCTTATTTTGCTTTCCGTTTTATTTACTTCCGACGTTGAACTTTCAGGTTTATATTTAGGGATCCTTGACATAGGATTTCTAAGTTGTATAAAGGAGTATTATATTTAAAAAAGGATGGATGGATGTTTTATTATTTAGTTCTCCTATCCTATATAAATTCTTCTATTATTATCATTTTGTATTCCATGCTTGTATATTACCAATGGTTTTTGATATCTCTCATTTTTCGTGTATAAGCCTGATCAACTTATGCGTAGAAAATGTGGGGGTATTACAGTTGGCATCAGAGCATTCCAGATTTGAGTGTCTTAGGGATCTGTGGTTACTATACTTCCGCGTTGTGTATTATGATAATTAGAGCCTAAGTATTAGGGTTCTTTGTACTCTTTTAGTCGGTCCATTATAATGTACTGACGTTAGATTTTTCTAATCCGACAGAAAAATGGTTAAACGTGGGACAAGGAATGAGAACAGAAATCGCAGTATTTGCCCAAATCAAGAGGAGAATCAGGAATTTTCTCCTCAAGTTGCTGATATCATTACACGAGCTGTAGCAACAGGAGTAGCATCTGCTCTACGAAACCAGCAACCTCCTTAGATGGCACTTGCTCCTGAACCAGTAGCACAACTAATGTCATGGGACAAAACTCATCACTCGTTCATCAGAGGGAATCCACCATCATTTGCAGGGTCCACGGATGTCATGTTAGCCTATCAATGGAACAGGAGAGCGAACGTCATATTCGGATGGTAGTCTGTATCGAAGTGTAGAAACAGATGCTAGCTACTTTTATGTTGATAGGGAATGCGTTGCAGTGGTGGGAGTCTATCACTACCATTGAAGAGAGGACCAGATTGACATATGCTGAATTTTAGACTCGCTTTGATAGCAAGTATTTTCCCTTTTCAGTAAGATCAGCAATGAGGACCGAATTTCTGGATCTATAACAAGGGGATATGACCGTAGCCGAATATGAATAGAGGTTCATTAATTTGTCTTTATTCGCACCAGAGGAGGTGAATACTGAAGAACAGAAGAGAGATCGTTTTGTTAAGGGATTAATATAGCCAATTAAAATGGTGATCGTAGGTAGTCCTGCATATACTACTTATATACAGGTGGTTAATGCCGCTTTACAGCACTGCCAGATAAGGAGTGATTACCGAAAATCCAAGGGAGATAAGCGGGCTGACCGAAACTTCACTCACCAGACAGTGGAGAAAGGAAGCAGTAGTGGTACCGAGTTCAATGACCGGGGCAAAGTTCAAGGATATCAACCTTAGAAGAAAAACAAAGGAAACACAAAAATGCAGAGAGATGGGGTTCCTAATTAGTGTAGGCAAGTTGGGGTACCTCAGACTGAACAGGAACAGTTTTCGGGAAATCAACAGAGAAGGCAGACAGGTCCTTTTCAGGGACGTTGTTATCACTGTAGAGAGATTGGGCATCCAGCCAAGATGTGTCCCAAAGCTAAATAAGGACAGTATGGGCAGCTGAGACCAAATCAGCCATTGCCTTTATCGTCCCCACAGATACCACATGGCCAAGTTCAGAACTTTCCAACATTTCTAGCACCACCACTTCCTCAGGGATAACCTCCACAACAATTGCAGCATGGCAGTGTATATAACGTCATGCTATATAATGTGCAGTCTCCTCAGGCTATTGAGGGTATGTTTTCTATACATGGTAGATCTGCTCGTATACAGTTTGACACTGGTGCATCACATTCTTTTGTGTCTAGATCTTTTGTTATCTTATCTGGTATGGTGACTCAGTTTTGTGACCAACCTTTCAATATTTATACACCATTGGGAGTTGGCGCAATTTTACGAGAGTGTAGCGGTGATATCCTCATAGATATGGGCCGGCTTTAATTTTTTACAAATTTGTTAGTGTTGGATATGCATTCTTATGATGTTATACTTGGGATGGACTAGTTATCTCGGTACCATGCTCAGGTTAACTGTTACGAAAAGTCTGTTGTATTTGCTAAACCAGGACAGGAGATGTATCTTATTGTTGTATTATAACCTGATAGATGATGAGCACTGAAAAGTGCGCATTTAAACCCGTTAAGCTTAAGCATTCTAGTACCTTTATCTATCTTACTTTGCCGTTTTAGACTTATTACGTGTTATTTATATTTTCAGGCACTAATCCCAAAATTGAGCTAACTCAGCCAAATAAGAGCTTAATTGAAGCAATCCTGAGATAAACCAAAGGAGGGAGCAAAGTGGAAAAAGAAAGGAGCAAAAAGGAATCAAAGTTGTGCAGCTGAAAAGTTCGATCGATCCAACTTAGAGTTCGATTGATCGAACATCTATGATCGATCACAGTACTTCTCGATAGATCCAACCTTGGCCTTTGCTGAAATTCCAAGTTCGATCGATCGAACATCACCTTCGATCGATCGAACCCTATTTTGTCCTATTCAAATGATTGATCTTATCCACAGCTGTACGCCTACCAACCACTTTTGTCCTTTTCCCCATAAATATCTTCGAAATATCTCAGCCTTGTTCTTATCCGGAGGAGTCAGACCACTTCGATCGATCCAAGATGTAGTTCGATCGATCGAACCCATCTTCGATCGATCCAAGTTAAGGTTCGATCGATCGAACTTCCTCCAGCGAGAAAAAGTTAAAGTCCAGCTCATTTATTCCGTCTTTCACCCAATCATTGGAGAATATGCCTTGCACGACCACAGCTCATCATAGGGTGTATTTGACCTACCTATATAAGGAATATGATACACTTTTTGGTGAGGAGCCTAGAGTCTCTTGACACACATTGAAAATCATCTTGGAGGCTATTCTTGGAGAAAAAGAAGGGAGGAAGCTAGAGCAACCATTGGAGGAGATCTTCATCTACAAGGAGCAGCCATGGAGTTTGCCCTTGAGGGTTGGATCATCACTACCATGAGTGGCTAGACATCCTCTTGGGGCTAAAGTTAGCCCCAAGCATGATTTCTATACTCTAATCTTGTGTAATTTTGAGGGATTTGTGTTGTAATGCATATTTTGATTCTTGAACTTATGAAGATCTTGATTATTCATTGAGTTCTATGGATTGATGCTTCTAATTGATCATTTTCTCTATCTATATGTCTACGTATGCTAGAGTAGATGCTCACCTCTAGATTTAATGTTATTGATGCATGTCTATGTGTATTAATGCCTTTAATCTTGAGATTGCCAAAATATGAAGTTCTTAATGTAATGCTCTTGTTATGTCTCTAGATGGTTCATACTTATTCCTTGATGGATTGTGTTTCCCTTTTAAGTAGTGTAGTGTTAGTTGGGGAAACAATTCATGCTTGTTCTTTGATGTTCCATGCTTTTGAATGCAAGAAGCATATGCTCTAATTTTGTGGTGTAAAGGAATTTTGAGCTTAATGAAGGATTAATGATTAGTTATGATATGTTGTATCTTTCACATGTGTTTAGACAATTTATTCCTCTCCCAATAGATATTTTGTACCTCTCACATGATGATTAGATAATGCATGTTTAACTAAGTCATCCTTATGGATTGCTTGGACTATGAGCTTAATGAAAGGTTCAATGACTTGAATTGTTATTTTGTTATCTTCACATGATGTTTAGACAATATATTCCTCTACCAATATATGTATTGTGGCCTCACACATGTTGATTGAGACAATTTGCACTTGTTGAGTCACCCTTACCAATTGAATGTCTTTTACACACACAACATTGTTGCAACACATTCATTTCCCTCATTAGTCACTCGATTATGGTTTGGAATAGTATTGTTTGGTGGTGATCTCTACACCCCAAGACCTTTCCTTCTTACTTACTCTTTATCTTATTGCATTGCTTTATTATAGTCTAGCTCATTTAGTATAATCAACCAACCAACCAATTGTGTGATCACTCGACCTACTAACCCTAATTACCATAGTTCACAATTCGATACACCATCAAATCCCTTGGGACGATCCCTACTCGCCCTATCTATATTTTATATAGAGAAAGGTAGAAGTGGCTTTTTATAAATGTAAAACTTAGCCACCTCCTAAACACACACAATTCTTCAAGCTTGACTTGGTATCGCGACCCTTGTAAAAGAGGACCCGGTCAATAGAAGGCCTAGCACTTATTTATTCTTTATTGAGGAGGACTCACAGGAAGCGACTGCGGTATCTCTTGACAGTATCCCGGTAGTGCAGGAATTTCAGGATGTATTCCAGGAAATTCCATACTTGCCACCAAGTCGAGAGATAGACTTCATCATTGATTTAGCTCTAGGCACTACGCCTATTGCTAAGGCACCATATAGAATGGCACCAGTGGAGATGCGAGAGTTGAAAGATCAAATTCAGCAGTTGCTTGGCCAGGGATTTATTCGCAGGAGTACTTCACCATGGGGAGCACCAGTATTATTTGTTAAGAAGAAGGATGGATCTCTTCGTCTTTATATTGATTATAGAGAACTGAACAAGGTCACTATTCGCAACAAGTACCCGTTGCCCAGAATTAATGACCTGTTTGATCAGTTGAAGGAAGCTACTTACTTCTCGAAGATCGATTTGAGATCTGGTTATCATCAGCTACGAGTCAAAGACCAAGATGTTCTAAAGACAACATTTCTCACAAGGTATGGATCTTATGAGTTTCGTGTTATGCCTTTCGGCTTAACTAATGCCCCAACTGTCTTTATGGACTTGATGAACAGAGTATTCAGAGCGTACTTAGATTAATTTGTCATTGTTTTCATTGATGATATTCTGGTTTACTCTAAGTCGGAGAAGGACCATGCCAGACATTTACGCACCGTCTTACAGACACTTCGAGAACATCGGTTGTTTGCAAAGTTTGAGAAGTGTGAATTTTGGCAGAAAGAAGTCAAATTTCTGGGCCATGTAGTGTCAGAAGAAGGGTTAGCAGTAGATCTAGCCAAGGTGGCGGCAGTCATGGAGTGGGGACAGCCTACCTCACCGACGGAGATTCGCAGTTTTCTGGGATTGGCGGGGTATTACCGTTGGTTCATCCAGGGATTTTCCAAAATTGCGGGTCCACTTACTCATCTGACCAGGAAGAATGTACCATTCGTATGGGATGATTCTTGTCAGACTGTTTTTGCTGAATTGAATAGTAAGTTAACTTCTGCACCAGTCTTAGCCACACCTTATATTGGAATCGAGTATTTAGTGTATACCGACGCTTCTCTGAAGGGTTTGGGTTGTGTGTTGATGCAAGAAGAGCGACCAGTTTCTTATGGGTCCCGAAAGCTTAAGCCTCACGAGCTTAATTACCCAACTCACGATTTGGAGTTAGCAGCAGTGGTTTTTGCCTTGCGTGCATTACCTTTTAGGGGAGACTTTTCGATTGTTTAGTGATCATAAGAGTTTGCAGTATTTGTTCACCCAGAGGGAACTGAATATGAGACAGCGTAGGTGGTTAGAGTTCGTGAAAGATTATCACTTCTCCATTCAATATCATCCAGGGAAAGCGAATGTAGTAGCAGATGCACTAAGTCGCCGACCCTATGTCAGCCTTTCAGCTTTGTTTGCAACAAAGTGGGATGTTTTGAAGGCTGTTGATGAGTTAACAGACGCTTTTATGGCATGTGTGGTAGTAACTCCTTCTATCATTCACCAGGTCATTAAAGCTCAACGCACAGATCAATAGTGTATTGATCGGGTTTTGGAGTTAGCTTCAGGTGATGTTCCTTTTTATACTATGGGTACCGATAGAGGATTGAGGTACAAGGGACGTTTAATTATTCTTTCAGCTGACAATTTGAGAAATGTTGTGATGAGAAAGACACACACTTCTCAGTTCTTTGTACATACAGGGGGAGACAAGATGTATCAGGACATGAAACGCCAGTTTTGGTGAGCCGGTATGAAGAGAGATATAGTTATCTTTGTCTCTAAATGCAGCACTTGTCAGATGGTTAAGATTGATCATCAGAGACTGCCAGGATCTTTACAGCCACTTACCATACCAGAGTGGAAATGGGAGAGTATTTTTATGGACTTTATAGAGGGATTACCTGTTTCACATCATAATCACAATTCTATTTGGGTCATTATTGATAGATTGACCAAGTCCGCTCATTTTCTGCCTGTTCGTTCAAATTTTACATCAGAATAGTATGCTAAGCTTTATATTACAGAAATGGTGAAACTTCATGGCATACCATTGTCCATCGTATCAGATAGAGATCCGAACTTTGTGTCAGGATTTTAGAGGAGTTTTCAGCAGGCTTTGGGTACAGAACTTTATCTTAGCACTGCCTATCATCCTCAGACAGATGGACAGACAGAGCAAGTTAATCAGATTTTAGAAGACATGTTGCGGGCATGTGTTCTTGATTTTAAGTGCAATTGGGAGGAATATTTGCCGCTTTCAGAGTTTGCTTATAACAATAGTTATCAGAAAACTATTGGTATGGCATCATTTGAGGCTTTGTATGGTAGACTATGTAGGTCTCCTATTTGTTGGCTTGGAGTTGGCAAGAAGAGCTTTTTGGGTCCTGAATTTATTAAGGACATGTCAGAAAAGATCGCTATCATTACGGATCGGATGCGTACAGCTTAAAGCAGACAGAAAAGTTATGCTGACCGTTGAACTCGTGTTTTGAAGTTTAAGGTTGGTGATCAGGTTTTACTTAAGGTTTCTCCCATGAAGGGCGTAATACGGTTTGGGTCAAAGGGTAAGTTATCGCCTCGGTTTGTGGGTCCTTTTATGATCACAGATCGGATTGGGGCAGTAGCTTATCGTCTGGCTCTACCAAATAATATTCACAGGGTACATAATGTTTTCATGTATCCATGCTACGAAAATTTCTATGGGAAGAAGACAGATATCAGCACATTGATGTGGGTGAGATTGAGTTACAACCCGATGCAACTTATTTAGAATAACCTTACTGTATTCTCAATCGTAGGAATTAGATACTGCACACGAAGACTATTCCATTAGTACGTGTACAGTGGAGTCATCATAGTGAGACAGAGTCTACTTGGGAACGGGAGGATATTATCCGTGCCAAGTATCCAGAGCTCTTTCATACATGTATGTAGTGAATTTCGGGAATGAAATTCCTTTATTAGGGGGGGAGAATGTAATACCCCGTATTTTTAAAGAGTTTATTTAAATTAATTCTGTATATTTAATGTGTAGATTTATTCACCTTTTAATTATGTATGCTAAATTATTAAATTAATTCTATTATTTGTGCATGTAACATTGATTGTATGCTTTATATATTATAATGTTAGTTTATATATTTTATTGATTATGTTTTATATTAATTAATATTACTTAATTCAAGTAGTACATTTGTAATGTAATGTATTATATAATAATAATAATAATAATAATAATGTTTCAAATGTCATGATGTAAATTAGATATTAGGATACGATTTCATTTATGTCATATAGGTGGACTTAGATTGCATTGCCTTAAAGCCATATAGCGGGAATGTTTGGATAGTTAATATAAGTTAGATATTTGTAATATTTATATTATATAAGTTAGTATTTATATTAGTTTGTTAGCTTTCCAATTGAGGGCAACTCACGTAAGTAGAAGAAGAAAAAAAATAATAGTGAGCTAGTTTAGAAGAGTGAAAGGAAAAGAGAGAAAAAGAGGCTTGGACCTGTGTAGGTAATTTTACTCGACTACGCGCAACCGACGGATTTGCTTCAAATCCATAAGGCAAGTTATTATTTACTTTTCCCCTTTGAATCCATAAATTAATTATTTAATTTATTTAGATTATTTTGGAGCATAGCGAACATGCTAGGATTTTAATAAATTATTATTTTTAGTTTATTAAATTAGTGAAATATTAATTATTTAAGGGGTTTGATATTATTTTATTAGCCTATGTAATTAATTATAGCTAAAAATAATAATTTAAGGCTTTAGGGATTTTTTTTTAGAATTTTCAAGAATTTTTAGGGATTTTTCTGTAATTTCCGGCGAAACTCTAGCGAGTTTTCCGACTGCTGGCAGTGAGGAAGATGACCGAAGTGATTCGGTGTGATGCGACGCACTGTAGGTTAGTGTGCGCACGCATCTTAGCCATTGGGAGAATCAGATTGATCCGGTGCATCGCAGTCCATGTTACTGCAATACATCCGGATCAGTAACCGTTGGATTAAAGGATGATCATTAGATCAATCCAGTGTAGTGCGCCCACAAAGATGCGGTACAACCAACCAACCAGCACGCGCCACGTCAGCAGGAACATTAGTGCACGCGTGGCAGCACGTGCGCGCACGTGGCTGATGCCAAACATGCGTGGGGGAGCGTGTAAGCGCTTGCGCATGTGAGGATGGTGGCAGCGCTTGTGGGAAGCTCTGGGAGGCGTGTGAGGGCGCTTGTGGGGTCTCTGCAGCAGCTGGAAAAGTCTAGAATACCCTTAGGGACTGATTTGTATTTTTCAGAACCTTCAACTTACATTTTTGGGCCTCGGGTTGATATTTTTGGGATTAATGGGACATTAAATTATTAATTTACTACCCGTTAATTATTATTATGTCTGATTAATATTTCTAAACATTAATTATATTGTTTACAGTATGGATCTCTATGAAATAGATGTAATTAATGTAATGACATATTTGAATATTAATTGTGTTATTATTTAATGTTAAATGAAATGATTTCATGTTTTGATTCATATAAATTGTCCGTTACACATTATAGGATTATTTATATTGTTAATGATATACAAATCATTATTATTATGCTGTGTGCATTTCAGGAGGTAAATGGACTGCTAAATAAATCATGTTGCATTTATATTATATGGATGTGTTGCCATATAGAACCATGTGAGCTGACTAATAAGTTGAGACTCATTTATACCTTATGTATTCGTTGCCATAGACAAATGTGTGGCTGTCGGGGTATGTGGTTTAATATTATTGGCATGTGTTGTCTAAGTGATATGCTCAGTATCTTCATTAGTACCTTGAGATGTGTTACCACTGTGTAGGACTTATAGTCTGTGTTGTCACTACCGTGCACCCTATATTAGTAGCTGATTTCCCAGGTAGGGAAATGAGACACTTAACCACCTTGTGTGAGTCTAAGTAATCACCGTCTATTCTGGTTGAGGTTATATTATACGTTGTGTAGTTTCATTAGGGTGTATACAGGTATAGTATACTTCCGAATATTAATGATTAATTTATTTGATTCTTTGATTTGGGTCATAGTAGAGAGGATTTGCTCGTGGGGTTGACCCACCATTGTTATTATCTCAGGACACGGTCAGTACCCGTTTCAAGGTTGAGGCTTAGCAGTGTGGGACCACCATCCGAACTCATCTACTCTTACGGTCTTATCCAGGGTAGAAGTTTTATGTCTTATTTTGCTTTCCGTTTTATTTACTTTCGACGTTGAACTTTCAGGTTTATATTTAGGGATCCTTGACATAGGATTTCCAAGTTGTATAAAGGAGTATTGTATTTAATAAAGGATGGATGGATGTTTTATTATTTAGTTTTCCTATCCTATCTAAATTCTTCTATTATTATCATTTTATATTCCATGCTTGTATATTACCAATGGTTTTTGATATCTCTCATTTTTCGTGTATAAGCCTGATCAACTTATGCGTGGAAAATGTGGGGGTATTACAATTATTGTCTATAAAACTTATATTGTACAGCACGTGACAACCACATGCACTGACAACGGCCATTTTTGGACGGATTTTTGCCGGACCGGGCTATCTGTAACAAAAAATCATAGTTCAGGGGGTTTCTTGCATAAATTGTAGTTCAGGAGTTTTTTTGCATTTTTGTCAATAGTTCAGGGGGTTTTTTGCACTTTTCTCTAAAAGAAATTTCAAAATAAATTAATTAATGTTGCACCCATAACATGAAGCTGATACCTTAAGCATAAATCTCGAGCACACTACCAACTTGGCTACCACACGCTTTTGACTTAAGTATAATTATAAATAGGGCAAACTACAAAAAAACCCCTTTACTTATAGCCTTTTCCAATAAACCCCCATTGTCTATTTTTTTACCAAATTATCCCCCTCGACTTTTAGTATTTTTTCAATAAAATCCCCTTTATCTAATTTTTTACCAAAAAACCCCCCTCAACTATTTGAAGGGGGTAAAAGAGTTGATATATGGACCAAAATGGCATTTTATTTAAATCTTAATTCTCCCAAACTTAAAAAATTCACATCTCACAAACCGTAACAAACCTTCATAACCAGATAGAAATAGGCAATCTAAAAATCTATTCCAACAAAGCTTATATTATTTTTAAATACTCAACATATTTGCTAAAATAAAAAAATAAAAATAAAATCAAAATTATTCATTAACATATGTAGCCGAATATATAAAAAATTTAGCTCCAGCAAAAATCGATTTCATTAGATATTATATTTTGCGTCAAAGTATTTTCATTCTTTTATAGACTCACCATTTAAAAAATAAATAAAAATGAATATTCGGTCTCCGTTGGGACTAATTTTTTAATATGTTATGCTCCATATGAAAATTAATAATTCTGAAAATTTTCTTACAAATAACTCAAGTATTTTATATAAAATAAAATAAAATAAGATTGTTGCAATAGATTTTTAGATTTTCTATTTCTTTCTGGTTATGAAGTTTTGTTAAACAAATCTTATATTTCTGAAATCCTTATTTTATAAGCTTTCCGTACATATATTATTTGTAATATTTGGATGTACGGTTTGTGAGATATAAATTTTTGAAATTTGAAAAAATTAATATTTAAATAAAGGGCATTTTCGTCCAAATATCAACTCTTCTACCCCCTTAGATAGTTGAGGGTGGTTCTTTGGTAATAAATTAGACAAGGAGTATTTATTGAAAAGGGTTACAAGTCGAGGGGGGTTCTTTGGTAAAAAAATTAGACGAGGGGGTTTACTGGAAAAGGTTACAAGTAAGGGCGGTGTTTTATACTTTGCCCTTATAAATATATATAATATTTTCGGGTTCGGGTTGGGTTTCGGGCTTCATCTATATCAACCTAAGCCCAACCCGAATTGAATTCAGGCTCAAAATATATAGACCAGGCCTAAACCGAAATTAAAAAAGCATTGCCCAAGCCCACAAAATTTCGGGCTAGGCTCAGGTTATTTTAGGTTGGGCCCGCCTGAGTTGCAACCTTAACAAAAACTCCCTGAACTATTGACTTTTTGCAATGAACTCCCTAAATTAAAGATTGCCCCTCTAAACTATTGATTTGTTACAATTAAGGACAAATCCATCACCAAAGACTATTGTACCCTTTCTTTTTAAATTTGTCATTTCTTATTAAATTATTATTTTTATTATATTTTCTCTTATTTAAATATTAATTATACCATTTACCTTAATTTTATAATTAGTATCAATTGATTATAAAAATGGAAAAAATAAATAAATTTGTAACTATCATTTGCTAAAATGATTAACTTATTATAATAAAACTTATTATACTCACTTCAAAAAAAAATTAGTATAAAAAAATATCTTCTTTTTCAAACAATATTCATATTAATAAATTACGTAAATTAAAATATCTTCTTTTTAATGCAATATATTCATGAAAATTAAGAAATTACTTAAATTGTTTCAAAATTTTCTATTTATGATTTTTATTTAAATAATTAATTTAAAAAACTAAAGACAAATTTATGAAAATTTAATGGAGAATATTTTATCAAATTAGTATGAATTTTTTTTTTTTTTTTTTATAATTTATTTCAACAAGAAAAATATATCAAGTATAATTCAATAATAAAAAAAAGGTATTATGGTCATTTAATGAAAAATAGGTAAGACAATGTAGCATTTTGCACCAACGGGCCAGTAGCCTAGTGATATCAGCCTATTACCTTCCAAAGGGAGGTCAAGGGTTCAAGTCTCAATAGAGATATATGTGTGTGAGTACTAACTAGGGGAAAAAAAAATGGAGCATTTTGCAACTAAATGTGATAGTGTAGGGAGTTTTATGCACGAAATATAGTTCAGGGGGGTTATTTGCAAATTTAGACATAGTTGAGGGGGGATTTTTTCACTTTACCCAAGAAATAAAAAAAAAATTAAAAATTAAAAAATATATATTCTTTAATGCGAAAGCAAAAAAAAAAAAGAAATGATTTGCAAGGAAAATGAATAAAAATAAAGTAAGACTTACCGTTTTTTATCCAATTCCTTTCGATTTGGGATGCAAGTTAAGCTATGACGTTCCAAATTTTCACAAACCCGGATACATCAATGTGACCCGAAAGTTAATCTGATAACGGATCCGAAATGCGGAAGTGAAAACAAAATCAATGTCTATAGAGATGTACATCATCCCTAAGACACCCACGTGACCCTCCACGTGTTATGAGACCAAACAAAACAAATACGGAAGTGAAAATTTAAAAACAGATAAGATTAGCCCTGGGGGAAAAATGGTCATTTTCAAAAAAGACATGGGTGCTACCGAGCACACCATTGGAAAGACAATGAAAAAATATCGAAGATTGACTCAAGAATCGCTTGATTTGGAGTCTGAATGAAGAAGAAAGGCCAAAACGAAAAACGGTGTCAAGGCGGCTAAGGCGAGGCACCAAGGGTGCCCACATGCGCGCGCTGCTCACTTTTTTAAATATTCGCTTCCACATTTGTTTTCTTTTGGTCCCATGACACATGGAGGGTCACGTGGGTGTCTTAGGGATGATGTACATCTCTATAGACCTTGATTTTGTTTTCGCTTCCGCATTCCAGATCCGTTATCGGATCAACTTTCGAGTTACATTGACGCATCCAAGTTTGTGAAAATTTGAAACGTCATATAAGTAACCCAACTCAACACTAACTCGAGGTCAGGTTAGGTTAGACCAACCCGAGTATAACCCGATGTCAAAGCGAGTTAGGCTAAATCGAACCTATAGAGTTCGTGTTGGATGGTTTCTGGGTTACCAAGTTTTTTTTTTTTATACTTTGTGTTGTGGGTCCATCTTGACACCATTCATTACTTATTCACCCATTCCTATAATTAATGATGAATCGGGAAAGGGGAGGGGGGATTTATTCATTATCTTGATAAATTAAATGGATACAATGTAAATAGGCTAATGACAGTTTGTTGAACCTTTCAAGTAATCACAAGTACATAGTGCATTTACAAGGAAAACCCCTCTCAATTAGAGGAAAAACCTTGGTTCTTGGCCTCAACCAATAATGCCTTCATTAGTTGTATACAAGTAGTTACACACTCAACTGTCTCACACTCTGCACACACCCTTGTACAAGTTGCAACATTAGCTTTCACAGCCTCTAGACATACACTAGCACCACTAAGTGCACACTGCACTCCCCCTTTCCACATCACCCTTGCTTGGACCCAATGAGTACTCTCAGCTCACAAACAATACATATGAAAGGTTAAAATCAACAATACTCAAGCTGTATTATAAGATAAGAGTGAAAACCCAGCTTAAAGTATCAATACAAACACTATGCCTTCATTCTGCTGCAACTAGGGTTTGAAGGGTAAAATTGAAAATTCGTATCCCCACAAACTCAAATATGAAATCCACAGCCTTAATTTTTCAATATAAACATGCTCAGATGATGATTATTATGAGATAAAAAAATAAATAAATAAAATCTAAACCAAACAAGCCTAAAAAACACATAAATATGAAGAACAAGGGTTTTGCAAGGTCAAAACCAGAATTGACCAAAGTCTGGCTCAAATACCAACTTCAACAACCTTGATTAAACCATATAAACTTGCTAGAATAAAGATCAAACATAGTATAACAAGATATAACCATTATATACATAAATCAGTGGGCTAAACCAGAAATGAGATGAGCTCGTATGTGTGATGTGTGGATCAAGGGAGTTCAAAGTTAGTGCCTTAAGTATCTCTTATTCAGCCTCCGTGCTCACCTATTCCTTAACATTTTTCAACTTATGGCAAAGTCGTGGTTGATGACGGACCCTGACGAGCATAGTTAGGGTTGGTGGAAGTTTATTTTTATTATTATTGTATCAAATACATAATTGATGTAAACTCTTGTAAAGCATTGTAAATTCGATCGTAAGGGTCTAAGTTTATAACTTGTACTTAATTTGACCACTTTTTATGTACATTAAAGTGTAAGGAAGCAATGTTATGATTTTAACTGCTAAGTAAACACATTTGATTTTATAAAGGTTAGATTGATGTTTTAATGTCGATGTTTAGATTTCATTCATCAATGTACTCAAGTGTATAACCACATTTTGGAGCAATTTTGAACCATAATAATGCGCCTAAGTGCCCAAGCAACTTGCTTGATCCAAACCATAGCTTTGTTAGAGTATTTAGCCATTTTTCAGGGCCAATGAGTTTTGTGCTAGAGCATAGGGCCTTAGCCGAGAGTTATTTTCTACAGGGTGGCCAATGCTCGAGCACAAAGGGTTTGTGCTCGAGCATTGGGGTCCCAGAGTTCGAGCATAAACTTTGTGCTCGAGCACAAATGGTTATGCTTGAGCATAAAGTGGTCTGACCCTATATATATGTTAGTCCAAACTTCAAATGCCCATAACTTCTTCGTTTTAAATCCAAATGGGGTCGTTCTTGAGCTCAAAGTGAAGAATTTTTCGTTAGCTTTCCAATGGTACCAATTCAATTCTCAGATTTCCACCATATTGGAGGTATTCATATTTTAGTGAAACAATGTTGGGAAATCAGTTAAATCAAGAGTGCGTATTTGTGGGAAACCAAGTCTATGACCCTTAAAACTTCTTAAATTATTATATAATGATTTAAATGAATTAAATTTGCCCATTTAGACTTGATTAAAGTCAAATTATCCATCTCCCTCACACGAAATGACCATAGTACCCTTTGATATGTACAGAATTTATACCACTCGTAATAGTACGAATCCTTTTTAGGATAGGGCTACTTAAAGGGTGTCGAACCTCAAGGACTATGGTGGTTGAAAGTGCAAGAAATTTCTCTTTCTATTAGGAAAGTTTATTTTTTACACTTCAATCGAATCTTTTACATTTCTGCTTTTCTTCTATTTATAAAAGTCTATCCTTATCCTAAACATCCTTTGGTTATTTCTAAACCTCCAAATAATATAGGCTTCATTTCTCCTAAACGGGCTTAGTTTCCTCTTGGGCCGATCTCTTGGTCAAAACGGGCCTTGCTCTTGATCAGAACAAGCCTTGAATAAGAGTTAACGGACTGGAGGGTCGCGGGGCCTTCCTCTGGACTGATATGCCAGACTGGACTCAGTCCAGTGAAATTTTATGCCCCTTAACCTCTCTCTTATTTATGCGAGCGGGGTTAACGTGGGTACGTCATAACTGATGTAACGACTCAAATCAATGATGCGGGGAGGAGGGCAGTTTACACGGAGATCCAAACTTCAAATTTTGAAAACTGAGGCTTTATCATTGCATTTTAACGTTTCGGTTTATATGATGGTCCTCTATAAAACCACTGGTCTACACCTTCGAGCATTTCTTCTGTCTTTCTTTTTTTATCCATCATTGAGGAAATTCTTCTTTGGCGAGTCTTCTGAAGAAATTTCTCCTTCTCAAATTTTTGTAGTAACCTCTTTGAATCCATTCCTTAAGGTTAGTTCCGATCTCATCTTGTCTTTTGGGAAGCTCTTTCTTCTTCTTTTGTTTTTATTTAAGTGTTCCCTCTATCACTGCCATGGTGAACAAATTAGAGTCTATTCGTGAAAAATATGAAATCCCCAATGATTTTCTCATTAGACGTTGTCCGAGGAATCTAAATGTGAGGATTGGTAAGGGTCTCCTTGAAGGGGAGATCCTATTTTCTCCTCTTCACCTAAATTTAATTAGGTTCCCCCTTCACCCCTTATTTTCCCTCGTGTTTAATAAATTGAATCTTTGCCCTCTACATGTGTAACCCGTATTTCTTTAGGATCTTGTCGGTCCTTCTGTTCATGAATCATGACAGAGACATATACCTTGATCTCATTGACCTTCTCCTATACTATAGGATATGTGAAATCAGGCAGGAGGATATGTATTATCATCTTTTCCCTTTTACCAAACGATCGATCTGTAAGGACAAACTTGACTCTGAGAAGGGTTGGAAGAAAGGCCTTATAGGGATAAGGGGGGCCTGGCAAGCCCCAACATCTAGGGACTTTCCCATCCCGACCGCGTTTGCCGAGTGCTTTGTCCCCCTATATGTTAAATAAATAAAAACATAAAAGCAAGTGCCTTTATGAAATTTGTCTTCCACGCTTTTGTTCTTTCCTTTGCCATTCCCTAGGCATCCCTTATGATGAATTAAGTTACGGCATTTACTGGGATATGCTCCATTTTTTGAAAGAGAAGGTTTGGTTCAGCATCCCTTCGTCCTCCGTAGTACTGGCTTTAGACGTTCTCGACAACATCTCCTTTCGAGGATTTAATATGGATAATCTACATCTCCCCTTGTTCGGGAGGAAAAAGGATAACCTCAATGCCCCCAACATTCCTTCTATTCCTACCGCTGCTTCTGGATCCCCAACTCTTCTGCTTGCTCAGGAGTCTGATCAGGGGAAGAGGAAAGGAAAAAGACCACAATCCGATAAGGAAAATCAGTCTGACCTACATGAGGTTCCCTTATCCCAAAGGATCTGAAGGTCTGGGACGGTCAAACGTCCCAATGTGTCCCAGGAGGTGCTCGCCTCAGCTGGCATTGTTGGTGGAGCAGTGAGGACCTCATCTAACCCCTCGGTGGTGATTCCCTGGACCCCAAGGTTCATCCGATCGGATGGATCGGTGGTTATTCCCATCAACACCATGTTTAAGCATGCTTTGACTGCTCTGTCCTATTACTCAAATATGTGGACTCCCGAGGACGTGAGGCTCCAGATGGAGATGTCCAGGAAAGAAATGTTCTTCCGGTTCCCCATTTCTGCCATGAAGGTACTCTGTTTATTGGCTTGTACTTATCTTCTTTTTCCTATCCCTTCCATTTATGTTTAGCTTACCTTGAATGTAATAGCTTTTTTGTGTTTGCATCTAGACCCTACACGGGATGGTCACCATGCAAAAGCATCTTGAGATTGCTGATAAGAGAGCGCTAAATATCTTTAATGGGTATAAAGTTATGTCTCTTGATTTGAAGTGGGCTAACGCTCAGCAGAAACAGTTGAAGCTTCAGTTGGCTGCTTTTCAGAAGGAGAAGGATGATCTTCAAGGTGCTTTAAAGTCCGAGCAGGATGCACGGGCTACCTTGGAAAAGAGAGCCCTGGATGATCGCACAACCCTCTTGGGCGTCATAAGCAGAGTGGAAAGTGGGATGACGGCTCTGCATGGTCGATTCTCTCGAAGAGGAGCCTTTCAGTATGCCCAATGGTATAGGGATGGGTTCACTGACTGCTCCCCCCCCCCCCCCGAAGGACAGAGGAGGTTGTATATTAATCCAAATGAATGCGATCAGAATCTTCATATTGAACCTCTCGGGAATTATGCCGATCCAGCTCCCGACCAAACCGAGCAGATCTTCAGGGAGTGCAAGAAGATAGTGACTTCTAAGGTCATCCCTCCCGTCCCTACCGTTCAGCCTATGGATACTGTTTCTGTTCTACCGACTCTTACATCTGACGGTTAGGCCCTGAACTTTAAAGATGTTGTAAACATTGATTCTCCAACCCGAAGGGATGAGGTGGAGGAAAATGTTCAAGATGATACGGGTTAGTCTAAGAGGGTGAGAGGGGTGTTTAGGGATTTCTTGTAATAATATATATATATTTTTATAAGGTTGGGAAAGCCTATCTCCTATATCCTTAAACCAAAAGTATATATATATATAAATAATCATTTGAGATCTTGTTTTGTTTTTCCTTTACCTGTGGAATGTTATTCGCAAATCTCATAAATGTTTGGCGTTTAGCCCACAAACGTTACTTGTAGATCTTCAACCACAAATTTTTACAAGTATAATTGCATTTGGTCTGTACTGCCGCTCGCCACTGACTTTTAACTTTTGTCAAATTCCTTTAGTGTTAGGTGGTCGGCTAATAACGCCACTTGTCTCTTTCACTTGGAATTTTTGTGTGAATTCCTCAAGTGTTAGGCGATCGGCTAATGATGCCACTTGCCTCTTTCACTTGAAATTTTTGTGTGAATTCCTCAAGTGTTAGGCAATTGGCTAATGATGTCACTTGCCTCTTTCACTTAGAATTTTGCTTGAATTCCTTAAGTGTTAGACGATCGGCTAATGATGTCACTTGCCTCTTTTACTTGGAATTTTTGTGTGAATTCCTCAAGTGTTAGGCGATCGGCTAATGATGCCACTTGCCTCTTTCACTTGGAATTTTGCTTGAATTCCTTAAGTGTTAGGCGATCGGCTAATGATGCCACTTGCCTCTTTCACTTGGAATTTTGCTTGAATTCCTTAAGTGCTAGGCGATTGGCTAATGATGTCACTTGCCTCTTTTACCTGGAATTTTTGTGTATACACATTCACCACAGTTGTTTATTTGAGAGAAGAAGAGATTTTTATTGAACGCTTGTCTCTGAGTGTCATATCCTGGCACTCAATGACATGCTCAGCACAAATAACAAATTATAATCCGGATATAACTTTAGTGATAGTACCTTTTGAGGTAGGTGGCATTCCATGGTTTGTTCATCTGCTTACCTCGTATTATATCGAGTTTGCAAGCTCTTTTACCAACAACTTTAGCTATTTGATAGGTCCCTTCCCAGTGGGGCTGCATTTTTGGCACTATTCCCACCTTTCGCTTTAAAACCATCTCCTCTGGGTTGAAGGCTTGGTGCTTGACTTTCCTGTTATGCCCTCGCACCAGGATTTATTGGTATGAGGCCAGTCGAATTGCTGCGTCCTCTCTCTTCTCATCTATCAGATCGAGGTTCCGTTCAAGCAGGTGATCATTTGTCGATGAACTCCAATCAGTGATCTTGAGTATAGGCATGACCTGCTCGGTCGGGATCACTGCCTCGGACCCATACGCCGTGGCGAACAGGCTCTCTTCGGTTGGTCTCTTTGGGGTGGTTCGGTAGGCCCACAGTACCTTTGGGAGCTCTTTCAACCAATTCCCTTTTTCTTCTTCTAATCTCTTTTTGATACAATCAAAAATTGTTTGGTTGGTGATCTCGGCCTGGTCGTTCCCTTGTGGGTGGCTCACAGATGATAACTTTTGGTTGATTCTATACTCATCGAGGAACTCTCTGACATGTTGATTGTCCAGATTCATGCCATTATCCATCATGATTGATCGAGGGACTCTAAATCTGCAGATGAGGTTGTTCCAAATGAAGTGCTTCACCTGAGTGTATGTCACAGAGGAGAAAGGCTCGACCTCCACCCACTTGGTGAAGAAGTTTGTTGCCAGCAAAACATACTTGTTGTGCGATTGGGCAGGTGGGAATGGTCCTATTACATCCATTCCCCACTGCGCGAATGGCCATGGACTTGCCATTAAGTGTAAGTCCTCCGGGGGCTGATGTATGAGTATGCCGTACCTTTGAAACTTGTCGCATCTTCTAGAGAACTCCTCTGCATCCCTTGACATGTATGGCCAAAAGTAGCCTTGCGTTAAGGCCTTATGAGCAAGTGATCGACCTCGAGTATGATTTCCACACACATTACTGTGAATCGTTCTGAGAACCTCTTGGGCTTCTAAGGGGGTCAGGCATCGCAGATAAGGGTTTGAGTACGATCTTAGGTACAATTGACCTTATGCAATCATGTACTTCGCTACTTTTGTCTTGATCACTCTGGCTTCACTCTTGAGCTCGAACAATGCACCGGTTTGAATGTAGCTCATGATCTGATCAATCCAACTTAGCTCATATGGGATAACATAAACCCATTCGGGCTCCATTATGAAAGGATGAACCAAGATGTCCATTGGGACTTCTAGTCAAATTATAGTCAGAACTGGATGCTGTATTTGCTACTTGATCGGCTTTCTAATTCTCTCCCCTAGGGATTTGGTCAAATTTAATTTGGTTGAACCTTGTGCATCTCTTTCAACTTTAGATCGGTAAACATTCATGTGCTCGTCTCTAGCGAGGTAATCTCCCACTACTTGTCTCACTACCAACTAAGAATCACTCAACACATGTAGGTTTTGTATTTGCAACTCCTTGGCCAACCATAGGCCGGTTAATAGAGCTTTATACTCTGCCTCATTGTTGGTGGTTGGAAACTTAAGTCTGATTGCTTAGGTTAGGAGTGTTCCATTTGGGGTTTTAATCACTATACCAAGTTACCAACCCCTGACCCTACTTATTCAAGGAGCCATCGCCGTAGAGACGCCATTGGAGCTCTGCTGGTCCTTTGAATTCATCGTTGGGCTCTTAGTCGAGTAAAAAATCTGCTCTTGCTTACTTGTTGACTGCAGTGCAAGGCTCGTAGCATATCTCAAAGGGACTTAGCTCGATTACCTACTCAGCGATCCTCCCAGAGAGGCTTGGCTTGTGGAGGATTGCCTTGATGGGATAACTAGTTAAAACCACTTTTGGATGAGACTCAAAGTAGTGTCGCAGTTTTGTCTTCGCATTAACCAGAGCGAGAACGATCTTTTCCATCCTCGGGTACCTTCGTTCGGTATCCCCCATCGTCTTACTTATGTAGAATACAGGTTTTTACTTCCCGTTCTTCACCCTTATCAATGCTGCATTAGTCACCACTTTTGACACGACGAGATACATGTACAATGTCTCACCCTAGACGGGAGTAGAGAGGATCGGTGGCTTCTGTATGTACTCATTCAAGTTGGCTAAGGCCTCTTGTTGCTCAGCCCCCCAAGTTTGCTTCCCTCTGGCTCTAATAGTGTTAAAGAAAGGTTTGCATCTATCTGAAAGATATAAATCTGCTCAGAGCAATAATTCTTCCTGTTAGAACTTATACATCATTGAGAGACCTTGGCATTTCATTGTGCACCAACACTGTGGCCTAGATCGGGCTGGCCTCAATGCCTCTGTTGTTGATTATGTGGCCTTAATGCCTTTTCAGAGTTTTGAACACATCTTGCAAATTATGAAGATGATCCCTTTTCAGTTTACTTTTCAGTACCATGTCATCGATATAGGCCTCTAACGTCTGACCCATCTATCTCCTAAAAATCTTATTAATGAGACGCTAATAGGTTGCCCCAGCATTCTTCAATCCGAACAGCATGACTTTATAACAATAAGTTTCTCACTCGGTGATAAATAAGGTTTTCTCCTCGTCTTCAGGGTCTATTCGGATTTGGTTGTATTCGGAGTATGCATCCAAAAATGTCAGTCGTTCAAACCCAGTAGTGGCATCCACCATCTGGTCTATCTTTGGGAGTGGGTAACTGCCTTTGGGACAAGCTTTGTTTAGATTGGTGAAGTTAATGCATACTCACCACTTTTCATTCTTTTTCTGAACCACCACCACGTTGGACAGCCATTGTGGGTAGTGTACCTCTCTTATGAATCCTACCTCTAATAGGAAGTCAACCTCCTTGGCAATGATCTGATTTCTTTCTGGGGCAAATCTTCTTTACTTCTAACGAACTGGGTAAAAGTTTGGATCAACACTAAGGCTGTGACATGTAACTTTGGAATGCACTCTTAGCATGTCCAAATGGCTACAAGCAAAAACGTTCGAGTAGGCACTGAGCAAGCTTGTTAACTTTATCTTCTCTTCCTTGGACTGCAAGGAACCAATCCTGACCACTCTTTTAGGATGGGATGGGTTAATCTAAACCTTGTCCAACTACTCCTCGATAAGGAGTTGCTTCTCCATCTCTTCACTCAACTAAACATGATAGGACGGATGAGACATTAACTGTTATTTATCACCTTGGGTTTAGGCTATGCCCTTCCCCTTGTGCTTTGACCTAATGGTTACTGCATAACATTCTTTTGCTGCCACTTGATCTCCTTGGATATCAACCACGTTGCCTCCATCTGGACAAAGGCAGGGCATCACCTGGTGCAGGGTAGAGGGTACTCCTTGCATGCGGTGAATCCACCCCCTTTCTATCAGAAGGTTGTATATGGGATGGACATCTACTATTACAAAGTTCTCTTTCAGACTCCTCCGAGCTACACATACGAGCAATTTAATCACCCTAATCAGCTCAACTCTCTTTCTATCGAACCCTATTAAGGGATTGCCTGTAGGTCTGATCTTCGTTCGGTCAATTCGTAGCTGATCGAATGTAGACTTGTGATTATATTTGCACTGTTCCCAGGGTTAATCAAAACCCACTTTACCAAACAGCCTGCTACCATGAGGCTGATGAGAAGGGGATCCTGATCTAAGTGTCCTGATTTACTCGCCTTAAGGTGCTGCCATTGTTCACTCTCCTCAGCTTTTGTGCTTGCCTTAGGCATGTTCGGAGTAGTTCTTTAGTTTTCTCGTCTCCTTCAGGACGTCCATGGATGGTATTAATGACTCTCATTGGTTGGACTTCCTGAAGGTTCGCCTTATAGTCCACTCTACCTTGTGCGTTCGGTCTTGGAGCTTGGTTGGGATTGAATTGTCCCTTGGTCAACACATAGTTAGAGAATTCTCCCTTAGCTATCATTATCTCGACTTGCCTTCTGAGATTCTTGCATTCATTATTCTGATAGCTAAAGTCATAACGAAAGGCACAATGCTTGGACTGGTCCCTTTACTCGATCGACTGCCTTATTGGTTGTGGTGGTGTGAAATTAATCTTGTTGTCCTGATAAAGCTTGGCCAAGGAGGATTTGAATGGTGTGATGGCCTTATCTTCCCTTTAGCGCTTTGGTGGTCTCCATGGAGCTTATGGCAGTGCCTGGATTGGTACCTTCTGCCCGTTGATCTTGTCACGTGAACGGTTCTCTTCAGTAACCATAGTGGCCTCTCGCATAGCCTCCTCTTCCTCCATCTAGATATAGCCTTGTGCCTTCTATCCTACATCTCCCATACTCTTAGGTGTCTTGCGCACCAACACACCATGGAATAGAGTGTCAGGGATAAGAGCCAGCTTGAAAGCCTTAACTGCTGCTCGTTGGTCATATCCCTCGACTAGGCTTAACTCGAGGTTAAACCTGGTGAGAAAATCCTGAAGCCTTTCTCCCTTGTGCTACCTCATAGTGAATAGGCTGGACACACTCTTCTGGATCTGCTGATTATAGAAATATTGCGTCATGAATACCTCGCACAATCAGCAAAAACCTCCGATGGACCCTATGGCAAGTGCTTGTTGGAAACAAGCACTCGCCACACCAGGGCATCATCATCGTTGTATAAGGCCTAGACGTGGTAAATATGATCCATTGGGTCTGTTGAGCCATCGAATGATGCAAAGGGTGGGATAACAAACTTCCTTGGCTTCGGAGCCTTCAATACCTCATCAGTGAAAGTCAAGTCAACCATATTGGCGGAGCATTGACGGCCATGTCTACCAGTATGGGTGCTTTCAGATCCTTTGGCCATTCGTTAACCTCTCACTGAACTTGTGTTTGGATATCCGACCTTGACATTTCCTCGAACACTTGGTGCATATCTGATCTCTGAGTAATTGTTTTGCTAGTACTTTCTTGATCAACCGATTAATCTCTCGGTCTATTATCAAGCTCCCTTAGACGTGGATCGTGGTGGATAGATCCAGCACGGTCATGGTGGACAAATCCAGCACGGTTATGGTGGATGGATCCAACTCGATCATGGTGGATGCATCTAGCTCGATCATTCTGAGGGTTGATCTCGTTCACTGCTGCTTGGATCGGTGGCGGCGGTGGAAGATGGGGCTTCGATCCACGCTCCAGTCGTGATCAGAACTTTACGTTCTCTCGGCATAACATCTCCATGACCTCTGCGTTCTCATTACGCAGGGTCTGGATCAGCTGCCAGAGATCCTCCTGCTTGTCGTTCCGGCCAAGCTCTTAATGCTACGTGCTCGCTTCGTCGATCATCATCCCAGAACTTAGCTGTGTCATCAATTTGATCGAAAAATCACTCGTCGACTTCCCACAGACGGTGTTAAATGAAAGTGCAAGAAATTGCCTTTTTCGAATAGGAAATTTTATTTTTTACACTTCAATCGAATCCTTTATATTTTTGCGCTTCTTCTATTTATAGAAGTCTATCCTTACCCTAAAAATCCTTTGGTTATTTCTAAACCTCCGGATAATATGGGCTTCATTTATCTTAAACGGGCTTGGTTTCCTCTTGGTCCGATTTATTGGTTAAAACAGGCCTTGCTCTTGATTAGAATATGCCTTAAATGAGAGTCAGCGGGCTAGAGGGTCGTGGGGCCTTCCTATAGATTGATGGGCCGGACTGGACTCGATCCAGTGGGATTTTATGCCCCCTCAGTGGTTTATTAAATTTTCAATTAAAACTATTTTAGTTTAGGAAAATGAGTTGTTTGTTGTGTTGTGATTCAATATTATAAACAAAATTAAACTAAATAAAAGATTGAGATTAGAAGGAGAATATCTTATGGATTGACTTCACCACAAACCTCATACTATGGTCAACTGTTCAACCTTGGGATTTCAACACTTGTGTATAATACGGAATTAAACTCAATAACATTCATTTAATTCAATTTAATGAAAGATACTTCATGAATTTCAATTAATAATAACCTATCTTCGGTTGGCACGAATTATCTACCTACCTACTTCTAACTGATATTGCTATATAACTCATCTTCCCTAGGCATAGACTATGAAAATATTCATTCACAAAATATGTTTGAATGCCATTGCATGATCTCTATTCTTATTGTCTGAGAAACCCTTAGCTACCAATCTCACACAATAAGAATAGGTTAAATATAGTTTAAGAAGAATCAAATCTAAGACAAGGTATTAATTTCTCAAAAATTAATATATTTCATTAAAATCCTAGTTGCTTAGAACATCTAAATTAATTACTCAAAATCATGCAATCAAAATACATAAATAATTAAAATCCCAAAGTATAGAACAATCAAACCATAATCATTGGATTCGGGTTACATCAATGCCCTAAGAGAGGATTTAACTACTCATGACGATGGAAGATATCATCTGTGTTGTTATAGACTTCATAATCATGGACTGCACTTCTCTTCCATAGATCTTTACCTTTAATGCTTCAGAGAAAACCATAAAAGCCTAAAAGCTGCCACTAGATCTAAGAATAAACAAGAGAAAAGAATAAAAGCTTTTTTATGGTCTTGTGCATCCTTTTGTAGAAGCAACTAACTTCTATCAGGGATTAGATGGACTTTAGGTTTTCTGGGGTCATCTGGGCCCGTCTGGGACTTACTAGGACTTAATTAAAATTAATGCTACAATTAAAAAGTCTGACTTAAGAGGAAAAGCTCGAACAGAGAAGCTTCAAATCAATCTTTTTGTCTGGTGCTCAAGCAGGAATTCCATACTTAGCCATTTTTCTCCACTTTATTTCTGATGCATCTTTTTCATCAACATTTAGAATATTTTCGGACTTCTTCTTCAGGGTACTTGATCAATTTGGCTTGGGTGCTCGAGCCTTTTGTATTCTGCTCGAGCCTTTTGGATGGTGCTCAAGCTTTTTGATCTCTGCTCGAGCTCTGGCAACTTTGAACTTCCAAGGCATTTTTTCATATACTGAGGGAGTTTATGCTCGAGCACTTTTGCAAAGGATTGAGCACCTTGAACTTCTGTTCGAGCAAGGATATCTTTACTCGAGCCTTTTGGCCTTAGTTACTTTTTTTGCCTCATTGAACTTTGTGCTCGAGCTAGGAGCTCTGTGCACAAGCTTTTGCACTTGAACTTCTCCAAAATTACCATTTTGACTCTAAGCTTACTTCAGATGATCGGGGACAACTCTGTAAGCTTCGATATCAGCCTTTAAGTCTCTAGAATCCCAGTTTTATTTTCTTTTGGAAAGTACCTACAAAAATAAATAAACTAAAATCAATCTAAAACTGGATAGAAGTATCACTTTGGGTCTTAACATACGCATATTTAGGGGCTTGAATATGCAATAATCAGCGCTCATCACACCCCCAAACTTACATATTGTTAGTCCCTTAGCAATACAGAACTAAAAAGCCATTTTCATGAGAATCACAGTTGCATTTAGCCTATATAACAAGCCTTTAAACCCCTAAGTTATCATAGGGGACGAGTTATAGTCTCGTGAGGGTTTCCAGTGATAATACCCATAAACATCTCAAATCCGTGTCTTACTTGCACAATAAGCTTATTTAAACATGTTTTCATATCATAATATCCCAGCAATGCATCAATAATCAAATACAACAAGTATAAAGAACTATATTACTCAAGAAAAATTTTATACCTCTAACATCAAATCAGCAACTATGGTCCCCACATATCATTCTAATCACAAATCAAATAATCTTGATCGAAGTGAACCTACAGTTTTAAACATGTGGTTTACCATCCATACTCATATCTGTTCCATGCTATCCCTCAATTCACAAGTAAAATTTTCAAATCCCAATCCCCAAGGTTTTTTTTTCTCTAATTTTTACAACTATGCATTTATTTCATTCATCATTCTTTTTTTTTTTTTTTTTCTTTTGTTTTTTTTCAAATAGGGTACTGTGCAATGCTCGGGTCTTTTAAGCACTCTAAATCACTTGTATAATGAGTTTTCAGCCAATGACTCCCAAACCAGATGGTTTTAGGGCACTAGGTATCAAAATGCCCCTAAGGACTTAATTGCTTAAGCAACCTAGCCTATAGACCCAAACCGACCCTTCAGTTTCTTTTTATTGTCTTTTTCACTTTTCTACGTGAATCATCAATACTTAATGAGACAAGAGTCCCAGTTACTTAGTGAATAAGCTATTTTCATTTTTATTGCATACCTCGGTTCTCAAATTATCAAATTTACCTGCTCATCCTAGTTTAACACGAAACAGAATAAGATTTCAAGTTTATGCCTCACAGAATGCATGTAAGTGTGAAGATGTGCAAAGTGAAGCATTCTAGTAATCAAAATAATCAGATAGTAATTATCCCGACATAATGGACCACAGCCACCAACTGATATAAAAAAATTTCAAAAATTCCCAACTAATATGAATTCGGCATATAAGCCATCTTTAACCAATTTAAGACTGCATATGAATATTATAACACTACAACATATCCAAATTCATGCTTAGCAGTTAATATTCAACCTCCTATGCACAACATAATATGAGTAAAATTTTAAAAGGCACTACCTTACCCCAAACTTATGATGCACATTGTCCTCAATGTGTGAAAAGAAAGTTGAAGTTAAAAAGATATTACCAACAGCGAGCAGAATCAGTAAAGATAAGCAATTACAGCGCTGACGGGCAAAATCAGAAAATCACCCCCAAACTTGGTCCTCAACACCTGGCAAAAGAATCAAATTCCACAGTACATATCAAAGTCAAATATATGGAGTAAAATAGATATTATATATCATCATGCACAAGTGAAAATCTTTTTTTTTTTTTAATCAAACTAACCTATTCTAAAAATAAAAGAAAAATACATAAATAAACTAAAAACCTAGAAAAATATATAGAATAAAAAGAAAAAGCAAAATAAACTAATATACAAACCTATAAATGCTAAGTTTAACGTCGCTAGCTCAAGGTTACGCCACTCCTTAGCCTGTATCTAACAAATCAACTACATCCCTCATCCCAATACCAATCCTGTGGGCTCTTGTGGAATTTGAAGCAACTGGAACCTGTGCAGTTCCTTCGGGATCCAAGAAAGAAAACTTAAACTTATCCGATAGTTGATTAGGCTTTGTGAGAAGACTCACAAGAAAAACAACAAGGAGGAGGATCTCTAGCTGAAATGAATCCTCATCAGTAACATAAATAAGGAAACACTCATCTTTTTTCGAAGAATATGGAGTGGCATTAAAGATGTTTAATTTGATTTTCATGTTCCCAAAAGAAATATCCATAGCTCCAGTCCTATAGTTAATGTTGGCATTCCTTGTAGCTAAGAATAGACGACCAAGGATCACAGGAATACATCTATTGGGATTGTAGATAGGATCTGTATCCAGGATAAGAAAGTCGACCGAAAAATTAAACTTATCCCCTTTAATGAGAACCTCTTCAATTATCCCACATGGTTGCTTTATAAATCGATCAGCAAGTTGCAACACAACTGACGTGGGTTTAAGCTCTCCCAAGCCTAGTTTCTCAAACACCGAGCAAGGAAGAAGATTAACACTCACTCCAAGATCAAGAAGTGCTCGGTCTATCAGATTATTTCCAATGATGCACGAAATAATAGGAGCACCAGGATCTTTGAACTTAGGAGGAGTTTTGTGCTGAATGATAGCACTGACCTACTCGGTAAAATAGATTTTCTTAGAGACTTGGCTTTTTTATTTTCTCGTTTAGGTGCATAAGTCTTTTAGAAATTTTGCATAGGCCGAGATTTGTTTGATAGCTTCAAGGAGAGGGATATTGACTTTGACCTATTTGAAGACCTTCATCATGTCTTGAATTTTCTCCCCTTGCTTACCAAAGTAGAAGGGTTCCTTAAGACATTGAGGAAAAGGTGTTCTTGGCTCATAAACTATCTCAAGGTTAGGAGCAGATAAATAAGTGACTTCACCTTTAACTCCTTTGGAGCTCGATGGACCAGAATGTAAGGGAACATTTATGGGATGTGGAATTAGAAGGATAGGAATCCTACGCTTCTCTTTCTCTCTTCCCATTGTTCCTCAGCTTGATTATCAATGACTTTTTCATTCTTCAAAGTGGTGATGGCCTGAACTCGCTCATAATGTGTAATACCCCTAATTTTAAAAGGATAGTCTCGGCATTTTTAATATTTATTGTATTGCGTTTTTCTTTATTTTATTGTCTGAATCGCATTTTTATTTATTTTATTTCATTTGTTTAAATTGGTTATATGTGCATTATTTGGTTTAATTAATTGCTTAATGGTTTATTTGTTTAATCAGTCATGTTACTTGATATGTTTTTGGTAACTGTTTATATAATTTTATTTATTTATTTAATTGTGTTTATTTAATTGTTTAATCAATTTTATTTAATGGAAATTTAAATTTAAGGGAATTTAGTTTTCTGGTTCTTTACGTGAATTTAGGGTTGCAATTTTACATAGGTGGCCGACGTAGGTATTTATCTTAGGTCAGTTTATGGGCCGAGATGGGCTCTGGCTTTAAGGTTACATGGATTAGGGTTTAATCACTAAGCCTATAAGTATGTGTGTCACGGTGGTTTAGGGTTTGAAAAAAATTAAACGTAATTTCTGTAAACACAACAGAGACCGTGGGATACAGAGGGAGAATAGAGAGAGATAGGAGAGGAAGGATAGGTGGAAGCAAGGTAGAAGGAACGTGGGTTTGTGGAACAGTAGTGGGGAAATTGAACGGGTAATACAGAACTGGGAATTTATAGTTTCAAGTCTGAAACTCAAAGGCAAGTTCTTATCTTCCTCCTTCCCTTTGATTTGTGTTCTGTGCACCTGGACATCTCTAGGAGATTAATTGGCCTTAAACTGAACCATGCATGTTTTATATATGTTTTACTTGATCATTTTATCTGTGAAATTTATTTACAAAACAATTATAGCACGTATGTTTTCTTGACTCTGTTTTGGCGTAACGTCTCACTGATTTAATTTTTATCTTGAATCTTACTGAAATCAACCGAGGTCTGATTGGATACTAGATGTAATTTAAGACTTCAAATTTAAAATTGGAGGAAGAACAGAGGGGTTGGGATAAAACTAATGTCGCAATTTAGTTTCAGTATTGTTCTTCAACTATGCTAGTTTAAATGGCTTAATTTTAATCTGATGGTTTAGGGTGCTGTAAAATGATTTTAAATTTATTTTTGATGCACGATGAAGTCTTTTAAAGTAATATATTGGACTTGTGGCATAGTGGGGGCTCTGTGCTAAAGGTTACAACACAGTATAAGTATATGACTTAGTATTCTGTTACTGGATGGAGGGAACTAGATCGCTTAGTTTAATTTAGCGATTTATTGGACTATAATATTATTATAGAACTAATTTTAAATACATGATAGGGTCATTGTTTTTATTAAATTTGAACTATGCATGTGTTGGATGTTAATTGTTAGAATAGTTTATTCTCCGATGCAATTACATGGATTATTACTGGATTTTATTTGCTAGATTGTTAAGATTCCTTCTGCAAGTATTGGATGGTGGTTTTTGGACTGTAAATTATTGAACTGTTATATATGTTGTAATTTACATGGATATGGAGGATTGTATGTACCGGTATGGGACGGTGACATACTAGGGACGGTTTAGCTCAAAACGCATAAACCTAACCTAATGGATTAATGGAATGGATTGAAAGATATCGAATCCTAATTGTGGCTAAGGCAGATCAGCTGTAACCAAGTTGGATGACTTCCTGGATTAACGGATGGTAGTTAAGTCATATCCACTGAATAAGTTGAGTAACTAACTAGTTGGTTTATGGTAGGTCAGTTTAATAAATAGTTGAACTACTTACCCTGGATTTGGACAGACTATATATATATGTTTATAGTACCACGAGTTGAGCTTGAGTCTCAGACTCGTTGGTTAGGGTGCGTATATGCAGGGGATGCGTAGCTGGTTATAATAGGTTAAGGTGTACCCTGTTAGGTCTAGGTATTCATGCCCACTTTTGGGTGCGTATTCGCATGTTGCCTTCTATTCAGGTTAAGACCCCTATTATAGACTAGTGAATGTCCCTTAGGTGGAAGCAAGGTAGAAGGAACGTGGGTTTGTGGAACAGTAGTGGGGAAATTGAACGGGTAATACAGAACTGGGAATTTAGAGTTTCAAGTCTGAAACTTAAAGGCAAGTTCTTATCTTCCTCCTTCCCTTTGATTTGTGTTCTGTGCACCTGGACATCTCTAGGAGATTAATTGGCCTTAAACTGAACCATGCATGTTTTATATATGTTTTACTTGATCGTTTTATCAGTGAAATTTATTTACAAAACAATTATAGCACGTATGTTTTCTTGACTCTGTTTTGGCGTAACGTCTCACTGATTTAACTTTTATCTTGAATCTTACTGAAATCAACCGAGGTCTGATTGGATACTAGATGTAATTTAAGACTTCAAATTTAAAATTGGAGGAAGAACAGAGGGGTTGGGATAAAACTGATGTCACAATTTAGTTTCAGTATTGTTCTTCAACTATACTAGTTTAAATGGCTTGATTAAAATCTGTAATTGTTTGCAAAACTATTGTAAACAATCTTGGGGAATACTTCTAGACTAAATTAAGAGTCCTAAGATTAGTTTTAGAGACCAACAGAGTGGTTGGATTTGATCAGAGAAGGAGCGGACGGACTGAAACGAAGCAACGGGGACAGAGGCTCTCAAAGGAGGTGAGAGCCGGCTCCATGGAAGTGGGAGCCGGCTCCCACAACAAAGTAGAGCCGGCTCTAAGAAGTCCTAGAGCCGGCTCTAGGCTGGAAAAGAACCTGCTCCAAATTCTGGAGCAGGCTCCCTTGTTATTTTTGGGTTATTTTAATTTTTTTTAAAATTTTTCTACGTACTATGTTCACTGTTTGGGCAATCTGGGTTATTAATCAGTTTTAAAATTTTAGTTGGGTGTTAAATAATAATTTTAACTTGTAACTAAGGTCTTGAATTGCATAAATTTACCCATTAGTTTAAATGGAATTAACAGTACGCTATTTGACAACTTTGCGCACAGTTAACGGCTGGAAGGAGATTTGTTGATTAATTTTAATCTGATGGTTTAGGGTGCTGTAAAATGATTTTAAATTTATTTTTGATGCACGATGAAGTCTTTTAAAGTAATATATTGGACTTGTGGCATAGTAGGGGCTCTGTGCTAAAGGTTACAACACAGTATAAGTATATGACTTAGTATTCTGTTACCGGATGGAGGGAACTAGATCGCTTAGTTTAATTTAGCGATTTATTGGACTATAATATTATTATAGAACTAATTTTAAATACATGATAGGGTCATTGTTTTTATTAAATTTGAAGTATGCATGTGTTGGATGTTAATTGTTAGAATAGTTTATTCTCCGATGCAATTACATGGATTATTACTGGATTTTATTTGCTAGATTGTTAAGATTCCTTTTGCAAGTATTGGATGGTGGTTTTTGGACTGTAAATTATTGAACTGTTATATATGTTATAATTTACATAGATATGGAGGATTGTATGTACCGGTATGGGACGGTGACATACCAGGGACGGTTTAGCTCAAAATGCATAAACCTAACCTAATGGATTAATGGAATTGATTGAAAGATATCGAATCCTAATTGTGGCTAAGGCAGATCAGCTGTAACCAAGTTGGATGACTTCCTGGATTAACGGATGGTAGTTAAGTCATATCCACTGAATAAGATGAGTGACTAACTAGTTGGTTTATGGTAGGTCAGTTTAATAAATAGTTAAACTGCTTACCCTGGATTTGGACAGACTATATATATATGTTTATGGTACCACGAGTTGAGCTTGAGTCTCAGACTCGTTGGTTAGGGTGCGTATATACAGGGGATGCGTAGCTGGTTATAATAGGTTGAGATGTACCCTGTTAGGTCTAGGTATTCATGCCCACCTTTGGGTGCGTATTCGCATGTTGCCTTCTATTCAGGTTGAGACCCCTATTATAGACTAGTGAATATCCCTTAGTGTGGATATATTTATACGTATTGTAATACCCCGTATTTTATTAAAGAGTTGAGTTTATTTAAAAAAATTCAATTATGTGAGGATTTCTTTACTTATTATTGTGCATGCTACATTATTATATTAAGTTCATTTAAATGTGCATGTAAATTAATTGTGTATGTTAAAATAGTAAATTTATTCATTTAATTATGCATGTATTATTATTAAAAATTTTATTTGTTGGTTATGCTTATATTAATCAAGTTAATTAAAGTATTATAATTATGTTATAAAGTATTATAATGATATAATGTATTCTTATGTAATAATAATAATAATATAATAATAATAATATAATAATAATAATAATTATAAAAGTTTATTAATAATAATATTAGTAATAATAATAATAATAATAGTTATAATAATAATAATAGTATTAAAACCAATGTCATGATGAAATTAGAGATTAGGATAGGATTTCATCAATGTTTATGGGTGGAATTGAAGCCATATGGTTGGGAAGGTGGTTAGTAAATGTAAAAATGATATATTTGTAATATTTATATTATATAATTTGTATATAAATTAGCTAGCCTACCTTAGAAAAAAAGAAAGGGAGTTAGAAACAAATTATAAATTCTAGTGAGCCATTGTAAGAGTGTGGAAAGGAAGAGAAAGAAATAAAGGAGCTTGAACCGGTGTAGGGAATTTACCCGACTACGCGCAACCGGCGGATTTATTTTAAATCCAAAAAGGTAATTTATTATCTATTTTTCCCCTTTGAATTAATAAATTAATTGTTTAGTTTATTGATATTATTTTAGAGCATAGAGACCATGTAAGGAGTTTAATAAATTAGGAATTTTAGTTTATTAAATTTGTGAAATTTTAATTATTTAGGATAGTATATAATTAGTTATTATCCTAGGATGTTTAAAATAGCTAAAAATATTTCCTTAAGGCATTAGGAATTTTTTAGAATTTTTAGAAAAATTTTCCGGGGCTTTTCTGCATTTTCCGGCGACCTTCCGGCGAGTTTTCCGGTCGCCGGCAATGGGGGAGATGACCGGAGTGATTCGGTGTGTTGCGGCATACTGCAGGTTGGTGTGCGCGCACATCCTGGCCCTTGGGAGTGTTAGATTGATCCGGTGCATCGCGGTCCATGTTAGCGCGATACACCCGGATCAATGACCGTTGGATTAGGTGTAAGGTGATAGATGGATCCGGTGTTGTGCACCCACAACAAAGTCCATGCAACCACCGAATCAGGAGCCGCCGCGTCAGCAAGGTACCATTAGTGCGTGCGTGGCAGCGCGTGCGCGTGCGTGGAACGCTCCAGACGCGCGTGGCAGCGCGTGCGCGCGCGTGGGAGGTTCTAGACGTGCGTAAAGGCGCGTGTAAGCACGTGCGCGTGTGAGAAAAGTGGCGGCGCGTGTGGGAAGCTCTGGGAGGCGCGTGAGGGCGCGTGTGGGGTCTCTATAGCTACTGGAAATTACAAGAATACCCCTAGGGCCTGTTTTGTAAATTCCAGAACCTTAAACTTGGATTTTTAGGTACTGTGTTGGTATTTACGGGTTTAACGGGCCACGAAATTATTATTTTAATACCCGTTACTTATTCTTATGGCCGATTAATCTTTTCTAAGCATTTATTGGCTCGTTCATAATACGGATACTAATGTGATTTATTTAACGACATTGTTAAATATAAATAGTGTTATTATCTTATTAAATGGTATCAACCATTACTGTTAAATTAAATAAGGCCATGGTTTTAGTCAGATAAATTATCCATGATATCTTATGGGATGTTTATACTGTTAATCGTATATAAACCATGATTATTATGCTGTGTGCATTTCAGGAAATAAATGGACTGTTTAATTATGTCACATTTATATTATATGGATGAGTTGTCATATAGAACCATGTGAGCTGGCTAATAAGTTTAGACTCATTTATACCTTATGCATTCGTTGCTATAGACAGATGTGTGGCTGTCGGGGTACGTGGTTTAATATTATTGGCATGTGTTGCCTAATTGACATACTCGGTATATTTATTAATATTGTTGGCATGTGTTGCCTAATTTATATGCTCAGTATATTCATCAGTACTTTGAGAGGTGTTATCACTGAGTAGTTCGTTATAGTCTGTGTTGTCAGTACCGTGCACCATGTATAATAGCTGATTTCCCGGGTAGGGAAAGGCGACACTTAACCACCTAGTGTGAGTCTAAGTGATCACCGTCTATTCTGGTTGAGATCATGTTATACATTGGATGGTTCCCTTAGGATGTATACAGATATAGTACTCATCCGATTCATAATGATTAATTTATTTGATTCTCTGATTTGGGTCATAGTAGAAAGGACTTGCTCGTGGGGTTGACCCACCATTGTTGTTATTTCAGGATACGGTCAGTACCCGTTTCAAGGTTGAGGTTAGCAGTGTGGGACCATCATCCGAACTCATCTACTCTTACGATCCAGTTCAGGGTAGAAGTTTTATGTATTACTTCAGTTTCAATTTTTATTTACTTTTGACGTTGAACTCTCAGGTTTATATTTAGGGATCCTCGACATAGGATTTCCAAGTTGTAATTGAGTACTGTATTAAATAAAGGATGGATGGATGTTGTATTATTTAGTATTCCTTTCCTGTCTAAATTCTTTATTATCATCATTTTGTATTCCATGCTTGTATATTGCCAATTGTTTTTGATATCCCTCGTTTTTCGTGTATAAGCCTGATCAACTTATGCGTGGAAAATGTGGGGGTGTTACAGTTGGTATCAGAGCATTCCAGGTTCGATTGTCTTAGGGATCTGTGATTACTATACTTCCGCGTTGTGTATTCTGATAATTAGAGCCTAAGTATTAGGGTTCTTTGTATTCTTTTAGTCGGTCCATGATAATGTACTGACGTTAGATTTTTCTGAATTTAAAAGAAGGATGTCTCGGCGTGGGACAAGGAATGCGAACCGTCATCGCAGTATTTCCCCAACTCAAAATGAGAATCAGGAATTTTCCCCTCAAGTTGCTGATATCATTGCACGAGCTGTAGCAGCAGGAGTAGCATCTGCTCTACGAAACCAGCAACCTCCTCCGATAGTACCTGTTCCTGAACCAGTGGCACAGCCAATGTCATGGGACAAAACTCGTCACTCATTTATCAGAGGGAATCCACCGACATTTGCAGGGTCCACAGATGTCCTGGTAGCATATCAGTGGAAACAGGAGAGCGAGCGTCATCTTCGGATGGTAATCTGTACCGAAGTGCAGAAACAGATGCTAGCTACGTTTATGCTGATAGGCAATGCATTGCAGTGGTGGGAGTCTATTACTACTGTCGAAGAGAGGACCAGATTGACTTATGCTGAATTTCAGACTCGCTTTGACGACAAGTATTTTCCTATGTCAGTAAGATCAGCGATGAAGACTGAATTTCTGGATCTGCAACAGGAGGATATGACTGTGGCTGAGTACGAACAGAAGTTCATTAATTTGTCATTATTTGCACCAGAGGAGGTCAATACGGAAGAAAATAAGAGAGACCGCTTTGTGAAAGGGTTGATATGGCCGATTAAAGTGGTGATCATAGGTAGTCCTGCATATACTACTTATATCCAGGTGGTTAATGCCGCCTTACAGCATTGCCAGATGAGGAGTGATTACCGGAAGTCCAAGGGAGATAAGCGGGCTAACCGAGACTACCAGACAGTGGAGAAAGGAAGCAGCAGTGGTACCAAGTCCAATGATCGGGGCAGATTTCAAGGACATCAACCTTGGAAGAAAAACAAAGGAAACCTAGATGTGCAGAGGGATGGAGTCCCTAATCAGGGTAGACAAGGTGGGATACCTCAGACCGGACAGGAACAGTGGTCGGGAAGTCAACAGAGGAGGCAGGCAGGTCCTTTTACGGGACGTTGTTATCACTGTAGAGAGATTGGGCATCCGGCCAAGATGTGTCCCAAAGCTAAGCAGGGACAGTATGGGCAGCCGAGACCTAATCAGCTGTTACCTCTACCGGCCCCACCGATGCCACGTGGGCAAGTTCAGAATTTTCCGGCACTTCCAGCACCACCATTTCCTCCGGGACAACCTCCACAGCAGTTGCATCACGGCAGAGTTTATAACTTCATGCCACATAATGCGCAGGCTCCTCAGGCTATTGAGGGTATGTTTTCTATACATGGTAGAACTGCTCGTATACTATTTGACACGGGTGCATCACATTCTTTTGTGTCTAGATCTTTTGTTATCTTATCTGGTATGACGACTTAGTTATGTGACCAACCTCTTAATATTTATACACCATTGGGAGTTGGCGCAATTTTACGAGAGTGTAGCGGTGATATCCTTATAGATATGGGCCGGCTTCGATTTCTTGCAAATTTGTTAGTGTTAGATATGCATTCGTATGATGTTATACTTGGGATGGACTGGTTATCTCAGTACCATCCTCAGGTTAACTGTTACGAAAAGTCTATTGTATTTTCTATACCAGGACAGGAGATGTATCTTCTTGTTGTACCACAACCTGATAGAGGGCCTAGCACTTATTTATTAATTCTTGAGGAGGACTCACAGGAAGCGATTACGGTATCTCTTGACAGCATCCCGGTAGCACAGGAATTCCAGGATGTATTCCAGGAAATTCCAGGCTTGCCACCAAGTCGAGAGATAGACTTCGTTATTGATTTAGCTCCAGGCACTACGCCTATTGCTAAGGCGCCGTACAGAATGGCACCAGTGGAGATGCGAGAGTTGAAGGATCAAATTCAGCAGTTGCTCAGCCAGGGATTTATTCGTAGGAGTACTTCACCATGGGGAGCACCAGTACTGTTTGTCAAGAAGAAGGATGGATCTCTTCGTCTTTGTATTGATTACAGAGAACTGAACAAGGTCACTATTCGCAACAAGTACCCGTTGCCCAGAATTGATGACCTGTTTGATCAGTTGAAGGGAGCTACTTACTTCTCAAAGATCGATTTGAGGTCTGGTTATCATCAGCTACGAGTCAGAGAACAAGATGTTCCAAAGACAGCATTTCTCACAAGGTACGGATCTTATGAGTTTCGTGTTATGCCCTTCGGTTTAACGAACGCTCCAGCTGTCTTTATGGACTTGATGAATAGAGTATTCAGAGAATACTTAGATCAGTTTGTCATTGTTTTCATTGATGATATTCTGGTTTACTCTAAGTCGGAGAAGGACCATGCCAGACATTTACGCACAGTGTTGCAGACACTTCGAGAACATCAGTTGTTTGCGAAGTTTGAGAAGTGTGAATTTTGGCAGAAAGAGGTCAAATTTCTGGGTCATGTAGTGTCAGAAGAAGGGTTAGCAGTAGATCCAGCCACGGTTGCGGCCGTTATGGAGTGGGGACAGCCTACCTCACCGACAGAGATTCGTAGTTTTCTGGGATTGGCAGGGTATTATCGCAGGTTTATCCAAGGATTTTCCAAAATTGCGGGTCCACTTACTCATCTGAATAAGAAGAATGTACCATTTGTATGGGATGATTCTTGTCAGACTGTTTTTGCTGAATTGAAGAGTAAGTTAACTTCTGCACCTGTCTTAGCCACACCTCAGAGTGGAATCGAGTATTTAGTATTTACCGACGCTTCTCTGAAGGGTTTGGGTTGTGTGTTGATGCAAGAAGAGCGACCAGTTTCTTATGGGTCCAGGAAGCTTAAGCCTCATGAGCTTAATTACCCGACTCACGATCTAGAGCTCGCAGCAGTGGTTTTTGCCTTGCGTATTTGGAGACATTATCTTTTGGGGGAGACTTTTCGATTGTTTAGCGATCATAAAAGTCTACAGTATTTGTTCACACAGAGGGAACTGAATATGAGACAGCGCAGATGGTTGGAGTTCGTGAAAGACTATCACTTCTCTATACAGTATCATCCAGGGAAAGCGAATGTTGTAGCAGACGCACTCAGCCGCCGACCCTATGTCAGCCTTTCAGCTTTGTTTGCAACAGAGTGGGATACTTTGAAGAAGGTTGATGAGTTAGCAGACGCTTTTATGGCATGTGTGGTAGTAACTCCTTCTATCATTCATCAGGTCATTCAAGCGCAACTCTCAGATCAACAGTGTATTGATCGGGTTTCGGAGTTAGCCTCCGGAGATGTTCCTTTTTATTCTATAGGGACTGATGGAGGATTGAGGTACAAGGGACGTTTAATTATGGCTTCAGCTGACAATTTGAGAAATGTTGTGATGAGAGAGACACACACTTCTCAGTTCTCTGTACATCCAGGGGGAGACAAGATGTATCAGGACATGAAACGCCAGTTTTGGTGGGCCGGCATGAAAAGAGATATAGCTATCTTTGTCTCTAAATGTAGCACCTGTCAGATGATTAAGATTGATCATCAGAGACCGCCAGGATCGTTATAGCCACTTCCCATACCAGAGTGGAAATGGGAGAGTATTTCCATGGACTTCATAGAGGGATTACCTACTTCACAGCATAATCACAACTCTATTTGGGTCATTGTTGATAGATTGACCAAGTCCGCTCATTTTCTGCCTGTTCGGTCAAACTTTACGTTAGAACAGTATGCTAAGCTGTATATTGCAGAAATGGTGAAACTTCATGGAGTACCATTGTCCATCGTATCAGATAGAGATCCGAAGTTTGTATCAGGATTTTGGAGGAGCTTTCAGCAAGCTTTGGGTACAGAACTTTATCTTAGCACTGCTTATCATCCTCAAACAGATGGACAGACTGAGCGAGTTAATCAGATTTTAGAAGACATGTTGCGGGCATGTGTTCTTGATTTTAAGGGCAATTGGGAGGAATATTTGCCGCTTTCAGAGTTTGCTTATAACAATAGTTATCAGAAAACTATTGGTATGGCACCATTTGAGGCTTTGTACGGTAGACCGTGTAGGTCTCCTGTCTGTTGGCTTGGAGTTGGTGAGAACAGCTTTTTGGGTCCTGAATTTATTAAGGACACGTCAGAAAAGATCGCTATCATTAGGGATCGGATGCGTACAGCTCAAAGCAGACAGAAAAGTTATGCTGACTGTCGAACTCGTGTTTTGGAGTTTAAGGTTGGTGATCAGGTTTTGCTTAAGGTTTCTCCTATGAAGGGAGTAATGCGGTTTGGGTCAAAGGGTAAGTTATCGCCTCGGTTTGTGGTCCTTTTATGATTACAGATCGGATTGGGGCAGTAGCTTATCGTCTGGCTCTACCAGATAATCTTCATAGGGTACATAATGTTTTTCATGTATCTATGCTGCGAAAATTTCTACGGGAAGAAGATCGATATCAACACATTGATGTGGGTGAAATTGAGTTGCAACCAGATGCAACCTATTTGGAACAACCTTACTGTATTCTCGATCGTAGGAATCAGATACTGCGCACGAAGACTATTCCATTAGTACGTGTACAGTGGAGTCATCATAGTGATACAGAGTCTACTTGGGAACGGGAAGATATTATCCGTGCCAAGTACCCAGAGCTTTTTAATACAGGTATGTAGTGAATTTCGGGGACGAAATTCCGTTATTAGGGGGGGAGAATGTAATACCCCGTATTTTATTAAAGAGTTGAGTTTATTTAAAAAAATTCAATTATGTGAGGATTTCTTTACTTATTATTGTGCATGCTACATTATTATATTAAGTTCATTTAAATGTGCATGTAAATTAATTGTGTATGTTAAAATAGTAAATTTATTCATTTAATTATGCATGTATTATTATTAATAATTTTATTTGTTGGTTATGCTTATATTAATCATTATTAGTTAATTAAAGTATTATAATTATGTTATAAAGTATTATAATGATATAATGTATTCTTATGTAATAATAATAATAATATAATAATAATAATAATATAATAATAATAATTATAAAAGTTTATTAATAATAATATTAGTAATAATAATAATAATAGTTATAATAATAATAATAGTATTAAAACCAATGTCATGATGAAATTAGAGATTAGGATAGGATTTCATCAATGTTTATGGGTGGAATTGAAGCCATATGGTTGGGAAGGTGGTTAGTAAATGTAAAAATGAGATATTTGTAATATTTATATTATATAATTTGTATATAAATTAGCTAGCCTACCTTAGAAAAAAAGAAAGGGAGTTAGAAACAAATTATAAATTCTAGTGAGCCATTGTAAGAGTGTGGAAAGGAAGAGAAAGAAAGAAATGAGCTTGGACCGGTGTAGGGAATTTACCCGACTACGCGCAACCGGCAGATTTATTTTAAATCCAAAAAGGCAAGTTATTATCTATTTTTCCCCTTTGAATTAATAAATTAATTGTTTAGTTTATTGATATTATTTTAGAGCATAGAGACCATGTAAGGAGTTTAATAAATTAGGAATTTTAGTTTATTAAATTTGTGAAATTTTAATTATTTAGGATAGTATATAATTAGTTATTATCCTAGGATGTTTAAAATAGCTAAAAATATTTCCTTAAGGCATTAGGAATTTTTTAGAATTTTTAGGAATTTTCCGGGGCTTTTCTGCATTTTCCGGCGACCTTCCGGCGAGTTTTCCGGTCGCCGGCAATGGGGGAGATGACCGGAGTGATCCGGTGTGTTGCGGCGTACTGCAGGTTGGTGTGCGCGCACATCCTGGCCCTTGGGAGTGTTAGATTGATCCGGTGCATCGCGGTCCATGTTAGCGCGATACACCCGGATCAATGACCGTTGGATTAGGTGTAAGGTGATAGATGGATCCGGTGTTGTGCACCCACAACAAAATCCATGCAACCACCGAATCAGGAGCCGCCGCGTCAGCAAGGTACCATTAGTGCGCGCGTGGCAGCGCGTGCGCGCGCGTGGAACGCTCCAGACGCGCGTGGCAGCGCGTGCGCGCGTGGGAGGTTCTAGACGCGCGTGAAGGCGCGTGTAAGCGCGTGCGCGTGTGAGAAAAGTGGCGGCGCGTGTGGGAAGCTCTGGGAGGCGCGTGGGGGCACGTGTGGGGTCTCTACAGCTACTGGAAATTACCAGAATACCCCTAGGGCCTGTTTTGTAAATTCCAGAACCTTAAACTTGGATTTTTAGGTACTGTGTTGGTATTTACGGGTTTAACGGGCCACGAAATTATTATTTTAATACCCGTTACTTATTCTTATGGCCGATTAATCTTTTCTAAGCATTTATTGGCTCGTTCACAATACGGATACTAATGTGATTTATTTAACGACATTGTTAAATATAAATAGTGTTATTATCTTATTAAATGGTATCAACCATTACTGTTAAATTAAATAAGGCCATGGTTTTAGTCAGATAAATTATCCATGATATCTTATGGGATGTTTATACTGTTAATCGTATATAAACCATGATTATTATGCTGTGTGCATTTCAGGAAATAAATGGACTGTTTAATTATGTCACATTTATATTATATGGATGAGTTGCCATATAGAACCATGTGAGCTGGCTAATAAGTTTAGACTCATTTATACCTTATGCATTCGTTGCTATAGACAGATGTGTGGCTGTCGGGGTATGTGGTTTAATATTATTGGCATGTGTTGCCTAATTGACATACTCGGTATATTTATTAATATTGTTGGCATGTGTTGCCTAATTTATATGCTCAGTATATTCATCAGTACTTTGAGAGGTGTTATCACTGAGTAGTTCGTTATAGTCTGTGTTGTCAGTACCGTGCACCATGTATAATAGCTGATTTCCCGGGTAGGGAAAGGCGACACTTAACCACCTAGTGTGAGTCTAAGTGATCACCGTCTATTCTGGTTGAGGTGATGTTATACATTGGATGGTTCCCTTAGGATGTATACAGATATAGTACTCATCCGATTCATAATGATTAATTTATATGATTCTCTGATTTGGGTTATAGTAGAGAGGACTTGCTCGTGGGGTTGACCCACCATTGTTGTTATTTCAGGATACGGTCAGTACCCGTTTCAAGGTTGAGGTTAGCAGTGTGGGACCACCATCCGAACTCATCTACTCTTACGATCCAGTTCAGGGTAGAAGTTTTATGTATTACTTCAGTTTCAGTTTTTATTTACTTTTGATGTTGAACTCTCAGGTTTATATTTAGGGATCCTCGACATAGGATTTCCAAGTTGTAATTGAGTACTGTATTAAATAAAGGATGGATGGATGTTGTATTATTTAGTATTCCTTTCCTGTCTAAATTCTTTATTATCATCATTTTGTATTCCATGCTTGTATATTGCCAATTGTTTTTGATATCCCTCGTTTTTCGTGTATAAGCCTGATCAACTTATGCGTGGAAAATGTGGGGGTGTTACACGTATGGACTAGATAGATATTGTGAGGTGTCTACGGTGTATCTGCGTATCGGGTTTCTGTATAGATTGCAGTTAGATTAGAACTTGCTCGTGAGTCTAACCCACTCCTTTATTATTCTTTTCAGGTACAGGACGGTTCCAGCCTTAGAGCTTGATCGTGCTTGTCGAGGACAGTCTCACTTTCATCTGATTACGTAGGACTTCTCTCGATGTTTCTAGTATTATCTATTTTCAGTTTCATTCTCAGTTGAACTTTTAGTTAGGGGTCCATCAATGGATTCCCAAGTTGTAACTTTGAAGTTTTGGAGGATTGGAGTTTCAATTTTCAGTTGTACATGGAGGATTTTATAATTAATGTTTCTTTCAGTTTTATTTTATCTTTATTGTTCTTTTTGTCATCTGTGTTCGTTTTAAAATACTTTAATTGTTTGATATTCCCTCGGGTTTGGGCCAGGGCCTGATCAACCCGTGTCTCAGATCCGAGGGGTATCACATAATGACTACTTGAAGGATTAGTGTCATCAATTATGTAAGTTTGCCCTTTCGGGTTGGCCACTGGCTGACTAGGCAGTTTTTCTTCCTTTCTATAAGATAGAACACTTGCTACTTGCCCAACTTGAACCTCTACCTTGGCTATGTCTTCAGAATGAGAATGAAGAAGTTGGGTATGCGATTTAAGTTCCTTAAGTACAGTTAAGACTTGATCTTCAAAAGCAGAATTTCTAGGAGGAGGAGGAAACAGAGCTTAAGTAGATTGATTCCTAAACTAAGGTGGACGATAGATAGAAGATTGATTGAAAGAATTATTTTAGGGTAGAGGATTGGATGGATTTTGGTACTGTCCCTGTGATTAGGAACAGTATTGCCTTGGCTTTGATTCCGCTATGATGGATTTGGATGATCTCTCCAGCCAGGATTTATAGGTATTAGAGTATAGATTATACCTTGGTCTGGAGAATGCAGAATTTACTTGCTCTTAAGGAATCTTAGAAGATTGTCCCATCATAGGACAACTATCAGCAAGATGCGATGGATTAACGCAAATCAAGCATACCTCATTTGGCAAAGAGGCATGTTGAGAAGCAATAGAAATATAGCTAGATGATAAGACTTAGTTGAACCTTCAGTTCAACACTTCTATTTAAATGGCAAGCTCTCTAGATTTATCGACTTCATAAAGATTTTCGACCTTATAGATTTTAGGAGTAAACCTGGTCCTAGAGGAAGAAGCATGTTGTATAGAGTTTTCACTTAGGGTCTCAAACAATTCCCAAAAGTTAACTGCACTCTTATGAAGGAAAGTTCCATTATTGAAAGCATCAACCATGTTCCTATGTGGATCAGGTAATCCATCATAGAAGATCTGCACCAAATGCCATTTAGCAATATCATGGTGTGGACACTTTCTCAGAAGATCATTGTATCTCTCCCAAGAATGATGAAGTTGTTCACTCAGAATTTGGGTAAACTGCATGATTTATCTTCTCATTTGTGTGGTTTTACCCATAGTGTAATATTTTTTCAAGAACTCCTGTTGCAACTTATCCCATGTGCCTATGGAATTATTTGGTAGGAAATGCAACCAGGTTTTTGCCTTGTCCTTGAGAAAGAATTGGAAGAGTCTCATCCAAAATAATCATCAAGTGGACAACTTGGTAGTTGAACACAATTCCAGAAACACATCTAAGTGCTTATAAGGATCTTCAGTTGCAAACCCATAGAATGAAGGAAGCATTTGGATCATAGCAGGCTTGATCTCAAAGTGTTTTACATTAGTGTCTGGGAATTGAAAGCACGAGGGGTAATTGTATGAAGTGGGAATGTAATGATCCCTCAGTGGTGTAGGAGTAGGTGCAGGTGGTACACAAGTTCCTGGTGCAGTTTCACCATCAGCAGCCATGTCTGATCTAGAAGATTCTCTTAACAAGTTAGAATTCTTTTTAGGTTTTCTAATTCGCCTAAGAGTTATTTCTAGTTCTGGGTCGTATTCAAGTGTTGGTTTTGATAAGGAATGGCAACCTACCATGCACTATGTTCAATGGTAAAACCAATAACAAAAAGAAAATTTCCAAGTAAAGAAAAAAACCAACAAGAACTCACAGAAGGTCCTGAAACCGCAGTTTTTGTTCCTTAAACATCTTCGTCCTCACTGCTAGATTCCTTCACTTGAAAAGAAAAATAATTAAGGTAAGCTATTAGAAAGTCCTAAAATTACAAATTAAAGTAGAACTAATCTTAAACTCAACAAAACCGTTACATAGTTCCCCGCAACGGCGCCAAAAATTGATGTGTACATAATTTATACCACTCACAATAGTATGAATCCTTTGCAGGATAGGACTACTAAGAGGGTGTCAAACCCCAGGGACTATGGTGGTTTATTGAATTTTCAATTAATACTATTTTAATTTAGGAAAAGGATTTTTTTGTTTTGTTGTGATTCAATATCATAAAAATAAAAAAATAAACAAAATAAAAGATTGAGATCAGAGAGAGAAGATCTTAGGGATTGACTTCACCACGAACCTCATACTATGGTCAACTGTTCAACCTTGGGATTTCAACACTTATGTATAATACAGAATTAAACTCAATAATATTCGTTTAATTCAATTTAAAGAAAGATGTTTCATGAATTTTAGTTAATAATAACCTATCTTTAGTTGGCACGAATTATCTACCTACCTACTTCTAACTAATGTTGTAGTATAACTCGTCTTCCTTAGGCATAGACTATAAAAATATTTATTCACAAAATACGTTTGAACACCATTACATGATCTCTATTCTTATTGTCTGAGAAACCCTTAGCCGACAATCTCACACAATAAGAATATGTTGAATATAGTTTAAGAAGAATTAAATCTAAGACGAGGTATTAATTTCTCAAAAACTAATATATTTCATTAAAATCCCAATTACTTAGAACATCTAAGTCAATTGATCAAAATCATGCAATCAAAATACATAAGCAGTTAAAAACCCAAAGTATAGAATAATCAAACCATAGTAATCGGATTCGGGTTACATCAATGCCCAAAGAGAGCATTTAGTTACTCATAACGATGGAAGATATCATCTATGTTGTTGTAGACTTCATCATCATGGACTGCACTTCTCTTCTATGGATCTTCACCTTTAATGCTTCAGAGAAAACTAGAAAACCCTAAAAGCCGCCACTAGATCTAAGAATAAACAAGAGAGAAGAATGAGAGCTTTTATGTGGCCTTGTGCATCCTTTTATAGAAGCAACTGACTTCTATCAAAGATTGGATAGGCTTTAGGTTTTCTAGGATCATCTGGGCCCGTCTGGGACTTATTAGGACTTAATTAGAATTAATACTGCAATTAAAAATTCCGACTTAAAAGGAAAGGCTCGAGCAGAGAAGCTTCTGGTTGAGCTTTTTGGCTGGTGCTCGAGCCTTTTGGATGGTGCTCGAGCTTTTTGATCTCTGCTCGATCTCTGGTAACTTGGAACTTCTGAGGCGTCTTTTCATATTCTGAGGGAGTTTATGCTTGAGCCCTTTTGCAAAAGATCAAACACCTTGAACTTCTGTGAGCAGGAATATCTATGCTCGAGCCTTTTGGCTTTGGTTACTTTTCTTGCCTCGGTGAACTTTATGCTCCAGCTAGGAACTCTATGCTTGAGCTTTTGCACTTAAGCTTCTCCAAAATCACAATTTTAACTCCAAGCTTGCTTCAGATGATCAGGGACAACTCTGTAAGCTTCAATATCAGTCTTTAAGTCTCCAGAATCCCGGTTTTATCCTTTTCTTTGGGAAAGTACCTACAAAAGCATATAAACTAAAATCAATCTAAAACTGGATAGAAGTATCACTTAGGGTCTTAACATAAGTACGTTTAGGGGCTCGAATATGTAATATTCAGTGCTCATCACCCTTGTGTGTCCTCGGATTCGGGCAAGGACCCGGTTAGTGATTCGAATCCCTGGATTTGGGTCGTTACAACTTGGGAGTAAGAATAAGAGATTCGCTCTAACTATCTAGATTTGTTTACGACTCCAGGCATAACTTGATTTCAGGGACGAAATCACTTCAAAGTGGGGAGGTTGTAAGGACAACACCCTTTTTATTTTTAGTTTTTTTCCATATTTATTTTATTGTATTATCATTTTCGCCGAGTCAAGTGCTCGAGAATAGTTTCTGACACTTCATTTGTTCCATTAGGGCATATTTTATCTTCGTGACATTATGGGGTATATTTTACACATGCATATGATTATCTTTTCATTTCAAGCATTTGTGATATTATCTTTTGAGATATTTTCATTTGGAGCCTTTGTGCGTTTTTTAAAAGTTGTGTGACTTGTGGGGGGTTGGATGAGTGACAAATGGATGGTGGATAAGAGTATGTGTGTGAGAGAGGTAATGCTAGGGTAGGTATTAAGATATTATATCACAAATATCTATTCCATTTCTTTTCTTTTAACTCACTGTTGCTCTAACCTAAAGCTCTATTTCTTTCACTTTTCATTTGTCTTCTTAACTAGCCATAGAAGAGAGAAAGCATGGGGACACATTAGGCTACAAAACCCCTTTATCATTTTTGGATTTAGAGCTCATTTTTAACTTGGATTTCTTGGGTTTGTTTCCAAGTAAGGTAGGGGTGTAGTATGGCTTTAACCGAGTCACTTCCTTGTGTTTTGAGGTGTTGTGTGTGTTGTGCATGTATAGTGTGAGTTGTGAGTGTTTTTGATGTAAGATTATTGATAACCTAGCTCATAAATGATGATATTAAGCATGCCATTGATTAGTTCTATGTTTTGGATGCTTATATGATATATATAAATGATGATATTTGGAGAAATCATGATTTACTTGTATACGGTTTATATATTTGGCTTATGTGAGATCAAATATTAGGTTTGAATATATTGTTATGCTCATTTTGATAGTATTACGAATGCTATTTTGAATGTATGTGTGTGTATATATATATATATAATTAGGTTTCTATTAACATGTAGATGGCCGAGAAAATGATGGATTCTTATTTACGAGAAAGAGGCCACCCGAAAGCGTAGCTCAAAGAAATCATGAAAAAAATTTATAACTTCCATAATATTTAAGAGAAAAGATGTTCCAAACAAAGATTAGAGCAGAAATTGAATTCATGTTATCAAATTAGGTATGGATTTGATTTAGATTTAAGAAAAAACTAGAAAGAAAAAAAATAATAATAAGAGAAGGTGGTTTCAAACGAAACAGAAATTGAATTCATGCTAGTTATTGAAATATTCAACTATAACATATAAGTTCATAGCCCTAGAGATGGGTAGGTCAGGAGAAGGGTGATTGACAATTCTGTTTAGCTGGGACAAGGATATTTTCGTCAAAAAATTTGCAATTTACAATTCTGATTACTGAGATCATTATGGTTATTCAAACAACCCACAACAATATATATATTCATGAAATGGATTCTGAAGCACCTTTGTTGTATAGGAGAGTGAAATCTATGAATGTTAGCATCATAGAAAAGGAAGATGATAGAACACAGAAACTTGTCTGTCCCTTCACCTAGGCTACCAATAATCCCCACAGGAACATAATCCATCTCTAAAATGGTGAAAACGCTTGTTATCTCTCACAATTATCTCCCTGTCAACAACTTTTGAAACCAACTTGAACGCATTGTGACAATCTCCACAAATCCGCAGATTTTTGCAGATCCTCAGTGTTACACCTTTAGTTGTCTTTAACAAGCCAAAAGAAACTGCAAGCTTTTCACTGTGGCCGCGTAATATCTCTATTTTCTCCTCTTCTTTCAATTCATGAAGCACTGAGCCTGTATCAGGCACATACCCGATTCCACTTATTTTCTCCTCTAATCTTCTCCACATCTGCCGGATTTCTTCTGACTCCTCGGACATGTTGTCACCAACAAGAAAGTTAAAAATTTTCCCTCCAATTTCAATCCAACTAAAACCAACATCCTTCTGAAGGCCTATTGCCTTCATCTTTCCCCTCATGCTTCTCACGTCATCCCACTTCCCAGATCCAGCAAATAAATTTGAGGCCAGCACATAATTCTCTGCTTTGTCTGGCTCCAATTCTAGCAACTGCTCGGCAACTTTCTTTCCTAAATCCAACTCACCATAAATTCTACAGGAACTGAGCAATGAGCTCCAAATTACAGCATCAGGTTCCACATGCATCTCATCTATAAGTTTTAAAGCATCACCCAATCGTCCAGCACGACCGAGCATGTCCACCACACATGCATAATGCTCTAATTTTGGCTCTATTCCATGCAAAGTCTGCATCTGGTTAAAATAATTCAGACCCTCTTCAACCAGTCGAGCATGGCTACATGCCGATAAGATGCCAATGAACGTCAAGCCATCAGGCTTTAACCCTACATTTTTCATTTTCTCAAATAGCTCTATGGCCTCTTTTCCTCGTCCATTAATTCCATATCCAGCAATCATAACCGTCCATGATGCTTCATCTTTTTCCTTCAACCAGTCAAATATCCTCTGCGATTGCTCTATTGAGCCACATTTTGCATACATATCTATGATCGCACAACCAACAAATATGTCATCAGTTAGGCAAGCTTTTAAAGCAAAGCAATGGGTTTCCTTTCCTAGCTGCAAAGCTGACAACTGTGAACAAGCCCCAAACACACTCGTAATTGCAATTTCATAAGGTTGAGTAGCATCTGATATCATTTGACGAAAGAGATTCAGGGTTTTATCTGGGAGTCCATTCTGTGAGTAGCCAGCAAGCATAGCATTCCAAGATACTAAATTTTTATCTTCCATCCCATCAAACAGAATCTGTGCAGATAATGGTTTCCCGCAATGAATGTAAAGTGAAAGTAGTGAGATACCAATAAATGAATCGGTTTCTAGATGATTCCGAAGCACAAACCCATGAACTTCTTTGCCATATTGTAGGGATTTCATGTGGGCGCAAGCCAAAAGTAGGCCACCAATGCTAAACCAGTCAGGATCTAAGCCGGAATATGTCATTTGAAGATACAAATCTAAAGCCTTTGGTGCATCTCCATTTTGTGCATAGCCACCAATAAGTGCATTCCAAGAGCTCACTGTCTTCTTCTCCATAGCGTCAAAGACATGCTCAGCATAACTTAGTGACCCACATTTTGCATAGGCTGCAATAAGAGCATTGGCCACCATTTCGTCATATTCAAACCCATGTCTGAGTGAATGGCCATGAAGTTCCCTTAAATATAACAATTCTGACTTCTCTAAACAAACTGGCAGGGCATTCAATATGGTGATCTCATTGGCCTTCATTTGCTCATTCTCCTTTTGCATCTTCCGCAAGAGATCAAATGTTCCACCAACATCACCTTCCCTAGAATAACCCAAAATTATGGAATTCCAAGAAACCACATTTTTGTTATCATTCTTATCAAAAAGCCTTTGGGCTTCATGTAATAACCCACATTTTGAGTACATGTCCAACAAGGCATTTATCACCTTTAGTTCCTGACTCAGCCCCAATTTTACAGCCAACGTATGAACCATCATTCCCATTTCTAGGTTTCCTTCCACCGCGCACACCGGTAATATAGTCACCAGCGTAGCAACATCCGGTATCAAACCTTCCTTGCTTGCAGCAATCTCACTGAACACATCAAAACTCTTTTGAGAAAACCCATTCTCAGAAAACCCACAAATAATCGAATTCCAAGAAACCAAGTTTCTCTCAGGCATATTTTCAAACACTCTAACAGCATCATCAACAAACCCACATTTCCCATACATTGCAACCAACGCATTACCAACAAACACATCTGAAACTATATTCATCTTCACTGCCATTCCATGAACACTTTGTCCCAAACCCAAATCCAACAGCCCTCCACAAGCCTTAATAACACAAGGAAAAGTAAAATTATCGGGTTCATGTTCCGTTACCGAAATCAACTCACAGAAAGCAGAGATTGCATCACACCATAGCTCATTTCTCGTGTACCCACTGATTAGTGCATTCCACTGGTACAAGTTCTTCCTCTGTAATTGATTGAAAACTGCGCGAGAGTCCAGAGGAGAGCCACACATGGAATACATGGTAATGATTCGTGTATTGAGAACAAAGTCGTTGCTGAAATGGGTCGATGTTGACACCATCTCATGGACTTCACGGCCGATCTCAATGTCTTTGTGGTGGCCACAGGCCTGTAACAACAAACCCATTGCCTCGGATCTGTGAGCCAGAGCAACATTACCGTAGTCTCCTTGCAGTAAATTCAGAGCTTCGGCCAGTTCTCCGGATTCGCAGAGTTTGCTGATCTTTTGAGGTAAGGACAGTTGATGGTTTGAGGAGTTGGTTGGAGTGACAGTGAGCCTTTGGTTGGTTTGTGTAGAGAGAGAAAGTGATGCTCGTGGGATGAAAATTGGGTTCAGATGATTCTTGCCTTGTGATCTGTGCACGGTTCTATGGACTGGAATTGGGTGGAGGTGGAGGCATGGAAGTGGGTGGTGGTGGAGGCGTGGGAGTGGTGCTGCCACCGGAGCCATGGGGAAGTATTTTGTATTGGTGTTTTTTCAGTTATAATCTCGGTGGATTTAGGAGTATCCGAGGCCTCAAAAGTCAAAAGTCAATTTTTTTCTATTTTTTATTTTTTAAATGTGACAGTTTGATTATGGGTAAATACTGTAAAAGCCTCTTTGAAAAAATCAATAGTCAAAAGATACATTTTAGAGGAGTAACAAAATTTTACTTTTAGAATCTCTTTTTAAAAAGCTCTTTTTTTTTTTTTTCTCTTTTTTTTTTTTTTTTTTTTTTTTTTGCGGCCAAGTAATAATGTCCCAATGAGATATGAGGTCTTCGGGCTTGTCGGAGTTCTCCGTTTAATCGGTGTGTCTCTACCGGTTAGAGTTGCTTGTTTCTTTCCGATCTAAGGTTGGGATCTTGTTTCTTTTTTTCTTTCTTCCTTTTCTTGGGTTGTCAATTTTTGTGGGATTTTGTGGTTGTGATTGTTGCTGCTCTCCTTGATTTGTGATGGGTGTTTTGTTGTTGCTGTTCTTGGATCTACTGATTTAAGTTTGGTTGGGTTGGGAGGTGGATTTTGGGGAGGGGGGTTGTATTCACTTGATGTTCCTCACTCTGATCTTCTGGTAGTGTTGGGTGGTGATTTCGTCTCTGGTTGATTGGTTGCTGGAAGTCTCCGGTATCGCCTCTTTGGGGGTGTCGGCGGTGTATCTTTGGTTGCTGTGCGCTGGTTCTTTCGTAGGGTTTGACCTAAGTGTATCTGGTTCTTTGCCTTGTTTTGGGTCCATTGATGCATTGGGCCTCCATTTTTTGGCCCTCTTTTTGGTGCCTCTTCTTTTTACTGTTACGGGCTTTCTATTAATGCCGCACCAATTTGCATCAACTGGATCTTCTTTGGGTCCAGTTCTTTGCCTCACCATCGAGTGGATTGGTTTGGTTTAGAGCCTGGGTCTTCTTCCTCTGGTCGTTTGGAGTCTTTGTTTTTTTTTTTTTTTTTTTTTCATAATTGGTTTTTGTATAAAAAGAAAAAAACGGTGTATCTTCAGAATTTTAACGGAAAGAACAACACCTTAGGGAAGAACCATTCCCAGTAAATTGAAAAAAAAAAAAAACAAAGTATGATAGTTATATAATGTCTCTAACTGAGACATTATAAACATCAAAAACGACCTCGGAGGTGGAAGTAGGACTATGACCATGAAGCCTTCGATTTCTCTCTTGCCAAATGCTCCAAAAACCACCGATCAATAATGTTTTAATCATTTTACTATTCTGTGATGAGAACCAAAGCAACAAATCGTCAATTGTAAAGATAGAAATAAAGTCCACAGTCCAACCAAGTGCATCCTTCAACCAACTCCAGAAATTCATAGCAAAAGCTCCATTCAACCATCGTTTGGGGTCTTTGCTTCCGCAATCGGGGACACCATCTATGCTGGCTTCGGCATCAACTCAACCTTTTCTTCTACCAGCGAAAATTCTTGTATGGAATTGTCGAGGATTGGGTAATCCTCTCAAGGTTCAGCAACTTAAAAGGTTATGTGGTCATTACTCTCCTACTATTCTTGCTCTTCTTGAAACTAAAGCCAGGGGGAAGTGTATTAATAATGTCCAAAGGGCTCTGGGTTTTCATAATGTGTGCATATCTGAGCCGGTGGGTCGATCTGGAGGTCTTGTATTGTGGTGAATGGATGATTTGCATGTTCAGGTGCTTGAAAAAGATCGATTTCATATTACGATGGATGATCGTTATGCGAATATTATTGCTCCTACTTGGCAAGCCCCTGTTCAGGTTCTCGTCAATATAGTTAGACGACAAAAATCAAATCTTGCAAACAAGCTCTTATTGGCTGGGCAAAAGCGAGGTGTTGTAATTCCAGGGCGAAAATTGATAAAGTAGAAGGTGATCTCCGCCGTTTCAAATCTCAGACATCGGATTATAATCATCCTCAAGTGTTACACGCTGAAAAATTGCTGCACCAGTTCTGGTTGGAGGAGGAAATTATTTGGAAGCAAAAATCTCGTAATAATTGGTTACAGTTTGGGGATCAAAATACTAAGTTTTTCCATGCAGCTACACAGCGCCGGCGAGTTAGAAATATTATCTTTGGTATTACTGATGATCGGGGTAACTGGCAGGAAGATGAGTCTCAAATCCAGTTCCTTTTTTTACAATATTTTCAAAACCTTTTTCAATCTCAAAACCCTTCTAATATTGATCAATTCTTGCGATATATTCCATGCAGAATATCTTCTGATATGAATCAAGCTCTTTTGGTTCCTCCCACAGAATTGGAAATCTGGCGCGCTGTGTTTGATATGGCACCACTTAAAGCTCCTGATCCAGATGAAATGACGTTATTTTACCAAAAGTATTGGGATGTGCTCAAAGGTGATATTGTTTCTGCTATTGTAAGTTTTTTTTTTCATTCCGGACATTTACTTAAAAGTCTTAATCATACTAATATTGTTTTAATTCCAAAGATTTTGTCGCCTACTCTCGTTACGCACTTTCGGCCTATTTTTTTATGTAATGTTGCGTATCGTATTATTGCGAAGGTGATGTCAATAGATTGAAAGTTGTGATGGATGCTATTATTAGTGAGACCCAAAGTGCTTTTGTTACAGGGCACCATATTACATATTACAGACAATATTCTTGCCACTCATGCGATCCTTCATTACCTTAAAAATAATGGAAGGGGCGGCAGGCGTTCATGGCACTCAAGTTGGATATGAGCAAGGCCTATGACCGGATTGAATGGGCCTTTCTTTTTCAAATGATGCATCGTTGGGGATTTCATGATCATTGGATTAAAATGGTTTCTGCCTATGTCTCTATAGTCACTTATTCCATTAATATTAATGGAGACTTGTTGGTTTTTTCCGTACTTCTAGGGGCTTACAGCAAGGGGATCCTTTGTTGCCGTACTTATTTATTATGTGTGCTGAAGCGCTTGCTTTTGCTATTATTCGGGCTCAACAAGCTCAGGTGTTAACTGGTGTTCGAATCTGTCGCGAGGCTCTAGAAATTTCCCATCTATTTTTCGTTAATGATTCGATTGTTTTTTGCTCAGCTTCTGAAAGTAAGGTTGCATCCTTAAAAAGAATTTTGCAATGGTATGAACATGCCTCGGGTGAATAGATTGATTTTGCTAAATCTTCCATTTTTTTGGTCTAAAAATGCCTCAAGCAGACTGAGATTTTCTTTGAGTAGGATGCTTGGTCTATCCAAGGATGGTATGCACGCTCGTTATTTAGGTGTGCCGGCCATTATTGGGCGATCTAAACGGGATGTGTTTCAGTTTATGTCTCAACATATGCTAGATAGATTGGCGTCCTGGAAATCTAATACTTTATCGGATGGTGGAAAGGAAGTTTTGATTAAGGTAATGTTAAGTGCCCTTCCTACGTATGTTATGTCATCCTTCCAACTTTCTTGCTCTCTTTGTCTTGAGTTGATAAAGTATATTCGGGATTTTTGGTGGCGCAAGTCAAAGTTCCAAAAACCTGTTTATTGGCTTCATTGGGATTTGTTGTGTAAACCAAAGAACTGTGGGGGACTTAGATTTCAAGATTTAGAATCTTTTAACATGGCATTATTGGCCAAGCATGGTTGGAATTTTCAAATTCTTCACTGTGGTTTGGTGTATAAATTGCTTAAAACTAAGTATTTTTCTTCTTGTTCTTTTTTGGAGGCACCTTTGGGTTCAAATCCATCATGGGGTTGGCGCAGCATCTGGTCTACCTGTGACGGCCCAAGGTTTTTCAACCCGGTGCGTCAGTAATGAACTGAAAGATGACCCGATAACGGATCCGAATTGCGGAAGCAAAAGATGAAATGACATCCCTAGGGACACAACATGTCTGTAGGACACCAAAGAGACCCTCAATGAGATCATGGAACCCAAAGAAAACAAATGCGGAAACAAGATTTCAAAAATGGACAAAAAGGAACCCAAGGGTAAAATGGTCATTTCAATCAAAAAGTGAGTACTACCGAGCACACCGTTGGAAAGATAACGAAAAATTAATGAATTTAGACTCAAGAATCACTTGATTCGGAGTCCGGACAGCAAAAATATCAAATCTTGAAGTCGAAGGAAGAAAAACCCTATCCCGGTTCGAGCCAAAAACTAACACCCCTCCACTAAAACTTGAATAACTTGAGCTACCAAAGGAATCTGAAACTCTAATTGGTACCATTGGAAATCTTATTTCGATGCGGTCAGTTTAGACTCAAGAACGGACCAATTCGGAGTTAAAACGAAGAAGATATGACAATTTGAAGTCGGAGGTGCAGTGCTGAACCAAGACACACAAACACACACCTATGAATAGTAATTCGAGCTCTCGAACAAGGACTTCGAGTGCTCAAATAGTACATGTCTGAGGGCCAAAACTTTCTGCCCAAACTTCGAGCGCTCGAACTCCCCTTTAGAGCGCTCGAACTCCTGTAGCTGCACCTGTAATGCAACCTTGAAATGCAATTTTGAGGACTTTCTGGGCCTTTTTTGGAAAAAAAGTTGTGAAGTAACCCCCCTTAAAATCATGTTTTCTGGTCAACTATGTCAAGACCAACATTTATTTTTCAAGTGAAATACCAAAAATGCTCTTGAGGTCTGATTTAGCAAAAATATGTAAATGAATACTACTCTAAGTGTTCATTTCATCAAGAATGATGTTGTGTGCCAAAGTGAGCATGCACACATATGTAAAATGAGTAAATACATATGTTCCAATAGCCCATGGTCACATAGCATGTTATATACAAAATACGACCTGTCAAACCTCAAATTCTCATAATTTCATAAGACAAACTATGGGATTAAACTAGCATACATGTGATATAAATGTACATGGCCCTTGGCCTCATCTTATGCATACAAAATAGACATTTTCAAGTGTTCTTAGATATACATTACACATCAAGGAAGCCATCTTAGCTTCTACAATACCATATATCCACGGTATACAAAATTTAACATCCAAAAGGAAGGAATGCTAAACAAATGCATGTCAATATACAAAAATGCTTCAAATAACTCAAAATCTTCTAAGGATGATGATCCAAGAACATGATCTCTTTACCTGAAAAACAACCCAAACCACTAGGGTGAGTAATCAAGTTACTCGTAGGAGAAGTATATGCGTATACCTTAAAGTTTCAATATCATTGCAAGATTAATATAGACGAATACAAGGGAGCATTCCACTTAACGTCTATATTCAAGGTGTTCTAAGGGATCATCTTAAGCTAACTTAAATGTTTCTTAGCAACACAATATCAAAATGGATGTACTTAATAACATCAAATCGCATATAACAAAATTTACAAGTTACAAATAGCATTGATTGTCAACTTGGAAATGAATGCGAAATAAAAATAAAGTGGAATCCTTGGACACCTAAGCTCGGAATTCTGCCGAGACCTCAACGGTTATTCCGGGCATTAACCCGCAGGAAAGACCACCCTAAATGCGCACTATCTCAATTGGGGAGAACTCATACCTCCCGTACTAGAGCCAAACTCTAGCCATATTACTAGTAACCATGTCCCAAGAGAATCCAAAATATATATCAAGTTCAAAACTTATATATATAAATAATAAGGCATATCAACCACCTTACAAGCACAAGAACTTCGAAACCACACAACCATGTCTTAGGGTTCCAAGTTTAGAATGGCATGATAGATGACAAGTTCTTAACATGATATAATGCATAAAACAATATCATTAACTTATCAATTTAAGCATGCCTCAACAATAAGCCATATATACTAAATGTTTGCATTTTAGCAAATAGCTTCTAAAACAATCATGATTATCAATAGTAATCTACTAGAATGTAGGATTACCATCACAATAGCATAGTAACTCAAATCATTAAGAATTCTATACAACTTCAACAATCCTACTCAAGATATATACACAACATACATGCTTGATCAATGAAATCCTAAGTTAATCATAAGGATTTCTTATAGTATGTAACACTACAATTCTAAAAACATGTATACAATATATATTAAACCCTAAAGGATTTCAAAACACTTAGAAAATAAACATACTACCACCCCTACCTCAATAAAGAATTGCATCTCTATAATCCAAGCTAGCAAGCACAAAATGGAAAACAAGTTTAGGGTTCTTGAAGAGGAGAATGAGAGGAAACTTTTCTCTCCCAAGGTTTTTAGTCTAAGGTGTATGGAAGGGAGCCAAATTGAAGGGGTAAGCTATGAACTAAGCTTTCCTCCAATGGTGGGTTTGTTAGGGTTCATGTGAGATAATGAAAATGAAGAAAGTAAAGTGTAAAAATGGTAAGTAGAAGGGCTAGAGATCCTCCACTCACTATGTGCTCTTGCACTACCTCTCACACACACACAATGCAAGACTACATCATGGCCTTACACTTGTCACTAATCCAATGCCTCTTCCAAGACTTAATCCTAAGCTTACACTTATCAACAATCTAATGCCTCTTTCAAGACTTAATCCTAAGCTTACATTTGTCAACAATCAATGGTTACATGTGCACCAATCTAGGCCAACACATGGATGAATCTCCATCCACCAAATGTCAAGGGATCATGGTGCCAAGTCTCTTCACCTAAATGCTAACAAATGGCTCCATGAGAGTGTGACACTTGTCACACTTTCCAAAAATTACAAAATGGTCCTTTTTCAAAATATCTTCTAAAATAAATTGCAAAAAGGTCCTTCAAACGAAAAATAATAATTTTGCATAATTACACTAAAATCCCAAAAGTTATGAATAATTACACTAAAGTAAGCATTCATGCCCTTTATGAAAAATAAAAGCAACTAGCATGCTTTTTAACAAAAGTGAAAATACCAATGTCATGGAAATTAAGTATCATGAATGCATGCACAACCGGAATCAAATCCGAACACCCGAAGTGAGGTTAAGCAAGGAAAAACGATAAACGAGTAAAAGACGAAATAAGAAAAAAAAAAAAAAAAAAAAAAAAAAAGAAAATCACCGAAAATGGAAAAGGAGGAAAAAGACCGGGTCATTACACTACCCAACCTTTGCTGAAAGTTGGGCTGCGATGGTTGGTGGGTAATGGTAACAATATTCGAATTTGGCAAGATCATTGGGTTTCTTGTTTTCTGGATTTGCTTCAACCTTGGCCTGATATTGATTTTCGTTCTATTTGCTTTGTGGCTGATCTTATAGATCCTAATTCTCAAACCCGGCGGCTGGACCTTCTGTATCATTTCTTTCCTGACTCGGTTGCCCAGGCTATTGCTCGGATTCCTATTAGTCATTATGATAAAGTTGATGCTCCTTATTGGGCTCCTAATTCTAAAGGCAAGTTTTCTGTTAAATCTGCATATAGATTAGCTCTTTCTAATAATGTGGTGACTGGGACGTTACCTACTGTGTCTGATGGTGCTTTTTCTTTGGCTTTGGATGTTGTTGTTTGGTGGAAGTCTGTTTGGCGATGTGATCTTCCTTCTAAAATTAAGCTTTTTTTGTGGCTCTGTTGTCATAATGTTTTACCTACAGGGTGTTCTCTTTTTCATCGAGGGTTGGGTCTCATTCTTGTTTGTGCTAGATGTGGGGTTGAGGATGAAGATATTGTTCATCTTTTTTTCAAATGCCCTCATTCTAAGCAGGTGTGGAAACTGTCCCCGCTTCGCCTGAATTTTTCAAATATTGGTTTCAATTCTTTTTTGGAATGGTGGTTGTATATTTTACGTCATATGGGTCATTTTAACGATGCTAAATCTTGTTTGGGACTGAACTCTTTTTGCCTTTGAGGGTTATAGAAGGCTCGTAATCGGTTTGTGTTTGAAAAAGTGTTATGGAGTCCTTTCCAGGTTGTGCAAACTCCAGTGGAAAGATATTAGGAATTTGTTGATTTGCGAATGCGGTGTAGGCAGATTGTGGGTGGTCCAACTTTGGATCTTTCTTCCCCTTCAGTTTGGAGTCCTCCTTTACCTGGCCATATCAAGTGTAATGTGGATGCTTGTTTTTCAGCCGTTTCCTCGATGGGTGGTGGCGACGCAGTGTTTCGAAACTCGAATGGCTCAATCCTTTACAGTATAGTGTTTCAGTCTTTTCCGGCTGCTTCGGCTTTGGTGGCAAAGGCTGTGTGTCTTCGCAGTGCTATTTTTTGGGCTCAACAAAGTCTGAATTCCTACAGTTAGCAATACTAAAGGAATTCCTTAAACACTCATTGAAACTGTTATGACTAGATACAACACAAGAAAAAGAACAGAAAAGTATATTTAGAATGTGCTGCACCATCGCTATTTATAAACTTCTAAAAGTTACAAACCAAAAGTCACATATCTTCTGAATAGTTGTAACCTACTCAGGAGTTGCAAACCAAAAGTCATATATCTTCTGAATAGTTGTAACCTATTCAGGAGGTGCAAATCAAAAGTCATGTACCATCTTTATAGTTGCAACCTATTCAAAAGGTGTAAACTAAAAGTCACGTATTATCTAAATAGTTGCAACCTAAAACCAAAAATCACACACACACACACACACACATTACAATATATTTAACAATCCCCTACTATATTGTAATATATTGGTATCCAGTCGATATGATATTATCACGCATACAAGAAGGTATCTTTCCATTTAAACCTTCAATTAGTGTAAGTAAGATAAAGTTTTAATGAAGAACAATGGTGGCCTTAGCTTAAACTAAGTCTCCTTTTATTAAAACCGGAAATACTACACACATGATTCTATCCAATTTCTATGAGATGTTCATATTTTCTTTAGCACTATTATGGCCATGTGTTCATCCTGGTTTCATGAACATTTACAAGAGTAAACCTTAATAACCCTTGCTAGAAGCGGCACCATTTCATATGTTCATATAGGAGAAGTTCCAATATGTGTCCCTGCTACTATAGACACTTCAAAATTTTGAACTTCTTTAAGAGTATATAACTCATCCTCAAAACGTAACAGTTTGCACTGAACATCCTGGAAAGGGCAGTTTATATATATATATATATATATATATATATATATATACACATTTCCAGCGCTTATACAACCACATATCAGTAACTTGTTATTACCCATTAAACTTTGGACTAGTGATATTCTAGTACAAAGTCGGGTTACCATTACTGGTATTTTTAAGAAAGGGTTTCAACCCCATTCCACTAGACGTAATTTTTACCAAAACTCTCGAGAATCCCTCAGTAAGAGGATCTGCTAAGTTATTACTTGACTTAACATATATAATGTTTATAACTACATCAGTTATTAATTGTCTAACATGCTCATGTCTCAAATTGATATGTCTTTGATTTTCCATTATATATTTTATTATATGTTCTAGACATAGTTGCCTCACTATCGCAGTGCAAAGAAATAGATGGCATCGGTTATGGCCACAACTCTATATCTAATAACAAATTTCTCAACCATTCTGCTTCCTTGCTAGCTGCCACTAATATAATAAACTCAGATTCCATTGTTGAATATGTTATGCACGTCTGTTTCTTAGATGCTCAAGAAATGGCTCCTCCACCAATTATAGGGGTGGCAATTAGTGTTCGTGGGTCATGTTTGTGTCATGTCAATGTAAGGGTATTATACTAAATAGGTAAACCCAAACCCAACCTATTTAATAATCATGTCAAGAATCCTCAACACTAACCTAACCGTTTATTAAACAGGTAAACGTGTTAACTGGTTTAATGATTTGTTTATTAAAACGAGACATTAAATATTTAATCAAATACTAAATTATAGAAGAAAAAAAAATGTCATAATTAACCCAAATATTCAAAAAAAAAAAAATCATAAGACATAGACAGGGTTTATATTGAAATGACTTAACTATCCATAGTAATTGGGTTTAAACAGGTAATATATTACATAAGTCATATTCACAATTATAACATGTTGAGCTAAATGGGTCATAAACGGGTTACATGGGTTGAATCCCTCAACCCTAACCCAACACGGTTAAGTAAAAAGGTTAATCGTGTCGACCCTTTCATGACCCAAACCCGTTTATGCCAAACCCAAACCCTTTTAACTCGTGTCGTGTTGTCATGTCGTGTCATAGTTTGCCACCCCTAACCAATTATAAATATCCATCCAGATGTGGACTTATTATCACTAGCATTAGTAATCCAACTAGCATCTGAGTATCCTTTTAGTAATGCAGGAAAATCATAATAAAATAATCCTTGGTCCACTATTCCCTTAAAATATCCAAGAATTCTAATAATTGTTTTCTAATGAACTGTACTAGGATTACTTGTGTACCTAGAAAGTTTGCATACAACAAATGCTATATCTGGCCTTGCAGAATACATAACATACATCATACTACCTATAACATTAGTATACTCAAGCTGTGCAATTACTCTGCCAGAATTTTCAAGCATTTTAATACTTGAATTATAAAGGTTACTAGCTTCTTTAATTCCAAAATAATTATATTTAAAAAGCATATTTTCAATATAATGAGATTGACACAATGCATACCCCTTTTCATGTTTCTTTACTTTAATTCCTAAGATAGTATCTACTTCATTAAGATCTTTCATTTTAAAACATGAAGTTAGATACTTCTTAGTTTCAGAAATACCTCTCATATTTGTTCCAAAAATTAGTCAGTCATCAACATAAAGACAAATAATAACACCATAATCATATGTGAATTTAGAATAAATACATTTATCAGCATTATTATGCTTAAAATCAAATGATAGCATCACATAATCAAATTTCTCATGCCATTGCTTTGGTGCTTGTTTTAAACCATTTAATGACTTTACTAATTTGTAAACTTTCCTTTCATTTCCAGGTAAGACAAAACCTTCTGGTTGTTCCATATATACTTCTTCCTTAAGATCACCATTTAAAAATGCAATTTTTACATCCATTTGATGCACATGTAAATGATAAATATAAGCCAAAGCCATAAGAACTCTAATAGATGCAATTCTAGCCACGGGTGCATAAGTATCGAAATAATCAATACCTTTCTTCTGTTTAAAACCCTTGGCTACTAATCTGGCTTTAAAGGTTTGAATAGATCCATCGGTGTTATACTTTCTCCTAAATACGCATTTACAACTCACCGGTTTTGATCCTTGTGGTAATTCAACTAAAATTCAAGTTTGGTTTGACAACAATGAATCCATTTCATCATTTATAGCCTCTTTCCAAAAAGCTGCATCTCTTGAAGTCATTGTTTCAGAACATGTTTTAGGATCATCTTCTATATTCAATAAAATTGGTAGTTTATTAAGAATTTTATTTTTATCCCCTTCTACTAGAAATATTATAGCTTGAAATGAAATAAAATCAGGATCTAAAGCCTTTTCTTTTCTAATTCTTTGACTTTTCCTAGGTATAGTCATTTCATCATTTATTTTCCTTTTGTCTCTAAGAGATGTATTAGATTCCAAATCATTTGATTTTCTTTGAATAGGTTCAGACAAAAAATCATGACAAAATTTATTTTCTATTAACATAACATCTTTAGATTCAACAATGACATTAGAATTTAAGTTTAATAGCCTATAAAATTTAGAATTTTCAGCATAACCTACAAAAACACTTTTTATTCCTCTTGGACCTAATTTAGTTCTCTTTGGTTCTGGAATTCTATAAAAAGCTAAACACCCCCACACTCTAAGATATTCTAAGTTTGGTTTTCTTCCTTTCCAAATCTCATAAGGTGAAATATGTGTTTTTCTAAATGGAATTCTATTATGCACATGACAAGCAGTAAGTAAAGCTTCACCCCATAGATTTATAGGTAATTTAGCATTCAACAACATTGAATTAACCATATCAGCAAGTGTCCTATTTTTTATTTTAGCCAAACCATTCTGTTGTGGAGTGTAAGGTGCACTTTTTTGATGTATTATTCCATGTTCTTCACAATAAGCAGAAAAAACATTAGAAAATATTCACTACCCCTATCATTACGAAGAATTTTTATTTTCTTTTCCTTTTGATTTTCAATCTTAGCCTTATAACGTTTAAACATGTCAAAAGCTTGATCTTTACTAGCCATTAGATATACATAAGTAAATCTAGAACAATCGTCAATAAAAGTTATAAAATATCTTTTTCCCCCTCTAGTTAATTTTCCATTTAATTCACAAATGTTAGAATGAATTATTTCTAATAGTTGTGAATTTCGATTGGCTTTAGGAAAAGGTTTCTTAGTCATTTTTATTCAATGCAAATTTCACGTTTATCATTGCAATCATCACTACAAGAAATAAAACCATGCTTTGACATATACTTTAAAGATCTAAAATTTAAATGTGCTAAACGTGCATGCCAAATAGAAGAAGAGCAAACAATATAAGTAAAATGACTTATTTTATTAATACTTAGTTTAATCATTCCGTCACACGCACAATCTTTCCCAACAAAAATTCTATTCTTAGACAGAATTAACTTATCAGAATCTAACATAGCTTTAATACCACTCTTATACAATAAATTTGCAGATACAAGATTCTTTCTAATTTATGAGATATAAAGAACATTATGCAATGTAAACTTCTTTCCTGAAATAAATTGAATTTCAACATTCCCTTTTCCCAAAACTTTGGCGGAGTTGTGATTTCCCATCAGAACTTCTTGATCATCTACAGATTCATAAGTTTTGTAATGTGATTTATCTTTACAAACATGGATAGTAACCCCAGAATCAAGCCACCAATCTAAAGACTTAGTTGTTGTTGCCATGTTCAATTCAGTTATCATGCTAATTTGCATTGCAAACACCATAGCAACAGGATCTGAAATCTTCTCTTCCATTACATTAACATTGTTTCAATTGTTGGCATTCTCTTTCTTTTCATACTTTTTGTACCTTCAATCACGAATAAAATTTCCTTTCTTTCCACAATGGAAACGTGGTTTAGAAGGATTTTTATTCTTATAAGGATGATTCTTCTTGAAAGTCCCTTTATTTTTCAACTTGAGGTTTTTCTGATATTTATTTGATTTGCTTCCATCCACATAATTCACTTTGGAAGAATCTTCAACATAATATTTCTTATCATGAATTCGAGTTTCTTCTTCAATTCGCAAATGCTTCTGTATTTCTTCTAAAGTAAATTCTTCTGTCTTATGCAAAAGTTTCTTTCTATAATCATTCCAACTAGAAGGTAACTTTGAAATGATAACCCCTACTTGGAAGGATTAGGGAAGTATAATTTTCACTCCACGAAGCTTTGTGAGTAGAACTTGTAATTCCTGAACTTGATTTAAAACTGACAAATTATCAACCATTGAGAATTCAAAGTACTTAAATATTAAAAATTTATCCGTACGTAGTTTCTCAGTTTTGTACTTGAATTCTAGTGCATTCTAAATTTCTCGAGGAGACTTCATAGGAGTATAGAGATCGTAGAGTCGGTCTGAAAGTGTGTTCAGAATGTGACCTCTGCAAACCAATTCATCTTCATCTCATTTCTTCCTATCTTCAATCATTTTCTCTGTATCTTTATCTGTTGACTTTGGGAATGGTTGGAGATTTGGATCCAGAACATATGAGATTTTAAGAATAGTGAGTAAGAACATTAATTTATCCTTCCAATGGGTAAAGTTAGATCCATTAAGCACACTGATGTCAAACAAAATATAGACTTTTAGGCGTGTATTCACTTTCCTTAAAGTGTTATTTGCCCCTACTCAAATTGAGTTTGCTAACGGGTTCTGTAGCAAAACACTCCTAGGATACAACAAAGTTTGAATTCCTGCAGTTAGCAATACTGTAGGAATTTCCTAAACACTCGCTAAAACTGTTATGACTAGATACAACACAAGAAAGAGAACAGAAAAGTATATTCAGAATCAGAATGTGCTGCACCATCGCTATTTATAAACTTCCAAAAGTTACAAACCAAAAGTCACATATCTTCTGAATAGTTGTAATCTATTCAGGAGTTGCAAACCAAAAGTCACATATCTTCTGAATAGTTGTAACCTATTTAGGAAGTGCAAATGAAAAGTCATGTACCATCTTAATAGTTGCAACCTATTCAAAAGGTGCAAACCAAAAGTCACGTATTATATGAATAGTTGCAACCTAAAACCAAAAATCACACACACACACACATATATATATTATAATATATTTAACACTTAATATTAAAGACTTGCAATTAAAGAAGAAAAAAATATTGAAAAGTTAAAAGCACATTTAAAAAATGCACTTGCCAATCTTATTTTACTTATAAATCATTTCTAACAATATTTTTTTCATGAAAGTCTTATCAATGAAGAACTTTTATATTAGGAAGTTCTCCCAAACAGGGTTGGTCTTGGGATACCATTCCACTCGCTCAGAGATTCCATGTTAGCAACTTAAGCTTTGCTCACATCTTGAATGAATTCAAAGATATATTCAAATTTATTTTGCAAACATTTGGGAAGTAACTGTCTTTCGGGCATGCCTTGTTGAGTTTGGTGAAATCGATGCATACCTTTCATTTGTTGTTCTTCTCTGCACCACCACAACGTCGGTAGCCATTGAGGGTGTCGAGCCCAGGTTTTTCCCCTCTCAGCCCCATTTTTCCCAAGGGTACAAGGAGAGAAACCCCACTCGAGCTTGATCCCCCCCCCCCCCCCCAGGTTGGAGGTCAACTGTCATGTGCCGGCATTTACGTGCGACAGGTATGATTTGGAAGCTGAATTGAATTGATAGGGCCAAATTCAGAGACTTTTGCATAGTTGCTACCTAACATTGAGTTTTGGTGTGTTAGGTCACCAAAGGTTGGGAAGAATTTGGATTGAATTTGGGGGTCCTGGATGACTCCCAGTCTGCTTCACCAAAGATGGGATTCGGGGGTTTATTTATGCTTGGGGAAAGTGTTAGGCACCCCAAGACGCTCGTACCAAGTACGGTTACCTCAACTCTGTGCTATATTCCATTTCTATTCATATATAACCAATTCCAAATCATTGTTTTATACAAAAATTAACCATATACAAATATAAAAATTAACCATGTATATGATCCACACCTTACATATTTACTTAACCAAAATAAAACAAAAATTCTTCATATCTTCTTGCAACTTCTTCTTCTTCATCAACCATCCAAAAAATATAGCGGCAACAAAAAAGGTAACTGCAACCCGCAATCCTAACTTTGACCTACAAAGATAGTTGAAGTAAGAGAATTAATGTAAAGCATTATAAAGGTACTTTGAAAGACTCTTCGTCTTAACTCAAGCAAAGCAAGTATTAATATAGTCTTAACTCAAACAAAGCAAGTTCAGTGTATCATGGAAATAATCCCAAAGCAAGGATTAACATGTACAAGTACTTTTGAATCAAGTCCTATGGTCTTAACTCAAACAAAGCAAGTTCAGTGTATCATGGAAATAATCCCAAAGCAAGTATTAACATGTACAAGTACTTTTGAATCAAGTCCAAATTACGAAAGTTTAGTATGAAATTGGACTCGTACATTATTTGATAAAGCATTCAAAATCACAAGAGAAGATGATAGAATAAATTCCCAAAAGGAAATTGGGAAAGCAGTTGATCAAATACAATGAAAATGACACCTCAGGAAGGGAATTGCCGACAAGCATCTAAAACCCTCTTGGTATAATACAGTAGTCTGAAGTTCAAAAGAAAACACTTCAGTTTACTAAAAGGTGTTAGATGCAAAAAATCCATCCACGTAGTTGATGCAGCAAGGACTGGTAGGCTTATCCCATTAATTTTCTAGTAGTTTCAACCTAGCCTTTAATTAATAATTACAAACTAATTGTAATAATCACTTTGTTTATTTGCTTAAGAGAGACAATATCATGATCATAATGGTGATCATTTACCAGCTTGTTGCAATAAACAAATTGAATCTGTCGCCTATGTATTTACTTTAGGGCATGTAATAATTTTCATGCTCTAATCATGTCACTAGCCCTTCTTTTACAGAAAAAAGTAGGATACTAAACAGTTTCTTGACATGAGAGGAAACACAACAGAGATCAACGAGAAAGCAAAGCCAGTAAGTGCAGTATCAAAGTTGACTACGTTATACATGTAAAAAAAGCATTCAATTTCAAATGAATATCATTTTGGCACTTAATCAATTGACATAAGGTCTCATTTACATGAGAAATATTATAAAATGAGATTAAAAAATAATAATAATATTTATATATATAAATTGTTTTGAGGCATAAATTTGAAAGTGAGGCATGAAGGATATATATATATATATACACACACACACACACACACACACCTAGACATTGAGGTGTAGGGTTGAAAAAAACTTTTTGACTCATATGCAATCAACTTTAAATCATGCATTTTGGGACTTAATCAATTGATAGACATAAGGTCTCCTTTAGATGATAAATTAAAAATTAGTTGGAAATTGTGTTGATGTATAAATTTGAAAGAGAGAAAGAATTATGAATAAGTAGGTAAGCTTTATTGTCACTATCAAAATTAAGACATTGAAAAAGTCAATTCGGACAGGCTTTGAAACAACAAAATCTAAATGGTGAGACACAAAATAGTGGGACTCTAGGCTTTATTAAATATTCAAACCCACTAAATATTCAAACCCACTAAACTACTAAAGTGTTGATTTTGATAGACACTAATTAAAAAAAATGGTCACTTAAGGCACGTGACCCCCTATACACCGCAAAATTGGTCACTTAAAGGTACGTGACCCCCTTGAGCATGAGTATAAAAAGCATTAAAAATGTGTAATCATAAAAGAAATGTATCACTTACAAATTTTGATGTACTTGATAGGCCATGCAATTGAAAATCCTGTAACAAATGCGTCTTTCAAGTCAAAGCCACGAATTTCAGGCCTATATAAAGGCACACTTGAATCTATGAGATCAGTGATCCACACTCTCCAGCAGTCAGAACCAACGTCTGCTGGAGCAACCAGGATATAATGGAGTTTCAGCGTATTCCAACGCCTGTTTGAACTCATCCTCTCTATTTCCACTGGTGGGCTCTGTATGAGCATTGTCTTCACCATCAAAATTATATACATCTCTAAACATCTCATACATCTCAGGTATTTCCACACCATCATCACCATCATTTTCTAAAGTTGCACTCCGATTCTCTCCATGTAAGACCCATACAGTGTACTCAGAATTCATTCCTTTTATCACAATGTGCTCATACACCTTATCGAAGCGTTGATATATTGAATTTTTACAACGGATACAAGGGCATAAAATGCTTTCTCGATTCCCCGCATTAAGTTTAGCCCAATTAACAAAACGTTGTGCTCCAGTTTTATACTCATCTGAAGCTCTACAGTTGAAAATTAATAAAAATATTTTTTATTATCACAAAAATGACAAGAACAATGTCTATGAGTAAGGTTATTTAAAGTTATAATAACCTGTCATTAAGGTGCATCCAGCATTTGTCCATTGATTATCCTGAGTAGCACCATATTAGTTGACATTAGCGTTAGCATAATTAATGTGACATTAGCATAATTAATAAACCTCTCATTTCTTTATCAATATTTTTCCAATTTCCTGGATCATTAATGTAAAAAGAAGATTATCATTCTCATTCAGATATTCTTCATTTATCAAATCTTCAAGTTCATTCACATTTTCTTCATTTTGATTCTTATTCCTATCTTCATTCATTAAATCTACATGTTCATTAAGATTTTCTTCATTCCTATGTTCTTCATTCACCAAAAGATTATCATTCTCATTCATATATTCTCCATGTTCACTCGGCTACACATATAGATGGATAAAAAGAAGACGAAGAAAAGAAAAGAAAAGGAGTTTAATATAAGAAAATTACAAGTTATTGCAAACTTGTGCTTGTTAGAAACAACTTGTTGCTAGTGTCGTGACATAATCATAAACTATCCAGAATTGACAATGAGGCCAATTTTACTGATCAAAATTTTAATAAAGAAAAAGAGAAAAAAGAAATGAGGTCAATATTACACGCTTAAACTCTCAAAGAATATAAGAATGCACACAGAATTAATGTACTATAAAAAAATACTAAATACATCATACATATTCATATTTCCATAATTTATTCTCTCGTGGTAGATAATCAAAAGGATGCCATGACAGAGGTCACATGGTCTACAGACATCAGGAAAACAAAACAATAAATAAATAAATTAAAAATAAAACATTTTTATAATTTCATCTAAGTCTCATTGTGGTGTATTAACACTCGTGATACTTAATACTTCTATATCCATACATTTTTAAGTGATCAACATAGCTAAACTTTGACAGGTTGTGCGATGCTGTTTTAGACTCTCTGTAACTGGCATTGGGGCCACCAACTGATAATTGTTTAGATAAAGATTTAGTTGTGTCCTCCTTTCAAGTTAGATAGTATTTCAAGAAACCTTTTGCATGTTGAGCTGCAAAGAGTTTATGCGTATTATATACTATTTTGCAGATCAAGAAGCAATTTCATCGTGCCAAAATTGTTCCTATATGTAGGGTGGATGCGAGAGGTTTGGTTATTGAGGTAGGTTGCTACATCTGGTTATGATGAACGGGAATGGTATATTGTATTTGTGTCTAAAGCTCAACCCCACAATGATCAGGCCCCCAAGCTGGCCAAAAAAGTATATGCAAAACTTGAAGTTGATTTCAGTTCAAAGAAGAGGGAAAGGTAAGCCTACTGCTACCAATTATATGGCTTCTTTTGTTTTTCTTAATTATAGATTGAGTTTAATTTTTGAATAATCTAGTTCACGTATCATATATCCATTAGATACTCTTCCTTTCAGAACAATTATCTTTTTCTTTTTCCCCTGTGAAATTTAGAATAGCTATCTTCATTAAGATCTGAGTGTCATCATTTAAATTTTGTAAGAGAAAAATAGGAAATTGTAAGTGTCACTAAGTTACGTAAAGGATTATTTTAAAAGGTAATCAATTTTCAAAAACTTGATTTTCATCACTTTATGGTTATTGTCCTTTCAATCATCATCATCATCATCATAATCATCTTTATCTTATTCTTCTTTTCCTTTCCGGTGTAATTACCCCTTTCTATTTCATTGCATTTCTGCTAGTTCCCTCGTTCTGCCTAGATTCCTTTCAAATTGAAATGGCTCTTTGGCCTGGATCTGAATCTCAACAGTGTTGTGTTTGAGTCATCTAAAACATTTTGGCCCACGATTGGTACAAAAAGCATCATATTTTGACTAACATGATTTCATAAGGTTAAGGTCAAGGGTGATTTTAAAAGATTTTAATAAACTGAAGGGAAATATAAAAGGAGTACTTACAAAAGCCCCTTGTTCTCCCTGATGGTCTAAATTTTATTTATTTATTTATTTATATTTATATATATATATATATATATATATATATATTTTCACTCAGGTGCTGCAAATTTGATATACATGGACCCGAAGCAAATTTCTGGGATGACTTGGAATCCAAAATAGTGGAATGCATCAAGAACACACTTGACAGGCGTATTCAGTTTTATGAGGATGAGATTCGCAAGCTCAGTGAACAGTGCTTCATGCTCATTTGGAACTTTTGTAACTTTTTCATTCTAAAGGTAGTTACAGTGGTAAAACTATCTTTATAGTGACTAAGAGATTGTTATGTACGGGCGCTTGGCTGTAAGGAGATATCATACTTCAGTATTGTGGATTTTTTTTTTTTTTTCAGAAATTCGTATTGTGGATTTTCATGATCCCTGCTCATGTAAACTTAGTTGAATTATATAGCACATCTGGAGAAGTTTTCAACAGAAAAGAAAGAATATGCCTCCCATTGAACATAGGTGGTGGCCGACTAACTAACATTAACTCGTGTCCTCTCAGCCATGTGTTCATAATTACATAACATTCTTATTCAGAGTATTTTCTTTCTAGAATATTCCGAGTTATCTAGTGTTTTTTTCTCTATTTATAGTAAAGCTTGGCTTTCATGTTTGAGATGGCTCATCTTCATAAAGATTCATTACGTGAATATGACGAATTGGAACTCTGCTATTTGGAAACAGGTGCTTAATGTTTATGTTTCATCTCTTTCTGCCGTCAATGTTTTTTATGGTTATTCTAATTATGTTTCCAATTCCAGTTGCTTCTGAAATGTAATAGATATCATTTACCTGTCAACTATTAATGGTGTCTCTAGAAATTTGACTGGTCTTAGCCTGTTTGTCTTTTATGCATTTGACTTATGGTAGTTCTCTTAAGGGGAAGAAAATCCTTCATGACTAAATATGAAGATAAGTACATGTTCATTTCTCTGTCATTTGAAAAGAAGGATAGAAGCTTTGGAAAGTAATTATGTGGGAAAAGGTTCATCTCAACAAATTAAGGACAATAACAATGTCGGGATACATTTGCTAAACAAAAAGACAACGATAGGTGATTGGCCCAGAACTAAGAGATGCATTGTAAACTAGAATGACAAAAACCAAACCCTCTCTTTAGATTTATTGTACAACTGAATAAAGAGCAGAGATTCACTAAACCACCAATAAAAACCTTAAAGATTGGCTAATCAAACCAATAAAACCTCAAATTCCAAACCACATTCCCCAAAATCAGAGTCAAGAACGAGAATAGAGGCGATTGGGGAGGCTGAAATTAGTGATTTGCCCTAAAAAAATTTATATTGAATAATTGAAGAATGACTTACCAGGGCCTTCAGCTTGTTTAAGACTCAAATTCAACCCAAATTTACCAATTAGTCTTTCAAATCCTGCAAAGGGAGATCCTGTTTCACCAAATAGGATTTAGTTTGCAAAACAAGAATTACAGACCTTATTAATTGATTTAGAAAAAAAATAATAAAACAAAACCCATACATACAAGTTCGTAGCTGCAGAGAGATGGCTTGAGAGTTGAGAGACACCGGGACAGAGCCTGAAGCTTGCGAAAGGCGAACCCAATCGAACTGGAACAGCGGGATTTGGAAACTGAAGGATATGGGTTTTGATCTTGAACAATAATATATGATATGTCGATATGGGTTCTGATTCTTATAGATTTTGTAGTTTACACTTGCAGAGATAGAGAGAGGGTAACTTCAGAGCAGAGAACGAGAATAGAGATGGAGGAGATTTGGGATGCTGAAGTGAGGAGAACGAGAATAGCGATGGAGGTGATTTGGGATGCTGAAGTGAGGAGAACGAGAATAGCGATGGAGGCGATTTGGGAGTAAGGAGAACAAGAATAGAGATGGAGGCGATTTGGGGTACTGATCGAAGTGAGGAGAAGATGAGGCGATTTGGGATGCTGATCGAAGTGAGGAGAAGCTGAAATGATTTGCCCTAAACTATGTGCTCTGTGTACGTGCGAGGCTATATATATTTATGTATATAAAAAAAAAAAAGATTAATTTTTTCTTTAAGAAACTAGCGGGAATAAAACCCGCCTTCTATATTCAATTTCTACCACGGTGCTCCACCGTGGTAGATTGAATTACTACCACGGTTTTCCATTAACCGTGGTAGAAAAAGCGGCACAAAGGGCGCGACCTTATCCCGCTAAAATTTAGTGAAATAACCTCACTTTCTACCACGGTTAATGGAAAACCGTGGTGAAATAAATTAACTTTCTACCACGGTGCTTTTATAACCGTGGTAAAAAATATAATTACTACCACGGTTTTAAAATAACCATGGTAGAATAAACTTTCTACCACAGTTTTGAAATAATCGTGGTAAAATATAAATTTTCTACCACAGTTATTTTATAACCATGGTAGAAAGTGTTTTTTACCACGGGTATTTTAAAACCGTGGTAGAAAGGGCGTGGTAAAAAACTGTTTTTCTTGTAGTGTTGGATTTAGAATGCAAAATGGATGTGTGTGTGTGTGTGTGTGTGTGTGTGTGTGTATGTTTATTTTGTGTGGCTTTGAACTTGAAAATGGACACTTGATTTATAAGACGTTTTATTGACCCGAAAATGCGCACCTTATATTGAGGTGGCTTTTGATGATCCAAAAATAGCCGAAATGGTCATTTTATTTTGAAAAGGGTTTTACTACTGAAAGTGGCAAAAAATGGCCATTTCAGTAAGAAAAAGGTTTTTCACACTGAACAGGCGGAAAATGATCACTTACCATAAAATGGGTTTTTGAGGTATCAAAAGTGACCAAAACAACCACTTTGACACGAAAAAGGTTTTTGGTGCCAAAAAAGGCGAAAATGACCACTTACTTAAAAGTGGGATTTTGAACAAGTCGTAAATGACCGAAATGACCATTTTAACTAAAAATGATTCTAAAAGTGTTGAGAACCGATAAAAGTGACCTTTTGTAAATGAAATGTCCATTTTCAATTTGAAGCCGATTTTGATGTCAAAAATGGTCAGGGTAGATCAAGGTGGTTATTTTTGTATAGAAAAATGTCGTGAATGTCCGATGGTTAATGTTTATGAATGTCAAAAATGCCCCCGATGGTTTCGAATACGAAAAGCTATCGATAAATCCCCGTGAAAGGATAACCTTTTGGTTAACTTTCGAGAGGTCGTAATAACCTCACGATAACCACTTTTTACGTGTATGAAAATGACTACGACAACAGAAAGCTAAGAATGTAATCATGTTGTCGTAGGGCACGCGTGTGTTCGGTGTGTGCTCATTGTGACGGCCCTGGATTTTTCAACCCAGTGCGCCCTATGATGACTCGAAGGATGATCGGATAACGGATCCTGAATGCAGAAGGGAAACAAAAGCAGGGTCTCTAGGGACATATAACATCCCTAAGACACAAAAGTGACCTTCCATGAAGTCACCGAACTCAACGAGAACAAAAATGGAAGCAAAAGTTAAAAATAAACCAAGTATGGCCCCAAAGGCAAAATAGTCCTTTCACACAGAAAATGAAGTCTCTAGGGATGCACGTCATCTCTAAGACACGAATGTGACTTTCCATGAAGCCACGTAACACAAAGAGACAAGATGCGAAAGCAACGTTTTAAAAATAGACAAATGCAACCTTAGGGGTAAAATGGTATGTTTAAAACAAAAATGGGTACTACCGAGCACACCATTGGAAAGATAACGAAAAAATAACAAATTTAGACTCAAGAATCACTTGATTCGGAGTCCGAACGAAGGAGATATGGCCATTTGAAAACGGAGCGTCAAGGCTGCCAAGAGGAGGGCACCATGGGCGCCCACGGCACACGCCGCGTGCGTGCTTGTGCACGCCCCCCACGCGCGCGCACACTCAGTGCCCTTGACAGCAGCCACAAGGGGCTTGCGCTGATTTTTGGGTTTCAAATGGAGTGTTAAGAGCTTAAACGACATTCATTTCAAATGGAGTTTTCTACATGACCATGTGAAAAGAAGTTTTTATTTTCAAGTGAAATACCAAAAATGCCACTTAGATTAGACTTTTTCCTAAAAAAGTGCGCGCACCAAAAAATCTAAATCTGTGATTGATTTCGGACACTCAAACAAATTTTTTTAGAAAAACACAAAGAAGGAACCCCCCTTAAAATCATGTTTTCTAGCTGACCATTTCAAAAGAAACTCTTATTTTTGAAAAGAAAATCCCAGAATGCCCTTAAGACCAGATTTTGCATAAAACCTAAAAAAATGAAAGATGCTTTTATGCTCATTTCATGTCAAGTGATGTTACGTGCAAAAACGATTATGTACGCAAACGTAATATACATATTTACACGCATTCCAATGGCCTACGGCCTCAATGAACACTAAATACAAAATATCACATGTCAAACCTCAAAACGTAAAAAATTTCCTTAATAAGCAAAATATTAAACCAAAAGAATATAAGTGAAGGCAAAAGACATTTTGGCCCTTGGCCACACGTCATACATATTAAATGAGTCCTCATGGGTGTGCTTAGGCACACTTTACATAATCCGAATTGAAAATGACATGCTAAAACCCCAATTTCATAATATTTCCAAATAAAGCATGAAAAAGAAATGAAATACATGTGATTCAAAGGTTCTTGGCCCTTGGCCTCATTACATACACATTAAGTGAGTCTCAAAAGGTGCACTTAAGTGCACATTACATAGTTCAAATAAAAGATACAAGTTTCGGCATATTAAACCAAAATAATGCAAAAACATGCTAATAAATGCATATAACAAATACACCAAAATGCTCCAAGCTACTAAACAAGTCTAAGGATGTTATGTATCCCAAAATAGAGTTTTTATACCTGAAAAAGATCCCAAACAACTAGGGTGAGTAAACAAGTTACTCGTAGGAAATGAATATGCGTATAACCTAAAGTTTTAATGGTTTTGCAAGTTTAGTATAAATCGATCCATGTGATTCATGCCACGAAACGTCTATGTCTAAGGTGAGACTAAGGGAGCATCCTAAGCTACCTTAAAGCATTTCTAGCATAAATCACAATATTCATGCAATTTAACAAAGTTGGAGAACCAAATACATAACGACTAGTTACAACTCCATGATATAATCAACTTGAACTTAAAATACGAAATTAACAAGAAACAACAAGTTACATCTATTTAATGATATCAACTTGAAAGTAAAGTACGAAGTCAATAAGAAACAACAAGTTACATCTATTTAGTGATATCAACTTGGAATTTAAGTACAAAGTTAACAAGAAACAACAAGTTACAACTTCATATAGCTATCAACTTGAAACGAAAAAACGAAATCAAACAAAGGTGGATACTTGGACATCAATCAGATCAGACCAGCACATGGTTACTTTAGGGTTACTAGCCCATGGATAACCTCCCTATGTGCGCACTAGACTGTAGGGGGAACTCGTATCCCCGGTACTAGAGCCATGCCTTAGCCGTAGTCATAACAACGATATCCCAAATTTCCAAAATTAACAAATTATGCAACAACGTATATATCATATATATACAAGCTATAAGCCACATACCATGCATAAACAAGTTGGAATACACACAAGTCATGCCCTAAATTATCAACTAATGGCATACGAAATGTCGAATCTTCAATGTGTGATTCATTACACGTACAAGGCATATATCACATAACATGTTAAATGATCTCTTCATCAAAGTAAGCTACAGATACTAAACCTACGACAATTTAGTAAAAAGCTTGCAAATCAACATGATTAACATTCTACAAGTTCTAGATTCATGATTTAAGTATGAAAACAATATCAAATACAAGACTAGATCATTAGAACAATTAAATAGAAATTAATTAAATAAAAATAATTAATTTCTCTAGATTTTAAAACTCATCCAAATAATTCCAAATTAATATATGTCAAAGATCATGCCATGGTTATTACATATATCAAGTCAAATACCTAATTAAATCAATGGAACCACTAACTAGAAATTAATTAATTCATTTAATTAAAATCTCTAGATTTCAAAACTCTTCCAAATGGTCTCAAATTCATATATGCTAAACACTAAGTCATGGTCTAATTTAATAACATGCCTTAGGTTGATTTCATACAAGATACAACCATGTAAATTAAATTTCGTACAAATATAACTATATACAAATTCTAGATTTTATACTAAGACATGCATACAAGTTTTACAAAACCCCAAAACACATAAAACACTAAGGGTATAAACATGAAAACATCCCCTACCTCAATTTGAGATGAAATCTCAAATGATACCAAAATGAAACCTCTCCGAATCCGATGAAACTTCAGGGTTACGAAGGGGACAATGAGGGGAACAACAAGCCCTCTTGCAAGAACACCCAAATCCAAACCTGAACTCAAACCCTAACCTCAAAAATGGTTAAAATCGGAATCTAAAAGAAAGGAAATGACGGCCTCGTCAAGGCCGACGATAAAGCCTTCATCGGTGAGGGAACAATCAAAGGCTAAGGAGGTTAAATGGAGGAAAGAAGGAGAAAGGAAGAGAGGGGCATAGCTTCAGCCATGGGGGAGAGAGAAGATGACTGAAATTTTCTCTCTCCTCCCCCTATTTATATTATTTCCAAAAATAACCCCTAAACAGGCCCCGCGCTACCCCAAAAAGTAAAAATTGTGCAAACGCTCTCAAATGGGAAAAGTCTGTGAACAAAAAAGAACCAACATAAGAAAAAAATGAACAACAGAATAAACAACCTTAAAAACTGAGTTCCGAGCAAAAAGATATGCCCTGAACAAATTTGGAGGCAACTGGGTCCAAAATCCCAAAACTGGGAAAAATGACCGGAAGGCAATTCTAAGAGTACACGACTCGACAAAAAGTAAAAATGAATCCCGTACGAGGATCCTAGCCCAAAACAGGACACTTGGCATTAATTTCGTTAATTGTACAAAAGTCCCTCCATAAAAGGATAACTGCACAAATGACCCAAAATGAAAATATCTTCCAAAAGATACTTTCTTAAAAACCCCTGAAGCAAAATATCTTCAAAAGATATTTATGAAAAAACCCCAAGAAAGAAGAATGTTTTCGAACAAACTTTGCATCCATGCCCCTACGGACAAGTGAACAACCAACGTACTTTTCTACAAAAGTAAAGATACGCATTTCATGGAAACCAAATGGAATGAAGGTATGTGAGGTCGGAAATCAAATCTGAGCACAAAAAGTGAGGTTATGGGAAAGAAGTGACAACGGGAAAAAGACGAAAAAGAAAAATGTCCGAAAAAGAAAAGAGGAGACAGCACGGTCTTCACAAGGACGATACCAATCTCCTAAAAGAGTAAGTGCCGGAAACTATTCTCGAGCACTCATGATGATCTGAAGGGTCAAAACTCGGGCTCAGAAAGGAAAACATCAACGAAAAAAAAATATCCGTAAAAACAGGGGAAAAGAAAAGAAGGAAAATGACAGGGTCATTACACTCATTTTACATCAATAAGTAAATTTAAAGATATAAAGCATGTAAAAATGTAAAGACGAGCAATAATGGACATGAAATGCAAAGCAAGGCCAAAAAGTGATGATCCCAAGTATGATGAGCTATCGGTTAGTCCCATGAAGGGATAACCCTTTGGTTATCTCCCCAAAGGTCGTAGTAACCTCACGAGAATCATCTTTTGCTTCCCGTTGTCGTAGGACAAACATATGAAATTGTTTGTGTATTACATCGAAAGTAAACTAATAAACTCAAATTTTGTAAATATACACAAATATCAAAGCAAAGAGAGCAAAAATGAACTTAAAGCATGAAAAAGTAAGCTAAACAAAACGAAAAAGAAAGGTAAAGAAGATCGTTACCCCACTTTGTTTGAAGATTTTACTCCGTTCTTTAAGCTTTTGATGACCGGTGAGCTTCTCTTTCAAAGTGTAGAGAGAGAGAGAGGTGAAGTGTGTATGTATGTGTGTAGAGATTTTATGTGTGTTCTTGGTGCATGTGTGTGTGTGGAGAGAGAGATCATTTCTAGAAATTGGCAATTTTTCTAGAAAAAGGGACCTTTGAAATGAATGGGTTTCTATTTATAGACCACGGGAGAACAAAAGAGCAATATTCCAAGGACCAAAAGTGCAATTTCCGTAGACTTGTTTGTAATTTCCCGAAAAGTACGTTTGATCCGACGGAGGAGAGCAAAAGATGAAAATGAGAGGGCCATATTGAAAACAGAATGCGGCCCAAGGCTGTCCTTTTTTTTGCTTTTTGGTTTTCTCTCTCTTCTGTCAATGTCTCTTCTGCCCCTGAATTTCTAGAAACTGCATCTTTTGTGACATTTTCAAATTTCAAGGACATTTCTTGGGATTTTTTACTTCATGATGACCTCACGCTGCTGATGTGGCATTTTCATCCCTTCTGCAATTGCTGGAAATCCCTGTGCAATGCAATTTTACCTCTTTTACCCTAGAGGAGGGAAATTAGGTCAAAGTGGCCCCAAACCAGAGCATGGCCAATAGTATAACAGTTTCTAAGGTTTTTGGACCTTATAAATGCAATAGTGATGTTCATTTGTCCATTTGACCTTTCAGAGGAAAAGTCAAACCTTGGGATTGACCAGTTGGTCCCTCTACTATAGAAACTTGGTCAAATGTGAGGTCGAGGTGAAAGGTAGGCAATATTATAGTGCTTTTTTAGATTTTTGGACCTTCTAAGCATAATGGTAAGATTTGTGGATGAGGTTGACCATCGTTATGAGAAGTCAAACTTAGGGTTAACCGTTCGGGCTCCTACCAAGGGCTTTAGTCAAAGTATGTGATGAAGAAGGGTGGAGACCTTAAGGAGAGGTGTAACTAAGGGTATTTGAGTGCTCTAGACTCAATGGTGAAGATCGTTTGTCATTCTGACAATCAGATCACAGGGTTGTAGTGTAAATTGCCAATTTTACCCTTTTTGGGGAATTGGTGATCGGGTGTCCGGAAGTGTGTAATGTGATTGATTGAAGTGTTTTGTGTTGTTAAGTGATATTGTAAGTGTAATGGTGAAGTCCGATGTCCAATCGGATGGTCTGATTGTCTATTTTCATTTTTTTATCGTAGGCGGGCCCTACCGGGGAAATGGTCACGGGAGATGGAAACGATGTTCTTTCTCAAGGTTTGGAAGATTGGTAGGTTGAAAAGGGAGGGTAAAACTGGAGTGTCTACTACTGCCCCTATTTGTTTTACTTTTCTTGAGCAATGTTAAATAAAAATGTAGACAAAAACAGTTTTTGTCGTCGGTATGAAAGAGAGGCCGGGTACGGGGTAGTCCAAGATAAATGTCGTGACTCGAGGGACTGGTTGAGGACTAGTGAGTGTGTTTTTAAAGTGGTGGGTGCATTTTGTAGTACTGCATGCGAGGCTACAATTTTGTCCCTGAGGAACCCAGGAGAACCGCATGAATCCACATGGTGTTGGGTCCCTCTCTCTTTTTAAATGGTGGAATGGCCATTTCTTAGTCATTTTAGCCAAAGTTAAAGGGAAAGAAAAAGAGAGAGAATGAGAGGGATAAGGGGATGAAGAGAAGAAGAAGAAAGAAGGAGGGTGCATACCTTGGTGATCTAACCCCATGCTGCTTCTACCTCTACTGTGATCTTTCTTCAATCATGTGGTGTAATCACCTGGTCATTTCCTTCTTTTCCTTTTTTCCTCAGAATTTTATGGATGAATTTTTTTCGTTAAAATTTCTTTTCTGGGTTCGATTTCTTGTCACTTAGTGTCATCTCGGGTACTCGAAAATGGTTTCTGAGGCTCTTTCCTTTGGATTGACAACTTCCTTTAAGGACTGCATCATTTCCACATTTTTTGTTTTTGACACTATTCACTTTTCGTCTTTTTCCCGTTTGTCACTTTGTTGGCACAACCTCACTTTTCGTGTTTGGATTTGATTCTGGTTTTGCATGCATCCACGATATTTAAATTCCATGCTATGTGTATTTTTACTTTCTTAGAAAAGCATGCTAAGTGTTTACTTTTCTTGTAAAGGGTATGGATGTATAACCTTTTTGTAATATTCTTAACTTGTGGGGTTCTAGTGTAATTAAAAAAGTAATTATTTTTCATCTTAGGGACCATTTTGCAATTTAATTTCAAAAATATTTTTGAAAAGGACCTTTTTGTAATTTTTGAAAGTGTGACAAGTGTCACACTCCTATAGAACCACTTGTTGACATCTTGGTGGAACCACTTGGAAGCTTAATCTCTTGACACATGGAGGGTGTAAATTAACCCATTTGTTGGCCTTAGATAGGACCACTTGTTAGCTTGGATGAGTGACAAGTGCATGCTCCAAATTAAGTCTTGCAATTATTTTTGGGCCACTTTGGGATTATGGTTTTAAAGAAAGGTTTTTGTGCAATTGACCAAACTTGTATGTGTTGACCATGGTGTAAGATCACATAGTGAGTGAAGGATTTCTATTTCCTCCACTCACACTTCATTTCATTGTTTCATTTTCTTCCTCACCACAAACCCTAGCCACCATTAGAAAAGCTTGATACTTAAGCCTTGACTTTGATTTTTGGGAACCTTCCATTGATTTCCAAGCTTAACCTTGGGAATACTTTTTGTTCCCCTTATCCTCCTCTACATAACCCTTGAAGGGTTTTTCATTTAGTGTTGATTTTCCTTGGATTCAAGGAGAACAATCCTCTTGTGAGGTAGGGGGTGTTATAGTTTATTTTCTAAATGATTTTAATTGCTTTTGTAGTGAAATACAAGTTGTATGCATGTTTTATATCAATTTGAGAAATAAATGATTTATTGTAACTTGCATATAACTCACTTTAGACTTTATATATGGCATGGCCATGACTTGATCTTTGTTGTATATTAATTTGGGGTGATTTAAATGAGTTTTCAAATCTAGAGATTTAATGAATTTAAATTGATTTAAATTCTACTAAATTGTACCTTGCTTGTATTCCATTTTTGACTTGATATATGGCATGGCCATGACTTAGTCCTTGTTATATATTTATTTGGGATCATTTAAACAACTTTTGAAAAATTAGAGATTTAATTAATTTAAATTAATTAAAATCTACATGATGGAGTCTTGCTCATTTCGATGTTTTGATTTGATATATGTAATGAGCATGCTATGTTGTTTAACATATATTAATTTAAGGTTATTTGGAATTGATTTAAAATCTAGAGACTTTCCATGATTAGGTTGAAAATCTCTTAAAAGGTAGTATATTTAACTACCTTGTGAGCATGTTACTAACTTGATGTAGAATTAGTACTTGTGGCTCCTTAAAATGGTAATTGGACTTGGCATGATATTGAATATCATTGACTTGTAAAGCTTGTTTAAATATATATCTTGTGTAGGTATATAGCTTGTTAGAATATTACAATTGCTTACCTTGAAAGCTAGTTACTAAATTGTAGCTTATTTAATACTTGTGGCTTAGGATGGTAGTGTGGCTCAATTGTTGTAAGATATTCTTGGTTTATGTATAAATTGCATATTGAGGACACGACATGTCATATGCTATTTAGACTTGAATTCTAGGACATGATTTGTGTGGATTCAACCTTACTTGTGCATGGAATGTGGTAACTTGCATTTGAGTTTGTATAAGTTTTGAACTTACTGATTTTGGAAAGCTTGTGATGACATAATTTATTTGATGGCTAGGGTTTGGCTCTCGTACGAAGACAATAGTCTTTGAAGATATAAGAAATTTTCTCTCTCTAAATTGACAGAGTTTCGTTACACTTCAAGAATTTCAATCCCCTTTTTTCTTCATTTTTCACCTATTTATAGATTGTTTACAATATTCTAGAAGATCCCTAACTAACTTCCTCCATCAGGCCCATCATTGAAGCTTTTGCATCCATCGATCCATTCGTCATCTAGGCCCTTATCCTTACTCTTCGGCATTGGGCTTGCCTTATGACGACTTGGTTTAGGCCTATGTCATTTGCCTGGCCCATTCTTCATCATGTGGGTTAGATCTGGCCCACGCCGTCTTTGGGATCCTCATCTGCCCCCATAATTACTCCTTTATTAATTAGGGTGTGATTATCAATAGATCTAATGATGACTTTGACAGCTAATAATGATTCGACGGCTCAAGACGATCACGTGGGGCATCGAGCGGTCGGCCTCGGAATTAATGTTTTTAATTTTTGAATCTTCTTAACTCCCTGACGTCTCGGTTAATGAGACCACTTCCCCTTTATAAACCACTCTTCATATCCACATCTTCCCTTGTCGTACCCCCCACAAATCACTGTTAATCAATTTTAGTTCGTCCTCTTAAGGCAACTCGGATTTTTCTAGTCAATCCAAATATTCTCCGGCGAATCCAGTGAAAGGTTCTTCTCTCTCAATTCTTTTGCAACATCCCTCGCTGATCTACATCTTTTCAAGGTTAGTTTTGTTTATTCTTCTTAAAGTATTTGCACATTTTCCCAAAGATCATAACGGTCAGCATCATGCCTATAGATTTGGATATTCTGCGTATGAAGCTCCATCTCCCTTCCAACATTCACCTTAGAGAATGTCCCAAAGATGTTAATGTCAGAACCGGTGCCGATCTTCTTCCCGATAAAGTCTTATTTTCCCTTCATCACCTCAATATTATTAGATTCCCTCTCCACCCTTTCTTTTGCTACGTGTTCAATAAGTTGAAACTTTCTCCTCTTCAAGTCAACCCCAATTTTCTTAGGGTTCTGTCCGTTCTATTACTTCTGAATCGTGACAGAGGCCTAGATCTTGACTTGATTGATCGCTCCTTTGCTACAAGGTCAGCAAAATCAGGCTGGAGGATTCATATTACCATCTTTACCCCCTTGAAAAGAAATCCATCTGTACAGACAAGCTTAATTCTGAAAAGGGGTAAAAAAAGGGTATTATTGGCGTTCGGGGTGCTTGGTTTGCTCCGGCTGCCAAGGACTATCCTATCCCTACAGCCTTCGGTGAATGCTCTGTGTCTTCGTATAAAAAATACAAAACCCATAAGGTAGACTCCCCTTGTGAAATTTGCATCCCTCGATTATGTTCGTTTCTTTACAATTCTTTGGATATCCCACAGGATAATGAACTTAGTTATAACATTTGCAGGGATAGGACCAATTATCTAAAGGAGTACGTTCTGAATGACATCCCTTCTTGTTTGGAACTCCTCACATCCAAGAACTTAAGTGACATATCCCTTCTCGGCAGCACAATGAGCCAGCTTCAGATTCCATCCTTCAGCAGGAGGAAGGATCCTCCCAGGATCAATACTGCTCCTGTATTTTCTTCTTCTCCAGCTTCGGCATCTTCATCTGCCACCAGATCCAGCACTACCCCAAATGTGGTGATTGTTCGCCCGGTCGTCACCGTTCTGCCTATTATCCAGAACTTTGTCCCTCAATCTCGGAGTACCACTGCCCCCGTTGCATCCGTCCAAGATAAAGAACGGTGAAAAAGACCTCAGCCTGAAAGCGAAGGCAGCCCTGATGATACTCCTCTGACAAGGAGGATTAGTACCTCCAGGCCAGGTTTGCCTATCCTACCTCAGGTTAGGCTAACTACTCCTTCCGGGTCCGGCACTGCAGCTGGCTCCTCTTCTGGTGAGGCTCTGTGGACCCCAAAATTGGTCCGAGCTGACGGTTCGGTTGTGAAGCCGAGTGAAACCATGTTCAAGGAAGGTCAGATAGCCATGGCCTATTACAAGAACATGTGGTCTCCTAAGGACATTGAAGTCGCCAAATCTATATCCCAGAAAGAGGTCTTCAGCCGTTTTCCTCTTGCAGCCATGGAGGTAATTCCTCTCCCTTTTCTTTGTGACCCACCTCAACGTCTTTGGCGAACTTTTTTACCTTAGAATTGGCAGCCTCGACACGTGGTCGTGGGTTAGATTCCCACAGACGACGCCATTGAAGATGTAAGAAATTTTCTCTCTCTAAATTGACAGAGTTTCATTACACTTCAAGAATTTCAATCCCCTTTTTTCTTCATTTTTCACCTATTTATAGATTATTTACAATGTTCTAGAAGATCCTAACTAACTTCCTCCATCAGGCCTATCATTGAGGCTTTTGCATCCATCGATCCATTCGTCATCTAGGCCCTTATCCTTACTCTTCGGCATTGGGCTTGCCTCATGACGACTTGGTTTGGGCCTATGTCATTTGCCTAGCCCATTCTTCATCATGTAGGTTAGATCCAGCCCATGCCATCTTTGGGATCCTCAGTCTTCTAAGTCATAAGTGCGCACTAGGTGGTACCTTATGAGTCATAATTACCCAAAAATACTTGCTTGGTCTAGCGACCGAATATCCTAGTCTTTCCACTATTTGTTTTCGCATTTAATTTCAAGTTGTTAATCATGGATTACTTATGTCTTGAGAATTGATGCTTACTTTGGGTATTGGAATCTTATTTAGTATACTTGAACTTGTATACTTGTTCCATGAGTTTAAATTTCATTTAGTATACTTGTGCTATGTATACTTGTCACATGTGCAATCCTATTAGTTTAGTATACTTTTGTTTGTGTACTTGATTTACGAGCTTTCCTCATTAAATGTATACTTGAGTAAATATGCTTAGATGTTGTATAACTTGTTTTTATATGGTTTAGTATACTTGGAAATGTATGCTTATTTGTCGTATAACATGATTTAACATTGTTTAGTACACTTGAGCATGTATACTTGTATGCCGTTGTTCACTTTAAATTGCATGAGTAGCTTAGGATGATCCCTAAGACTCACTTTGACATAGACGTTAGGTGGCATGATCCTTTTGAATTGTTTCAAGTTAATGTAAAAATCTGTGAAGAAATCGAGTCTATGCATGCTCATTCCCTATGAGTAAACTTGTTTACTCACCCCGAAGTTACTGGGCTTTTATTCAGGTACAAAGACTTGGTTCGTGATTTTCATCATTGCCTGGATGATTGTAGACTTGAAGGTTTTAATTCTTGTAAAGGTTGGCTTGAAATGCCACTTGTAGCCTTATATGTTAAAACTTGCATCCTTGATTCCATATATGTAATGTGTACATGAGTACACCTTTTACAATATATTTGACATGTATGAGATAAGGCCGGAGGCCAATGACATGTATTTTGCATCCTATGTAATTTTTGACTTCATGGAATATTGTGAAAACATTGAAAAATGCCAAGTTATTGGTTCACCATGTTTGCACCGGGTGTGGGAATTCCATTTTTATTCTTTCATAGGGTCTCATTAATCATGTTTGAAATATGGCCAAGGGCCAAATGGTAATTTGAAATCATTTGTCAATTTTGGTTTTCAAATTTATCATTTCATGTGTATTTTTGCCCTTTTGGCCGTTGGCGGGTCAGATTTTGCATCAGCGGTATTTTCAAGCCATGGACTATTGTAACACGTCCTAATAGGTAAGTTACATTTGCGTGTATGATCGTTTTCAAGAAAAACCTCATCCTTGGTGATTTGAGCTTCCTATGGACTCATTTTGTATTTTTATTGCATAATCCGGTTTAAGGGTATTTTGCGTATTTCACTTGAAAAATAAAAATTTTTCTTGACATGGTTATGTAGAAAATGTGATTTTAGGGAGGGTTTCTTCTTTGTGTTTTTCCAAGAAACGTCGTCTCGGACACAAAAACCCCATTTCAAATTCAATTTTCTGGTAAGAAAATTTTTGCTTGCTGTCAGGCTCATCTAATCGATTAGATGAGCCATCTAATCGATTAGATGGTCTTTTGTGAGATTTCCAGCATTCTGTTTTGGCATCTAATCGATTAGATGGATCATCTAATCGATTAGATGGTCCTGAGTTGTATCTTTTGACCCTTTTTCTTCATTTGATCATAACTTTGTCATCCGAACTCCAAATTGAATGAACTTTTTTTTTAACTTGACTAATTTTTCATCGTCTATCCAACGGTGTGCTCGGTTGGGCCTAGATATTCATGGATAATTACCAGTATACCCTTTTAGCCTTAAGTGCTCATTTTCTTCGTCTTGTCGTTTCTCCTTCGTCCAGACTCCAAATCATACGATTCTTGAGTCCATCTTGATTAATTTTTCATTGTATTTCCAATGGTATGAATGGTAGCACCCATTCTCAGGTAAAATGACCATTTTACCCTTGGTCCATTTCTTGTAGGTTTTTGAAAACCTTGTTCCCTTCTTGCTTTCTTTAAGTCTCGACACTCCACGGGAAGTCACTTTCGTGTCTTAGGATGACATACATCTCTTTAGACTTTCAATTTGTGTGAAAAGACTATTTTGCCCTTGGAGGCATGCTTGGTCTATTTTTGATCTTTTTTCTTCTGTGTTAGTTCTCATTGAGTTTCGTAGCCTCTTGGAAGGTCACTTTGGTTTCTTAGAGACGTATTGTATCTCTAGAGACTTGGGTTTTATTTTTGCTTCCACATTCTGGATTCGTTATCAGATCTATGTTCAATTCATCACAGGACGCACTGGCCTAAAAACCAAGGCCGTCACAGGTGGTATCAGAGTTCTTAGGTTCGAAAACCTTAGGACGACGGGTTTTGGGTGCATATTATGCTTGTGTTGCCATGCTTTATGTGTTTAGTTGCTTCTTAATAACATGTTCACGTGTTTATGTGGACGTATGTTTAGAAATTTACTTTAACTATCTCAGCATGATATATATGACTGTTGCTTTAGTATATTGTATGTGCTAATCTGTCTAAGTATATTGTATATACTTATAGGTCTCAGTACATTGTATATGCTTGTCTGTTTTAGCATGTTGACTTATGTTTATCTGTTTAGCATGAGGGTTATGCTTGTTTGATTTAGCGTATTATATGTGTTTGTTATCCTTAGCATGATGTATATTGCGTGTATCGACATGCCTTATGTGATCCTTTACTACTTGTGTGGGTATGTAGTCCATTGTTGTGTTTCATGTTAACTGTTTATTTTTATGTCTTGTTTAGGCAATGTGGGTTGTCTTAGCTTGGTTGGTAGAGATTGATGCTAAGGCATCAACTCTTGGATTTTCGTGGTGACCTTAATGTGATGACATCATTGGGGTCTTGTTTCTAGCGTCATGGGATAATGAGTCGGATTGACTCAAATCCTTCCTTGGGGATTGGGAGGTTCATTTTCTTGAGCCTCAACGGCGGGGTTCTTGTATCTTTTCTTCTTAAAGTGATGGTTAGGGATTTGATAGGTACGTTGACCTAAAATTCTTCTTGTCTTGCCTTGGATAGCTCCTACGAGCTAAGGTTGGGGTATGAGTGTTTCCGTGTAATTAATTGCATTGGTGCAATTAATTGTTCTCCCTTGTTATGGAAGACTTGGGATTTTGTGTTTGGATTTCGATAGGATCCTAAAGAGTTCTCATCAAACTCATAGGCATCCTGAGTTGATTTCTTTTTTTGGTGTCTCATAATGGTTAGTATTAGGACTATCCATTACATTGTTGCTTGTTTTGTGTAGCGTTAGGACTCTACCTTGTGTTTAAGCCAGTCTTGGGAAAGACTTGTAGACTCTTTGTTTCAGGGACCCTATTGTTCATTCTAGGAGATGATTCATTTCCTTGCAGTGAGGGATTGGACTCATCCAGGTTTTTGGGATTCACTTTCGGTGAGTTTGTCCTTCTGAGAGGCATTTCATCCCTTCTTGCTTGTGATTTTGTGGGATTGTTATTTGCATAGTGATTCTTACATATTTATATGCCTTGTTGTTTTGAGCATACCTTAGACACTTGTTGGGAGATGTGATTATTTGGTAGTTGTGTAATGATATAAATGATGTGTTTTCCATTTACTATATCTGTTTGTCATGCTAGCATCATAGGTGATGTGTAGCATGTCTCTGATGCTTGACCCCTATGTGATAGGTAGCATATTTGATTACCGTTGTACACCATGTGTTTAGTTGTATGGTGCGTGGACTTTTATTTACATTTAGTATACTTGTACCTAGTGTGCTTGCACGTTGGTTATTTCAATTCATTTTGGTTTAGTATACCTGAGCCTGTATACTTGTCTACTATGGATTTAGTACTGCTTAGTATACTTGTAGATGTATACTTGTACACATATATTATATTTTTATTTCGATATTTCTTAGTATACTTGTGAATGTATACTTGCATATGTATATATATGTTTCATGACTAATTGCTTTATTAGTTTATTCCTTTTTATCATTCCGCATTATGCTTGGGGTTGTATTACCTTGGTTGTTGGGATTGTATGTGTGAGTTGGATCCGATGTCTAGATTTCTAAGCGTAACCTTATTGTAGGTCAGCTTTAGGATGACGTGGAAGATTTTGGGTGCATTGTCTTGTTGGGAGTCATTATGGCTAGGGCGATGATGATATTGTTTCATTTTGTAAAGTCCGATCCATTGGCTTTAGGGCATAGACTTGTCAGGCTTTGGATTCATGACTGATGTGGTTGACAAAGGTGTTTTGAGACTTGGGGTTGTCAGTTTTTCCAGTATTGAGGATTTAAGGCCTTAAGCGTAGCGGTGTCTATGACATTGTTGTCAGAGTTTTGGATTGGCCAGAATGGTCCGGCTGGACATTTTGGACCATATCGCAACTCTCACAGAATGCCTGGTTCCCGTGGTGCTTTTGGTAATGATTGTTTGACATTGATGTCATTTGTATCAATAGCTTTCACGGGTAAGCTTATTGAGGGCAGATGACGAATTAGGGCTTTATACTGTCATGCTACTGTATAGGTTGTGTGTGGTCGAGTGCTAGTTGCCGTTGATGCTACCTTGCATTACCTAGCTAGTAATGTGAGTGTGGGCGGGCACTTGACACTGTGGATGCTACCATACCTTGGGTATGTTGTAGGTGAGTTCTAGTCGCTATTCGTGTTGCTATGTTGCTTCTGATTATGTTCTTTGTTTCAACGTGTAGTTGCCTTGGTCTCCTTTGGAGTGGTTGACATTGGGTTAGTATGTCAACTCGTTGGAGAGGCGTTTTACGGTTCGTGGTTTCTTGTCGTTTCGTTGATCTTGGAGTTGTCCTTGGGTACCTTATGATCCATCTTTTGGTGCGACCTTGTGTACGGTCCTTGTTCGGTTCTTTTGGGACTGTTCCTGATTTCGGGGACGAAATCTCTTTAAGGAGGGTAGGTTGTAATGACCCGGTCATTTCCTTCCTTTCCTTTTTTCCTCAGAATTTTACGGATTAATTTTTTTCGTTGAATTTTTTTTTTTTGGTTCGATTTCTTGTCACTTAATGTCGTCTCGGGTACTCGGAAATGGTTTCTGAAACTCTTTCCTTTGGATTGATAACTTCCTTTAAGGACCGCGTCATTTTTATATTTTTTATTTTTCGACACTATTCACTTTTCGTCTTTTTCCCGTTTGTCACTTTGTTGGCACAACCTCACTTTTCGTGTTCGGATTTGATTCCGGTTTTGCATGCATCCACGATATTTAAATTCCATGCTATGTGTATTTTTACTTTCTTAGAAAAACATGCTAAGTGTTTACTTTTCTTGTAAAGGGTATAGATGCATAACCTTTTTGTAATATTTTTAACTTGTGGGGTTTTAGTGTCATTAAAAAAAGTAATTATTTTTCGTCTTAGGGACCATTTTGTAATTTAATTTAGAAGATATTTTGGAAAAGGACCTTTTTGCAATTTTTGGAAAGTGTGACAAGTGTCATACTCCTATAGAACCACTTGTTGACATCTTGGTGGTACCACTTGGAAGCTTAATCTCTTGACACATGGAATGTGGAGATTCATCCATTTGTTGGCCAAAGATTGGACCACTTGTTGTCTTGGATGAGTGATAAGTTTATGCTCCAAATTAAGCCTTGCAATTATTTTTGGGCCATTTTGGGATTATGGTTTTAAAAAAAGGTTTTTGTGCAATTGACCAAACTTGAGTGTGTTGACCATGGTGTAAGATCATATAGTGAGTGGAGGATTTCTATTTTCTCCACTCACACTTCATTTCATTGTTTCATTTTCTTCCTCACCACAAACCCTAGCCACAATTAGAGAAGCTTGATGACTAGGCCTTGACTTTGATTTTTGAGAACCTTCCATTGATTTCCAAGCTTAACCTTGGGAATACTTTTTGTTCCCCTTATCCTCCTCTACATAACCCTTGAAGGGTTTGTCATTTAGTGTTGATTTGCCTTGGATTCAAGGAGAACAATCCTCTTGTGAGGTAAGGGGTGTTATAGTTTATTTTCTAAATGATTTTAATTGCTTTTGTAGTGAAATACAAGTTGTATACATGTTTTATATCAATTTGAGAAATAAATGATTTATTGTAACTTGCATATAACTCACTTTAGACTTTATATATGGCATGGTCATGACTTGATCTTTGTTGTATATTAATTTGGGGTGATTTAAATGAGTTTTCAAATCTAGAGATTTAATGAATTTAAATTGATTTAAATTCTACTAAATTGTACCTTGCTTGTATTCCATTTTTGACTTGATATATGACATGGCCATGACTTAGTCCTTGTTATATATTTATTTGGGATCATTTGAAGAACTTTTGAAAAATTAGAGATTTAATTAATTTAAATTAATTAAATTCTACATGATGGAGTCTTGCTCATTTTGCTCTTTTGATTTGATATATGTAATGAGCATGCTATGTTGTTTAACATATATTAATTTGAGGTTATTTGGAATTGATTTGAAATCTAGAGACTTTCCATGATTAGGTTGAAAATATCTTAAAATGTAGTATGTTTAATTACCTTGTGAGCATGCAACTAACTTGATGTAAAATTAGTACTTGTGGCTCCTTAAAATGTTAATTGGACACAGCATGATGTAGAATATCATTGACTTGTAAAGCTTGTTTAAATATATATCTTGTGTAGGTATATAGCTTGTTAGAATATTACAATTGCTTACCTTGAAAGTTAGTTACTAAATTGTAGCTTATTTAGTACTTGTGGCTTAGGGTGGTAGCGTGGCTCAATTGTTGTAAGATATTCTTGCTTTATGTATAAATTGCATATTGAGAACATAACATGTCATATGCTATTTAGACTTGAATTCTAGGACATGGTTTGTGTGGATTCAACCTTACTTATGCATGGAATGTGGTAACTTGCATTTGAGTTTGTATAAGTTTTGAACTTATTGATTTTGGAAAGCTTGTGAGGACGTAATTTATTTGATGGCTAGGGTTTGGCTCTCGTACGAAGACAATAGTCTTCTAAGTCATAAGTGCGCACTAGATGGTATCTTGTGGCTCGTAATTACCCAAAAATACTTGCTTAGTCTAGCGACCGAATGTCCTAGTCTTTCCATTATTTGTTTTCGCATTTAATTTCAAGTTGTTAATCATGGATTACTTGTGTCTTGAGAATTAATGCTTACTTTGGGTATTTGAATCCTATTTAGTATAATTGAACTTGTGTACTTGCTCCATGAGTTTAAATTTCATTTAGTATACTTGTGCTATGTATACTTGTCACATGTGCAATCCTATTAGTTTAGTATACTTGTGTTTGTGTACTTGATTTACGAGTTTCTCTTATTAGATGTATACTTGAGTAAATATGGTTGAATGATGCATAACTTGTTTTAATATGGTTTAGTATACTTGGAAATGTATGTTTATATGTCGCATAACATGTTTTAACATTGCTTAGTATACTTGAGTATGTATACTTGTATGCCGTTGTTCACTTTAAATTGTTTGAGTAGCTTAGGATAATCCCTGAGTCTCACTTTGACATAGATGTTAGGTGGCATGATTCTTTTGAATTGTTTCAAGTTAATGTAAAAATCTGTGAAGAAATTGAGTCTATGCATGCTCATTCCCTACGAGTAAACTTGTTTACTCACCCCGAAGTTACTGGGGTTTTATTCAGGTAAAAAGACTTGGTTCGTGATGTTCATCATTGCCTGGATGATTGTAGACTTAAAGGTTTTAATTCTTGTAAAGGTTGGCCTGAAATGTCACTTGCAGCCTTATATGTCAAAACTTGTATCCTTGATTCCATATATGTAATGTGTACATGAGTACACCTTTTACAATGTATTTGATATGTATGAGATAAGGCCGAAGGCCAATGACATGTATTTTGCATCCTATGTAATTTTTGACTTCATAAAATATTATGAAAACATTGAAAAATACCAAGTTATTGGTTCTCCATGTTTGCACCGGGTGTGGGAATTCCATTTTTATTCTTTCATAGGGTCTCATTAATCATGTTTGAAGTGTGGCCAGGGGCCAAACGGTAATTTGAAATCATTTTCAATTTTGGTTTTCAAATTTACCATTTCATGTGCATTTTTGCCCTTTTGGCCGTTGGGGGGTCGGATTTTGCATCGGCGGTATTTTCAAGCCATGGACCATTATAGCATGTCCTAATAGGTAAGTTACGTTTGCGTACATGATCATTTTCAAGAAAACCTCATCCTTGGTGATTTGAGATTCCTATGGACTCATTTTGTATTTTTATTGCATAATCCGGTTTAAGGGTATTTTGGGTATTTCGCTTGAAAAATTAAAACTTTTCTTGATATGGTCATGTAGAAATGTGATTTTAGGGGGGGGGGGGGGGGAGGGGAGGTTTCTTCTTTGTGTTTTTCCAAAAAAGGTTGTCTCGGACACGAAAACCCCATTTCAAATTCAATTTTCTGGTAAGAAAATTTTTACTTGTTGTCAGCCTCATCTATTCGATTAGATGGTCTTCCGTGGGATTTCCAGTATTCTGTTTTGGTATGTAATCGATTAGATGGATCATCTAATGGATTAAATGGTCCTGAGTTGTATCTTTTGACCCTTTTTTCTTCATTTGATCATAACTTTGTCATCTGGACTCCAAATTGAGTGAATTTTTTTTGAACTTGCCTAATTTTTCGTCGTCTATCCAACAGTGTGCTTGGTTGCACCCAAATATTCATGGATAGTTACCAATTTACCCTTTTAGGCCTTAAGTGATCATTTTCTTCGTCTTGTCGTTTCTCCTTCTTCCAGACTCCGAATTATGCGATTCTTGAGTCTATCTTGATTAATTTTTCATTGTCTTTCCAATGGTATGCATGGTAGCACCCATTCTCAGGTAAAATAACCATTTTCCCCTTGGTCCATTTCTTGTAGGTTTTTGAAAACCTTGTTCCCTTCTTGCTTCCTTTGAGTCTCGGCACTCCTTGGGAAGCCACTTTCGTGTCTTAGGGATGACGTACATCTCTTTAGACTTTCGTTTTGTGTGAAAAGACTATTTTGCCCGTGGAGGCATACTTAGTCTATTTTTGATCTTTTTCTTCTGCGTCAGTTCTCGTTGACTTTCGTGGCCTCTTGGAAGGTCACTTTGGTTTCTTAGAGACATATTGTATCTCTAGAGACTTGGGTTCTATTTTTTCTTCCACATTCTGGATTCATTATCATATCTACATTCGGTTCATCACAGGACGCACTGGCCTAAAAACCAGGGCCGTCACATGTGGTCCTGGTATGATCTCTTTTATACTCTTTCTTGTGTCATTTTCTTGAAAATGTATGTTTTGTTAATGCCTTTCAAACCTGCTCTTTGTCGTATTTGACTGATGTATGCTTATCCTGCAACTATTGTTGTGACAAGAGATATGCATGTTTTTGTGTTCCGTGTTCATTTTATCAAGTTATATAGATACAACGAGACATGTTAAGCTATGTGATGAAACCTATTGACCTATCATGCTTTTGAGACAAGATATGCCTTATTTGTTCTTTCATGTTAAGAAAACAATGACACACATATTGATATGCAATAATGAAAACCTATTGGACTATCATGTTGTAGATAACGAGATACGCCTAAACGATCTATCATGTTAAGCAAGTAATGATATGTATGTTGGCAAGTTGGAAGTGAACTTCTATTGACCTATCATGTTGTAGTTAACAAAACATACAAGTCGAAAAGTTGTATATAACATCCTAATGACCTAGCATGTTATAGAGTACAAGACACGCAAGTTGACACATTGTAGTTAACATCTTAAAAGACCTATCATGTTGTAGATAACAAGACACACAACTTTATAATGTTATAGCTAATACCCTAAAGACCTATCATGTTATAGCTAACAAGATAGACAAGTTGATAATGTATGCTTAATCTACCATGTTAACAAGTAACAAGAAATGTAGAAAGCAAAGTGTGGGGATTAACCAAGGTCAACCCTCTGATATGATTGATATGCATTTTTTCACACAGCCAAGATTGGTCATGTTACTTATGTATTTGATTTTGATATTGAACACTCTTTGACAACTGAAGGAAATGTTATAATTTGTAGGTCAGAGATTCTTACCTACAACTTGCTCTGATTGAGATAAGAGAGTCCATCTCTTCGCGGAGGCGGCGCTGTCCGCATTTGCCTTCTATAGATGTAGTTCCTTCCGAGAGTGGCAGTCACTAGGGTTGCTGCCGCTGCTATGAGGGTGGCCCATGCTGCTCATTCTGATGATGATCCGGCTATCCCAGATGAGATTGAGGCTGATGGCGCTTAGATGGATAAGGGTGTGGCAGTCGAGGATGTGGTTGAGAGAGTTCATGGGATTATACAGCCAGCCAAAGGCATGTGAGGCAATCACAGAGTGAGGAGTGATGCACCAGTTGTTCGCATAATGCAGGTGTTCCCATGAGGTCAAGAGGAGTGCTATTCCGACCTTAATCCCATATATCGGTCCATTTTAGGATTTGACCTACCACCCGTCAGTCTATCTTCGCCTGGGTAAGGTATAATCCCTAGTTATCATTTTTAATCCTGATATATATTTGCACTCCCTCTAGAAAAGTCTTGATCGGGATGTCTTTTTTTTCTTTGAAAAGAGAAAGTGTATTTCTAGAGAGAAAAAGAGCATTTCTTGAAGTTGGCAATTTTTCTAGAAAAAAGGGATCTTTGAAATGTGGGAAATAGCTTTTTATTTATAGACCAAGGGAGGACCAAAGAGCAATATTCTAAGGACCTAAATGCAATATTCCAAAGACCAAAAGTGCAATTTCATTGAACTTGTTTATAATTTCCCAAAAAGTACGTTTGATCTGATAAAAGAGAACAAAAGATGAAGGGGGGGGGGGGGGCAAGTGTATGGCCCCCCTTTATTTTTGAAAAAGGAGTGCGGCCCAAAGTTGTCCTTTTTTTGCTTTTTGGTTTTCTCGCTTTTTAGTTAATGTCTTTTCTGCCCTTGGATTTTCAGATATTGCGTTTTTTATGCCATTTTTTAATTTTAAGGCCATTTCTTGGGATTTTTAACTTCATGATGAACTCACAATGCTGATATTGCATTCTTATCCCTTCTGCAATTGCTGGAAATCCCTATATAGTATAGTTTTACCTGTTTTGCCTCGGAGGAGGGAAATTAGGTCAAAGGGGCCCCGGACCGAAACATGGAACATATTATAATATTTTCTAGGGTTTTAGACCCACTAAATCCAATGGTGATGTCCATTTTTCTATTTGACCTTTCGAAAGAAAAGTCAAACATTGGGATTGATTTGTTGGTCCTTATCGTAGAGACTTAGTCAAAGGTGAGGCCGGGCTGGAAGGTAGGCAATATTACATGATTTTTCAAGGTTTTTGGACCTTTTGAGCATAATGGTGAGGTTTGTTGTTGATTTTAACCATCGTTGTGAAAAGTCAAACTTGGGGTTGATTGCTCAAGCTCCTACCGAGGGCTTTGGTCAAAGTGTGTAATGGAGAAGGGTGGAGACCTCGAGAAGAGGTGTACCCTAGGGTTTTCGGTGCTCTGGACTCAATAGTGAAGTTCGTTTATCGTTCTGATAATCGAATCACAGGGTTATAGTGTAAACTGCCAATTTTGCCCTTTTTGGGGAATTACTGATCAGGTGTCGGGAATTGTGTGATGTGGTCGATCGAAGTTTTTTTATGTTGTTATGTGACATAATGAGTGTAATGGTGAAGTCCGATGTCCAATCGAACGGTCTGGTTGTCTATTTTCAGTTTTCTATCGTAAACGGGCCCTACCAAGGAAATGGTCTCGAGAGATGGAAACGTCTTTCCTTTTCGACGTTTGGAAGGTTGGTAGGTTGAAAGGGGAGGGAAAAAATGGGGTGTCTACAGAGGGTATTGCATTTCCCTGATGAACTGCCTCAAGTAATCGATCTATCTTCTCTGATATTATTTTATTCCTTTCTGACGTAAACCCCCTTTGCTTCTACAGAGTAGGTTGAAAGCTGGGATTAACGTTTCATTCATAGCATGCTATCTTTGGGTCAAATCCTGGCATGTCCACGTGACTCAAGGTGAAAACATCTAGGTTCCTGCTTAAAAATTGGATTAACTCTTGTTTTTCCCTTTTAGTTTGCACAGATTTGATCCAAGTTGTTATATCCGGTAGATCCCTTAGAGTCTTTTCCTCCTCATTATTACTCTGATTAAGAGTCCCATTAATCCATCTATGAGCCTCCTACAGAACCTTCACACATTTCCTTCCATAACGGACTCTGGATTGATCTGTATTTCTTCGAGATGCTCTTCAGTGAGGTTCCGTTCCTCTGCCTTTAACATTGAGGCTTCTGGTAGAGGGCTCTACAATTTCTATTTGGTGTTTTCATTTAGGCCGATCTTTTGCCCCTTTTTTTTTTTTGGGTTTTTTAGGTTATTTATAACATTCCTTTACAGCCACTTGATCTCAACATATATCAATCATTTTGCCTTCTATTGAGCTTAAACATCTCGTTACCTGGTGGAGGGTCGATGGAACGCTTTACATTCTATGAATCCATCCCATCCCCATCAGCTAATTGTAGGATGGGTGGACATCGACAATGATGAAATTTTCCTTTAGATTATGTCTCACTGCAAAGACAGACAAATCTATGACTCTGATCGGTTATACCCATTTTTCGTCAAATCCACCCAAGGGGTTCCTGTTCGGTCGGATCTGTCTAGCATTGACCATCACCTATTCAAAGGTAGGCTCCATTATGATATTTGCACTATTCCTTGGATCGATTAAGACTTGTTTCATAAGGAAATTAGCAACCAGCAGGCTTATAACCAAAGGGTCATCATTTGGGGTTTTCACCCTACGTAGATCAATATCACCAAACGTGGTTGGGACAGCATTGCTTCCGCCATGGATTATGTTCACACTGCCCAACCTCCTCGGCTTATGAGCTTGCCTTGAGTGAGATCGATGTACCTATTCATATTCTTCGTCCTCTTTTAGTATTTCATGAATCACATCAATTATTCAAACGGGTTGTCCCTCATATACATTACCCTTTTGTGGCCTCTAGTCTAATCATTTGGTGTGATACCCCTCAGATCCGAGACACTGGTTAATCAGGCCCAGGCTCAAACCCGAGGGAAATATCAAACAATTAATATTTCAATGAACACAGAATACAAGATGAAATAATAAGAAGTAAATAAAAATAGCTGAATTGAATTCTAATGAAAATCCTCAAAATATAACTATTAAAATCCAAACTCTAAAACCTCCAATCAATTAACAACTCGAGAATCCATCTAGTGGACCCCTAATAAAAATCCCAACTGTAAATGAAATAACAGAAAAAAGACCCAAAGCTAATATGTAAGCAATCCTACATAGTCGGTGGAATAGAAGTCTGTATCTGCTCTGCACGACCAAGCTCTAACCCTGGAACTAACGGGCACCTGAAAAATATAAGAATGGGTCAGGCCCACATGCAAGTCCTGATCTACTACAACCCAAACAGGAATCCGATACGCAGATACATCCTAGATAGACTCAATAATATCTAAAGTAGTCCATATATGTATATATTACACACTATAGGACGCTCACTAGTCCAATAGGTCTGTCTCAACTTGAGTAGAGATAGCATGCAAATCGCACATTACGTGGTCATGTGTACCTAGACCTACCAGGGAATAGCAACTACTGTCCAACTATCCATCCTAGGCGATATACGCACCCTAACCATGGTTCTGAGACTCAAACTCATACCATAGCACCATATAATAAATATATAAAGTCCTTACTCCTAATACAAAATATCATCCATCTGTATAGTGGTCTGATACATGTATAACAACTCCATCCTAAAACCATAATAGGTTATTCAATTATTTGATTGACATGACACAAATAGGTGATGGACTTAACCTATATGATTAATCCATACCTTAATCCAAGTTAGGTAGAACTTAGTGTTTGAACTAGTCCATACCTAGTATGTCACCGTCCCATACCGGTACATACAATCCTCTAGTTAACATAGTTGACAATTACAGTATTAAATAGTCATCAACCATACTCTAAAATATGCATAAGATAAATTAATCCATATACATAAATATTAGGCATTCAATACAGGGCCTAAAATCATATCCAACATTGTAAACTGCTATAACATATGTGTGATGACCCTGTGGGCGGGTGTGCCATGGGCGGGTGCAAGAGACACTGTCAGGCTACCACACTAGTGAGCTACGGGTGCACAAGTCCCACATCGCCTGGGTAGAGAAAATGTGAAGTACTTATATCTAAGTGTGTCATCTCTAATTGGTATGAGGCCTTTTGGGGTAAAGCCCAAGAGCAAAACCGTGCGGGCTCAGGCTCAAAGCAGACAATATCATACCATGTGGTGGAATGGGTCATTACAAATGGTATCAGAGCCTGACCCAGCCGAAAGTGTGCCGACGGGGACGTCGGGCCTCCAAGGGGGGTGGATTGTGATGACCCTATGGGCGGGTGTGCCATGGGCGGGTGCAAGAGACACTGTCAGGCTACCACACTGGTGAGCTATGGGTGCACAAGTCCCACATCACCTGGGTAGAGGAAAGGTGAAGTGCTTATATGTAAATGTGTCATCTCCAATTAGTATGAGGCCTTTTGGGGTAAAACCCAAGAGCAAAACCGTGCGGGCTCAGGCCCAAAGCAGACAATATCATACCATGTGGTGGAGTGGGTCGTTACAATATGCAACCATTTACATCCTCCAACAAGATCCATGAATTGATATAATTTAATACAATTGAAGTACCAATTAAATCCATACTAAGTATAGTTGATTTTAATTAATTCACCATACCTATAACACTGGAAAAATATATGATTATATATAATTAGATTATATATAAAACTTTTGCCAAATTCCAGTAAATAAAATTAACTTAACAGTGTGCAAGCTACAAATTTCCTCTTGGGTTTTGCTTACTCTATTCCTCAATCCAATTATGAATTTATATTTTTCCATCAGAATACCAGTCTCATACGGTCCTATACATCCCTTAAAACAAATTTAATTAAGTACGTATACCCAGAAAACCCAAACAGCCCTTAAAATCCTCATTACAGTGCCTTTTAAGAGAGAGCAGGCTCTTAAAATGGGAGCCTGCTCTATTTTTTTCACCTAAAGCCGGCTCTAGGATCTTAGAGCAGGCTCCAAGACACCAAGAGCCAGCTCTGCCCTTTGGGAGCCGGCTCTAAGAAGTTTGGGAGCCTTCTCTCCCTCCTCTTAACAGCCTCGTCCATTCTAACTTTATTTTCTTCAACTCCGGTGATTTACAGTACCTCTATAATGTGTTCTAATTCTTATTCTAGGTTCAATCTTAGTCCTAAATGTGACGACCTTGGTTTTTAGGCCAGCGTGTCCTATGATGAACCGAAGATTGACCCAATAATGGATCCGATATGCGGAAACGAAAACAGAAAACAAGACTCTAATAAGTCAAAGTGACCTTCCATGAGGTCGTGGAACTCAACAAGAACTGATGCGAAAACAAAAGATCAAAAATATGACAATTAAGCCCCCAGGGGCAAAATAGTTATTTCTGAAAACTGTATATTCGGGTGCCACCGAGCACACCGCAAGAAGGACAACGAAAAACTAATCAAGATGGACTCAAGAATCGCATGATTCGGAGTCCGGACGAAGGAGAAACGGCATGACGAAGAAAAACGAGCACTTAAGAAAAAAAGGGTAAACTGGTAATTATCCAGGAAGAACAGGGTGCAACCGAGTACACCGTTGGAAAGACAGCGAAAAATTAGTCAAGTTAAAAAAAAAATTCACTTGAATCGGAGTCCGGACGAAGGAGAAAAGCCCAAAAGAAGGATTGACGTCGCGGCGGCCCGACGAGGGGCCACGACAGCCCCATGCGCACGCCCATGCACGCCGCGCGCGCGCTGGTGCACACATGGGGCTAGCAGCAGCAACCCATAAAGCTGCTGTGGGTTTGTTTTTCAGAAAAATCCGGAATAGAGGTTGAATTTGGAGGGCTAGATGAATTTTTTTTGCAAAAACACAAAGAAGAAACCCCCCTCAAAATTGAGTTTTCTACGTGACTTGCACGAGAATTAAAAAAAAACGCAATGTAGAATGCCTGAAATGCCCCTCCATGAAATCTGGTCATGGAGGTCCAAAAAGCTGCTATTTTGAAAACTGAGAACTGAACTTCGTAAGCAATTTCCGATATCAAGACGACATTTTCTGGAAAAACACGGAAAAGAAACCCACCCTAAAATCATGTTTTCTATTCAACCATGTTGAAAGAAGAAAATAAAACCACCGTGAAAGGTCCATAATGCCCTTAGATCAGAAGCAAAAAAAATGCGAAATGAATTCACAAGAGGCTCAAAACACAAACGATAAGGTTTTGCCCGGAAATGAACATGCACACAAACGTAACTTACCTATTTGGACATGCTACAATGGTCCACGACTTAAATATACCACTGATACAAAATCCGACCCCCCAACGGGCAAAAAGGCAAAAATGGAACTTGGAATGAAAACTCGGAATCCAAAAATACAAAACGGGATCAAATGACCATTTGGCCCTTGGCCACACTTCATACAAGATTAATAAGACCCTATGAAAGAATGAAAATAGAATTCCCACACCCGATGCAACCATGATGAAGTAATGACTTGCGATTTTTTAAGATTTTCATAATATTTCATGAAGTTAAAAAGTTGTATAGAATACAATACACATGTCATTGGCCTCCGACCTCATCTCATACATGTCAAATACATTGAAAGGAGTGCACTTATGTACACATTACATACATGGAATCAAATATACATATTTTGACATATAAGTCTACAAAATGATATTTCATGCTAACATTTGCATGAAATGGAAACTTGAAAGCTACACGACATCTAAGGAATGCTAGGCGTCACGAACCAAGTCTTCGTACCTGAAATATGCCCCAGTATCGTAGGGGTGAGTAACATAAAGCTACTCGCAAGAGATGAGCATGCATCGACCTAGCATTTTACAAATTTATCACCTTAAGGTGAAACATGTTAAAGGGGCTCATGCCACCTAACGTCTATGTCCAAGTGAGACTCAGGGAGTATCCTAAGCTACCTTAGAGTCTAAGCAACAAGAATCATGATATACATACGTGTATGAAACGAATCATGGTTGGGATAATCCAAAGAACATGACAAGAAGAATGCTTGAGCATAGATTAACATGAATTGCATTTTTAATACAATTGAACTAGGTCTAGAGTAATCCATACAACATGACAAAAGCATATTTGAATACAAGTTAACAAGAATCACATTATCCATGCAATTCAACAACAAAAGAGCATGTTATACAATGCAACAAGGTTTAAGTTCTCAAAACCATCAATGCCACCTAACGTCTATGTTATAAATGAATCAATAGGATCAATCCTAAGCTTTATTAGAACGTCAATATTTTCAATATCGATGCAATTTAACCAACATTGGAACTTCCAATACAACGCATAAAGCACAATTTCGCAAAGTTAACATCCTGTAACTTAAAATGGAACGACAAATAAGAAACAACAAGTTACAACATCATTTAGTTATCAACTTGAAAATGAAATGCGAAATCAAACAAAGTGGATACTCGGACGTCACGCCGGATCAGACCGAAAACATGGTTACTTTAGGGTTACTAGCCCATGGGTAACCTCCCTATGTGCGCACTAGACCATATAGAGGGACTATCCCTCATACTAGAACCACGTTCTAGCCATATTCAAACAACGACATCCCAAGTTTCCAAAATCAACAAGTTATGCAACAACGCATATATCAACAGGAATATGCAAGATAATCAACTATCTACCAAGCACAACCAAATTTGGAAACCTATACAATATATGCTCTAAGTCCACAACTAATATGATGTGATGAATTTCGAATCTTCAGTGTGCGATTCGTTACATGCTATGCATGAATGATGTTAAATACGAAATGTGCAAATCATTACACAAGGCAACAATATATTCAATAAGGAAAACATATTCTCATGAGTATAAACATAGCAACTATATTATCCAATGCTCAAAACATAACCAAATGAATATACAACAAGTCCATGTCCAGGATTTTGATATAGAAATGGCTTTCAAACACAATTAAATCCATGGCTCAATTCGATATAATTTAATTAAATAAAAATAATTAAATTCCCTATATTCTAATTCAATTCCAAATAACCTCAAATTAATACATATTAAGGAACATGGCATGGTCATCACCTATATCCATTCTAAAACTCAATTAGGTTATTGGAACAACAAGTAAAACTCTAATTAAATCATGCTAATTTAATTACCAAGGTTCTAAAGTAACTTCAAATGGTCCACAATTAATATATACTAGTAAACAAGTCATGGCCAATACAAATATCAAGTTAAAATCTTAATTAAGCTAATGGGACCACAAAATAGATTTTAATTAATTCTTTTAATTAAAATCTCTAGATTTTCAAACTTAACCAAATGCTCTCAATTTAACATATCTTAGAGAACATGCCAAAGACTAATGTAATATCACATTACAAGTTTATTTCATTCAATTTACGACCATGTGAATTAAACTTTCAATAATGTTAAATATAAATTAAAAGTTGCAATTCTCATGCAATTAATCCCAATTTAATACATGTGAACAACCATACCAAAACTTAATTTTCTAGCATGCCACAATACAATTCCAAGTTGTATATCACCATGAGGATTAAATCTTAAACATGGAATTTAATTAAATAAAAGGTTTCAAAACTTAACCGAATATTCTAAATCAAATATATGTGAAGCAATATGGCATGTAAATCAAGAATATTAAGTCGGAATTCAAATAGAGTGAATAGTGCACTCGGGGCAAATTAATTAATTTAATTAATTAATAATTACTAATTTTCAAAACACCTCCAATTGCTTTCAAATTCAACTATGTTGGAGAGCATGCTAAGGCCTAATTTAATATGCTAACACATATCAATTTCAAGCTAGTTAAGGCCATGTGAATTAATCTTTCACCTAAGATAAATATTAAATAAAATCTTTAATACTTATTCAAATGTTCCAATTTTAATACACGACAATGAGCATATCAAGGGGAAATATAAAATCATGCTACATGTTTAAACCAAGTCATGAGCAACCGGGAAAATTAGATCCCGTACAAGAAAAATAAATAATAAAATCTCTAGATTTTATATTTAATCATTAAACAAGTATTATAAGCATCACAAGCATGCTATATAACAAGAATTTAAACCTAGAACATCTCCTACCTCAATTTGAGATGAAAATCTCAAATGCCATCAAAATGGAACGGCTCCGAATCCGACGAAACTACTAGGTTTTGTCGGGGACAACGCCGTGAACATAACCCCCATGAAAGCCCCATCAAAATCATAACTTGACCTCAAAACCAAACTCAAGAAATGGTCAAAACTGAATTCTAATAAGGGGGAAAGGTAGAGCACGGCGAGGGGAACAACAAACGTTAAGGCCGAAGACTTTCCATCAAGGAAAAGTGAACCAAAAGAGGAGAGAGAAGATGGCAGCACCCCTTGGGCTGCCATGGGAGCTCCAGGTCATGCATGAAGAGGGGAGAAGATGAAAAATGAAATATCTCACCCCCCATTTATAGAAATCTCAAAAAATGCCCCGAATGGGCCCCGTCGGGTCTGAAAAAGTAAAATTTGAGCAGACGCACTCAAATGGCAAAAATTTGTGAACAAAAAAGATTCAAAATGATAAAATATGAATAACGGAAGAAACGGTGTCAAAAACTGAGTCCCGAGCAGAAAGTTATGCCCAAAACAAGTTTGGCGCAAACCGAGGTCAGAAACCCTGAAACTGGAAAACATCGACCAGGAGGAAATTCCAATAGCACACAACTCGACGAAATGTGAAAATAAATCCCGTACAAGGATCCAGGCTCAAAATAAGACATTTTGCAATAACTTTCATTAATTGCACAATGGCCCCTCCAAAAAGTGAAAACTGCACTTATGGCCCAGAATAAAAATATCTTCCAAAAATATTTTCTTAAAAACCCCTGAAATAAAATATCTTCAAAAGATATTTACGAAAAATACCCCAAGAAAAGAAAATAATTTCAAACAGCTTTGCATCCATGCCCTTATGGATACCGGGAGCAACCAGAGTACTTTCTTGCAAAAGTAAAGATACGTATTTCATGGAAACCACTCAAGATGGAGATACATGAAGTCAAAAACTAACTCTGAATACAAGAAGTGTGGTTACGCCAACAAAGTGTCAAACGGGGAAAAGACAAAATAGGGAAAAGGACGAAATAGGGAAAATGACGAAAAGTGAATAGTGTCGAAAAACAAAAAATGTGAAAATGACTCGGTCCTCAAAGGAAGTTGTCAATTCACATGAAAGAGTCTCAAAAACCAATTCTGAGCACTCGAGATGACACTAAGCGACACGAAACAGAGCTCAGAAAAGAAAATTAAACGAAAAAAATTCATTCGTAAAATTTCAAGAAAAAGGAAAGGAAGGCAAATGACCGGGTCGTTACACTAAATAAATTTAAACCACTGATATCCAATCATAACATGTAATGAACACCAGTTTTGGAACAACGATTTCAGAAATTCAGTTAGTAGTTTAAAGCAACTCAAAACAGATTTATTCCATGAATTTTAAATACTGTTTTAAATACCTGTTCTAGGATTTAATCATAGATCCAGATCAATTACAAGGCATCCATTCGCATTACTAACCTCCATTAAAAAAAACGTAAATGTGAATAACAAGAGGAACAAATAACGGAATAACATAGATTCATGCAAACCAGTTAATTCCACGAGATCAAATAAAATTCATATTTGCATAAAATACTTGTTATAATGTTTGTTTAAATCCATTTTAGTATTTATTTAATCCCTGGAGTCTAACTAGGCATGCACAGAACATGAATTAATGGGAAAGAGAAGAACAGAGACTTGCCTTTGAGTTTCAGTTTGAAACTCTAAAATGTCGTCTCTAAATTTTCCGATGAGATTCCCGACTGTTGTTCCACCTCCATTACTCTTAGTTTCACCCACAAACAACCTCTCCTTCCTTGGTCCAACCTTGATCTAGACCAAAACCTAGCCCTCCTCTCTTTATCTTCCTCTGTTTCTCTCAATACCCCTTTGTAACTCTATTCTACAGAATTTACGTTTATTTTACTAAAACCCTAGACCACAGCACTGTGTATATTTATAGGTGAAAAATAATAACCCTAGTTCATGTACAATTAGAGACTAAGTCCTAATTCCAATCCTAACCGACCCATAAAACTATCTTAGTTCTAACCTATAGCGGCTCACATAAACGTGAATTATAAACCAAAGTTATAAATGTAACCCTAAGTTACCATAAAGAAAATAAATAAGCATTACATTAATTAAATAAAACAATTAAATAAGTATAGTAATTAAACAGGTAATTAATCCAAGTAATTAATTCAAATAATTAATTAAATCCAATTAAACAATTAACTCAATTAATTCAATTTAATCACCACAATAAAACAATTAAACAATTAATCAAATAAAAATACAATTAAATCAGAAATTAAATACCAGAAATATCCTTTTAAAATTAGGGGTATTACATTTGGTCTCGATTGGTCTTTGGCTACCAGGTAGTTTGTCAACTCCCTCTTTGCGATCATCACCTTAACCTGCTTCCTCAAGTTCCTACATTTGTTTGTATGATGCCCAAAATCACAGTGAAAGGTGCAATGTTTGGTATAATCTATTTTTTCGATTGGTTACTTAATTGATTATGGAGGCCTAAACCTTCCCTTGTTCTCTTGATACAACCTAGCCAAAGATGTATTGAGATGAGTTATTATTTTATCCTCTCTCTGCCTTTTCTCGAGTCTCTAAGATAATGTGGGAGCTTGGGTGGATACTACCTTCTGGCCATATATCTTGTCTCGTGTCTGACATTTCACAACGATCATCGTGGTCTTCTGTTACATGATGGCCTCTTTTTCCTCTAGTAATAGGTATCCCTAAGCTCTGAACTTCAAAACACCCATATCACGAGGAGTCTTCTTAACCAGCGAGGTGTTAAACTTTTTGCCTCTAATCATTGCTAATTTGAAGGCTTCTACGGCTGTGGTCTAGTCCCAGTAATCTACCATACACTTCTCTAGGTTGAACCTAGTGAGAAATGCCTACAACCGTTCACCTTTTTGCTGCCTTATGGTGAACATGCTAGATATAGTATTTTTGATTCTTTGATTGCCAAATTATTGAGCTATGAAAAGCTCGCAAAGCTGACGGAAGCTTGAGATTGATTCTGGAGGCAGGTGGTTAAACCAGTTGAGCACTAGTCCAACGAGGCTCTTAATGAATACCTTGCACATTAAGGCATCATCGCCGGTGTCCAATGCCATCTCCTGTTGGGCGAGGTAGATGTGCTCTAGTGGATCCTTTGTTCCATCGAACAGTATGAACGTCGGCATCATGAACTTCTTTGGTTTTCCCAATCGAAGGATCTCTTATATGAACGGAGATTCCACCATCCGAGAGGAAACTTGTGCTACTAGATCGGCTAGAGTGAAAGATTTTAGGTTTCTCATTTGATCCCCCACCTCCTTCTAGACGTGGGCTTTCAGATCTGGTCTAGGATTTTCATCGAACATTTATTCCTTTATCAAGTTTCATATAGTATGATAGTTAGTCTACACTTGCTCATCTTTTGCCTTCTTTCACTTGGGGTTCATTTAATTCCTTTGCGAATTAAGATGGATAGGTCCGACTCATCCAACAGTCGTTCGACATAGTTATCTGCACCTGCGTTCTCCACCAACGAAGGTGGTGGTGGTGGCATCTCTGCTTACTCCACCATTGCTCAGAGATTCGCATTCTCCCGATACAGGGTTTCGACCGGCTGTTGGAGCTCTTCTTGCTGCTTTTGGATGTTTTCTTCTTGCTGCTGGGAGCTTTCCTTTTCGGTCATCGTCCCCGATCGCAACAATGTCATCACTAGATCAAGAAAACTTTCTTATAGACGGTGCCAAAGTGTGGGTACAAAAATTTCACTCCAGTAAAAAAATGGAAAGTTTTCTTATAAAACACTCAATCCCATTTCATATCCTTATCGTTTCTATTTATACAACTTTCCCTCTTACCTTAATTTCCTTTGTTTGGGGCATAAGTCGGGGCTAGGACTTTCCTACTGTTTATCTCATTTTTTGGACTCTCGTGGTCTGCTCACTCGGTTCTCTCTAGAATGATCCATCCTATCTTGAACCTTCAGGAAGTTGGGCCTGTGTTTGGTGTGAGCTGGTATGCAACACCTCAAATCCTATGATCCGGTGTATTAACCAATAAGATCCAAACCTGACTCGATATCAGTCTGAAAATGTGGAAGCTAAAGCCCATCTTAGCCTACATGGCTAATGTAACCATGAATGAAGCACCAAATGGGTCTATGTATGTCATACCAATCATAAATAAACATGTTATGAGGTTCTAGGCCATATGGGAATGGTTTCGACACAAACTGGTATTTTTGACATATGAAAAACATGATTAATCATCACTAAAATAGGCATAACTATTTCCATGTTTGGGATTTTTAGAGTGGGAGTGTTACTAATGGAAATCTTGTTCCAAGACGGACCGTTTAGACACAAGAATGACCTAATTTGGAGTTAAAACGAATGAGTTATAGCCGTTTGAAATCAGAAGGTCAAAACTGTACTATGAACAGTAACCTGAACCGGTTCGGAGGGAGCTGAACTGGTTCAACTTAGGCAAAAGCCCATTTACAGACCAAAAGGAGGTAATGGAACATGTTCAGAAGGGCTGAACCGGTTCAACTTGGGCAAATCACTAAAAAAAGGTCTAAAATGGCCCTTTTTAAGGTTCAAAATCTGAAACTTCACCTAATATGAATACAGACATGTCCTAGAAGTTCAAAATAAAGAATTTACACGATTCAAAGATCCCAAAACATGTCAAGGGAAAAAGTGACCCAAACTTGTGTTTGCAAATAAGATTGAAGTGTGCAAAAATTTATAAAAAGATGCAAATTAAAGGAGAAAACCATACATTGAAATAAATGGCCTTAAGGCCTTATTACAACACTTGTCATGGTATCAAATGTATGCAAGGTAGAGTAGAAATGACTCGGGAACTCCAAAAGATGCAAGTGAGTTCTGGGTCCATTTCTCTCTTCAAAAGAATACTAGAATAATTAAAAATATTACATGTTCAAAAGTACCACATCAATATATGCTTAGCACATCACATATATACATTACCCAAAATAGATACAAGTTAACATACTTTACATATAGTATGACAAAAAAAACAACATAGAACCATCCGAGCTAGGAAGAAGAGGGCTCCTCAATGATGATATTCTTACCTGAAAGATGTTAATAAGAAAAGAGTGAGCATGATGATGCAGTAGGAAATGGCATGAAAATAAATTACAACCTTAAAAGTTCAATGAGTTCATTGAAATTTAATCAATACAAAGGAGCATGCCTTCTAACGTCTAATCTTGAGATCGTTCTAGAGGGAGCCTCTTATGCTATCATACAACAATTATATCATTCATCTCAGTATAAGAAACAATAACACAACAGGAAAAAAACAAGCAAAATCTACTACTTGCAAAATCATATCAATGCCAACTTGAAATTAAAAGCTGAAATCAAACAATAGGGTAACTGAGACACACACTCACACTCCAGGTCACATAGCCAAGCTATGCATCAATAAAAAAGATGGTCGTTCTTGAGCTATTAACCTCGCCAGAAACCAACCGAGTGACCAATAAAAATTGGGGAAACTCCTGTTTCACCCGCGAGTGACAAGCCCTTGCATTCTCAAAATAACATAATTCAAAACAGCATAATCCACCGAGTATCCCAAAAATAAACAAACAATCCCCAAGGTAAATATTCATACCAATTATGCACGTATTTCACATTCCAAGCGCACATAGATGTGAGGGTTCACCCAATCATGTCCTAAAGTCCAATGTGTTACCACGGCATGTAATTCCATATTAGGACATAATTTAAGCAACAACATAAACATATGCATTTATATTTTGCTTCATAAGCAAGAATTCAATTATATAAAATCTCATAAGCCCCCAAGTTCACATGAATCATGTTTCTAGGAATCAAATTCTCAAGAGCCATCATGTATCAACCATAAAACACCTTTAATTAACATAGAGTCTCAATTCATAAGAACACATATATGTAAGGGCAAAATAATCATAGCCAATACATATAGGTACATAATAGATTAACTAAGCTTACTTGATCATTGAATATGAGATGAAATGAAGTAAAAACATAATATAACATCATTACAATCTTATAACAATTTTAAGTTTCAACCCTAGATGTGACACACACACACAAATGCATGAATAAACAACACCAAACTCATAAAAACCCAAGGTTACATAGGTTAAAGTCATAACACCCCTAACTCAAGTCGAGGAGCTAATCCTAGACACTCAAATAGCAAGAAATGCTCCAAACCCGAAATTGGAAAAGGGGTTTAGTAGCCCTCGTAGTCACAGTCAACTTTCTCTTCGACCACAAGTTGAAAATCTTGAAGGAATGAGGTGAAAATGGGGTGCAATACCCCTAATTTCTAGAGGATTTATTTAATTATTTATTTGGCTATGTATTTATATGATTATTTGATTTAATTATTTAATTTGAATTATTTTATTTAAATTGTGTGTACTTGCTTATTTAATTGCATGTGTATTTGTTTGTAATTAATTGTTAGGTTTAAGTGTTTATTTTATTTTATTTAAAGAGATGGTTTTGGGTTAGTAGTAATGGACCAACCACATGAGTCTTATGGACTACTTGGAAAGGAAGTCTAGATGGGTAAGGATTATGGCTCATGGGTATTAGTTATATATATGGTTATATTGATGTGTGTGTGTGTGTGTGTGTGTGTGTGTGTGTGTGTGTGTATATATGTATATATATATATATATGTATGTGTATTATTATTATTATATGTATGTGTATTATTATTATTATTATTATTATTATTATTATTATTTATTTTTGTGTAAGTTACGTATAAGTAGGATTATTATTATTATTATTATTATTATTATTATTATTATTATTATTATTATGATTATTATGTTATTTTCCTTTCCTTTTCTTTTTCCTTAAGTCAGTAGGATTAGGATTATTATATAGCCTATATATATATATGAGTATTAGTCTATAGAAGGCTTTTTACGTGTGAAATATACAGAAAGGCGGAGAGGAAAAGAGAGGCGATGCATAGAGAGTGAAAGGAGATAGATTGTGAGGTTTGGACGTGAAGGCCAAGTTGAACCAAGGAGAAAAGGAAAGAGGATGTTCATGGGGGTAGACCAGACCAACAGAGAGGCAACGACGGCAACTAAAGGCTGCCGGCGTTGAGAAACAGATCAGAGAAGATAGGTGTAAGGTTTTTAATCTGAAACCTTAAGGTAAGTTCTTTGTTATACTCTTCTCCTTAGATCTTGTATTCAATACACGCCTAGGATGGCTTTATGATGATTAAACAAGATTAATGAATCTGTTTGCATGTTAAATCGGATTAAAAATATAAAGTTTATATATGTATATATCTGTCCTTGATTTATATGAACTTGAGATTTAATGCAGGATTTGTTAAATAATCTTGATCTATACATGCCTAGACGTTTTAAATAAATTATTAGGGAAGTTTAGAACTTAGATTATAAGCCTAGGACCCTTAACAAAGAAAAACAAAGGGATTTACAATAGACAGAGATGAAAAAGATGACCCACAACAAGAATGAGCTGGCTCAATTGAGAAGAAGCTTACGAGACCGCTTGTATACGCCAAAATAATGTAGTGAATGTGCGGTTCAAGAAAAGCCTTTTAGGTCAAATTTAAATTTATAAAAACCACTACCACCACTACTACTAACGTAGCAAGAGTGAGTAGGGATAGTCCCAAGGGATTATACGTGTTGGAATTTAACTTCGACTCTAGTGGATCACAAGATTACAAAGGAGAGATTGATTGTTTGATTGCACTAAAATTCAATTAATTAAAATGCAATTAAAACAAACTAAGTTGAGTTAGGGATTTAAGAGATGAGAAGTGAGATCTTGGGGTGCATTGGAATCGCCACCAAGCTCGTTCACCAAACCACACACTTTTAACTAATTTGGGGAAAACCTTCTTATAAACAAAATGCGACTACCAATTGCAATATTAAGCATGGACCATCAAATTAAAGAATGAATCGTCTACCTAACCGACAAATAAACTAAGTGTAGCACAACCCATCAATTCTAAGCATGACCCATCAAACTAGTCACAATTGTAGCACACATCAATCTAGAGAATCATGGAATTTGCAATAATAAGCTATGGAATATCAAATCAAGTAAAGATTGTCTACTTACCTACAAGTATGAATTAAATTGTAGAACAACCCATCAAGCATAAGAATAATCCATCAAATTAATTGACAAACCCATTCAATGAATACCATGCTTAGCCATCACTAGATTCTCAATCAACCACACATAGGCATGCAATTAATATAGAAAAACTAGTGTAGAGATCAATTCCCAAATAATAACACATAAGACAACATGTAATCACAAAGAGAATCAATAGGAAGAATTAAACCATATGAATCATGTGAGACATAATTCCCAATTTAATCATATATAGATATGTAAATAAACTAGAGAATTAATAGGAAGAATTAAACCAAATAAATCATAGAAATATATCAAGATTCATTAAATTCACAATGCTAGAACACTAATCACAAGATATTATTCCTTAAAAATTATGAAAAAAATAGAGGTTTAGATTACAAACTTGGGGCTCATCCAAGCCCCAATGAGAAGTCTAGCCAATCATGGAGAAGGTGGGTGTGGTTATGAAACCCTCAAGGGTAAGTTCCAAACATGGCTCCATCTTCTTCTTCCCCTTCTTCTTCTTCTTGTTTGAAGCTCTAGAGAGAGAGTATGTGGATTTAGAGATGTGTTCTTGAGATGTGCCTCCACTTCCCTCTTTTCTTCTAACCCTAATCTCTAACTTTCTATAGAGAGAAACTACAACAATATAGAAATTACAATGTAAAATAAATATCTGTACAAAAATTGTTCCATCCTTCTTATATACAAGGCTTTGGGAGCCCAAAAATGTGAGAACTCGGCCCTAGGATCTCCTCTTTCAAGCACAGCCCGAGTTGGTTTCAAATAAGCTTTAGATTTGCTTTTTATAACTTTTACGAACAGTTCGATCGATCCAACTTTTCTTCGATCTATCAGGGTTTGATTGATCCAACTTTTCTCCGATCGATCTCACTTGGCAGTTTTCAGCATCAGCCTCCTTTTTACTCCAGATCAACCTCATTTTGCTCCAGATTCTCACTAAGACTTAGTTTGACTCCAAAAAGGCCTTAAGAAGCCATTTTTAGCCCGTTTTAACTTTATTGACTTAAAAAGGAAATAACACAAAATTAGAATAAAATGGGAAAATAAGATAGATAAAGGTCCTAGAATGTTCAAGCTTAAGGGGTTTAAATGCGCACTTTTCAGCGCTCATCAGAAGCCAACTCAGTTCCTGCAAGAGCCAAATCAGTTAAGATTGAGTCCACTCAGTTGGTGAAGAAGCCGATTCTTTTGAAAAGGAGCTGACTCGGTTAGAGAAAGAGTCAACTTCTTATGAGAAGAAGCCGAATCAGTTAAGATTGAGTCCACTCAGTTGGTGAAGAAGCCGATTCTTTTGAAAAGGAGCTGACTCGGTTAGAGAAAGAGTCAACTTCTTATGAGAAGAAGCCGACTCAGTTTAGCCTGGGACAGGGATTTCTGTCTTGGGGTTTCAGATAAGGTCGTAACCTGTTCTAAGTGAATTACATGATTAATAAGAATTTGATAAATTCCTAGAATACATAATATACATTAATATGCTAAGGGTTGAGATATAATGTGTTTTAAATAACTTATAAGTTGTTTATATGATGTTCATTATTGCTTATATTGTATTAACAATTACAATGGATGTTTAAAATTATTATAATTATGTTGTGGGAGTATTATATGATATATATATATATATATATATTTGATATGTTATCTGTTTGATTATTTGGGACAATTGTCAGAATATGGTTCCATTATACACCATTGTCAGGATATAGTTGTATATTAAGGATGAGCTGGCTAATAGGTTTAGTCTTATTCTACATCATACCATTGTCAGGATATAGATGATGTGCCATTGTCAGGATATGGATTTTTACTTACTATATGTGACCGTACCATTGTCAGGATATGGTTTCGGTAATTTATGTGCCATTGTCAGGATATGGCTATATATATATTTATGTATAATGATACGAGCTTAAGGTCTCGGGATCGATGGTTAGGAGGCGTATATCGCTCTAGGATGCGTAGCTAGATATATAGGATATGTGTGCCTTGGTAGATGATGGTACTCATGACCACCTCGTGTGCGCTTTGCATGATGCCTATTATCTGATTGAGTTTGCCCTATAGTCCAGTGAGAGTCTTAAGTGTGTGTGTATATATATATATCGACTATGTAGCTATTACATGAGTTTGATTAGAATGTATTCATTTATCGGTTCTCTATTTGGGACTATTTATTTTTCAGGTCATCGTCAGTACCAGGTGTACATCATGTTCGTGCAGAGCAAAGACCAGTTATCATCACTCTTCCAGTCATCTACGTATGATTCTATCTTATGTTTCAGTTTTCAGTCTTAGATAGTTATTACAGTTATTTATTTCAGTTGGGATTTTATTAGAGTCTATATAGTATGGATTCCCGAGTTGTATTTTGGAGGATTATTGGTGTTAGAAGAGTTTATTTTTTATTGGTGTTTAATATAAGGATTTAATTATTACAATATTACAATATTATTTCAATTTTCCTTTCAGGATTTTATTTATTCTTTATTTATCATTTTGTATTATGTGTTCATTTATTACTTTAATTGTTTGATATCCCCTGGTTTTAGGCGTGAAATTGGTCAACCCATGGCTTTGAAATCAGAGGGTATCATATGGGGTAAGAAGCTTGAAGATGGGGGAGATAAATAGAGGTAAGAAGAGGGAGAAAGAGAGAAACTAAAATTGGGGGAGAGAGAATGAGGGAGTTTGGCTTGTCTTCCACTTTCTCTCTCTATACACACACATATACAATCCATACAATGCTAGCCCCATTTTACACCACTTATTTTGGTTAAAGGGTCAAATGGTGGTCTCCTCAATTTACCAAATACAATAAATGCCCCCAAATTAAAAATAATTACATACAAATGTATAATATGGCCTAAATATGTCATGCAATATGATAATGACCCCAAGTAACAAAATGCAAAGTATCAGAAATTATTTTCGGGCACTAACTCGACCCAGTCCCACATGACCCGAAAATAAATAATGCATCTAAAATAAATATAAAAGGATAATAAAATGGACACGGTCCTCACATGACACCTCTAACAAGTGGTGTGTTATGACTGGTGGCGTATCTTGTATGGGTGTCGAGGACTTATTGGCAGAGTTTTCCACCTCCACAAGAGAGAATATTTTATTGTTAGATAAAATTGGAAAGACTCATTTAAATGTATATTAATTTATAAATTTAAGGGTAGAATGAAAAACTAGTAATATAGTAAGTTGTGCTTGACCTCTCATATGGTTAGAAGCATATAGTACACACAGTGAAAGGTATGTCTTTGTTATATTGATCTCATATGTTAGTATCAGGTCAAGGTTTTTGAAGGTTCAATTGTTGAGTTATGTAGTTCTAAGGGTGTTTTTTGGCACAAAATTAGTAGTCCATGGGTCTTTACTATAATTTGGTTTTTAACGGCTTTTGAAAATTGCACCTAAGGCGGATTACAATATTGCGATTGATGATGACAATGTTGCTTATAGGGATGTCAATTTAACCTATCGTGTCAGGTCACCACCTTGTCTTGCCCCTATTGGGATGGGTTTGTAATTATCCTTATAAGGGTTAGAGATGAGTTTAAAAAGAGAGTTAAAACTCACAAACCACCCTGTCTTGAACCCACCCCATTGACATCATAATTGTTTGGATCGATTTGCTTTTCATACCCATTGATGTAAGAAGAAAAAGATTTGAAAAAAATAAAGTGGGAATGAAGTAGATCCATAAAGTAGTCTAAAAGTCCAATTAAATCAATATTTAAATATAAGTAACAACGTAGTACATCTTTTCATGGAAAACAACAAACCCTACTAATGAATAAGAACTCCTATTAAAAATTATTTGATAAATTACAACAAACCTAATCCCATATCTAAATATAGGAAAACTATATTACACATGTTTTATTTATTTATTTAATTTTGGGTCCATTTGATTCTTCTATTGAAATTAAGGGTTCGTTTGGATTGAATGATTCGGAGGGATTTGAAAAAAAATATATATATAGGATAGGGAGAAGTTGTGTTTGGGTAGCTTTTAGTGTGTTATATAGTATTTTCATAATCCCAAAAATACCCTCAATAATCAAAAGAATAAAACTGTTATGACATTTATGTCCCATATTATACCTTCTGTTATATACTCGCATTTTCAACTAGCAGCAGTTTGGTAGCAGTGGTGTACTTGCCATGTGGGGAAAAATTTACTCCTAATCCAACTGTTAAGGGGCACACCAATGGTTACTCCTAACCCAATTTTTAAGGGGCACACTAATGGTTGCCCTTGTCTGACTTACGTTGATGGTGCATTGTAGTGATAGTATAGATGGGTTACATTTTTATTAGGTTAATTTCTACCTTACATGCAATGAATCTGACTTGAAAAAATGTCATGCTTATATAGTTTGCTATCAAGTTATCATGCTTCTATCGTGTTGTTATATTGTGTTAGGATTTCACACACATAGTTAGCAAATAGAACATATAAAAGTGTATACACTAGCAAAACGAGATTCACGTGGTTCGGCAAATTGCTTACGTCCACAGGCAAAAATATATATATTTTACTTCAAAACTAGATTACACACTTTTTCACATCTCACGAATTCATATCACTTTTTTTCTCTCTTCAATTATCTCTTTCTCTTTCTACCTCTCTACCCAAACCCATCTCTATTTATAGAGTCTTCAAAACCCAATTCCTTATTGGACAAGAATTCCACATCTTGACTACAAAGAGTTACTACACCAGTCACAACTTTAAAGTAAAAGCATCCCAAATGGAAAAGGAAACTAATTTTAATTTCGAGTAATAAACCCAATAATTTCCCCCCTTAGCTTAAAATTCTTCTTCACATGCTCCTCATAGCTCCACCTTGAGTGAAGATCTCTCCACATTGAACCTAACATCTTCTTTCTTCTAGTCGTTCTTTGCCATTCCGCCAGACTCATCTATTCCTAATAAATTCCAAGTTCAAATAATTGAACATGGAATCTAATTTTGCATCACCAAATTAAACTCTTCTTGCTTCTAGAATAAAGGTTGGTGCTCTTGCAATTACCAAGACTTCTTCATTCTCTTGCCACTCTTGATCCTCTAATCTAGTAAATCTCTAAACGGGCTTCCATTCCATCTTTGGAATTGCTTCACCTTGTATAGTATTTCTCAACAAAATATAGAGATTATTGGCCTTCCTTACCAACAGCATAACACGTGGTCCCCTTCTAATCTTCATCAATCCATTCTTCACTTCACACCAACAACCATTGGAATCCAATGCTCCCACAGATATCACATTCTTTTTTACATTTGGAATATGACGTACATTTATTAAAGTTTTTCGCAAACCATTTATCGTCTTGATTTTGATTTTTCTGATTCCCATAACATCACAAGAAGCATTATTCCCTATAAATACCTTACTACTTACAAGTTTGTAGGTAGCAAACCACTCTTTATAAGGACACACACAAAAGGATCAAGAATAATCAAGTATCCACTCATTAGCTTCTCTCTTGTCATCAATGATTGATAATGCATCATCATTATCACTCTATTTTTTCGTATCCTCAGACACAACAACATCGGATGCACTATATTTTCTTTCCAGACAATACCACTGAGTCTTTTTTTTCCACACTCGTAGCATTTTTTCTCTAACAATGGTACAAGGTTTTTGAAGCTCCAAATATCTTCTTCTCTTGAGCAATAAAAACTTGAACTTGAGCATAACGACTCTCTTCATTATTCAACTTTTTTTTAGAGAACAAAATACTCTTAACTTGTTCCACCGAGATGGTATATCTCCCATAAAGCAAATTATTGAATAAATGTTTATAGGTAGAGCGTACCGATGCTAACTAAATAATTGTTTTGTCCTCATAACTTAACTTGACATCAACACTAGATAAATCACAAATAATTTTGTTTAATTCACCAAGATGTTTTTGTAGGCTTACCCCTTCTTTTCTCTTAAAGGAATACAACTTTTGCTTCGAGACTAACCGGTTGGTGAGATTCTTTCCTATGTACAGATTCTCCAACTTCTTCCACATGTCTGCTACTTATAAATATTCTTCTATCACATCATACACAATATCATCTGCCAACGTCAATCGAATTGCACTCATTACCTTCGAGTTAATCTTCCCCTAATCTGCATCTTCCATATTTTCTGGTTTCTTATCCAAAGCCTCTCCTAGTATCATGCATCCAAACTTCCCAAAGATTGAAATTCCTTATGTCATCAAACTTCTTAAGCACGTACTTTCCAATCTATAATAGTTGCCACCATGATTTTGATACCACTTTTTATGATTTCACATACACATTTGACAAATTAAACATACAAAAGCGTACACACAAGCAATACGAGATTTCCATGGTTCGGCTAATTGCATTTGTCTAAGGACAAAGAACATTTATCTTTACTTTAAAACTTGATTACACATTTTTCTTTTTCTCACAAACTTAACTCATATTTTCTTTCTCTACAAGTATCTCTTTATCTCTCTACCTCTGTACCTAAACTCATATCTACTTATAGAGTCTTCAAAACCCAAATCCTTGTTGGACAAGAATTCCATCTTGACTACAAGAGTCACTATATCAGTCACAACTCTAAAATAAAAACATTCCCAAAAAAAAAAAAAAAAAAAAGGGTAAACAAATTTTAATTTCAAGCCACAAACCTAACATAATGTGTGTGTGTGTTTTACGTACTAACTAGACCATATGTACTAGATACTAATAATATTCAATTTGAGAAATGTATGATTAGTCTGATCTTTTTAACCATCTTCATTTGTTCTGCTTTGCAGTTTTAACGTGTGTGTTTTATATACTAACTAGACTATTTGTACAAGATACTAATAATATTCAGTTTGAGAAATGTATGATTAATCTGATCTTTTTAATAATCTTTATTTGTTATGCTTTGCAGTTTTCATATAATGTGTTGTTTCGGACTATAATTTTTGCCCCTAATGTGTGACTTAATAAGTGAGCCATTGATTTCTGATAGCCAATAGGGGTGCAACTTAGGCCTGCCCGAACCCGACCTCAACCCGACTTCGGGTTGGGTTGGGCCGGCCCAAGGCAACCCATATTCAAGTTTTAACCCATGAAGCCCAACTCGAGTATTATCAGGCCAGTTGGGTTTTGCAGGCTAACCCGTTTTTTTTTTTTTTTTTTTTCCTCTCTCTATCAAGTAGGAATTGAGTAGACCAACATTTTTTTTTTTTTTTTTTTCCTTTTCTCTATTTGAATTTAATTTCAAAAAGATTTAGCTGGCATTTTTTGAGGGATAGTAGATATTACACTTTCTTTCTCTTTTTGTTAAAGTATTAACATATTTAAGTTATAGTTAAATTAAGAAACTTAAATTAAGAAAGCTAACGAATTCAAAGACGAGTATATATATATATATATATATGCATTTGCATGAATTACTCATTGAAGGAGAAGTGAGAACCGACATTAAAATTAGATTTCTCTATCTAATTTTATTTTCTCTACTTTTATTTTTTGTTATATATATAAATATTCTCTTTTGCATTCTCAACTTTATAATTATGATAAACATTAAGTTAATTATCTATTAATCAAATTATTCAATCATGTAGATCGTGGAGGAAATTAGGGGTCTTATTTAAAATAAAGATGACTCAAAATATAATTTTAAAAAACTTTAAGTGAATTATATATTTATTTAATTATTCACACAAAAAAATTGGTTCACAAAATTATGGTTCATATTGAAGAGAAAGAGTTAACCCCTAAAACATCTGTCACAGAGTTTTATTCGAGTTCAGATTTTACCATAAATAATTTTTTTGTATTTTTTCTCTCAATCATACCATGTATTCTCAGAACAAAATCGCCTTCAGAATACATAAAGTTAAGTTGCCATATCATCCGCCACAGAGTAGCTATGTCATCCGCGACAAAGTTGTTATGTCATATGCTATGTAATTCAAGTTATTTTTGTGATACAATAATTTGTGATATTTAGCATTTTCCATTTTCTTATAAGAATTATATATATATTTTTGGACATATGTAAAGTGCCCCCTAAATTTTTTCATTCCCTTGTAGTATTCTATAAATGTTTCCTTTTTTTTTTCCCTCCAAAATTGTTTCCCTTTTTTCTCCTAAATTGTTTCCTTATATTTTATATCTATAAATTAATCTCATCCTAAAAATATCACTCTTTATATATATATATATATATATATATATATATATGTACCCATAAATATTGACTTATATACATGTACATAAATATTAACGAAGAGCCTTTCTTTACTTGATTTTTTTTCCCCAAAGGTCTCGTAGATTTAGGGTTATGTAAATATAGATAAATATTAATGAAGAAAAAGGCAACTTGCTTTTTTTTTTTTTTTTCAAAGGTCTCGCAAATTTAGGGTTATGAAATATATATATATATATATATATGCATGTACATAAATATTGACAAAACAGAGCCTTTGTCACTTTTTTTCTTCCCAAAGTCTCATAGATTTAAGGTTATGTAAATAAAATAAAAACCCAATTCAAGTTGGATGGGTTAGGCTCGAGTTGAAGCAATTTTTACATGATCTAAAACTGAATTGGGCCCGGCTAAAATTTTTCAACCCGAGCTTCAAAAAATGCAAGCCCAACCCGAAAATTTTTAGGTTTAACCTGGCTAACCCGCCCAACTTGCACCCCTACAGTAGTGATAGGACGATTGGGGGTAATAAGCTAGTTAAACACCAACCCTACTTGATTTAGTCAACAATCATCGAATCATACCATGTTTCTACTGTCTCTAATTACTAGTAGTTAGTAATCAAAGCATGGACATAATAGTAATCATAGTCTAATTAGTAATATAATAATGGGTTTAATTCAGTTACACCCCCTATGGTTTGTCCAATCTTCAAGGAGACCCCCCCACATTTTGTAAAAAATTAGTCAGACCCCCTACTTTTTCTGACACACATCAGTCTCCCCCCACCCCCGGTGGTCAACGGTCAAAGCTAGTCAGAGACACTTTTTGCCGACATCAGGAAAAAATTAAATTTTAATGCCCAAATTGCCCCTCAATGGTTATGTTTGGCTACAAACTATATACCATTTTTGAATTATATCAAAATCCCCCCTCAACGGTCATGTTTAGCTTCAACATATATACCAATTTTAATGCCCAGATTACCCCTCAACTCCATACCAATTTTAATGCCCAGATTACCCATCAACTCCACGGTCATGTTTGGCACCATGGCTCTATAAATAGCAAACTCTTTTATTAATTTTGTGATACACAAATCTCTCTCTTCCTCTCTTATATTTTCCTATGTAAACGAATGTCTCAATCAAGCACAAATAGTCGTGAAAGTAGGGGCAGAGGTTATATACAGTATATGAACAAGATTTGTTGTTGTCGGGATTTTGCTATAGTGAAAGTTATAGAGAATGACAAAAATCACAACAAAGGAAGGTTGTACTATACTTGTGAAAATCAAACATGCAGTTTTTAGGAATGGTGCAACCCTATTGATGGTGTTGTTGTTGTTGTTAGTGCTTGTGCTGCTAAGGAGTATTCATCTGCAAATCAACTTCTGCTTGAGGTTGTTGCTGAACTGAGGTTGCAAAGACAAGCTATAGGTTCAAGGTTACAAGTTGTTGAAACAACTATTTTGTATTTGAAGATAGTTGTGTTTGCTTGCTTCTTGTTATTTGTTTTTGCTATTTTTTTTTTCCAAATAAAGTGATGCAAAGAATATTGACCTATATTGAATCCATTTACCACAAAAGCATCATTTAGTATCACTGCATATGCACATATCACACAAAGCAAGCATCATTTCTTGCTTGAAAACCACAAAAAAAAATAACCAGTATCAACCATAACTTACAAGTTTCAAGTTTAAAACAAATTAGGTCAATATTTAATACAATCCTTGCAACATTGGAATAAAAAGTAACAAAAGCAACATTGCAACATTGGAATCAAAAGCATAAAAGCAACAAAAATCCTAAAACCAACTCACTGTTGTGTGGTGAATAAAACCCAAAGGACTCCCCCAACATAAGCATTATGTGGTTCTTTCCTTCTACTACTTTTGCTACCCTCTTTGCAATTGAATGTCAAGATTAGAATTCTACATGCAATAATAAATTAATATCCATAAGATTAAATATTAGGCAATTTATTGTTTACCCATGGTGGAAGATTAACACCAATACCACTCTGACTTGGCTGTCTTCTAGCTCTGCTGCCACTCTGGTTTGGCTATCTTCCAACTCTGCTGCCATGCTGAATTGGTTGTGAAAAACTTCTCATATCTATATTTGGTTGAGGACCACTACCTATGCCAACTGAAGCACACATGTTGCCACTCTGAATTGGTTGTGAAGAACATCTTACCTCCACATGTGCTTAAGAACCACTACCCATGCCACTTACATTTGGTTGAGAAACTCCTCTTACACGTATATATCTTCCACCTCTTACATTTACATTTGTTCCATTTATATTTCTTCCACCTCTTGCACTTACATTTGTTCCACTTACATTTCTTCCACCTCTTACACTTACATTTCTTCCACCTCTGCTAGTAGACTGGGACTGGAAAAAATTTAAACAAAAAAAATAGTTAAGTGTAGAAGTGGGTAATCATAGAATTGAAAATTTGTTATAGTGAACATAAGTAAGGACTTATACTAGTTGTGTAACACCAGAAGGTCCTACTTCTTCTGATCCTTGAGTTTAAGACCTTATGTTCTCCTAAATTAACAATTAGAAGGTATATAAATCACTAATAAAAGAAAATTTTCAAAATATAGTAAGTTTAAAATTCACTGAAACACTCACTACATTTGTATTTGCAGTTGCAGTTCTTACTCTTATACTTGCAGCTCTTTCTCTTGCTGTTACAGCTCTCTGGCAAGTCCTCATATTATGACCAGTCATCTGGCAATACTTGCATGTTATAACTGATGATCTCTTAGGTACTACACTTGCAGGGGCAGGTTCACCTTGTTCCCTTCTTTTATTTTTTCTTGGTCTACTAAGCAATCTTCTTGGTACAGGAGTGTATAAGTCAATTGATGGACTTTTTGGCCATAATTTGTCATTCACCAAAGGATGAATCATCCCACTATGAGCAAGTAGATATGTGTCCTTGGTGTAACAAGGATCACCAAAAAGGTTATGGTCCTGTCTATTCCATGAAATAACACCAGCTGCATGCCTGCAAAGTATCCCTGATATCTGCCATGCTCTACATGAGCAAGTCCCCAAGTTTAATTAACCACACTTACGCCCACCACTTCATGAACTTCATACTCTTCCCTCCCAATAGGACAAACTCTACATCCTCTTGATTCTTGAATGGATTTGTTTAATTTTTTTAAGGCATTTGGTGTCAATTTTCTCTCCCAAGCTAAAGCTTTACGATACCTTTTCTGGATTCTCATTATTAATTTAATTCTAATCCACTTACGCATATTCAAGATTGGCTTAGACTTATAATGACCAATGATCGGTTGGTCAATCATACATCAACCTTCGCAATAGCACGAATCATTATAAAATAGGGCTATTGGTCGGGTAAGTCGAACCACTGGGACTGCGCTAGTCTAAGGCAACCTAAATGTCTAGAATCGTTCTTAGAATGATAAAGGGGAAATAATGAGTTGTTTGTTTGTCACTAAATTGAATATGTGAAGTGCATGAAATAGAAACTTGCAATAATTGAAGCGAGATAAGATACGAGTAAGAAAAACTAAGGAAGTGAATCCGTCTCCATCCCTATACACATGCTAGGCTAAATTTAAATTCGGGAAATCAACATAAACGATGGTCATGATACATAACAACCCTTGGTTGCTATAATATCCTCAAGAGGTTCATTGAATCAAAAACAAGAATAATCCATTAAAGAAATACATGCTTAAACTACCTAAACTAGGGTGTAGTCTTCAACATGCTCCCTAAGCCAAAGATTATCAAGCCCTTAATTGAATAATAAAAGCACATAAAGTTAGGAATCAAGAATAGACCATCAAAGGGGGAACCTAAGCAATGGACTATCAAATTTCTCCAACTTCATGCCATTAAAACTATTCCATGATCTCACTACCATTGTCACCATGAGAGTGCAAGCACTATGATTAAAAGAATAAACCATCTAAGATAGATAATTAATTCAACAATAATCATTAAAATACATGAAGATCCATTACAAGAAGCAAAATGCTCTAGACCATGAAAAGACCATAGGTTATACATTGAAATCCCAAAATAAAATCTACACTAGAACATGCTTACAAGGGAAGGACTTCATCACCTCCCTAGAGAAAGAGTTAGTTACCCATTGCTAAGCTAGAAGAAGGAAAAGCTCCATCTTCATGGCCATTTTCGTGCAACCTTCTTGGAGCTTGAAGAACGCACCTCTTTTGCTCTCTTCTCTCTCCTCTAATCTTGTAGAAAATGTAGGATATGAAATGTGTGGCTCTTATCCCTCTTATCTACCACCAAACTAGGCTCTCTCTCTCCTCCAAAAACATCCCCAACCACCTCATAAAAGAGGGCCATCCAAAATTGGAAATTTCAGAGCACAAGTGGGCTGTCTCGTGGAGCAAACTACCCAAATTTCGAGTGCTCGAAATAGGGCCTCGAGCACTCGAATTTAGTGTAAAAAGCTCCATGCTTCACTTGCTCAGCCCAGACCTACTTTGATGAAATGGCCATAACTTTGCGCTCCAAACTCCGAATGACGAACCGTTTAAAGATTTGGAGAGCTGATTCAGAGCTTTAAAAACTTCATGTTTTGATAAAGACCCAAATCTCAAGTCTGGTTGGTCGAAAATGGGGAGAAAGGCAGTACTTCAGTGCTGCCAGGCAGTTCTGCGCACCTCTAGTAACAAGGCCATAACTCTCTACTCCGAGCTCCGAATGATGAACCGTTTGAAGATTTAGAAAGCTGATTCAGAGCTCTAAATCTTTCATGCTATGATGGAAGTCCAGTTCTCGAGCTTTCTGGGTCAAAATGGCGAGCAAAGTCCTGACTCCACTGCTGATCTCGTGAAGCAATCTGCCCTAATTTCGAGCACTCGAAATAAGACCTCGAGCACTCGAAAATTGGCCAGAATGCCCTATGCTTGGTTTGCTCCGCCCGGACCTACTTTGGTAAAACGGCCATAACTTTGCGCTCTGAACTCCAAATGATGAACCGTTTGAAGATTTGAAAAGCTAATTAAGAGGTCTAAAAACTTCATGTTTTGGTGGAGATCCAATTCTCAAGGATGGTTGGTAGAAAATGAAGATCAAGGCAGAATTTCATTGCTGCCAGGCAGTTCTGCGCACCTCTGGTAACAAGGCCATAACTCTCTGCTCCGAGCTCCGAATGATGAATTGCTTGAAGATTTGGAAAGCTGATTCAGAGTTCTAAATATACCATTTTATAATAGAAGTCCAGATCTCGAGTTTTCAAGGTCAAAATGGCGAGCAAAGTCCAAATTCCACTACTGCCAGAAATTCAGCATTGTGACCTTTGATGTTCAAAACTCCACAAAGCATCCTTCTTGCTTCTTTTTGGCCAATGAACCTAAAAATATGCAAAAACATGCATATGAAGGTAATCTACATAATTAAACAAACAATGGACTTAAATAATGCAATTAAGGGCACTTGAATATGCAATATTCAGCGCTTATCACACCCCCAAACTTACATTTTGCTAGTCCCTTAGCAAAACTACAATGAAAAACTTAATGAAAAGACAACCATGGGCATGCTACTACAAAAATATCATCCATGGTAAAATGAGATAGATACATAGCACAAATACAACTTGAAACAGACAAAAACTGGAGATGGGGTCATTGGGAAAACTACCTTGCATATATGAAGCATTGATACAAAAATTGGCTAAATACATTTCCACATACATGCATCAACATCATCGTCCATATAAATAACTCAATTGTCATCTCTTAAATGGAAATCAACTCTACTTCAGTGAAAGTGAATTGGATTCTCAACATGCGGCTTTTACTTTCTTTTCCAATTCCAAGGCACAAGTTTTCAAATCATTGAATTCCCCTTTACATGAAGTCCCTAAGGCATTATTTTATTTTCAAGACAACTTTTGTTGCCTGTTGACAATTTATTGTAACTCATAAGCGAAACATAGAATGGTTGTGCAATGCTGAAGTCCTTTAAGCTTTCTAACCAACCTATGTAGCAAGCGTTAGGCCAATAATTCCCAAACCAGACGGCTTTAGGGTGCTAAGTGTAGAGACACTCCTAGGGCTTAATAGCTCGAGTTGGAAAGGCTACGAACGTCAACTGGTCATTTTTTTTTCTTTCTTTCTCATTTTTTTTTTTTTTTTTTTTTTTTAGACAACTTAAATCATGTCAAAGATATTCATTTATCAGGTTCATCAAATCAAATTAACTAGGCCAAGTTCAAGGTCGATCAAGTTGCATGCCTCACAGTTTAGTTTCCAATGTGTATATGTGCATTGTGAAGCTTAAAAGAGTGTCAACTCCAGCAAGAATCTAATTAAGATATTTATACAGACTAATTTGAATCCACATGATCATTTCAACTCAAATTTTTCTTTATTTTCAAAAATGTCAATTGCTTCTATACACAAGGTATTAAACATATGCTTCATCTCCAACTAGTGTCAAGTTATACTATCATTGCTTAGCAAAAATGCAAAACCAAAAATGCATAAATGCACCCCCAAACTTGAATAACACAGTGTCCTCAATGTGTGAAGACAAGCATACCAAAATAAGAGCAAAGGGGGGAAAAGAACAATAATACCAAGTGGAGTGACGACGACGTAGATGTGCAGCCATGTGAGTGCGCAACGGCGTCCCCCAAACTTGGACATGAAGACCTGAATTTTAGTGCAAGATAAAAAGCCAAACAAAACACAAATGCAGACATTCGCTACAAGTTTAAAATAGATAACAAAATGGGGCCAAAAGTGGGGAATTTAGAGAGATGAAGTTAGCTTAGGAAATTCGTCAAACACGTGGTGTGCAAGACAAAAAGGAAGAGGGCCAAAGGTTGATTAGAGATGAGAAAATCCAAAAATTTGGCCCTGCAAATGCAATAAACAACTCCCAAACAATCACAAATCCTTCACTCAAGCAATCCCATCCTCCATTGATCAAAAATGGAAAGAAAAAGAGGGTTAGACACTTACCCAACAATGGAGAACACGAGGCCCATTATTTGTGGTTAATGGAAGATGGTGTTAGCCGAGAGGATGTGAGTGAGGAAGATGGTGGTTGAATGGTGTGAGGCCGAGAGGGATGGTGGTTGGTTGGGGAGGTGAGATGCTGGTTGAGGATAATGAGGTGAGGTTGATGCGTTTGAGATGAAGGTTGTGCATGCATGGTTGTGGGTTGATGTGGGTTGGTTGAGGAGGGGCCGAGATGAAGGGGCATGGTTGTGTGGCTTGGTAGGGAGAGGGATGGTTGAGAGGGATGGCATGCATGCTGTTAGAGGAGGTGGTGGGGTGGAGAAGAGAGAAGATGGTGGTGTTGGTGTTTCGAGCACTCGGCAGGGGAGGTTGGAGTGCTCGAATTGGGACCAGTAGGCTCGGGGCGTTGGTATGAGGTGTTCGAGCATGGTGCTGTGTTGGGTTTGCATGGTGAGTTGTGGTGAGGGTTGGAAGGTTGGGGTTTGTGGTCTATGCATGGTGCACTCGGCATGGTGGGTTGGTGGAGAGGTTTTGAGGTGGCCGAGTGGTGGAGGTTGGCTGCATGGGTTTTCATGCATGGGCGTGCAGGGTTGATGGGCATGCATGAGGTGAGGAAGTGGGTGGGTTATGAGATGCAGAGGAGGTGTGTATTGGTGCATGCAAGGGGTTGGGTTGGGTTTGCATGCAAGATGGGCATGCAGGAGGGGCTGCATGGGAAGGGATTGCTGGAAGTGGGTTGTTGCCGAGAGAGAGAAGGTTTGGAGTTGGGCATTGTCGAGCAATCCAAATGGGTGCTAGAGGTGCTCGGAAATTGGGCAGTGAGATTGAGAGAGGTTAGTATGGGATGGAACAAAATTCAAGCACTCTAAAGAGGAAGCTAGAGTGCTCGAGCTTGGGGCAGAGAGAATGGCCAAGATGTGGAGGGATGTCGAGCACTCGAAATGCCAATTCGAGTGCTCGAAATTGGATCAGTAAGCTCGGGAAAATGAAAAGGCTTATGAGATGAAATGCTGAGCACTCGGAATGGGTGCTAGAGCCCTCGAACTGGAGGCAGTGAGCATGTTAGGCAGATGAAATCACTGGGAAGGATTTTTGAACAAATGCAACATTATGCCAATGGAAAATTTTCCAAGCTTCATACATTGCAACATGATGCAAAATGGATGAATTTCTCAAAAATGAAAATTTCAAGCTTGGCATGCATGGGAAGAAATGGAGACTTTGTATTGGAAAATCATTGGAAACTTTGCATGCTATTCCAATCCAATGCATAAATAGATTTTTAGGAAAATTTTGAAAACTTTGCATGCCATTCCCATGCATGGAAAGATTTTTAAAGCTTTGCATGGCAGTTGGAAAAATATTTGAAAACTTTGCATGCCATTCCATGCATCGAAAATTTTTCATGTCATTCCCATGCATTGAAAAATCATTGCAAGCAGCAGCTTCAATTCAAGCCATGCATGGAAAATTTTAAAACTTTGCACATTATTCCAATCTAATGCATGGATGGATTTTTGAAGCTTTGCATGCATGGAAAGAAATTGAAATTTTGCATGGGACAATGCATGGGGAATTTTGAAAAATTTTCAAACATTGCAAATGCATGGAAAAATTTTAAACAGTGCAAGAATTTCAATGCATGGATGATTTTGCGAAAATTTTCAAGAATGTATTACAAATGAGACATTATGCACATGAGTAGCATTCCCAAGATCCGGTGAAATTGCTAGGAAGCGTTGAAAATTAGAGTTGAGAAGGTCTAAGAAGCCAGTCTAAAAATGTGGAACACAACTTAAGACCATTTCAGAAAAATCAAATTTTTGGCTTTTCGAAACCATTTCCCAGAAAATTTCAAGGCACGAGCAATTTGAGAAGGTAGGGAAGCTTGGAACATCGAAAGAATTTATTCACTTGCTTTGCTAAATTTAATGTCGATAGCTAGACGAAGTTAGAGCAGGTACTAATCCTCAAAAATCTAGATAGCTAGACACACCGAGATCAGGTTAGTCCTCCTTACCCTATACCATGTCTCTCTAGAGATTCAAGCTTCCCTAAGTAAGAAAGTTCTTTTGGAAGCGGAAGAAAAAGAGCTTGAAGACAAAAGTTGGAAAGAGGTAATGGAAAGACCTCAATCCACTCTTCATCCTCAATGAAGAACTTTGGATTATTTAGGGGCTGATTTGGATGAAGGAAAGGTGGATCAAATGAAGGCACATCAAGCAAAGACTTATGAAGGGCCATATTGAGCACGGGTATGCTCGACCAATTATCCTTCAGAATTTCAACATCCTCCTCACACTTATCTGGCGGTTCGGGCTCAATAGCTTGAGATAACTCATGTGAAGGAATGAGAGGAGGTGCAAGCTCCCAAAAGAGGGATACATTTGATGTTGCCCAAGGAAGAGAGTGAATAGGTGGAGGAATATCAAACAAAGAATTTACCTCCAAAATAGAATTGTCAACATCAAAATCCTCATAATTGAAATGAGCTAAGCAAGCTTTTAGAGGATCCTCCATTAAAGGAGGTGCATCAAGCAAAGGATTATGTAGGGGCTGTTTTGGAGTAGGGTAGACAATCTCTACATCATTATTTTTCCCATTTTGAGCCACAATTGCTTCATTTTGATGTCGGGCAACAATTTGATCTTCAACCACCATTTCATCATTTTCACATATAATAACCACTTGATCATCCTCATGATGAAAGTTACTAGGAGCAATCTCATCATTCATAGAATTTTCTTTTGGATTGGCCATAAATTCAAATGAAAATGTTTCCTCCTCTTCATGATTTTTAGCATTAATCCTTTGTTGAATTTGAGATATTTGGTCATCTATCATTGCACTAACTTGGGACTGGTGATATGGTACCACTTGATTGATAGACTCTACTGTGGATTGCATGCTAGCAAGGGAAGCCAATAGTTGATTGTTGGAGTCCATCATTTGCGTGTGCATAGACTCCATCATTTGTTTGTTAGCAACAATTAGCTCATCCAATGGAGACGGTGGAAAAGGAGAAGAGGGCGGGAAAGGATGATCATTGGGTTGAAAAGGTTGCATATGAGATTGTGGGGTTGAATTTCCTATGTCATGCCACAAGAAGTTTTGTTGGTCTCCCCAACGCGAGTTGTAACCATTGAAGTATGGATCACTACCCGGTTCAAAGAAATTTTCATTTGGTTGCTCTAGATAAAAATCCGAGAATTGTCTCGTTGGAAGACAATCTCTTGTATGATGTGAATTACTAGAGCAAAAAGCACAAAACGCATGTAGTGTGTAGAATTGAGTTGGGAAATAATTATTCTCCATCTAGGAGTTAAACATCAACAACACACAACATAATCAACACAACAATTCTTTATCATCAACTCCACATACAATGATATTCCCTTTCTCCTCAATTATCAAGACAAAAATTAAAATGGCCACGACAAGGACCGATGCTTGGAATTGAAAATACACAATTGAAATAGCCACGACAAGGGCTTGCAATTTATCTACTTCTAAGCTTAACATATGCACGATATTCACAATTCGAAACTAGAAGGTCAAGAGACTTACCCGGGGTCCTCTAGACTTACGATTTGCTAGTATTCCCACGGCGAGCTTCGAGTTCCTAGAATCTCACTTACAACTTAAAGATGATTAAAACACACAAGGAATATTCACAAAACACGATATTCACAATCAAACTAAAATTTAACCCTAGAAACTTCGGTTGCTAAACCGTTTGCAGTCCCCGGCAACGGCGCCAAAAATTGATCGGTTGGTCAATCATGCATCAACCTTCGCAATAGCACGAATCATTGTAAAATAGGGCTATTGGTCGGGTAAGTCGAACCACTGGGACTGCGCTAGTCTAAGGCAACCTAAATGTCTAGAATCGTTCTTAGAATGATAAAGGGGAAATAATGAGTTGTTTGTTTGTCACTAAATTGAATATGTGAAGTGCATGAAATAGAAACTTGCAATAATTGAAGCGAGATAAGATACGAGTAAGAAAAACTAAGGAAGTGAATCCGTCTCCATCCCTATACACATGCTAGGCTAAATTTAAATTCGGGAAATCAACATAAACGATGGTCATGATCCATAACAACCCTTGGTTGCTTTAATATCCTCAAGAGGTTCATTGAATCAAAAACAAGAATAATCCATTAAAGAAATACATGCTTAAACTACCTAAACTAGGGTGTAGTCTTCAACATGCTCCCTAAGCCAAAGATTATCAAGCCCTTAATTGAATGATAAAAGCACATAAAGTTAGGAATCAAGAATAGACCATCAAAGGGGGAACCTAAGCAATGGACTATCAAATTTCTCCAACTTCATGCCATTAAAACTATTCCATGATCTCACTACCATTGTCACCATGAGAGTGCAAGCACTATGATTAAAAGAATAAACCATCTAAGATAGATAATTAATTCAACAATAATCATTAAAATACATGAAGATCCATTACAAAAAGCAAAATGCTCTAGACCATGAAAAGACCATAGGTTATACATTGAAATCCCAAAATAAAATCTACACTAGAACATGCTTACAAGGGAGGGACTTCATCACCTCCCTAGAGAAAGAGTTAGTTACCCATTGCTAAGCTAGAAGAAGGAAGAAGCTCCATCTTCATAGCCATTTTCGTGCAACCTTCTTGGAGCTTGAAGAACACACCTCTTTTGCTCTCTTCTCTCTCTTCTAATCTTGTAGAAAATGTAGGATATGAAATGTGTGGCTCTTATCCCTCTTATCTACCACCAAACTAGGCTCTCTCTCTCCTCCAAAAACATCCCCAACCACCTCATAAAAGAGGGCCATCCAAAATTGGAAATTTCAGAGCACAAGTGGGCTGTCTCGTGGAGCAAACTACCCAAATTTCGAGTGCTCGAAATAGGGCCTCGAGCACTCGAATTTAGTGTAAAAAGCTCCATGCTTCACTTGCTCAGCCCAGACCTACTTTGATGAAATGGCCATAACTTTGCGCTCCAAACTCCGAATGACGAACCGTTTAAAGATTTGGAGAGCTGATTCAGAGCTTTAAAAACTTCATGTTTTGATAAAGACCCAAATCTCAAGTCTGGTTGGTCGAAAATGGGGAGAAAGGCAGTACTTCAGTGCTGCCAGGCAGTTCTGCGCACCTCTAGTAACAAGGCCATAACTCTCTGCTCCGAGCTCTGAATGATGAACCGTTTGAAGATTTAGAAAACTGATTCAGAGCTCTAAATCTTTCATGCTATGATGGAAGTCCAGTTCTCGAGCTTTCTGGGTCAAAATGGCGAGCAAAGTCCTGACTCCACTGCTGATCTCGTGAAGCAATCTGCCCTAATTTCGAGCACTCGAAATAAGACCTCGAGCACTCGAAAATTGACCAGAATGCCCTATGCTTGGTTTGCTCCGCCCGGACCTACTTTGGTAAAACGGCCATAACTTTGCGCTCTGAACTCCAAATGATGAACCGTTTGAAGATTTGAAAAGCTAATTAAGAGGTCTAAAAACTTCATGTTTTGGTGGAGATCCAATTCTCAAGGATGGTTGGTAGAAAATGAAGATCAAGGCAGAATTTCATTGCTGCTAGGCAGTTCTACGTACCTCTGGTAACAAGGCCATAACTCTCTGCTCCGAGCTCCGAATGACGAATTGCTTGAAGATTTAGAAAGCTGATTCAGAGCTCTAAATATGCCATTTTATAATAGAAGTCCAGATCTCGAGTTTTCAAGGTCAAAATGGCGAGCAAAGTCCAGATTCCACTGCTGCCAGAAATTCAGCATTGTGACCTTTGATGTTCAAAACTCCACAAAGCATCCTTCTTGCTTCTTTTTGGCCAATGAACCTGAAAATATGCAAAAACATGCATATGAAGGTAATCTACATAATTAAACAAACAATTGACTTAAATAATGCAATTAAGGGCACTTGAATATGCAATATTCGGCGCTTATCAACCAACCTAGTTGTTGAAGGATTCTGTCAAATTATTTGTGATATGGTTACTCTTTGATGTCTCACTATACCTCACCCTAGGCCACATTTCCAAATGCTTGTCCATTAGCCAATCATGAGCTTCTGTAGAAAGCCTATTCATGTGATTCATTACATCATTAAATTCAAGCTGATTGCATGATCTAGCAGCCTTCCAAAAATATTTTTTCAACAACAGGCCAGGATTATCCTTCCTAAAACTGTTAAACAAGTGCCTACAACATATTATATGGCTTGCCTTAGGAAACAAGTTTGAAATTGCAACCTCAAGACCCTAAAATGCAAAATAAAATAAACAATTCTTGTGAAATAACATAATTTAAAGTAATAATGAACAAATTAAAGAAATAAATTATACATTTTGCATATCAGACATAATTGTCCAATGTTTGGCTTGTGCATCTGTACCAAGAATATCCTTCAAATTATCTATATATAAAAAAAAGTCCATATCTTCTTTCCTTTACTTTCTACCACAACATAAGAAATAGGAAATAGACCATTATTGCCATCCAAGGTCACACAGTTAACAAAAGCACTCCACCATGTGGACCCTTTAAGAAACAGCCATCCAACCAATGAATGGCCTGCAACCTTTTATAAACCCTAACCTCAAAGCATTGACGAGTGCTGAAAAGTGCGCATTTAAACCCCTTAAGCTTGAGTATTCTAGGACCTTATTCTATCTTATTTTCCCGTTTTATTCTAATTTTGCATTATTTCCCTTTTCAGGTCAATAAAGTTAAAACGAGCTAAAAATGGCTTCTTAAAGCCTTTTTGGAGTCAAACTAAGTCTTGGTGAGAATTTGGAGCAAAAGGAGGCTGATTTGGAGCAAAAAAAGGCTGATGCTGAAAATCTACCAAGTCTGATCGATTGAAGAAAAGTCTGATCGATCGAACCAACTCTGATCGATTGAAGAAAAGTCTGATCGATCGAACCAACTCTGATCGATCGAAGAAAAGTTGGATTGATCAAACTGTTCGTAAAAGTTATAAAAAAGCAAATCTAAAGCTCATTTTGAACCAACTCGGGCTATGCTTGAAAGGGAAGATCCTAGGGCCGAGTTCTCACATTTTTAGGCTATCAAAGCCTTGTATATATGAGAGATTGAACCATTTTTGTAGGGAGATTCATATTTTTACATTGTAATTTCTATATTTTCATTAGTTTCTCTATCTAGAAAGTTAGAGATTAGGGTTAGAAGAAAAGAGGGAAGTGGAGGCACATCTCAAGAACACATCTCTTGATCCACATATTCTCTATCTCTAGAGCTTCAAAGAAGAAGAAGAAGAAGAAGAGGAAGAAGAAGATGAAGCCATGTTTGGAGCTTGCCCTTAAAGGTTTCATGACCACATCCACATCCTCCATGAATGGCTAGATTTACACTTGGGGCTTGGATGAGCCCTAAGTCTTATGTAATCTAAACCATTGTATTTCTATTTTTGGGGATTTATATATATATTATTGTGATTAGTGGTTAGCCTTATGATTGTTGATTTAATTCTTCCTTATGATTCTCTATTTTAATTACATGTTGTCTTATGTGTGATTATTTAGGAATTGATCTCTACACTATATTTTTTATGTTGGTTGCATGTCTATGTGTGATTAATTAAGGATTTAGTGATAGCTAAGCATGGTTTTCATTGAATGGGTTTTTCAATCAATTTGATGGATTATACTTATGCTTGATAGGTTGTTTTACAATTTAATTCATACTTGTAGGTAGGTAGACAATTTATGCTTGAATTGATACTCTACACTTATTATTGCAAATTCCATGATTCTCTAGATTGATGTATGCTCTCATTAGCCCCATTTGTTAACTAATTGATGGATTATACATTTATCTTGGTGGGTTGTTCTACACTTAGTTTACTTGTTGGTTAGGTAGATAATTCATTCTTACATTAAATAGTTCATACTTTTTCATGCAAATTGTGTTTATGTTTGTGGCCACATCTTGATTGCATAAATGTTTTCCCCATTAATGGAAAGCAAGTGGTTAATTACATGAGCTTAGTGATGATTCCAACACCCTAAGACCTCTTTTCATATCTCTTAAATCCCTAACTCAACTTAGTTTATTTTAATTGCATTTTAATTAATTGAATTTTAGTTTAATTCAAACAATTAATCTCTCATTTGCAATCTTGTGACCCACTAGAGTTGAAATTAAATTCCAACACGTATAATCCCTTGGGATGATCCTTACTCACTCTTGCTACGTTAGTAGTAATGGTGGTAGTGGTTTTCATAAATTTAAACCTGACCTAAAAGGCTTTTCTTGAACCGCACATTGACTACATTATTTTGGCGTACACAAGCAGTCTCGTCAAGCATCAAAAGCAATGAAAATCTTTTTGAATTTATTGACTCCATTAAATTCAGCATCATAATAATCAATTGTGACCAAACTGCCAAGGTTTGTCTTCCTAATTTCATTTCTGTAAGAGGGCAATAGACTGTATGACTTTCCATGGTTACCCTCAATCACATCCAATGCCTTTCTTTTTGCCCTATAACATTGCTGTTTCTTTACCCTAATGCCATATTTCTTATGAAGTGTAGATCGCAGACTTTCAATTGTCATCTGTTGGTTTTGTTTGAGTTTGTTAAAAAACTTCTTATAATCTATGTAGAATTGGCTAATGAATTTTTATCACCCCTCACACATGAATGAATGTCATTGTATATTTTTATCTTGTAAGTCTTACAAGGCAGTGGGGAGGCATGGATCCTCTATGTACAACCTTTGGTTTTGCAGACACAAGTTACCCTTGTACTCTCATTTTTCGTTTTTCTAATTTGAAGCCCTTCTTGGACTGTATAATCTGTCAACACCTCTCTATAATGTTTCACATTTTGAAACAACATCCATTGTTCTAGTTTTGTAGGTTGTCCTTTAACCTTTACATATCCCTCTCCTTTCATTTTTTTACCTCAATCCTTGTTCTTTGATATCTATTTCTCTTTGGATATTTCACACCAATCTCTACATTTGAAGTAGAACGTGTTTCATCACATGACTCATAATCTGATAGGCCATCCTCACAGTCTATTATAGTCTTCATCATCTGAGCTATCAGTGTCAGTTTCAACGCAATCAGTATCACCTTTTGCCATATAATCTTGATTCTCTATCTTAAAATCATACACATCATCTTTCTCCACATCATTAACCTTTTCCTCATTGTTTTCATCATCCAGTTCCTCATCATTTTCATCACTCAGTCCCTCACTATTTTTAGCATCCACTCCATGATCCATATCCTCATAAGGCTCATCCATATCAGGATCTAAATCAACTGATATATTTAAGGGTTCAACTTCTTCTATCTCAAGATACACATTAATGTCACTTTTTTCACTATTTAAGTACAACATATCTAGCAAATTAACTTCATTCCCAACCAACATCTTAGAATAAGAACCTGAAACATCACAGTATACAACATAGGGAAACCCCAAACCACCAGGATAATCCTCAAGAATAGCTCTACTTATGTCTTCCATGAAATCATACAAACCATACTTATCAGTGTCTACATGACTAACAGTTCTACATTTTGACTGGTAGTGCACATGAAAATTATGATAAATATCTCCCATCACTGTCAATAATTCAAAAAAAAAAAAAAAATTCAACATATATAGCAAACACATATGAGAATATAAAATAAATGGCATAAAAAGACACTGTCCAATTAAAATAAAGAAAACCCTAAACCCCCATTTTAAATTAAACCAATAAAATATCAATTTTACAGAATTTTAACATAAATTAAACAAATTCATGCATTTTCAAATAAAACCCTAAATCAATCGAACAAATTAAAGACAAATTGAACAAAAATTCAACACATTCAATCAACCAACCAAAAAACACTCATAAACTAACTCTAAACCCCCAAATCAAGATCCTAAGTTACAGATACAAATTTAACAAAACCCGAAACCCCCAAAACAAAACAACCAAACAAAAAACACTCATAAACTAACCCACTTTTATAAACCCTAAACCCCTATCAAATAAAACCAAAATCGATTTATAGAGAGACAAAATTCATATCTTGAAATCGCGAGATTTTCTCAACAGCTACCTTCGAACCTTTAACTATCTGCAGATATGTTGCTTAATCAAGCGTATTTGGTGTAGGGTTCAACTTCTTATAGGGTTTTATCTCTCTGCATATCTCTTTGCCTCTCTAGGGTTAGTCGTGAAAGTGAAAATGAAATAAGAAAGTATTTGGGTTAGGGAAATAGAGTGGATGGAAGTGTTTGGTTACAAGATTAGCATTGATTGGTTGTTTGGTTCAACAAATAAAGCTAATCTTGGTGAGTGTTATAAAACACGTTATTTGGTTAAGTGTATATAGGAAAACGACAAAAGGGTAAATTAGTTATTACATTCATTTATTTATTTTTCTCCGTCGACAATGTCTGACAAGGAGTTTGACTGAATTTTTGTAAATGTGATGGGGCCTACTTAAAGATTGGACAAACTAGGTATAACTGAATTAAACCCTATAATGATTACATATATTTTATTTTGTAATATAAATACAAAAGGGTATAATAAAAATTTTGTTTATTTTTTTCGAACAAAAATATTATCAATTTTTTTTTTTTTCCCTAATAATCTATGCAAACGAGGTTAATACTATTCTTTTTATTTTTTTTCCAATAACGAATGCTGACATTTTTTTTTTCTCTCGTGTTGGTCAAAGAAGCCTAAATGTTGGGAGCATCTCGGCCCTCCCTTTTACCATAATCAAAACAGTAACCGTTCCCTTTCTTAGCTTTCCAAAAAGGAGTCACATTTAAAGACCCGTCAGATTTCAGATGCAATCTTCTTTCTGGGACAGAGTTCATTTGGAGGGAAAATAGCTTCAATTTGAACTCTTTATACTCTCTCTCTAAACTATCTCTCGATTCTCGGTCTTCAAGTGCGTGAAGATGGAATGTAGTGAAAGCGAGGCGATTTTCAATTCTCTGAATCTAAACCCCCAACTTTTCATCAACGAGGTCCTTAATTTAGTTGACGACTTGGTCGATGGAGCTTTCGACTTCTTTCATCTGTAATTCTCTATCTTCCTCTTTCTCTCTCTATATATGTAAATACATCTACATTTGTTTACTATTTCAAATTTCTACTTGTTGAACTTAAAAATTATGATCTGGTCTTGCTCGTGTAGAGAGGCGTCAACACAATTGAAAGTTGAGGGCACAGATAGATCCGACGATCTAAGCAAGGTAAACCCATTTTTTTCCTTTTCATTTTGGTCATTTTCAGTATGTTTTGTGTGTTGATTCACTGATTAATGCTTAATTCATCTCTTGAATGGAGTGTAAGTGATTTTCTTGTTCTCATAGGGTTTGCATACTTTTGATTTTGTGATTGTTTTATTCACAGGGTGTGGATTTCATTCGAAACATGATTCAATCTGTTCTGGATAAGCGATTGGAGATGTGGGAGAAGTATTGTCTTCAACACTGCTTTATCGTTCCACAAGGATTTTCCCTACCCAAAATCGTACGTCTTCTAATTTGATTAGTTTTGAAGTTAGTCGTTTGTATGTTCTTATATATATATGTATCTTTTGCTAATGTGATCTATGTTGATGCAATGATGCAATTCTCTATATTATGTTATGTAAAAGCAGGAATGAAATGGAATGAAAGTGAGAATGGTGCATGAATGAACTGGTCATTCACATTCCAATGATAAAATATTATGGAGGAATGATATGACCATTATGTTTGACCAAATTAAAAGCGTTAATGAAATAAGTCTTTAATTGATTTCTCCAGCCCTAATTTGTAATAAATAAATTAAATTAAGAGAATGCCATTGTGTGCATATATTATTTTTAGAATAAAATAAAATCAATGTTACTAAGCCTAAATACATATGACTAAACCTCTTTTTCTCCCTATATGAAAAAATTAATGTTGCTACAACATCTTGTTCATTTTCTTCATTTTCATCCTTGATAAAGGTTCATCAAAATTTGTTTTGTAAGCTTGTAAAATGCAGGTGTGTTGGGTGTCATTAAGATATAATGATCCCGCCATCCTTTGAGTTTACCAGTAAACCCAGCCACCAAAGCTTGGGCTAGTGCATGGTCGGAAGCATTTTGTTTTGTTTGGTATGCTGTACTATCCATAGTCATTTCTTGGAGGAGATTTTTTTTTTTTTCCTGAACGGGATTTTTGTTTTATATAAGAAAAAAAACCAGAATAGTACAATTACAAAAACATGGAGGACGTCCTCCAGTACAAAAGCAAGTAATGGACTAAGTCCATTTTCAAACCAGCAAAAGAAAATCAAGCTAGCCTAGAGTGAACCAGAAGGAACAAAAACAAAATAAAACAGAACTAAAAAAAATCCTGTTCTAAAATTTTTTGATCTTAAAATCCATTAAAGCTTGCATCTCTGCAACAATCTCCCTCAAACCAGCAGCATTGAGAATATCAGAGAAAAAAACTGCAACAACAGAGAAATTCAAAGGCCTTCTCAAACATCAATCTTGATTTCCGATGAGATAAACTCCAATTCCAAATGATCAGCGACCAAACTGAAGTCTGTCAAAAAGACCAGAGAAAAACGCAGCATTAAAAAATGATTAGTCTTCCAATCGAATCTTGAGATGAGATAGAACCTCCCAAACAATAATTTGAGCAACATGTGTGGCTTGCTCGTGACCTCCCTTCTGCAAAGATTCATTTCTAACAGCCCAAATTTTCCAAATAGCAGTTGAAAAGATTGCACTCAACACTTTTGATTTAGTAGAATTGGTAGTGGTTTGCAAACCAAACCAATCGACCAGCTGCAGCACAGAAGTACAGCCTGGATACACTATATGTAGCAAATAAAAAATCTCTGTCCAGACCATGTTTGCATAGATACAAGTACAGAACAAATGGTCATTAGAATGCACATTCCTCATACAATTGTGACAGATTGCAGCTAAGGTAATCCCTCTTTTCTGCAAATTCACCAAAGATAAATTTTTGTTGTGTAAAATAATGCAAACCACCACAGCAATTCGAGGTCTGCAATGCTTCCAACAAATGTCACACCAATTCACAATTTGATGTGTATATCTACATAAATCCCAAGCTGATTTTAAAGAAAAGCCACCATGCTTCCAGCCAATAATATCTGAACCAGGTATAATTCTTATCCTTTGTATAACATTAAAAACTCTCTCAGGAATATAATCAGGCCTTTCCCATCTACCTTCAACAATAATCTCTGCCAATAAAGCTTGTCTGTCCACCTGTCTAAACAAAGTAGCCCCAAATCTTTGGATTAATGATTGGTTTTCACACCAAGGGTGGTCGATAAGCAGTTTGAATTTCATCCCATCTCCAATTCTAAACTCAATATTTTGTAAAATCAACTGCCTAACCCCTAAAAGTTGCTTCCAAATAGGAGAATCAGTTGATTTTGGGACTGCATTCCAAAATGAAACTCTTTGAAGGTACATTGCATGCAGCCATTTGATCCAAAGCTTGTCTTTCTTCTGAACAAAATCCCAACACAAGGTCATTTTTGCTGCTACATCTATGTCTTGAACTCTTCTAAGGTTGAAACCTCCCTCTGAAATTGGAAGAGTCAATTGACTCCATTTTAGTTGAGACATCTTTTTAACATCTTGTTTTCCACTCCACAAGAAATGTTTGAATTTCCTTTCTAATCCAACCTTGACCTCCCAAGGGAATTTAAAACCAAAAACCCAATGGTAGAGATATGAGTATAGCACTGATCTCAACAATTCAATCCTCCCTGCTATAGACAAATTGATAGTGTTCCAGTAAGTTAACTTCCCATTAATCTTATCCATAAGCATTCTGAAACCCCCAGCTCTCATATTATTGTTGGACAAAGGCAACCCAAGGTATTTGAAAGGAAAAGTTTCAGTTTGGAACTGCAATATATTAGACATCATTCTTCTACCTCTCACTGACTTAGAGAAAATAACTGAAATTTTCTCCTTAGTTACTTGCAAACCAGTAACATTTCTGAACTGCTTGAACACTTCATCAATAGCCTTGACAGTTGGAATGTCTGCTTTCACCACCATTAATAGATCATCTGCATAAAAAGTGTGAGATATCTTCAGGTTCGTCTGTGACACAGCCTTGGACACTTTGATTCTACCTTCTTCAATAGCCTTCTCCATCAAATTACTGAAGTACTCTGTGATAAAAGCAAACAACAGTGGGGATAAAGGACAGCCTTGCCTGATGCCTCTGGAAGCAGAAAAGTAACCAGCAGGAACTCCATTGCACAGGACAGAAAATTTTGGAGAATTGATGCAAACTGAAATCCATTTGATCCATTTATCACTGAACCCATGCCCTTGTGACACTCTCTGAATAAAATTCCAATCAACAGAATCATAAGCTTTTTTCAGATCAACCTTCAAAGCAATGGTTGGATCACCATATTTCTTACCAAACCCTTTGATTAAATCTGAAACAAGAAGGATGTTATCATGCAACCTCCTATCTTTAATAAAACCAACTTGCTCAGGTCCAATAATATTGGGGAGAACTCTGCTCAGTCGATTTGCCAAAATCTTGGATATAATTTTGTAAGCCAGGTTACACAGGGCAATAGGTCTGTAATTTGCAATTTTATCACCATGATTAGCCTTTGGGATGAGAGTAAGGAAAGTTGAATTAATCCCTTGTGGAAGGGTACTCTCATTGAAAAAATGACTGACAGCATTTATAACATCTTGTCCAATAAACCTCCAAAATTGTTGATAAAACCGGGCAGGAAATCCATCTGGACCTGGTGCTTTATCAGGGTGGAATTGCATCACAACCCTCTTTATTTCCTCCGGTGAAATACCACAATCCAAACTCTGACAATCTTCTTCACTTAACACCTTTCTAGGTGCCCTCAACTCATCAACTACTTCTCCTTGTTTCTTATACAATTCATCACAAAACTTAACCAACCAATCTTTAATAGTATTAGGGTCTGAAGAGATGTCACCAGTAGAGTTTTGTAGTTGAGTAATGGAATTTGAACATCTCCTTTGCCTAACCACATTGTGGAAGAAAGCAGTGCATTTATCTCCTTCTTGAAGCTGTTTGATCCTGGACTTTTGAGCCCAGTATATTTCTTCAAGATCAAGTGCATTTTGCAACTTACCAGACAGAATTTTTTCTCTAGCTATACCGTCTTGTGTTTCTGGCCCTTGTAACATCTCCATTTGAACTGAATTTAACTCATCTTTGACAGTTTGAATGTGTTCTGAAATTGTACCCGTGTCCTTATTCCATTCCTTTACAGCAACCTTCACAGCTCGTAATTTCTTTTAAAGAACATGTAAAGGGCTGCCAGTAACTGCAATCTCCCATGTTTTGCTAACAACCTTCTCAACTTCCTCTCGTAAACACCAAATCTTAAGGAATTAAAAACGTTTTGGACCATTCGAGCAGTCAAAATACCATTGAATTGCCAGACCATAATGGTCTGACAAAGAAGCAGGTGTAAGAGACACCTTGGAATCATTGAACTGTTGTAACCAAATGGAATTCACTAGTACTCTATCCAACTTAGCACTGATCCTTGAATGTAAATTATGTTTGTTGCTCCAAGACCACTCACCATTATTTGTAGGGAGATCTTCCATTCTAATGTCATAAATCAAGCTATTAAATTCATTAAGTCTACATTGAGGGACTTGTAGACCCCCTTTCTTTTCATGGCTGTATCTAATAATGTTCCAGTCTTTTCAGCATGAACCTTAAAAGATTTCCACAAATCTCTTCTATCTTTAACTCTATTAGCAGCATAAACCCCAGTAATATAGATGCTTCTACCTGAAACAGTATGTGTCACTTGCACTAGCATGGCTTGAGCATCTTCTTGAATCAAAACCACATCAAATAAAGTTCTATTCCAACCAAACCAAATTTTTCCCAAATAGCTAGACTTATAGTTAGCCAACCAATTCCATTGAGGGCATATTTTTTTCTGAATTTTGGATGCCTCACCCTCCTTAACTCTAGTTTCCACAAGGACAGTAAAAACAAATTTATGATCTAAAATCCACTGTTTTACTTCCTTTTGCATTGGAGGTCTATTAAGACCTCTCACATTCCATGCTCCTAGCATTATTGAGAGCTAGGCAGTGACCCACTGTCAACTTGCATTCCCCTAGTTATTCTGTCTGAAGGAGGCACATAGGGTTTTGTTCCTCTGCTTGGATGGTCTGCTACCTTGTTGAACCTCCACTGCCTGAATGTCCCCCTCTTGCTCTAGGCTCCCAGATGTATCCTTGAAATCCCTCTTCAAAACTAAATCCTCTTCCTCAATTTGAGAATCTGAAGTACACACATTTCTCTCTCTGTTAACAGTATTGTCAATTGTTAAATCAACCAATTCTTCATTGCTTGGAACCTCCTCAACTATAGCCTCTACTGAATGTGTATCCCTAGGCTCTCCCAAAACCATCTTAGTGCAATCCTCCACAGTATTTGAAATCTCTGCCGTAAGAACTCCCAAACCACCTGTTTCTACTGTTTTATTTTCTCGACTTGTGACATCAAGTTCTTTAACTTCCAAGACAACATTCTCCTCCTCAAGTGTATTTTCCTCATCTATAGCATCATCAGAGTCCAATAATTCAAAAGTATTTGAAGTAGAAACTACAGGAGCAACTGGTATGCTTCTCTGTGGCATAATATCAAGCACCTTCTCAGCATCTGTAATTTCAACCATTTTGCCTTTCTGTTTAACCACCCATCGATCTGTGATTTTCTTTGGTTTGGTGGTAATCTGAATAACCTTTTGGGGACATCTCTCTTCAAGATGGTCAACTCTCTTGCACAGTTTACACACCGTCGGTTTCCATTCGTAATCCAGTTCAATATGACAGTCAATACCATGAATATCAACAATCGTGGAATCCGGCAACTCTTCTTAACTCTCACAAACTGTCCCTTATCCCTATGAGTCTCCGGATCATCCATGTATATAAGTTTCGCAAATGATGAACAAACCTCAGAGATAGATGTTTCATTTTGGCAATGGACCGGTAAGTCATGTATATGCAACCATACAGGGACGGTTTCAAGAATCTCTTTCTGTAGATTAACATTCTTATTCCATTTCTTCAGAACAATTGGTCTTCCCTCAAAAGTGTGTATTATAGACAACACCTTCTGCACATCTTCTTCAATCTTGAAACGCACCATGAAAAAACCATCTCTAAGGTATACTAATGTGAAATTTTTAGCCCAGTATTTTGCCACAAAAGATTTGAAATAAGGGTAGTAGGGTTTCTTGCCCATTACATATCCAACCACAGATGATTTCCAAAAACGCAACTTCTTCAGCAACATCATCATCTGTAATGGACACTTTTACACCTCTGCATTCTTGGTGATAATTGAGATTTTTGAACGTGGCTTGTGTATCATCAAAAAAACTATTATACTTAGGTCGAATGGGTGGTGAATTCTGGCAGACAGACCTTGCCGGCGAAGGAGGGGAGGAGGGTTGGCCCTCCTCCATGGTGAATCCGTCTTGGAGGAGATTTAAAATGTGATATTCTGTCGTACCATATCCTAATTCTGATGCATCTGTTTCTACTATTTTGAATGCTTCTGGATTTGGTAAATTAAGACACAGAAGTTCCTAAATTTATATTTTGATTTGTTTGACTATTTGGGTGTGTTCATTTGTCCAAGTAGGAGAATTGGTTTTTAGCCTTGTAAATAAAGATTGGCATATTTTGTGAAGATCCTTATAATGATCTGATACATAATTTAGGCTGCCTAAGAATCTTTGTATTTGTTTTTTGTCGATAATTTCATCCGGAAATTTATCAGCAAATTGGAGCGACCTTTGGATTGGTATAATTGTTCCATGATGAATTTCATGACCAAGGAATCTAGACGAGGTAGCATAGTCGTGTACCCTAGGCGTTGTTAGGCAGAGAGCCATTTTAGGCGGATAGGAGGAAATCGTTGTCAAAGTTGAAATGTAGGAGGAAATTGTTGTCACAGTTAGATTTAAAGATTTTAACTAAGACGTCTTCTTTATTTCTAGCATTCCTGGACAGTCATTCACTCCAATCAATAGTGAAGAAACCAATATGCCAAATATTTGAAAACTCTTAAATAATTGGAAAATGCCCAAAGTACCTGTAAGCCAAATATATATAAAAAAGGAACTTTTAATTTTATGTCTGATTATTCAATTAAAACAAGTGAACAAGAAGTAGGATTAGGTAATGCATTTGAAACAATTAAATTATTTGATGCAAGAGCCTTGAATAGGCATAGACAAAAATACAATTTTGTACATATAGGATTAGTTCAAATAGCAGCAAGACCATTAACCATGAAAGGATTAAATGCCTCAGTTTTATTGTGTCTTAGAGACTGTAGACATAACAAGTTTGAAGACGCCCTTTTAGGATTAGTAGAATCAAGTCTATGTAGAGGTCCAATATACTTTGAATGTTTCCTTGATTTTCCAGTAACATTAAGAGATCAAAATATTTTAGATACCTTAACCCTCAATGTCCAAAATTCAAATTATGGTATGAAAGATGGATCTCCTCCAATAATAATAATTTACAGAATTCATTACAAAGTTTTAACAACTTTTAATATCAAATCTTTAAACAAAACTCAACCTGGAGAATCATTGCTCGTCCAAACAGATTTGTCAACGGCCAATGCTTTTATTCCAAGGGCAATTTAATGGGATGAAATTTCTCTCCCAGAAAATTGGACTTTACCCCAAGCTGTTCCACCACCAAAATTAGAAAATTCCAGATTAGAACAATTAGTTCAACATCCAGATGGAAATGTAGACATATGTTTTTTTTTTTTTTTTTCGCGGGGGGGGGGGGGGGGGGGGGGGGGGGGGTTGGGAATTAATGTAGACATATGTTTTTCCTCTCAAAGGAGAACCCAAATCAACATTTCAAATTTTGACACTTCGTCGAGACAGTCAAATGGTTCTTTTACTCTTGCCAGAAGCTCTTGTCATGGCAGACTTCAAAATAACCTCTCTCAAAGAATCAATTTTCAAGGAAATCAAAGTAGTGTTCAAGGAATTCGAATAGGAGAAATTCCTCAACCAATTTACAACACTCAACCTCAAAATCAAACTTCCGAGCCTTCAGAAACCGAACCATTTCCCCTCTCCAACACATTCCCAACTTCAAGACAAAGGAATCTACACAATAGAAAGAGAAGATTTTACAATCAACAAAGAAATCCTTAGAAAGGATTTTTACTCACAATGATTTGACTTGGGATTTAAGAAAATTAACTTAAATAAATTCTCTATCTATCCCTTGTCCTTTAAGGCTCTGATACCATTCGTCGAGACAGTGAAATGGTTCGTTTACTCTTGCCAGAAGCTCTTGTCATGGCAGACTTCAAATTAACCTCTCTCAAAGAATCAATTTTCAAGGAAATCAAAGTAGTGTTCAAGGAATTCGAATAGGAGAAATTCCTCAACCAATTTACAACCCTCAACCTCAAAATCAAACTTCCGAGCCTTCAGAAACCGAAACCATTTCCCCAATAATGTCTCCAACACATTCCCAACTTCAAGACAAAGGAATCTACACAATAGAAAGAGAAGATTTTACAATCAACAAAGAAATCCTTAGAAAGGATATTTACTCACAATGAATTGTACTTGGGATTTAAGAAAATTAACTTAAATAAATTCTCTATCTATCCCTTGTCCTTTAAGGCTCTGATACCATTCGATGACACTGGACTTCAAAGCAATAGTAAAGAGAACAATAGAACAAATATTAAAAACTGAAAAATAATTTGAGTATGCACAAAATACTGAATTGAAGATTATAACATTAAAACATTTGGAAAATAAAACATAAATTTTGATAACTGAAAATTACAACATAAATCTTGTATTGAAAAGCTTGGCAAATGACATACTTACAGTAGTATGAACTTTGAACTTCGACTTTGAATACAAATTTGGAAAAGAAAGATTGAAAGAAGGTTTTAACAATACAAAGGAGAATACAAAATAACAGTCTGAACTTTGCTCTCTCTAATTGCCTCTGCCCCCTGCTGCCATTGGAGTCCTCTTCATATAGTAGAGGTTTGCTTGAAAGAAGGGAGCCGGATTCGAGAATCCTGGTTTTTCTTTTTGAAAAAAGCTTCTGCCGACATCTTCTTTTGGATTTTGCTGATGATTTCCCTGTCTTCTATTCCTTTTGAATAACTTTTTCTTTTGCTTTTGTAGACATCATGTTGTTTTTGGCTTTTGATGATAATTGTGCTGCATTCCCTTACTCTTCTTTTTTGAATTTTTTCTCTTCTTTTGGGCATGTTCTGGCTTTTGCTTGATAATTGTGCTCTATTACTGAAGTTGGTTGTTTTCTGTCTTTTTGTGCTGTAGAATTTTCAAGTACAAATCTTTTTTTAAACTCCATCAACTTTTGCCGTCAAATTTAATGTCATCAACTTTTGCTGTTAACGTTTTGAAGGAATTCTGATGGGTTTATCATTTTTTGACCTTTTCAAGTAGTCTTCAGTGTTTTAATGTTTTAATCTCCCTCTCTTTCAAAAAGATTTGTACTTGAAAATTCTACAGCACAAAAAGACAAAAAACAACCAACTTCAGTAATAGAGCACAATTTTCAAGCAAAAGCCTGAACAACATGCCCAAAAGAAAAAGTTCTTCAAAAGAGAAGAGTTAGGGAATGCAGCACAATCATCATCAAAAGCCAAAAACAATGTGATGTCTGCAGAAGCAAAAGAAAAAGTTATTCAAAAGGAATAAAAGACACAGATAAATCAAGCAGATTGGGCTACAAATGAATCGAGCTGAGTCAAGCATTAATTTATTTGGGTTTGGCCCGTTCACTTGTGGGTTCAAGGGTTTTTAAAACTTGGACGACTTTTAACTCGCTCAGAATGAGAAAAGTAAATTGTTTTGCGCTCAAGCATGGCTTGGGATCATAACGAGTTAGAAAAGTTGAATTTGGGCTAGACTTGTAACTATTTTTAAAAGATTGGGCACGGCTCGTTTAATTAAAAGCCAACCTCGATATCATATTTATGTTTAGGCGGGTGTTCAAGATCGTTTTGGCTTGTTCATAAAGTTGTATGAGCCTACAAAGTCTATGTTCACGAGCCTTCGTTCATAAACGTGTTCATGAGCCTATGTTCATGAACACATATGAGGGCCTACACGAGCTGAGTCTAACAATTTTTAGGATAGGATTTGATAAAGAAAATGCGTCAGTTTTTGGGGCCTCAAGCACATAGTTTAAATGCGGCCCGAGGCCCAAAAAAATGCTGAAATTGCAAAGAATGATAATGAATACAAACTGATTTTATTGACAATAATTAATACAAACTGATTTTATTTAATGATAGCTTGGATTTTAGATTTTACTTTATGTCACCCTTTCTGTAATAAATTTGATACTAGTTGACTTCAATTTTGAAGTTCTCCTTGCTTACTAGTGTTTTTATTTGTTTATAGCTAAAAAGTACTTTTAAAATGTCTTTTTAGAATGAATCACCTGGTGGCAGTTCAACCGATCATACTGTTCTCAGTGACGCGGAGCTGGATGTGCAGTTAGATTCCTTGAGAGATAAACTTGCTTTGGTAATAAGGATTCTGCAGTCGGAAGAACTCCCTTGTGTGTTTATCGGTTTATTCTTTTATTTTTCTCATCGAATTCCTTTGAATTTTTATTTACCGCCCAGGTTGGAAAGGAGACTACTGAGCTGAATAGAGAGCTCCAATCATTGGAAAGGCAGTCCGCTCTAAGCAATCAATATGCTGGGCCTGTTAATGAAGCACTACAGTTGTATGAGCAACAGTCTGTTCATGACATGTTTCAAGGTATTTATACAAATCCATTAACCACGTCTTGGATTTAGTAGCATCACAACAGCAACTTGTTCTATTAGGCAGGCCAGTAGCTTACGCTGGTATGACTAAAACTTGTTTGAGGAGAACATTGTTTAAATTTTAGGTTCTATTCCTGATTTTACTGCACCTTTATTTGTTATGTCGGGATGAGCTTGAACTTTGTAAATGTGCAATTTCTGTTGCTATGATGATTCTGAGAATCACTCGCTGCAAAGAGAAATTCTTGCAATGAAACTACAGAGACTTTCTGGCTACAGTAATTGCAAAGATTCTCAGTCAATAGTTTAAGCTGAACTGAAGTTTCTCAAAGTGATAAAATCTTCAAATAGATTATTGGTTCCTGCAGAGTTGACAAGAACTGCGTCAGAGCTTCGTATGAAAATGGAAAAGTTGAAGACCAAAAGGGTGGAGGAGACTCAATGCCTTCGGATAGAGAGGATGCACATACCAAACGGTGATTTGTTTAGAAAGAATCGTGGCAAAGGTAATGCTTATGAAAGTTGGCAAGTTAATTTTCTTATAGTGCCCCTTCAAGTGAAATGAATTTGAAGGAAATTAATTATATTAGTGTCAAATGCTGCATTTTGCTCTGCAGGCCTGTACAACGCAACGTCGGAAGAACTTCAAGAATTCGTATCCTATATAAAGAATGTGTGAACCTTAGCTATTGTTGATCAGCCTTCGTGTAAAGGAGTTGTGTGTTGTGTTTTTGTAGCCAAGTAAGAACTCTTTTGTTTTTGTCTGGATTGGATTTGTAATGTTTGCATTAGGAGTCATCTCCCACAGAATGAAACTATGAATTAAACAATTTGTTTTTATTTTCTGATGCACAATGATAAACAGATTTTGAAGTAATTGAACATTTGGAATTTTAAAGATGACAAGTGACTAGAAATTGAGGATTGAAATTCTGTTAAAATTTCGTAGGGAAACACAATACACCACTCAAGGACAATATTGCTATGAACTCTTTATTAGTAGTGTCCAGCAAATGTCGAGATCGAAATTAAATAAGAAAAAATAAATAAATAAATGAAACACCATTGCTGAAGACGAAAAAGTTTAAGAATCCAAAAACATAAATAATAGCTTGATCCTGATTAGCTTTGATGAATCCATTAGCATTGTTTGTTAATCCCAGTTGCATCCTTGATGGCATCAGCTGCTCCTTGTGCCTTCTCCTTCATCTGCTGACCGGCCTAGGAATTTAAAACTGCATTTTGTTAGTGACAAGTGTAAATTAAATAGAATAATATGATACAGAATGGTTATATAGGAGTTAAAACTTTAAATTTGCTCATACTATCATAACTGTCTTATACTTCATATATGAAGCATATATGTAGTTCTGTTATATGTTTACAGCTATATGTGTTCCTTGGTTTATCTCAAACCTCTGTGCATGATTCTTTGGCAGACCGTGCATTGTCTCTTGCTCTATCGGCCACTTGGTCTTTCTTAGCCTGAAAGAAAGAAAGCAATTCAAATTTAGCGTTGCACATTGTATCGAATGTTCATTGAGTCACGTCCTTTACTACACGATCATGTCATTCTAAGAGCCATTTGAGTATTTGGTAAGTAACAATGCATGTTTATGGCATGAATGAATTGCGAAACTACTTGTCTGACCTGAGTTTGGCCCTTGGCCTCTCCAGCTTGGTAGCTAAGATTGCTAGATCGATCAGCCATTGCCGTGTTCTTAGTTTTGTGTTGTTGTAAGGTTGAGCCAACAAGCTACTTGAGGCTAGAATGAAGGTTTTCTGTGAATGGAAATGAAGGAAACATGCTGAGCATTTATAGATCTTGGCACCAGGCCATTGCCTTGACAAATGTAGTGTGATTCGTATCGAGCATCCGACACGTGTCGGTCTTGAAACACAGGTGAGACTTGTGCCTCTGCAAAATTTGTGGGGGAGATTTTCTAATTGACTCATTCGATTCAAATGCAGTTGAGATTTTAGTGGGGGAGTCGAACAACACATAATGGGACAGTATGGGGTACTAGAAAGTTGAAACCCTTGCTATGCTTGAGAGATTGCAGGTGCCTGTAATATGCTTCCCAGAGATAATAGGATCCTATATTTTAGAACCAAATGGTTGCCATCTTGAAAGCACATACAGTTCTTCTAATAGACACGACCTGGACATATGTCAGGCATGATTAGAAGTGTTATGGAATTTTATTTATTTTTATTTATATTTTTATTTATTTATTTGTCTCTTCCCTAGTTAGACACGGCTAGAACGCCTTGGGACACTTTCAGGAAAATGCGAGTTAATTTTGTAATTATTTTTCTTAGAATAATGACATTTTAATGCAATTTTAAAATATATTATAAATTAATTATAAAATAGTATAAAAATTTAGAAAACTAGAACAACAAACATCTTGTTCGATCTAAATTTAAAATTAATGTTTTCATTCATGATTACTGAATAAAATGAACAAAAATAATTTTTTTATAATAATTTGTATTATTATTTTTTGATGTATCATTGCTATATTCATATTTTATTTTCGTGAGATTTTATGTATGAATGATGGTTTGCAGAGTAGAATGATATCCAATAAAGACGGTTTTCCTTCACTATGTTGATATATAAAAGATGATAAATAATGTGCAACTTTCTGTGAACACGTGGCATGAGCAGAGCATGCCAATAAACTAGCAGTTGGGCTCGAGCATCACATTGGCTTTGAAGCAGCTGCATGATACTGACATTTTGTAGACGTGGTTCGGTCTTCGTATATTTTTGTCCCACAGATAATATCATCCATCATCTATTTATAACCGTATCAAACATAACCTTATTATTGGAAATTGTGCCACGGAGTTTTGTCAAAGTATTACCTTGTTGACCTCACTAGAGAATTCAAATCATTGATCGAACTACCATATAACCTAGTCTTCTCCTTTTTTTTTTTGTTTTTTTCCGAAAGGTAACAGTAATCTTCTCCAATCATTCTCCCTTTCTTTCCACTCGGTTACACGTTGAAATTTTCAATTGAACAATTTCAGCCGTCCGATTAACATATTCCCTTGGACTCGTGTCCCTCCCCTTTCTTTCCACTTTCCACTCTGTTTCCGTATCAACTACTCCAACCCAGCATTATAAAACCCCGGATCAAAATCCTCTCCCGCGCAATAGTGTATGTGCTGCGCCGGAGAGGATTTTGTTCCATAATGCCCCACCCCCTAATGGAAAGGACAATAAGTTCTTGTATGTGGGAGCCAAGATTTTAACTTGTTACGGGGCACGGTTCAATATATATAACACCTTAAAAAGAAAGAATTTTAAAAATAAAAAGTAGAAGCAGAAGAAGAGAAAGAAAGAAAAATGAGAGAACTTCAAATATTTTCTTCGAAAAATATATTTTTTTTCAAGTAAAATATTTATTTTATTTTTACTTTTTTGGTATTTGGTAAAGGTCTAGGTCGAGATCAATAATGAGTCCATCGGATGAGACATGTAAAATAACTTGTCAAAAATTAATATGTGAGTTATTTTTGTTAAATTTTAATATTTTTTTTTGTTCGTAAATATTTTACGACAATCAAATACTAGAAAATTAAAAAATATTTTTTGAAAAATATTTTACATCCAAACAAACGGAACAAAATTGTTACTCATTTGGTCATAGAACCTCAGCAAGACCTTTAACACATCCGAAACTGAAACCTTTTATTCATATTGCTTCTCACTGTTCAGTTTTTTTTTTTTTTTTTTTTTGTTTTTTTGATAAGTAAACTGTTCAGTTATTATTTGTATGAATCTTATGTGATCAGTGGCCAATGATGAAAGATGCATATATTATAGATTTTTGGTTATTGAACTTATAACTTTTAGGTGATTAATTATAGTTTATTAAATCAAGTCTTGGCATGTTTCAAAACATACTTTAATTTGAGAGCATTTGGGTGAGTTTAAAAATCTAGAAATTTTAATTAAAAGAATTAATTAAAATATATTTAATGGTTACATTGGCTTGATTAAGTTTTAAATTCGATATTCGTAATGACTGGGACTTGTTTACTAGCATATATTAATTTGGGACAATTTGGAGTTGCTTTAGAATCTTGTGATTTAAATTAGCATGATTTAATTAAATTCTACTTTATTGTTCCAATAACCTAATTAAGTTTTTGAATAAATATAGGTGATGACTATGCTATCTCTTTTAACATGTATTAATTTGCGGTTATTTGGAATTAATTTGGAATCTAGAGAATTTAATTATTTTTATTTAATTAAATTATATCTAATTGCTCCATGGATTTAATTGTGCTTTGGAAGTTGTTTCTATGTTTAAATCATAGACTTGGACTTGTTGTACACTCACTTGGTTACATTTGAGCATTGGATAACATTGTTGTTATATTTAGATTCATGAGTTTATGTTTTCAATATTGAGTAACATTGTTATAACGTGTAATGAATCGCACACTAAAGATTTGACATTTGTTATGCCATAGTAGTTGTGGACTTAGAGTATGTATTGTATGTATTTCCAAATTTTGTTGTGTGTGGTAAGTAGTTGATTATCTTGTATATACATGTTGATATATACGTTGTTACACAACTTGTTGATTTTGAAAACTTGGGGATGTCGTTGTTTGACTATGACTAGGACATGGTTCTAGTACGGAGGATTGTCCCTCTATAGTCTAGTGCGCACATAGGGAGGTTACCCGTGGACTAGTAACCTTAAAGTAACTATGGTGTAGGTCTGATCCGGCGTGATGTCCGAGTACCTACCTTGTTTGATTTCGCATTTCATTTCAAGTTGATAGCTAAATGATGTTGTAATTTGTTGTTCCTTATTTGATTTCCTATTTTAAGTTTCAAGATGTTAACTTTGAGAAATCATGCTTTATGCGTTGTATTGGAAGTTCCAATGTTGGTTAAATTGTATTGATATCGTGATTTGTGTTTTAATGTTCAAATGTAACTTAGGAATGATCCTATAAATTCATTTGGAATATAGACGTTAGGTGGCATGATCTACTCTAGTTGTTTTTGTGTTTTAGATTTCAAGTTGTTAGCTTTGGGAATCTATATCTTGTTGAGTTGTATAGTATGCTTCTATATCATTTAATTGTATAAATATTATAGTTTATGCTAGAAATGCTCTAAGGTAGAGCCTAGGATGCTCTCTGAGTCTCACTTTGACATAGACGTTAGGTGGCATGAGCCCCTTTAACATGTTTCACCTTAAGGTGATAATTTTGTAAAATGTTAGGTCTATGCATGCTCATCTCCTATGAGTAGCATTATGTTACTCACCCCAAAGTTACTGAAGACATTTTTCAGGTACGAAGACTTGGTTCGTGAACCCTCTGTGAAGTCCCCGAAACCCATCAGAATAATCCAAATGCTCAAACAGTAACAATAGTATCAAACAGTATTGTCGAAACAAATCCCAGAACGCACAAAAGGTTGGAACCTGCTCTTAAAACACAAGAGCAGGCTCTTGCACACATGGAGCGGGCTCCATGCCTTCTTGGAGCTGGCTCTTGCTGGATGAGAGCCTGCTCTTGGCTTCCCAGAGCCTGCTCTCTCCCTCTTGAGAGCCTCCAGTCCAGTTTTGCTCCGGTTCCGACCTTCTGCTTCTTCTCCGGCTTATTCCTACCATTTAGTTGGTTTCTAAAACTGATCTTAAGAGTCCTAAGAGTATCCAGTATCACCCCAGTCCATTATTTAAACTAGTTTACATCATTGAAAGCCGGAGTGGTGGGTATCGACTCCACAAATGACCATAGAGCAGAAGAGAACCACGTAACCGTACCATCGTCCTATTTGCCACTTTCATTTTGATTTGTACTAGACATTAATGTTTCGTCTTCTACAAAGAGACTAATCTTTCGGCTACTATAGATGATGTTGTGCAAAAAATAATATTCGAGAACAACTCTCTGTCCTTTAGGAACCGGTACCAAGATTGGGTACCAATTCCACAAGTCTTGATTGCAAAAGAAGTCTAGTTTCCTTGTTTTGTTTAATGCCTTTTCGATTCAACTTTCCTTCCAAGTCCTATGCATGAAATTTCCTTTATTTTATGAAGGAATAGGACTTTGCAAACCTCTATATAAACCATGTCATATACATTGGTTTAAACACGGCTTTTAATCATTATTCATATATCATACAAAGCCTTAGGAAGTTTATCCCTCTCAGAAAATCAAAGTTGATTTTTCTGTTGTCTTCCTAGAACGTACACATATTCACCTAGTTAGGTTAGAGTTATGGAGTTTGAATCCTGATCGCGATCATACAGTTGTATTTACATCGATCAGACAAATTATATCTTCTTCTACATCATTCAGACGATTGAAGAACAGAAGTAAAAGCAATCACACTTTGAAAGGGTCAGAGCATTCGTGGAGTGTTGTCTGATCTACCTGCTACGTACTCTTCTACGAATATCAAGCATGGGCCTGAGATCAAGTTGCTATTGGACGGGGAGTAGCAAAGCCAGAGGATTGTCAGCAGGTGATGTTTGGTAGAACGATAGGGTGTGAACCAGAGTCAAAGTTTGGTATACTTTGTTTCAAGCATAGTGGATTGGTTTACTTTGGACTGCACAGTTTACGAGATTTTTCCCACAACAGTTGACTTATTTTATCAATTGGGATTTCCTCGCTAAAATTTTAGTGTCATCTCTAACTTTATATTTTGCTTTATTTTATTTGCCTGTGATTAATTGTTTAATTACTAATTCATATATTTAAATGATCATTAATTAATACATTCTTAGAATCTATTAAATGATCATCGACTAATTAAATTAACAAATACATTATTTAAATATATATATATATATATATATATATATATATATATATATTTTACGGATCGGATCGAATCAGACTCATGGATTGGATCGAATTTTTAACAGCTCAATCTGTGATTTGATCTGTGAGTTACGGATTCGATTTTTTAAAATCCGCCACCATATCATAAGTGATTGTATCATTTATTGGATTGGAAACCATTATTAGATAAATACAACATTGTCAGGATTTGGGGACATATTATGGATGGGCTGGCTAATAAGTTTAGTCTCATCTTTTCGTGTCAAGTCACGGAACCATGTGGATGACGTGTCATTGAAAGAATATGGCGGATAGTTTTTTATTGTTATAGACATTTGGTTACCTTGTTCTTCATATCCAAGACATTGATTCTCTACAAGTACTTATTTTTTATGCCCTAATTGTTTTCTATTTTTTAGATGATTTCATTAAAGGCTTTGCCTAATAGGATGTCCAACTCAGGAGAATGACAGCGTTATATCCTTTACAAGCCCCTATTTGAGCACCCTTAAATCATTGTTCTTTAGGTGACCTCGCTTTATTTTCTTAATTAAAAGAGTCAGCAAGCTACTGGAAGCGAAGCTTCTGGCTCCCCCTTTTCATTTATAATTCCTTCTTTTCATTAGAAGAAGGCTCTTTGGTGGATTCTTTAGATCTGGATAGAGTCCCCTTTACTTTCTATTATCTTACTAAAGCGCTAGCGCGCCACAGTTAGCAGCCCTTTTCTTATTATTGGTAAGATAGGGAAAAAAACTTTTCACCATTGTGTCCTTATATGTAGTCATGCATATTTTATGCTTTAGTTAGGGCTTGATCTCATATCTCTCTTTCATCTTGTGTTATATTGCCTTAGAATGTATGATTTGATTATTCTTATCCCATTTGATATTTGATGTGAGTTTGCAAGTGTGGTTATTTAAGTAAGTTTTTGATTCCAAATTTGGGGGAGACGTCTTTCGAATTGGATCATGACCGGGCTTCATGTCTTTCGCCACCACAGTATACTCTTTCCATCTTTTCCATTGTTCTTATTGCATATTGAGGATAATGTGCGGTTTAAGTTTGGGGGTAAGGTATCTTTGTTGCTTTCTACTTAAGTGTGAGACTTAAATGCATGATTGAGATTTGAGATCCATGTTAGTTATGACTTTGATCTTTTGAAGACTATATTGCTTAAAATTTAAAAATTGCTTGACTTGAGGTTGTCTCCTCCAACGTGAATGTACCAATTCTAACATGTTATGTGTCAATCCATCCCTACCTGCATTATCCAATTAAGATATATTATGCATATTTAACAGTGCATAGTTTACAGAGGTTGTGACCTTAGATAGACCTCAAATAATTGGGCAAAAACTTGAACTTTGCATAACAAACAAAGAGAGCCAAAATTCAAACTCAACAAAGCTTACCCAGATTGACCTGGCGATTACTAGACAAGTAAGGCTTAATAAGCACTCTAATCTCTGCTCGTGTTGATGGCCTACCAAGCACCTCATTCCTCGGTTTCACCTCCGCCGGAAACTTCCCGAGTTGAAACGGCCTCAGCATTTCCAAACGCTTCACTCCACTAGTCCCCAGTGGCGGGGAGTCGGACGAATCGAACAGATGAATCTTCTTCTTGGACTTCTTCATCGGCGCAGCCCCTACCTCCATTATCCCCAACCAAACACACCATACAAGGCAAAAAAAAAACACTTGGCAGACCTTCTTTGAAGTCCCTCAAATAGTGTGAATGTTGATAAAAAAAGATTTCAAGAGAAGAGAATCAGTAGGATGATAGTTGTTCTCTTTGATGGCCCATGAGACACTATCAATTGGACCGTGGTGGTTACCATCAAATCTTTGTAGTAAATGATAATATATATATATATATATATATATATATATATATATATATATATATATGAAGATTGAGATAGCATAAACATTTTAAAAATTACCCAAAAGCCACCGACATCGCCACCGTCACGGCCATGCAGATAACAGTCGTATCTTTACTATCATCTACGCCGCCGATGGGGTCGTCGATATAATCCCAACGTCCGGTGTGACCAAAAACTCTACCGTCTTGCCTTGCACAGGAATCTGCAAGCTCCTGGATCAGATAGAGGACTTGAGGAACAACATATCTGCGCCGCCAACGTCCGGTGTGAGGAACCCAAAGCCACTCTCGTCATTGAAATAGATCGTCTTCAATTCGGCCATTGGATCCGATTGTAATTTTTATCTCAAACTTTAATCTAGAAACCAAGCCAAGCGAGAATGACCCCCAACCCCTAATCTATATATAAGCGCTAATATTAGCATCATTAGAATTATACTCACACCCCTAAAAATTTATATTTATTGCACAAAGATTGGGATAATGGACATAATTACAACTTTCTCCAAAAGACAATTGTGCATGCATGGTATTTGTATTTCTATTCGGGATTATAGTTACTTCCTACCCTATCTAAAATTATATTTTCTTTATACATGTGGCAAATACAATGTATTATGTTTCAATTCATTAAGAAATTGATGTTATCTACTTGATTGCACTTTAAATTTATGAACATGATTTAAAAAGGAAAGAAAATGAAAAAGGTTTTGAGGAAAATGATTTTAAAAGAAAATGAAAAACGTTTTGACGGAAAAGGTTTTGGAAAGGGTTTGCGAAAACCCGGCCACCTAGGAGTTGCCTAGGGACCGTGGGGTTAATGTGACCTAGAGGGAATTAGGGAGACTGCCCTAGCATGGTTGAGTTAACTGGGCCTCAAATGACGCCCTAGAGTTGCCTTGTGGTCAGGGACAGTTAGCCAATCCTTCTCTCGTGTCGCTATGGAGCTGCCATGGGAAGGGTTGCATTAACGGTTTGGAAATGATGACGGAAAAATGTTTTGAAAATGGGGAGTGACATTGCATGACATTGCATTCCATAGCATGGCATGGCTCGTTATCAATTACACAAGCAATTCACACACTATCAGTCAAAATAAACACACAATTAAATCACATATTTCAAATAAACAACCAACTGCCCAAAAACAGATTTTTTCCATACCATTACAAGATAAATTCCAGAAATTCTATCTAACAATTTGAGTAAAAGGAATAAGATCAGGTGTGGCCTGTGAACCTATGCCACTCTGTGTCCCACCATGTAATTTCAGACACTTTCTCCTTGACATGATTGGTACATTCCAATTAACACGAAAGAAGGATACTCAGATACGAACATGGCTGAGATTTATCAAACATTGGCTAGATCGATTCATCTTGACGGCGCCTTTTTGGATAAAGACAAATCTGAGATATTTTCGAGATATTTTGGGAAAGAGACAAAAGTGATAGGTGGAGCTTTTAATAAGTGAAATAAGGCAAATGATATGACTTGGTGCAATATTTTAGAATTTATCTCTAATACGCTCTAAAGCTAACATTTGCATTATTTTATTTTCTTCAAGCATTATGTTAAATATCAATGAGATGTTTTGGTGAGATTAGATAGAGTGTATGCCTTAGTACTGTGTCAAACTTGAATACCATTGAGATAACCTAAGGAACTTGTGATACCCCCGAATCTCCAGATGCGGGTTGGCCAGGCCCACGCCCGATTACCCGAGGATATCAAACCAATTAGCAATAAACGAATACAGAATACAATTAAGAAAATAGGAATAAATAAATTACTGACAAGAAACTAGAATGATAATCCAAAATACTGAAACCTCAGAATAAAATTTTATTAATAAAGAATTATTCTGATACATCCAAATTCTCCATTTCTAATACAACTCGGGAATCTATCTCGTGGACCCCTACTAAAAATCCAATACGGAAAATGAACAACTGTAAAGAAATCCAATGTTCATATCGAAAAGAAATACTCCTACGTCGTCGGTGGAGTGAATAACTGTATCTGCTCAGCACGATCAAGCTCTAAGCCTGGAACTAACGAACACCTGTAAAAATAAGAGTGGGTTAGGCTCACATGCAAGTTCTATCCTAACTGCTATTCATATAGTGACCCGATACGTAGATACACCCTAGACATCCCAACTATATTTATATAGTTCGTAAATAAATATATACATATATTCACACTACAGGACTCTCACTGGACTATGATGAGGGTCTCAACCTGAATAGAAGGCAACATGCAAAAACGCACCCTTAGGTGGACATGAGTACCTAGACCTAACAGGGTATACCTCAACCATTATGACCAGCTATGCATCCCAATGCATATACGCTCCCTAACCAACAATCACGAGACTCAAGTTCACACCGTGGTACCATAAATGTATATATATAAATTCCCATCCAAACCAATGTAGTGCCGCTCAACTGTTCGTTGCCATGACACGATATAAAATTAGGATTTAAGTGTTTTAATTAAATCCCTATCCATCCTAGTACAGAAAATATAACAACCATCTAATATGTCGTTCAACTGTTTTAGTTGATAGGACATGAAACCATGTAGGATTTAATTGTTTTAGTTAATCCATTTCGTATGTTTGAACAGGTAGGATTCAGCGTTGTGATCTAATCCGTCCTTGATATGCCACCGTCCCATACCGGTACATATAGTGCATATGATCCGTAAATGATGTAACAAATCAATTAGTACACTAAATACAATCCACATAAATCCATGTAGCTGATAAAACAGAATTGGAACAGTTCATCAACTAAATATCCATAACAATATCCATGAAATTGCCGAGACAAAACTCAATCGTTTGTCAACTTAAAATCCATAATCTATTCACATAATTGATAGATAATATGCAATTAATTCTTCAATTAAATCCAGGTTAACTTCCATATAAATTACAAAACCTATGTTTTAGTTCAGCAATTTAAGTCCAAAACCATGTAACAATTACAAACTATGATAAATAGTACAGCAATTTAATATCCAAAACCCCAAAAGTCAGGTAATTGCAGAATAGTTTATATAATACTTCAGCAATTACAGTTCAAAATCATAATCCAGTTAATTGCAGAATCATATATAAGATTTCACAATTAACATCCAAAACCATGTAAATTACAACATATAAATTAAAGTTTAGCAATTTACAGTCCAAACCAATATTCAAATAATTGTAGAACAGTGTTTAACATTCCAGCAATTTAAATCCAGACAATAACTCATCTAATTGCAGAAAAAGATTTAATATTTCAACAATTAGCATTCAAAGCAGGTATAGATCAAAACCAATAAATAAATGGCTTTGTCATGCATTTAAAATAAGTTTTATAACATACTAAATCCATTAAATTGCTAAAATTTAATTGAGCAACAATTCAGTCTTTTGTCCGTTAACAGCATAGAAAAATTCATTAACTTTAGTCTGTTTGTCCTGATACTGTAGAATTAAACTTTAATTAATTTAGGGTCTTAATAACACCCAAAATCAACTTCTTAGTCCCTCTTTGAAGACCCAAACCCATCAAAACAGTTTCCACGCTTAAACAGTGTCCACTGTGAGTAAAAGCAATATCAGAAAATTGCAAAAGTGAAGAGAGCCTGCTCCATAAACCAAAGAACAGGCTCTTTGGTGCCTAGAGCCGACTCTTTGCACCTTAGAGCCGGCTCTAAGGGGGTGGGAGCCGGCTCCCACTTCCATGGAGCCGGCTCTCCCCTCTTTGAGAGCCTCCTGTTCAGTTTTCCCTTCGGTTCCGACCTTCTACTTCTTCTCCGGCCTATTTCTACCATTCAGTTGGTTTCTGAAACTGATCCTAAGGGTCTTATTAATACCAAAAAGCATCCCAATGGTTTGGTAACACAATTGGAAACAATTACAGAGACTAAATTTTGCAACCGAACTAAATATGCTTTAGGAACAAAACTGAAACTATTTTGCAATAACAGTTCCATTCCAACCCTTCTGTTCCTCTTCACTACTGAACTTAGGAGTCCTATTTAATCCCAGTATCATCCCCATGACTTATTTACAGAGGTTAAAAGCAATTACAGAAACTAAAATTGCTAACAACATAACATGCTTAAAACAGAAAACTGAAACAAAACTTACATGCATTATAACAGAATTGATTTTAACACATAAAGATCATCAACATCACATATGGAAAGCATGTAAGTTCCAATTAATAATTACTTAAACCCTAGAGACTATCTAGGTGCATTGAACACGAGCCAATGGGAAGGAGGAAGAAAAGAACTTGCCTGGAATAAAACCTCGTCGTCGTCTTCCTAAGTTTTTCGACGACATCCGTTCTTAGTCAATTCACTCTACCTCCTACTGCTCAACCTTCCTCCTCCTAGATTCGACCTTCAAGCCACGGCCAAAACCCTCTCTGAAGTTGCTCTGTTTTGTTTCCCCAACCTCTCTCTGTTTTCACTCTAAAACTCTCTGTACTCACTGCTCGTGAATAGGGTTTGTGATTTCAACCCTAAGCAGACTTATAACAGTATATCTTTAGGCATATAAAAACCTACGTCTACTTATAATGAGAGATGGAAACCAACTAAACCCTAGTCGGACACATACACGATCCATAAACTAAATACCCTAATAATTTAACCTAATTAACTCCTTTAAACAATCACAACTAATTTAATTAAAGAAAATAAAAAAAATCCAATTTAACCAATTAATTAAAACCACAATTAAATTACATAGAATAATTAACTAACAAAACAATTCAAAAACCCAAATAACAATTAAATCAAATTAAAGATTAAAACAATTAAACCAAATAAAGACTAAACAATAATTTAATCAATTAAACATAAACACATATCCACATAATCACATAAAACACTTAAAATAAATAGTAAAATTTCAATTATATCATTTTTAATTTTAGGGGTATTACAGAACTCTAGTAAGAGATCATATTTTAAAAATAATTGTTTATTATTTAAAATTAACTAGAGATCTATGGGGCTGACTTGGGTTGTAAATTTCAAGTTAACATCATTATTGCCTTGTTACCAAACTCGTTCGACTCTTTTAGAGTGAACTAAATAAGGAACCAGTTTGAGTTCACACTCGCTGATATTCTTATAGAATTGGTATCGCTTAACAACGATGGCATCATGCTCGCAGCACCAGTTAAGAACACAAGCCCCTTATTTTGAGTTTATGAATAAATCAAAAGCTCAAAATTGACATTCCCTTTCAATTTGATAAATCTACTATAACACACTTTCATTCATCGTCTCACCCTTCCCTTTATCTCTAAATTCTACCTTCAAACCAAATCCAATATAAGGGTTTTAAATTCACCATAATTAATCAAGAAATTATTAAGTAGTATGAAATCATGTGGTTCTAGACGGTCACAAGATACTAACACATTTAGCGCATCTTGTGATTGGCGGCCAACATTATATGATCTTAAACCACCTAATAATTTCTCACTAAGGATTCTAAGAACAACATGAAAGGGCATCTCAATTTATTTATTGTTTACGATAAAATACTCAAATAGTGTAAAGCTTCCATTCACTTGTGCAGCGAGTTGCTATCATACTCGCCAAACAACTGCTCCTGGCATTTCTCTATAAACAAAAAAGAAGAAGCAACAATGCAATCTTTACCACATGCTTTGCCTAAATGTCACAACCTTGAATAATAATAAAATAATCAAAATTCATGCGGCAGCGTCTCTTTTGCCTGTCCCAACACCACCATTAATCAAAATTATTATAAATGATCAATACTAATCTTATGTTTCGTATGGTTGCCAAGAAGACTTAGAAAATAAATGGGATCTAAAACAAAGCCAAATCAACTCTGTTTATATATAAAATTAGTATAAATATCAATTTCATGCAATATCTAGGCAACCAAACGGAGCACAAAGCTACTACAGAAAAAGCAAAATAAATTAATTTTCCAACGGAAATGCACCAAATAAGGGGAGACCAGAGTAGCAACAACACCAGCTCTGGTTTAAACTAAACCCCTTAAAGTTTGGAGATTAAATATATGCCTCCAGAACAAAGCCATCAAGAAACAGATCATCAGATCTATGCGTTTGCAGCTGAAAGGAGTAAATTTACTCAAACAATCCAATTATGTGGGAGAAAATAAAGAAATAAATTTGGCATTTACAACCATTAATCATATAATAGTGTTATAGGACCGTATTGCTGCGGTTTAATTTATTTGAGAGAGGTGATAAGTTTCACATGACGTTATTATGATGATATCATATACTGAGATGCACCATTTTACTCACATAAATTGAATTTTGTAATTACTTTAGTCAATCCTTAAATCATTATTCTATATGATAGTATATGAGAAAGAATGTACGTAGTAATATATTTGCATGTCAATACAATGGCGATTTATGAAAGTTCTTAAAATATATATACAAGTTCATCATTTTGAATGAATTCATTTGAAATAATCATTGCCCATATCAAAAACAATGTTTAAAAGAGGAGCAATGCTACACTTATGGACATTGTTACAAAGAGTAATGTTACAAAAATCAGTCATTCTTGTAATTATCTCAATAAATAGAGTTCAATAAAGACTCTTGTCAGCTTTTCAAAAAAAATAAAAACATTTTTCTAAATGTGTATGACAACCATTAATTGCCACATCAAGTCGGTTGTATAGTCCGGTGTCACATACCGTTGATCCATTCTGTTTTAATGCTGTTTAAAGTGCTATCTTGTTTTTCTTGAAACCTATGAAGGATACTTTTACAAATGAGCAATACAGATATTAGTCGGATGGTTGTGGAGACATGTTTGACACTTCATATTCGTATTTAAAAATAAAAATAATTTTTTATTATTTTGTACACTTTATCCATGATTTCGGATAAAGGTGGATAACAACCCATTTTCACTAAATAACCGGGATTCTAGCCTCATCAAGCATTGAATTTCTCGCAAAATTAATCTTAATTAGGAAATTGAAACAAACACATTGAAATTTAAGGTTAGTGGCCTTTGGCCTCATGTCAAACATATCAAATAGGTTACAAAAAGTGTACTTTTGTACACATTACATGTTCAAAACAAAAATACAAGTTTTATCATACGAAGCTACAAATCATCCAAGGCAAGTGAAATCTCCAAGTCTTGAATCATGTACCTGAAAAATACCCTCAGTAACTTCGGGGTAAGTAAACAAGTTTAGTAGTAGAGAATGAGCATGCATAGACTCAATTTTTTTTTTCAGATTTTTAGATTAATATGAAACAGTTCAAAATGATCATGCCACCTAACGTCTATGTCAAGATGAGACTCAGGTAGCATCCTAAGCTACCTTAGAGTATAAGCAACATGAATCATGATATATCTACATATATGAAAAAGCCGTATATCCTTATTCCCTTTTTTTATACTTGAAGTTACCCATAAAAATGCTAGATTTGATAGCATTAGTTTTTAGTTTAATGTTGCTATTCTTTATGTAGATTGATGTTGACATTGGTTCTTCTACTGTTGCCAATGGAGTTTTGGGGCTTGTAGTTAGTGTAATTACAACGCTGGTAGTCGACATGGCTTTCCTTGTACAGGTATTTACGTTTCAAAGACTAATGGGATCACTTCGTCTTCCTCTTTGCTGGGATTTTTTGCCTACAGTTGCCATAGGTTTATTATGCTCCACACAATTCAGTGGGAAGGGAGTTAAACCTTGCAATAGCTGTCTAATTAGATAAGCTTGTAACGGCCTCACGCTTCTTAAGCCTTGTTATGTCTAAAAGAATCTGCAACCATTTGAAAAGCAAAAGTCAAAAATCTATGCTTAGAAGAAATACAAAGTATTGTTTTCACCGTTGTTCTAAACCATACCCAAAGAACCAACCAATGAGGATATATTCGAGTCTGTGGAACGAGGACGATTGGGCCACGAGGGGTGGGTTGGTGAAGACTGACTGGACTCAAGCACCCTTCACAGCTTCATACAGGAACTTCAATGCCAATGCTTGCACCTGGACTTCTGGTGCATCTTCTTGCACTTCGAATTCTCCGTCTAGCAGCAGTGCGTGGCTAACAGAAGAGTTGGATTCCACAAACCAGGGTAGGCTGAAATGGGTGCAAAAGAATGACATGACATACAATTACTGCGCAGACACAAAGCGATTTCCTCAAGGCCTTCCTCCAGAATGTGCAAGCACTTAATTAGAGAGACTGCATAATGCTTGGATTATTTATAGTTGTTTTTCCCACGGCTATCCTACTTATTCTTTTTTAGGATATACAATTCGATTCTTTTATTCTTTGTAAACAAATATTGTTTTTTTTTTTTGTTTTTTTATTTTTATTTTTTAATTTTTTTTGGGAATATATTAATTAGAGGTTCAAATGATCTTTCCATAATCTATTCATGTAACCCATGTAACCAATACAAGGTACTGTGGGTTCAAATAATCCAAAGGCTTTGTAGCGTGAAGTTGAGTGGTGCATTCTTTTTTTTTTTTTTAAGTGGAAGTTGAGTGTTGGAGTGTGAAGTTTCTTGCCAATAATACAACAAAAAAAAAAAAATTTCACATTTTTACTTTTGGCCGTTCCAAAATAATTATCCTAATTCAAAATCTAGTTTATTATTTCTTTAATATTCATAATTTATCATCATTGCCTTGAAGTTGTAAAAATATGTGAATTGTATATTTAAAAATTAATTCCCTACCACTATAATAAAAAATAGGGTGAATTACATTAAATTCTTCTTTTCTATTTGTGTTTTGCACTAAACACTTTTTTTATATGCGATTAAGATTGATAATGGAGTAAATATATATGTGGGGTATATTAAAAATTCTCTAAACTGGAAGAAGAAAATATTTTGAGTCCTAATTGCAAGATGTCAAGGTTTTGCTTTCAGGGCAGCCGGGCAGGTGATATTATTAAAACAGCAAGTTTCAGCAAGGGGGAGCACCCTGAGATAACAATTACAGAGCATATGACAGCTTTACAAACAATAAAACTCGCCAACTAAAAAAAAAAAATCAACATTGGTTATACTGCTAGCCCAATATGGAGTAAGCGGCGCCAGAGAATTCCCTTCTCTTCAGAGATGTCCTTTCTTTTCTTTTTTCCACTTGGCACCGTCAGATCACTAAGGCCGACTTTCGACCCTGCTGGACGGCTGGGTCTTGCAGTCAAGCTCCCTTCTCCTTTGCACTCGAGGCCAATCTCCGTCCGGCCCGAGGAAGTTTGCACCTCTGTTACCTTTAGTTTTGGGAGGCCTACGCCCCATAAAAACTGTTACCTGAGATTGTACCTTGCTCCAAACCCCACCCCCAAATCTATAATCAACAATTTTAACCATGTAGTCCATGACTGCCGGTGCCAAGATGAGCTTTCCTCCTATTGGACCATTGGCCAACCATGTAAGCAAGGCAATTGCAGCAACAGATAATACATTGAGGGGACCAAATAGTTAGTTATATATCACATATTTCATAGATAGAATCCATATATAGCCACCAATAATAAAATATAGAAAAAAAAAAAAAAATTAACATAAAGGAGTCCAATAATACAAATATCAAAGATTGACATACTATGAATCGTAGTACTGAGTATCAAACTCGTTTAAACTAATAGTAGTTTGATGGTAAAAACTTGAATTTTGACTAAATATCATAATAACAAAATAAATAAATATATTGGTTTGTGATGCTTTGATATTTGGGAGGTGAGGTTGGAGAACACAAAGGAACTATGAATTTCTGAATAGAAGGAAGGGTATTTAGGAGATTAAAATTAAAGGGTCACTCATTAGTAATTATTTTTCAAGTTTGATCACTATTTACCTTTTATTGAGTTCAAAGTAACTGTAAAGCAAAAAAAAAAAAAAAAAAATTAATTAATTTTGGTCACTAACATCTAAACTACCCTTTTTCTAATTATTTTGGTCACTAACATCTAAACTACCCTTTTTCTAATCCATAATTAGAGAGGAGAAGTTGGAGGAAAAAAGGGTAGATGTAAATACCCTTTTCTTCAGAGATCTCCTTTCTTTTCTTCTCTTCCAAACCCCACTACCCCCTTCTTCGTTAGGGACAGACACTTTGATATATATATATATATACACACACACACATGTATTTATGCATGACAATATCATTTTTGTCAACTTCATTAATATAACACACTAAATAAGACTATTTTTATCACTCATTTTAAAATTTATTCTGATGATGAGAGTGCATACTCTTTCTCGACTCAACAGTTGAAAGTACAAAATCACAGCAAAAATACTCTAAAGTTAGCATTATTCTTCCGAACAATCAAACGGGCTATCCATCGACTTGTACTACAAAAAACACTATCATATGGACTTTGATTCTAGTAAAAAGAAGGAACAAAGAAAGAAAATGTCATATAGTTCAGAATCTGGGAAACACTATCAGATAATAAAGGAAAAGACACCAACGTTTTAATAATTTACAAATAGAATGGAAATATGGAACATCATATAGAACTGTTCATTCCCAACAGAGTGAACAATGCATTGCCTTCAAAATTTAATCTACAATCGGGTAAGAGTGTAAGAAATTTAAGATTATTGTATTCTCTCAGTTTTATTAGGAGTGAATAAACAAATTGCTAATAAGTACAAGGTACAACAGATTCTATTGTGTCCAAAAATAGAGAATATGCGAGGAGAAAATTATGAATTTTATATTAAATAATTCCGTGGGGCTTCGTATACACTGTACAGAGCTCCACTACAGTTAATAAAGTTACACATCCTAACTCACCTAAGCCAATACAAGCTCCCCTTCCTCTTCTTGTCGTTGCTCGGGCAACCGTCCTTCCTCACGGGGAAGAAGAATACGTTTTATTTCTTCCGCACCAAGCGTTTCATACTCTAGACGTGCATTGGCCAGCGCATGTAATGCCTTCTCATGCTGAAAAGCAAAAAAATACCAAATGTGGTCAGTTAAGCGCATAATTTGAGAGGGGAAAAGAATGAAACTCTAATATGATACAACTATCCATATCCATATCACGACAATCAAGCACCTCCATCTTCTACCTTGTCCCACTCTTTCTTATAGGTCGTTTCAATAATTCATAAGACTAAGCCCATTTGAAGTTCAGGATTTAGGACCTAAAACAGCCCTCAAGAACTCTAAAACACAGTTCTCTAAAAACAGACACCCCCTTCTCCTTTATATATATATATATATATATATATATATACTGAATTTTTTTTTTTTTTTTTTTTTCAAAAAAAAAAAACCATTTTCATACATTGTCAACTCAACAATTTTTTGTTTTGCTGATTTTTAGTTTCCAGAAAAAAGAACCAAACAAGCCCTAAATTGCTACTAATCATGGACCCATTGCATTCATTTTCAGGGGAAAACTATATGTAAAGTGATATTAGGATTGCATCTATGGTTTGGATAATTGGATGCCTAGAATATCTCAGTAACCTCCTTCAAGACTTGAAACATCCCTTAAAAAAAAAAAAAAAAAAAATTACCATCCTTCAAATCTATTCAAGGATGTTCTACATTTCTCCTTCAATCAAAACAACTATCATAAGAGATCATAGACAAACCTTTTTTAACAGGGTTCTTACACGATCATATGCTTCTCTTAGGAGTTTAACCACCTGCACAACCCATATAACAAATCTTCTCTGAATCATGTCTTTTTTTTTTTTTCACAAACTGGAATCTAGTTTAAATGACACGCAAATATAACTGAATCTATCTGTAATTGGGATAAAATGGGAATATAGATTACAAGAGTTTGAATTCAAAAAAGTTGGGCGGGCTTTTCATCATATGCTCAGTCCCTTCATATTGAAAGAAGTTGGTTACTTCCAAAAACTTTTCATGGGTAATCCCGGAGATTTAAGAGCAAAAAAAACAAGAGGAGAAAGAAAACAAAGAAGAGAGAGAGAGAATATGTAATGTATTTTAATTTTATTTATTTAATTGAGAGAAAGTATGTAATGTATTTTTGATTTATTTAATTATGGGAATTTCACAATATTTGAAGTAAAATATTGTTGAGAAAAAAAGGGGTATTTAATATTAATTTGAATTTTGAACAAGTTTAAATAATTTTACCTGAAATCTGATGGTACTGATTCCTTGATGTCCTGAAATTCAATAAAAGACGCGAGAAAACTAATAAGATAATGCAGGAAACAAAATTTTAGAACATGCACCTCATAGAAGCAGACAATATGTGGCAGAAATTCCCCATCTTTCGCATGAAAACTTACAGGATTTTATATTTCATATTCAGTTATTGCAGTTTGATCAAAATTGTTCATTACCCTAACAAGCAAACGTGGACCTTGGACCACATTTATTTTATATGTATATATATAATTATATAATTAGCTGTAATTTTTTGGGATAACGATATGTATAGCCGTGTACCAAAAAGGTTTTATATGAGGTTGGAAAAAGGAGAATTGGACCTAAACGGGCAAATCTTTTAGGGTCCGTTTGGTTAGCAAGAACTAGCTAAAGAGGAAAAGAAAAGGAAAAAAATTAAAATTTTTATGCGTTTGGTTAGATGGAAAGTGAAAACTTTTGGGAATGCAACACCTTCTCTCTCTTCTCTCTGTCCATCGTGTTCTCACACCAGCAATTTTCAACTTTCCTTCTCTTTCTTCTTCCTCTCTCTACACATGTTCTTCAAATCGTATTTTACATACCTTGGATTTCGATTTTGACATTTTGCTACTGGAACAGGATTGATCTAGGGAAATGTAAGGGTTCGTTTGGTTAGCCAGAAATTGATGGTGGAAAGTGAAAGGAAAAGAAAGTGAAGTGAAAGAAAAGAAAATTATGTTTCTATCATGTATTTGGTTAGCGTGATTTTTTTGTTAAAAAAATTGTGGGAAAATGTTGTTTCAACAGTTTGGTTAGCAAAAATGTGAAAAGAAAATGATTTATATGTCAAAACTACCCTTATGAATTCAATACCAAGTAAAATACATCATGCAACAATCATAATAAAAAAATATAAATAATTGTTTTATGAATAAAAATATATGTGTGTGCATATATATACTAATTTAAAGAGTCAAAAATTGTAACTTAATTAGGAATCCTAATTTAAAAAGTCAGAGAGTTGTAATATAATTAGGAGTCCTAATGAAGTCTACAAGGGTATAATTGGAAATTAACATATAATGAAATAACTTTCGCGTGTTTTATGGAGGAAAGATTTTGAGGAAAATTAACCAGTTGGGAGAAAATCATTATCCTGAAAATTTTACATTTCAAGCCAACCAAACTACAAAATAATTTAAAAATTTTCTTCTTTTCTTTTCTAGCTGGTTGACGTTAACCAAACTAACCATAAGGGAATCTAGTCACTAATTGCATGCTATATTCCCTCATACTTAAAAGGTATCAATTAGTCAAAAGCAAAAAGTTATCAATTCAATCTTCTAAATTAGGGGCTTCTCTTTCATTTAATGCCCATGTATCCTTTGTGCCACAACAGATTCGCCAACTCTTTTAATGGACCTTTTCTTTTCAGGCCTTTGTAATCATCTTCAAAATTCATATAGGGTATTTCCAATCGTTAAAACACTGAAAGTACTCTTCTAGTTTGAGGGTCTTGTACTTGGCTGGACTTCTTGCCTTGGTCAATTCTCCGGCTGGCGCGAGTTCAACAGTTGGATTGGGGGCGCAAAAAATAACTATGGACAACCTCTCCTTCAATTGGTTCACCACTGCTCTGTGAAATAGAGACTTGTAAATCCCATTGCTCATTATCTGCATCATCATTCAGTAACAAGTTTATCAATCAATGAATTTTGAAGCTTATGCCTTCAAATGAGGTTCAGAGTAGTAAATTTAGAGGGTATATACTTTTGTGTGTGTGGCTGTGAGGCTTAGGTGTCATGCAAGTTAGGAACTTATGGCCTAGAGACTGTCCTCAGTTAGTTAAACACACACACACACACACTCGTATGCCCCTATGAAAACTTTACCCCCAGTCCTCTTTACATTGAAAGGCGAAAAAGTATCATTAGGCAATAATCTTTGATTTTAGTCAGTTAATTTGGCTCTTGATATATTGATTTTGGCTTATATATATATATATGAAAAATATATATAATTTACCTCAATCATGTTGCCCATGTTTACAAGAATTGCATCAGCTATAGGTTCAGCAAACACCCAGTGTCCATCCTTCAAAACTTGTAATCCTGGTGTGTCTACACATTCAACCAAGAGACTGATTGCTGTTACATCAGTATGTTTAGAACCGCCAATGACTCGTTCAGGTTCAGGACAAGGAGAGTAGCAATTTATTCTTAATTCACAATTTCCATCGCGTGCCCATTCTCGAACCAAAGATCCCCCCTTGAACCGATTCAATGTGGCTAAACCAGTTCAGGATGCCCAGAACCTCAAAATTGACCCAAAAAGCCTAAAATTGTGATCTCGTGCTCCTTGACACTACTTTGGTTCCTTGGTGACCTTACTTAAAGCCCAAACCTGTCCCAATTCTTCAATTTGATGATGAAACTAACACAATTAGGTAATAATGAGGTCAAATAAGGCCATACATGGGTTCAATATACCATTAAAATTAAGCAAATCCGTCATACATAAAAAATATAGCCTTAAGGCCTTACATAGGTATTGAAATCATAATAAGACCACAAAATACAAATGAAAGGTCTCAAGACCATTTCCAACCATGTAGGTGATACAAAATGTCCCCTAATATTATTTACAACAAAAGGGGGTAAAATACACATCGAGTACAAAAAAGTTCAAGTCCGTCAACCCGACTAAATTGGTGGTGGATTGTCGTCCGCCATTTCTTACCGTGCCCTAAAAAATATTAATAATAACGGGGTGACCAAATTGCTCAGTAGGTGGTGCCTAAGACACACCTCTAGAGACCCCGTGAATCCACACAATGAATAGAAAATAAAGAAGCGGGATCATGCAATACCGAGGTAAACATAGCAACAAAATTGACAGTCCAAGTCATAATTAAATTATGCCATGCAATGGGATGCAATGTCATGCATGTCACTTCCCATTTTTCAAAACCATTTTTGCCATCATTTCCAAACCGTTAATATAACCCGTCCTTTAGTGACTCCTCGGCGACACGAGAGAAGGATTAGCTACTATCCCTGACTCTTGGTACCTCCGCGACGTCATTTGGGGCCCAGATGGCTCAACTACGCTATGGTACTTTCCCCAGTTCCCTCTAGGTTATGTTAACGCCACAGACCTTCGGTACCTCCTCGGCGTCCGGGTTTTTCTCAAAAATCCTTTATCAAAACTTTTTCCCAAAGCCCCTTTTTCATTTCCTTTAAAACCAACTTCCTATTTCTTTCCCAGTGGATGTATAAATGTTTCACATACCTCAATGTTGTGCAAATAAAGAAATTCCATACCTTTCAATTAAATAATCAGTGTGTCTAGTATCATTCTCGACTTTCATTGTCACGGAAATTACATGGTGTGCTCAGTAGATGGGAAAGAGTGTGATTGTTCTAGTGGGGGATGTTCCAGATATCTCCTCTTTAACTGCTATTCTTGGATGAGGAGTGGACACTTTTTCACTTCCTTATTTGGGACTGCCTTTGGGGGTTTCCTCCAGGATAGTGGGGAGTTGGGATCCAGTGATCAATATGTATGAAAAGATACATTGGGACCTAGTTTAGACATTTAGGAACCTTAGGAATGAAGGACAAGGTATCGGGAAGTCACCGAAGAGGTTTTCTAAACACATGGAAAGAGGCTTGTTAGTGATTGTGGTCCTTGTGGAGGTGGGATGACTGACGCGCGATGGCCGTTCTTACACACCAAAATTGATGTAGTGAATGTGCGGTTCAAGGAAAGCCTTTTTGGGTCAAGTTTAAATTTATAAAAACCACTACCAACACTACTACTAATGTAGCAAGAGTGAGTAGGGATCGTCCCAAGGGATTGTGGGGATTGAGCAATGTTGGAGTTGATTGTGGAATTGCAATTAGGGCTAGTAGGTCGAGTGATCAAACAATTGGTTGGTTGGTTGATTAAAGTGCAACTAAATTAAACTAAGTAATAGCAAAAGAGTGCAATTAAGAGTAAGTAAGAGAGAGAAGAGTCTTGGGGTCACCACTAAGTAATGCATTTCTATATTATTGACAAGTGATTAATGAGGACAATTAGGGTGTTGTAATATTGGTGTGTGTGTATTTGGTTGATTCAACAAGCAAGGATGACTAGTTAAGCATGTATTGTCTAAACATAATGTGAAAGACACAATATATCTAAGCAATGAAGCATTTATTGTCTAAACAACATGTAAAAGGCACAATAAATCAAAATAAGTCATTAATCCTTTCATTAGGCTCACAATCCAAATACAGCATAAGATTAGAGACATATGCTAATTGCATTCAAAAGCTTGGATTATCAAACAACAAGCATAGATTGTCCTCCCATTTAACACTACACTACAACTGCACTACATGTACACTATTAGCATGAAAATAAATTAGGGGAGAAGCACAATCCATCAAGAGATAAGCATGAACCATCAAGAGAATCACAAAAGCACTCTTTCAAGCACAATGTCTTGACAATCTCTAAATCTATGGCATCAATACACATAGACATGCATCATTAACACAAAATCTAGAGACAAGAACATGGACATCAATTCTAGCATACATAGACATATGAATAGAATGAAATGATCAATTGGAAGCATTAAACCACACAAATCATTGATTAAACAAGATCTATATACATCAAAGTATCAAAACATTAATTACAACACTAATCCCTCAATAATACACAAGATTAAGATATAGAAAGCATGCTTGGGGCTAACTCTAGCCCCAAGAGGATGTCTAGCCACTCATGGTAAGGATGCTCCAACCTTCAAGGGCTAACTCCATGGAAGAGGTTTGTTCCTTGTTGATGAAGATCTCCAATGGTGTCTCTATCTTTCTCCTCCTCTAAACTTCCTCTCCAAGAGATGAGATGAAAAATAATGTTGGCTCCCCTTGAAAAAGCAATCCTTATCCTTATATAGGTAGGTCAAAATGACACCCAAAATGAGCTGGGGTCGTGCACACAATATTCCCTAATGATTGGATAAATGACAACTTTTAATGAGATGGAATTTTAACTTTTTCGCACTGGAGGAAGTTCGATCGATCAAAAGTAAGTGAGATCGATCGAAAGTAAGTGAGATCGATCGAACTTAGGTTGGATCGATCCAACTGGTTGAGCTTTTTGGAAAAAGACAAATCCGAGATATTTATGGGAAATATTTATAGGAAAAGGACAAAAGTGGTTAGTGGGTGGTATAGTTGTGAATAGGATCTATCTTGAAGTGCTGAGATCGATCATTGTTCGATCGATTGAACCTTGGACTTGGATCGATCGAACTTGCTGCTTTGCTTCATTTTGCTTCTTTCTTTCTCCACTTTGCTTCTTTCTTTGTTTAATCTCAGAATTGCTTCAATTAAGCTCTTATTGGCTGAGTTAGCTTATTTTCGGGATATGTGCTTGAAAATGAAAATAATACGAAATCAATCTAAAACGGTAAAGTAAGATAGATAAAGGTACTAGAATGCCTAAATTTAAGGGGTTTAAATACGCACTTTTCAGTGCTTATCACACCCCTAAACTTAAATATTGCTAGTCCCTAGCAATGAACCAGAAAGTAAAGGAATGAAATGAACAACTATACAACTATAAACTAGAAAATAATAAATGGATAACGCCACTTTCGTAGGGAACACGATTGCATTTAGTATATGCAACAAGCCTTTTAAACCCCTAGGTTACCCTTAGTGGACGAGTGAAGTCTCATGAGGGTTTCCAAAAATGGTATCCACAAACATTAAGCTCATTTTTTCAAAAGAGGTACCAATATTGCAAACAAGCATTGGGAGAAAACTACCTCAAGTATGCAATTTTTCAACCCTTTCCAAGCAATCTCCCAAAATCTCAACATCAAGCAAGCAAGTATGGTCCTCCACACATCAAGAAAATGATCATGCAAATCAAAACAACTCTAGAATTCTTTTGAGTGGACCGGCATCAATGTGTTGCTATCTTAGCCAACTAAAGAATTAATCACATCCTTACCCTTAAACTATCACACAAATCTAGTACTGATCATCAAGACAAAAAGTGAACCTTTTATTAAAGCTTTATTGTTCTAGGTACGCTTATTCTTTTCACTCATTTTTTTTTTTAGAGGATCAAAGATGGAAGCATAGTGCAATGTATTGATCTATTAAGCTTTCTAGCGATTCATGAGGTCGAGCGTTAGGTTAATGACTCCCAAACCAGATGGCTTTAGGGCATTAGGTGTTCAAACACCCCTATGGACTTACAAGCTCAAATCAACTAGACTACAAATCAAGATAAAAACCATCTAATCATTTCCCACTTCTCAATTTTTGAGAGAAGTCCTCACTTTTGTTGCTTTTTTTTTTTTATTTTAAACAATTATTAACCTAGAGTTTGTGCCCTCCACCTTTCGGCGCGAGAAGTTCAGTGCTTGATGAGGCTAGAATCCCGGTTACTTAGTGAAAAGGGGTTGTTATCCACCTTTATCAAGAATGAAAGCTTTCAATGCATTACTAACTCAATTGGAATATAACCAATTCAATAATTAACAAAACATGTACCCCACAAATGAATGCTAGTGTGCACCGGTGCTAGTGTAGAAGACTAGAGTGAATCTCAAAACAATCACAAAATCAAGATGATGTGGACCACAAGTGCAAACAAGATATCAATCTTTCAAAAAATTTACTCCTAAATGGCATTCATAAGGCATACAAGGAGTATTGGACTCTCAAGTCAAGCAATTTTTAAATTTTAAGCAATATAGTCCTCAAAAGATCAAAATCATAGCTAGGTATGGACCAATCATAGAAATATCCCTCAAATACACGAGTCATGCTAAAAGTTTGAATTTAAAACTATCATTGTAGAGCACCATTCCCCCCAAACTTAAATTGCACAATGTCCTTAATGTGAAAAGAGAACAAAGAAAAGAGTATACCAGTGCAACTGAGCAAGAATGATCGGGGCTGAAGTATCCGAAGTGGGTGGCATTGCCCCCCCAAACTTGGGATGAACAGTGGTCCTGAAAATTGGCACTTGGATAAACTTATCAGATAACAAAATGGGATAATCAGTGCACAGTGGTCATGCAAGTGTAAATGGGATAAACAGATAACGAAATGAGAGAGGTATAAGGGTGGTTCTGGAAATTGGGTAGCACTCTCTCACTGAAGTCACTGTGATGCACCTGATGGAGTCAAACATACAGATATGAGAATACAATCATATGACATCCATAACAAAAATAGATATATAAAATAGAGAAAGTGCAGGTACAACAAAAATATCAAAGCCGACAGACCGGCTGTAAAAATAATATAGTGATAATAATAAAGTATCAAAAGGAGAGAGGGATCATAAGATAGAAAAGCCTAGGAGCTCAAGAAGATGAGGTAGGACGGGCAGGTCTGGCTCCGCGGATGTCTCTGGATAAATCTCTAAACATGGTTGCGACATCCGTGCGGAAGGTAGCAAACTCCGCTCTATGGGCCGTGAGGTCAGCTCTGATGGCAACAACAGCGTCCTCGAGTGTCTGCAGACGCACTCCGAAGCCAGGGGTCAAGTCTGGTATGGATGAGGCAGAAGATAGCTCTTGGGTCTGCTCCTGCTCATGGATAGGTTACTTGGCTGGAGAATACTGAGCTGCGTCATCCGCTGAGTGCTCCAAGTCAATGTCTATATCAATGTCATCATGCTCGGCAGTTGGATTGACTGGTGCATCGTCCGCTGCAGGAGTTGCTGCTGCTGGCTCTGCTGGTGCCGGGGCTGCCTGTGCTGCCGCCTCCTCCTCTAACTCTAGCTCTGTAGCCACCAGTACGGCATGGATCTGTAGGTGAGTGATAATAACTCTGTAGCTCTTATCCCAGTCCTTCTTGAGGAAGTGACAGGAACCTCTCTCAGGGTCCTCCTATAGGTGGATGGGATAGCGCTGGTTAATGAGAATCTGGGTGATGAGGTGGCTGAATGGAAGAGACTTGGCCCTTCCGGGCGCCTCCTTGTTGACGTACTCATCGTAGAGCTTCCTCATCATGCTCCAGATAAGTGCAGGAATAGACACCTAGTGGCCGGTATAGAAGGCGTACAGGGCTGCTAGATAGTCGCCCCGCCTCTAAATCTTGTGTCCTGCTATGTATATGTTTTGGTAGAGCACCGAATTTGTAAACCACAGGTCATCCCGCAAGAATGTCCGGGTGGCGAAGATCTCGCCACCGGCATGGTGACCTATGAGAAAAATCGCCATATCAGTGTAAGAAGGCTTGTGGAGCCTGGGATAGGTCTCCTGAAGCTCTGGCGGGCACCGATGTGGACAACGAGTCGAACGGGTCAGAGTATCCACTGTAATGGTGATCTCATGGCCATCGATAGAAGTGATGAGCTCGGCTGTAGTGCGCGGCGACGGTCGGAGATTCTGGTAGAACAACCGTACCAGTCGCGGGTAGATTGGCTTTGTGACTGGGGTAAGAATAGCTGAGAGGCTCCGCTGAATGATATCCTGATAGGCAGATCGAGTCAGCACCTATCTGGAGAAGAATGCGGTGTCGAATGCTGACTCATGCTCGATAGTCATGTGTGTATATTTAGGCCCGAGCCTATCGCACTGTAGATGAGCTGGCTGAATAGGTGGAGCCGGCTGAGCTGGCTGCTCAGTGCCTCTATGCGGTGAAGATGGTGATGGAGTGAATGTTGGACGAGCTGGCGACTGGGGTAGAGTAGGGTGTAATGGCTCCTCTGTATGAGAGGGCTGCGCAGTTTCCCCAGTCCGCTGTCGGATTCTCCTCTGTGTGTGATCGAGGCTAGGATCCCGGACATGAGATGGACCGGCGCCATCGTTAAGTCTGCAGCTGGAGCCGTGATTGTGTCTACGTGCTACCGTCTTAACACGAGCCATAGTCTGCAAATAGAAATTCAAGAGTTAGTGTCAGCATATATAGAATATAAATCACAATATAGAAACATGTATGTCAAATAAGATAGACAAAACAAAATATCGCATGATTCTATACAAGTGGCAGAATATGAAACATGCTAAACAATGTAAGTATGAAATGCATCCAATGTGGAATATCACAGGCATTGGGCATATATAAGGTAGCATGAACATAAGATAAGATGAATGAAGTGTGTATATGAGATCTGTGAAATTCGATCGATCAGAAAAAGAAATGAGATCGATCACAAAAGTTGGATCGATCGAAGGTTGAGTTGGATCGATCGCAAATATTCAATCGATCATAAATTTGTTCAATCGATCGAACAGTGCGACGATGAAACCTAACAGTCACAGATCTGTGACTTTTGAAGCATGGGGCCTACACGAATGAGTTCGTGGGCCCTCCAACAACACAAATCAAGCCTAAATACACTCCAAACGTGGCCCAATCACCCAAATCTAACAAAATCCTCAAAATTTATGCACACATATACACATATGTATATATATATATAGACATGGAGGCTAAAGCTTTGAGAATGGAAGATTCAACATGAGAGCAACATGATTACGACATTTGAAACAAGTATTGATGCATGAGAGTTCAAATCTAGGGAAGGATGTCTCGGATCTTACCTCAAGAGAGTGAGAGAATGGAGAATAAACTGAGAAGATCTGAGATGAAGAAGATGGAGATGAACTGAGATTCGAGATGCTTGGATCTCACCAGAGGAGTTGCCGAAGCTAGGAGAGATGATTCACAGTGAAGAGGGACGAGAGACTAGGGTTTGGTGAGTGAGATCGATCCAAATGATCGATCTTAAGACCCTTGGATCTGTTTTTAAAAACATTTCCCGACTAGTTCGATCGATCGAAGATGAGTTGTGATCGATCAAACTTTGATGAACTCCTTTCAAAGTATTTTTGGATTTTTGGTTTTTTATTTTTATTTTTATTTTTTTTTTTGAATTTAATTAATCAAAAACTAAATAAATTAAAATATTTTTGAATTTTTGAAAAATTGTTGAAAATTAAAACAGAATAAAATAAAATTGAAAATATTTTTGGATTTTTTGAAAAGTTGAAAAGTCAAACTAAAGTTAAAATAATGAAATGAAGATTTGTGATCGATCGAAACAAAAGTTCGATTGATCAGACAGAGAGCAAAAATATGCAGGTTTTTGGTTCAAAAATTTGGCTAAGTGTTGGAACATGAGATCGATCGAACTGGAAAGTTGGATCGATCGAAGAACTTTCAGATCGATCTTGGAATGTTTCGAATGATCAGATAGAGAGCTGAAATATGCAGGTTCATGCAGGCTCAAAATTTTTTCTAGTGTTGAGTCCTGAGATCAATCGAACTTGGAAGTTGGATCGATCGAAGGTCTCTTGATCGATCTTGGATTTGGTTCAAACGATGGGACAGAGAGGTGATTTGGATGCAGGTTTCTGCAGGTCGAAAATTTTTCTAAGTGTTGGAGTGCAATCTATAGTTCGATCGATCGAACTCCAATGTTAGATCGATCGAACTTTGCCAAATGCTCAATTATGACATAAAAGCTTATGCAATCCTCACCAAAGTTCCTATCAATGCATGTGAACCTAAAACAAGTATCTAGACTTCGCAAGAAACAAAATGAAAGATAGAAATGGGGGAGGAATAGGGTTTTGACACCCTACGAATGCCTTTGCTAGTCTTTAACGTCTTTAGCAAGACGTTGGGCTCTTTTAGCCCGGGTCAAAGATCTTGTGATGCATCCTCTCCTTGTTGGGGTGATAAATGCTTTGAACTCCACCCAACAAATAGTCCTTTGAAGAACTTGTTGGATCAAGGTCAAAAGAAGCTTTTGATCCTTTGTCTATGGAATTAAAACCTTTGGGTTTCCATGCCCTTTCAAAGCAAGAATTTGAAACAACACTTTGAGAATGCAAGGTTGAAGATGATCCTTTAGAAGTTTTGGTTTTACACAAAAGCTCATTTCCTTGGCAATGAAGATCATGACATTTTTCTACAACATTGACCTCTCCTTCATACTTGTCAAGTGAATTGGGTGTGGGATTAAAGATATTCAACTTTACCTTCATGTGGCCAAATGAAATCTTCATCACCCCTGTTCTACAATTGATGTTGGCATTGGCGGTTGCCAAGAAAGGACGGCCAAGGATAATGGGATTTTGGCTCTTAAAATTGGAAACTGGTTCCGTGTCAATGACAACGAAATCAACCGGGAAGATGAATTTATCAATCTTGATCAAAACATCCTCAATGACACCTCTAGGTTTCTTAATGGATCGGTCAGCAAGTTGCAAAACTACTGACGTCGGTTTCAATTCACCTAGGCCAAATTTAACATAGACCGAATATGGGAGAAGGTTAACACTTGCTCCTAAGTCAAGAAGTGCCCGATTAATGATATGATCGCCAATTATGCATGATGTAGTGGGTGAACCGGGGTCCTTAAACTTTGGAAGAGTGTTATGTTGCAAAATTGAGCTTACTTGCTCGGTCAAAACCACTTTTCTTGGTGCTTGGCTCTTGTTCTTCCGCTTTTGGGTGCACAAGTCTTTCAAGAATTTGGCATAAGCCGGAATTTGCTTGATTGCATCCAATAGTGGAAGGTTAACTTTCAATTGCCTAAACATTTCCATGATTTCTTTGGTTTTTGCCTTTTGCTTGTCTTTTGAAATGGATCCTTTTAAGGCATCCAGAAATGGAACCTTTGGTTCAAACACATTTTCAGAATTTTCTTTAGAACTCTCTTTAACACAAGAAGTTTTCAAATCATTTTTCAATAAAACCTTTTCAACATCATTTTTCAAAACTTCTTTTTCAAACACATTTTTCAAAGCTTTCTCATTTGCAAGATTATGTGTATGCAATGAAGGAGGAATGGGATGTGAAACAGGACGGGTGGCAACTTGAGGTTGCACCGGTTCACTCTCTTCATTGGATATTTCAACTTGATTGTCCACAACTCTACCACTCCGCAAGGTAGTCACCGTATTAACATGTTCAATGGTATGCCCTTCCGATGAGGAATGGGTTTCCACAACACATTGTTGTTTAAGTGGGGCATTAATGGGCATCTTTCCCTTATCTCTTGCATTAAGAGTGTTTGCTATTTGCCCTACTTGGGTTTCTAGCTTAGCAATGGATTGAGAGTGAGAATGAAGTAATTGTGTGTTAGCCTTAAGAGTCCCCAAAACATTTAAAACTTTTTCTTCAAAGGCGGGACTTCTAGTGTTTCCTTGGGAATAAGATTGGTTGGGAAAATGAGAATTAGCAAATTGATTCCCTTGTGATTGATAGGGTCTATAACCTTGGGATCCTTGGTTTTGAAGTGGAGGTGGAATGTATTTCCCTTGGAAACCGCCTTGGAAGGGTTTAAGCCTTCTCCTTGGTTTTTCCAAGAGAAATTCGAATGATTCCTCCAACTTGGATTATAATGAGTACCATAAGGATTGTTCCCTTGGTTTACAAAAGCCGCATTGACTTGTTCATTAGGTTCATTATGCACTTGTCTATGAGGACAATGAGAAGTAGAATGAAGAATACTAGAACAAGTCATACATGTTTTATTTGATGCACGATGAGAATGGTTAGGGAAGGAAGATACTTGGTTCGCCGAGTTTTGGTTAATTAAAAATTGATCAAACCTTTGAGACAAAGACTTCATTTCGGCGGCTATTTCATTTGAATGTTTGACTTGATGCAAGCCTAAACTCTTCCTACCTTGTGAATTTCTACCATTCTTGGATGATAGTGTTCTATGCAAAGAATTTTCACTCATGCTTTCATAAAGACGCTACACATCATCCTCATGCCTATTAATGTAAGAGCCACCCATGGAAGCATCAACCATACCCTTATAGTTGTCCGATAGGCTCTCAAAGAAGTATTGAACTAATTGCCATTTGGGCATGTCATGATGTGGACACTTCCTAAGCAATTCACTGAAGCGTTCCCATGCCTCATGAAATGTTTTTCCATCCCCATGTGAAAAGTCTCGAATTGAGGTCCTCATGGCATTGGTCTTAGAAATCGGATAGTACTTCTTTAAGAACTCTTGTTGCATTTCTACCCAAGAAGTGATTGAAAAAGGCCTAAGATTGTTAAACCAATACTTTGCCTTGTCTTTTAAGGTGAATGGAAAAAGTTTGAGTCTTAAAACCTCTTCCGGCATGTTTGTATATTTTACGGTGAGACATACTTCAAGAAACTCATCCAAATGCTTGTAAGGTTGTTTACTAGGAAGTCCATGAAAGTTAGGAAGCATTTGAATAGTTTGTGCTTTAATTTCATAATGATGTGCTCTAAATGGTGGTAATTGAATGCATGTGGGTGTATTGTATTTATTAGGCACATAGTGATCTCTTAAAGAAAGAGGTGGATTAGCTACTTGAGGTGCAACATGAACACCTTGGTTATGAATTCCTTGATTAATGACGGGAGGTTGTGGAGCATACATTGGCCTTGGCATTCCATACGAAACTTGGCCTTGTTGTTGTGGTGGTTGGTGAATGAATGGCCTAGGCATGCCTAATGGTACTTATATTATCTCATTGTGCATATTAGGATGAAGGATAACTTGTTGGTCTATGTGACCAATGTCCTCAATATGGTCATCCATTGAAAGATTGGCTCTATTTGAACTTCCTCTTCCCCTAGGATTTCTAATGATAGATTCAAGATGCAAATCAAGAGGGGCAAGAGTTGGTCTCAATGAACGACGCCCATGCATGCACAATACAAAACACAACAAACACAAAGAATGACAAACACTATGCCTTCACAACAATGCAATTAGACTTCTTCCACAAACATTAAATTCATACTCCCATACTTTAACTCAATGATGCAAGTCAATAAAAAATAAGCCTCCACGCGGGCCGACGATTTAACTAAGGGATTGGGTAAAGAAAATCTCACAAAGGTCCTTTAGCACTTCAACTCCAAATTTTAAAGCTTAGCTTAGCTAATTTATTTTATTTTTTATTTATTATTATTTTTTTTAAGTTTTTAACATTTTTCCTTTTTTTGCTTGCTTGAATTGAATGCTCAATGGCTCCTTTGCTTACTTCCTCTCCAACAATGCACCTAGTTAAGTAAGAACAACACAATAAGTAACCAAAAAGAAAAATAAAAATAAAGTAAAAACACAATAAAAAGAATACTAATCCTAATCAATTCCACAAATCCGACGTTGCCAAATCTAATCAACAATTCCTCGATAACAGCGCTAAAATTTTGACGAGCGATGGCCGTTCCTACACGCCAAAATTGATGTAGTAAATGTGCGGTTCAAGGAAAGCCTTTTTGGGTCAAGTTTAAATTTATAAAAACCACTACCAACACTACTACTAACGTAGCAAGAGTGAGTAGGGATCGTCCCAAGGGATTGTGGGGATTGAGCAATGTCAGAGTTGATTATGGAATTGCAATTAGGGCTAGTAGGTCGAGTGATCAACCAATTGGTTGGTTGGTTGATTAAAGAGCAACTAAATTAAACTAAGTAATAGCAAAAGAGTGCAATTAAGAATAAGTAAGAGAGAGAAGAGTCTTGGGGTTTAGAGATCACCACCAAGTAATACATTTCTATATTATTGACAAGTGATTAATGAGGGTGGTAATTAGGGTGTTGCAATATTGCTGTGTGTGTATTTGGTTGATTCAACAAGCAATGATGACTAGTTAAGCATGTATTGTCTAAATATATTGTGAAAGCCATAATATATCTAAGCAATGAAGCATATATTGTCTAAACAACATGTGAAAGGCACAATAAATCAAAACAAGTCATTAATCCTTTCATTAGGCTCACAATCCAAATACAACACAAGATTAGAGACATATGCTAATTGCATTCAAAAGCTTGGATCATCAAACAACAAGCATAGATTGTCCTCCCATTTAACACTACATTACAACTACACTATATCTACGCTACTAGCATTAAAATAAACTAGGGGAGAGGCACAATCCATCAAGGGATAAGCATGAACCATCAAGAGAATCACAAAAGCATTTTTTTAAGCACAATGTTTTGACAATCTCTAAATCTATGGCATCAATACACATAGACATGCATCAATAACACAAAATCTAGAGACAAGAACATAAACATCAATTCTAGCATACATAGACATATGAATAGAATGAAATGATCAATTGGAAGCATTAAACCATACAAATCATTGATTAACCAAGATCTATATATATCAAAGTGTCAAAACATTAATTACAACACTAATCCCTCAATAATACACAAGATTAAGATATAGAAAGCATGCTTGGGGCTAACTCTAGCCCTAAGAGGATGTCTAGCCACTCATGGTAAGGATGCTCCAACCCTCAAGGGCTAACTCCATGGAAGAGGTTTGTTTCTTGTTGATGAAGATCTCCAATGGTGTCTCTAGCTTCCTCATCCTCTAAGCTTCATCTCTAAGAGATGATATGAAAAATAATGTTGGCTCCCCTTGAAAAAACAATCCTTATCCTTATATAGGTAGGTCAAAATGGCACCTAAAATGAGCTGGGGTGGTGCACACAATATTCCCTAATGATTAGATAAAGGACAACTTTCAATGAGATGGAATTTTAACTTTTTCGCATTGGAGGAAGTTCGATCGATCGAAAGTAAGTGAGATCGATCGTACTTAGGCTGAATCGATCCAACTGGCTAAGCTTTTTGGAAAAAGACAAATCCGAGATATTTATGGGAAATATTTATGGGAAAAGGACAAAAGTGGTTAGTGGGTGGTACAGTTGTGGATAGGATCAATCATTTGGATAAGGACAAAGGTGTTCGATCGATCGAAGAATGATGTTAGATCGATCGAACTTTTGGACTTAAGTGCTTTGGGTCAAGGCTTTGATCTATCTTGAAGTGCTAAGATTGATCAATGTTCGATCGATCGAACCTTGGACTTGGATCGATCGAAGTTCTTGCTTTGCTTCATTTTGCTTCTTTCTTTCTCCACTTTGCTCCTTTCTTTGTTTAATCTCAGAATTGCTTCAATTAAGCTCTTATTTGGCTGAGTTAGCTTATTTTTGGGATAAGTGCCTAAAAATGGAAATAATACGAAATCAATCTAAAATGGTAAAGTAAGATAGATAAAGGTACTAGAATACCTAAGCTTAAGGGGTTTAAATACGCACTTTTCAGTGCTCATCAATGACAATGGTGCAGGTGTGCAGAAGTGGGAGAGTGAATTTTTGATAAGCGCCGAATACTGTATATTCAAGCGCCCTAAATTGCATTAGTTAAGTCCGTTGTTTGTTTAATTAAGTATATTATCTTCATTTGTGTGTATGTATATATTTTCAGGTCCATTTTCCAAAAAAGGAACAAAATCAAGGCTTTGTGGAGTTTTGGCCATCAAAAGGCACAAGGCTGAATTTCTGGCAGCAGTGGATCCTGAACTTTGCTCGCCATTTTGACCTTGAAAACTTGGGAACTGGACTTCCCTCATAACATAAAAGATTTAGAGCTCTAAATCAGCTTTCCAAATCTTCAAACGGTTTGTCATTCGGAGCTTGGAGCAGAAAGTTATGGCCTTGTTACCAGAGGTGCGCAGAACTTCCTGGCAGCAATGAAATTCTGCCTTGATCTTCATTTTCGACCAACCATCCTTGAGAATTGGATCTCCACCAAAACATGAAGTATTTAAAGCTCTGAATTATCTCTCCAAATCTTCAAACGGTTTGTCATTCGGAGTTCGGAGCGCAAAGTTATGGTCATTTCATCAAAGTAGGTCCGGGCGGAGCAAGGCAAGAATGGAGCATTCTGCTCCAATTTCGAGTGCTCGAGCCCTTATTTCGAGTGCTCGAAATTAGGGCAGAATTGCATTCGGGAATGGCCCATTTTCAGCCACTTGCATCTTGGGTTCCTCAATTCTAATTTCCCTCTTTAATGGTTGGTTGGAGATGTTGGTTGGTGGGGGTTTTTAGAACCTTATCTATACAAGAGAAGGGAAGCAAGGCCACAGATATCATTAAGCTTCATTTTGGGAAGAGAGAGGAGAGAGAAGAGAGCAAGAAAGGTGTGTTCTTGGAGCTAGAAGAGGGGAGCTCGAAAATGGAGGTCAAGGCTTTGCTTTCTCCTTCCTCTAGTGCATCAATGGGTAACTAAACCTCCATCTAGGGAGGTGATGAAGCCTCCTTTGTAAGCATGCTATAATCTTGTTTTAATTTGGGGAATGAAGTGTATTTGTGATAGTCTTTCCATGGTCAAGAGCCTCATTTTTGTTGTAATGAATGTTGAATGTTTATAAATGATTATTGTGAGTTATTCATCTTGTCTTGGATGGTTACTTTTCGTAATCATATTGCTTGCACTTCCATGGTGACAATGGAAGTTAGATCATGGAATGGTTTCAATGGCATGGAGTTGGAGAACCTAGATAGTTCATGGCTTAGGGTTTCCCTTTGATGGTCTATACTTGATTCTTTGCTTTATGTGCATTCACCATTTAAATTAGGGCTTGATAATCCTTGACTTAGTAAGCATGTTCTAAGCTACATTTTAGTTTAGGTAGTTGATCATGTGAACCTTTGATGGTTTATTCTTGCCTTCCTATTTAAATGAACTTCTTGAGGATATTATAGCAACCTAGTATTGTTATGTATCATGACTATCATATATGTTGTTTTTCCCTTAAATTATTCTTAACCTAGCATGTGTATAGGGATGGAGGTGGATTCATTTCCCTAGCCTTCTTTACTTGTACTTCACTCCCTTGAATTCTTGCAATTTATTGTTTTATGCACTTTTAATTTCCTAGCTTAAGTGACATCCAACAAACCTCTATAAACCCCTTATCATTCTAAGAACAATTCTAGACACTTAGGTTGCCATAGACTAGCGCAGTCCTAGTGGTTCGACTTACCCGACCAATAGCCCTATTTTACAATGATTCGTGCTATTGCGAATGTTGATGTATAGTTGATCAACCGATCAATTTTAGAGAAAGAAATAAATGAGGGTAATTTTGTCTTTTAAGTTTGTTGATATTTTGGATTAAAAGAAATCTTAAAAATTTGGATAAAATTGTCTTTTCACTCTTTTTTAATGGTGTTAGTGACGTAAAAGTAAAATTGGACCTAACTGATAATAATTTCCAAAAGTTATTTTAGGGTGATATTTTGACCACACCTAAGGGCTGTCAATGAATTAACCTAAAAAAAAATATATATATATAGGAATGAGAAATATGAGGGACTGGTTTTGGGTTCTCTCTGCCTTCCTGTCCATGGCAATATCCGTAGCTTTCTCTCACTTCCATTCCCCATTGCTCTTCCCTCTTCTTCCCACCAAACACCATGAAAATCTCTTCCCCTCTCTCTCCCAGCCAAGCGTATCTCACCATTATTCCACCGTTTCGGTTTATTGAACGCTGGTTCCTGCCAAAAACCCCTCAATTCGGTAGATTTGGGTGTCAATTTGATTTTAGATCCTCCGACGATAAGCGGGGAGGACTTTTCTTCAGTCAGAGCCTATGGTTCCTCCTTACAACGTATTGATCACTGGCTCATCTAAAGGTTCCATCTCTCTCTCCCACACACATTCATTTTACACTTGAAACTCCGTTTGTTTACCGAGAGAACTGAACTGTTCGATAGATTACAGGAAAAAAAAAAAAAAATTCCTCTTATTTGTGTAATTAAATTCCAAACACAAAATAAAACTCTAATTCCTGCACCAACAACACAAAATTGACCCCCCAAATTCTGAAATCTTAGTTACCAGATCCCCAAACAAAACAAACTCCATTACTCACTTCAAGAAGTGAATTATTTATTTATTTATATTGCATCCAACCAGGATGGCGAGATGTGCTCGAGAGGATGAACCACAAGGAATTCCAAGAATTCTTGTTATACATTCGTTCCAACCCTCAACCCTTTTTTCTAGATTCATCGATATTGAATCAATCAAACGCACTTCTAATACCTGTTCTACTTTTGGAAGACCCTGCGTTATATTACCAGATCTCAATTTTTCATATATAAATGTAACTAGTGTATCTCCTTCATAAAGGGTTTCACCATAATGGCCATGAACAGTTGCTCCTGGGGTAGCCAAATAAGGCTTAGCTGATCGTATTACTATAGAGTCAATTTGGACAATTAGAACTTGACCCAATTTTAGGTGTGGTCCGTTTTTGGCTATACATACATTTTCGCAAATAAATTGTCCAAGACTAATTATTGTAGATGTCTCTTCACAATAATTGTGATGGAGAAAATACCAATTCAAATTTAATGGATTCAAAAAGATATTACTGCAGGGATCGGGATTATAAATTTTCCCATTTTCATCCATTAAATAATATTTAAGTACTTGAAATGTCGTACTCGTGTCCCATGTTTGTATCCGTGCTTCTTAGATTATATAATCTACAATTGTTAAAAATCGATTCAGATTGTATTAGAAATTGTACGGGGAAGAGTTATAGTGGAATTGCCGTGGGACTATTCAGGATGGTAGGATCACCATGGATCTTAGTGGGATGAACATGGGATCTGCAATAATATTTTTATATTTGTATGTGTTTTAAGTTTGATTTTTGTCTATTTTAAGAATCATTTTCTTACCCAGTTGTGATTTTACCTCCCAAAGTGAAAATTCAGGGTTCAAGTCCTTAGAGGCAAAGCCTTTGGTTGAGTTATTTGCCAGGGAATTTTTTTTTTTTTTTTTTAAATTTATTTTTCAACTTATAAATAAAGTTTAGCCCCCCCTCCCTTTTCTCATTTTATAGGATCTTGCAATACTCAATCCTAATTTACAATCCCTTGTAAACTCCCGCCTTAAGAAGTACAGAGACTTCTACAAGAGTGAGGTACTCGTTTCGTGTCCGTATCAGATACTGATACTCCTCAGATACTCGCGAATACGTGTAGGATACTCCTAAATGTATCCATAATTTTAATATATATATTTTATTTCTAACACGTATATGATACTTTGACCATGTATTTGACGCTTCTCAATACTTCAGAATACATTTTGAACAACTTTTGAACATTAAAATGTAACTTTTTCAGCAACAATATTATAGTATAATTGTTAAGAAATGTTCAAATTTTATTTCAAAAAGAAGTTTTAAGATATATATATATATATATATATATATCATGATTTATTACAAAATTATTCTGCGCAAAATATGCACTATAATTCTTACCTCTTATTTTGTTTGTTAATCATAATATTTTATAAAGAAATGTTAATAACAATATATATATACATAACATAAATAAGTATCATTTAAATTTATCCATTGATACATATATCTAAGTTCATAAAAATATATATATATATATATTGTCGTGTCCTTGCATCGTATCCTATATCCTAAGAATGTTTCACATCGTCGGATATGTATTATATTGTCTGTATTTATGCTTCATAGATGAAGTTATATTTAGTGATGACTGTTTTATGTGTTGTGAAACAAACTCCAATGTTATATTTAATTATTTCTTTATTTTATACATATTAATTATTGCATTTATTTCATAATATATATATAAAAATTAACTTCTAGTTAATTATATATATATATATATATAAACAGATAATTTATTATTATTTTTTATTGCTGATCCTACCATATCCGTATCCTTTTTTTTTTTTTTTTTTTGAGATTTGTCGTACCTGTGTCGTATTTGTATCCGTGCTTCCTAGCTACTGCCATATATATATATATATATTTAAAAAAATAAAGGAAGAAAAAAATTCAATCCAACAAAGGTCCTAATCCAAACAATTATAATTATAATAATTATTATTTTTTCAGTCTTATAGTTTCATTTGATACGATGACTGCTAATATATTGTAAACTTTACATAATTTACCAATACATATGACCTTATTTTCTAAGTGGTATTTGGTATTTCATCCTGACTTGTGAGCATCAATTTACAGGTTGAGAAAAATGTATTTGTGGTTTTCTATTCTGGAGAGAGAGCAAAAAACAAAATTGTTAAAATATGTGAAGCTTTTGGAGCAAGTCGTTACTATAAGAGGAAGAGCTTAAGAAAGCACTAACATTAATAAAAGATTTTGAGGGTGCTTAGGGGTGGCAAAAATCCCTAACTCAGTGGGCAACCACCCCACCCCCACCCCATTTAAAATGGGTTCGGGGAGGGGGGCGGGAAACTCGGCCGGTTTCGAGGTGGGGGCGGGGGACTTAGATCCTCACCTCGAATTCGCCCCAAAATCGACCCCGATTAGTAAGTGAAAATATTTTATTATAATTTTATAAACCCTATACTGTTTCCACTTTCAGACTTTCTATATTCCTAAAGATTTCTTTCAAACTTTCTATTTTCCTAAAGATTTATTTCAAACTTTCTATATTCTTAATGATTTCTTTCAGACTTTCTATATTCCTAATGATAGTGAGGCGGCGTATATTCCCAATGATAGTGAGGCAGCAACGACACACAGATTTAACGAAGCAATTAGCAGGTACTCCTGCAGTCCTACCATTTTACACTCCCTCCTGCCTCCTTCACCAGCTATCGTGATCCACCGCCTTAACCGACCTCCGCCTCAGCCAACGTCCCCTGTTTTTACAGATATTTTTTCTCAATCACAGGTTAGTTCAAACAATAAGATCCATCAATTGATACTATTTTAAGCCAAAATGTTTTTCTTGCAATTTTTTAGTTCGGATTTTAAGTTTTTCTTGCAACAGGGTGTCATATCCATGTTTGTTTGTGTCTTTTTATTTTTATTTTTATTTTTTATTTTTTTGTTAGATTCTAAAAAGAGTGTAAATTTTGGTGCAGATAGCCTCTTGTCTCAATAATTTTTTGTGATGGAAAATTTGCTACATTGGCCTGACTTTCTATTTTGATCATATCATGATCTTTAACAGGAATTAGTTTTCTTACTGTACATTGCCTATTAATTTTCAAATGGGACAAAGGCAGGATGATGATGATGATGATAATGACATTCCCTATTAATTTCTATTATTTTCTTCTTTCTAAATTGACACATTGCAAACTCCTTGTGTTATCTAGATTGAAAAGCTAGCTGCTATCAGAATCAATGGTATGGTTGAAAGGATGCAGCTTTCTTAGCAGACAAGGGAGAGCGTTTACTGTCTTTTTCAGCAAATTATTGGTTAAAGAACAACACTAATATAACTAATCTAGCACTGCTTAAAAGCCTTCCCTTGCTTCACCCTTCAAATAGAAAGAAAGAAAGAAAATAAACAAATGCATTTAAACATAATTATATTAAACTAAATTTTAAGTGGAGGCAATGCGAGCTTACCTTTTCATAGAGAGCATCAATCCAGTCCATCCAGCAGTTGATAGAATAAATAAAAATGTAACTATCAACAAACTAATACAATCCACAATTGATAATAAAACATTAAGTACCAACATCAATTATTCCACATTAAGCATGATAAAAAGGTTGTCAATTAACAGGCTTAATCCATACTATTCCGCAATGTTCAATAATTGATACTACAGGTCATACATGTAAACCAATTAATTTCAAAGTAAGCACGGAAGGATATATAATTTAATATGCTTAGTTTTATAATACTGGAACTAAGATTGAACAATTTAAAATCATTTCATTCCAGAAACAGTAACCTAATTTATTAAAATTATTTACTGTTCAAATACAAACATCAAAACCAGTAGTTGTCTGTAAATTCACATGCTTATTTGAGATTATTGAAATATATTATCCCTAATATATCATGGAGAATTCCTATTCCGAGTTAAGCAAGCAAAATTTAAAATCCTTTACAACCAAGAACAGTAAACTAGCTTATTTAAACATTGTCTACGGTTCAAGTGTAAACTCCAGTTGATTTATTTTTGTATCATCCTGCTCTTTGAAAGTTTAATAAGGCTTAGAACATCTCTAAACACTCTGATATAGCTTCTAACAGAATCTAAAAACTCCAAATTCCAAGCATCGTAGCCAAAACAGTTGTCGAAAAACGAAAAAAGGAAAACCCGACGAAAGAGCCTGCTCCCTCAAAGAGGGAGCCTGCTCTTCTAAGCTTGGAGCCGGCTCTCTTAAGCTTGGAGCCTACTCCAAGACCCCTAGAGTCGGCTCCATGATTCCATGGAGCTTGCTCTTTGTCCAGAAGAGCCTGCTCTCTGTGTAAAAGTGAGCTGTCTCTCCGATGTTCCTTCATCTCTTTCACGTCCGGCGTGTTTCTGATGAATTGACTTCCATTCCTATGGTTCCTAAGTGTTTAAACTAGGTTCCAGTATGATCAAGAGGCATTTAAATTCTTTATACAATCACCAACATCAACTTAAACATGCGTTGTACTCAAAGAACTTAAACCGAGCAAATCGCCAATCCTAAACACCTACTGTTTTATGCAACTCAACCATACAACCCAAATTAAATTTTAATGATTCCAAGGTGTTCCAGACTAATTACATCTTTTATACATCAACTGTCATGAATTAATTCAGGATTTACACAAGAAAGAATTTAAAACAACAATAAGTAATTTGTGTACAAGTACAGTTTTATGCATCACAGACTTGCAAACAAGATTAATTTTAATCTTTGTATAATCCTGGAGTTGTATTAGACATGTAAAGAACACAAGCCAAAGGAAAAGAGTTAGGATTAGAACTTGTCTTTGAGATTTCGGTTCAAAATCCTAACGTCGTCTTCTAAGTTCTCCAGCGATTACTACTGCAATCCCTCCTTTGTTCTCTCTCTGCCTCCACAGTCGTGAATAGGGTTCTAAAACCCTAGACAGAACCTTATTACGTATATTTATAAGTTTATACAAAACCTAAATGTAAATGGGAGGACAATCCATGCTTGTTGTTTGATGTTCCATACTTTTGAATGCAAGTAACATATGTCTCTATCCTTGTGGTATATTTGGCTTGTGAGCTTAATGAAAGGATTAATGGCTTGCTTTGATATATTGTTCTTTTCACATGTTGTTTAGACAATATATACTTAATTGTTTGATATATTGTGCCTTTCACATGTTGCTTAGACATTATATACTTAATTGGTCATCCTTGCTAATTGAATCAACCAAATACACATACACACCAATATTGCAACACACATTTCCCTTATTAGTCACTTGTTAAGGGTGTAGAAAAGCATTGCTTGGTGGTGACCTCTAAACCCCAAGATCTCTTTCTCTCTCTTTTACTTACTCTTTATTGCATTCTATTGTCTTACTTAGTCTTCATTGCTCTCTAGTTTAATTAATCAACCAACCAATTGCTTGATCACTCGACCTACTAATCCTAATTGTGATTCCACAATCTAATTCAACCCCACAATCCCTTGGGACGATCCCTACTCTCCTTAGCTATATTTATAGTGAAGGTAGTGGCTTTTATAAATGTAAAACTTAGCCCTCGCCTTAATGCACACTCTTAAGCTTATGGTAGGATGACGATCACAGTTTTTGGCCCCGTTGCCGGGGATTTAGGCAACATCGAATTTGTGGAATCATTTAGGAATTAGTACTCCTTTGATCGTGTCTTTACTTTATTTTTATTTTTCTTTTGGTTACTCATTGTGTTTGTTCTTCATTAACAAGGTGCATTGAGCAAGGAGTAAGCAAAAAAACTACCAAGCAAGCAAGCAAAGTGAAGCAAAACAAGGAAAAAGCTAAATTTTTTTTTTTTTTTTTTTTTTTTGCTAAGCTAAGCTAAAAATTTGGAGTTGAAGTGCTAAAGGACCTTTGTGAGCTTTTCTTACTCAATCCCTTAGTTAAATTGTTGGCCCGTGTGGAGGCTTTTATTTCAATCCCTTAGATAAATCGTGAGCCCGCGTGGAGGCATTTAATTGTTCTTTGCATCATTATTGTTAAAGCATAGGAGTATGGGCTAAGTGTTTGTGGAAGTCTAATTGAATTGTTGTGAAGGCGAAGTGTTCATTCATTCATTGTGCTTGTTTGTTTTGCATTGTGCATGCATGGTCGTCGCTCATTGAGACCAAATCTTGTCCCTCTAGATTTTCATCAATGGAAGACCATAATGGAGAGCATGTAGAGGACCTTGGTCACATAGACCAACAAAGCATCCTCCATCCGAATGTGCATCATTAGAACATGCTAGTACCATTAGGCATGCCTAGGCCATTTATTCACCAACCACAACAACAAGGCCAAGTTCCATTTGGAATGCCAAGGCCAATGTATGCTCCACAACCTCCCATTATTCAAGGAAATCAAAATCAAGGTGTCCATGTTGCACCTCAAGTTGTTAATCCTCTACTTGCTTTAAGAGATCACTATGTGCCTAATGAATACAATGCACCCACATGCATTCAATTACCTCTATTTAGAGCACATCATTATGAAATTAAGCTACAAACCATTCAAATGCTTCCTAACTATCATGGACTTCCTAGTGAAGAACCTTATAAGCATTTGGATGAGTTCCTTGAAGTTTGTTCCACCGTTCGATATACGGACATGCCGGAAGAAGTATTAAGACTCAAACTTTTTCCATTTACCCTAAAGGATAAGGCAAAGTATTGGTTTAACAACCTTAGGCCTTTTTCATTTACTTCTTGGGCAGAAATACAACAAGAATTCTTGAAGAAGTACTACCCGGTTTCTAAGACCAATGCCATAAGAACGTCCATTAGAGAATTTACACATGGGGATGGAGAAACATTCCATGAGGCATGGGAACGCTTTAATGAATTGCTTAGGAAGTGTCCACATCATGACATGCCTAAATGGCAATTAGTTCAATATTTCTTTAAGAGCTTATCGGACAATTATAAGGGCATAGTTGATGCTTCCATGGGTGGCTCATACATTGATAGGTATGAGGATGACGTGTGGCATCTTTATGAGAGCATGAGTGAGAACTCTTTGCATAGAACATTATCATCCAAGAATGGTAGGAATTCTCAAGCTAGGAAGGGTGTTGGCTTACATCAAGTTGACCATTCAAATGAGATAGCTGCCGAGATGAAGTCTTTATCTCAAAGGTTTGATCAATTTTTGATTAACCAAAACTCGGCGAACCAAGTCTCTTCCTTTCCTAACCATTCTCATCATGCATCAAATGAATCTTGTATGACTTGTTCTAGTGTTCTTCATTCCACTTCTAATTGTCCTCATGGACATGTGCAAAATGAACCTAATGAACAAGTTAATGCAGCTTTTGTGAACCAAGGGAACAATCCTTATGGTAATCATTACAATCCAAGTTGGAGAAATCATCCAAACTTCTCTTGGAAAAACCAAGGAGAGGGCTCAAACCCTTCCCAAGGCGGTTTCCAAGGGAAGTACATTCCACCTCCACTTCAAAACCAAGGATTCCAAGGTTATAGACCTTATCAATCACAAGGAAATTAATTTGCTAATTCTTATTTTCCCAATCAATCATATTCCCAAGGTAATGCTAGAAGTCCCGCTTTTAAAGAGAAAGTTTTAAATACTTTTGGGCACTCTTGAGGCCAACACTCAATTGTTACATTCCCACTCTCAATCAATTGCTAAGCTAGAAACCCAAGTAGGGCAAATAGCTAGTACTTTAAATGCAAGAGAGAAGGGAAAGATGCCTATGAATGCCCCACCTAAGCAACAATGCGTTGTTGAGACCCATTCCTCATCGGAAGGGCACACAATTGAACATGTCAATGCGTTGACTACTTTGCGGAGTGGTAAGATTGTGGACAACCAAGTGGTTATGTCCAATGAAGAGAGTGAAGTGCAACCACAAGTTGTCACCCGTCCCGTTTCACATTCTATTCCTCCTTCATTGCATATATATGATCTTGTGAATGAGAAAATTTTAAAATGTGATTTGAAAGGTGATTTTGAAAGTGATTTTGTGAAGAAAGATTTGATGAAAAATGATTTTGAGAAAGATTTGCTGAAAAATGACTTTGAAAATGTTTTATTGAAGAATGATTCAAAAACTTCTTGTGTTGAAGAGAACTTTAAAGAAAAATCTGAAAAAGTGTTTAAGCCAAAAGCTCCATTTCCGGATGCCCTAAAGGGATCCATTTCAAAAGAAAAACAAAAGGCCAAAGCCAATGAAATAATAGAAATGTTTAGGCAAGTTAAAGTGAATCTTTCACTTTTGGATGCAATCAAGCAAATTTCGGCTTATGCCAAATTTTTGAAAGACTTGTGCACCCAAAAGCGGAAGAACAAGAGCCAAGCACTAAGGAAAGTGGTTTTGACCGAGCAAGTGAGCTCAATTTTGCAACATAACACTTTACCAAAGTTTAAGGACCCCGGTTCACCTACCACTTCATGCATCATTGGTGATCACATCATTAATCGGGCACTTCTTGACTTAGGAGCTAGTGTTAACCTTCTTCCATACTCGGTTTATGTCAAATTGGGCCTAGGAGAATTGAAACCGACGTCGGTAGTCTTGTAACTTACTGACCGATCCATTAAGAAGCCTAGGGGTATCATTGAGGATGCTTTGATAAAGATTGACAAATTCTTCTTTCCCATTGATTTCGTTGTCATTGACACAGAACCGGTCCCCAATCCTAAGAGCCAAATACCTATTATCCTTGGCCGTCCTTTCTTGGCAACTGCAAATGCCTACATTAATTGTAGGATGGGGGTAATGAAGATCTCAGTTGGCCACATGAAGGTGAAGTTGAATATTTTCAATCCCACCCCAAACTCATTTGACAAGTATGAAGGAGAGGTTAATGTTGTAGACAAATGTCATGATTTTCAATGTGAAGGAAGTAAGTTTTTGTGTTAGACCAAAACTTCAAAAGGACCATCTTCAACCATGCATTCTAAACGTATTGTTTCAAATTCTTGTTTTGAAAGGGCATGGAAGCCCAAAGATTGCATTGACCAAGGACTAAGAGCTTCTTTTGAGCTTAATCCAACAAGTTCTTCGAAGAACCATTTGTTGGGTGGAGTTAAAAGCATCTATCACCCCAACAAGGAGGGGATGCATAATAAGATCTTTGATCCGAGCTAAAAGAGCCCAATGTCTTGCTAGAGACATTAAAGACTAGTAAAAAGCATTCGTAGGGTGTCAAAACCCTATTCCTCCCTCATTTCTATCTTCAATTTCATTTCTTGCGAAGTTTAGATACTTGTTTTTGGTTCATATGCATTGCAAGGAACTGTGGTTAGGATTGCATACACTTTCATGTCTTAATTGAGCATTGTGCACAAGTTCGATTGATCTCAAACTTGAGTTCGATCGATCGAACTTCATTTTGCACTCAACACTTAGAAATTTTTTGACCTGCATCCAAATCACCTCTCTGTCTGATCGATCGAAGTTGTTCTCAGATTGATCAGAGAACCTTAGATCGATCCAATTTCAGAATTTGATCGATCTTGAGTTCAATCTGAAGTTCTTTGATTGATATAACTTCATCATTGGATCGATCTTCAGTTCCAGCACTTAACCAAATTTTTGGACCAAAAACCTGTATACTTTTGGCTCTCTGTCAGATCGATCGAACACTTGTTCAGATCAATCTCTGTCCTTAAATTCTTTATTTTGAATTTGTTTTAACTTTCCAATTTAAAAATCCAAAAATATTTTTTATTTTTATTTTATTTTATTTTATTATTTAAAATTTTTTCAAAAAATACAAAAAGATTTTGTTTTATTTTACTTTGTTTTTATTTAAAAAAAAAAAACATTTTGAGGAAAGATCTATCCAAGTTTGATCGATCGAACAATTTCGGGGATCTTTTTTAAAAATAGAGACCGATAGTTGTGAGATCGATTTCAAGATCGATCTAACAACTCACAAACCCCAACCCCTCTTCTTCGCCGCTAAACCCCAATCACCTTCTCTATCTTCGGTGAACCTCTGGCGACATCACATCCATCCTGAATCACTCTCTCTCCTCGTAGCTTCGAGTTCGCATCTCACCCCTTTCCCATTTCCACTTCTATCTTCGTTTGGGGGTAAGATCTGAAACTTTGTTGTTGATCTAAGCTTCGATGTGCTTTATATATGTTTTATATGCTAGATCTAGGTTACTTAGATAATGAATACTCCATTGATGCTGCTTCAAGCATGTTGTTTATTTGTGTTTATATATGTATATATGTGTGTATATGTTTTTGTGTTTTGATTATATTTTTGGGAGTATGGGCTTGTTTTGTGATGGGATTTGTAGATTTGTTGTGTTGTTGGGCCCACGACCTTGTTCGTGTGGACCCCGTGCCACCGAAGTCACAGATCTGTGACTTTTCAGATTTCACATCGCGCAGTTTGATCGATCGAACTTATTTCTTAGATTGATTTGATGAGATCGATTGAACTTAGTTTTTCAGTTTCTCAGATCGATCGAAATTTTGAGATCGATCTCATATTTTTTGTGATCAATCGAACTTCACAGATCTCATACACACACTTTATTCATCTAATGTTCATGCTATTTCATTTATGCCCAATGCCTGTGATATTCCACATTGGATGCATTTCGTACTTATACTGCTTAGCATCCTTCATATCCTATCACTTGCATAGATTCATGTCATATCTGTTTTGTTTATCCTACTTGACATACATGTTTCTATTTTGTGCTTTAAATTCTTTATTCTGGCACTAACTTCTATTGCAAGTTTTTCCTTTTCTTTTTACAGGCCATGGCTAGGACAAAGACCATTGCCAAGAGGCAACACGGGCCTCAGAGACGGCAGAGGTAGCAGGTAGAGGAGCCAGCAGAGCCCTCCCATATGCAGGAGCCAGCAACACCTGCTTTACCTCAGTCACCCTCACATGAGGCTGAGGCATCTACTTCTCAGGCTCAGGATGCATTCACACCATCCCTATCACCATCTCACGAGGCTGAGGCTGAGCATTCATCATCACCATCTTCACCACCTCAGCCAACTCAGCCAGCTAGAGAGCTTGACCGGCGGCACACAGATATATACAGATGACCGTGGCCCACGAGTCAGTCTTTGATACAGACTTCTTTTCCAGATCAGTGCTGACCCGATCCTCCTACGATGATATTATCCAAAGGGGCCTTGCAGCTATTCTTGCCCCAGTTACTGAGCCAGTCTATCCGAGGCTAGTACGAGTGTTCTTCCAGAACCTCCGACCATCCCTGCGTACCACGGCAGAGTTGGTTACTACTATTGATGGCCACCAGATCACTATCACAGTAGACACACTATCCCGATCTTGCCGGTGCCCACACCGATGCCCTCTAGAGCTTCAGGAGACATATTCGAGGCTATATAGGCCTTCTTATGCCAATATGGCAGTTGCTTGGACAGGTCACCATGCCGCTGGCGAGACCTTTACCACCCACACTTATCTTCCAGACGACCCGTGGTTTGTCAATTCTGTTCTTTTTCGGAACATATACATGGCCGGGCACAAGATACTGAGGAGAGGAGATTACTTGAAAACCCTCTACGCATTTTACACGGGCCGCTGGGTATCTATTCCCGCGCTTATCTGGAGCGTGATGAGGTAGTTGTATGATACTTACATCAGCAAGCAGCGGCCCAAGTGGGCCAAGTTCCTTCTATTTGGCTATCTCATCACGCAGATCCTTATAGACCAGCGCTATCCATTTCAGCCACAAGAGCGCCCAGAGAGAGGATCCTGCTCCTACAAGAAGAAGGATTGGGACAAGAGCTACAACGCCATCATTGGGAGACTTCAGGATCACGCAGCCCAGGAGGCGGAGGACTTAGATCTAGAGGTTGAAGCAGCCCCAGCAGCAGCAGATCCAGTAGCAAATGACGCACTAGTCTATCCGGCTATTGAGCGTATGGATATAGATTTAGAGAGACCTCCAGATGATGCAGAGCAGCACTCTCTAGCTGGATCGCCCGTACATGAGGAGGAGTAGACTCAGGACTCTCATTCTTCCGATTCATTTATTCCTAAGGCTCCTAGTCAGATCCCCAGTTTTGGAGAGCGTCTTCAGGCTCTTGAGGATGCAGTGGTTACTATCAGAGCCGATATTGCTGCCATCCGAGCTGATGCTGTTGCTCATTGAGTTGATTTTGCTGCCTTCTGCACGGATGTCATGACTGCACTTCATGACTTATCCAGGGACATCCGCGGAGCACACCCTACCAGTCCTGCCCCATCTACCTGAGCTCCCAGTCTTTCTATCTCTTTATACTTCATTTCTCTTCATACTTCATTTTTGTCACTGATATTATTATTTTTGCAGCCGGTCTGTCAGCTTTGATCTTTTGATGTATTTTGCACTCTATTTATTTTTATATATGCTTTTGTTATGGATGTCAGATGTTTTTATTGATATATCTGTATGTTTGACTCCATCAGGTGCATCATAGTGACTTCAGTGAGAGAGAATGCTACACAATTTTCAGGACCACCCTTACACCTCTCTCACTTCTTTATTTCATTATCCCATTTACACTTGCATGTCCACTGTGCACTGATTATCCATTTTGTTATCTGATGAGTTTGTTCAAGTGCCATATTTTCAAAACCACAGTTAATCCCAAGTTTGGGGGGCCATGTCACCCACTTCGGATACTTCAGTCCCGATCATTATTTGCCTTAGTTGCATTGGTATACTTTTTCCTTTGTTCTCTTTGCACATTGAGGACATTGTGCCATTTAAGTTTGGGGGTAATGGTGTGTGTTGCAGTGTTAGCTTTAAATTCAAATTTTGAGCATGACTTGTGTATTTGAGGGATTTTTCTATGATTGGTCCATATCTAGCTATGATTTTGATCTTTTGAGGACTATATTGCTTAAAATTTAAAATTTACTTGACTTGAGAGTTCAATACTCCTTGTATGCCTTTTGAATGCCATTTAGGAGTAAATTTTTCGAAAGATTGATATCTTGCTTGCACTTGTGGTCCACATCATCTTGATTTTGTAATTGTTTTGAGATTCATTCCAAGATTCTACACTAGCACTGGCGCACACTAACATTCATTTGTGGGGTACATGCTTTGTTGATTATTGAATTGGTTATATCCCAATTGGGCTAGTTGTGCATTGAAAGCTTTCATTCTTGATAAAAGTGGATAACAACCCATTTTCACTAAGTAGCCGGGATTCTAGCCTCATCAAGCATTGAACTTCTTGCGCTGAATGGTGGAGGGCCCAAACTCTAGGTTAATAATTGAACTTGGTTCAAAAATAAAAAATAAAAAATAAAAAATAAAGAAAAAAAAGAAAGAAAAGTTGCAAAAGTAATAAAAAGTGAGGACTTCTCCCAAAAGGTGAGAAGTGGGAAATGATTAGATGGAGGTTGTCTTGATTTGTAGCCTAGTCGATTTGAGCTTGTAAGTCCGTAGGGATGTTTGAACGCCTAATGCCCTAAAGCCGTCTGGTTTGAGATTCATTGACCTAACGCTCGACCTTATGAATCGCTAGAAAGCTTAATAGATCAACACATTGCACCATACTTCCATCTTTGATCCTATAACAAAAAAATGAAGAGTGAAAAGAATAAGCGCACCTAGAACAATAAAGCTTTAATAAAAGGTCCACTCTTTTGTCTTGATGATCGGTACTAAATTTGTGTGCTAGTTTGAGGGTAAGGATGTGATTAATTCTTCAGTTGGCTTAGATAGCAACATATTTGATGCCAGTCCACTTAAAAAGGATTTTAGAGTTATTTTGATTTGCATGATCATTTTCTTGATGGGTGGAGGACCATATTTACTTGTTTGATGTTGGAATTTTGGGAGATTGCTTAAAAATGTTTGAAAAATTGCATACATGAGGTAGTTTTCTCCCAATGCTTGTTTGCAATATTGGTGCCTCTTAAGAAAGAATGAGCTTAATGTTTGTGGGTATCATTTCTGGAAACCCTCACCAGACTTCACTCATCCACTAGGGGTAACCTAGGGGTTTAAAAGGCTTGTTGCATGTGTTAAGTGCAATCGTGTTCCCTACGAAAGTGGCGTTATCATTTTATTGCTTTCTAGTTTATACTTGTATAGTTGTTCATTTCATTCCTTTACTTTTTAGTTCATTGCTAGGGACTAGCAATATTTAAGTTTGGGGGTGTGATGAGTGTTGAAAAGTGCGTATTTAAACCCCTTAAGCTTAGGTATTCTAGGACCTTTATCTATCTTACTTTACCGTTTTAGATTGATTTCTTGTTATTTCCATTTTCAGGCACTTATCTTGAAAATAAGCTAACTCAACCAAATAAGAGCTTAATTGAAGCAATTCTGAGAGGAATCAAAGAAAGGAGCAAAGTGGAGCAAAAGAGAAGCAAAAAGGAAGAAAGGTCGAAATTCAGCAAAGTTCGATCGATCCAAGATCAAAGTTCGATCGATTGAACTTTCATCGATCTCAGCACTTCAGAGATAGATCCAAGCCATGATGTTTACCTTCAGAGATCTCAAAGTTCGATCAATCCAACTCCCTTCTTTGATCGATCGAACAGTTTGTCCTTATCCAAATGATTGATCTTATCCAGCTGTACCACCACACTAACCACTTTTGTCCTTTGCCCAAAAATATTTTCAAAATATCTCAGACTTGCCTTTATCCAAAAATCGCAGCCCATTTGGATCGATCCAGCCTAAAGTTCGATAGATCTCAGCAGTTCGATCGATCCAAGTCCAAGGTTCGATCGTTGGAACTTCCTCCAGTGCAGAAAAAGTTAAAATTCCTGCTCACTAAAGTTGTCCTTCATCCAATCATTAAGGAATATTTGGTGCATGACCCCAGCTTATTTTGGGTGTTATTTAACCTACCTATATAAGGATAAGGATTACTTTTTACTTGATATCATATCATACATTGTAGAATTAGATTAAAGAGAATTCTTAGTGAGGAAGAAAAGAAGAGGAGGCTAGAGACACAAGCTTGGAGGCCCTTCATCAACCAAGGAGCAGATTTCATTTATGGAGCTTGCCTTTGATGTGTGGAGAAGCACTACCATGAGTGGCTAGACATCCTCTTGGGGCTAGAGTTAGCCCCAAGCATGCTTTCTACATCTTGATTTTGTGTATTATTGAGGGATTAGTGTTGTAATATATGTTTTGACATTGGATTATATATAGATCTTGTTTATTCAATGATTTGTATGTGTTAATGCTCTCAATTGATCATTGCATTCTATCCATATGTTTATGTATGCTAGAATTGATGTTCCTGTGCTTGTCTCTAGATTTTATGTTATTGATGCATGTCTATGTGTATTGATGCTATAGATCTAGAGATTGTCAAATCATAGTGCTTAATGGAATGCTCTTGTAATTTTCTTGATGGTTCATACTTATTGCTTGATGGATTGTGCCTCTCCCTTAGTTTAATTTCATGCTAGTAGTGTAGTTGTAGTGTAGATGTTAAATGGGAGGACAATCCATTCTTGTTGATTGATGTTCCATACTTTTGAATGCAAGTAGCATATGTCTCTATCCTTGTGGTATATTTGGCTTGTGAGCTTAATGAAAGGATTAATGGCTTGCTTTAATATATTGTTCTTTTCACATGTTGTTTAGATAATATATACTTAATTGTTTGATATATTATGCCTTTCACATGTTACTTAGACATTATATACTTAATTGGTTATCCTTGCTAATTGAATCAACCAAATACACACACACACCAATATTACAACACACATTTCCCTCATTAGTCACTTGTTAAGGGTGTAGAAAAGCATTGCTTGGTGGTGACCTCTATACCCCAAGATCTCTCTCTCTCTTTTACTTACTCTTTATTGCATTTTATTGTCTTACTTAGTCTTCATTGCTCTCTAGTTTAATCAATCAACCAACCAATTGCTTGATCACTCGACCTACTAACCCTGATCGTGATTCCACAATCTAATTCGACCCTATAATCCCTTGGGACGATCCCTACTCGCCCTAGCTATATTTATAGTGAAGGTAGTAGTGGCTTTTATAAATGTAAAACTTGGCCCTCGCTTTAATGCACACTCTTAAGCTTATGGTAGGATAACGATCAGTATACACATTGAAAAAAATAAAAAAACTTGTTGCATATAATATAGAGAGGCCTCTCCAATTCAATTGTTTGTTTCGGTTTTCTTATCATTTTTTAAAATTCAATTGATTATTTTTTGACATTTTTTTTGGAAGGTGCTATATGTACTAGCCCCACAACCCATGTAGTGTTAAATCGCAGACTTGATAGTCGAATGGATTCAAACTCACACTTGGTACACTGAATACTATTTGTTTAAGCACCAAAGGTTTGTCCTACCATTCAACTTGTGCTTGACATTTTCTGGTTATTCGAATAGAAATAGTTATCCTCTGTTCTCTTTGAAATTGAAACATCCCTTTTGATGTTGTACTTTTCATATGCATATGAATTTTTTGTACTTTGTATATTTTTGTCTCTTCAATTTCTCTGATCAAATGAAACATAAGGGTTTTGAATGTCACTGTACAGGACTCTGAGTCTAGAATTTTACAACAAACTAGACTATCTCTCTCCTGTGTGTTTTTTTGGGATTTGCACAATTTCAAAAACTGTCGAATTTTCATTTTGATTTCCTAATTATTTTATGCTGATTATATTAACTTCATATTAAATTATTGTATATTTTTTTTTATCTTATTTTATTATTATTTGTTTATACTTTTCATTTTGATCTCTTGATTGGTGAATTCATATAGTCATGTGTCCACTTATTTGTGCTTGAATCTGATTGAATCACCTTCCATCTGATCATTAGTTGCATTTGGGAAAGAAAAAATAAGCAGTGGAAAATTTTGGGAGTAAACAGTGCAGTGCAGGTGCTCGCGGGGTGAAACGGTGCGGGATGGGGTGGTAGCACACCCCGTTTAGCCGGTTATGGGCGGGGACGGTTTAAAGAAATTTAAATAGTTGCGGGGGTGGGAGCCTTCTAGAAAGAGAAAATTCAGAAAATCAAATCTGATTATTCTGAATTTATTTATGAGAGCATACACATATATTCATGAGTGATTTAGAATTATATATATATATATATATATTACGGTTCGGTTTGGTTCCGAAACCAAATCGTGAGACCAGAACCAAATTGGATCTAAATGGTTCCTCGTTTTAGGAACCGGAACAGGAATCAGAACCAAAAGAATAAAAAATTCGGTCAAAAAGGAGGCTGATGCTGAAAGCTGCCAAGTGAGATCGATCAAACCAACTCTGATCGATCGAAGATCTCTATGGGAGCATTGAATTTCTAGGGTTGTTGGTTTGATTCTTTCAATTTGAATACATTTTGTGAACCCAAATATTATTATATATTTGCACATTTATATAATGGAGTTTTTACTTTAAAACTGTGAGCTTTCCATCGGTGATTGTTCCTTACTGTTGTTTTTCCACATATAGCATCAGAAAATTTTAGGGTTCGCTGATTGTCTTGTTTATAAAGAGGAGAAGAAAAAGGGAATAGCTATGCAAGCCACTTAGGAAGATGATGACTCAAACGATTCCGAAAGTGATGAGGAAACGGCTATTCTCTGTCTCATGGCAAACAGGGTGAGGTAAACTCTAATCTTAACTCTTCATCTAAATGTGAAATGTCATATGATGATTCGGTTGATGCTTATAATGAACTTCTTGATGCTTTTAAAGAATTACATGATGAACATATTTTGCGAGAGCACCGATTGTATGTCAACTATGAAAGTGTGAGTTTTGGCCGGTGCATGCCATACATCACAGATTGAGACATGAGAAAGGCTCCCATCCTTGTTTTGCATGAATCATGATTGGACCCATCAAAACCATGGCTGGAGAATTTTTTATGTTTTTCTTATTTTGGGAATGCATCATTCAAATCACGAAAGTCCACACAGATTCGAATCTATCCATTTTTTTTCTTCACTGGAATAATGCTCAGAATCTATGTTGGATATTAGAATTCATATTTTAATATTAAGATCCAAATTTGAATTGTCATGTGAACAATTAATAATATACTTGATTGGTCTTAATTTAAATTTTAAATAAAATTATATTTATATTCGAACTAAATTCATGACAAATCTTTTAAACAACAGCCTATAAAATGGATGAGAGAATTACAGTTTTATTAATTTATAAAAAGGTAGGTGGAGAAATGTCTTCAAGAAAAGGAAGAAGAATAATGATTGGAAAAGCCTGTCCACATTTACAGCCTCAGAACTACTTTCTCTGGCTGGTGGATAACTCTACTATTAATAATGGTCAACATAGACTAACAAGGTTCTAGAGTCAAACAAAACTTAGTTACAACATAAATACATAGACAACGATAAAGATGATTGTTTTCTTTTTACAAATAAAATTTAGCTGTAACATAAATATATAAATAAAAAAATGTAAAGGTTCTGAAGTTAGATAAAGATGGTTGCTTTCCTTTTACATTCTTATTTATTTATTTTTGTATTTATTTTAGATGTGAAATAGAGCATATTGAATTCTAATTTGAATTCATATTTTAATGTTACAATCTAAATTTGATTTTGTCATGGACTCATGTGAACAATAATATACTTTATTGGTCTTAATTTAAATTTCAAATAAAATTATATTTATATTGAAACTAAATTCATAATTTTTTAAACAAAGACCCATAAAAGAGAATTATAGTTTTATTACCTTATAAAAAACTAGGTGGAGAAATGCCTTGCAACACCATTATCCGCAGGAGCAGAAGAAGAATAATGATTGAAAAAGCCTGTCCACATTTACAGCTTCAGAACTACTACTTTTCTGCCAGTGGATAACTTTACTCTAATAATGGTCCACATAGACTAACAAGGTTCTAAAGCTTATGTAATGACTCGGTCTTTTTTCTTCCTTTCCTTCTGCTCAGTTTTTCACGGATATTTTTTTTCGTTGATCTTTTCCTTTCTGAGTCCAGTTCCTCGTCACTTAGTGTTGTCACGAGTGCTCTGGAGTGATTTCCGAGACTTTTTTCTTTGGATTGACAACTTCCTTTAAGGACCGAGTCATTTCCACATTTTTCGTTTTTCGACACTATTCAGTTTTTGTCATTTTCCCTATTTCATCTTTTTCCCCATTTTGTCTTTTCCCTGTTTGTCACTTTGTTGGCATAACCACACTTCTTATGTTCGGAGTTGGATTCTGACTTCACGTATCTTCATTCAAAGTGGTTTCCATGAAATACGTATCTTTACTTTTGTAAGAAAGTACTCTGGTTGCTCCCGGTGTCCGTAGGGGCTTGGATGCCAAGTTCTTTGGAATCTTTTTCTTCTCTTGGGGTGCTTTTCATAAATATCTTTTGAAGCTATTTTATTTTAGGGGTTTTTAAGAAAATATTTTTGGAAGATATTTTCATTCTGGGCCATTAGTGCAGTTTCACTTTTTGGAGGGGCCATTGTGCAATTAATGAAAGTTATTGCTAAATGCCTTGTTTTGAGCCTGGATCCTCATACGAAATTCATTTTCACTTTTCATCAAGTCATGTACTCATAGAATTTCCTCCTGGTCGTTGTTTTCCAGTTTTAGGGTTTCTGGCCTTAGTTGCCGCCGAACGTGTTTGGGGCATAACTTTCTACTCGGGACTCGATTTTTGACGTCATTTCTTCCATTTTTCATATTTTCTCATTTTGAATCTTTTTTGTTCACAGAGTCTTGCCATTTGAGTGCGTCTGCTGGAATTTCACATTTACGGACCCGGCGGAGCCCGTTCGGGGCACTTTTTGAGATTTCTATAAAAGGGGGATGAGATATTTCATTTTTCATCATCCCCACTCTCCTTGCACGACCAGTAGCTCCCATGGTAGCCCAAGGGAGGCTGCCACCTTCTCTTTCCTCTTTTGAGCTTCATTCTTTTGTGAAAAATATAGTAGGGCCTTTGTGTTTATTGCTTGTCTTGGCAATACACATCTTTCACCCTTATTAGAACCCATTTCTGACCAAATTTTGAGTTTGGGTTTGAAGTCAAGTTGTGATTTTGATGGGGTTTCCTTGGGGTACTGTTTACGGTGTTGTCCCCGACAAAACCTAGAAGTTTCGTCGGATTCGGAGCACTTTCATTTTGGTGGGGATTTGAGATTTCATCTCAAATGGAGGTAGGGAATGTTTTAGGATTATTTATGTGTTGTATTATGTGTTTCCCATGATTATACAACTTATATGTATGCCTTGTATCAAATCTAGAAAGTTAGTAATAATTAATTCTTTGTATAAGATTTAATTTTCATGATGATGTATACATTAGATTTGAATTGTGGCACGCTAGAAAGTTTAGTTTTAATATGTTTGTTAACATATATTAAATTTGGATTATTTGGAAAAGAATTACAACTTTTATTTAATAATTTTCTTTTGTGAAAGATTAATTATCATGGTTGTACCTTGTATGAAATTAAGTTGTAATATGCTTTTAAATTAAGTCTTGGCATGTTGTTTAACATTCTTTAATTTGAGAGTATTTGGTTGAGTTTGAAATTCTAGAGACTTTAATTAAATGAATTAATTAAAATCTATTTTGTGGTTTCATTGGCCTAATTAAGCTTTTGAATGCATATGTGTAATGACTGTGATTTGTCCTTTAACATATATTAAATAGAGGCCATTTGGACATGATGTGAAATCTAGAGAGTTTAATTATTTTGATTTAATTAAATTCTATCTTGTTTATCTATGGATTTAATCATGTTTTAGAAGTTGTTTCTATGTTGAGATCATGGATTTGGACTTGTTGAGTATTCATTTGATTATGTTTTAAGCATTGAAGAGCATTGTTGTTAAATTTATATTCATGAGAACTTGTTTTCAATATTGAATATATGATTGACTTGTGTAAGGAATTGTAGACTTTGTGTTGACATTATGTATGTCATTTTAGAATTAAAACTTAAGGCATGGATTGTGTGGTTTCAACCTACTTGTGCATGGAAGGTGATTTCGTGCATTATATAAATTATGTATAAGTTGTGAACTTATTTGATTATTTTGGAGTCTTGGGACATTGTTACTGTGAGCTGGCTAAAGTTTGGCTTTAGTGCGGGAGGTATGAGTTCTCCCCAATTGAGATAGTGCGCACTAGGGTGATCTTCCCAACGGGTTAGTGCCTGGAATAACCATTTTGTCTCGGCGGAAATCCGAGCTTTGATGTCCAAGTCTTCCACTATTTGTTTTCGCATTCAATTCCAAGATGGCAATCATGTTTATATTGTGAATTGTGGTTTTGGCTATCGGCGATTTTGATGTTGTTAAGTACATCTATGCTTTATGATCTTAGGGGATCTTTGTAAATTTTGATGTTGTTAAGTACATCTATGCTATCATGTTCAAATGTAGCTTAGGAATGATCCTATATATTCATTTGGAACATAGACGTTAGGTGGCATGACCACTTTTTACGTTCTCCTATTTTAGATTTCGAGTTGGTAACTTTGAGAATCTATATCTTATTGTTTGGTATATCATGCTTCTATGTTGGTTAAATTGCATAGAAATTGTTATTATGTTTTGTTGTTCTAATGTAGCTTAGGAGTGATCCTATAGATTCATTTGGAACATAGACGTTAGGTGGCATGACCCACTTTGGTTGTTTTCGCACTTTAGATTTCAAGTTGGTAACTTTGAGAATCTATATCATGTTGCTTTGTATAGCATGCTCCTATGTGGTTTGAATTGCATGGATGATGTGATTGATGCTAGAAATGATCTAGGGTAGCTCAGGATGCTCCCTGAGTCTCATCTTGACATAGACGTTAGGTGGCATGAGCCCCTTTAACATGTTTCACCATAAGGTGATAAATTGAAAAACTGTAGGTCGATGTATGCTCATTTCCTACGAGTAGCTTTATGTTGCTCACCCCTACGATACTGGGGCATATCTCAGGTATAGGTTTCAAGGTTGGAGATTTGCACTTGCTTTGGTGATTTGGAGAAAAGAAGTTTCTTTAGATGCATTCTTGTTCACATGCAAGTGTTAGCATGTTGACTTTGGCCTATGAAATGTAATTTTTCTAACTTTGGAGGTTTGACATGCCAATTGTTGTAAATGAATTGTAATAAGGCCATGGACCATTGTAGCATGTTTAGAATGTTATTTTACACTTGCGTGCATGTTCGCATCATCACACAATAACATTTAATTAAGTTTGATCATGCTATGGGGGATTCTAATTAGACTTTCATCACTTGGTGCATAACAGGTTCATTTTGCACATTTTGGACGTATTTCAGTCGACCAGTGGGTTGTTTCAGTCGACCGAACCCCTTTGAATTTCAATTGAACAATGAAAAGTCCAATTCCAGTAGCCTTTTTCATTTTGAGGCTTATTTCGGTCGACCAGTTTGTCACTTCGGTCGATCGAACTGGAAGCTCTTCCTCTTCCTTTCTTGGCTCACTTCGGCAGACCGAAGCTCCATTTTGGTCGACCGAAATGGAGCTGCCTTGTGAGTTTTGGTTGGTTTGTTGCCTAGACAGGTTAGCTTTGTTTCGTTCGTTCCCACATGATTTTGTTGGTCTTGTTTAAACCATTTAATGGTGTATGTGGTCTAGTTTGAATTAGATCTTGTTCCTTTGGTCGTCATTGGTGCCCTAGGGTGCCATTTGAACCTTTTCATGTTAGCCTTCGCTTTCAGTTATACCTTGGGTTCCGTGACTTCATGGAAGGTCACATTGGTGTCTTAGAGATGATCTATATCTCTATAGACTACGTTTTATCTTTCATTTCCGCATTTCGGATCCGTTATCGGGTCAAATTTTAGTTTATCACAGGACGCACCTGGGTTAAAAAATCCATAGTCGTCACAAGTGTTATCAGAGCTCCTTGGTTTGAATATCTTGGACGACGGGTTTTGGGTGCATATCATGCTTTTGTTGCCATGCTTTACGTGCTTACATGCTTCATGATAACATGTTTTGGTTTGATAACATGTTTATGTGCTTATGTGCTGTATGTGGTATGCTATCTGTTTAGCTTGTTTTAATTTTAATGTAAAGAGCATGACATATGATGTATGCTAGATTAGAATTGTATATGCATAACTGTATTGCATATTTAGCATGACATGGGATTAGTCATTGAGGCACGAGTTAAGGTTGAGGTTAATAGTGATTGTAGTCACAGTCTCTTGGTGGTTCAGGTTATTGTCGACCTAGCATTGGTTCGAGGTAGGTGGTGAGTCACCTTTTGTTTAGGCTCTCGAGAAGTGAGTCATTTAGCGTTGCCATAGTGATGGATTTTTTGGTTTTGAGCTATGATGAGGTTATGGACCTCTTAGGATTCTTGATTATTCAGGTTGATTCCTCTGGAACTTACGTTTTTCGTGGGCGGGTACGTTTGTGGGCGGGTGCATGGCACTGTTATGCTACCGTACTGGCTAGCTACAAGTGTAGTTCAGATGGAATCAGGGTTGGTTTTCGTTTTGATAGGTGTTGTCCTTTTGATCGATGATGATGATGTTTGTTTTGGGGATCAGTCGTAGTGATTGATTTGGTTGTTGCTGGTATGGCCATAGTTGCCATTTTCTTTGGAGTTCTCCTTGCGTGATGACGCTTTTGGGATCAAGTCGATTGATTGATGCTTCGGGTAGAGAGAGCATTGCATTGTTAGTGTCCCTTGTAGTGTCACCTTTAGATTCGGTGATGGATTGTTAGAGTCTTACCATCATGGTAAGGGCTTACATTGGTTTTAAGACAGGTTGTTGTCGCACTGATTTTTGGAGTCAGTTTATGGCTAGGATTTGTTTTCCCTTTTCCTAGACACTTTAGGACACGATGTCCATAGGGTTCATTGTTGCATCATTTTTTATCTTCTACAGTTTCATTTACTACCATGTTAGTAGTACGATTTATGATATTGTGATGCATGAGTAGGTGGAGGTCTATCCATATTTGCCTTTTTGTCGTGTGGCATTAGGATGCCTTCTTTATATACTTAGAGATACCATGTTATTATTGTACCTTAGTGACACGATTTTGTGCTTACGTGGAGACGTGCTATTGTTGGGAAACGTGCTAGTTTTAAAAACTTTTTGAGGGATTTTGATTCACAGATCTTGATTCATCACATAGAGACAAGTTTTATACAAAATAAAATATGATGTATCATTCAATTAATGGATTGAATACTTACATCAAAAGTCTGAGTAAACCTTTAAATCTTTCCTCTAAAGTGAATGTTTTCACTTATTGTAGATCCCTTAGCAAGATGCCTTCTCCTTGGATCTCCATCTTCTTGGTAATTGTTTTGCCTTTAGGAATCACTCATAAGCCTCCATGAATGACCTTGAAAAACTAAGCTTGTGGGAGCCTCCATTAGATGAGAACATAAACCCTAATTTTCTAGAGAGAGAAAATATATTCCTTTTTCCTTTTTATAAAAATCACCCCTCAAATATACATAAACCATGTATATTTATAGGCAACATAAAGATAAAGAAAAGGAAACAACAAATCATTCTCAATCTCTAATTCACATGTCTCAAATCTAATATGATTCCAATATCAAGTTGGGCTATGAGTGAGAATCCATTGGGCCTATTATTTTATTGGCTACAGTGAATTAATAATTGGTCCGGTCCATGAACCCAATTCAATTAATTCATAAATTAATTTCTACTCCACTAAAAAAAATTAATTGAACTCCAATTAAATAATAAATAACCTCTAAGTCAATGTTGCACTTTGACCCCTCTATGCATAATTAGTTATCAAATAAATAAAGCCATCAATCCGACTACTTAATTAATATATTTATTTTGGTACCATTGACTATTTCTGGCTCGATCACAATAAAACATTTGTTTGATAAAAATAATAATTTAAATAAATAAATATATAATAAATCATTTTGTCTAAAAACACACGAAGGCCTTCGAATTTACTTTGTGATCAACCATAATCAATACAAAATAAATACAAGTAGCAATGATGCAAATATTGAAAATATAACCCTCTAACTATTAATTACATAACTACCCAAAATGTCGGTCTAAGGATCCCGAAATATCCGCCGAACAAATCAAAGTAATTATTAATTAATAAAAGAGTTTATATTTTTCTCACGTTTAAGAGTCAAATGCCATGACAGTGATAGGGAGCAATTGCATATGACGACTCTTGCAATATATCTCAACCTAACGCGGATCGAGTTCAAGTCTTAATTAATTATGAGTCCATCCATAATTACCGACTATGAACAATATATGATTACTATTTATATTCATGTATTGATCGCCATCACACACATATATATATATATATATCTTTTGTAATCAAGTGGACACTATCAATTCTATAATGAATCGAAATATAATACATTGAATTGACCAATTATATAAAGCATAAGTATTTCAGAAACATCAGGAATATATGTCACTATTATCCAGATAGGAATTTGCTATGCCATGGCATATAAGTCCCAACAGCTCCCACTTGCCCTCATAGCCAATTCAAATTGCATCTAACTCCAATGTTATCCAGATGACGATCAAAATTATTGATCATTGACACCCTTGTTAATAGATCAACAAAGTTGTGTTTCAATGCAATATTTTAGCGACAAGTACATTTTCTCGCCGGACAATATCATGTAGAACATGATACTCCCTTTCAGTGTACCTTGTTCCTATATGGAACCTTGGGTCATTGGTTTGGACTACTTCTGCACTATTGTCGTAATATAGCTCGATAGGCAGGTTAGTATGCTCCACAACCTCTAAATCAGTGAGATCAAACCAAAAGGCTTCCTTTGCTACCTTTAAGGCTGCAATGTAGTCCACCTTCAGGTTTGAATCAGCAGTTGAAATCTGCTTAACAATCTACTAACTGATTTCCCTTCCATTGAGTTAACATACACTAAGTCATGAACCTCATAGTATTTACTTCTGATTGAAAATCAGAACTAGCATACCTGACTAGGACCATATCATCACATCCATAAATGAGTATGAGATAATCGGTACTCCTTAGGTACTTAATGATATTTTTCACAATAGACCAGTTATCAAGTCCAGGATTGGACTGATATCTTCTGAGTATCCCTACAATGTAGCGGATGTCTTGTTTGGTATAGACCATGGTATATATGAGACTCCCATATGCCAAAGCATATAGTTCCAGTCTCATTTGCTCAATCTCTTCTGTCAGTCTTGTAAAACTACCTACTGAGAGAGCAATCCATGTCAATCAAGTAAGAACTCATTCTTTGAGTTTTGCATACCAAACCTAGTCAAAACTTTATCAATGTAGGATTATTAAGATAGGCCTATTTTCCTTTTAACCTGATCTTGCAAAAACTTGATCCTAGGAATATAGTTTACATCTTGAAGATCCTCCATTTAAAAGTAATTGAACAACTAATATTGATGACAAAACTTCCATGTCATTGTAAATGAGTAGGATGTCATTAATATATAGAATTAGGAAAAATAATGACATTACCTTGTACACACATGGTTCATTTACTAAGAAATCTTCTGGTATTCTTATGTAGATTAACTTGCCTTCCATAGTTCTACAAAATCCGAGATTTTATTAGAATACATAGATTCCAACTCTGATTTCATAGCAACTCGCCAAAACGATCTGTATCTATATCGGTTCACGCTTCCGTGTAGCTTACTGGGTCCAATTCATGTTTGATAGGGATGTCCATAAAGGTATCACCTAAAAACATGATTCTGTCAGATTAGATGATAATCCTCCCACTACAATAATGTACTGATGCAAGAATCCGTGTATTAGATGATGCTGACACATCAATAGGGAATTCATATATTATTCTTAATTTCTATAATAAGTGTGTTCATCTGTGATACATCTGGTATTCATACCATATTCTCTAACACTATGCTATTAGGTATATGATTCATAATATGATCCTCCTATAGATAAACAGTGAATGTAAACAATCAACTTTTATCATTGAGATCATAAAATAATCCATCCTAGTGCATTTAGAGTAGCCATCAAATCAAGCATGCCTATGATCTGCTTCTAACTTACTTATCCATATCAAGAGCACATGTGCAAGACTACCTATATGTGCATGTGATTCAAACTAAAATTTAGTCAACATCACACCTTAAAAGATATCCTTGAGATAGACTAAAATGGAATACAGTTCATAATGCGCATTGATATCATTAACGCTAAACTCTTAAATGAAAGAGATAATGTAGCATAACTGTTCATAGATCTAACCATGTTAAGTGGAATTCTGTTATTCCTATTTGACACCTCAATCCATTGAGTGTCAATTGCGGAAAACTGGTACACAACACCCTCATTGACTATATAGTCTTTGCACTATCCCAAGAAATACTCATATCCACGATCAAATCGAAGTGTTTTGATAAGTTTACCTAATCTGTGCTCCACACCAGTCTTGACACTTTCAGAATATACCAAAAGTTTAAGACTCTTGTCACATTAGATAAATTTATCCAAAACTTGAGTAATCTTGCTTGGATGTTCATAAAACCACATGTGTCTGTGTGTACCAACTCCAATTGTTCTTTATGTCTATTTCGTTTGGTTGATTAAGCCCTTAGGGTTTTTTATCCTTCAATATAAGATTCACAAGTTGGTTTAGGCTCCTCTACCTCACTAGGTTATAAACCTTCTTTGACCAATCTTTGAATCTCATTTTGATTGATTACAACCCAATAATAGACACTAAAAATACAATGAGTCAGGAATAGCAATTTTTTCTCTTAACATTCAATCTAGAAGATGCAACATTAGTTTCTACATCTTGCAAATCTTAAGAGTTTGTGATTATAGTATATTAACCATCTTTCAATGCACCAGAAGCAATCACATATCTATTCAATTTTATAAAACCAGTTTTACAAAAAAACGATCCAGTTTTTATAAACCATAAGTGAAACAAAAATTAGATAGCGTCTAACCTCTGCGCATAAAGATAATTCTTTAATACTAATATCCTCATACTCTCTAATTTCAGATGTAATACTCCCACTGACTTAGCTACAACCTTGACATCAGGTCAAGTTCAAATATATTCCATATCATCGAGGCTTCTGGATTCCTGAAATCCTTGCAATGAGTTGCAAACATATTTAGTGGCTCCAGAATCTATTCATCAGGAATTAATAGATACAACCACATAATATGGCTCAATGATTAAATATATATTTTCCTATGCCACGTCATTGCATAGACAATTTGTCCTTTAGTGTCTTAGTCAGCGGCAAAAAAAAACAATTTCATTCGCCCTCAACATACATTGCCTTATTCCCTTTAACCTTTTGGATACCTATGTTTTGTGCTAGCCTAGTCCTATTATCATCCTTCTTCTCTACTTTGCCCTTCCACTTGGGCCTAGAAGAAGATGGTATAGACTAGGTTAGATTGATAGGAATGCCTATACTATTTGATTATCCTTTCATTTGTTACCAATTCTATAATAATATCAGCGAGTGTGAATTCAAACTGATTCCTTATTTAGTTCACTCTAAAAGAGTCGAACGAGTTTGGTAACAAGGCAATAATCATGTCAACTTGAAACTTATCACCCAAGTTAGCCCTATTGATCTCCAGCTAATTTTTAAATAATAAGCAATCATTTTCAAAATATAATTTCATACTGGAGTTCCTTAGGCTATCTTGATGGGGTTCAAGTCTAACATAGTACGTAGGCATACGCCCTATCTAATCTCACTAAAACATCTCATTAAGTATCTTAAAGTAAAGGAATTAGGTATAGGAGTATTATATACATTTTGTACCCTTACGTTGTGAATAAAATATCTAAGTTCCTTTTCCAGTCATTATAAAAGAGGTCCACATACATTGAATATGTTAGTAAGCAGATAACATGGATTAGACATAATTAATCTGAATATAAACGCATTCATACAATATGCAAGGTGAATTATTAATACTATCATGCATATTTAAAATTAAAATGAGTTTGTTAACCACATAATATAATAAATCTCAATTAAATAAGAGATCATTATCATTATTGGTGAACAATCCCTTTTAATTAATGCGGATCCCTCAACTCTGTAGCATAATAAATCAACCAATCAATATGTCAATAATTTATCCTGTTGGAGGAGTTCATTATTACTATTGTTGAGATTCATTTGCTATTAGGCAAACACTTCCATTAAAATAGTATGTGGGTCCCTTAACCACTGCATGAAAAATCGGATAACCAATACACCAATAACTTATTCGGTTGGTGAAGTTCATTATTACTATTGGCGGGCAAATCTCATCATTTCCATATCTCTTAAAACAATGCCTTGTCTATCTATATGAAATGATTCCCGATTATATTTAGCCTTTCTAAAATTACCTAGTATAGATCACTCCGTTGGGAAGCTAACACTATTGATTTTAGATTGAGTGTATAACGTTATTAAAGCTCTAATGAAAAATAAAACATTAAATATCTTGTCATTATAATCTAGACTCTTTAAATCATGCGTAGGGCCTTATTTTTAAAGATCTAATTACAATGAACATTTAATATTATTATTTTCATGAGACAACCATTCTTGTAATATTAAGAATCTTCAAATCATGCGTGGGGCCTTATTTTTGAAGATCTAATTACAATGGTTATAATAACGAAGGCCATAGGGTAATGTATAAAAATTCCCGCTCCCACTTAATTTTTAATTATACATAATTAGGGTTTTTCATTTATTCATATCCATGATATGATGCATGCAAAACGTTTAGATTTTAATCTAATTAAATTTAGAAAATAACTAGACTTTAAATGATTCACTAATATTTAATTTGAGGCATTATTTTAAAATAATTTTAAAAAATAATTTTTCGTTTCCTAATAAATGCCCTTAAATTAATTAGCAATCTAATCCAATTTATCTTCATAATTTAATTAATATAAATCAAGCCATTTAGATAAATATCATGGATCCAATGCATGAATAATAATTAATAAATAATTATCTATTCCATACATTACATATATAAATATATAAATGATAAAGCAGATAAAATGGCCGATGGATTTAGCTTTTAACATTAAAAACTAAATAATTATTAAGTGCTATAATTATTACGCCCTATTAAACTCCTACTATATTTAAATAATGGAGAATAATATTAAAATCCACTTTGGGGCAATAATTCACTCCCTTATGAGCGATAACAGCACAAAATAATCATTAAAAGAAGGCTGGAGTTCCACCATAAGGTCATGTGCACCAACAGAAGACAAAAACTTGTCCCAGCTTCTTTCATGCACGCCCTAGTGAGGTCCACGCGCGTCCCACGCCCCACAATGCTCCTGCACGCGCCAGGAGAGTGTGGCGGCGCGTGGCACGCGCTGCCACGCACCATGTGGCGCTGAAACTTATAGGCGCGTGGTCCACACACGCCTGGTGTAATGATACATTGTCTGGTGCGTGTACTTCACGGGCCAGACTTGCTGACCTCTTGATTTGGCTGGCGCGTGGTCCACACGCGCCAGCTTGTTGTCTTGTTTGGAACGCCCTGTAGGCGCGTCCACACTGGATCTTTTCCTTCTGATATTTGATCCAATGGTAGTTGGTCCACGCGCATGTGCACCGTGCCACACTGGATCATCAGTCCACCTTCCGGCATGTCCCTCGCCGCCAGCGTTACTCCGGTCACCGAAAAATTGCCGATAAATTTCAGAAAATTAATAAAAAATCCCAGAAAATTAAATTAAGCCTAAAAAAATTCCAGAAAAATTCTGAAAAATTCTAGAAATTTACTGAAGCATAATTTAACCTTTTTGAACCCTCTTGAAGCTTTATAGTATCCTTTGATGAAGATTACATGGCTTTAAAAATATTTACAATTTGAAATACAATGGAAAAAAATTAAATTACATCATTGAACTTTCAAACGGCTAAATCAAAGCCTTAATTACATTCATTCAAAGATAAAATTACATTCAATGAACCTATAACCTTCATCCATGGCCCATACATACATCAACATTCATCCAATCACAAATATACATACATCATGATCATATAAAAATATATACATATGCATATATAAATTTGGATCCATGAATGATGATTTTCATAAAATCATGATCTCTAGTAATGAATCAAACTATGCATTGATACCACTGTTGGGAAACGTGCTAGTTTTAAAAACTTTTTGAAGGATTTTGATTCATAGATCTTGATTCATCACATAGAGACAAGTTTTATGCAAAAATAAAATATGATGTATCATTCAATTAATGGATTGAATACTTACATCAAAGGTCTGTGTAAACCTTTAAATCTTTCCTCTAAAGTGAATGTTCTCACTTATTGTAGATCCCTTAGCAAGATGCCTTCTCCTTAGATCTCCATCTTCTTGGTAATTGTTTTGCCCTTAGGAATCACTCATAAGCCTCCATGAATGACCTTGGAAAACTAAGCTTGTGGGAGCCTTCATTAGATGAGAACATAAACCCTAATTTTCTAGAGAGAGAAAATATATTCCTTTTTCCTTCTCATAAAAATCACTCCTCAAATATACATAGACCATGTATATTTATAGGCAACATAAAGATAAACAAAAGGAAACAACAAATCCTTCTCAATCTCTAATTCACATGTCTCAAATCTAATATGATTCCAATATCAAGTTGGGCTATGAGTAAGAATCCATTGGGCCTATTATTTTATTGGCTACAATGAATTAATAATTGGCCCGGTCCATGAACCCAATTCAATTAATTCATAAATCAATTTCTACTCCACTAAAAGAAATTAATTGAACTCCAATTAAATAATAAATAACCTCTAAGTCAATGTTGCACTTTGACCCCTCTATGCATAATTAGTTATCGGATGAATAAAGCCATCAATTCGACTACTTAATTAATATATTTATTTTGGTACCATTGACTATTTCTGGCTCGATCACAATAAAATATTTGTTTGACAAAAGTAATAATTTAAATAAATAAATATATAATAAATCATTTTGTCTAAAAACACACGAAGGCCTTCGAATTTACTTTGTGATCAACCATAATCAATACAAAATAAATACAAGTAGCAATGATGCAAATATTGAAAATATAACCCTCTAACTATTAATTACATAACTACCCAAAGTGTCGGTCTAAGGATCCCGAAGTATCCGCCGAACAAATTAAAGTAATTATTAATTAATAAAAGAGTTTATATTTTTCTCATGCTTAAGAGTCAAATGCCATGATAGTGATAGGGAACAATTGCATACGACGGCTCTCGCAATATATCTCAACCTAACGCGGATCGAGTTCAAGTCTTAATTAATTATGAGTCCATCCATAATTACCGACTATGAACAATATATGATTACTATTTATATTCATGTATTGATCACCATCATATATATATATATAAATATCTTTTGTAATCAAGTGGACACTATCAATTCTATAATGAATCGAAATATAATACATTGAATTCACCAATTATATAAAGCATAAATATTTCAGAAACATCAGGAACATATGTCACTATTATCCAGATAAGAATTTGCTATGCCAGGGCATATAAATCCCAACAGCTGCATGTCTCTTTGATTTTATCTATGTGAGTAGATTTTCTTCTTGGTAGTTGTATTTCCTTGTCATATGCATGACTTCCAGGTTTGGTTTCCCTTTCGTTCTTCCCTCGGTTGCACGTAGTGTGTATGTGGGTTTCTGTAAGGGTTCGTTGTGAAATTCCTTGTAGAGGAGTTGTCACATTTGTTTTGTTTTGAGCTGTCCACTTCCCTAAGGTGGGAAGGATGCTCCATTTTCGTGGTTGTCATATCGACACTTATGGGAGGATAGGGTTTCTTCTCTTTTCTAGTTTATGTTAGGGATTTCACAAGGAGTGAATCTCTTCTCTTCGTTGCGTTGTGCACGGTTTTGGGGTTGGTTGATCCGTAAGGATCACTATCGTTGTCTTGAGCCCTTGGTGAGGATTTGATGGGTTTTGGTCGACTTACTTCCATGTAGGGGGTAAAGTCTTTGACTTTGTTGTCTTTCATTTCAAAGATGGAGTTGTGGTGTTGTCCTTCTTAGGATTGGTGGTTCCTTTTCTTTCGTATCTTCCCTTGGGGAGTTTTTGCCATGGTTGTTGACGGTTGTGGTGCTCAGAGTGAGTTGATTGGTGTGAGATCAATTACGGGGACTTATGTCTATATCATTGAGGATTTGTTTGATCTGAGAGGTGAGCTCGATGCTCTTTTGAGAATTTCTTTTGGAGACTTGTTTCAAGTTTTGGAGTCCTGGATGTGGTTGACTCTTAGGAGGAGTTTTGGAGGATCGCTGTTGGATACGGTTTATTGTGGAGTTTTCTCGTCCTAGTTGTGACTAGGTATAGTTTTGAGGAATCGTAGTTCCGATGATAGATTGTGGATCGAAATTGAGGAATTTTGATTTAGCTTGGTGTTGCCAAGCATGGTTTTGAGAGATGCATTTTGTGACCTTGGTTGTTGGCATTTTGATGTATGTGCCACTTGGTGGACTTGTATTTTGAGAATTTAGTTATCCGTGATGGGGATGTGGATCTGATGTTTGATCATGGTGATTGGTCTTGTAGTTGATCTGTTTCAGGGAGAAATGTAGGACTTTCGATGAAATGTCTTGTGGTGAGGTTCGTTTTGATTTTTGGAGGTTTTGATTTGCTTTTTAGGTTTTGGATTCTCAATTGATGTTGTTGGTAGTAGCATTTTGAGACATTAGAGATGTTGGTTTTGTTGTATTGAGGATTTGAGGCCTTAAGCATAATGGTGCCGATGACATTGTTGTCAGAGTTTGGGATTGGCCAGGATGGTCTAGAACGTCTTTGGGCCATATTCCAACTCTCACAGATGCCCAGTTCCCATATTGCCTTTGGCCATGATCATTTGTGACATTGATGTCATTTGTATCGAGAGTTTCATGGGTAGACCTAGTGGGGACCAGGTTATGAACAAGTGCCTTATACTGTTATGCTACCGTGCAAAGTTGTGTGTTGTGGGCGAGTACTAGTTGTCGTCGATGCTACCTTACTGACGAGTAAGTGTGGGCGGGCACTAGGCACTGTCATTGCTACAACACATTTGAGTACGTCGTGGGAGGGTTCTGGTCGCTATTCGTATTGCCATGTTGTCTTTGTTCGGTACCTTGATTTGATCTGTGATGATCTTGGAGTTCATTTGGTAGTTATTTATAGATCAGTTTGGAGGTTCATCAGGAGGAATGCTTATGGTTGTTGTTTTCCATTCTTTTGTCTGACCTTAGGTTCAGTGTGTGAGTTCTGACTTGTCGTGTGGCCATGTGGTCATTTTTCCTTCGAGAGGTTGTCTTGTCATGAGCACGTGGGTGAAAATGACACTGGTTCGTGTGTCCCTTTCAGCTTTGAGGTCGCTGGTGTGGCGCGTTGTGTGGGGTACTCGGAGATGTACTCCGTAGTTATCTTGGTTTCGCCTTTTGTTTTGGTTGGGGCTGGATTTCAGGGACGAAATCCCTTTAATGTGGGAACGTTGTAATGACCCGGTCTTTTTCCTTCCTTTCATTCTACTTAGTTTTTCACAGATATTTTTTTTCCTTTCTGAGTCCAGTTCTTCGTCGCTTAGTGTCGTCAGGAGTGCTCTGGAGTGATTTTTGAGACTCTTTTCTTTGGATTGACAACTTCTTTTGAGGACCGAGTCATTTCCACATTTTCATTTTTCAACACTATTCACTTTTTGTCCTTTTCCTTATTTCGTCTTTTTCCCTATTTTGTCTTTTCCCAATTTGTCACTTTGTTGGTATAACCACACTTCTTGTGTTCGGAGTTAGATTCTGACTTCACGTATCTTCATTCTAAGTGGTTTCCATGAAATACGTATCTTTACTTCTGCAAGAAAGTATTCTGGTTGCTCCCGGTGTCCGTAGGGACATGGATGCCAAGTTCTTTGGAATCTTTTTCTTTTCTTGGGGTGCTTTTCGTAAATATCTTTTGAAGATATTTTATTTCAGGGGTTTTTAAGAAAATATTTTTGGAAGATATTTTCATTCTGGGCCATTAGTGGAGTTTTCACTTTTTGGAAGGGTCATTGTGCAATTAATGAAAGTTATTGCTAAATGCCTTGTTTTAAGCCTGGATCCTCGTACGGGATTCATTTTCACTTTTCGTCGAGTCTTGTACTCATAGAATTTCCTTCTGGTCGTTATTTTCCAGTTTCAGGGTTTTTGGCCCCGGTTGTCGCCGAATTTGTTTGAGGCATAACTTTCTGTTCAGGACTCGATTTTTTGACGCCATTTCTTCCATTTTTCATCTTTTCTCATTTTGAATCTTTTTTGTTCACAGATTTTTGCCATTTGAGCGCGTCTGCTCAAATTTCACTTTTACGGACCTGACGGGGCCCGTTCGGGGCACTTTTTGAGATTTCTATAGAAGGGGAATGAGATATTTCATTTTTCATCTTCCCCACTCTCCTTGCACGACCAGTAGCTCCCATGGCAGCCCAAGGGAGGCTACCACCTTCTCTTTCCTCTTTTGAGCTTCATTCCTTTATCAAAACATAGTAGGGCCTTTGTGTTTATTGCTCGTTTTGGCGATATGCATCTTTCACACCCTTATTAGAACCCATTTTTGACCAAATTTTGAGTTTGGGTTTGAATTCAAGTTGTGATTTTGATGGGGTTTCCTTGGGGGTAATGTTCATGGTGTTGTCCCTGACAAAACCTAGAAGTTTCGTCAGATTCGGAGCACTTTCATTTTGGTGGGGATTTGAGATTTCATCTCAAATGGAGGTAAGGAATGTTTTAGGATTATTTGTGTGTTGTATTATGTGTTTCTCATGATTATACAACTTATATGTATGCCTTGTATCAAATTTAGAAAGTTAGTAATAATTAATTCTTTGTATAAGATTTAATTTTCATGATGATGTATACATTGGATTTGAATTGTGATATGCTAGAAAGTTTAGTTTGAATATGTTTATTAACATATATTAAATTTGGATTATTTGAAAAAGAATTACAACTTTTATTTAATATTTTTCTTTTGTGAAAGATTAATTATCATGGTTGTACCTTGCATGAAATTAAGTTGAAATTTGCTTTTAAATTAAGTCTTGGCATGTTGTTTAACATACTTTAATTTGAAAGCATTTGGTTGAGTTTGAAATTCTAGAGACTTTAATTAAATGAATTAATTAAAATCTATTTTGGGGTTTCATTGGCCTAATTAAGCTTTTGAATGCATATATGTAATGACAATGATTTGTCCTTTAACATATATTAAATAGAGGCCATTTGGACATGATGTGAAATCTAGAGAGTTTAATTATTTTGATTTAATTAAATTATATCTTGTTTATCCATGGATTTAATCATGTTTAGAAGTTGTTTCTATGTTGAGATCATGGATTTGGGCTTGTTGAGTATTCATTTGATTATGTTTTAAGTATTGAAGAGCATCGTTGTTAAATTTATATTCATGAGAACTTATTTCCAATATTGAATATATGACTGACTTGTGTAAGGAATTGTACACTTTGTGTTGACATTATGTATGTCATTTTAGAATTGAAACTTAAGGCATGGATTGTGTGGTTTCAACCTACTTGTGCATGGAAGGTGATTTTCGTGCATTATATAAATTACGTATAAGTTGTTAATTTATTTGATTATTTTGGAGTCTTGGGACATTGGTATTGTGACATGGCTAAAGTTCAGCTTTAGTGTGGGAGGTATGAGTTTTTCCCAATTGAGACAGTGCACACTAGGGTGGTCTTCCCAGCGGGTTAGTGCCCAGAATAACTATTTTGTCTCGGCGGAAATTCGAGCTTTGATGTCCAAGTCTTCCACTATTTGTTTTCGCATTCAATTCCAAGTTGGTAATCATGTTTATATTGTGACTTGTGGTTTTTGTTATTGGCGATTTTGATGTTATTAAGTACATCCATGCTTTATGATCTTAAGGGATCTTTATAAATTTTGATGTTGTTAAGTACATCTATGCTATCATGTTCAAATGTAGCTTAGGAATGATCCTATATATTCTTTTGGAACATAGACGTTAGGTGGCATGACCACTTTTGTTGTTCTCTTATTTTACATTTCAAGTTGGTAACTTTGAGAATCTATATCTTATTGCTTGGTATATCATGCTTCTATGTTGGTAAAATTGCATAAAAATTGTGATTGTGTTTTGTTGTTCAAATTTAGCTTAGGAGTGATCCTATAGATTCATTTGGAACATAGACGTTAGGTGGCATGACCCACTTTAGTTGTTTTCGCACTTTAGATTTCAAGTTGGTAACTTTGAGAATCTATATCATGTTGCTTTGTATAGCATGCTCCTATGTGGTTTGAATTGCATGGATGATGTGATTGATGCTAGAAATGATCTAGGGTAGCTCAGGATGCTCCCTGAGTCTCATCTTGACATAGACGTTAGGTGGTATGAGCCCCTTTAACATGTTTCATCATAAGGTGATAAATTGAAAAAATGTGGGTTGATGTATGCTCATTTTCTACGAGTAGCTTTATATTGCTCACCCCTATGATACTGGGGCATATCTCAGGTACAGGTTTCAAGGTTGGAGATTTGCACTTGCTTTGGTGATTTGGAGAAAAGAAGTTTCTTTAGATGCATTCTTGTTCACATGCAAGTGTTAGCATGTTGAGTTTTGCCTATGAAATGTAATTTTTTTAACTTTGGAGGGTGTACATGCCAATTGTTGTAAATGAATTGTGATAAGGCCATGGACCATTGTAGCATGTTTAGAATGTTATTTTACACTTATGTGCATGTAATGACTCGGTCATTTTTCTTCCTTTTCTTTTTCTCAGATTTTAACGGATATTTTTTTTCCGTTGTCTTTTCCTTTTTGGGTTCGGTTTTTCATCACTTGATGTCGTCTCGAGTGCTCTGGAATGATTTCCAAGACTCTTTTACTTGGATTGACAACTTCCTTTGGGGATTGTGTCATTTCCATATTTTATTTTTTCCGAACACTATTCACATTTTGTTTTTTTCTCGTTTATCCTTTTTCCTTGCACAACCTCACTTTTTGTTCTCGGATTTAATTCTGGTTTTGCATGCATTCATGATATTTGATTTCCATGATAGTGGTATTTTTACTTTTCTAGAAAAGCATGTTGATTGCTTATTTCTTTCATAAAGGGGCATTAATGCATACTTTAGTGTAATTATTCTTAACTTGTGGGGTTTTAGTGTAATTAAATAAAGTAATTATTTTTCATCTTGAGGACCATTTTGCAATTAAATTTGGAGGATATTTTCAAAAAGGACCTTTTTACAATTTTTGAAAAGTGTGACAAGTGTCATACTCTCATTGGTCCACTTGTTGACATTTGTGTGGAAACACTTTAATGCATTGGATGATGACATTTGGAGGATGATGATTCACCCACTTATTGGCCTAGGATTGGTGCACTTGTTGGCTTGGATGGTTGACAAGTGTAGGTGTGGGATTAAGCCTAGGAAGGAGCCATGGATTGGTGACAAGTGTAGGTTCACAATTTAGTCTTGCAAATATCTTTGGGCCACTTTGGGATTATGGTTTTAAAGGAGGGTTTTTGTGCAATTGATCATAGATGTGTGTGTTGACCATGGTGTAAGAGCACATAGTGAGTGGAGGATTTCTATTTCCTGCACTCACACTTAATCACATTATTCCATTCTCTTCCTTATAAGAAAACCCTAGCTTCCATGGATGGAGCTTGAAGCCTTAGGCATTGACCTTGATCTTTGAGGCCCTTCCACTTACTTTAGACCATAAAGCTTGGAATACTTTTTGTTCCCCTCATCATCCTCTTCAAAACCCTTAAAGGATCTAGCCTAACTCCTAGTTTTGCTTTGGTAACTAGAGATTCAATTCTCTAGTGAGGTATTGATCTATTATTTGAAGTATTTTTATGTCATTATTGAATGTTTTACATGCATGGAAGAGAATGACTTGTATTTTGCCCTTAAACTGTTTTAACTTGAAATTAATCTTGTCAAATTAAATACAGAATATGAAAATATACTCAATTAGCTTTCATTTAGTTTTGGTTTCATGTAATTTGGATTTAAAATGAATTAGTTATGAATTTTTGAACTTGCAAGCTAGTTGTTGGAAATTTGAAGCTTTTCCTTTTTGGTCTAGAAATGAATTTTTATATGGAGCTGTGGTGCTTTAATTGCCTTGAAATTTTTACTGGAACTTCCTCCATGGTTTTACACTACTCAGAAATTTTTCACGATTTTAGAGCATTTCTAAATGTTTTTTTAAATCCGAAACTATCTGCTGTCCATGTTTTTATTGCAGCTGGAAAACATATTTTTAGATGATTTATTTCACTAACCTTTTGACATTGAATCATGGCTTAAATTTCCTGTTTTACACTCTCATATGTTTAGTTCCAAAATAAATTAGGTTTGCCCAATTTGGATGTCAAATTAATTTTTCATGAATTTTCAAAGTTGGAAGCTACAGGCTGAAAATGTGTTTTCTGGGCAGAATTTGTTTCAAAGTTGTGGGTCAAAACTGTTTCAATTGGGAAAATATTTTGTTAAACTAAATTGATATTATCAAATTACATTGTTTAAGCTTTCATTGGGCTTTGGATTTATTCAATTTGGGTTAGAATTGAATTTTTTATGAATGTTACAAGTTGAAGGTAGCAAGCTGAAAAATCTATTTTGCGGACCGAAAATTTGGGGCGATTTCATTTCGGTGGTAATTGGGATTTTCATTCTAATTGAGGTAGGGAATGTTTTAGGATTATTTGTGTGTTGTATTGTGTGTTTGCCATGATTATACAACATATATGTATGCCTTGTATCAAATCTAGAAAGTTAGTAATTTTTATTTCTTTGTATAAGATTTAAAATTTATGATGATGTATAACTTTGATTTGAATTGTACATGCTAGGAAATTATGCTTAGATATGTTGGTTAACATATATTAAATTTGGATCATTTGATTAAGAATTACAACTTTTATTTAATATTTATCTTTAGTGAAAGTTTAATTCATATGGTTGTATCAATCATTAAATCAAGTTGTAATGTGGTATTTAAATAGGCATTGGCATGTTCTCTAACATAGATTAAATTGAGGGCATTTGGAGTTGTTTAAAAATCTTGAGGAAATTAATTAATTAGCTTGATTAATTTTGTTTTAAGTATTTTAATCACTTAACTTGTCATTTGATATTATATATATGATGACTATGACATGTCTTTCAATATATATTAAGTTGAGGTTATTTGGATTAACTTGAAATTTAGAGAATTTAACTATTTATGTTTAATTAAATTCTACTTTATTACTCCATGGATTTAATTACATTTTGGAAGTTGTTTCTATATTTAAATCATGGATTTGGATTTGATGTATGTTCACTTGATTACTTTTGAGCATTGGATAACATAGTTGTTACTTTTATATTCATGAGAATATGTTTTTCCTTATTGAATATATTGTTGCTATGTGTAAGGAATTTCACACTTTGTATTTGACATTTTACATGCCATAGTAGTTGTGAATTTTGAGCATGTATTGTATAAGTTTCCAAAATTTGGGTTGTGTTTGGTAAATAGTTGATATCTTGTATATACATGTTGATATATATACATTGTTGCACAATTTGTTGATTTTGGAAACTTGGGGATGTCGTTGTTTGGCTACGGCTAGGACTTGGTTCTAGTACGGGGGATTATCCCTCTATATAGTCTAGTGCGCACATAGGGAGGTTATCCATGAGCTAGTAACGCTAAAGTAACTATGTTGTCGGTCTGATCCGACGTGACGTTCGAGTATCCACTTTGTTTGATTTCGTATTTCATTTCAAGTTGATAACTGGATGATATCGTAACTTGTTGTTCCTTATTTGATTTCTTATTTTGAGCTTAAGATGTAACTTTGTGAAAGCATGCTTCATGCGTTGTATTGGAAGTTCTATTGTTGGTTAAATTGCATCGATATCATAATTTGTGTTTTGATATTCAAATGTAGTTTAGGAATGACCTTATAGATTCATTTTGAACATAGACGTTAGGTGGCATGACCCACACTTGTTGTTTTCGTATTTTGGATTTCAAGTTGAAGACTTTGAGAATCTATATCTTGTTGCCTTGTATAACATGTTTCCATGTTGTTTGAATTGCATGAACAATATGATTATGATAGAAATGAACTAGGTAGCTTAGGATGCTACCTGGGTCTCATCTTGACATAGACGTTAGGTGGCATGAGCCCCTTTAACATGTTTCACCATAAGGTGATAAAATTGTAAAATGCTAGGTCGATGCATGCTCATCTCCTACGAGTAGCTTTATGTTACTCACCCCTACGATACTGGGGCATATTTCAGGTACAGGACTCAGGATTTGAAAATTCCATTGCTCCTTGGATGGCTTACAGTTTCTAAGTTTCTATTTTATGCAAGTGTTAGCATAAGATGCCTCTTTGTAGCCCTATTTATTTAAACTTGTATTCGTTGATTCGTATATGTAAAGTGTACGTAAGTGCACTCTTTTCAATGTAGTTAACATGTATGAGATGAGGCCGGAGGCCAATGACATGTATCTCATTTTCTATGCACTTTTGTTTTCAAAGTTTATTATGAAAATATTGGAAAATGTTAAGTCATTACTTCATAACTTTCGCATCGGGTGTTGGAATTTCATATATTTTCTGCCCGGACTCAGAATCAGACGATTCTTGAGTCTAACTTTGTTCATTTTTCGTTGTCATTCCAATGGTGTGTACGGTGGCACCCTTTTCAGTGAGAAATGACCATTTTGCCCTTTGTTCATCTCTTTTCGGGTTAGGCATTCTTGTTTCATTTGCTTGGCTCATTTGAGTTCCGTGGCTTCATGGAGAGTCATTTTGGGGCCTTAGGGATGACGTACATCTCTTGAGGTCATTTGGCTTCTTTCGCTTCCGCATTTCTGGTCCGTTATCGGGTCAACTTCCGGTTCATCACTAACGTACCGGGTTGAGAAATTCGGGTCGTCACAGTGCATGTTCACATCATCACACAATAACATTTAATTAAGTTTGATCATGCTATGGGGGATTCCAATTAGACTTTCATCACTTGGTGCATAACAGGTTCATTTTGCACATTTTGGACGTATTTCGGTCGACCGGTGGGTTGTTTCGGTTTGCCGAACCCTTTTGAATTTCAATTGAATAGTGAAAAGTCCAATTTCAGTAGCCTTTTTCATTTCGAGGCTTATTACGGTCGACCGGTTTGGCACTTCGGTCGACTGAACTGGAAGCTCTTCCTCGTCCTTTCTTGGCTCACTTCGGTAGACCGAAGCTCCATTTCGGTCGATCGAAATGGAGCTGCCTTGTGAGTTTTGGTTGGTTTGTTGCCTAGACAGGTTAGCTTTTCTTCGTTCATTCCCATATGATTTTGTTGGTCTTGTTTAAACCATTTAATGGTGTATGTGGTCTAGTTTGAACTAGATCTTGTTCCTTTGGTCGTCATTGGTGCCCTAGGGTGCCATTTGAACCTTTTCATGTTAGCCTTCGTTTTCAGTTATATCTTGAGTTCCGTGACTTCATGGAAGGTCACATTGGTGTCTTAGAGATGATCTATATCTCTATAGACTACGTTTTATCTTTTGTTTCAGCATTTCGGATCCGTTATCGGGTCAACTTTCGGTTCATCACAGGACGCACCTGGGTTAAAAAATCCAGGGCCGTCACAGCCTAAATCAAATTATAAAGTGAAATGACAAATTTGTCCTTCAACATAAAGCGCACCAGATGGGAAAATTTGATTTTGATTGAGACTGGTATGGCAATCCCTACTATGGCCGAACTAGAATCCTCTCCTGTGGAACAGTATAATCCGTTCCCTCCTGTTCATACTGTAGCGGTGGTAAAAAGGGCCAAACAGGACTTTGGGTAAAAAAGGTATACACACACAGATACATATACAAACAATACACACAGATATGAAATTATACATACACATATATAGGAAATTTCAGAATTTGAAACCCATGTTTAAGCGGCAAATAGGAAATTCTGGAACAGATTTAGCACCTCTTCTTCTAAGCTTCTTTCTTGTTTCTTCTTCTGTCCCAATTTTTCTTTTTTCTTTCCAAATTTACAACTTTTGTTCTTGCCCAATTTTTGTTCTTTCTTTCCACTTCTTCTAATCTTCTTTCTTCTTCTTCTCGCCTAATTTTTGTTCCTTCTTTCCAAATTTACAATTTCTTTCCAAAGGTTTGGTTGAACATCGGAGAAGAGGAATCTACACTGACGAATCACCTCTTCTAAATATGTAATTTTCTTTCTTCTTTTTCTCTCCCGATTTCTCTTCCTTCTTTCCAAATTTACAATTTATTTCCAAAGGTTTGATTGAACATCGGAGAAGAGGAAGCTACAGTGACGAAGGTATAACGCCTGTTCTTAATTTTCTTTCTTCTTCTCTCCCAAAATATAGAAAGAAATAAATTGGTCTTTCTTACATTATCCCAGCTTTCCTTAAATTTGTTGTTTCCAAAATTACAATTTCTTTTGAAAGGTTTGATTGAACGGCGGGGAAGAGGAAGGTGCAGTGTCATGTGGCTGATTTAAGGCTGATGAAGACGAAGCTACAGTGTACTGGTTTTGTAAGTGAGTTTGTGAATTGTATGACATTGCGTTTCATTAGTTTTGTTTGGTTATAGTTGAAGTGTTATTAAATTGTGAAAAATTGAATCAGAAATTGTGAAAATTATATGAATAAATTGTGAAAAAGTTGTTATAATCTGTATTATATGTTATATTTTAAACTTCCAATTTAAGATGTTAGAATAAAATTCCCATTATATTCTTGTAATGTAGTGTTTTATTCGTGATAAATACTACAATATATTTGGGATATTCTGTATAATAAGAAATAGAGGTTTACACTTCCAATTTAATATGTTAGAATAAATTTTCCATCGTATGAAATGTAAGTTTCCATTGAGAGTTATGATTGTTCATTATAAATAAGTCAACATGGTTGTAATGTTTTTCGAAATAGGCCGAAGTCCTTCCCATCATTTCCCACAAACTAATGCTCCCACATTTCATCATTGTTAGTTACACAAGTGGGAAAAGTAAGGAAACAAATAAACAATGAACTAAAAAAAAAACCTGTTGACTAAATTAGCTATATATATATATATATATATATATTAATAAAAGAGTGAAGGAGAACCAATTCAAATTCTTTTCACCACAACCTTCTATTGTTGTTGGTTGTAATAGTGATTTGGATTTGAAAGCGCCTATCTTCTCATGTCTATTGACATTGATAGTTGGGTTGTTCATGTCCTTTTGACCCTTTATTTCTATCTTCCCCCTTTTCTTCATCTTTGTCAAGAAGTGATGACTGTGTTTTGAATTAAAAAGTCACTGTGTGTCAGAGAAAGAGAAAGAATGGGTTCTCTGGGACTTGAAGTTGCAAAGAATGCAATGTGGCTCTATCCAAAGGTCATGGGTTTTAATCCTTCTGAGAGATGGGGGCACTATGCTTGCTACTCCAATAGATTTGTCTATGTCTTTGGGGTATGTATCTTTCTTTAAAATAAGAGAAATAAACTTTTTAATTTTTTTTTTCTTCTTCTGATTATTCATTAATAATAATGCTATTTGGAGTGTTTTTTCTTTGATCATGATGTTTGGATTCCTTTTCTTATTTTACTTAATTTACTCTGTTACTATCTGTGTGGTACCTTTCATGATGTTCTTTGGTTTTTTTTATTATTAGTACTATTCTTATTATTTTTTATCTATTTAGTTTTGAGTTTTGGGTAAAAATTTATTATCTTTTTTGTTCTAGGCTGTTGGTATAGTTATCTTTGGCTAATAACATGTGCACTTTTTACAAATGTTATAGTTTTTTCCTATTCTGTCTTTAATAGTTGTTTCTTGTTGGTTTGTCTTTGTTTGAATTTGTCAAATTAGTTGGGATGTTGTTTGGTTGCATGATTAGCTGCATCACACTAGTATTCTTGGTTGCATGACATGGAAATGTTTTTCCAATTCCTATTGTTGTTTCTTCTTATACCCCTAACTTAACATGGTTGTAGTGTTTCTCAAAATAAGCCCAAAAAAGTTTGTAAGTTCATATTTGATTTGGAAAAAGTTAAATGAATAATTGAACACAGTTGTAATTTTTATGAAAATAGAAGGTCCAAAAAGGTTGGAAGTGCATGTTTGACTTGGAAAAAGAAAAATAAATCATTTATTTTTTTTGTTGTAGCAAAATTAAAATATGTGCAGTTGAGGAAGTTGGTTCCCTGCCCTGATACATTATACTATCTTGAATAATGTTAGTAGGGTTAGTAGGTCAGAAAATATTTCCAATTAATAATCCATATCTGCAACATAGCCCTTCATTCAAATGTTTTTTTTTATTTTTTATTTTATATATTGTAGGTTTCTGATTTCAATTATTGGAATGGAAGAGGTATTAAATAACATCGAAGACACCACATATACAGAAAACGTTCTTATTGTAGGGGCAGATGTCGTAGAATATAAACCAAGAATAGATATGAAGTTTGAAACTGAGGAAGAGGCATATGATTTCTATAATTCATATGCCGGTCGAGTCGGTTTTAGCATCCGCAAAGAGTATTTTAATAAGAGCAAGAAGACTGGGAAACTGTCATCGAGATTGTTAACATGCTGCAAGGAGGGTTTCAGGGATGACGACATTTGGGACAGTAATACAAAGATTCCCAGGGCCGAAACACGAACTGGTTGCCCTGCTCGAATGCTTATACAAGTTTCCAAGTATACGCATAAGTTGGAAGTTACAAAATTTGTTGAAAGCCACAACCATCCATTGATGACTGATGCATGCATGCACATGCTGCCATCCTAGCGTATAATTAGCCGTGTTCAGGCCATTGTTTTGGAATTGGCTTCTGATTCAGGCATAAGCCTTCACAAATCATATGAGTGGATGGGAAGGCAAGCTGGTGGAAAAGAATCAGTTGGGTACATGAAGTTGGATTTACTAAACCATATAAGGACCCTAAGACAAACTGAGCTCAAATATGGAGAGGCAGCATGGCTAATGAATTATTTTGAGACTCACTCTTGTGAAGATCCATCTTTCTTTTATGCATTCCAATTGGATAGTGATCAAATGATCACTAACATATTCTAGGCTGATTCAAAAATGATAGTTGATTATTGTAATTTTGGAGATGTTGTAAGTTTTGACACAACATACAAAGTTGTACATGGGAACCGTCCATTTGGAAGTTTCTTGGGGTAGAATCATCACTGGGAAATCGCTGTGTTTGGAGCAGCGTTCACGTATGACGAGACTGCAGAGTCGTTTGTCTGGTTGTTTGAAACATTTTTGAAAGTAATGTCCGGTAAAGCACCAAAAACAATCTTCACTGATCAAGATGCTGCAATGGGAAAGGCATTGACGCAGGTGATTTTAATTCAGATCTCCACTCTTTGCATTTCCAAATTTTATTGTGTAGTTGGCCGTGCCGTGCTACATGTTTTTACGTAGTGATATTACAAAAAATAATTTTTGCAGGTGATGCCAGGGACAAAACATTATCTGTGTGTATGACACTTAATGCAAAATGCACAGAAGCATCTAGGGTTATTGTTTAGACGTGCGCAAGGCTTTAAAAATGTGTTATCAAAATTAATGTTTGAAATTGAGGAGGAGGAAGAATTTACTAGGGAATGGAATTTAATGATAACGGAAAATGGTGTTGTTGGTAACACATGGCTTACAAATCTGTTTGGTTTGAAACATAGATGGGCCATGGCATTTATTAAACATACCTGGTCCACGGGTATCCACAGCACACAACTGAGTGAAAGCTTCCATGGTTGCTTGAAGGCATACATATCTAGGCAACTGATTCTTCCAGATTTCTTCACACACTTTGAAAGGCTGTTGTTCGACAAACATTACAAGGAGTATGTAGCCGAGTATGGGTTGCTCCACAATCTACCTCAACTGAAAACAAACTGTAATATATTAGTGGAGGCGGCAAACCTGTACACAAAGGTTATATTTAATATTTTCCAGGAGGAGTTCTTAGCAGCTGCTGCCAGTCAGAGGATCATTGGTTGCAGTCCCATCGATGGCAATGAAGACTGTGTTTACAAAGTCGTTGGTGAGGATTGAATGCAACGCGACGTGACGAGGACATCAGAAGATGAATTGTTATGTTCTTGTTATAAATTTGAAAGGGAGGGTATTATGTGTAGGTATAGTTTGAAAATCCTAAAGGACTCCATGTTTGCCAATACATTGCCTCGTCGATATATATTAAGAAGGTGGACTAGATCTGCAAGAGATGGCAGCTTGGAGGAAAATCTTTCCGGTGAAGTGATTGCCAAAGCGGATCTAAAAATTGAGGTTAGGAGACGGCACAGGGTACTTTGTCGTATTCTGACTGAAATTTCATCCATTGTATCAGAGGATAAGGACGGATACAATTATTTATTAGTGAAAGCCATGGAGTGGAAAAAAATTGCCTAATTAAGTTGTAGGCGTAGGTTTGCTGAGAGGAATGGAATTTATACTGGTGGTAAAGGCAGAAACCAATATTTCGGGACCAACAGAAATAGTGACAAAATCCCCAATGGCCTCAAGTGTAAAGATACACAGAAAAGAAAATTTAAGAGGTTAAAACTGACTATGGAGCTAAAGAGTCGCAATAAGAAGAAATCAATGAAACAAACACTTCAGCTTCAGGTACTTTTATCCCCTTACTGTTTTCCAAGTAGTTTCATAACTAATACCAGTTCTATGTATTAAATTATGCATACCTAATAATTCTCATAATTGTGTTATAGAATTGCAATGAAGCCCTTCAATCAGGAGAGGCAGGTGGCAGTAGTCATAGTGGAACAATCCCCTACCACGTGTTAGTGAATGTGAGTATTGTTGCATAACTATTTTTAGCACATTGCTTAACATTTGTTTTATGTTATTTCCCCCCCCCCCCCCCCCCCCCCCTTAAATGATAGGAGTGTATTGAATATAAACAAATAATACATGGAGAGAAATGATGGCATATCCTCATGAAAACAAAACATAGTCCTAGAAATGTTTCCCTCTCAAACACCTAAACTACTAAGCAATGGAAAGTTACAAAATGTCTTGGAGATGAACTCCCATCACATCTAAAACCTCCCATAAATTACATTTATCTAGATCCTTAGCTGCTTTTGCAATCTTATCATGCAATATGCTTGAACTTGTTTATAACATAGGTAACACCTTATTGCCAATGCAAAGGGTTGTTGTTGGAAGAATTCCTGAGTAATAATTGCTCTTTCCATAACTAAGATTGAACGAATAGATGATATAGCTCTACCCCCCCCCCCCTCCAACATAAGGCAGCCCAATCCACCTCTTCAATTTTCCTTGTTGCAGCTTCCCATGCTGCTTAACATGTTCATTATGGTTACAAGTTAATATGTGGTCAAATGTTTTACAACAGTTATTTTGTAGTGTTGTGAAATTCCAGTTGAATTTCTCAGTAAAGAAAGTTATGTGACGCCACCACAACGTGTAATGCATCACACAAGGTTTTCGCAACCGCCTGGTGAAGTAAGTACTCCATTAACTAACCAGGCAAGTTTACTGTTAAGGTGGAACCAACATATAAATTGCAATATACAAAGTTGCATAATTATTTAATTGATTGTTTATAATATAAAAGGAAAAATATAAAATGTTACAGACCTTTGTTGCTGATTTATGCAATTCCAATACCAATTTTTCACATGATGATTGCTTCAGTGATGGTCTCAGAAGTAATAAGGTACGTAGTTGTCCTCATCAACACAATTCGTACTAGTTTATTTTTTTTATTGAATTTTATTCTCTGTTGTCATGGTATCTAATTTGATTGCATTTTGTGGCATGATCATATTGAAAGATAGCATATTTAAACAATTGCGAGTCAAGTGTGAGACGAACGTCTCAAATGCCAATCGAGGAGATGAACTAACTAATGCAACTACTCTTTCATACTTGACAATCATTTCTGCTTGTTTTTCACATTGTTTTAACTTCTTTTGATTATTTAACTCTGCTTAATTGTTGTTGGCTTTTACAACAATATCGGGGGGCTGGGCAAATTTGTATAATTTTGTGTATTATGAAAATGCATAATAAGTGGTTTTGATCATTTATTATGAAATATTAACTCGACTTATGAGTTAAGTATTTGAATTGACGCAAATGCATTGAAAATATTTGCAAGGGTAAAATTAATAGAATACAAATGAAACAACATTGTGATCCACTTATGCAAATACATATGTAGCATCTATCCTATTAGTTATATACATATATTCGTTATAATTTATGTCATACATCAAAATAAATGTCTAATATAACTCTCAACAGATCAATTTATTCAAATACATATGTTCTATTTATCCTTATATTTTTATAGTTAATTTCGTTACCAGTTTATAGAAATCATCCCAATAAATTTGTAAGACAATTTCCAAGGCCCAAACGAAAATCATCCAAATATGTCTCATCAGATCTATTTATGCAAATACATATGTTTTGTTTATTCTTCAATTTTTATATCTAATTTCATTACCAGTTTATACAAATCATCCTAATTAATTTGTAAGATAATTTCCAAGACCCAAACGAAAATCATCCAAACTCTTATCAGATCTATTTATGCAAATACATATGTTATGTTTATCCTTCTATTTTTATATCTAATTTCGTTACCAGTTTATAGAGATCATCCCAATTAATTTGTAAGACAATTTTCAAGGCCGAAAGGAAACCATAATATAACTCTTAAGTGATCAATTTATGCAAATATATTTGTTTACTTTATCCTTATATTTTTATACATAATATCCTTAGTAATGTATAGAGAACATCCCATGGAGAGAAGTCCTACATTGTTGGAAGAGTGAGTAATAGTCTCTGCTCAGCACGATCAAGTCTACAACTGGAACGGTCGAACACCTGTAAAATAGAAGTAGGTCAGGCCAACGAACAAGTTCTATCCTACTACAATCCGAACAGAGACTCAATACACATATACATTCTAACCAACTCAACAATAACTAAACAGTCCATAGATATATATATATTCACAGTACAGGACTTTCACTGGACTACAGGCTCGTCTCAACCTGACTAGTAGGCACTATGCAAAGCGCACCTGAAGTGGGCATGACTACCTAGACCTAGCAGGGTACACATCAAACCATTGTAGCCAGTTATGCATCCCAATGCATATACGCTCCCTAACCGTCGACTCTGAGACTCAAGTTCATGTCAAAGTACCATAATAATATATCTAAAATTCGTTCATAACTATCCACAAGAAATCCAGTAAGTCGTTCAGCGTAATCAACTGCACAGACTTATATATATAAGGAGGATCTTATTTAATAACCTGTACCCTAATTCCAAGATAGGTAAGATTTAGCAATTTGAGCTAATCCAAACCTAGTATGTCACCGTCCCATACCGGTGCATACAATCTAATCCATCCAACAGTGATAAAGCATAAAGTCAAAGCATATACCAACTGATCCATAACATCCACAATTGATAACATAATAAATAAATATAAGCATCAATTATTCCATATCAAGCCTGCTAAAATTTCATAAATTAACAGTCTTAATCAAAACTACTCCGCAAAATACGTTAATTGATTCCACAGGTCCTATATGTAAACCAATTAACTCCAAGTAAGCATAAACCGAATATAAGAGTCACATGCTTAGTTTAATAACACTGTACATAATTAACTGTCAAACCATTACTAAGAATTGCTATCCTAAGATTTAAGCAATTTAAAGTACTATCCATCCGTAAACAGTAAACTAATTTAATTCCAAATAAGCATATTAGAAGCTAAATATTCCCACGCTTATTTTCCCAACACTAGAACATGATTAATAGAGAAATTATCACAGATAATTTATTTCCTAATATTTAAGAAAATTTAAATCCTTTCCAACCAAGAACAGTAAACTAGTTTAATTAACACTTGTCTACGGTTCAAAACCAAACTCCGGTTGAATTATTTTGGATCACCCTACTCTCTGAAATTTTAATAGGGCTTAGAACATCTCTAAATACTCTAATACAGCTTCCAACAGAATCTAAAAATCCCAAAATCCGAGTTCGGTAGCCTACACAATCGCAGAAAAACGGAAAAACTATCACCCGAGGGAAGAGCCTGCTCTTCCCATCTTGGATCTAGCTCTACTAGAAGAAGAGCCTGTTTCAAGACCCTTAGAGCTGGCTCTACTTAAAAGAAGAGCCTGCTCTTTGTCCGGAAGAGCCTACTCTATTAAATCTTGAGTCGTCTCTTCTCTGTTCTTCATCTCTTTCATGTTCGGCGTGTTTCTGATGAACTGTCTTTCTATCCTAGGGTTTTTAGATGTGTAAACTAAGTTTTAACATGTTCCAAAATCTATTATATTCATTGTTCAATTTTGAAAAACAATCAAAAAATGAATTTAGCAAAAAGGATTTAAATCGAACGATTTAAGCATTCTTGAACACTAACTGTTTTAACAACTCAACTTGCAAACTAAATTATTTCCAGTGTTCCTCCAACATATTATAGAACTAACTAAATTTATTATTCACTAATTTACATGAATTAACACAGAATTTACACCAGAAAGAATTTAAAACAAAACAATAAACACTTGTAAACACGTCCCATTTTTAAGCATCTAAACATGCAACCTAGTTTAATTTTTTATCCTTACTTAATCCTGGAGTTGTATTAGACATGCAAAGAACATGAGGCAAAGGGAAGGAGTTAGGATTAGAACTTGCCTTTGAGATTTCGGTTCAAAACCTCAGCATCGTCTTCCTAAATTCTCCGGTCGTCTTCCTAAATTCCCTGGCGACTCCTACTATCCTCTACTCCTCTGTTTCCTCTTTGGTTCAACACACGACCAAACACTCCTTTGCTATAGGTTTCCTTTCTGTTTTCCTCTTAAACCTCTCTCTGTTTCTCTCTACCTCCAACTACGGGAAAAAGGGTTCTAAAAACCCTTGCAGACACAAAGCTTATGTTTATATAGGCTTCTATAAAACCTAATCCTAATTCCGTCGGCTAACCTAATTACATAAAATGAAACCCTAATCTATATATGACACCTACAAAACATAAACTAACTAAGACACACAAGCCATTAAATAAAACACATCAATTTAACACCAATTAAATTTAATACAATTAAACAATAAATTTTAAAAAAACAATTACAATTAAACATATAGCCAGATATAAACATTTAATTTAAAATAAACAATTAAATAATTATAATAAATAATTAATTTAAATAAATACACATTTAACCAATTGGGCAAAAAACATAATTCAAAGAAAAATTAAATTTAAATTCCCCCTATATCATTTTGAAAATAAGGGGTATTACATTCTTCCCCCCAAACAAAAGGAATTTCGTCCTCTGAATTCACGAAATTCTGAATTCTTTCATTGCAAATTCATTTCCATTCCGTTGTGGACTCTGCCTCTGTGTATAGGCTCCACTGAATTCCCAAACCTAATAGAAAATTTATGGTTCCGTTATTTAAGAAATACCAAAAAAAAAACCACACTTATGTTGTATTACACAATAAGTTATCCTTACCCAAAATCCATACCAGAGGACAAATTCATAGTCCTCCAAGTTCCATTGAATATATGCACAAAATTCCTATGCATGCAGCGCTTAATAAGTTGGTAACGCTGAACAATAGGCTATGGCCTAAATTGATACACAAAATCCGTGAAAATTCAATTGAATACGTAAAACTGACCTTCCTCCATAGTAACACATTGCTTCCCATATAGAAGGCATCCCAACCAACCATTTCTGGATAGAAAACTCGAATGGACGAGTTCAACTATCTACAAAATTTGACTGCCACCTCCAAACCGCGTGCAATCCTCTACAAAAGAGAGTATGTCCCTCCGATGTATCCTTAAATAAAGTCAAGGGTATACCCCTCGCTTCCATGTCAGACCAACAAGTAAGAGATCTGTACTACGTAATATCCAAAACCGCAAACATTGTCACACGAACCTCCTTGTGCCAACAATAGCACATATTATAACTGAAAAGTGAAGTAACACCTTTAAATACCCATGCAAACCAAGAGTATATATCCTAAGCATATCCTCCATGATCAAATATAATATTGCGATCAAATCTCCCGTCTAAAGATGCGAAGCATAGTTGTTGTTCTAACACCTTCCAAAAATTCCTTCGATAGAGCACCGTGTAGCCACTCTAATGAATAACCACATGCTATAACTCCGTTATTAGTGCAATGTATACCTGATAAGGAACTCCCAAGTAAAGAAGTTATGTCCACTAGCGAACTTACGCTATCCACCACTTGTAGTCCATAAGAATTAAAATTCCAATCAATGTTGGTAATTTCTACAAACTATCCCTTCCTGATTAGTCCTACTCCCATTTTGATATAGGAAGTGGCTAAAACTCTCAATGATATCCAAGCATCATTTTTTATCCCTGCTAACAAGTAATACACTTGGAGACAGTTATGTACATGTCCTTATCCGTCACCAAGACTAACATTGTCCGTTGTGATGCAAATCATAACCATTTGACTATAAATTTTACATCTCAGTCTCTCCGACCTTCCTAGCATCATTACGACAAGCTACCAATCCTCATTTAGTACCCTAAGCTTGTCTGAGTAAGATACTACCTTCTCCAGGTTCAGCTCCAATATTCTAAGTTGACCTCTTCAATTACCTTGGTAACAGCAAGTGTTATTTATTTATTTTTTTTATACATGTGAAAACTCAACTGATTGCGCAATAACCACCAAAGATTCAACTACCATATCAGTTGATAAGATCATCCTCCTCCCCATTACTTCCACTAGACGAAACTTAATGCAAAGTGTGAATCACCACATCTATCCATCCAAGCCGTCTCGTGATCCGTGCTATTCGTATGAACTAATATCTTACCAGTTACAAAATAGACAAAGTAAAACTGATTTAATTTATCAGTCAAGCAACATCCTAACCAGAATCCTGACCTTTGTGTAGAATCAACAATCTCTCAACAAAATCCATGGAAATGACTCTGTCATCCCCACTATAGTATGAGAAATTGCTGCAAGGATCTAATGATCTTTGATGGTTCATCTGGATATCAAATAGATAAGTACCATCCTCAGTCTATGTTAGTCCGATAAGTACCTAAACCTGTACTAAATCCCCCTGCTGACTGGGAACAACGCTTGAAATTTCCAAGAAGATGTTCAGCAAAGTCAGTACCTTCGATATATCATTGTGGCGTTATGGTATATCAAACCAATCGTACTAGATTATTTGACTCATATCGCTGGTTGATAAGTGCCGAATATTGCATATTCAAGCGCCCTTATTTGCATTAGTTGAGTCCAGTTATTGATTATAACGTATAATTTAGCTTCATTCATTTATTTTATCTTTGTTCAGGTTGGTTCCCCTGAAAGTGATTAAAAGAAGCGGTTTTGACAATCTTCTGTTGAAATACGTGCGCCGTGCTGGGGAGTCATCTTCTGGACAGAACCTCTTGAGTTACAGTTTTTGTGAAGTTTATGGCTTAGTGTTCATAGTGGAGGCTGCGTCAACGCTCCGGCTCGAAGAGGCTTACGAGAAGCCTTGTTGTAGAGTTGCGGCTACAAAGTCTCGTGGGCGCCCGCCAAACTCCTCAACTCACTGCCTTGTTTCGCGAGGCCCTGTAAAGCCCCCACCAAGCTATCGCGGGCGCCCGCCGTGTCACCGCGGGTGCCCACCATTCACGCCAGTAGTTTCCCTCAGACTTTGAAAGCTTGTGGGTGCATGCCAGCTCTCCGCGGGCGTCCACGAATCTGCGGATGATAGTTACCTGCTCTGAATTTCCTGCTGATTTTGATCTCCTTTGCAGTTTTTGTGGTTCTAATTGCTCTAGGGTGGTTGGAGCTTGGGGAAGGGGGGATAGAAAGTAGAATTTTGGTAGATAAGGAGGGAGAGGCTTGTTTTTGGCAACATCTCACATTTTACATGAAGCTAGAGAGAGAAGTTGAGAGTTTTTAGGTGTTCTTGGAGCAAGGTGCAAAAATGGAGGGATCTTCTTCTTCTTCCTCTTCATTCTTTGTAGCAATGGGTAACTAAACCTCCATCTAGGGAGGTGATGGAACCTCTCATTGTAAGCATGTTCTAATTTTGATTCTATTTTAGGGAAAATAATGTATTTTTGTGGTGATTCTATAATCTAGAACTTATACTTGATGTAATGAACTGAAATTGATATAAATAATCATGTTGAATCTACTTTCTTGTCTTAGAATGTATGTTTTCATGGTTGTATGGTTTACATTTTCATGGTGACAATGAAGATGGGATTTTGGAATGGTTTTAATGGCATGTTGTTGAGAAATTTGATAGGCCATGGCTTGGGTTCTCCCTTTGATGTCTTATTCTTAATTTTTAGCCTCATGTGCTCTTATAATGTGATTGAAGGCTTTCTAATTTCTAGCTTAGTGAGCATGTATAAAACTACACCTTAGTTTAGGTAGTTGAGCATGTAAATCTTTGATAAATTATTCTTACCCATTGATTCCATGAATTTCTTGAAGATAATGTAGTAACCATGAGTAACTACTTATCATAGCCATTTATTTATGTTGTTTTTCACAAATGAATCATATTCTAGCATGTTTATATTGTAGGTGGTGAAGTCACTTCCCTAGTCCTCTTTACCTAGATCTTTTCTTTCTAAACTCCTAGCATTAGTGTTTTATGCATTTTTCAATTCCTAATTTAGTGACAAACCAACAAATCTCTATACCCCTTCATCATTCTAAAAATGATTCTAGACACCTTAGTTGCCATAAACTAGCAGTCCCAGTGGTTTGACTTACCTGACCAATAGCCCTATTTTACAATGATTTGTGCTATTGCAGAGGTTGATGTATAATTGACACACCGATCAATTTTTGGCACCGTTGCCGAGGACTACAAACGGTTTAGCAACCGAGGTTCTAGGGTTAACTTTGGTTTGATTGTTAATATCGTGATTTGTGAATATTTCTTGTGTAGTTTTGACCATCTTTGTGTTGTAAGTTGTTTGTGAGATTATAGGGACTTGATGCTCGCCGAGGGAATGCTAGCAAATTTGTAAGTCTAGAGGCCCCCAGGTAAGTTTTTCGACTCTCTAGTTTTGAATTTGTTAATATCTTGCATGTGTTAAATTTAGCAATAGTTAAGTTGTGAAGCCCTTGTCGAAGCTATTTTTCTATTCATTTTCAATTGCAAGCATCGGTCCTTGTTGTGGCCATTTAATTTCTGTCTTGATAATTAAGGAGAAAGGGAACATCGTATGTGGAGTTTATAATGATGAATTGTTGTGTTGATTGCATTATGTGTTGTTGATGTTTGGCTGTAGATCACTTTCCCTACCCACTATCGACTCACCAATTGATATAAATTCACTTGAAAGAACTCTTAGACGAAACCTTAGGGAATCTACTCATATAAGACAACTTGAAATTGAATTTAATACAATGGCGGATAATGAAGGAAATCCAGGGAATGAAGGGATTAATAATGATAGGTCCGAAATTCCAAATATGGTTGTCATGACTCTTCGGGACCACTTCATCCCTACCACTTATGCTTCCCCATCTTGCATAGTGATGCCAAATATTGAGGCCACTCAATATGAAATCAAATCTAGCAGAATTCAAATGTTTCCATCCTTCCATGGCTTTGATAATGAGGATCCCTATAAGCATCTTGATGAATTTCTTGAGATTTGCTCTACCATCAAAATGAGGGGTTTCCTCGAGAATGCACTCCATCTTCGTCTCTTTCCATTCTCCTTGAAAGATAGGGCAAAGTATTGGTTAAACTCCCTTGTTGCAAACTCCATTACTTCTTGGGCCCAGTTGCAACAAGAATTTCTCAAGAAATACTATCCGGTGAGTAAAACCAATCAGATGAGGCGCTCTATTCTTAGTTTTTCTCAAATTGATGGAGAACAACTCCATGAGACTTGGGAAAGATTACAAGATCTTCTTAGGAAATGTCCGCACCATCTAATTCCAAAATGGCAATTAGTGCAAGCCTTCTATGATGGTTTGACTGAACCACATAGACTTATGGTTGATTCTTCTTGTGGAGGGATGTTCATGTCAAAGAATACGGATGAGGCGTAGACTCTACTTGAGAATTTGGGTGAAAATTCACTTCAATATACTTCTCGTAGGGCCCTGACCTCAACCAATGCAAAGAACACCAACCCTTGTCAACCAAAAACAATGAGGGAAGAATCTTCTCAGGTGGATACCATAGCTCATAAATTTTATCAATTGATGGCACCACACCTTTTGCCCTCTTTGTCTCAAAATTCAGCAAGTGTTGTTTGCTCATCATGTGCTAGTCCATTCCACCTCTCGGAAGATTACCCCACACTGGAGCAATTTTCTAATCCCAATCAAGAGCAAGCAAATGACATGTTCTCAAGGCCCGGAAATAATCCATATTCCAATACCTACAATCCGGGTAGGAGAGATCATCTGAATTTTTTGTGGAGGCAACAAGCCCCACAAAATTCTCAATTTCAAAATTAAGGGCATCAAAATTAGCCCTCTTCTCAATTTCAAAATAGGAAATTTCAAGCCTCTTCAAGTTACCGTCCTCCATTCAATCCAAATGTCTCTAATCAACCCCATGTATTTCCAACTGATGAAATCGTGGCTGCAAACAAGCAAATGATGGAATCCTTGAATAAGCAAATAATCAGTTCCAACAAGCAACTCTTGACATCTTTGCAGCCCACTCTCCAAATGGTTCATTCTCATACTCAGTCTATAGCTAAACTTAATAATTAAGTGGGATAAATAGCAAACACCATGAACCAATTGCTTCAAAAGGACAAAGGTAAGCTTCCCGCTCAACCATTTGAGAATCCTAAAGGGATGCATGTGACTGATGAAACCCCTTCTCCGAGCGGGCCGAGTCATGAACATGTTCAAGCAATCACCACCCTTAGGAGTGGTAGGGTTGTTGACAACAAGGTTGATGGAAGCAAGGATGGCAAAAATTCTCTTTCAAAAAATCCAAATCCTAACTCTTCTAATCCAAATTCTGCTCATGAGAATCCCAAGCTTGTCAACCCAAATGTGGAAACTTCTTATGAGCCTAAAGCTTTGTTTCCTCAATGTCTCCAAGAGTCGACACATTTTAGGAATAAGAATTGCAAAATTCAAGACATGTGGGAAGTTTTCAAGCAAGTAAAGATCAACTTGCCTCTGTTAGATGTTATTAAGCAAATCCCTCCCTATGCAAAATTTCTCAAGGATTTGTGCACTCAAAAGCGCACTTCCAAAATCATTTGCCAAAGAAAGTAAGATTAACTGAGAATGTTAGTGCTATCATTCAGCACATCACTCTTCCCAAGTATAAGGATCCGGGTGCCCCCACAATCTCGTGTGTCATTGGTGACAACAAAATAGAGAGGGCCCTCCTTGATTTAGGAGCTAGTGTGAATTTAATTCCATACTCGGTTTACTTATACCTTGGGTTGGGAGATCTAAAGCCAACTTCCGTGGTCTTGGAACTTGCCGATAGATCGGTCAAGCATCCACGGGACATTCTTGAAGATATCATAATCAAAGTGGACAAATTCTATTTCCCGGTAGACTTTGTGGTTCTTGATACGGAACTGGTCCACGACCCAAAGAAGCATATTCCCGTGATCCTCGGTAGGCCATTCTTAGCCACGACTAATGCTTCCATTAATTGTCGAACCGGGGTGATAGACATTGCCTTCGGAAATATGCAAGTCAAACTTCATATTTTCTATGCAACTCAACATCCTTCCAACGAGGATGATTGTTTTCTCATTGATGTTGTCGATGAAGTGGTTGAAGAATCTCTCCTCTTCATTCTAGGCAAGGATCCTCTTGAAACTTGCATGTCTCACTTTGATTTCTCAAACTTTGATATTGATCAATCCATCCAAGAAGTCAATTCTTTACTTGATGTTGGTGCTATTATGGATGCTCCTCCTTAGAAAATTCCAAAAGAACCGCTTCCTCAACTTTCCATTACTCCTCCGGTCCCGTCGTTAAAATCTCCTCCACAACTTGAGCTAAAGCCACTCTCGACTCACCTCAAGTATGTGTTTCTTGGTGCGAATCAAACTCTTCCAGTCATCATCGCATCAGACCTTCTGAAGGATCAAGAAACCAGCCTTTTAGCGGTGCTTCACGAGCATAAAGAAGCTATTGGCTGGGCAGTGGCTGATTTAAAAAGAATTAACCCCTTTATTTGTATGCATCGCATTCATATGGAGGATGATGCAAAACCTACTAGAGAGGTCCAGTGCTGGTTGAATCCTAATATGAAAGAAGTGGTCATGAAAGAAGTGATCAAATTGTTAGATGCGAGAATCATCTACCCCATCTCTAATAGCAAGTGGGTAAGCCCCACTCAAGTTGTCCCCAAGAAATCTGGCCACACCATTGTTGAAAATTCAAAGGGTGAGCTCGTGCCACAACGAACCACCACCGGGTGGTGTGTGTGCATTGACTACCGAAAACTTAACTCTTCAACTAGGAAGGATCATTTTCCACTCCCATTCATTGATTAAATCTTAGAAAGATTAGCTGGCCAAAGCTATTATTATTTTCTTGACGGTTATTCTGGCTATAACCAAGTGGCAATCGCCCGCCAAGATCAAGAGAAAACAACTTTCACATGTCCCTTTGGAACTTTTGCTTATAGACGCATGCCTTTTGGGCTATACAATGTTTCGGCAACGTTTCAAAGGTGCATGATGCCCATATTTTCCGATATGGTTGAAAAGTTCTTGGAAGTTTTTATGGACGATTTTTTCCATTTTTGGCTCCTCCTTAGATTCATGCCTCCACAATTTATCTCTTGTACTCCAAAGATATAAGGAGATAAATTTAATTCTAAGTTGGGAGAAAAGCCATTTCATGGTCCAAGAAGGCATTATTCTAGGACATGTCATTTTTAAACGAGGAATTGAGGTGGACAAAGCCAACGTTGAGTTAATCTCTAATCTTCCTCCTCCAAATTCCATTCGTCAAATCCACTCATTCCTTGGCCATGCTGGATTCTATCGTCACTTCATCAAAGATTTTAGCAAAATCTCTCGGCCCTTGTGTAATCTTCTTGCCAAGGATGTTCCGTTCAATTTCGATGAAGCTTGTATGAAAGCTTTCATAAAACTTCGCACTCTTCTCTCATCCGCCCCAATCATGAAACCTCCTAATTGGTCTCTTCCATTTGAGACCATGTGTGATGCATCCGATTATGCGTTAGGTGCAGTTTTGGGCCAAGGTGTGGATAAACTTCCATACGTCATCTATTATTCTAGCAAGACATTCTCCGATGCCTAGTTAAATTAGACCACCACTGAAAAACAATTACTAGCTGTGGTGTATGCCTTGGTTAAATTCCGTTCCTATTTTCTTGGATCCAAGGTCATTGTCTTTTCGGATCATGCCGCTCTTAGGCACTTGCTCGCGAAAAAAGAGACTAAACCCCGCCTAATTCGATGGATACTCTTACTTTAAGAGTTTGACATTGAAATCTAGGACAAAAAGGGGACAGACAATGTTGTTGCCGATCATCTCTCTCACTTACTCATTGAAAAATCCTCTGAATTTGCTGCAGTCCGTGATTCCTTTCCGGATGAGCAACTTTTTCAGATTTCCTATTCAAGTCTCCCTTGGTTTGCGGACATTGTGAACTACCTAGCGGTAGGAAAAATTCCGTCCACTTGGTCCAAACAAGAAAAAAACCAGTTCTTTTCCCAAGTCAGCATTTCTTTTGGGAAGATCCGGAACTGTTTAAGTATTGCCCGGACCAAATCATTCGGTGAAGTATTCCCGAAACTGAGACCACAAGTGTTCTAAATTAGAACACTTACAAGACGCCCATTGGTCATTGAGACTAAACGATGCGCTTTGGGCTTACCGGACAGCTTACAAGACGCCCATTGGCATGTCGCTATATCGACTTGTTTTCGGAAAAGCATGTCATCTCCCTGTTGAGCTAGAGCATCATGCTTATTAGGCCATAAAAAGGCTCAACTTTGATCTCCAATAAGCCGGCTTTACTCGTGCATTACAACTAAATGAACTTTGTTGGTCCTATTATTGTAGGTCACAGTAACCACAAGCTTGGAGAAGCGTGCAATTTAGGCGAGGGCCAAGTTTTACATTTGTAAAAGCCACTACTACCTTTCACTATAAATATAGCTAGGGCGAGTAGGGATCGTCCCAAGGGATTGGAGTCGAAGTTGATTGTGGAATCGCTATTAGGGTTAGTAGGTCGAGTGATCAAACAATTGATTGGTTGGTTGATTAGATTAGAGAGTAACTAAATTAGACTAAGTAATTAAGTGCAATGGAGAGTAAGTAAGAGAGAGAGAAGAGTCTTGGGGTTTAGAGATCACCACCAAGCAATGCATTTCTATATTATTGACAAATGATTAATGAGGGCAATTAGGGTGTTGCAATATTGGTGTGCGTGTATTTGGTTGATTCAACAAGCAAGGATGACTAATTAAGCATACATTATCTAACCAACATGTGAAAAACACAATATATATAGCAATTAAGTATATATTGTCTAAATAGCATGTGAAAAGCACAACATATCTAGAAAATCATTGATCCTTTTCATTAGACTCACAATCCAAATACAACACAAGATTAGAGACATATGCTACTTGCATTCAAAAGTATGGAGCATCAAACAACTACCATGGATTGTCTTCCCATCTAACATTACACTATCACTAAACTACAATTAAGCCATTGAAATTAAACTAATTTAGCTAAGAAAGAGACACAATCCATCAAGATATGAGCATGAACCATTTAGAGAATCACAAGAACATTCCTTTAAGCACTATGTTTTGACAACCTCTAAATTTATGGCATCAATACACATAGACATGCATCAACAACACAAAATCTAGAAATAAGCACATGAACATCTATTCTAACATACTTAGACATATGGATAGAATAAAATGATCAATTGAAAGCATTAAACCACATAAATCATTGAATAAACAAGATCTATATATATCAAAGTGTCAAAACATTAATTACAACACTAATCCCTCAATAATACACAAGATTAAGATATAGAAAGCATGCTTGGGGCTAACTCTAGCCCCAAGAGGATGTCTAGCCACTCATGGTGAGGATGCTCCAACCCTCAAGGGCTAACTCCATGGTTGAAATCTGCTCCTTGTTGATGAAGATCTCCAATGGTGTCTCTAGCCTCCTCCTCCTCTAAGCTTCCTCTTCAAGAGATAATATGAAAATAATGTTGGCTCCTTTTGAAAAAACAATCCTTATCGTTATATAGGTAGGTCAAAATGACACCCAAAATGAGCTGGGGTCGTGCACACAATATTCCCTAATGATTGGATAAATGACAACTTTCAATGAGATAAAATTTTAACTTTGTCACACTGGAAGAAGTGAGATCGATCGAAAGTAAGTGAGATCGATCGAACTTAGGCTGGATCGATCTAACGGGCCGAGCTTTTTGGAAAAAGACAAATCTAAGATATTTATGGGAAATATTTATGGGAAAAGGACAAAAGTAGTTAGTGGGTGGCATAGCTGTAGATAGGATCAATCATTTGGATAAGGACAAAGGTGTTCGATCAATCGAAGAATGATGTTGGATCGATTGAACTTTTGGACTTAAGTGCTTTGGGTCAAGGCTTGGATCTATCTTAAAGTGCTGAGATCGATCAATGTTCGATCGATCGAACCTTGGACCTGGATCGATCGAACTTGCGGCTTTGCTTCTTTCTTTCTTCACTTTGCTCCTTTCTTTGTTTAATCTCATAATTGCTTCAATTAAGCTCTTATTTGGCTGAGTTAGCTTATTTTTGGGATAAGTGCCTGAAAATGGAAATAATATGAAATTAATCTAAAACGGTAAAGTAAGATAGATAAAGGTACTAGAATGCCTAAGCTTAAGGGGTTTAAGTACGCATTTTTTAGTATTCATCACACCCCCAAACTTAAATATTGCTAGTTTCTAGCATTGAACCAGAAAGTAAAGGAATAAAATGAACAACTATACAACTATAAACTAGAAAACAATAAATGGATAACGCCACTTTCGTAGGGAGCACGATTGCATTTAGCATATGAAACAAGCGTTTTAAACCCCTAGGTTACCCCTAGTGGACGAGTGAAGTCTCGTGAGGGTTTCCAGAAATGGTACCCACAAACATTAAGCTCATTTTTTCAAAAGAAGTACCAATATTGCAAACAAGCATTGGAAGAAAACTACCTCAAGTTTGCAATTTTTCAACCTTTTCCAAACAATCTCTCAAAATCTCAACATCAAGCAAGCAAGTATGGTCCTCCACACATCAAGAAAATGATCATGCAAATCAAAACAACTCTAGAATTCTTTTGAGTGGACCGACATCAATGTGTTGCTATCTAAGCCAACTAAAGAATTAATCACATCCTTACCCTTAAACTAGCACACAAATCTAGTATCGATCATCAAGACAAAAAATGGACCTTTTATTAAAGCTTTATTGTTCTAGGTGCGCTTATTCTTTTCACTCGTTTTTTTTTTTTTTTTTTTTTTTAGAGGATCAAAGATGGAAGCATAGTGCAATGTATTGATCTATTAAGCTTTCTAGCGATTCATGAGGTCGAACGTTAGGTCAATGACTCCCAAACTAGACGACTTTAGGGTACTAGGTGTTCAAACAACCCTACGGACTTAGAAGCTTAAATCAACTTTGCTACAAATCAAGACAACAACCATCTAATCATTTCCCACTTCTCAATTGTTGAGAGAAGTCCTCACTTTTTTTATTTTTTATTTTTTATTTTTTTATTAAACAATTATTAACCTAGAGTTTGGGCCCTCCACCTTTCGACGTGAGAAGTTCAGTGCTTGATGAGGCTAGAATCCCGGCTACTTAGTGAAAAGGGGTTGTTATCCACCTTTATCAAGAATGAAATCTTTCAATGCACTACTAGCTCAATTGGGATATAACCAATTGAATAATCAACAAAGCATGTACCCCACAAATGAATGTTAGTGTGTGCCTGTGCTAGTGTAGAATCCTAGAATGAATCTCAAAACAATCTCAAAATTAGGATGATGTGGACCATAAGTGCAAGCAAGATATCAATCCTTCAAAAAATTTACTCCTAAATGGCATTCATAAGGCATATAAGGAGTATTGGACTCTCAAGTTAAGTAATTTTTAAATTTTAAGCAATATAGTCCTCAAAAGATCAAAATTATAGCTAGGTGTGGACCAATCATAGAAATATCCCTCAAATACACGAGTCATGCCAAAATTTTAAAATTTTGAATTTAAAACCATCACTGTAGAGCACCATTCCCCCCAAACTTAAATAGCACAATGTCCTCAATGTGCAAGAGAACAAAGGAAAGAGTATACCAGTGCAACTAAGCAAGAATGATCAGGACTGAAGTGTCCGAAGTGGGTGGCATTGCCCCCCCAAACTTGGGATGAACTGTGGTCCTAAAAATTGGCACTTAGATAAACGCATCAGAAAACAAAATGGGGTAATCAGTGCACAGTGGTCATACAAGTGTAAATGGGATAAACAGATAATGAAATGAGAGAGGTATAAGGGTGGTCCTGGAAATTGGGTAGCACTTTTTCACTAAAGTCACTGTGATGCACCTGATGGAGTTAAAAGGGCAGATGTATCAATAAAAGCATACAACATCCATCATTGAGAAAAATAACAATAAAGTGTAATACATCGATTGTCAAAGCCGACAGACCCGGCTACAAAAATAATAATATCACAAGTGTAGCAGACACAGAACATAGATAGAGAGCATAAAAAGATAAAGAGACTGGAAGTCTTAGGTAGAGGGAGCTCCACGGATCTCCCTGGCTAAGTCATCAATGGCAGTCAAGATCTCCGTACGGAGGCGAGAAATGTTAGCTCGGATGGCAGCCATCACATTCAGACGAAGGGTACTAATGTCAGCTCTAAGAGTAACCAACATATCCTCCAAACTCTGGAGGTGCTCCTCTAAGTGACATATCTGGTCATGAGCCTCAGGTGTGGCTAAAGTGGAAGAATTGTTATTCTTAGTCATGGTCTACAAAAAGGAAATCTTGCAATGGGATTAAGTGCTAGAATAATGAATTAAAGGCATAATAGCAACATGTTTGTCAAATAAGATAGACAAAATAGAGATGACATGAATCTATACAAGTGATGGGATATGAAACATTCTAAGCAATATAAGTTTGAATTGCTTCCAATGTGGAATATCACAGGCATTGGGCATAAATATGATAGCATGAAGTGAATACCAGATGAATGAAGCGTGTATGTGAAATTTGATCGATTATAAAAGAAGTGAGATCGATCTCATAGATTCGATCGATTGAAAACACAAGTTCGATCTATCGAACTGTGTTCTGTGAAAAACAGGGAGTCACAGATCTGTGACTGTGGAAGTAAGGGACCCACATGAACATGTTTGAGGGCCCAGGTACACAACAAACATCAATTCCAACCACCTAGAATGGTCCACACTCCCAAAAATCAGAAAAACTCATGACAATGGGCATGGCATAAAGATGGGTATAGACATATATATACGAAAGACTTAAAGCTTCATCCATGGCCACTAATCTTCATGAAAATTCAAACAAATCAGAAAATGAAAGCATATTGTTAACAAAGCAAGGTGTGAAAACAGCTCTAGGGTCTTGGATCTTACCTTGAATCGAAAAGATGAGGGATGGACTGTGAAAAGGAGGAAGATCCAAGAAGAAAGAGAATGAAATAGTATCATTAATTCTGTTTAAAGACTATTGCTCATTAGTTCGATCGATTGAAAGGTAGTGTTGGATCGATCGAACTTTCTCTCTCTCAAAATAAAGTCAAAATAAAGTCAGAATAATGAAATGCAAAACCAAGATCGATCGAAATAATAATTCAATTGATCCAGCAGAGGCAAGAGTATGCAGGTTTTTGGTTCAGAAAATGGCTAAGTGCTGGAACTTGAGATCGATCTAACCTTAAAGTTGGATCGATCAAAGATTTTTTTTAGATCGATCATGAAATGAGTTCGAACGATGGGACCGAGAGCTGATTTTGGATGCAGGTGGATGCAGGTCGAAAATTTTTCTAAGTGTTAAGTCCTGAGATCGATCGAACCTGGAAGTTGGATTGATCGAAGATGTCTGATCAATCTAAGAATGAGTTCAAACTATGGGACCGAGAGCTGTTTTTGGATGTAGGTGGATGCAGGTCGAAATTTTTTCTAAGTGTTGAGTGCAATCCACAGTTCGATCGATCGAACTCCAATGTGAGATCGATCAAACTTTGCCAAATGCTCAATTATGACATAAAAGCTTATGCAATCCTCACCAAAGTTCCTTGCAATGCATGTGAGAACCAAAAATAGGTATCTAGACTTCACAAGGAATAGAATGAAAGATAGAAATAGGGGAGGAATTTGACACCCTACGAATGTCTTTGCTAGTCTTTAATGTCTCTAGCAAGACGTTGGGCTCTTTTAGCCCAGATCAAAGATCTTGTGATGCATCCCCTCCTTGTTGGGGTGATGAGTACTTTGAACTTTTCCTAACAAACAGTTCTTTGAAGAACTCGTTGGATTAAGCTGAAAAGGAGTCCTTGGTTCCTTGTCAATGCAATGTTCTATGTGCTCATACAACGGGTCAACTAAATATGCAGCTTCAAAATGTCTTTGAAAGACTTGACCATCGATGTAAGGTTTCAACCTCTGCCCATTAACCTTAAAAATGTTTCCCTTTTTCAAACTTTTGATTTCAACCGCCCCATGAGGTACAACAGAGATGATTTCATAAGGACCTTCCCATTTAGTTCTCAATTTCCCAGGAAAGAGTTTAAGTCTAGAGTTGAAAAGCCAAGCTTTTTGACCGGGTTCCAAAGTCTTTTTCACAATATGCTTGTCATGAAAGGTTTAAGTTCTCTTTTTGTAGAGTTTGGCATTGTCATAGGCATTGTGTCTCAATTCTTCTAACTCACTCAATTGAAGAAGCCTATTCTCTCCGGCTTTATCAAGGTCAAAATTGAGCTTTTTAACCGCCCAAAAGGTTTTCTGTTCTAAATCAACCGGGAGATGACAAGGCTTTCCATATACAAGCCTATTAGGAGACATGCCAATGGGGGTCTTATATGCCGTCCGATAAGCCCACAAAGCATCATTTAACTTCCTTGACCAATCCTTTCGGGTAGTGTTAACCGTTTTCTTAAGAATATGCTTAATTTCCCAGTTAGACACTTCAACTTGCCCACTTGTTTGAGGATGGTAGGGAGGGGCTACCTTATGAGTGACGGAGTGTAATACCCCTAATTTTAAACAGACAGTTCTGGAATTTAATTATTGTATTTAATTGCATTTTATTTTATCATTGTATTTAATTATTTTATTGGATTATTTGCTTGATAATTGATTATCTGCTTATTTGTCCTTTTATTTGAATTAATTGTTTTCTTTTATTAATATTATTGTTTTTGTTATTGGATTATTTTGAATTGGGTTAAGTTAAATGTTAATTTATTTTAGATTAGGATTATATTTCTGTGGAAGTTATTTAAATGTTAAATTATATAATTAAGTTAATTTACGTATATGTCAGTTAGGGTTGGAGTTACTGTACCCGACCTAGGTTGTATTAAGTCGCCGTGTATTGTAACTTGGACAATTTCATGGGCCGACTAAGGGTTTGCATTAGGGCTCTAGCTATATACGGATTAGGGTTGGAGAATTAAGCCTATAAATATATTTCTTCATGTGGGTTTAGGGTTTAGCAAACAAACATCACACAACCTGCATTCACGTATCAGGTTTTCAGAGAGGGAAAAACAGAGAGTTGTAGAGAGTTTCAGAGAGAACCTTTAGGGATTGAAGGAAGAATTCAAGGAGAAGGTTGGGGATTGAATTAGGAGCAGCAGAGGGAGTTAAGACAACCATCGTTGCCAGAGTTGACAGGGGTCTGCAGTTCCACAGTCTGAAATTAAAGGCAAGTTTCTGTTCCGCTCTATTCTCTTTAATCTGTGTTCTGTAAATGCTTAGTAAGACTCCAGGAATTAAAATCAGACTTAATTGCATCTTTTCTACATCTGTAATTAGTGTTTAATTGCATGAAAGTAAATCTGTTAATAGTTGTTTAAAAAGTCAATCTGAAACTTAACTGCCGTTGTGAAACAACTTATGTTTTAAATGCAATTTGTGTTTTAAATTCATGTCTTGATTTAATATCATTGTGTATGACTAATCTGGAAGAGGATGGGACTTTCAAACATGGATAAAACTAAGTTCAGAGATTTGAATTCACCGGAGTCAGAGAAGACGAGAGGAGAACAGGCTAAAGCTCTTAGGGGTGAGAGCGGGCTCAGAAAAACGGAAGGAGCCTGCTCACACAAAGCTAGAGCCGGCTCTCTAGGGTTGAGAACCGGCTCTCAACAACCTAGAGCCGGCTCCCAAGGGTGGGGAGCCCGCTCTCCTTGCCCAAAGAGCAGGTTCTTCAATTTTTAGAGCCTGCTCTCTCCTATTTGTGCGTCTATTTTGGATTATAAGGATTGTTTGGTTAGGACTGATTTTTTAAAGCTATGTTAAAGCTACTGGAGGGTGAATTTCACTGATAAAAACTTGTAAAACAATAGTGAAACATTAATTTATAAATTGATTTAATCAAGGAATAACATTCAGTTAGGAAAACTAGTAACCTTCACACTGTCTGGTGGGTTTTATATTACTGGAATTTGGCAGAGTGTATTTATATAATTTAATTATGTATAGTCATATATTTTTCCAGCGTAATAAGTATAGTGAATTAATTATGTTTAACTATACTTGGGTTGGATTTACATTGGATACTCAAACGGTTGAGTTGTATCGTTTTATTGACTGATTTAGACAATAAACTATGTATTGGACTGTGGAATTTCTGTATTATATAATTTACTGTTTTATTGTATTTATACAGAAGTATAAGAATAGTAAGTGCGTGAAACTATCTGTTCTTGATTTGGAATGAATTGATAGGGTTGTTTATAAACTCTATCAATCTAAGGATTTTGTGGAGGATTGGAATACTACGACTTGTATTAGCATTTTAAAAGATTAAAATGTGATATTTGGATTCTGTAATAATTCTTATTGTCTTGGTATATGTTTTAAATGGTATTGATACATATTATAGATAATAGTTGATGATTATTTAATGTTGTTATCAACTATGGTAACCGGAGGATGGTATATACCGGTATGGGACGGTGACATACTAGGTATGAACTAGATCAAACACTAAGTTCTATCTAATTTGGATTAAGGTATGGATTAACCATATGGGTTAAGTCCATCACCTACATGGGTCATATCAATTGAGAATTGAATGAACTACTATGGGTTCAGGATGGATTTGTTATACAATATATCAAACTGTTACAAAGTTGGATGGTATTTTGTATTAGGAGGAGTATGGATTTTATATATGTATTTTATGGTACTATGGTATGAGTTTGAGTCTCAGGACCATAGTTAGGGCGCGTATATTGCCAAGGATAGATAACTGGACATAGGTGTTGTTCTCTGGTAGGTCTAGGTACTCATGCCCACCTTAGGGTGCGTATTTGCATGTTGCCTTCTATTCAGGCTGAGACAAACCTATTGGACTAGCGAGCGTCCTATTAGTGTGTACTATATAGATATGGACTACTCTAGATATTGTTGAGTCTTCTTAGGATGTATCTGCGTATCAGATTACTGTTTGGATTGTAGTAGATCAGGACTTGCATGTGGGCCTGACCCACTCCTTTATTTTTCAGGTGTTCGTTAGTTCTAGGGTTAGAGCTTGGACGTGCAGAGCCGATACAGCTATTCATTCCTCCCACTACATAGGGATCTACTTTATGTTAGTTTTAGTTTTATTTCTGTTATTTCAGTTTCGGATTAAGAAGTTTAATAAGGGGTCTAATTGATGGATTCCCAAGTTGTAAACTGATGGAGTTTTAGAGTTTGGGTTTGATGGATTTGAATAATTATAATATTTTGTGGATTCTACTTTTAGTTCCTTTCAGCTTCTATTATTTTTATTTCTTAAATCAATTTTGTATTCCGTGTTTGATTTAAAATATTAATTGTTTGATATCCCTCGGGTTTGGGCCTGGGCCTGATCAACCCGTATCTCGGATCCAAGGGGTATCACAGTTGGTATCAGAGCACTCCAGGTTCAAGTGTTTCTAGGATTCTATCGTATAAGACTTCCGCGTAGCGTTCTCTATTGTTTAGAGCTTAAGTTTAGGATTCATTGTATTCTTTTACGGTCCTACTAAGTTGTACTGATGTCTGTTTTCTGTGTTAACAGCATGGTTAACGCAAGAACTAGACGGAACAATCAGCAGCGAAAGGAAGAGGCACGTAGGCAGCAGGATCTCCTACGGCGTCAGCAGATGGAGGAGGAGGTTCAGCAGACTCCAGATCAGGGCAGGGATCTAGAGATTCCTCCTCACCTCAATGACTTTGTTGCTCGGGCTATAGAAGCCAGGATAACAGCTGCACTACGGAATCAACCACCGGTTCAGCAAACACCTGTTCCAGCACTGGTTATTCAGACTAATACTTGGGAGACGGCTAAGAGTTCTTTCACAAAGGGGAGTCCACCTGTGTTTTTAGGCTCCACCGATGTGAAAGTAGCTCACCAATGGAAACAGGATATAGAGCGACATCTTCGACTGGTTCAGTGCACGGACGTTCAGAAGTAGATGCTTGCTACTTTCAAACTGGTTAGGGATGCACTACAGTGGTGGGAGTCAGTTACCACCGTAGAGGAGAGGATGAGTTTGACTTATGAGCAGTTCAGTACTCGCTTTGATGAGAAGTACTTTCCCTATGCAGTTAGGGCGATTATGAAGACTGAATTTCTTAGTCTGCAGCAAGGGAACATGACGGTGGCAGAGTATGAGCAGCAGTTCACGCGTCTGTCTCTTTTTGCTCCAGAGGAGGTGGATATAGAGGAAAAGAAGCGTAATAGTTTTCTCAAGGGGTTGATGTGGTCCATCAAGCGAGCTATTACAGGGAGTCCAGCTTACACTACCTATGCTCAGGTGGTGGACGCCGCTTTACAGCAGTATCAGTTGACCGTGGATATCAGACAGGCTAAGGGTGAGAAGCGGAGTGACAGAGACTCTGCTAACCAGTCAGCTGAGAAAGGGAATGGGAATGGACACTGACAGAATGACAAGGGAAGATTCCAGGGACATCAGTCTTGGAAGAAGCACAAGAGTGGTTCAGATGCACACAGGAATGGGGCACCTATTCAGAGGCAACAGAATGGGGGACCACAGGCAGGACAGGGTCAGCCACAGGCTAACCGACAGAGGAGGCCATTTGGTACTTTCTAGGGTAGTTGTTACACTTGTGGAGAGTATGGTCATACCACCAGGCAGTGTCCTAAAACAGGACAGGGATAGGGACAGGGACAGGGACAGGGACAGGGATAGTATGTGCAGCAGGGACAGAGGGCGCCAGTGCCTCTACCAGCTCCACAGATTCAGGGACAGACACATCTGACTTTACCGGCACCGCCGCAGACTCAAGGACAGGCACCACAGTTGCACTATGGCAGGGTGTATAACCCCATGCCATAGGATGTTCAGGCACCTCAAACTATTGAGGGTAAGTTTCCTATTCATGGTTTGCATGGACGTGTTTTATTTGATATAGGTGCTACACACTCATTTGTAGCTAGGACTTTTGCTGCTTTATCTGGGATGAGGACGAGGTTATGCACTAGACCTTAGGGTATTTCTACACCATTGGGTGATACAGCTATTATACATGAGAGTGATGGGCCTGTGACATTAGATATTAGCAGACTCAGATTTCTAGCCAATCTACTGGTCCTGGACATGCACACTTATGATGTGATACTTGGGATGGATTGGTTATCTCACTACCATGCTCAAGTTAATTGTTTTGATAGGTCTATTAATTTTACCATACCTGGTCAGGACATGTACATTGTCGCTATGCCGCGATTTAGTGGGGACACTAGCACCTATTTGTTCCATATGGAGGAGGAAACGGAGGGGGAAATTACTGTATCATTGGATGATATACCGATTGTACAGGATTTTTCGGATGTATTTCAGGAGATTCCAGGGTTGCCACCTAGTCGCGAGATTGACTTAGCTCCAGGCACTACGCCTATTGCTAGGGCACCATACAGGATGGCACTAGTGGAGATGAGAGAGCTGAGGGATCAGATTCAGTAGTTACTTAGCCAGGGTTTCATTCGTCGGAGTACTTTACCCTGGGGAGCACCAGTTTTGTTTGTGAAGAAGAAGGATGGTTCGCTTCGCCTGTGTATTGATTACAGGGAGTTGAACAAGGTTACTATTTGTAACAAGTACCCTCTACCCAGGATCGATGATTTGTTTGATCAGTTAAGGGGAGCCACATATTTCTCCAAGATTGATCTACGTTCTGGGTATCATCAGCTAAGGGTTAGGGAGCAAGATATTCCTAAAACAGCATTTCTCACGAGATATGGTTCTTATGAGTTTCGGGTCATGCCATTTGGGACGACTAATGCACCTGCAATGTTCATGGACTTAATGAACAGAGTCTTCCGAGCTTATTTGGATCAGTTTGTCATTGTCTTTATTGATGATATCTTGATCTATTCTTGGTCAGAGGACGATCATGCGAGACATCTTCGCATAGTGTTGCAGACACTTCGTGAGCACCAGTTGTATGCCAAATTCGAGAAGTGTGAATTTTGGCAGCGAGAAGTGAAGTTTCTGGGTCACGTGGTGTCAGAAAGAGGGATAGCAATCGATCCAGCCAAGGTTTCGGCCGTGGTTAAGTGGGGACAGCCTACTTCGCCTACTGAGATTCGGAGTTTTCTCGGTTTGGCAGGATATTATCGAAGGTTCATTCAAGGGTTCTCTAAGATTGCGGGGCTACTCACCCATCTGACGAAGAAGGGTGTACAGTTTTTGTGGGATGAGCACTGTCAGCGGGCTTTTGAGGAGCTCAAAAAGAAGTTAACTTCTGCACCGGTTCTTGCTACTCCACAGAGTGGGATCGAGTATCTTGTTTACACGGATGCTTCGTTACAGGGTCTTGGATGTGTCTTGATGTAGGAGGAACGACTGATTTCTTATGGATCTCGGAAGCTTAAGCCTCATGAGCTGAACTACCCAACACATGATTTGGAGTTGGCAGCTGTGGTTTTTGCTTTGCGCATTTGGAGGCATTATCTGTTGGGTGAGTCCTTCAGATTATTTAGTGATCACAAGAGTTTACAGTACTTGTTTACTCAGAGGGAGCTGAATATGAGACAGCGCAGATGGTTGGAGTTTGTCAAAGACTATCATTTTTCTATACAGTACCATCCAGGGAAAGCGAATGTGGTGGCGGATGCACTCAGTCGCCGACCTGTTGGTAGCCTTTCTGTTTTATTCACCACTGAGTGGAATTCTTTGAGGAATGTGGATGAGTTGTCGGATGCTTTTATGGCATGCATGGTAGTTACGCCTTCTATCATTCGTAAGGTTTTACAGGCACAACTCACGAATCAGCAGTGTATCAATAAGGTTGCAGAGATAGCTTCTGGGGAAGTTCCATTTTACTATGTTGGGACTGATGGGGGCTTGCGATACAAGGGACGTTTAGTGGTACCTTCTACTGATGATTTAAGGAAGGACGTGATGACTGAGACTCATCATTCTGAGTTTTCTGTTCATCCCGGAGGAGACAAGATGTATCAGGATATGAAGCGGCAGTTTTGGTAGGCAGGTATGAAGAGGGATATTGCTTTATTTGTCTCTCGGTGTAGTACTTGTCAGATGGTCAAGATTGATCATCAGAGACCGCCAGGAGCTCTACAGCCATTACCAATACCGGAGTGGAAATGGGAGAGCATCTCTATGGATTTTGTGGAGGGATTACCCAATTCATACAAGGGTCATAACTCTATTTGGGTTATTGTGGATAGGTTGACGAAGTCAGCTCACTTCTTGCCTATTTGCACTGACTATACTTCAGAGCAGTTGGCGAGGCTTTACATTTCCGAGGTTGTGAAGTTACACGGTATTCCGTTGTCAATTATATTAGACAGGGATTCAAGTTTTGTGTCTGGATTTTGGAAGAGTTTTCAGCAGGCTTTGGGTACAGAGTTGCATCTTAGCACTGCTTATCATCCTCAGACTGACGGACAAACTGAGAGGGTAAATCAGATCATGGAGGATATGCTTCGATCCTGTGTTCTTGATTTCAAGGGCCACTAGGAGGAGTACTTGCCACTTGTGGAATTCGTGTATAATAATAGTTTCCAGAAGACTATTGGTATGGCACCATTTGAGGCGTGTCGATCGCCTGTTTGTTGGATGGAGGTTGGAGAGAGCACATTCTTGGGTCCTGAGTTTATTAAGGATACTTCTGAGAAAGTTGCTCTTATTCGGGATCGCATGAGTACCGCTCAGAGTAGGCAGAAGAGTTATGCGGATCGGCGTACTCATGCTTTGGAATTTAGGGTTGGAGATCAGGTTCTACTCAAAGTGTCACCTATGAAAGGTGTTATGCGCTTTGGGAAGAAAGGGAAGTTGTCACCATGATTTTTTGGTCCATTCATGATCACGGATCGTGTTGGAGCGGTTGCTTATAGGTTGGCACGTCCGGATAATTTGGATCGCGTGCACAACGTGTTTCATGTTTCCATGTTGCGGAAATTTATGCGAGATGAGGATCGGTACCAGCATATCGATATAGGGGAGATTGAGTTGCAGCCGGATGCAACTTATGTGGAGCCACCATGTCGTATTGTCGACCGTCGGGATCAGATCCTTCATAATAAGGTTATTCCTTTAGTTCGTGTGCAGTGGAGTCATCACAATGAGGCTGAATCCACTTAGGAACAGGAGGATGTCATTCGCTCGCAGTTTCTTGGATTACTGGAAGAAGGTAAGAGCGAATTCCGAGGACGGAATTCCTTTTGTTAGGGGGGAAGAATGTAATACCCCTAATTTTAAACGGACAATTCTGGAATTTAATTATTGTATTTAATTGCATTTTATTTTATCATTGTATTTAATTATTTTATTGGATTATTTGCTTGATAATTGATTATCTGCTTGTTTGTCCTTTTATTTGAATTAATTGTTTTCTTTTATTAATATTATTGTTTTTGTTATTGGATTATTTTGAATTGGGTTAAGTTAAATGTTAATTTATTTTAGATTAGGTTTATATTTCTGTGGAAGTTATTTAAATGTTAAATTATATAATTAAGTTGATTTACGTATATGTCAGTTAGGGTTGGAGTAACTGTAGCCGACCTAGGTTGTATTAAGTCGCCGTGTATTGTAACTTGGACAATTGCATGGGCCGACTAAGGGTTTGCATTAGGGCTCTAGCTATATACGGATTAGGGTTGGAGAATTAAGCCTATAAATATATTTCTTCATGTGGGTTTAGGGTTTAGCAAACAAACATCACACAACCTACATTCACGTATCAGGTTTTCAGAGAGGGAAAAATAGAGAGTTGTAGAGAGTTTCAGAGAGAACCTTTGGGGATTGAAGGAAGAATTCAAGGAGAAGGTTGGGGATTGAATTAGGAGCAGCAGAGGGAGTTAAGACAACCATCGTTGCCGGAGTTGGCAGGGGTCTGCAGTTCCACAGTCTGAAACTGAAGGCAAGTTTCTGTTCCGCTCTATTCTCTTTAATCTGTGTTCAGTACATGCTTAGCAAGACTCTAAGAATTAAAATCAGACTTAATTACATCTTTTCTGCATCTGTAATTAGTGTTTAATTGCATGAAAGTAAATCTGTTAATAGTTGTTTAAAAATTCAATCTGAAACTTACCTGCCGTTGTGAAACAACTAATGTTTTAAATGCAATTTGTGTTTTAAATTCATGTCTTGATTTAATATCATTGTGTATGACTAATCTGGAAGAGGATGGGACTTTTAAACATGGATAAAACTAAGTTCAGAGATTTGAATTCACCGGAGTCAGAGAAGACGAGAGGAGAACAGGCTACGGCTCTTAGGGGTGAGAGCAGGCTCAGAAAAACGAAAGGAACCTGCTCACATAAAGCTAGAGCCGGCTCTCTAGGGTTGAGAGCCGGCTCTCAACAACTTAGAGCTGGCTCCCAAGGGTGGGGAGCCGGCTCTCCTTGCCCAAAGAGCAGGCTCTTCAATTTTTAGAGCCTACTCTCTCCTATTTGTGCGTCTATTTTGGATTTTAAGGATTGTTTGGTTAGGACTGATTTTTTAAAGCTATCTTAAAGCTACTGGAGGGTGAATTTCACTGATAAAAACTTGTAAAACAATAGTGAAACATTAATTTATAAATTGATTTAATCAAGGAATAACATTCAGTTAGGAAAACTAGTAACTTTCACACTGTCTGGTGGGTTTTATATTACTGGAATTTGGCAGAGTGTATTTATATAATTTAATTATGTATAATCATATATTTTTCCAGCGTAATAAGTATAGTGAATTAATTATGTTTAACTATACTTGGGTTGGATTTACATTGGATACTCAAACGGTTGTAGTTGTATCGTTTTATTGACTGATTTAGACAATAAACTATGTATTGGACTGTGGAATTTCTGTATTATATAATTTACTGTTTTATTGTATTTATCCGGAAGTATAAGAATAGTAAGTGCGTGAAACTATCTGTTCTTGATTTGGAATGAATTGATAGGGTTGTTTATAAACTCTATCAATCTACGGATTTTGTGGAGGATTGGAATACTGCGACTTGTATTAGCATTTTAAAAGATTAAAATGTGATATTTGGATTCTGTAATAATTCTTATTGTCTTGGTATATGTTTTAAATGGTATTGATACATATTATGGATAATAGTTGATGATTATTTAATGTTGTTATCAATTATGGTAACCGGACGATGGTATGTACCGGTATGGGACGATGACATACTAGGTATGAACTAGATCAAACACTAAGTTCTATCTAATTTGGATTAAGGTATGGATTAACCATATGGGTTAAGTCCATCACCTACTTGGGTCATATCAATTGAGAATTGAATGAACTACTATGGGTTCAGGATGGATTTGTTATACAATATATCAAACTGTTACAAAGTTGGATGGTATTTTGTATTAGGAGGAGTATGGATTTTATATATGTATTTTATGGTACTATGGTATGAGTTTAAGTCTTAAGACCATAGTTAGGGTGCGTATATTGCCTAGGATGGATAACTGGACATAGGTGTTGTCCCCTGGTAGGTCTAGGTACTCATGCCCACCTTAGGGTGCGTATTCGCATGTTGCCTTCTATTCAGGCTGAGACAAACCTATTGGACTAGCGAGCATCCTATTAGTGTGTACTATATAGATATGGACTACTCTAGATATTGTTGAGTCTTCCTAGGATGTATCTGCGTATCGGATTACTATTTGGATTGTAGTAGATCAGGACTTGCATGTGGGCTTGACCCACTCCTTTATTTTTCAGGTGTTCGTCAGTTCCAGGGTTAGAGCTTGGACGTGCAGAGCCGATACAGCTACTCATTCCTCCCACTACGTAGGGATCTACTTTATGTTAGCTTTAGTTTTATTTCTGTTATTTCAGTTTCGGATTGAGAAGTTTAATAAGGGGTCCAATTGTTGGATTCCCAAGTTGTAAACTGATGGAGTTTTGGAGTTTGGGTTTGATGGATTTTAATAATTATAATATTTTACAGATTCTACTTTTAGTTCCTTTCAGCTTCTATTATTTTTATTTCTTAAATCAATTTTGTATTCTGTGTTTGATTTAAAATATTAATTGTTTGATATCCCTCGGGTTTGGGCCTGGGCCTGATCAACCCGTGTCTCGGATCCGAGGGGTATCACACGGAGTACTTAAGAAATAAGTGCCTCAAGAATTGATTGCAAAAATGTTTTCCCCCATCACTTATTATAGCCCTTGGCATACCAAAACGAGCAAAGATATTGGATTTGATGAATTGAATGACCACAAAGTGGTCATTCGTTTTGGTAACACATGTTTTCACCCATTTGGAAACATAATCAACGGCAAGAATAATGTATTGAAAACCATAGGACATAAGAAATGGACCCATAAAATCAATGCCCCATATATCAAAGATCTCAACAACAAGTATATTGGTCAGGGGCATCATACTAGACATTGTTCCCATCTTTTGACATCTCTGACATGATTTGCAAAAATTGTAGGCATCTCTATGAATAGTGGGCCAAAAGTGCCCACTTTGAAGAACCTTCAAGGCGGTCTTCTTTGCACTAAAATGCCCACCACATGCGAGAGTGTGACAAAACACTAGGACACTTGGAATCTCACTCTCTGGAATGCATCTTCTCACAATTTGATCTGGACAATATCGGTATAGGACAGGGTCCTCCCAATAGTAATTCCGGATATTGGCGAAGAAATGATTCTTTTCGTTCTTCGACCAAGAAGTTGGTAGCTTGCCTACTGCCAAATAATTCACAATGTCGGCAAACCAAGGCATTTTCCCATTGGAAATTTGAAAGAGTTGTTCATCCGGATATGAGTCATAAATTGGTATACTAGGGAAAGGCTCTATCGATAACCTAAAAAGATGATCGGCAACCACATTCTCAGTGCCTTTCTTGTCCTTGATTTCAAAATCAAATTCCTGAAGAAGCAAAATCCATCTAATTAGCCTAGGTTTTGTTTCCCTTTTTGTCAATAGATGCCTCAAGGCGGCATGATCAGAATAAACGATAACCTTGGACCCTAAGAGATAGGAACGAAATTTATCAAGAGCATATACTACGGCAAGTAATTCCTTCTCGGTAATGGAGTAATTCAATTGAGCTCTCGAGAAAGTTTTACTTGCATAGTATATGGCATAAGGAAGCTTACCCACTCTTTGTCCCAAAACTGCCCCCATGGCATAATCAGAAGCATCACACATGATTTCAAATGGCAATGACCAATTGGGAGGTTGCATAATAGGAGCAGATGATTATAATTCATGCAATTTATGAAAAGTGTTTAGGCATGCTTGATCAAAGACGAAAGGAGTTTCCTTGGCAAGAAGATTGCACAAAGGTCGAGCAATTTTGCTAAAGTCCTTGATGAAACGGCGATAGAAGCCAGCATGACCTAGAAAGGAGCGAACTTCTCTCACCGTTGAAGGTGGAGGTAATTCAAAAATGAGCTCAACTTTTGCCTTATCTACCTCAATCCCCCTCTCAGAGATGACATGACCTAAAATAATGCCTTCTTGAACCATGAAATGACTCTTTTCCCAACTAAGAACAAGGTTTGTCTCTCGACATCTTTTAAGCACCAAATCTAGATTTTTAAGGCATGCATCAAATGAGGACCCAAAAACAGAAAAATCATCTATGAAGACCTCTAGATACTCTTCCACCATGTCCTAGAAAATTGACATCATACACATTTGGAATGTGGCAGGTGCATTGCACAAACCGAAAGGCATCCGTCTATAAGCAAATGTGCCGAATGGACATGTAAATGTGGTTTTCTCTTGGTCTAATGGGTCAAGGGCTACTTGATTATACCCCGAATAGCCATCAAGGAAGCAATAATATTGTTGCCCGGCCAATCTTTCTAGAATTTGATCAATGAATGGCAAAGGAAAGTGATCCTTTGTAGTGGCGGCATTTAATTTATGGTAATCAATGCATACACGCCATGAATTGGCGGTACGCTTAGAGATTTCCTCACCCTTTGCATTTTTAACCACCGTAATCCCCGATTTTTTGGGAACTACTTGAGTTGGACTCACCCACTTGCTATCGGAGATTGGATAAATGATTCTGGCATCTAAAAGTTTAACTACTTCTTTCTTGACTACCTCCTTCATGTTTGGATTAAGTCTCCTTTGGGCGTCCCTAAAGGGTTTTGTCTCATCTTCCATAAGTATGCGATGCATGCAAATAGAAGGATCAATTCCGTTAAGATCTACCACACTCCATCCTATGGCTTCCTTATTTTCTTTAAGCACACTTAAGAGTGCCTCTTCTTGATCTTTTTCAAGACTTGAAGAAATGATAACCGGAAGAGTCTCTTTTAGACCTAAGAATACATACTTGAGAGTGGAAGGTAGAGTTTTAAGCTTAAGAGTTAGTGGAGAGATTAAAGATGAGACTGGTGGAGTGCTAGAGAGTGGAGGAAGGGGTTCTATTGGAGTTCTCCAAGATGGACAATCTAAGCTTGCAACCGATTCCATGAGATTGCTTACTTCATTCATTGATTTTTCATCATCAAATCCACAATTTCCATACATTTCAAGAAGACAAGAAGCAAGAGGATCATCAGATAAAAGAGATAAAAGACTATCCTCAATCGGTTGCTTCATAATCATTGTTGGAATTGACTACGCAACAACCTCATCTAACACATCAATAAGACAACACTCTTCTTCATCTGTGGGATGTCGACTTGCATGGAAAACATTGAGTTTGACCATCATATTACCAAAAGAAAGATCCATGATCCCGGATCTACAATTAATTGTTGCATTTGCGGTGGTAAGGAATAGTCTTCCCAAGATGATTGGGATATGGGTGGAAGGATTGGCAACCGGCTCGGTATCAAGAACTACAAAATCAACCGGAAAGTAGAATTTATCCACTTTTACAAGGATGTCCTCTACCATACCCCTAGGTGTTTTGACGGATCTATCGACCATTTGAAGTACCACCGAGGTTGGCTTTAAATCATTCAACCCTAATTGGACATATACGAAGTAAGGAATCAAGTTGACACTTGCACCTAAGTCAAGAAGAGCTCTACGAATTTCATGTGTTCCAATTACATAAGAAATAGTCGGAGCACCGGGATCTTTGAACTTAAGTGGAGTGTTTTGTTGAAGAATGGAGCTCACTTGTTCCGTGAGGAACACTTTTTAGGGCTTGGATCCTTGCTCTTCCTCTTTTGTGTGCAAAGATCTTTCAAGAATTTTGCATAAAGTGGGATTTGCTTAATGGCATCTAAAAGAGGAAGATTAATGTTGACTTGCTTAAAAACTTCCATCATGTCATGTGTTTTCCCTTCTTGCCTCCCTAAAGGTGAAGTTTCTCTTAAAGCATAAGGGAATGGAGCTTTTGGCTCACAAGACTTTGTAATTTGAAAGGATGATGGAGAAGATTGAGAATTTCGGTTAGGAACAGTTTCATTCAAGGAAGTAGGAGTGAGATTGGGAATTGGATGGGTGACAACTTTAGGTTGCACCGATTCACTATCTTCCTTCAGTAGTTTAACCCTATTATCCACTTGCTTGCCACTTCTCAAAGTGGTGATGGCTTGCGCTTGAGCTTGGGAAGAACACCCAATGTAGGGTTTACTTCCACACAAAATTAGGCCTTTGGATTCCTCTCGGGTTGACTAGGTAATTTCCCAACCTCTCTTGCATTCAATGCAATAGCTATAATCCCGATTTGGGATTCAAGCTTTGAAATTAATTGAGAATGGGAATGCAACAAGTTGGTATTCATTTCTAAGCTATCCAAAGCTACCAAAACCTTATCTTCAAATGTTGAATTGCTAGAGAATGCATGAGGATAATGAGTGTCAACTTGGGAGTCATACATTTGAGGATGTGAAAAGTGGTTCATTCTTTGGTGATGAGAAGAAGAATCAATTCCTTGGGACCCTCCATTCCTCTTATGAGGTGGAATGTATTTACTTTGAAAATTTTTGATTGGGTAAGGACTGGGACTCTCATTCCATTTTGAAACATATGCACTTGAATAAGGTCGAGCAAATATAGTATTAACTTATTCAAAATGTTCATTAAACACATGTCCATGGGGACAATTGGAAGTAGTATGTAGAACACTTGAACATGTCATGCAAGGCTCATAAGATTGAGAAAAATGATGAAGAGGGAATGAATTGGTAGCCGGTCTTTGACTTAACAAGAATTGATCAAGTTTTTGAGAAAGAGTTTTAACTTCGGTTACAATTTCCCTTGAACATTCAATTTGGTAAACTTTTTCACTTTCCTCCTTAAAATGATGATCGAACCGAGAAATGTAATGTTTGTGCAAAGAATTCTCACTCATTCTCTCAAAAAGGTGCCAAATGTCATCTTCATGTTTCCCAAAATATGAGCCTCCACATGAGGTATCAACAATGTCCTTTTGCATATCGGATAGGCTTTCATAGAAGTATTGGACCACTTGCAATTTTGGAATGCCATAATGTGGATATTTTCTTAGCAAGTCATCCAATCTCTCCCAAGCCTCATGCAACAACTCTCCTTCCCTTTGAGAAAATTCTCTAATTGAAGCACACATCACATTGGTCAAACTTATGGGGTAAATTTTTTTAAAAAACTCATTTTGCATTTGCGCTAAAGATGTGATTGAATTTACCTTTAAAGTATTGAACCAATGCTTTGCTTTGTTTTTAAGTGTGAAAAGGAAAAGGTGTAGTTTAAGAACTTCCTCTGGGACATTCATGTACCTCACGGTGGAACATAGTTCAAGAAATTCATTAAGATGCCTATATGGTTCCTCTTCATCTAAGCCATAAAAGAGTGGACACATTTGAATGGTCTCGGGCTTGATTTCATATTGATTAGCCTCAAAATTAGGTAACACAATGCAAGTAGGTGTATGGTATGCATGAAGATTATAATGATCACGAAGGACCATTGGAGGAATTGGAGCTTGGACTCCAGGGCCATGTTGATTAAGTGGTGGGTTTTGCATGAAACGTGGGTCTAAGTAACCACGATTACCCTCTAGATTTTCCATGTGAATGCCTAGCATGAATGGTATAGCGAGGTTTACACAAGACTACAAATGACACACAAATCACCACAAAACAAGCAAGCACTCCCCCTTTGCAACAAGCCAACCATCAACAAACTTCCTCCACATACATTGTAACCACACTTCCATGCTTGAACAACATGCAAAGAAAAGTAAATTGCCTCCACGCGGGCTCACGATCTATCTAAGAATTTAAAAACTTGCCTCCACGAGGGCCGACGATTTAACTAAGGGATTGAGTAAAGAAAGTCTCAGAAAGGTCCTTTAGCACTTGAACTCCAAATTTAAAGCTAAGCTTGGCAATTTTTAAGTTTTTAGCATTTTTCCTTTCTTTGCTTAGCTTATTTACTTAGATGTTCCTTTGTTTGCCTTTTTGCTCAAATGCTACTTGTCAAATATGAACAAACACAATAAGTAACCAAAAGAAAAATGAAACAAGTAAAGACACGATCAAAAGAGTACTAATTCCTAATTGATTCCACAACTACGACGTTGCCTAATCCCAGGCAACGGCGCCAAAAACTTGTTGGTCCTATTATTGTAGGTCGCAGTGACCACAAGCTTGGAGAAGCGTGTAATTTAGGCGAGGGCCAAGTTTTACATTTGTAAAAGCCACTACTACCTTCCACTATAAATGTAGCTAGGGCGAGTAGGGATCGTTCCAAGGGATTGGAGTCGGAGTTGATTGTGGAATCGCTATTAGGGTTAGTAGGTCGAGTGATCAAACAATTGATTGGTTGGTTGATTATATTAGAGAGCAACTAAATTAGACTAAGTAATTGAGTGCAATGGAGAGTAAGTAAGAGAAAGAGAAGAGTCTTGGGGTTTAGAGATCACCACCAAGCAATGCATTTCTATATTATTGATAAATGATTAATGAGGGTAATTAGGATGTTGCAATATTGGTGTGCATGTATTTGGTTGATTCAACAAGCAAGGATGACTAATTAAGCATACATTATCTAACCAACATGTGAAAAACACAATATATCTAGCAATTAAGTATATATTGTCTAATAGCATGTGAAAAGCACAACATATCTAGCAAATCATTGATCCTTTTCATTAAGCTCACAATCCAAATACAACACAAGATTAGAGACATATGCTACTTGCATTCAAAAGTATGGAGCATCAAACAACTAGTATGGATTGTCTTCCCATCTAACATTATACTATCATTAAACTACAATTAAGCCATTGAAATTAAACTAATTTAGCTAAGAAGGAGACACAATCCATCAAGATATGAGCATGAACCATCTAGAGAATCACAAGAACATTCCTTTAAGCACTATGCTTTGACAACCTCTAAATTTATGGCATCAATACACATAGACATGCATCAACAACACAAAATCTAGAAATAAGCACATAAACATCTATTTTAACATACTTAGACATATGGATAGAATGAAATGATCAATTGAAAGCATTAAACCACATAAATCATTGAATAAACAAAATCTATATATATCAAAGTGTCAAAACATTAATTACAACACCAATCCCTCAATAATACACAAGATTAAGATATAGAAAGCATGCTTGGGGCTAACTCTAGCCCCAAGAGGATGTCTAGCCACTCATGGTGAGGATGCTCCAACCCTCAAGGGCTAACTCCATGGTTGAAATCTGCTCCTTGTTGATGAAGATCTCCAATGGTGTCTTTAGCCTCCTCCTCCTCTAAGCTTCCTCTCCAAGAGATGATATGAAAGTAATGTTGGCTCCCTTTGAAAAAACAATCCTTATCTTTATATAGGTAGGTCAAAATGACATCCAAAATGAGCTGGGGTTGTGCACACAATATTCCCTAATGATTGGATAAAGGACAACTTTCAATGAGATGAAATTTTAACTTTTTCGCACTGGAGGAAGTTCGATCGATCGAAAGTAAGTGAGATCGATTGAACTTAGGTTGGATCGATCCAACCGGCTGAGCTTTTTGGAAAGAGACAAATCCGAGATATTTATGGAAAATATTTATGGGAAAAGGACAAAAGTGGTTAGTGGGTGGTATAGCTGTGGATAGGATCAATCATTTGGATAAGGACAAAGGTGTTCGATCGATCGAATAATGATGTTGGATCAATCGAACTTTTGGACTTAAGTGCTTTGGGTCAAGGCTTGGATCTATCTTGAAGTGCTGAGATTGATCAATGTTCGATCAATCGAACCTTGGACTTGGATCGATCGAACTTGCTGCTTTGCTTCATTTTGCTTCTTTCTTTCTTCACTTTGCTCCTTTCTTTGTTTAATCTTAGAGTTGCTTCAATTAAGCTCTTAATTAGCTGAGTTAGCTTATTTTCGGGGTAAGTGCCTGAAAATGAAAATAATACGAAATCAATCTAAAACGGTAAAGTAAGATAGATAAAGGTACTAGAATGCCTAAGCTTAAGGGGTTTAAATACGCACTTTTCAATGCTCATCAAACTTGAGGAAATTCGCAATGATGCATATGAAAGTGCCAAAATCTATAAGGCAAAGACCAAAGCATTCCATGACGAGTATATTGTCAACAAGTCTTTTGCCCCTGGACAAAAAGTCTGGCTTTTCAATTCCCACTTGAAACTCTTTCCCGGCAAACTCCGGTCACGGTGGGATGGTCCATATATCATCACTTCCGTCTTTCCTCATGGTGCAGTCGAACTCCAAGATCCTACCGACGGATCTCTCTCTAAGGTTAATGGCCAATGGCTTAAACCTTACATTAACGGCATAGTCCCTATTCGCAAAGTAGAGAAAGTCCAACTGATAGACCCGATTTACGAGGACTAGTGTGCGCTGTTACTTTGTCTAGCTATCGACATTAAATTTAGCACTCATAGGAAGCAATTCTTCCAATTTTCAAGCGTCCTTCTTCCAAGTGCCTAGTTCCACGAATTTTCCAGAAATTCATTACGTTTAACCAAAAATGTGCATTCTTCCGGATTGGTTCATTGAGTCTTCCGGCAGTTACATTTGGTTTTCTTCCTCATTTTCAGGTCTTCGTACCATTTCTGGACAAATTTAAGGTCAACTAAGCATTTGTTCCGTCTAATCCAAAGTTTAATTGCCATATGGATTTAGTGCTTTTCTCTTGGGCCATTAAGTGCCAAATCCGGACTCACTGTCTCTTTGCGGTAGCCAGGACCCTTCGTGATTCAAAATTCATAGTTATGTTGCTCGTTGTCACTTTCCCGGGCATTGCACGCTAAGCTTGGCTACTAAGGAAGCATCTGCAGAAGGCCCGCGGGCGCCCACAAAAGTGTCCAATAGCATGCCAATCTTCGCAGGGTCCCACTGTTCTTCGTGGGCCCTAGCCACTCCTCTCACGGGCCCCCGCCGTTTCTTGCTAGGCCCCGCCAAACTGTCCAGTAGTCCCCATCGCTCCGCGGGCGCCCGCGACTCCTCTTCAGCCTATTTTAAATGGTTTTCAAACCCATTTTATTCTTTTAAATCCTCTTTTCTCTCGACTCTCGCCCCCAACCCTCCTATTGCCCTCTCTCCCATCTTCCATAACCTTCCATCTCCTTCAAATCTTTCTTTTTCCTATCATCCTCTTCCATCCTCCATCATCATCTTCCATCATCCAAGAGCATAAGGGGATTTTGTCCTCCACTTTGGGTAAGTCTTTCTCCCTTTCTTTTTCTTTAAATTTTCGCACTAAAGAGGATGGGATTCTAGTTGTGGAGGATTGGTGATTGTTGGGTATTGCTTGCATGTCCATTACAGGTTAGAATTTTGGGATTTTTGCATGCCTAACCTCACTTTGCCAATCTTCTCATTTCTAATGCACACCAGGTGTTCGCTAAAAGTCCTGAAGCAATTCTCTTCCATCCAATGGCTTCTAAAGTGGCATCTAAGCACGCTAGATCATCTGCGAGGCCTTCCAATGTGCCCCCAACTCCTAATTGGGCTGAATGGCCCATCGATCCCGAAGCAAAGTCCGCTATAAAAGATGGTTTTAAACACAATCATGAAATGGCTTGGGCGGTCCGCGAATTGAAGACGCGTGGTCTTGAAGCTCTCTTCAAACCACGTGCTCATTCTTTTTACCCACGAGTGGTCCGTCTTTTCTATGCCAACATGTCCTATTCATGTGAGGAACCGGACAAAATCAAAACCACCATTGATGACTTTGAGTATGAGTTCACTCTTGATGATTTTGCTTTGGACATGAACTGTCCGTTGACTTTGTCGGAGGCCAAAAATGGCTTGCCTTTATGTGTGGAATTTCCGAATCAGTACACAATGCCGGACATTGTGCACGAGATTTGCCACAATCAGTATACTGGCAATCGCACCACCAGCACAAACAAGTCTTTCTTGCCATACCGGCTATGGTTTCTTGACTCGGTGCTCATCAAGAACGTCCTACCCGTCCCGGGCCATTCCGAGCAAAAGGGGGAATTTTTGAAAGCCCTTTACTCCGCTAAGACGGGGTACTTGTTTTGCGTCCCACAGCTCATCTGGGACCAGTTTCTTAAAGTCTATAATGAGCTGCTTGTAGCAAGGTCTAGCACCGCCACCACTTGGGCATTCCCATTTCCATACTTGATTACAAGGTTACTTAAGAATGCCAACTTCAAAGCACCCCGTGGTGAGGAGAAAGAGAATATCGTCTTTGATTTCAACCTTGGGGTTTGGAAGTCGAGCACGGTTCAGCTCAAGACGTCCTGCCAAGCGTGCATTGGGGACGAGTTGGACTGGGGTGCACCGGCTCCCCTTGTTGCTCCTGTACCTCATATTCATGATGCCCCTCCCGCCCGCTCCAACTGCCCTTTTTTCTCCACCATAGGATGTCATGACTTACGCCAATTATCTTGCCCTGAATGCTCGTCTCGATGCATTTGACTTGCTCCTTGACACCATAGAGGGCTCTGCTAAGGCAACACAGGACATGATCCAGCTTTTGATTGACTGTGCACCCGGTGCACTTGGTGGTTCCTCCTCCACTCCGATAATGGAGTGATTTTTATGTTTTCTGTTTTATTTCCCTATTTCAGCAGTACTATTTTAGACTTCTTTTGGGCTGCGTTTGGCATTTATTTTCTGGTTTCTTTTAAACTTATAACTGCATCTCTTTTGCTATTTTGCATGGATATTAGCTTTGAAATAAATTGCAGTTATTTTTAGTGATTTTTGCATTCATATGATTCTTGCTCTGTATAGATACTTCTGACAGGTTTTTGAATTCAAGTTTAGGGGACTGCTCATGGAATTCACGAAGTGGCCTATTTTTGCACCACCACTCCACTCCTCTTACACTTGGTACTATTGTTCTTGTCCCCCTTTTCATCATTCATTACTTATGCTTTGTCTTCTCACATTGAGGACAATGTGACCTTCAAGTTTAGGGGTGCATGTTATTACATTTCTGATGATTTTTGCTCATTTTTTATGCTCGTAAGTTAATAAAATCATATTGTTAAAAGTAATGATAGTGTAATCAGGGAACTTTTTGAAGGATAAAGCATGTGTTTAATACTTTGTGTATAGAAGCCAAGATAATTTTTGAAAATAAAGAAAATTTTGAAATAAGCATGTTAATTCACATCGGGTTGTATAAACACTTCAATTAAAATTTCATCGGATTTCATACTCTTTTACGCTTCACATTGCACATAGCACATCGGAAACTTAATTGTGAGGCATGCAACCCAATTAACCTTGACCAAGACTCAGTTGATCTGAATTAATGACGCTAATGAATGGATAACCTTGGCGTTTAAAAAATAAAAAATAAAAAATAAATTTTCAATGACCAGTTTGAGTTCATAGCCTTTCCAACTCGAGTTATTAAGCCTTAGGAGTGTTTCTACACTTAGCACCCTAAAGCCATCTAGTTTGGGAGTTGTTGGCCTAACATTTGCTACATGGGTTGGTTAGAAAGCCTAAAGAACTTAGACATTGCACGGTTATTCAAAAATAAATAAATTTGGTTCATCGAAGTTCATAGCCTTTCCAACTCAAGTTTTTAAGCCCTAGGAATGTTTCTACATTTAGCACCCTAAAGCCATCTGGCTTGGGAGTTGTTGGCCTAACACTTGCTACATGGGTTGGTTAGAAAGCTTAAGGGATTTTGGCATTGCATGACCATAGTATGTTTTCTTTTATGTTGATCAATAAAATTTTCAATAAGCAATAAAAGTTGTATAGTGAATAAAGTTATGCCTTGGGGACCTCATTTAGAAGGAGATTCAATGGTTTGAAAATGTGTTTTTGAGATTGGCAAAAGAGGGTAAAACCCGCATATTGGGAATCCGGCTTACTTTTACTGAAGTTAGAGTTCATATTATTCAAGAGATGACAATTGAGGTGTTTATATAGACTATGATGATTAATGCATAAAAGTTGGAATATATTTTACCATTTTGTTTATCAAGGCTTCATATATGTAAGGTAGTCTGTTTAATGAAACTTCCTCCAATTTTCTCTTGTTCCAAGTTACATTTGAGCTTCATAGATAAATTTCTTGTTTCATGATTAATGCATGTTGTCAGCATTTCATTGGTTGTCATTTTTGTTAAAGTTCTTTATTTTGTTTTGCTAAGGGACTAGCAAAATGTAAGTTTAGGGGTGTGATAAGCGCCGAATATTGCATATTCAAGCGCCCTTATTTGTATTAATTGAGTCTAGTTATTGATTATAACGTATAATTTAGCTTCATTCGTTTATTTTGTCTTTGTTCAGGTTGGTTCCCCTGAAAGTGATTAAAAGAAGCGGTTTTGACAATCTTCTATTGAAATACGTGCGCCGTGCCGGGGAGTCATCTTCTGGACCAAACCTTTTGAGTCACCGTTTTTGTGAAGTTCGTGGCTTAGTGTTCATATTGGAGGCCGCGTCAATGCTCCAGCTCGAAGAGGCTTACGAGTAGCCTTGTTGTAGAGTTGCAGCTGCAAAGTCTCGAGGGTGCCCGCCAAACTCCTCAACTCACTGCCTTGTTTCGCGAAGCCCCGCAGAGCCCTCGCCAAGCCATCGTAGGCGCCCGCCGCGCCACCGTGGGCGCCAGTCGTTCACGCTAGTAGTTTTCCTCGGACTTTGAAAGCCCGTGGGCGCCCGCCAGCTCTCCGCGGGCACCCGCGAATCTACGGATGACAGTTACCTGTTCCGAATTTCCTACTGATTTTGGCTTCTTTGCAGTTTTTGTGGTTCTAATTACTCTAGGGTGGTTGGAGCTCGGGGGAGGGGGGATATAAAGTAGATTTTTGGTAGATAAGGAGAGAAAGGCTTGTTTTTGGCAACATCTCACATTTTACATGAAGCTAGAGAGAGAAGTTGAGAGTTTTTGGGTGTTCTTGGAGCAAGGTGCAAAAATGGAGGGATCTTCTTCTTCTTCCTCTTCCTCTTCATTCTTTGCAGTAATGGGTAACTAAACCTCCATCTAGGGAGGTGATGGAACCCCTCATTGTAAGCATGTTCTAATTTTGATTCTATTTTGGGGAAAATAATGTGTTTTTGTGGTGATTCCATAATCTAGAACTTATACTTGATGTAATGAACTGAAATTGATATAAATGATCATGTTGAATCTACTTTCTTGTCTTAGAATGTATGTTTTCATGGTTGTATGGTTTACATTTTCATGGTGACAATGAAGATGAGATTTTAGAATGGTTTTAATGGCATGTTGTTGAGAAATTTGATAGGCCTTGGCTTGGGTTCTCCCTTTGATGGCTTATTCTTAATTTTTAGCCTCATGTGCTCTTATCATGTGATTGAAGGCTTGATAATTTCTAGCTTAGTGAGCATGTATAAAACTACACCTTAGTTTAGATAGTTGAGCATGTAAATCTTTGATAAATTATTCTTGCCCATTAATTCCATGAATTTCTTGAAGATAATGTAGTAACCATGAGTAACTACTTATCATAGCCATTTATTTATGTTGTTTTTCCCAAATGAATAAAATTCTAGCATGTTTATATTGTAGGTGGTGAAGTCACTTCCCTAGTCCTCTCCACCTAGATTTTTCTTTCTAAACTCCTAGCATTAGTGTTTTATGCATTTTTTAATTCCTAATTTTAGTGACAAACCAACAAACCTCTATACCCCTTCATCATTCTAAAAATAATTCTAGACACCTAAGTTGCCATAAACTAGCAGTCCCAGTGGTTCGACTTACCCAACCAATAGCCCTATTTTACAATGATTTGTGCTATTGCAAAGGTTGATGTATAATTGACACACCGATCACTGGTTCTAATTATTCCATCCCAAAAACATACCATAATTACGCATGTCTAGGTTCAATAGATTAGCTAGACTTATTTACATCTACCAAATCCTATGACCACATGCTCACAATCCTAACGTATATAACACTATTCCTCTAAACAGTTGTTAGTTTATCACACACTTATGTCCCCAACTAAACCACATTCCCAATCCTAAATACTTGACGAAAAAAAAAAAACACAAAAGATACATACAATACAATAAAACATAATCCTACCTAAAACATCGTTCTTCTTAGAAAAGAAAGTCTCTTTTGGGAATCAACCTGATTAGATTGGTTCACAATTTCCTTTTATAGTTTCATAAGTAATTATCCAACCTCGAGACATATGCTCAAACCATAACTCAAAACAAAATCCACTTGCCTAAGCAAAAACCAAAGGCTTAACCCTCCTCCTCCTTGCATGTGGAATGCAAACCGTCCCACCTAGCTTTATAAAGCAACTCAGAACGTCCCCACCTAATCACTATACCCTCCGGAACATGATATAAATTCATTGTTTCGTTCCGCTAAGAACTCTATCCAATTCTTGAACCCTTGAAGAGTTCTTTTATCTACCTCTTTTTAAGAGTAATCCAAAATTTTGACTATATGTAGGATGATTCCACACCAACTCTACTAGTATCATTCACTGTACTACTAGCAAATAAGATCACCCTTGTGTGATCCTTCATCTTCAAGTTTCATTATCCTTTTCCTTAGATACATTGAAATCCCCTCCATTAGGATCTCTTTACAGACTCCTATTCCTCGTTTGTCTTCTCTATAAGAAAAACTGAAGTCGTGTTAGTCCCGTTATGCGGTGACCCAAAACACACTCCTAAATCCTTCCTTGGCTTATACTTTTAAAAGAAGCGCCAACCGGAACAAAACCTTTGATCCCAAGTTCTGCTTCAATCAAAGAACTCGATAACGTACTCATTTACTCCTTTGGGTCCGTATCGCTTTCGCCTTAGACCCCATCCTCCTCCTAGTGTCAATCATTCCATAACTATGAAATATGATTGACATCTGCTCCTCCTAACGAACCGTAAAAGAGTACAACAAATCCTAATATGGCTCTAAGTTTTAAGAGACGCAATGCAAAACTTATATAACGAAAGACACTCCTAAAGACACTAGAACCTGGAGTGCTCTGATACCAACTGTGATACCCCCAGACCTCCAGATGCGGGTTGGCCAGGCTCATGCTCGATTACCCGAGGATATCAAACCAATTAGCAATAAATGAACACAAAATATAATTAAGATAAAACAGAAATAAATAAAAACGCTGAGAGAGCTAAAACGATAAACCAAACACTTATATTGATAAACAAAATCGTCTAATACAAATCATTCTCCATCTTATACAACTCGGGAATCCATCCTGGTGGATCCCTAATAAAAATCCAAACTGAAATGAAAAATACCAAAGGACATCCAAAGCTAAACCACGGAGAGAAGTCCTACATCATCGGAAAAGTGAGTAATAGTCTCTAGTCAGCACGATCAAGTCTATGACTGGAACGGTCGAACACTTGTAAAATAGAAGTGGGTCAGGCCCACGAACAAGTTATATCCTACTACAATCCGAACAGAGACTCGATACGCATATACATTCTAACCAACTCAACAATAACTAAATAATCCGTAGATATATATATATATTCACACTACAGGACTTTCACTAGACTACAGGCCCATCTCAACCTGACTAGTAGGCACCATGCAAAGCGTACTTGAGGTGGGCATGACTACCTAGACCTAGCAGGGTACACATTAAACCATCATAGCCAGTTATGCATCCCAATGCATATATGCTCCCTAACCGTCGACTTTAAGACTTAAGCTTATGTCACAATACCATAATAATATATCTAAAATCCGTTCATAACCATCCACAAGAAATCTAGTAAGTCGTTCAGCATAATCAACTGCACAGACTTATATATAAAAAGAGGATCTTATTTAATAACTAGTACCCTTATTTCAAGATAGGTAGGATTTAGCAATTTGAGCTAATCCAAACCTAGTATGTCACTGTCCCATACCGGTGCATACAATCCAATCCATCCAACATTTGATAACGCATACAGTCAAAGCATATACCAACTGATCCATAACATCCACAATTGATAACATAATAAATAAATATAAGCATCAATTATTCCATATCAAGCATGCTCAAATTTCATAAATTAACAGTCTTAATCAAAACTACTCTGCAAAATACGTTAATTGATTCCACAGGTCCTACATGTAAACCAATTAACTCCAAGTAAGCATAAACCGAATATAAGAGTCACATGCTTAGTTTAATAACACTTTACATAATTAACTGTCAAACCATTACTAAGAATTGCTATCCTAAGATTTAAGCAATTCAAAGTACCATCCATCCGTAAACAGTAAACTAATTTAATTCCAAATAAGCATATTAGAATCTAAATATTCCCACACTTATTTTCCCAACACTAGAACATGATTAACAGAGAAATTATCACAGATAATTTCTTTCCTAAGATTTAAGAAAATTTAAATCATTTCCATCCACGAACAGTAAACTAGTTTAATTAACACTTGTCTACGGTTCAAAACCAAACTCTGATTGAATTATTTTGGATCACCCTACTCTTTGAAATTTGAATAGGGCTTAGAACATCTCTAAATACTCCAATACTGCTTCCAACAGAATCTGAAAATCCCATAATCCGAGTTCGGTAGCCCACACAGGCGCAGAAAAACGGAAAAACTATCACCCGGGGGAAGAGCCTGCTCTACCAAAAGAAGAGCCTGCTCTTCCCATCTTGGAGCAAGCTTTACTAGAGCCAGCTCTACTAGAAGAAGAGCCTACTCCAAGACCCCTAGAGCTGGCTCTACTTAAAAAAAGAGCCTGCTCTTTGTTCGGAAGAGCCTACTCTATTAAATCTTGAGCCGTTTCTTCTTTGTTCTTCATCTCTTTCACGTCTGGCGTGTTTTTGATGAACTGTCTTTCTATCCTAGGGTTTTTAGATGTGTAAACTAAGTTTTAACATGTTCCAAAATCCATTATATTCATTGTTCAGTTTCCAAAAACAATCAAAATATGAATTTAGTAAAAAGGATTTAAATCGAACAATTTAAGCATTCTTGAACACTAACTGTTTTAGCAACTCAACTTGCAAACTAAATTATTTCCAGTGTTCCTCCAACATATTATAGAACTAACTAAATTCATTATTCACTAATTTACATGAATTAACACAAAATTTACACCAGAAAGAATTTAAAACAAAATAATAAACACTTGTAAACACGTCCTGTTTTTAAGCATCTAAACATGTAACCCAGTTTAATTTTTAATCCTTACTTAATCCTAGAGTTGTATTAGACATACAAAGAACACGAGGCAAAGGGAAGGAGTTAGGATTAGAACTTGCCTTTGAGATTTCGGTTCAAAACCTCAGCGTCATTTTCCTAAATTCTCCGGTCGTCTTCCTAAATTCCCTGATGACTCCTACTGTCCTCTACTCCTCTGTTTCCTCCTTAGTTCAACACATGAACAAACACTCCTTTGCCAAAACCCTAGGTTTCCTTTCTGTTTTCCTCTTAAACCTCTCTCTGTTTCTCTTTACCTCCAGCTACGGGAAAAGGGTTCTAAAAACCCTTGCAAACACAAAGCTTATGTTTATATAGGCTTCTATAAAACCTAATCCTAATTCCGTCGGCTAACCTAATTACATAAAATGAAACCCTAATTTATATATGACACTTACAAAACATAAACTAACTAAGACACACAAGCCATTAAATAAAACACGTTAATTTAACACCAATTAAATTTAATACAATTAAACAATAAATTTTAAAAAAATAATTACAATTAAACATTTAGCCAGATATAAACATTTAATTTTAAATAAACAATTATAATAAATAATTAATTTAAATAAATAAACATTTAATCAATTAGACAAAAAACATAATTCAAAGAAAAATTAAATTTAAATTCCCATTATATCCTTTTGAAAATTAGGGGTATTACACTAGATATGACCTAGATAGCAGTTGTAAGGCCCCCAATGTGTTGCATGGTCGTCAAAGTGACTATTTTACCCCTGGGTGTTCCTGAGTCGGGTAAGGACCCTATTTGTAATTTGGACCCTCGAGTTCGGGTCGTTATAGTTTCACTCACTCTTTAAGAGCATCCCTAATAGCATCTAAAAAATTTGGCTTTCCAGAATTGGCATGTTAGCATTTTCTAAGAGCCACATCAGCGTTTTGGACTCTCCAAATTTTAGTTATCACAGGTGCTCTAATTGCGTTTTCACTTTCCAAAAGTATTAATATTTTAATTTTTTAAAATATTAATAATTTGTTTTTTAACTGTTTCTAATGACTATATTTTTTATCTTATATAAATAGTCATTTGTTCATCTCATCATCACTATATTCATCTTTTTTATTCTAGCAAAATATCAATTCAAATATCATTGAAGCTTGAAATTCCAATAACTAGGACATCACGATATTTTCCTTTGTTAGACTCTAATTCTTCATCATTCTTTTCATCAGATAACCCTATTGCCGCGTTTTTAGTTCGGTTTTGAATTCAGTGAACCCAAAGATAGTAGAGCAAGTCTTTAAATCGCATAAGAGGCAATACATTCATCGTGATCGAAAGGGAAGTCACCATCAACTAATGAAAAACTACTTTCACGAGAATTGTACATATCCACTAGAGTACTTCAGGATGTGATGGTAACTATTTCTTCATATCCTGAATGATGTTAAACCTTATGACTACTACTTTGTCCAAAAAAAAGGATACAACAGGTCATTTTAGGTTATTTTTTATACAGAAGATGACAACTGCAATATGTATACTCGCATATGGTTGTCAAACTAATCATTGTGATGAGTATATTAAAATCGGTGAGAATACTGCAATTGAAAGCCTGATGACATTTTGTAAGGATGTTGTTGGTTTGTATGAGGAGGAGTATATGCGCCCACCCACCGAAGCCGACATAGCACAACTACTTCAAGAAAGGGGAGGAAAGAAGATTCCCAAGTATGCTTGGTTATATCTATTATATAGATTAGGAGTGGAAGAATTGCCCGGTGTCGTGGCATGATATGCACAAGGGACACTCCTATATGCCTACGCTCATATTGGAGGCAGTTGCCGCAAAAGATTTGTGGATTTGACATTCATTCTTTGGAATGCTGGGTTCATACAATGATATTAATGTGCTGGATCATTTCCTGGTATTCGACAATATTGTTACTGGCCAAATGCCTCCAGTTAATTTCTTGGTAAATTGCTGTCATCATAGAATGTTGTATTACCTGTCTGATGGTATATACCCTAAATGGGCAACTTTGATGTAGACCATCTCACACCCAACTACTGGGAAAAAAACTTTTTGCTTAGAGACAAGAGGCCTATAGATAATCCCTAACTTGGCTGGGACCCGCCCTGCCCCACCCCGCCCTGTCTGGGGAGGGTTTGGGGACACGTTTTTGTAAATGGGGATGAGGATTAGGGATATTTTTAAAAACCCGGTAGGGGCGAGGCGGGGTTGGGGGAAGGGTAAACCCGCCTCGCCTCAATTATGGTGTTATTTGACTATATTGCCCTTACATATTATAATATATTACTAACTTAGACTAAGTGTGTGTGTGTGTGTGTGTGTGTGTGTGTGTATATATATATATATTAACTTTTCTGAAACCCTAGCCCCTCATTTTGTTTCATGGTCTCGACACTTGAAAGACAGAGATAGACATGAGCTACTGCAGATTTATCTCTTTGACACCGACGACAAGATCAATCCATCGTCGTTGATAACCCATCATCGCCCCCGACAACCCATTAAACTATTATCCTCACATAATATACTATGTTATATTATAATATTACTAAAGTAGGTTAAGTATATATATATATATATACAGAGGAGGAAACCCTAGCCCTCATTTTGTTTCATGTCTTAAGTCTTGTGAAAAAAAAGAAAGTTACGAGTAGGAATGGTAAAAATCCCTACCCCGGTGGGGCCCTGCCCCATTTGGAGCAATTGTGAGGAACCGATTATATAAATGGGGACGTTGATAGGGGCTACTTTGAAAAACCCAACGGGTTTTGGGGTGATTATGGGGGTGAAAAAAATAAACGGGGATGGAGATGATGAATGAGAAGCCTACCCCATTGCTATCTCTACCTGTAACTATAGGAAAGTCGTGGAACTAGTTTTTGGGGTCTTGCAGATCAAGTGGGTAATAACGTAAGGACCAATGCATTTCGGAGCGAAAGGGGACTTGTGCCTTATAATGAAAACATGCATTATCCTTCACAATATGATCATTGAAGATGAACGACATGCCAATGTTGGAAGATGAACTTCGCCACCAGTGGAGACAATCTCGATTCCTACTTTAATTCAAAATCCAATGATCTTAGCTGCACACATTTACTCTCACCAAGTCCGAATTTGCAATAAAAAGAGAAATACGTTTAATTGAAATTTTGTGGAATCGCTTTGGTGAAGAAAATGTTTAAAATTTATTTGTTTTTAAATTTAAATTGTTATGAACTTTTATGTAATAGAATATTTATTATGTAATGTTTTATTTCGGAATAAATGATTAAATTATATAGTCAATTAAATTTTTTATTTTATTTTTATGTATACAATATTGTAACAATAAAATATCCATTAGCATTTGATGAATTTATTTATAGAGGTGAAAACAAAGGCAAATTGTGTTTTTTTTTTTTTTTTTTTTTTTTTTTTAATAAAATATAATTTTTTAAAATAAATTTCATTTTGTTAGGGAAAAATATGTTTATTTTTTGTGGCCAATATATTCGTTAAGGCACTATTTGGGTCAGCCAAACAGTGCCTAAAACAACTATAATGTCAATAGGAATCTTGAAATATATATATATATATATATATATATATATTTTAAAAAATACAGTTTTCTCAATTTGTTTTTACCTTTTTCGTCCAAAAAAGTCTTTAATGGCTTTTTGGTTCAATTGTATTTAGGGTAAAAAAGGACAAAAATAATAATAAAAAAAACCCAAATTTTGGTTTTTGTAATTTTTTCCCAACGAAATGTCAACCCAATTCTGGGCTAAGAGCTAACTGATTTGGGCTAAAAAAACACAGGAAGAAAAAAGTAGGCGAGCCCACGTAAGGCAGGCTTGTGATTGCCAACGTCGTCGTTTTCGGCGACTTATTTGATTACTCAAAATTTTGGGCCCACGTTTTGAAGACTCCATTGAATGACCCAAATCGCTAGTTTGGACCCAAAATCATTAAAATTTTAACCGCCCGAGATGCTCCAAGAAAACCATGAAAAAGCCTGTTTTCAGCCATCATCACCTCTTTAATCCCCATCAACAATCCGCGTATACCTGGCTGAACTTGCACGCGTTTGTCCCACCTGTCAGTTTGAGTGCCAAATTCAATATGAGCCCAAGTAGAAAATAAAAAAAAGAAAATTTTAAGTTGTCTATTAGATCACTGAATTTAAAATCATTTAAATCTTTTGGATTTAGCCTTGTCATGTTATTATCACCAAGGAAAGAAACACCAAACCAACCACATGGGATTCACTTTAGCACTGGAATCTCTTTTATCTTCTTTACAGAAAAAGCCTAACTCCTTATAAGCCCATGCAAACATTAGTATGCAACCAACTTCAACTAAAATTGCAAAAAAAAAATAATTCTTTAGCCTTTCCATGTTGGCTTCCACTCAATGCACTTCAAAAGGGTAGTTAAAGGGATGCCTAGCACTTTTAACTCATTATATTCATATGGATATATCATATACATATTCATTTGTCCTGTAAGTAACTAGTCGGCATTACATCAGATAATATCAGGTCCAGATATATTATACGATATATGAGAAATTATTATATAATCCTGATCCATCACAAATTCAAATATAAATAAAATATGAGTTGAAATTGACATAAAGCTAACACATTTGTCTGTGTGTCAGCACATAATTGTCCTGAGGCCAATGGTTTCCTGAAATTACAATAAAATTTCAATTTTGTCCCCCAACACAATTTCACCAGTGCTATAGTATGATCTATGATCTCTCTTTCCTAAATTTCTAAAGAAGAGATTAAGTACGTGCTTGAGCCTTGTAAAGAGGTTAAGTTAATATAAAGCTGACATATAATTAACCCGAGACCGTGTAATAATTTCTCTAAAACACAATTTCCTCTTAGTATGATCTATATAATCTTAATATAATAAGTGTGTTTGCCTTTGTTTTAAATTTGAGGGGAAAAGAAGCTTGTATATGTGCGCGTATATATATATATATATATTTTACTTTCCAGGGACCATTTTGCTTCTAGCAAGTAATGGCTACAACATCACCATCCTTGCCTGAACAGCAACAACCTCAGGAAGTGGTGCCTAATCCCGAAACTGTGCCGAGCAGTTCGAGGCAGTCTTCAGGATCTATCGGGCCATTTTTTGCAGTCATCTCCGTGCTAGCGGTTCTCACAGTTATTTCGTGCTTTTTGGGAAGGATTTGTGCACGTCGGACAGTGACACCATTGGAAAGTATCAGTCATGGGGACTGTTTTGGCTGGGTGAAGCGAAAATGTAGTCGCGGCGTGGCCTGTGTTGGATCAAAAGCAATGGCTGCTGAAAAAGGAAGCAATGATGGTTAGGTTGAAGATGGTGTTTGACATCCCTCCTTCTCAGGCATGACACAATCTGAGCTAGATAATAAGAATTTTTTAGATTTGGTGCTTTTAGACCTTGCTGTTTGAATTTGATCCATGTTAGTGTTGAAACTTGGTATGTGTTGTTCATTTTCTTTTTATATATATATGTTCTCTAGCTTGATTGTAAATCTGAAGTGTTTAGAAACACTAATTGGGTTGTCAATGTGTTGATTCACGATCCAAGTTATATAAGTACTGGTTCTCTGATTGATGTTATATAATGATCCAAATCCAATATATTCAACTTTGAATTGAAATAAGCGCCCTTTGTTTGAACATAAAATATATTTTTAGAAAAATATTTTCTATATAAATTTTTTTTAGGTAAAATATTTTTATTATTTTTAATTTTTTTTTGGTATTTGACAAACGTCTTTGAAAATTTTTTCCTCCGTTGTTTTGTTAAGTTTTTATAAAATATTTTATGTACTTAAATTTTGGACAACCAAACACCAAATATATATATATATATATATATATATATATATATATATATATATATATATATTACATTCAAACAAACCTATCCTAAATGGGTTAATAATTTTATTCAGTTAGAAAACCCTAACGAAGCACCTTATGTAACACCTCTCGTATAGAACTTTCTACACCTAATTGAAACTATATATTTTTTTTCTTTCCTATTTTGGGTAGGTAATTAAGGAAATCATTAATGAACAAGAAAGTATTGGTGAGTTAGACAACTTGAGTTAAACGCAGTTTTATTACAACCGTGAGCCTATCGTTACAACTGGCAAGAGGGACAATGGACCACCCATCCGAATGAATGCATGTAATTGCGATTTGCTCGAGTGGGTGAAAATTTATCAACCATGTAGGGCATTCGCCTTTTACGACTTAAATATATTCTCTAGTTGGTTGACAATAAAATGGTAATGGTACAATGGAATTAAAAATGAAAATGAATAGGTGACCCACTATCACTGTAATAAACACACACACACACACACACACACACACACACATATATATATAGAAAGTGACAAAATAAAGAGAGAGTGGCAATTGAATTCCGATGTAAAAATATTGTTGTAAACCTATGGCTATGACTATGATAATATAACTTGAAATGAAAGTACGGATATAATGTGATTAGTGACCCCTTCTTCAACCATGGTTCGTTTGCTTTTTTTTTTTTTTTTTTTGGGTTAATTACAATGACACTCGTACTGAAATCCACATATAAATTAATCTCTTTTCGAACAATGAGACCCCCTCAGTTTTGATAAAGTTAACAAAGACACTCCTGTTATCTTTGATATAAGCTAAAATGGCCTTTATACCCTTTCACTTTTGAATTAACCCATTTGAATTATAAAATTACCTTTTTAACCTTTCTAATCATTTTAATGGACCAATTTAGCCCTCACACAACCACTAAAGCTGAGAAACCCTACCACAGGAGAAGTTATTAGGTAGTCTTGGGACCACCAATCTTTAGTCCCAGGCAATCCTAGCTACACATTTAAGAAAATATGTCTGACAACCATTACACATCAGCCATCTATTTTCTCTCTCTTCCCAACTTTCTCTCTCTACACTCTCATTGGGTTCGAGACTTTGATTCAATCAGCTCTTCGATCATGGATTCTCCGTCGGAATCTCAATTCACATTCCCATCATCGACGACATCAGCCTTCTATCATCTCCATCCTCTAAGAACCCCTCAAGCAACTCCTATTCAGTCACCGCCTCGATTGCCTCTTCACCGACACATTCCACCGCTAGTTCGGTGGTTCCTCAACATCGTTGACGCCATCAGCGTCTCACGAATCATCTACAACTGCGAAGGCGAAGGTCGGGTTGTTGGCGGCGGCGATGAACGCCCAAATTAAGGCATGGATGCCCATGGCAGATCACGAGGTCGTCGTTGTCAACAGAGACGAAATTCATCACTAAGAGATCCGGTGATCAGTTGAAGAACGAGATGCAATCGTCGATGACGAACTGAGAGTTCGTTGGAGAATCTATGGCGAAACCTAAGGATAGCGATATGGACATCGAAATCTGACCCATCGATCATTCCTGACGCCGACCCAGCACTAGCTACAACAACTCCAACGACCGCTTATCCTGCAACACCGGTGGTCGCCTCGAGTGCAACGGCTTTGGCGGTGCCACCCTCGCCCATACCACGGGTGCATCAAGTGACCGAACAATTTTTTCCCTTTCTTCCTAACTTCTCTTTATTCTCTCCATCCTCCTAAAGCACCTACCATACCACAACTACCCACAACCACAACTTATATATATATATATATATATAACCCTAGTTGTCGTCGACATCATAAATGCCTAATCTCATCGCCTTGGTTGTCACCATCGCCATAGCCCAAGAAAAAGACTTGCAGAAGTTCCAAACGATCTAATCTTTTCTCATCTAGATCGATCTCATCAACTGTGAATGTTTCCATCAAAATTTTGAAGCCAAAGGTTCTGGGTGAAAATGTGGTGGTCGGGTGGTGGCGACGATGTTGAGTGACTCGATGGGTTTGGGTAGACAAAAGGTGATGATGGAAGAAAAAATGGGTGGCTAGTTTTGATCTCACAGAAAGGGCAATTTGGTCTTTAAATAGTTTTAATATTTTAATATTAAAAGTAATAAAATATTAAAGGACAATTTTGACTTTTCATAATCTTTTAGGGGTTGTTTGGATGCAATTTCTGATAAGGGGTGTCATTATTCAAAAAAGCTCTAACTTGTATATAGCTGTTAATATGGCAAACCTCAAGGGGTGTCATTATAATTAACCCCTTTTTTTTTCATTTTTTTTTTTTTGTTTTTATAACTAAGCTTGAGTGGTTATCGAATATTGTTGTGGTTGAAAGGAGGGACTTGGATCCTCCAAGTTAAATCTTCTCTAAGTTATTCTAAATTGAATTCACTACAGATTGACACGTGACATTTAAAATCTATCTACTACTTGTGTTAAACCACGTCAGCTAATTTAAAGAAAGTTTAAAAACTACATCATTTTTAGATAGGAAAATTTTACCAAAGTTTGAAAACTGCATTGTTTTGAGATAAGGAAAATTTACCATACTATAACGACATTAACGCCATTTTCTCTACCTCGTAAAAAGATCGCTCCCTCTATCTCCTCTTACTCATTCCCACGACTGGGGGAATATTTCGTGCCAAAAATGAATGAAATCTTGATTCCAGAATGAAAATTTAACTAAAGAAACAATATATCATACTCTGCATTATTTAGTTCACCGAGCTATAATTTTTTTTTTTTTTTCTTCTTCAAGTGATTTAATTCCTTGAAAGGTAATGAGCTATATTCAACAAGAAAAGGAATAACAATTGTAGGCAATAATAAATTCATGTCTTTCGAAATTAAATTTAAACATTAGGGATCTAGTATAAAAGAGAGTGAACCAGAGCTTCTAAGCACCAAAAATAGGGGGAAAGAACATTCATTTTTGGCGCGAAATATTCTTCCAACGTGGGAATGAGAAAAATGGAGCGATCTTTTTTTGGAAAAGATGAGGGAGAGAGAACGAAATTGACGTCATTAAAGTATGGTGAATTTTTCTTATATGCAGTTTTTAAATTTTGGTAAATTTTTCTTATCTCAAAATGGTGCAATTTTCAAATTTTCTTTAAATTAGTTAACGTGGTTTAACGTACACAAGCAGTGGATAGATTTTAAATGTCACGTGTCAATCTGCAATGAATTCAACTTAGGATAACTTAGAGGATCCAAGTCGTTGGAGCAGTTATGAGAAGTTTTATGGTTAAAGTGTGGCTCAAAATTATAGTTGCAATGTGGTTCTTTTTATGTGGACCGGTCCAACGTGACTATAGATGAAGATTGTATTATAGAAAAGTTGGACTGGTCCAATATAGTTGAAGATTATAGAATTGTGAAACTAAAGTCGGACTTGTCCCATTTGAACCGGTCTAATCTAATACATATGCGTACATGAGTTTCTAGTTCTAATTTGAAAAGTAGTGGAGTAAGATTAATATGGTAACTCCTTATAGGCATGTTATGGATTTCTTGTCCAATAAGGAATTGATTTGAAGATTCTATAAATAGAGATGGGTGTGAGAGAGGAGAGATGTAAAGGGCTGAAAGGGTGAGTACTGTTGTGAGTAAGGCTGTAATGAACTGAGCCGAGCCCAGCTTTGTCTTATTCGAGCTTGGCTCGTCAACTTCAGAGAGTTGCTTGGGCTTGGCTCGATCGGGTAAGCTTAGCCTAGAGAAGCTCGAGCTTGGCTTAGTAGAGATTCGACAAGCTTGGGCTCGACTTGGCTCGAGATCGGTTACATACCCAACAACTACTGATTTAAGATTACTTGCCACTTGCAAATTTTACTTATAACAATAGTTATCAAAAGACTATTGGTATGGCACCTTTTTAGGCATTGTATAGTAGACCGACTAGATCTCCTGTTTGTTGATTAGAGGTTAGTGAGAGCAGATTTTTGGGTCCTGAATTCACTTAGGATACCTTTGAGAAGATTGCTCTTATTCGAGATCGTATTCGCACTGCTTAGAGTAAGAAGAAAAGTTATGTTGATCGTCGTACTCGCTCACTATAATTTCAAGTTGGGGATTAGGTTTTACTCAAAGTTTCTCCCATAAAGGGAATGATGCGCTTTGGGAAGGAAGGAAAATTTTTGCCAAGTTTCGTAGGACCATTTATGATTATGGATCGTGTGGGAGCTGTAGCTTATTGATTTGTGCTCCCGAACCATTTATATCGAGTCCACAATGTTTTTCATGTTTCCATGTTGCAGAAATTTTTACGAGATGAGGATCGTTATCAGCATATAGATGTTGGTGAGATAGAGTTACAGCAGGATGCGACATACGAAGAGCCACTTTGTCAAATTCTTGATCGTATGAATTAGGTGCTTCATACCAAAGTTATTCCTCTTGTGCATGTTCAGTGGAGCCATTATAATGAGGCCGAGCCATTTGGGAACGGGAAGAGGAGATCCGGTCAAAGTTTCCAGAATTATTTAAATAAGGTATGCAGTGAAATTGAGGACGGAATTTCTTTGTTATGGCGGAAGAATGTAATACCCCTAATTTTTAAAGGAATTATTTGGATTTATTTATTTATTTTATTAGCTATATGTTTATGTGCTTAATTGATTTAAATTGTTTAAATGTGAATTATATGATTTAATTGTGTGTGTAATTGCTTATTTAATTATGTGTATTTATTTATAACTAATTGTTATGTTTAAAGATTTTATTTGTTTTATTTTATTTTATTTAAAGGGATGGGTTTGGATAGTAGTAATGGATCAACCAAATGGGTTTCATGGACTACTTGAATAAGAAACTTACTTGGGTAAGAATTATGACCCATGAGTGTATATATATATATAAATATATATATATATATTGTATTATTATTATTATTATTTTATATTTCTTTCTAGTTAGTCTTAGGTTAGGATTTAGCTGTTAGTATATATAGATATAGTAGTCAGAAAAAGATGGTTTTTACATATACGTGAGTTACAAAAGAGGCATAGATCTAGAGAGAGAAGAGGAAGAAGAACGTGACTAGAATAGCTTGGAGGTTGTCAGGTCTAGAGAAGAAGACAAGAGATCGAATTCATATAGTTGATTTTCAATCCAAAAATCATAAGCCAAGTTCTTATTTTATCTCTTCCCCTTTAAATCTATGAGCTTCCATCACATGTTAGACTTTATGGATTTAATCAAAGAATTTTAATGGACAAATTAATTGCTATGCATGAATTAAACTAAAGGATTTCATGTTCTTATTTGTTTATTTTCTAACTTGATGGATTCTATAATTTGATGCATAAATCTTGTTTTAAATTATTTGATCTGATGTATATTCGTTATATAAATCATTAAGGATCGTGTGGGACTTAGAAAATAGGTTTTAGGATCCAAATCGGGGAGTCACAGGTCAAAAATCGGATCTACGCATTCTGCCCAGCAACCTTGTGCTCGAGCACAAAGCTGTCCGACGTTCAGAGCTCGAGCATTGGGGTTTGTGCTCGAGCACAGATGGGTTGTGCTCGAGCTCTAGGGATTGTTTTTGTTAAAATAGTTTTAAATGACTCCGTTTTAAGTGTAATAAATCCCGAACATGTTTATGAGTATTAGAAATATATATAATTATTTTGGTGGTAGATCTTCATATTTTGATATTAGACTGAAAGGATTAAATTAATTAAATAAATATGATTTAATCTTTCTTAATATTTAATTTGTGTAACTAAATATGATTGTTGATGATATGCGATTTAATCATTGTTGTTGATTTACTTATGAATGATTAAATTAATTAAATAAATATGATTTAATCTTTCTTAATATTTAATTTGTGTGTTGATTATATTATTTTAATCACTGTTGTTGATTTACTTATGAATTACCAGCATGATACATGGCTGTAATTATTTGTCTTAACATGATTAGTTATGAATAAAAGATTATTATGATGTTAATCATGCTTCTATCATATATATTGTTCTTGGTTGGAATTATAATGAACTATAATTATTGTGATGTTGATATGATGATATTTATTCTTGTTTGTGATGTGATCATTGAGATGGTTAATAAGCCAGACTCCTTGATATTTTATACCATTATTAGATATGGTATTGATTGATATGTAGGTGGGCTGGCTAATAAGTCATGACACTCTACTTGTGTCATTATTAGATATGACATTTATTTATTACTGTTATATATTTATATATATATGTGAACCATGATATGAGCTTGAGGTCTCGGGATCTATGGTTAGGTATAGTGACGACCCTGGTTTTTAGGCCAGTGTGTCTTGTGATGAACCGTAAGGATGATCCGATAACGGATCCGAATGCGGAAGCGAAAACAGAAAATAAGACTCTAAGAAGTCAAAGTGACCTTCCATGAGGTCGTGGAATTTAACAAGAACTGATGCGGAAGCAAAAGATAAAAAATATGACAAAGAAGCCCCCAGGGGCAAAATAGTCATTTCTAAAAACTGTAGATTCGGGTGCCACCAAGCACACCACTAGAAGGACAATGAAAAACTAATCAAGATGGACTCAAGAATCGCATGATTCGGAGTCCGAACGAAGGAGAAACGGCATGACGAAGAAAAACGAGCACTTAAAGTAAAAAGGGTAAACTGGTAATTATCCAGGAAGAACCGGGTGCAACCGAGCATACCGTTGGAAAGACAGTGAAAAATTAGTCAAGTTCAAAAAAAAAATTCACTTGAATCGGAGTCCGGACGAAGGAGAAAAGCCCAAAAGAAGAATTGACGTTGCGGCGGCCCGACGAGGGGCCATGGCGCACACGGCGCCCATGCGCGAGCCCACCGGCGTGCATGCCGGTGCCCAAAGACATGGCTGGTGGCAGCCCTTGGCTGCTGCTACATTTTTTTTGATCTGCCCAGAACTGAGGCTTGAAACGGAGGTCAAGACGAGCTTTTCTAGAAAAACACGAAGAAGAAACCCTCCCTAAAATTGAGTTTTCTACCTAACACGGAGACGGAATCGAAAAAAACTCATTGTGAAATTCCCAAAATACCCCTAGATCAGAACTGAACAAGAGGGTCATAAAGCTGCTAAATGAAAACTGGAAGCTGAAACTTCACGAGGGATTTTCGGTACCAAGACGACATTTTCTGGAAAAACACGAAGAAGAATCCCCCCCTAAAATCATGTTTTCTATTCAACCATGTTGAAAGAAGGAAATAAAACTGATGTGAAAGATTCAGAACGCCCCTAGATCAGATTATGCAACAAAAGTGCGAAATGAATTCACAAGGGGCTCAAAACACAAACGATAAGGTTTTGCCTGGAAACAACCATGCACATAAACGTAACTTACCTATTTGGACGTGTTACAATGGTCCACGACTTAAAAACATAGCCGATGCAAAATCCGACCCCCCCAACGGGCAAAAAGGCAAAAATGGACTTAGAATGGAAAACATGGAATCCAAAAATGTAAAATGGAGTCAAATGACCGTTTGGCCCTTGGCCACACCTCATACAAGATTAATAAGACCCTATAAAAGAATGCAAATGGAATTCCCACACCCGATGCAACCATGGTGAAGCAATGACTTGCGATTTTTCAAGGTTTTTATAATATTTCATTAAGTTAAAAAGTTGTATAGAATACAATACATATGTCATTGGCCTCCGGCCTCATCTCATACATGTCAAATACATTGAAAGGAGTGCACTTACACATTACATACACGAAATCAAATATACATATTTTGACATATAAGTCTACAAAATGACATTTTATGCTAACATTTGCATGAAATGGAAACTTGAAAGTTACACGACATCCAAGGAATGCTAGGCTTCACGAACCAAGTCTTCGTACCTGAAATATGCCCCAGTATCGTAGGGGTGAGTAACATAAAGCTACTCGTAGGAGATGAGCATGCATCGACCTAGCATTTTACAAATTTATCACCTTAAGGTGAAACATGTTAAAGGGGCTCATGCCACCTAACGTCTATGTCCAAGTGAGACTCGGGGAGCATCCTAAGCTACCTTAGAGTCTAAGCAACAAGAATCATGATATGCATACGTGTATGAAACGAATCATGGTTGGGATAATCCAAAGAACACGACAAGAAGAATGCTTGAGTATAGATTAACATGAACTGCATTTTCAATACAATTGAACTAGGTCTAGAGTAATCCATACAACATGACAAAAGCATATTTGAATACAAGTTAAGAAGAATCACATTATCTATGCAATTCAACAACAAAAGAGCATGTTATACAATACAACAAGGTTTAAGTTCTCAAAGCCATCAACTTAGAATCTAAAGCACAAAATAACAGTAGTGGTTCATGCCACCTAACGTCTATGTTATAAAAGAATCAATAGGATCAATCCTAAGCTTTATTAGAACGTCAAAACACGATTTTCAATATCGATGCAATTTAACCAACATTGGAACTTCCAATACAACGCATAAAGCACAATTTCGCAAAGTTAACATCCTGTAAATTAAAATGGAACGACAAATAAGAAATAACAAGTTACAACATCATCTAGTTATCAACTTGAAAATGAAATGCGAAATCAAACAAAGCAGATACTCGGACGTCATGCCGGATCAGACCGACAACATAGTTACTTTAGGGTTACTAGCCCATGGGTAACCTCCCTATGTGCGCACTAGACCATATAGAGGGACTATCCCCCGTACTAGAACCATGTCCTAGCCATAGTCAAACAACGACATCCCCAAGTTTTCCAAATCAACAAGTTGTGCAACAACGCATATATCAACAGGAATATGCAAAATAATCAACTATTTACCAAGCACAACCAAATTTGGAAACCTATACAATACATGCTCTAAGTCCACAACTAATATGATGTGATGAATGTCTAATCTTCAGTGTGCAATTCGTTACACGCTATGCATGAATGATGTTAAATACAAAATGTGCAATTTATTACACAAGGCAACAGTATATTCAATAAGGAAAACATATTCTCATGAGTATAAACATAGCAACTATGTTATCCAATGCTCAAAACATAACCAAATGAATATACAACAAGTCCATGTCCAGGATTTTGATATAGAAATGACTTTTAAACACAATTAAATCCATGACTCAATTCGATAGAATTTAATTAAATAAAAATAATTAAATTCCCTAGATTCTAATTCAATTCCAAATAACCTCAAATTAATACATATTAAAGAACATGGCATGGTAATTACCTATATCCATTCTAAAACTCAATTAGGTTATTGGAACAACAAAGTAGAAATCTAATTAAATCATGCTAATTTAATTACCAAGGTTCTAAAGCAACTTCAAATGGTCCACAATTAATATATACTAGTAAACAAGTCATGACCAATACAAACATCAAGTTAAAACCTTAATTAAGCTAATGGGACCACAAAATAGATTTTAATTAATTCTTTTAATTAAAATCTCTAGATTTTCAAATTTAACCAAATGCTCTCAAATTAACCTATGTTGGAAAGCATGCTAAGAACTAATGTAATATTACATTACAAGTTTATTTTATTCAATTTAAGACCATGTGAATTAAACTTTCACTAAAGTTAAATATAAATTAAAAGTTGCAATTCTCATGCAATTAATCCCAATTTTTTATATGTGAACAACTATACCTAAGCTTAATTTTCTAGCATGCCACAATTCAATTCCAAGTTGTATATCACCATGAGGATTAAATCTTAAACATGGAATTTAATTAAATAAAAGGTTTCAAAACCTAATCGAATATTCTAAATCAAATATATGTGAAGCTATATGGCATGTAAATCAAGAATATCAAGTCGGAATTTAAATAGAGTGAATAGTGCACTCGAGACAAATTAATTAATCAAATTAATTAATAATTACTAATTTTCAAACACCTCCAATTACTTTCAAATTCAACTATGTTGAAGAGCATGCTAAGGCCTAATATAATATGATAACATATATTAATTTCAAGCTAGTTAAGTCCATGTGAATTAATCTTTCACCTAAGATAAATATTAAATAAAATCTTTAATACTTATTCAAATGTTCCAATTTTAATACACGACAATGAGCATATCAAGGGACAATATAAAATCATGCTACATGTTTAAACCAAGTCATGAGCAACCGAAAAAATTAGATCCCGTATAAGAAAAATAAATAATAAAATCTCTAGATTTTATATTTAATCATGCAAACAAGTAGTATAAGCATCACAAGCATGCTATATAACAAGAATTTAAACCTAAAACATCCCCTACCTCAATTTGAGATGAAAATCCCAAAGGCCCACCAAAATAAAAGTGCTCCGAATTCGACAATACCGAGAGGTTTTGTCGGGGACAACACCGTGAACATAAATCCGCAAGAAGCCCCATCAAAATCATAACTTAACCTCAAAACCAAACTCAAGAAATGGTCAAAACTGAATTCTAATAAGGGGGAAAGGTAGAGCACGGCGAGGGGAACAACAAACGTTAAGGCCGAAGACTTTCCCTCAAGGAAAAGTGAACCAAAAGAGGAGAGAGAAGATGGCAGCACCCCTTGGGCTGCTATGGGAGCTCTAGGTCGTGCATGAACAGGGGAGAAGATCAAAAATGAAATATCTCACCCTCCTTTTATAGAAATCTCAAAAAGTGCCCCGAACAGGCCCCGCCAGGTCTGAAAAAGTAAAATTTGAGCAGACGCACTCAAATGGAAAAACTTTGTGAATGAAAAAGATTCAAAATGATAAAATATGAATAATGGAAGAAACGGTGTCAAAAACTGAGTCCCGAGCAGAAAGTTATGCCCAAAACAAGTTTGGCGCAAACCGGGGCCAGAAACCCTGAAACTGGAAAATATCGACCAGGAGGAAATTCCAAGAGTACACAACTCGATGAAATGTGAAAATGAATCCCGTACAAGGATCCAGGCTCAAAACAAGACATTTTGCAATAACTTTCATTAATTGCATAATGGCCCCTACAAAAAGGGTTAACTACGAAACTGCCCCAGAATGAAAATATCTTCCAAAAGATATTTTCTTAGATGCCCCTGAAATAAAATATCTTCAAAAGATATTTATGAAAAACACCCCAAGAAATGAAATTAATTCCAAAGATTTATACATCCATGCCCCTATGGGCACCGAGAGCAACCAGAGTACTTTTTTACAAAAGTAAAGATATGTATTCCGTGAAAATCACTCAAGATGAAGGCACGTGAAGTCAAAAACCAACTCCGAGCATGAGAAGTGAGGTTGTGCCAAAAACTGACAAACGGAGATAAGACAGAATAGGGAAAAGAACGAAATAGCGCATAGTGTCAATGACTCAGTCCTTAAAGGAAATTGTCAATCCACGGAAAAGAGTCTCGAGATGACACTAAGCGACACGAAACAGATCTCAGAAAAGAAAATTAAACGAAAAAAATTCATTGGTAAAATTTCAGGAAAAAGGAAAGGAAGGCAAATGACTGGGTCGTTATAGGTATGAGGCGTATATTGCCGGATTTGGATGGGTAGCTAGAATAGGAGATGTGTGTGCCCTGGTAGCTGACAGTATTCATGATCACCTTGTGTGCGCTTTGTATGATGCCAAATACACGGTTGAGACTGCCCTATTACCAGTGAGAGTCCTAGTTTGTATATGCATGTATCGACTATGTAGATATAGCATGAGTATATATATCAACATGTATATACAAGATATCAATTATTTACCAAGCACAATCCAAAATTTGGAAACTTATACAATATATGCTCAAAATTCACAACTACTATGGCATGTAAGATGTCAAATACAAAGTGTGCAATTCGTTACACATAGCAACAATATATTCAATAAGGAAAAACATATTCTCATGAATATAAAAGTAACAACTATGTTATCCAATGCTCAAAAGTAATCAAGTGAACATACATCAAATCCAAATCCATAATTTAAATATAGAAACAACTTCCAAAATGCAATTAAATCCATGGAGTAATAAAGTAAAATTTAATTAAACATAAGTAGTTAAATTCTCTAAATTCCAAGTTAATCCAAATAACCTCAATTTAATATATATTGAAAGACATATCATGGTCATCATATATATAACATCAAATAACAAGTTAAGTGATTAAAACACTTAAAACAAAATTAATCAAGCTAATTAATTAATTTCTTCTAGATTTTTAAACAATTCCAAATGCCCTCAATTTAATCTATGTTAGAGAACATGCCAAGGCCTATTTAAATACCACATTACAACTTAATTTAATGCTTGATACAACCATGTGAAATAAACTTTCGCTAAAGATAAATATTAAATAAAAATTGTAATTCTTAATCAACTGATCCAAATTTAATATATGTTAACCAACATATCTAAGTATAATTTCCTATCATGTTACAATTCAAATCAAAATTATACATCATCATAAATTTTAAATCTTATACAAAGAAATAAAAATTACTAACTTTCTAGATTTGATACAAGGCATACATAGATGTTATATAATCATGGCAAACACACAATACAACAAACAAATAATTATAAAACATTCCCTACCTCAATTGGAATGAAAATCCCAATTACCACCGAAATGAAATCGCCCCAAATTTTCGGTCCGCAAAACAGATTTTTCAACTTACTACCTTCAACTTGTAAAATTCATAAAAAATTCAATTCTAACCTAAATTGAATGAATCGAAAGCCCAATGAAAGCTTAAACACTGTAATTTGATAATATCAATTTAGTTTAACAAAATATTTTCCCAATTGAAACAGTTTTAACCCACAATTTTGAAACAAATTCTGCCAAGAAAACACATTTTTAGCCTGTAGCTTCCAACTTTGAAAATTCATGAAAAATTCATTTGATATCCAAATTGGGCAAACATAATTTATTTTGGAACTAGACATATGAAAGTGTAAAACTGGAAATTTAATCCATGATCCAATGTCAAAAGGTTAGTGAAATAAATCATCTAAAAATATGTTTTCCAGCTGCACTAAAAACATGCACAGCAGATAGTTTTGGATTTTTAAAAAAAATTAGAAATGCTCTAAAATCGTGAAAAAATTCTGAGTAGTGTAAAACCCATGGGGGAAGTTCTAGTAAAAACTTCAAGGCAATTGAAGCACTACAGCTCCATATAAAAATTCATTTCCAGACCGTAAAGGAAAAACTTCAAATTTCCAGCAACTAGCTTGCAACCTCAAAAATTCATAACTAATTCATTTTAAATCCAAATTACATAAAACCAAAACTAAATGAAAGCTAATTGAGTATATTTTCATATTCTATATTTAATTTGATAAGATTAATTTCAAGTTAAAACAGTTTAAGGGCAAAATACAAGTCCTTCTCTTCTATGCTTGTAAAACATTCAATAATGACATAAAAATACTTCAAAATAATAGATCAATACCTCACTAGAGAATTGAATCTCTAGATACCAAAGCAAAACTAGGAGTTAGGCTAGATCCTTCAAGGGTTTTGAAGAGGAGGATGAAGGGAACAAAAAGTATTCCAAGCTTTATGGTCTAAAGTAAGTGGAAGGGCCTCAAAGATCAAGGTCAATGCCTAAGGCTTCAAGCTCCATCCATGGAGGCTAGGGTTTTCTTGTAAGGAAGATAATGAAATAATGTGGTTAAGTATGAGTGGAGGAAATAGAAATCCTCCACTCACTATGTGCTCTTACACCATGGTCAACACACACATCTATGGTCAATTGCACAAAAACCTTCCTTTAAAACCATAATCCCAAAGTGGCCCAAAGATATTTGCAAGACTAAATTGTGAACTTACACTTGTCACCAATCCATGGCTCCTACCTAAGCTTAATCCCACACCTACACTTGTCAACCATCCAAGCCAGCAAGTGTACCAATCCTAGGCCAACAAGTGGGTGAATCTTCACCCTCCAAATGTCATCATCCAATGCATTAAAGTGTTTCTACATAAATGTCAACAAGTGGACCAATGAGAGTGGGACACTTGTCACACTTTTCAAAAATTACAAAAAGGTCCTTTTTGAAAATATCTTTCAAATTTAATTACAAAATGGTCCCAAGATGAAAAATAATTACTTTATTTAATTACATTAAAACCCCACAAGTTAAGAATAATTACACTAAAGTATGCATTAATGCCCCTGTATGAAAGAATTAAGCAATCAACCTGCTTTTCTAGAAAAGTAAAAATACCACTATCATGGGAATCAAATATCATGAATGCATGCAAAACCGAAATCAAATCCGAGCACAAAAAGTGAGGTTGTGCAAGGAAAAAGGATAAACGAGACAAAAGACAAAATGTGAATAGTGTTCGGAAAAATAAAATATGGAAATGACACAATCACCAAAGGAAGTTGTCAATCCAAGGAAAAGAGTCTCAGAAATCATTGCAGAGCACTCGAGACGACATCAAGTGATGAAAAACCGAACCCAAAAAGGAAAAAGACAACGACAAAAAAAATATCCGTTAAAATCTGAGAAAAAGAAAAGGATGAAAAATGACCGGGTCATTACAGGTAGCCTCAGCTTCAACCCATTTGGAAACATAATGCACCGCTACAAGAATGTACTCATAGCCATAAGAAGATGGAAATGGTCCCATGAAGTCGATCCCCCACACATTAAAAATTTCTATGATTAAGATGGGAGTGAGGGGCATCATGTCTCTCCGGGACATGGATCCGAGCTTTTGACATCGCTCACAAGATTTACAGAAATTGTATGTATCCCGAAATAAGGATGGCCAATAAAATCCACTTTGAAGGGCTTTGTCAGCGGTCTTTTTAGCACTAAAGTGTCCCTCACAAGCAAGAGTATGACAGAAATTTAGAATGCTTGTGGTCTCAGTTTCGGGAATGCATCGCCGGATGATTTGGTCCGGGCAATACTTGAATAGTTCCGGATCTTCCCAAAAGAAATGCTTAACTTGGGAGAAGAAACAGTCTCTTTCCTGTTTGGACCAATTGGAGGGAATTTTGCCTACCGCAAGGTAGTTAACAATATCCGCAAACCAAGGGAGACTTGAATGGGAAATTTGGAAAAGTTGCTCATCCGGAAAAGAATCACGAACGGCAGCAAATTCTGAGAATTTTTCAATGAGTAAGCGAGAGAGATAATCGGCGACAACATTGTCAGTCCCTTTTTTGTCCCGGATTTCGATGTCAAACTCTTAAAGTAAGAGTATTCATCGAATTAGGCGAGGTTTGCTCTTTTTTTTCGCTAACAAGTGCCGAAGAGCGGCATGATCCGAGAAGACTATGACCTTAGAACTAAGAAGATAGGAGTGGAATTTATCCAAGGCATACACCATAGCTAGCAATTCTTTTTCAGTGGTAGTGTAATTTAACTGAGCATCAGAGAGAGTCTTGCTCGCATAATAGATGGCATGCGGAAGCTTGTCCACATGTTGGCCCAAAACCGCACCTAATGCATAATCTGATGCATCACATATGATCTCAAAGGGGAGAGACCAATTGGGCGGTTTCATGATTGGGCCGGATGAAAGAAGAGTTCGAAGTTTAATGAAAGCTTCCATGCAAGCTTCATCAAAATTAAACGGAACATCCTTGGTAAGAAGATTACACAAGGGCCGAGAAATTTTACTAAAGTCCTTGATGAAGCGACGATAAAATCCAGCATGGCCAAGGAAGGAACGGATTTGACGGACGGAATTCAGAGGAGGAAGATTAGAGATTAACTCAACTTTTGCCTTGTCCACCTCAATTCCCCATTTAGAAATGACATATCCTAGAACAATGCCTTCTTGGACCATGAAATAGCTTTTCTCCCAACTTAGAATGAGATTTGTCTTCTTACACCTTTGGAGTACAAGAGATAGATTATGGAGACAAGAGTCGAAGGAGGAGCTAAAAACAGAAAAATCGTCCATGAAGGCTTCCAAGACCTTTTCAACCATATCCAAAAATATGGACATCATGCACCTTTGAAACGTTGCCGGAGCATTGCATAACCCAAAAGGCATGCGTCGATAGGCAAAAGTTCCAAAGGGACATATGAAGGTTGTTTTCTCTTGATCTTGGGGGGCGATTGCCATTTGGTTATAGCCAGAATAACCGTTAAGAAAACAATAGTAGCTTTGGCCGGCTAGCTTTTCTAGGATTTGATCAATGAATGGGAGTGCAAAATGATCCTTCCTAGTTAAAGAGTTGAGTTTCTGGTAGTCTATGCACACACGCCACCCGGTGGTGGTTCGTTGTGGCACAAGCTCACCCATTGAATTTTCAACAACGGTGAGGCCGGATTTTTTTGGAATAACTTGCGTGGGACTCACCCACTTGATATCGGAGATGGGGTAGATGATTCCCGCATCTAGCAATTTGATCACTTCTTTCATGACTACTTCCTTCATGTTTGGATTCAACCGGCACTAAACCTCTCTAGAAGGCTTTGCGTCCTCCTCCATATGAATGCGATGCATACAAATAGAGGGGTCGATTCCTTTCAAATCAGCCACTGTCCAGCCAATAGCTTCTTTATGCTCTTGAAGCACTGCTAAAAGGCTTGTTTCTTGGTCCTTTTGAAGGTCCGATGCAATGATAACTAGAAGAGTTTGATTCGCACCAAGAAACACATACTTGAGATGGGCCAGGAGTGGCTTTAACTCAAGTTGTGGTGGCGATTTCAAGGAAGGGACCGGAGGAGTAGAAGAAAGTTGAGGAAGCGGTTCTTTTGGAATTTTCCAAGGAGGAGTAGCTATGATAGCATTTATGTCAAGCAAAGAGTTTACTTCTTGGATTGATTGATCAATATCAAAGTTTGAGAAGTCAAAATGAGACATGCAAGTTTCCAAAGGATCTTTGCTTAGATCGAATGGAAGAGATTCCTCGACCACTTCGTCTATTACATCTATAAGGAAACAATCATCTTCATCGGAAGGATGTTGAGTTGCATGGAAGATGTGAAGTTTGACTTGCATGTTGCCAAAAGTAATGTCCATCACCCCGGTTCGGCAATTGATTGAAGCATTAGCCGTAGCTAAAAATGGCTTATTGAGGATCACAGGAATATGCTTCTTTGGGTCATGGACCGGTTCTGTGTCAAGAACCACAAAGTCCACCGGGAAGTAGAATTTGTCCACTTTGATAATGACATCCTCAAGAATGCCTCGTGGGTGCTTAACCGATCTATCGGCAAGCTGCAAGACCACGGAAGTTGGCTTTAGATCTCTCAACCCAAGTTGTAAGTAAATTGAATATGGAATCAAATTTACACTAGCTCCTAAGTCAAGGAGGGCCCTTTCTATTTTGTTGTCGCCAATGACACATGAGATAGTTGGGGTGCCCGGATCCTTATACTTTGGAGGAGCACTGTGTTGAATGATTGCGCTCACATTTTTAGTTAACCTTACTTTCTTTGGAAAATGATTCCATAAGGAGGGATTTACTTTATAGCATCCAAGAGAGGCAAGTTGATCTTTACTTGCTTGAAAACTTCCCACATGTCTTGAATTTTGCAATTCTTGTTCCCAAAATGTGTTGACTCTTAGAGACGTTGAGGAAATGAAGCCTTAAGCTCATAAGAAGTTTCCACATTTGGGGTGACAAGCTTGGGATTTTCATGAGTAAAATTTGGATTTTTAAGAGTGACTTTTGGATTGGAGGAGCTCGGATTTGGATTTCCTGAAGGAGAATCTTTTTCATCCTTGTTTCCATCAACCTTGTTGTCAACAACTCGACCATTCCTAAGAGTGGTGATTACTTGAACATGTTCACAACTCGGTCCACTCGGAGGAGGGGTTTCATCAATCACATGCATCCCTCTAGGATTTTCAAAAGGTTGAGTAGGAAGCTTCCCTTTATCTCTTTGAAGGAGCTGGTTCATTGAAGTGGCTATTTGCCCCACTTGATTCTTAAGTTTAGCAATAGACTGAGTATAGGAATGAACCAATTGGAGAGTGGGCTACAAAGATGACAAGAGTTGCTTGTTGGATTCCATCATTTACTGATTTAGAGATTCCATCATTTATTTATTTGCAGCCATAATCTCATCCTTTAGGAACACAGGAGGTTGATTAGAGACATTTGGATTATACGGAGGATGGTAACTTGAAGAGGCTAGAAATTACCTATTTTGAAATTGAGAAGGGGGCTGATTTTGATGCCCCGAATTTTAGAATTGCGAATTCTGTGGGGCTTGTTACCTCCACGAGAAATTCGGGTGATCTCGCCATCCCGGATTGAACGTATTGGAATATAGATTATTTCCAGGCCTTGAGAACATGGCATTAGCTTGCTCTTGATTGGGGTTGGAAAATTGCTTCGGTGTGGGGCAATACTCCGAGAGATGGAATGGACTAGTACATAATGCACACACCGAGCTAGCTGAATTTTGAGATAAAGAGGGGGAGAGATGTGGTACCATTAATTGATAGAATTTATGAGCTATGGCATCCACTTGAGATGATTCTTCTCTCATTGTTTTCGGTTGACATGGAGTGGGGTTCTTTATATTGGTTGAGGTTGGACCACTACGAGAATTATGCTGTAACGAGTTTTCACTCAAATTCTCAAGCAAGGTCCATGCCTCATCCGGACTCTTAGACACGAACATGCCACCATAAGATGAGTCAACCATGAGTCTATGTGGTTCAGTTAAACCAGCATAGAAAGCTTGCACTAATTGCTATTTTGGAATTAAGTGGTGCAGACATTTTCTTAAGAGGTCTTGAAGTCTCTCCTAAGTCTGATGGAGTTGTTCTCCATCAATTTGAGAAAAACTAAGAATAGAGCACCTTATTAAATTGGTTTTACTCACTAGATAATATTTCTTTAAGAATTCTTGCTGCAATTGAGCCCATGTAGTGATGGAATTTGCAGCAAGGGAGTTCAACCAATATTTTGCCCTTTCTTTTAAGGAGAATTGGAAGAGATGCAAATGGAGAACATTGTCAGGGAAGCCCCAATCTTGATGGTAGAGCATATTTCAAGGAATTCATCAAGGTGCTTATAGGGGTCCTCATTCTCAAAGCCATGAAAAGATGGAAGCATTTGGATGGTGCTAGATTTAATTTCATATTGAGCGGCCTCGATATTTGGCATCACTATGCAAGAAAGAGAAGCATAAGTGGTAGGGATGAAGTGGTCCCGAAGAGTCATGGGAACCACGTTTGGAATTTCAGCTCTATTATTATTAATTCTCTCATTTCCGACATCTCCAACATTATCAGCCATTGCGTTAAATTCAGTTTCAAGTTCTCTTATGCTAGTAGGTTCGCTAAGGTTTCTTCTAAGAGTTCTTTCTAGTGAATTTATGTTAACTGGCGATTCTAGAGTTGGTAGGAAGAGTGATCTATGGCCAAACATCAACAACATACAACACAATCATCATAACAATTTATCATTATCAACTTCACATACGATGTTCCCTTTCTCCTCAATTATCAAGACATAAATTAAATGGCCACAACAAGGACCGATGTTTGCAATTGAAAATATACAATAAAATAGCCTCGACAAGGGCTTCACAACTTAACTAATACTAGATTTAACACATGCACAATATTAACAATTTTGAAACTAGAAGGTCAAGAAACTTACTTGGAGTCCTCTAGACTTACAAATTTGCTAGCTTTCCCTCAGTGAGCCCCGAGTTCCTAGAATCTCACACAACTTACAACAACAGAATGGTCAAAACCATATAAGAAATATTCACAAATCACAATATTAACAATCAAACCAAAATTAACCCTAGAACTTTGGTTACTAAACCGTTTGCAGTCCCCGGTAACGGCGCCAAAAATTGATAGGCAGGCCGATTACAATTATAAATCAACTTGTTTTGCAATAGCACAAATCATTGTAAAATAGGGCTATTGGTTAGCTAAGTCGAACCACTAGGACTGCTAGTCTATGGCAACCTAAGTGTCTAGAATCTTTTTAGAATGATAAGGGGGTTTATAGAGGATTTGTTGGATTGTTACTAAAACTAAGAATGTGAAGTTCATAAAATGAAAGCTTGCGAGAATTAAAAAAGGTAAAATACAAGTTAAGAAGACTAGGGAAGTGAATCCGCCTCCATCCCTATACACATGCTAGGTTAGGACTAATTTAAGGGAAAACAACATATATGATGGTCATAATACATAGCAACTCTTGGTTGCTATAATATCCTTAAGAAGTTCATTAAATAAAAAGGCAAGAATAAACCATCAAAGATTCACATGATCAACTACCTAAACTAAAATGTAGCTTAGAACATGCTTACTAAGTCAAGGATTATCAAGCCCTAAATTAAATGATGAAAGCATATAAAGCTAAGAATCAAGTATAGACCATCAAAGGGGAACCCTAAGCAATGGACTATCTAGGTTCTCCAACTCCATGCCATTAAACCATTCCATGATCTAACTTCCATTGTCACTATGAAAATGCAAGCAATATGATTAAAAAAGGTAACCATCTAAGACAAGATGAATAACTCAAAATAATCATTTATAAACATTTAAAATCCATTACAACAAACATGGGGCTCTAGATCATGAAAAGACCAAAAATATACATTGTAATCCCCAAAATAGAACCAAGCTAGAACATGCTTACAAGGGAGGGCTTCATCACCTCCCTAGAGGAAGGTTTAGTTACCCATAGGAGCAATGGATGAAGGAGAAGAGGAAGCTTCACCTTCCATTTTCGCCCTTCAAGTTTTAAGACCCACTAAGTCCTTCAAAACTCAATAATTCTCTCTCTAAAACCTTCTAAAATTATGAGATGCCCCCCTTGTAGCCTCAAGCCCTTCTTTTATCCTCTGGCCTCTCCGTTTCCCCCCCATTCTCGTGCCCTACCAACCCTAGGAGGATTAGAGCCACAAAAATAAGTCATGTAGGCAGCATTGGGAGCAGGAATGCAGAGCTGTTTGCAGATCGGCGGGGGCCCGCGGGTCCTTGGCTTCGCGAGGGAGGCACTGCCCATTTTGGCGGGTGCTTGCGGTGAGATGGCAGGAGCCTGCGGGGGCTTGTGGGGGCCTTCGCTGGGGCCTTGTGAGGCCCCGCCAAATGAGGCAGAGAGGATGGGGGTTCGGCGGGCGCCCACGGTGGCTTTGCGGGCGCCTGCGGGAACTTACAGCTGCACCTTTTACACTTGCTTCTTGCAAGTGTCATCAAGTTAGGCCGTGAACATGCTTTCAACTCGGAAGCACTATGAACACTAAGCCATGTCTTCATAATAACGGCAACAGAAGAGGTTAGGTCCCGAAGATGACTTCCCGACACGACTCACGTATTTCAACACAAATGATGTCAAAACTGCTTCATTGATCATTCTCGGGAAAAATACCTGAAATCAGAAATACATACATAAATGGAGTTAAACTGTACATTATACTCCATTTATGGAGTTAACTAGTGCAAGAAAAGGCGCTTGAATATGCAATATTCAGCGCTTATCACTTATTGTGTCTTGATTGTGCATGCATGGTCGTAGGTCATTAAATCCTACTCTTGTCCCTCTTAATTTGAATCTAGAATCCATTGTTCGAACACCTAGGGGAAGGGGTAATTTTAATCATTCTACTTCTACAATGGAAATAAATAATGAGGACCATGTGGAGGACCTTGGTCACATAAACCAACATGGTATCCTCCATCCCAATGTGTATTATGATAACATGCAAGTACCACTAGGCATGCCAAAGCCATTCATTCATCAACAACAACAACAACAAGGCCAAGTTCCACTGGGAATACCAAAGCTAATGTATGTTCCACAACCTCCCATCATTCAAGGAAATTAAAATCAAGGTGTTCATGTTGCACCTCAAGTTGCTAACCCACCACTTGCTTTAAAAGACCATTATGTGCCAAATAAGTATAATGCACCCACATGCATCCAATTGCCACTATTTAGAGCACATCATTATGAAATCAAAGCACAAACCATTCAAATGCTTCCTAACTTTCATGGACTTCCTAGTGAAGAACCTTACAAGCATTTGGATGAGTTCCTTGAAGTGTGTTCCACCGTTAGATACACAGACATGCTGGAAGAAGTATTAAGGTTAAACTTTTTCCATTCACCTTAAAGGACAAGGCAAAATATTGGTTCAACAACCTTAGGTCTTTTTCAATCATTTCTTGGGCAGAAATACAGCAAGAGTTCTTGAAGAAGTATTACCTGGTTTCAAAGACCAATGCCATAAGAATGTCCATTAGAGAGTTTACACATGGGGATGGGGAAACGTTTCATGAGGCATGGGAACGCTTCAATAAATTGCTTAGGAAGTGTCCACATCATGACATGCCCAAATGGCAATTAGTTCAATACTTCTTTGAGAGTTTATTGGACAATCACAAGGGCATGGTTGATGCTTCCATGGGTGGTTCTTACATTGATAGGCATGAGGATGATGTGTGGCCTCTCTATGAAAGCATGAGTGAGAATTCATTGCATAGAACATTGTCTTCAAAGAATGGTAGAAATACACAAGGTAGGAAGAGTGTTGGCTTACATCAAGTCGACCACTCCAATGAAATAGCCGCTGAAATGAAGTCATTATCTTAAAGGTTTGATCAATTCTTGATCAACTAAAACTTGGTGAACCAAGTATCTTCCTTTCCTAACCATTCTCATCGTGCATCAAATGAATCTTGTATGACTTGCTCTAGTGTTCTACAGTCTACTTCCAATTGTTCACATGGACATGTGCAAAATGAACCTAATGAACAAGTCAATGCAGCTTTTGTGAACCAAGAGAACAATCCTTATGGTACTCATTATAACCTTAGTTGGAGAAATCATCTGAACTTCTCTTGGAAAAACCAAGGGGAAGGCTCAAACCCTCCCCAAGGCAGTTTTCAAGGGAAGTACATTCCACCTCCAATGTAAAACTAAGGATCCCAAGGTTATAGGCCATATCAATTACAAGGGAATCAATTCTAGAATTCTTATTTTCCCAATTAATCATATTCCCAAGGTAATTCTAGAAGTCCCGCATTTGAAGAAAAAGTTTTGAATGCTTTGGGCACTCTTGAGGCAAACACACAATTGCTTCATTCTCACTCTCAATCTATTGCAAAGCTAAAAACCCAAGTAAGGCAAATAGCTAGCACTCTTAATGCTAGAGAGAAGGGAAAGATGCCTATGAATGCCCTACCAAAGCAACAATGTGTTATAGAGACCCATTCCTCATCGAAAGGGCAAACAATTGTGCATGTCAATGCGGTGACTACCTTGAGAAGTGGTAGAATTGTGGACAACCAAGTGGGTATGTCCAATAAAGAGAGTGAACTGGTGCAACCACAAGTTGTCACCCATCTTGTTTCACATTCTATCCCTCCTTCATTGCATGTGCATGACCATATGAATGAGAAAGCTTCAAAATGTGATTTAAAAAGTGATTTTGAAAGTAAGCCATTGAAGAAAGTTTTGAAAAATAATGTTGAAAAAGTTTTGTTGAAAAATGATTTGGAACAAAATGATTTGAAAACTGCTTGTGTTGAAGAGGCTCTAAAAGAAAATTCTGAAAATGTTTTTGAGCCAAGAGCTCCATTTCCGAACGCCTTGAAAGGGTCCATTTCAAAAGAAAAGCAAAAGGTTAAGACCAATGAGATTATGGAAATGTTTAGGCAAGTAAAAGTTAATCTCCCACTTTTGGATATAATCAAGCAAATACCGGCTTATGCCAAGTTTTTAAAAGATCTTTGCACCCAAAAGAGGAAGAACAAAAGCCAAGCACCAAGGAAAATGGTTTTGACCGAGTAAGTGAGCTCAATTTTGCAACACAACACTCTCCCAAAGTTTAAGGACCTCGGTTCACCCACTACATCATGCATCATTGGTGAGCATATCATTAATCGGGCGCTTCTTGACTTAGGAACAAGTGTTAACCTTCTTCCTTACTCGGTTTATGTCAAACTAGGCTTAGGTGAATTAAAACTGACGTCGGTAGTTTTACAACTTGCCGACCGATCCATCAAAAAGCCTAAGGGTGTCATTGAGGATGTTTTGATTAAGATTGATAAATTCTTCTTCCCGGTTGATTTCGTTGTCATAGACACGGAACCGGTTTCCAATCCCAAGAGCCAAATACCCGTTATCCTTGGCCGTCCTTTCTTGGCAACTGCAAATGCCAACATCAATTATAGGACGGGGGTAATGAAGATCTCTTTTGGCCATATGAAAGTGAAGTTGAATATATTCAATCCAACCCCTAACTCATTTGACAAGTGTGAATAAGTGGTCAATGTTGTGGAAAAATGTCATGAGTTCAATTGTGAAGGAAATGAGTTTTTGTGTGACTCAAGGGTTTCTAAAGCTTTATCTTCGACATTGCATTCTAAAGACATTGTTTCAAATTCTCAATGTGAAAGGGCATGGAAGCCCAAAAATTTTGATTGCATTGACAAGGGAACAAAACCTTCTTTTGAGTTTGATCCAACAAGTTCTTCCAAGAACCATTTTTTGGGTGGAGCTTAGGGTATCTATCACCCCAAAAAGGAGGGGATGAACTATAAGATCTTTGATTCGGGCTAAAAGAGCCCAACGTTATGCTAGAGACGTTAAAGACTAGCAAAGGCATTTCGTAGGGTGTCAAAACCCTATTCCTCCCCCATTTCTATTTTACAATTTCATTTCTTGCGAAGTCTAGATACTTTTTTTTGGTTCATATGCATTGCTAGGAACTATGATTAGGATTGCATGAAATTTTATGTTGTGATTGAACATTCTGCATAAGTTCGATCGATCTCAAACGAGAGTTCTATTACCCAAGAATTGACTCTAGAGGGGGGGGGGGGGTGAATAAAGTCAATGGCCAATTTTCGTAAATTATAGAAATACAATTTCTGATCAACAGTATAACCAATTATGCAATAAACAAGATATGAAAGTAATCAATTTAGCACAATTGTAAAAGAGATAAGGGAAGAGAGATTGCAAACAATAACACAACGATTTTTGCGAGGTTCGGAAACTCCTACTCCTCGGCTCAAGATCCCTCTTGAGACTTCCCAAATTCCTTAGAGCTTCTCCCTAATGGTGGAGAGCAAACCTTCAATTGAAGCAAGACCTTGCTTCTCTTTCTTGCTAGGAGAACACCCTTCTCCTAGGCTTCCTTTTAGGTCACACCAACCCTTTATAATATCCTTGCTAAGAGACCACCTCTCTTAGTTTTACATAGGCCACACCAGCCCTTACAATTTCTTTGCTGAGAGAAACTCTTCCTTTTAGGCTTACAGCAGATTTGTAGATATAATTTGTAGTACAAGAAATCCTCTCAAGAACTGATACAAATCAAACCTCACAATAGAGTATATATGAAATCAAGTGAAGCTCAAACTTTGAGTATGAAATGTATGAGAGATGATGAAGAAAATGCAGAACAAAAGCTGTGATGAAATACTAGAATAAAAGTTCAGCAAAGGCTCACGAAATGCTCTCTGAAGTTCACTCTGATTCAACTATGGAAGCTTGTATATGAGATAAAGATCGATGTCTGAACAGAGGCTCTATGAGTGAGTTTAACCAGAACAAAAGCTCTGTATAATGATAGAGCCAAAAGCTCTCTTTGATGCAATATAATGTCTCTCAAAAATGGTTAACTAATTCAGCAGACAACCCCTCTGTATTTATAGAATTTCATAGCTCAATATAGCTGTTAGAAGTGGTTAGAGGAAATAAATGCAGAAAAAAATTGCCGTTTTAATTCAAAACCCTCAAAGGAGCCGGCTCTTTGCAAAAGTGGAGGTGGCTCAATTTCAAATGGAGGCGGCTCCATTAAAAAAGTGGAGTAGGCTTTTCTTCTGAAATGGAGATGGCTCAATAGAAAAATGGAGCCTTCTCTAGTTTTGTAGAGCCTTCTCTACTTTCCTAAGCCTTCTCTAATTTTGGTAGAGCCTTCTCTAGTTTTTCATTGAGCCTTCTCTACTTTCCTGAGCCGTCTCTAATTTTGTAGAGCCTTCTCTAGTCTTTGAGAGAGCTGGCTCTATTTCTTATAGAGGCTGCTCTTGCTTCATGAAGGCTGTTGCTAAATTGGACAGAAAAAAGTGCATGACTTCAAATGGACATAACTCAGTCCATGAAACTCCAAATGAGGTGAAATTTGAGTCTAAATTTATTGTCTTGAAGTCAGATATCTAAAAACACTAGCCATGCTCAAAAATTCCAACCATAGAAAAGTTATGGCTATTTAAGTACAACCTGGTCAGAATTTTTGCAGAGCAGAATTAGGTATTTTGTGAAGCTCATATCTCAGTCATTTTTAATCCAATTTAGGTGAAATTTGAGTCTAAACTCAAGGGCTTGAAGTCAGCTTTCCAATACCACTGGCCTTGTGTAAAAATTCCAACTACACAAATAGTTATAATAGTTTTAGTGCAAGCTGGTCTGAAATTTTCTAGGCTGAAAATAGCTTCTTTTGAGATATCCATCTTTCTAGCACCTAAGACTTTGATGAATGATTCAATTAAGTTCAAGGCCTGTTTCTAAGAGTCTAGGGACATATGAAGATGATAAATTTCAAGTGCATTGTGTCCTAGAGTTATTTACCAAATTTTGGCAACAAAGGCTTTAAAGATGAAAAATTAATTCAATGCATTTTCCTTTTCTTTTTAGAGACCAAAATAAATATAATGATTAATGTGCATGGTCCTAGAATTTCTAGCTTAAAAATTGAGTTCTTTCAAAGCTTATCAAACTTGAACTAACTCTTTCTTAGCAAAGATTTCATATGACAATATATATAAATGAAGTTCCTAGTCTATTGCTAATGGTCATAGGAGCATATGAATGATATATGATATGCATGGTCCTATAATTTTGAGCGTCAAAAAATATTCAAATATACTTTGACATTGAATCTTAAGCTCTCACCATCCTATCTACCATTTTCTTCATTCTTTGACCATGATTGTTTAGGCTTGATGAAGACTTGCTTTCTTTCTTTGAAATGCTTTGTGTGATCTTTGAAGTCCAAGTTTTTCTTTGATTTCTTGCAACTTTGATGCTTCCTTGAATCCATTGCTTGAATGTTTGGAATGCTTGGAATGGATATTCTAGTTCATTATTGAGGATTGAATGTTGATCAACTATATATCACTCAATTAAAACATTAGTACTTAAACATCATTAATGGTTTATAATCATCAAAACATAAGATTGACCTTTAGATAAAATCCTTAGGCCAACAATCTCCCCCTTTTTGATGATGACAAAACATTGATGTGTTTATTGTTAAAGTGGAGTTGCATTTGAAAGAATGCTCCCCTTATCAACATGCATATTTTGAATATCATAGCATGCTTGATTTTACAACAAATATTTTAGACATTAAAGTGTATAAGACTCCCCCTTTCAATATGCATTTAAAATAAGTGAAAAGCAATATACGCATAAGCATAACAAGCATAATGAATCACACATCTTTCTCCCCCTTTGTCATCTCAAAAAGGTGGGAGGAAAATCTAGTTTCTTGCCATATTTTGAAGTAGTAGAGCATAAGAAACTTGAAAGATTTAAACAAAAAAGAAGAAATTTGAAGCAAATTTCCATTTTACATCTATAGAAGCCATGGATATTTCTAGAGTTTAGACTGAAATTACAGAGAGAATTCTCCAAAAAAAAAAAAAAAATCCAATTATCATACAATGAAAATTTCAAGACTCAAATTAGTTTTGACTGAAGATTAACAGAGGTACTTAAAAGGATTTTGAAACAATGAACCCATCTAGTTTAAATTTCACATTCAGTCAATTTAAGTGCTAGGACAAATTTATACTTGAAAACCCCAACACAAAATTTTATGTAACAAGATTTAAAGATTGAAATGGATAAATTCAGCCTAAAAGTGGAAATCCAGTAGAATCTTGAAATATTCTGTCTAATTGAACCATAGACAACACATGTTGAAAATTTATTCAAAGATAACTTCAAAACAAATGGGGTTTGATAACAAAATTTGTGCAATATATCTCTAAGATTTGATCTATATATAATGGATCAATAGATTAATTAAAGGACAAATGATAGTTTGTGCATAAATTTTGAATTTGCAGACCATAGACTAAGCAATTCTTGCTAGAATAAGTCTTTTACATGTGAAAGAAAAAGGCTACATTGCAATCAAGGGTCTCATGGAATGATGAATTAAAGGTGATAAGTTTAGAAATTAATTACTAGAAATTAATTACTAAAAATCATTTAAAAAGCAAGAGTTACATGAACTTTAAAGAGAATTGTGATGAAGAGAGCTTACTTATGAAGATTCCTAATCAAGAGTTCTAGCTGAGATACTTACCCACTGTTGCTTTTGGAAAACTTTCTGGAGTGATTCAAGTTCAAGACCTCAAGACAGAAAGTGCTGAGACTCATTTAATCATCAAAGATGGAGCCGGCTCATAGCATTATTGGAGCCTGTTCTTGTGTTCTTCTTGAGATGCCGAGAGACTGATTCTTATAACCATCATAGGAGCCGGCTCTTATGTTGTATAGAGCTGGCTCTATAAATTCCTTGGAGCCTGCTCTTGTTTTATAAGGAGCTGGCTCTCTCTTATCATTTTTAAGATCATGTGAAACTTTGAGTGGATTGAATGAAAGAAACTTACTAGGTAGGATGCCCAATTCGCATGAAGACAATCTAGAGTTCTTGCTACTGGAAATGTCAACTACAATGCTCCAAATGAAGTGCCGAGATCAATTAAATATGTCTAACCAACCTACAGTGCACTTAAGAACCCGAGACTTAGAGAAGCATTGTGGGAGCCGGCTCAAAAGTTGTTGGAGCCGGCTCTGTATTTGTCCTTGGAGCCGGCTCTTAGTAAATTTGGAGCCGGCTCTTGTTACATCAAAGAGATCCCGAGAGTGAAGCTTGCTGATTTCTTCATTTCGAGATTAATGGAAACTTCACCGGATTGAAATTCTGCTTGTTTGGGCTCGCGGGACTGAGACGCCACTGTGTATCTCGCAGAAATATATTAAACTCTACAGTTTGCTGGATTTGACTGAAGCTTGCTGGAACTACTGTAGATCTTGACCGGACTGATATACACAGTAATTGAGTTCGTCGGACTGGAACAAATTGGAACTGATGTTCGCCTCAGCTGGAGCATGCTGCTACTATAGGCTTCTTCTACTTGATTGTGCTAGCTCGAAGCTTTTCCAGACATTAATGAAGTGAATGAAGCTTGGTCGGAAATAATGGAGGTTGCTGGGTATGGTTTGTTTGGTTCTGCTCACCGGTAATAATGGAGATAGTTGTGTCTCATTGGCAAACTGAAATTGCAGCTGGGAACTTGTGATTTGGCCACTGAACTCGTAGTTCTATTACCGATGGAAGAAATGTATGAAGTTTCTGGATCAATCACCGGTGAAAGTATGCTGGTTGTGAACTCAGTCTTGTAGCTTGAAGATTCGCCGGTCTGAACTTGAGCACATCAGAAATGGGTCTGTTTCTCTGTTTTGTTTGGAAGCTGAAGCTGCTCTGTCTGTCTTCATTGGAAAAGCACCAGTAATTCTTCAATGACTACTTCTGCTCACTAATCTTCAGAGGCAAGTTCTCTATTTCCCACTTTCAATTGAGCTCTCGCCGGTATCAACAGAGATAGCTGTATCTCGTCGGCGGACTGAAATTCTCAGTTCTATAATAAAGGGAAGCTTGCCAGAGGTTGTGGGTGATATAAGGTGTGGTCAAAGCTGCCGTAGCTTTCAGTTAGGTCTTTGAACCTCGACGGTGGCCGATATCAATGATGATGATTAGAATGGAAAAGTGCCCTAGCCGAAAGAGCTCTGTGGAATGAAGTGTTTATGCCCAATAGTGATAATGCCGAGGCTTATAACAACCTACAATTCAATTGCTTGAAATCCAGATACAGTGCAATTGTGTGGATTAATGGAGTGTCCTTATCAGTGGAAGCACCCAAACAAAATGGGGGAATTCGCCCAAAGCAAGATGAAGTCTCCTAACTCTCTGGAATGATCTATTAGGACCTTAAATGAGGAAGTGCCGAGAGGAAGTAGAATAAAAGGACATGAGTGGAGCGGGCTCAGATAATTTGTGGAGACGGCTCTTAAATTTTTTTTTTTTGTGGGGACGGCTCGAAAATTTTTGAAGACGGCTCTTCCTTTTTGTTGAGCAGGCTCAATTGTCTGTAGAGGAGATCCCGAGAGTTGGAAGAAAAAAAAAAAAACACTGAAGGAGCCGGCTCTACCTTTTTCTAGAGACGGCTCTTCCTATTCCAATTTTGTATGCAGGTTGGGGAGCCGGCTCTTGTTTTTATAGAGCAGGCTCTTTCTTAAAAATTTTGAGATCCCGAGAGCAAGCAATTTGATATCATCTGTGGAGACTGCTCTGTCTTATGTAGAGACGGCTCTTTTTCTTCAAAGAGACGACTCTTTTTCTGAATAGAGCTTGCTTTGCTGCTGCTTGCTTCACTTAATAATTCCTCTTCTGAGGACATTCCAATCTCCCTTCTAAGCAAGCAAAATCTATCTTCTTGTTTAAGATATATCATTCCAAATATAATTTACAAGTAATTCAAGTGAAGGTAATGCATGAAAAATAATTTTTCAATCAAAAAAAAAAAAAATCATGCACTAAAAATAGTTTGCATAATTGATGAATACTTGAATTATAATAAAAGAAAATTTCCACAATATATGAATGATTTCAACAAGCCATGAATTAAGCAATTCATAGTATGGAAAGATTGTGTGGAGTGTTACCAATTAACTAGCCCTTGGGTTTGTTCCTAAGTGTGATGCTTCCTTCCTAATCCTTGATTGAAGAAGATGTCATCAAGTAACCCTACAAGGAAAGGTTACAAATTCTCCTTTTGGTACCCAAATTTTCTTGGTTCCATATGAGTTAGATAATGAAGCATAAGTTCCTTTTGGAACCCAAATTTTCTTGGACCTCAACTTCTTTCTAAATAGACAATTATAAATCTTATGTCCGAATCTTTTACAATAATTGCATTTAGAAGATTGGGTACAACTCTTGACAAAATGATCATACAAATGATTTCTTCTTTTTAACAAGCATGCATCTTTAGTGTGAGGATCATATCGTATCTCATTTTTGAAAAGGACATCTCTTTGATTTCCAAGTATAGTACTCAAATTCTCTTTTTCTTTGGTAAACTTTGCTAAAATGTCATTTTGATCATCAATGATTTTCTTTAAAGACACATTTTCGAAAATAAGATCAATTGATGAAGATTCTTTTGAGAATACACATTTCAATTCATTTTTCAATGACTCATTTTCAAATTGAATCTTTTCTAATTTTTGCATAAGATAATGATTTTCCTTTTTCAAAAAGTCATTTTCCATTTGAACTTTTTCATTTCTTTGAAAGAGATCATGGTTTTCCTTTTTAAACGAAGCACATTTCACAAGCATTGTTTCTAGCACACCATGTAACTCTTTAAATGCATTATGTAAATCATTATGCTCATCAACTAATTCATTATAGGAAGTTTCTAAATCAAAGGATTCATGATTAGAATTTACCTCCTCTTTATTGGCCATGAGACAAAGATTGACCACCTCTTTGATGTAACTTGCTTCTTTGCTAGGAGCTTGGAGAGCTATACTCTTCTTTTGAGTTGCTTTATTTTCTTCAATATAGGAAGAAGAGTAAGTTCTACTAAGAAAATTCAAATGATTAGTAATGTTAGTAGAACTAGAATACATCTCACTAACTAATTCATTTTCATTTATGATGGAAGCAACATCTTTTTCAATAAGCATAGGCACATATGATTCCTCACCATTAATTGATCCTCTATAGGCTAATTCAAGTGTGTTCCAAATTTCTTTAGCCGTTTTACAAAAGATAATCTTATTGAACTCATTTTTGCTTAATGCACAATAAAGATGGCATATGGCTAAAATATTGCATTGTATTAATCTATGATCATTTTCATCCCATTCACCTTTTAATTTAGGAATTTCATTCCCTTCAATAACTTTGCTTGGGATATGACTACCATTTTCTACAACTTTCCATAAATCAATATCAATACTTTTTAAGAAGGCCCTCATTCTAATTTTCCAACAAATATAATCATTTCCATCAAAACAAGGAGGTTTATCAATGGGATAACCTTCTAAGTGTGTGATACTACTATTATTGGCCATGATCGTACTCTAAGACGGTTAAGTCCTTTAATAGAGTTTAGGCTCTGATACCAATTGTTACCCAAGAATTGACTCTAGAGGGGGGGTGAATAGAGTCAATGGCTAATTTTCGCAAATTATAGAAATACAATTTCTAATCAACAGTATAACCAATTATGCAATAAACAAGATATGAAAGTAATCAATTTAGCACAATTGTAAAAGAGATAAGGGAAGAGAAATTGTAAACAATAACACAGCGATTTTTGCGAGGTTCGGAAACTCTTACTCCTCGGCTCAAGATCCCTCTTGAGACTTCCCAAATTCCTTAGAGCTTCTCCTTAATGGTGGAGAGCAAACCTTCAATTGAAGCAGGACCTTGCTTTTCTTTCTTGCTAGGAGAACACCCTTCTCCTAGGCTTCCTTTTGGGTCACACCAACCCTTTACAATATCCTTGCTAAGAGACCACCTCTCTTAGTTTTACATAGGCCACACCAGCCCTTACAATTTCTTTGCTGAGAGAAACTCTTCCTTTTAGGCTTACAGCAGATTTGTAGATAGAATTTGTAGTACAAGAAATCCTCTCAATAACTGATACAAATCAAACCTCATAATAGAGTATATATGAAATCAAGTAAAGCTCAAACTCTGAGTATGAAAGGTATGAGAGATGATGAAGAAAATGCAGAATAAAAGCTATGATGAAATACTAGAATAAAAGTTCAGCAAAGGCTCACGAAATGCTCTCTGAAGTTCACTCTGATTCAACTATGGAAGCTTGTATATGAGATAAAGATCGATGTCTGAACAGAGGCTCTATGAGTGAGTATAACAAGAACAAAAGCTCTGTATAATGATAGAGCCAAAAGCTCTCTTTGATGCAATATAATGTCTCTAAAAAATGGTTAACTAATTCAGCAGACAACCCCTCTATATTTATAGAATTTCATAGCTCAACATAGCTGTTAGAAGTGGTTAGAGGAAATAAATGTTGAAAAAAATTACCGTTGTAATTCAAAACCCTCAAAGGAGCCGGCTCTTTGCAAAAGTGGAGGCGGCTCAATTTCAAATGGAGGCGGCTCCATTAAAAAAGTGGAGCAGGCTCTTTTTTTGAAATGGAGACGGCTCAATAGAAAAATGGAGCCTTCTCTAGTTTTGTAGAGCCTTCTCTACTTTCCTAAGCCTTCTCTAATTTTGGTAGAGCCTTCTCTAGTTTTTCATTGAGCCTTCTCTACTTTCCTGAGCCGTCTCTAATTTTGTAGAGCCTTCTCTAGTCTTTGAGAGAGCTGGCTCTATTTCTTATAGAGGCTGCTCTTGCTTCATGAAGGTTGCTGCTAAATTGGACAGAAAAAAGTGCATGACTTCAAATGGACATAAATCAGTCCATGAAACTCCAAATGAGGTGAAATTTGAGTCTAAATTTATTTTCTTGAAGTCAGCTATCTAAAAAAACTGGCCATGCTAAAAAATTCCAACCATAGAAAAAGTTATGGCTATTTAAGTGCAACCTAGTCAGAATTTTCGCAGAGCAGAATTAGGTATTTTGTGAAGCTCATATCTCAGTCATTTTTAATCCAATTTAGGTGAAATTTGAATCTAAACTCAAGGGCTCGAAGTCAGCTTTCCAATGCCACTGGCCTTGTGTAAAAATTCCAACTACACAAATAGTTATAGCAGTTTTAGTGTAACCTGGTCTGGAATTTTCTAGGCTGAAAATAGCTTCTTTTGAGATATCCATCTTTCTAGCACCTAGGACTTTGATGAATGATTAAATTAAGTTCAAGGCCTATTTCTAAGAGTCTAGGGACATATGAAGATGATAAATTTCAAGTGCATTGTGTCCTAGAGTTATTTACCAAAATTTGGCAACAAAGGCTTTAAAGATGAAAAATTAATTCAATGCATTTTCCTTTTCTTTTTAGAGACCAAAATAAATATAATGATTAATGTGCATGGTCCTAGAATTTCTAGCTTAAAAATTGAGTTCTTTCAAAGCTTCTCAAACTTGAACTAACTCTTTCTTAGCAAAGATTTCATATGACAATATATATAAATGAAGTTCCTAGTCTATTGCTAATGGTCATAGGAGCATATGAATGATATATGATATGCATGGTCCTATAATTTTGAGCTTCAAAAAATATTCAAATATACTTTGACACTAAATCTTAAGCTCTCACCATCCTATCTACCCTTTTCTTCATTCTTTGACCATGATCGTTTAGGCTTGATGAAGACTTGCTTTCTTTCTTTGAAATGCTTTGAGTGATCTTTGAAGTCCAAGTTTTTCTATGATTTCTTGCAACTTTGATGCTTCCTTGAATCCATTGCTTGAATGTTTGGAATGCTTTGGAATGCTTGGAATGGATCTTCTAGCTCATCATTGAGGATTGAATGTTGATCAACTATATATCACTCAATTAAAACATTAGTACTTAAACATCATTAATGGTTTGTAATCATCAAAACATAAGATTGACCTTTAGATAAAATCCTTAGGCCAACAAGTTCGATTGATCGAACTTCCATCTGCATCCAACACTTAGAAAATTTTTTGACATGCATCCACCTGCATCCAAATCACCTCTCTGTCCCATCGTTCGAGCTTATTCTCAGATCGATCAGAAGACCTTCGATCGATCTGACTTCAAAGTTTGATCGATCTGCAAGTTCCAACACTTAACCAAATTTTTGAGCAAAAAACCTGCATATTCTTACTCTCTGTCTGATCGATTGAACTCTTGTTCTGATCGATCTCAGTTCTCCATTTCATCGTTTGACTTTGTTTTGACTTTTTCAATTTTTAAAATCCAAAAATATTTTTATTTTTATTTTATTTTCCTTTATTCTCATTTTATTTTATTTTTCAAAAATATTTCAAAAATCCAAAAATATTTATTTTATTTCATTTTAGTTTATTTTATTTTATTTTCTAAAAAAAATATATATATATTTTGAGGAAAGATCAATTCAAGTTCGATCGATCTCAAATGAGAGTTCGATCGATCGAACTATGTCGGGGATGTTTTTGAAAATAGAGACCGAGAGTTGTGAGATCGATTATAAAGATCGATCCAACAACTCCCAACCCTAACCCTTGTTTCCCTCATTGTTGCCCTGAACCCCAATCACCCTTTCCATTTTCGGCGAACCTCCGGCGAGATCCAGTGAGCTTCAACTCTCTCTCTCTCTCTCCTCTCGGATCTGAGTTTGGATCACCCCCTTCGCATCTCATCTTCTCTATCCTCGATTTTGGGTAAGATCCGAACACCATCTTTGATTTCAAGCTTCAATCGCGTGCATACATGATTTAGATGTTGCATCCATGCTTTATATATGATTGAATCTCCGTTTCTGAAGCTTTGAAACACTATGTGAACATGTGTATATATATGTGTATATATTTGAATGTTTTGATTTGATTTTGGGAGTATGGGCTTCATACAGTGTTGAGGAGTGATGATTTGATATGTTGATGGGCACACGAACACGTTCGTGTGGGCCCCGTGCTTCCACAGTCACAGATCTGTGACTTATCGTTTTCCACAGAGCACAGTTCGATCGATCGAACTTATGTCTCAGATCGATCGAAGTTGTGAGATTGATCTCACTTACTTTCGATCGATCCAACTTTTGTGATCGATCTCACTTCTTTTTCTGATCGATCAAATTTCACAGATCTCATACACACACTTCATTCATTATATCTTATGTCATGCTATCTTATATATGCCCAATGCTTGTGATATTCCACATTGGATGCATTTCATACTTATACTGCTTAGCATGTTTCATATCCTGTCACTTGCATAGATTCATGTCATATCTGTTTTGCCTATCTTATTTGACATACATATCTCTATTTTGTGTTTTCAATTCTTTATTCTGGCACTGACTCCCCTTGCAAGTTTTTTAAATTATTTTTCAGGCCATGACTAAGCGCAAGACTGTTGCCAAGAGGCAACACGGGCCTCAGAGACATATCCGACCTAGGATAGAGGAGCCAGTAAAGCCCTCTCATGCACAGGAGGAGCCATTACAGCCTACCCCACTTCATTCACCTGCTCATGAGGCTGAGAATGATCATATTCCATCTACTTTTGTGGCTCAGCCTGCGTTTACACCATTTCCATCTCCATCATATGCTGAAGCTGAGCATTCACCATTACTATCTCCACCACACCAGCCAGCTCAACCAGCTCGAGAGCGTGATAGGTCTGCGCCTAGATATGTGCATATGACAATGGACCTTGAGTCAGTGTTCGACAAAGATTTTTTCTCAAGATCGGTGCTGACCCGATTAACTTATCATGATATTATCCAGAGGGGCCTTGCAGCTATTCTTGCCCCAATTACTGAGCCAGTCTACCCGCGGCTAGTACAGATGTTCTTCCAGAACCTCCGACCGTCGCCGCATACCACGGCAGAGCTAGTCACTACTATAGATGGCCATTAGATTACTATTACTGTGGACACGATAGCCCGATCATGCCATTGTCCACACCAATGCCCTCCAGAGCTACATGAGCTATATTCGAGGCTATACAGGCCTTCTTATGCCGACATTGTGATACCCCTCGGATCCAAGACACGGGTTGATCAGGCCCAAGCCCAAACCCGAGGGAATATCAAACAATTTAAGTATTTTAAAGCGAACACAGATGACAAAAAGAAACAATAAAGATAGAATAAAGCTGAAAGAAATAATAATAATAAAACCCTCCATGTATAACTGAAAAATGAAACTCCAATCCTCCAAAACTTCAAGGTTACAACTTGGGAATCCACTGGTGGACCCCTAACCAAAAGTTCAACTGAAACTGAAAATTGAAAATAGATAATGCTAGAAACATCGAGAGAAGTCCTACGTAATCAGAAGAACGTGAGACTGTCCTCGACAGGCCCGATCAAGCTCTAAGGCTGGAACCGTCCTGTACCTGAAAAGAATAATAAAGGAGTGGGTCAGACCCATGAGCAAGTTCTAATCTAACTGCAATCCATACAGTGACCCGATACGCAGATACACCGTAGATACCTCACAATATCTATCTAGTCCATACGTATAAATATATCCACACTAAGGGACATTCACTAGTCTATAATAGGGGTCTCAACCTGAATAGAAGGCAACATGCGAATACGCACCCAAAGGTGGGCATGAGTACTTAGACCTAACAGGGTACACCTTAACCTATTATAACCAGCTACGCATCCACTGCATATATGCACCCTAACCAACGAGTCTGAGACTCAAGCTCAGCTCGTGGTACCATAAACATATATATAAAGTCCGTCCAAATCCAGGGTATGTAGTTCAAATATTTAATAAACTGACATACAACAAACTAACTAGTTAGTTACTCAACTTATTCAGTTGATGTGACTTAACTACCGTCCATTAATCCAGGAAGCCACTCAACTTAGTTGCAGTTGATATGACTTAACCAAGATTAGGTTTCAATATTTATAAATCCATTCCTTAAATCCGTTAGGTTAAGTTTAGGCGTTTTGAGCTAAACCGTCCATAGTATGTCACCGTCCCATACCGGTGCATACAATCCTCCATATCCAGGTAAATTACAATGTATACATAATGAACAAGTAATTTACAGTTCAAAAACACTATCCAAATAATTACAGAAAAGTATTTAAAGTTTCAGCAATTTAAATCCAAGAATTAAACCATGTAATTGCAGGGAACGGTTTAATAGTTTACATAACTAGCATTCAAAGCATGCATAAACCCAATCCAATATATAAATGACTCTATCATGAATTTAAAATAAATTCTATAATCCTATTATAGTCCAATAAATTGCTAAATTAATCAAAACAATTTATTTTGTTCCATCCAATAACAGTATACTAAGTTATATGCTTTTATACTGTTTCATCCTTTATCTTAGAGACTTAAACCATGCAACAACAAGTTTAATCACACTTAGAATCAAGTATTTAGATCCTCTGTAAAGTCCCCACAATCCATTAGAAACATCCAAAGGCTCAAACAGTGTCCAGAATACCAAACAGTGCCTTAGAAAACTAAAAAAAAAAAAAAAAATTAACCGTAAATTGAAGAGGGAGCCTGCTCCAAATTTTGGGAGTAGGCTCTTTCAGCCTAGAGCTGGCTCTAGGAGTCCTTGGAGCCAGCTCTACTTGTTGTGGGAGTCGGCTCCCACATCCATGGAGCCGGCTCTCACCTCCTTTGAGAGCCTCTGTCCCCGTTGCTTCGTTTCAGTCCGTCTGCTCCCTCTCTGATCAATTCCTACCACTCTGTTGGTTTCTAAAACTAATATTAGGAGTCTTAATTGAGTCTAGAAGCATCCCCAAGGTTGCTTACAATAAATTTGAAATCAATTACAGGGTTTAAACAAAGCCATTTAAACTAGCATTCTTGATGAACAACACTGAAACTAAATTTGCAACATCAGTTCTATTCCAACCCCTCTGTTCTTCCTCTAATTTAAATTTGAAGGTCTAAAATTACATCTAGTATCCATTCAGGCCTTGGTTGAGTTCAGTAAGATTCAAATTAAAAATTAGAACAGTGGGACGTTATGCCAAAACAAAGACTAGAACACATAAATGACAGAATGGTTTTGTAGATAAACTTTTACAGTTAAAAGACCCTTAAGTAAACAAATACAAATCATGCATGGTTCAATTAATGGCCAATTAATCCCTTAGAGGTTATCTAGGTGCACTGAACACAAGCCAGAGGGAAGGAGGAAGATAAGAACTTGCATGCACAGTTTTGTAAACAAAACCTTGTCGCCGTTGTTCTAAGCTTTCCGACGACCACTGCAATATATTCTAGCCTCCTATGACTTCTGTTCCTCCCTTCTCCTAATCCTAATCTTGAAGCCTCGATTGGAAACCTCACAAACTCGCTCTGCTCTCTCTCAAAGACTCACTCTGTAACTCTCTGTATCTCTATTACGTGAGTAGGGTTTTTCCAACCCTTAATACAAATTATAACTATGTATATATAGGCATAAAAATCCTAAACCCTAATCCTTGTTTAATTAGAGACAGAGGCCAAATTCTAATCCTAGTCGGCCCATGAAACTATCTCTGTTACCATAGTGCGGCTTACCTATACGTGAATTGCAACCCAAAGCTAACTGTAACTTAAACCATAATTAAATGAAAATCCAATTAAATAAGTAAATACACTTAACCAATTAATTCCAATTAAAAACCCAATTAAACAATTAAAAACACTTAAACAATAAATTTCAATTAAATAATAAAAGATAACTTACTTAATTCAATTTAAACACATGTCACGTAGTTAAACAATTAAATCAAATTAATAAATAAAAATAATTAAACCAAATAATCACCCAAAAATAATAAATAAATAAAATAAATAAATAAAATGCCAAGACTATCCTTTTAAAATTAGGGGTATTACATTCTTCCCCCCTAACAAAAGGAATTCCGTCCTTGGAATTCACTCTTACTTTCTTCCAATATTTCAGGAAACTGTGACCGAATGACATCCTCCCGTTCCCAAGTGGACTCAGCCCCATTATGATGACTCCACTACACACGAACCAAAGGGATGACCTTATTGCGAAGGATTTGATCCTGGCGGTCAGCAATACGACATGGTGGCTCCAAATAAGTTACATCTGGCTGCAACTCAATCTCCCCAACATCGATATGCTGATACCGATCCTCATCTCTTAGAAATTTACACAACATGGATATATGGAATACGTTGTGTATGCGGTCCAAATTATCCGGCAGTACCAACCGATATGCAACAGCTCCAACTCGATCCGTAATCATGAATGGACCGACAAACCGCGGAGCTAACTTCCCTTTCTTCCCAAAGCGCATAACACCCTTCATAGAAGACACTTTGAGTAGAACCTGATCCCCAATCTGAAACTCCAATGCCCGAGTACGATGATTAGCATAGCTCTTCTACCTACTTTGGGCAGTACGCATGCGATCTCGAATAAGAGTTATCTTCTCAGAGGTATCCTTGATGAACTCAGGACCCAAGAATCTGCTCTCACCAACCTCCATCCAATAAACGGGCGATCGACTGATAAGCGCCGAATATTATATATTCAAGCGCCCTAAATTGCATTAGTAAAGTCCGTTGTATGTTAATTTATGTAGATTATCTTCATTTCTATGTTTTTATGCATTTTCAGGTTCATTGGCCAAAATGGAACAAGAATAAGGCCTTGTGGAATCTTGAGCAACAAAAGGTGCCAATGCTGAATTCTGGCAGCAGTAGAACCTGGACTTTGCTTGCCATTTTGACCTTCCAAACTCGAGAACTGGACTTCCCTCATAACATGAAAGATTTAGAGCTCTGAATTATCTTTCTAAATATTCAAACGGTTTGTCATTCGGAGCTCGGAGCAGAGAGTTATGGCCTTGTTACCAGAGGTGTGCAGAACTGCCTGGCAGCAATGAAATTCTGCCTTGATCTTCATTTTCGACCAACCATCCTTGAGAATTGGATCTCCACTAAAACATGAAATATTTAGAGCTCTGAATTAGCTTTCTAAATATTCAAACGGTTCATCATTCGGAGTTCGGAACGGAAAGTTATGGCTGTTTAACCAAAGTAGGTCTGGGCTGAGCAAGTGAAGCATGGGCATTTTTACACTAAATTCGAGTGCTCGAGGCCTTGCTTAGAGTGCTCGAATTTTGGGCAGAATGCCCTTCGGAAATGGCTCATTTCAGCCCACTTGCACCTTGGTTTCTTCATTTTGCTTTCCTCTTTAATGAAGTGGTTGGAGATGTTGGTTGGTGGCATTTTGGGTGGTAGATAAGAGGGATAAGAGCCACACAATGAAGAGAGCTTCATTCTACAAGATTAGAGGAGAGAGAAGAGAGCAAAGGAAGGAGAGTTCTTGGAGCAAGAAAGGGGAGCTCGAAAATGGAAGGACGATCCATGGTTCTTCTTCATTCTAAGGCTCCCATGTGTAACTAACTCCTCCTCTAGGGAGGTAATGGAACCCCTCATTGTAAGCATGCTTTACTTTTGATTCTAGTTTGGGAAAAATAATGTATTTTTGTGGTGATTCCATAATCTAGAACTCTTACTTGATGTAATGAATTGATTTTGATTTAATGATCATGTTGGACCTACTTTCTTGTCTTAGAATGTATGTTTTCATGGTTGTATGGTTTACATTTTCATGGTGACAATGAAGATGAGATTTTTGGAATGGTTTTAATGGCATGTTGTTGAGAGATTTGATAGGCCATAGCTTAGGTTCTTCCCTTGATGGCTTATTCTTAATTCTTAGCTTCATGTGCTCTTATCATGTGATTGATGGTTTGACAATTTCTAGCTTAGTGAACATGTCTTAAATTACACTTTAGTTTAGGTAATTGAGCATGTAAAATCTTTGATAAATTGTTCTTGCCTATTGATTCCATGAATCCTTTGAAGGTAATGTAGTAACCATGAGTAACTACTTATCATAGCCACATATTTATGTTGTTTTTCCCCGAATGAATCATATTCAAGCATGTTTATATTGTAGGTGAAGTTACTTCCCTAGTCTCTTTTACCGACATTTTATCTCTTTTAAATTCTTGTAAGTTCTATTTTATGCATTCTAAGTTCTAAGTTTAAGTGACAAACAACCAAAACCCTCTATAAACCCCTTATCATTCTAAGAACAATTCTAGACACTTAGGTTGCCATAGACTAGCGCAGTCCCAGTGGTTCGACTTACCCGACCAATAGCCCTATTTTACAATGATTCGTGCTATTGCGAAGGTTGATGTTTAGTTGATCAACCGATAAATTTTCAGCCCAACTTCTGCAGCTACTGCCTCAGAATCGAGCACTCGTAGGCCAAGCTTCAAGTGTTCGAAGCTTCACCATTTCCTTAGCCTGCTCACTGCCTAATTGTCGAGCACTCTAGATCCCCTGTGGAGTGCTCGAAAATTGCCATTCCTCTCATCTCCAACCAAAGCTCCCACAACCAAAACCACCCTCTCATCAACCTAACTTTCTTTCTCATTTCTTTCAACCCAAGTAACCCCACACATCATGCATGCCACCCCTCGGCAAAACCAACCAACCCTCCCTAACCCCATAACCTCGCACACACAGCATTCTCTCTCTCTCTCCCCAACCATCCCAACACTCATCATACAACTCCTCTCTCTCATCTCACCAACTTCACCTCCTCTTCACCTCTCACAACCCCATCAACCATCTCGGCAACCTCACCACTCCCATCTCCCACCCTCATGCACACTATCTCACCCCAACGCCAACCTCACCAAACTTCCTCAACTCGCACACACAACACTCTTTCTCTCTCTCCAACCCACTTCCTCCACCATGCATGCCCATGCATGCCCCCAACAACCAACCAACCCCCACTTCACACACCACCACCTCTCATGACACACCAAACCTCACCCTAACATCTCAACCCCTCTACAACAAACCATCCATCCATGCAAGCTCCCTACATTCAAGTTGGCTGAAAACTTCACCTTGGCTGCAAATTTCAAGCACCCCCAAGCCCCATTCGAGTGCTCAAGTTTCCTTGCTCTATCTGCCGAGCTTGCTTGAAACCCTCACCCGAGCCCTCTCACTTCCCTCTTGAGTGCTCGAGCTTATTTGAAGCTCACACCCGAACTCACTGCCAAGACTTCGAGCACTCGAAGTCCCATTTCGAGTGCTCGAAGTGTGAACCAACTTCTCTTCCACCTCACCCGAACCCATCAACAACCCTCATCCTCTCGGCATACCCCCATGCATGCACAACACCATGCATGCATGCAAAATCCAACATCATCTCCTCTCTGCACCACCAAACCAATTCTCTCTCATCCACCATACAAACCCATCTTCCCTCACACCACCCTCCACTCTCATCCTTCCACAAACCCTCTTCCTCACTCACTCCCTCTCCCTGTCTCACTGCATCTCCTTCGAGCACTCGAAGAACCCATTTCGAGTGCTCGAAATTCTCACCCCATCAAGCATGCCCATCTCTCGGCATCTTGCCCCAATCTTTTCCACACCAAACCAACTTCAATGCATTCATGCATGCACCACCACTTCCACCCCACATTTCCCACCATGCATGCATGCATGCACCTCTCCATACATGCTTATCCATTTCCTTCCACTCCCCATGCATGCTTACCCACCCATCTATCAATCTCTCATCCACATCTTCCATTAACCACAAATAATGGGCCTTGTGTTCTCCATTGTTGGGTAAGTGTCTACCCTCTTTTTCTTTTAATTTTTGATCCATGGAGGATGGGATTGCTTGTGTGAAGGATTTGTGATTGTTTGGGAGTTGTGTATTGCATTTGCAGGGCCAAATTTTTGGATTTTCTCATCTCTAATCAACCTTTGGCCCTCTTCCTTTTTGTCTTGCACACCACGTGTTTGACGAATTGCCTAAGCCAACTTTATCTCTCTAAATGCACGGCTTTTGGCATTATTTTGTTTTCCATTTTACACTTATGACTCATGTGTTCCAATTTGTATTTTGTATGGATTTTTACCTTGCAATCACATTCAGGTTAGTATTTTTCTTTCTGTTTTGATTTTTCTTAAGAGACCTATGCTTTCACCTGTGTACATTAGTTCTGTTTTGATAGGTCTTCATGTCCAAGTTTGGGGGACGCCGTTGCGCACTCACATGGCTGAACATCTACGTCGTCGTCACTCCACTTGGTATTATTGTTCTTTTACCCTCTTTGCGCTTATTTTGATTTACTTGTCTTCTCACATTGAGGACAATGTGACATTCAAGTTTGGGGGTGCATTTATGTATTTTTGGTTTTACATTTTTGCTAAGCAATGATAATGGAATTTGAAACCTGTTGGAGATGAAAGCATATATTTAAAACTTTGTGCATAGAAGCAGCTGATATTTTTGAAAATAAAGAAAATTTGAGTTGAAATGATCATGTAGATTCAAATTAGTCTGTATAAATGTCTCAATTAAATTCTCGCTGGATTTGACACTCTTTTAAGCTTCACAATGCACAGATGCACATTGGAAACTTAACTGTGAGGCATGCAACTTGATTGACCTTGACCTTGCCCTAGTTAATCTGATTTGATGAACCTAATGGATGAATACTTTTGGCATGAATCTAAAAAAAAAAATAAAAAAAAAAAAAAAACTGAAAAGGAAAGAAAATAATGACCAGTTGACGTTCGTAGCCTTTCCAACTCGAGCTATTAAGCCCTAGGAGTGTCTCTACGCTTAACACCCTAAAGCCATCTGGTTTGGGAGTTGTTGGCCTAACGTTTGCTACAAGGGTTGGTTAGAAAGCTTAAAGGACTTAAACATTGCACGGTCATTCAAAAAAAATAAACTGGTAATAAACATGGTTCGTTGGAGTTCGTAGCCTTTCCAACTTGAGCTATTAAGCCCTATGGAGTGTCTCTACACTTAACACCCTAAAGCCATCTGGTTTGGGAGTTGTTGGCTTAACGCTTGCTACATAGGTTGGTTAGAAAGCTTAAGGGACTTCAGCATTGCACAACCATTCTATGTTTCGCTTATGAGTTGCAATAAATTGTCAACAAGCAACAAAAGTTGTCTTGTAAATAAAATCATGCCTTAGGTTCCTCATTTAAAGGGGAATTCAATGATTTGAAAACTTGTGCTTTGGAATTGGAAAAGAAAGTAAAAGCCGCATGTTGAGAATCCAATTCACTTTCACTGAAGCTAGAGTTGATTTCCATTCAAGAGATGATAATTGAGTTATTTATATAGACTTTGATGTTGATGCATGTATGTGGAAATGTATTTAGCCAATTTTTGTATCAATGCTTCATATATGCAAGGTAGTTTTCCCAATGACCCCATCTCTAGTTTTTGTCTGTTTCAAGTTGTATTTGAGCTATGTATCTATCTCATTTTACCATGGATGATATTTTTGTACTAGCATGCCCATGGTTGTCTTTTCATTGAAGTATTCATTGTAGTTTTGCTAAGGGACTAGCAAAATGTAAGTTTGGGGGTGTGATAAGCGCCGAATATTATATATTCAAGCGCCCTAAATTGCATTAGTAAAGTCCGTTGTATGTTAATTTATGTAGATTATCTTCATTTCTATGTTTTTATGCATTTTCAGGTTCATTGGCCAAAATGGAACAAGAATAAGGCCTTGTGGAATCTTGAGCAACAAAAGGTGACAATGCTGAATTCTGGCAGCAGTAGAACCTGGACTTTGCTTGCCATTTTGACCTTCCAAACTCGAGAACTGGACTTCCCTCATAACATGAAAGATTTAGAGCTCTGAATTAGCTTTCTAAATCTTCAAACGGTTTGTCATTCGGAGCTCGGAGCAGAGAGTTATGGCCTTGTTACCAGAGGTGCGCAGAACTGCCTGGCAGCAATGAAATTCTGCCTTGATCTTCATTTTCGACCAACCATCCTTGAGAATTGGATCTCCACTAACACATAAAATATTTAGATCTCTGAATTAGCTTTCTAAATATTCAAACGGTTCATCATTCGGAGTTCGGAGCGCAAAGTTATGGCTGTTTAACCAAAGTAGGTCTGGGCTGAGCAAGTGAAGCATGGGCATTTTTACACTAAATTCGAGTGCTCGAGGCCTTGCTTAGAGTGCTCGAATTTTGGGCAGAATGCCCTTCGGAAATGGCTCATTTCAGCCCACTTGCACCTTGGTTTCTTCATTTTGCTTTCCTCTTTAATGAAGTGGTTGGAGATGTTGGTTGGTGGCATTTTGGGTGGTAGATAAGAGGGATAAGAGCCACACAATGAAGAGAGCTTCATTCTACAAGATTAGAGGAGAGAGAAGAGAGCAAAGGAAGGAGAGTTCTTGGAGCAAGAAAGGGGAGCTCGAAAATGGAAGGAGGATCCATGGTTCTTCTTCATTCTAAGGCTCCCATGTGTAACTAACTCCTCCTCTAGGGAGGTAATGGAACCCCTCATTGTAAGCATGCTTTACTTTTGATTCTAGTTTGGGAAAAATAATGTATTTTTGTGGTGATTCCATAATCTAGAACTCTTACTTGATGTAATGAATTGATTTTGATTTAATGATCATGTTGGACCTACTTTCTTGTCTTAGAATGTATGTTTTCATGGTTGTATGGTTTACATTTTCATGGTGACAATGAAGATGAGATTTTTGGAATGGTTTTAATGGCATGTTGTTGAGAGATTTGATAGGCCATAGCTTAGGTTCTTCCCTTGATGGCTTATTCTTAATTCTTAGCTTCATGTGCTCTTATCATGTGATTGATGGTTTGACAATTTCTAGCTTAGTGAACATGTCTTAAATTACACTTTAGTTTAGGTAATTGAGCATGTAAAATCTTTGATAAATTGTTCTTGCCTATTGATTCCATGAATCCTTTGAAGGTAATGTAGTAACCATGAGTAACTACTTATCATAGCCACATATTTATGTTGTTTTTCCCCGAATGAATCATATTCTAGCATGTTTATATTGTAGGTGGTGAAGTTACTTCCCTAGTCTCTTTTACCGACATTTTATCTCTTTTAAATTCTTGCAAGTTCTATTTTATGCATTCTAAGTTCTAAGTTTAAGTGACAAACAACCAAAACCCTCTATAAACCCCTTATCATTCTAAGAACAATTCTAGACACTTAGGTTGCCATAGACTAGCGCAGTCCCAGTGGTTCGACTTACCCGACCAATAGCCCTATTTTACAATGATTCGTGCTATTGCGAAGGTTGATGTTTAGTTGATCAACCGATCATCGACACGGTCGGCCGTATAACGCCTCAAAAGGTGCCATCCCAATAGTCTTCTGGAAACTATTATTATAAGCAAACTCCATAAGTGGCAAATAATCCTCCCAGTGTCCCTTAAAGGCAAGAACACACGACCGTAGCATGTCTTCTATGATCTGATTAACCCTCTCAATCTGTCCATCAGTCTGAGGATGATAAGAAGTGCTAAGGTGCAATTCTGTACCCAAAGCCTGCTGAAAACTCTTCCAAAAACCAAACACAAAGCTTGAATCCCTATCTGATATAATAGACAATGGAATGCCATGCAGCTTCACAATCTTCGAAATGTAAAGCCTTGCCAACTGCTCCGAGGTGTAGTCAGTACAAATAGGAACCTCTCCAGAAGCTATCTCTGCAAACTTGGCAATGCACTGCTGATCTGTAAGTTGTGCTTGTAAAACCTTGCGAATGATGGAAGGTGTAACCACCATGCAAGCCATAAAAACTTCCAATAACTCATCCACATTCTTCAAAGCATTCCATTCAGTGGTGAATAAAGCTGAAAGACTACCAACAAGTCGGCGACTGAGTGCATCCGCCACCACATTCGCTTTCCCTGGATGATACTGTATAGAAAAGTGATAGTCTTTCACAAACTCCAACCACCTGCGCTGTCTCATATTCAGCTCCCGCTGAGTGAACAAGTACTGTAGACTCTTGTGATCACTAAATAATCTAAAGGATTCACCAAACAGATAATGCGTCCAAATACGTAAGGCAAATACCACTGCTGCCAACTCCAAATCATGTGTTGGATAATTAAGCTCACGAGGCTTAAGTTTCCGAGATCCATAAGAAATCGGTTGCTCCTCCTGTATCAAAACACATTCAAGACCCTGCAACAAAGCATCTGTGTAGACAAGATACTCTATCCCGCTCTGTGGAGTAGCCAGAACCGGTGTAGAGGTCAACTTCCTTTTCAGCTTATCAAAAACTCGCTGACAGTGCTCATCCCACACGAACTGTACACCCTTCTTGGTCAGATGAGTGAGTGATTCTGTGATCTTGGAGAACCCCTGGATGAACCGACGATAATATCCTGCCAAACCAAGAAAACTCTGAATCTCGGTAGGTGAAGTAGGCTGTCCCCACTCTACCACAGCTGAAACCTAGGCTGGATCAACCGCTATCCCCCCTTCTGACACCAAGTGACCCAAAAACTTCATTTCCCACTGCCAAAATTCACACTTCTAGAACTTGGCATACAGCTGGTGCTCACGAAGCGTCTGCAACACTTTCCGTAGATGCCTAGCATGATCGTCCTCCGACCGAGAATAGATCAAGATGTCATCAATAAAGACAACAACAAACTGATCTAAATAAGCCCAGAAGACTCTATTCATTAAGTCCATGAACACTGCTGGTGCGTTAGTCATCCCAAACAGCATGAAACGAAACTCATAAGAACCATATCTCTTGAGAAACGCTGTCTTAGGAGCATCCTGCTCCCTAACCCTCAGTTGATGATACCTAGAACGCAGATCAATCTTGGAGAAGTATGTGGCTTCCCGTAACTGATCAAACAAATCATCGATCCTGGGTATAGGGTACTTGTTACGAATATTAACCTTGTTCAACTCCTTGTAATCTATACACAGGCGAAGCGAACCATCTTTCTTCTTCACAAACAGAACCGGTGCTCCCTAAGGTGATGTACTCCTACGAATAAAACCCTGGCTGAGTAACTGCTGAATCTGATCCCTCAGCTCTCTCATCTCTACAGGTGCCATCCTATAGGGTGCCCTAGCAATAGGCGCAGTACCTGATGCTAAGTCTATCACAAAATCAATCTCGCGACTAGGTGGCAACCCTGGAATCTCCTGAAATACATCTGGGAAATCCTGTACAATCGGTATGTTATTTAGAGACACAGTAATCCCCTCCTCCTTTTCTTCCTCCACATGGAACAAATAGGTGCTACCGCCCCCTTTAGAACATGGCATAGCTACTACATATATATCTTGACCAGGTATGGTAAATATAATAGATCTATCAAAATAATCAACTTGGGCATGGTAGCGAGACAACCAATCCATCCCAAGTATCACATCATAAGTGTGCATGTCCAAGACCAGTAGATTGGCTAGAAATCTGAGTCTGATAATATCTAATGTCACAGGCCCATCACTCTCATGTATAATGGCTGTATCGCCCAATGGTGTAGAAATACCCTGAGGTCTAGTACATACTCTCGTCCTCATCCCCGATAAAGCAACAAAAGTCTTAGCTACAAATGAGTGTGTAACACCCGTATCAAATAAAACATGTCTATGTAAATCATGAATAGGAAACTTACCCTTAATAGTCTGAGGTGCCTGAACACCCTGTGGCATGGGGTTATACACCCTGCCATAGTGTAACTGCTGTGGTGCCTATCCCTGAGTCTGCGGCGGTACCGGTAAAGCCAGATGTGTCTGTCCCTGAATCCGTGGAACCTGTGGAGCTGGTAAAGGTACTGGCGCCCTCTGTCCCCTGCTACACATACTGTCCCTATCCCTGTCCTGCTTTAGGGCACTGCCTCAAGGTATGGCCATACTCCCCACAAGTATAGCAACTACCCTGGAAAGTACCAAATGGCCTCCTTCGTCGATTAACTGGTGGCTGACCCTGTCCTGCCTGTAGTCTCCCATTCGACTACACCTAAATAGGTGCCCCATTCTTGTGAGCATCTGAACCACCCTTATGCTTCTTCCAAGGCTGTTCTCCCTGGAACTTGCCCTTGTTATTTTGCCAGTGTCCATTGCCATTCCCTTTTTCCCCTGACTGATTAGCAGAGTCTTTGTCACCCCGCTTCTCACCTCTAGCCTGTCTGATATCCACGGTCAACTGATACTACTGTAGAGCAGCGTCTACCACCTGAGCATATGTAGTATAAGCAGAACTCCCTGTGATAGCTCACTGAATAGACCACATCAGTCCTTTGACGAAACTATTCCACTTCTTTTCCTCTATATCCACCTCCTCCGGAGTAAAAAGTGATAAGCGCATGAACTCTTGCTCATACTCCGCTACTGTCATGTTCCCTGCTGCCGATTTAGAAACTCGATCTTCATAGCTGTAATAACTACATAGGGAAAATATTTCTTGTCAAAGCGAGTACTGAACTTATCATAAGTCAATGTCATCTTCTCCTCTGGGGTGGTAACTGACTCCCACCACTATAGTGCATCCCCAACCAGCTTGAAGGTAGCAAGCATCTGCTTCTGCACCTCCGTGCACTAAACCAAATGAAGATGATGCTCAATGTCCTATTTCCACTGGTGAGCTGCTTTCGCATCGGTGGAGCCTGAGAACACAGGTGGACTCCTCTTTGTGAAAGAGCTCCTAGCCTTTCCCCAAGAATCTGTCTGAACCACTGGTACTGGTACAGGTGCCTGCTGAACCTGTGGTTGGTTCCGGAGTGCAGCTGTTACCCCAGCCTCTATAGCCCGAGCAACAAGGTCATTGAGGTGTGGAGGAATCTCTGGATCTCTGAACCGACCTTGAGCTTGCTGAACTTCCTCCTGCTCCTCCTGAAACCCTAGCATTTGCTGCTCTTCTTCCATTTACCGACGTTGTAGATGTTCCTACTGTCTACGTGCCGCTCTCCTCTGTCGACTGTTCATATTCTGTCCTCTTCCGGTGTTAACCATGCTGCTAACATAGAAAGACAGACATCAGTACGAGTTTAAATGAATCGTAAAAGAATTGAACGAATCCTAAACATAAGCTCTATTAAAAAAAAATGCTACGCGGAAGTCTTAATACGAAATGTCCTAGAGACACTTGAACCTAGAGTGCTCTGATACCAACTGTGATACCCCTCGGATCTGAGACATGGGTTGATCAGGCCCAGGCCCAAACCCGAGGGAATATCAAATAATTTAAGTATTTTAAAGCGAACACAGATGACAAAAAGAAACAATAAAGATAGAATAAAGCTGAAAGAAATAATAATAATAAAACCCTCCATGTATAACAGAAAAATAAAACGTTAATCCTCCAAAACTTCAAGGTTACAACTTGGGAATCCACTAGTGGACCCCTAACCAAAAGTTCAACTGAAACTGAAAACTGAAAATAGATAATGCTAGAAACATCGAGAGAAGTCCTACGTAATCAGATGAACGTGAGACTGTCCTCGACAAGCCTAATCAAGCTCTAAGACTAGAACCGTCCTGTATCTGAAAAGAATAATAAAGGAATGGGTTAGACCCACGAGCAAGTTCTAATCTAACTGTAGTCCATACAGTGACCCGATACGCAAATACATCGTAGACACCTCACAATATTTATCTAGTCCATACATATAAATATATCCACACTAAGGGACATTCACTAGTCTATAATAGGGGTCTCAACCTGAATAGAAGGCAACATGTGAATGCGCACCCAAAGGTGGGCATGAGTACCTAGACCTAGCAGGGTACACCTCAACCTATTATAACCAGCTACGTATCCACCGCATATACGCACCCTAACCAACGAGTCTGAGACTCAAGCTCAGCTCGTGGTACTATAAACATATATATAAAGTCCATCCAAATCCAGGGTGTGTAGTTCAAATATTTAATAAACTGATATACAACAAACCAACTAGTTAGTCACTCAACTTATTCAGTTGATGTGACTTAACTACCATCCATTAATCCAGGAAGCCACTCAACTTAGTTGCAGTTACTATGACTTAACCAAGATTAGGTTTCAATATTTATAAATCCATTCCTTAAATCCGTTAGGTTAGGTTTAGGCATTTTGAGCTAAACCGTCCCTAATATGTCACCGTCCCATACCGGTGCATACAATCCTCCATATCCAGGTAAATTACAATGTATACATAATGAAAAAGTAATTTATAGTTCAAAACCACTATCCAAATAATTGCAGAAAAGTATTTAAAGTTTCAGCAATTTAAATCCAAGAATTAAACCATGTAATTGCAGGGAACAGTTTAATAGTTTACACAACTAGCATCCAAAGCATGCATAGACCCAATCCAATATATCAATGACTCTATCATGCATTTAAAATAAATTCTATAATCCTATTGTTGTCTAATAAATTGCTAAATTAATCTAAACAATTTATTTCGTTCCATCCAACAACAGTGTACTAAGTTATATGCTTTTATACTATTTCATCCTTTATCTTAGAGACTTAAACCATGCAACAACAAGTTTAATCACACTCAGAATCAAGTATTTAGATCCTCTATAAAGTCCCCACAATCCATTAGAAACATCTAAAGGCTCAAACAGTGTCCAGAATACCAAACAGTGCCTTAGAAAACTAAAAAAAAAAAAAAAAATTAACCGTAAATTGAAGAGGGAGCCTACTCCAAATTTTGGGAGCAGGCTCTTTCAGCCTAGAGCTGGCTCTAGGAGTCCTTGGAGCTAGCTGTACTTGTTGTGGGAGCCGGCTCCCACATCCATGGAGCCAGCTCTCACCTCCTTTGAGAGCCTCTATCCCTGTTGCTTCGTTTCAGTCCGTCTGCTCCCTCTCTGATCAATTCCTACCACTCTGTTGGTTTCTAAAACTAATCTTAGGAGTCTTAATTGAGTCTAGAAGCATCCCTAAGGTTTCTTACAATAAATTTGAAATCAATTACGGGGTTTAAACAAAGCCATTTAAACTAGCATTGTTGATGAACAACACTGAAACTAAATTTGCAACATCAGTTCTATTCCAACCCCTCTGTTCTTCCTCTAATTTAAATTTGAAGGTCTGAAATTACATCTAGTATCCATTCTGGCCTTTGTTGATTTCAATAAGATTCAAATTAAAAATTAGAACAGTGGGACGTTATGCCAAAACAAAGACTAGAACACATAAATGACAGAATGGTTTTGCAGATAAACTTTTACAGTTAAAAGACCCTCAAGTAAACAAATACAAATCATGCATGGTTCAATTAATGGACAATTAATCCCTTAGAGGTTATCTAGGTGCACAGAACACAAGCCAAAGGGAAGGAGGAAGATAAAAACTTGCTTGCACAGTTTTGTAAACAAAACCTTGTCGCCGTTGTTCTAAGCTTTCCGACAACCATTGCAGTATAGTCTAGCCTCCTATGACTTCTGTTCCTCCTTTCTCCTAAGCCTAATCTTGAAGCCTCGGTTGGAAACCTCACAAACTTGCTCTGCTCTCTCGAAGCCTCACTCTGTAACTCTTTGTATCTCTGTTATGTGAGTAGGGTTTTTCCAACCCTTAATACAGATTATAAATATGTATATATAGGCGTAAAAATCCTAAACCCTAATCCTTGTTTAATTAGAGATAGAGCCCTAATTCTAATCCTAGTCGGCCTATGAAACTATCTCTGTTACCATAGTGCGGCTTACCTATACATGAATTGCAACCTAAAGCTAACTGTAACTTAAACCATAATTAAATTAAAATCCAATTAAATAATTAAATACACTTAACCAATTAATTCCAATTAAAAACCCAATTAAACAATTAAAAACACTTAAACAATAAATTCTAATTAAATAATAAAAGATAACTTACTTAATTCAATTTAAACACATGTCACATAGTTAAACAATTAAATCAAATTAATAAATAAAAATAATTAAACCAAATAATCACCGAAAAACAATAAAAATAAATAAATAAAATGCCGAGACTATCCTTTTAAAATTAGGTGTATTACAGACATTGCAGTTTTCATGACAGGTCACCATGCTGATGGCGAGACTTTCGCTACCCGCACTTTTCTTCCAGATAACCTATGGTCCAGTTGTAGTAGTAGACATTGATTTAGAGTGACCAGCAGCGGACAAGGTACCAGTAGGTCCAGCTGCCGAGCACATAGACATTGATTTAGAGTGACCTACAGATGACGCAGAGCAGCACTCTCCAGCTGGGTCGCCAGTACACGAGGAGGAGCAGACTCAGGATTTTTCTTTTGATTCATCCATACCTGAGGCTCCTAGTCAGACCCCCGGGTTTGGAGAGCGTCTTCAGGCTCTTAAGGATGTAGTGGTTGCTATCAGAGCTGATACTTCTACCATTCGAGCCGATGTTGTAGCCCACCGAGCTGATTTTGCTACATTCCGCACGGATGTCATGACTGCACTCCAAGATTTATCTAGGGATATCCGCGGAGCACGCCCATCCCGTCCAACCTCATCTACCTGATCTACCCAGTCTTCTATCTTTTTATACTCTATCTCTGTGATATCTGCTACATTTTTTATACTGTTATATTATTATTTTTGCAGCCGCGTCTGTCGGCTTTGATACAGGATGTCCTGTACTTTATATTTTTGTTAATATATATGCTTTCTTGTATATGTCGTATGCTTATATTGATATATCTGTCTGTTTGACTCCATCAGGTGCATCCTAGTGACTTCAGTTAGAGAATGCTACATATTTTCAGGGCCACCCTTATACCTTTCTCTTTACTTTATTTCATTATCCCATTTACACTTGCATGCCCATTGTGCACTGATTATCCCTTTTTGTTATCTAATGAGTTTATCCAAGTGCCAATTTTTAGGGCCACAGTTGATCCCAAGTTTGGGGGGGCTATGCCACCCACTTTGGATACTTCAGTCACAGCCATTATTTGCCTTAATTGCACTGGTATACTCTTTCCTTTGTTCTTTTTACACATTGAGGACATTGTGCCATTTAAGTTTGGGGTAATGGTGTACTTTGCAATGTTTGCTTTAAATGGCAAAATTTTGAGAATGCTTTGTGTACTTGAGGATTATCTATGATTGGTCCATATCTAGCTATGATTTTGATCTTTTGAGGATTATATTGTTTAAAATTTAAAAATTGCTTGACTTGAGAGTCCAATACTCCTTGTATGCCTTTTGGATGCCATTTAGGAGTAAATTTTTCGAAAGATTGATATCTTGCTTGCACTTTGTGGTCCACATCATCCTGATTTTGTGATTGTTTTGAGATTCACTCTAGTATTCTACACTAGCATAGGCGCACACTAGCATTCATTTGTGGGGTACATGCTTTGTTAATTATTTAATTGGTTATATCCCAATTGGGCTAGTAGTGCATTGAAAGCTTTCATTTTGATAAAGGTGGATAACAACCCCTTTTCACTTAGTAGTCGGGATTCTAGCCTCATCAAGCACTGAATTTCTCGCGCCGAAAGGTGGGGGGCCCAAACTCTAGGTTAAAAATTGAATAAAAAAAGAAAAAAAAAAGAAAAAAATTGCAAAAGCAAATAAAAAAAGTGAGGACTTCTCCCAAAAGGTGAGAAGTGGGAAATGATTAGATGGAGGTTGTCTTCATTTGTAGCCTAATTGATTTGAGCTTGTAAGTCCGTAAGGGTGTTTGAACACCTAGTGCCCTAAAACCGTCTGGTTTGGGAGTCATATGACCTAACGCTCGACCTCATGAATCGCTAGAAAGCTTAAGAGATCAACACATTGCACTATGCTTCCATCTTTGATCCTATAAATAAATAAAAAAAAAAAAAAAAAATTGAGTGGAAATAATAAACGCACCTAGAACAATAAAACTTTAATAAAAGGTCCACTCTTTGTCTTGATGATCGGTACTAGATTTGTGTGCTAGTTTGAGGGTAAGGATGTGATTAATTCTTTAGTTGGCTAAGATGGCAACACACTTGATGCCAGTCCACTCAAAAAGAATTCTAGAGTTGTTTTGATTTGTATGATCATTTTCTTAATATGTGGAGGACCATACTTGCTTGCTTGATGTTGAGATTTTAAGAGATTGCTTAGAAATGTTTGAAAAATTGCATACTTGAGGTAGTTTTCTCCCGATGCTTGTTTGCAATATTGGTGCTTCTTTTAAAAGAATGAGCTTAATGTTTGTGGGTATCATTTCTGGAAACCCTCACGAGACTTCACTCATCCACTAGGGGTAACCTAGGGGTTTAAAAGGCTTGTTGCATGTGCTAAGTGCAATCATGTTCCCTACGAAAGTGGTGCTATCATTTTATTGCTTTCTAGTTTATACTTGTATAGTTGTTCATTTCATTCCTTTACTTTCTAGTTCATTGCTAGGGATTAGCAGTATTTAAGTTTGGGGGTGTGATGAACACTGAAAAGTGCGCATTTAAAGCCCTTAAGCTTAGGTATTCTAGGACCTTTATCTATCTTACTTTGCCATTTTAGATTAATTTCGTGTTATTTCCGTTTTCAGGCACTTATCCCTAAAATAAGCTAACTCAGCCAAATAAGAGCTTAAATGAATTAATTCTGGGATTAATCAAAGAATTGAGCAAAGTAGAGCAAAATGGAGAAAAAGTGGAAATTCAGCATCTTTGATCGATCTAAGGTTAAGGTTCGATCGATCGAACCTTCATCGATCTTAGCACTTCAAGAGAGATCCAACCCTTGACCCTATACAAAAAATCCAAAAGTTCGATCGATCCAACATCATTCTTCGATTGAACCCCTTTGTCCTCATTCAAATGATTGATCTTATCTAGTTGTACCACCCTACCAACCACTTTTGTCTTTTTCCTAAAAATATCTCTAAAAATATCCCAGATTTGTCTTTTTCCCAAAAAGCTCAACCAGTTGGATCAATCCAGCCTTAGTTCGATAGATCTCAGCCAAGTTCGATCAATCCAAGTCCAATGTTCGATTGATCGAACTTCCTCCAATGCGAAAAAGTTAAAAAGCCAGCTCATTCATTCCGTCATCTATCCAATCATTGGGGAATATGCTTTGCACGACCCCAGCTCATTTTGTATGTCACTTGACCTACCTATAAAAGGAATATAATGCACTTTTTGAGGAGGATTCTTAGCAATTGGTAGAGGCAACTTTAGAGGCTATTCTTAGGAAGGAAGAAAAGAAGAAGGAGGCTAGAGACACCATTGGGGAGTTATTCATCAACAAGGAGCAGATTTCATCCATGGAGCTTAACCTTGAGGGTTGGAGGATCACTACTATGAGTGGCTAGACATCCTCTTGGGGCTAGAGTTAGCCTCAAGCATGCTTTCTATACCTTAATCTTGTGTATTATTGAGGGATTAATGTTGTAATACATGTTTTGACACTTTGATTTATATAGATCTTGTTTATTCAATGATTTATATGGTTTAATGCTTTCAATTGATCATTTCATTCTATCCATATGTCTATGTATGCTAGAATAGATGTTTATGTGCTTGTCTCTAAATTTTGTGTTATTGATGCATGTCCATGTGTATTAATGCTACAGATCTAGAGATTGTCAAGATGTAGTGCTTAATAGAATGTTCTTGCTATTTTCTTGATGGTTCATACTTATTCCTTGATGGATTATGCCTCTCCTTCGTTTAATTTCATCCTAGTAGCTTAATTATAGTGTAGTGGTAGTGTAGCATAGTGTAGATGTTAGATAGGAGGACAATCCATGCTTGTTATTTGATGTTCCATACTTTTGAATGTAAATAGCATATATCTCTAACCTTGTGGTGTATTTGGATTGTGAGCTTAATGAAAGGTTAATGGCTTGTTTTGATCTATTGTGCTTTTCACATATTGTTTAGATAATATATGCTTCATTGATTAGATATATTGTGCCTTTCACATGTTGTTTAGACATTATATGTTCAACTAGTCATCCTTGCTAATTGAATCAACCAAACACACACACACACACCAATATTGCAACATACAATTTCCCTCATTAGTCACTTGTTAATGGTATAGAAAAGCATTGCTTGGTGGTGATCTCTAAACCCCAAGACCTCTCTCTCTCTCTCTTACTCTCTTTAGCATTGCATCCATTTTAATTTTGTTTAAATTGCTCTCTAGTTTAATCAACAAACCAACACTTGTTTGATCATTCGACCTACTAGCCTTAATCTTGGTTTCACACCAAATTACGACATCAATCCCTTGGGACGATCCCTACTTGCCCTTGCTATATTTTTAGTGAAGGTAGTAGAAGCTTTTATAAATGTAAAACTTGGCCCTCGCCTTAATGCACACTTTCTTAAGCTTGTGGTCTCACGACCGGCCACCACCACCACCCTTAGGAGTGGTCGAGTTGTTGACAACAAGGTTAATGGAAACAAGGATGACAAAAATTCTCTTACAAAAAATCCAAATCCTAGGTCTTCTAATCCAAATTCTACTCATGAAAATCCCAAGCTTGTCACCCCAAGTGTGGAAACTTCTTATGAGCCAAAAGCTCCGTTTCCTCAACGTTTGCAAGAGTTGACACATTTTGGGAATAAGAATTGCAAAATTCAAGACATGTGGGAAGTTTTCAAGCAAGTGAAGATCAACTTGCCTCTCTTGGATGCTATCAAGCAAATCCCTCCCTTTGTAAAATTTCTTAAAGATTTGTGCACTTAAAAGCGCACTTCCAAAAATCATTTGCCAAAAAAAGTAAGATTAACTGAGAATGTTAGTGCAATCATTCAGCACAGCACTCCCCCAAAGTATAAGGATCCGGGCGCCCCCACAATCTCGTGTGTCATTGGCGACAACAAGATAGAGAGGGCCCTCCTTGACTTAGGAGCTAGTGTAAATTTGATTCCATACTCAGTTTACTTACAGCTTGGGTTAGGAGATTTAAAGCCAACCTCCGTGGTCTTGCAGCTTGCTGATAGATCGGTCAAGCACCCATGAGGCATTCTTGAGGATGTCATTATCAAAGTGGAAAAATTCTACTTCCCGGTAGACTTTGTGGTTCTTGACACGGAACCAGTCCATGACCCAAAGAAGCATATACCCATGATCCTCGGTAGGCCATTTTTAGCTACGGCTAATGCTTTAATTAATTACCGAACTGGGGTGATGGACATTGCCTTTAGAAATATGCAAGTCAAACTCCACATCTTCCATGCAACTCAACATCCTTCCGATGAGGATGATTGTTTTCTTATCAATGTGGTAGATGAAATGGTCGAAGAATCTCTCCCCTTCATTCTACGCAAAGATCCTTTGGAAACTTGCATGTCTCACTTTGACTTCTCAAACTTTAATATTGACCAATCAATCCAAGAAGTAAACTCCTTGCTAGACATTAATGCTATCATGGATACTCCTCCTTGGAAGGTACCAAAAGAACCACTTCCTCAACTACTCCTTCGGTCCCTTCCCTGAAATCTCCACCACAACTTGAATTAAAGCCGCTCTCGGCCCATCTCAAATATGTGTTTCTTGGTGCAAATCAAACTCTTCCAGTTATCATTGCATCGGACCTTCAAAAGGACCAAGAAACTAGCCCTTTAGCAGTGCTACAAGAGCACAAAGAAGCTATTGGCTAGGTAGTGGCTGATTTGAAAGGAATCGACCCCTCTATTTATATGCATCGCATTTATATGGAGGATGACGCAAAGCTTTCTAGAGAGGTTCAGCGCCGGTTGAATCCAAACATGAAGGAAGTGGTCATGAAAGAAGTAATCAAATTCCTAGATGCGGGGAATCATTTACCCCATCTTAGATAGCAAGTGGGTGAACCCCACGCAAGTTGTTCTAAAAAAATCCGGCCTCATCGTTGTTGAAAATTAAATGGGTGAGCTCGTGCCACAACGAACCATCACCAGGTGGCATGTGTGCATTGACTACCGAAAACTTAACTCTACCACTAGGAAGGATCATTTTCCACTTCCATTCATTGATCAAATCCTAGAAAGGCTAGCCGGCCAAAGCTACTATTATTTTCTTGACGGTTATTCTGGCTATAACCAAGTGGCAATCGACCCCCAAGATCAAGAGAAAACAACATTCACATGTCCCTTTGGAACCTTTGTTTATCGACGCATGCCTTTTGGGCTATACAATGCTCCGGCAACGTTTCAAAGGTGCATGATGTCCATATTCTCTGATATGGTTGAAAAGTTCTTGGAAGTGTTCATGGACAATTTTTCTGTATTTGGCTCCTCATTTGATTCATGTCTTCATAATTTATCTCTTGTACTCCGAAGATGCAAGGAGACAAATTTAATCCTAAGTTAGGAGAAAAGCCACTTCATGGTCCAAGAGGGCATTGTTCTAGGACATGTCAATTCTAAACGGGGAATTGAGGTAGACAAAGCCAAGGTCGAGTTAATCTCTAATCTTCCTCTTCCAAATTCCATTCGTCAAATCCATTCCTTCCTTAACCATGCCGGATTCTATCGTTGCTTCATCAAAGATTTTAGCAAAATCTCTCGGCCCTTATGCAATCTTCTTGCCAAGGATGTTCCATTCAATATTGATAAAGCTTGCATGGAAGCTTTCATTAAGCTTCGCACTCTTCTCTCATCCGCCCAATCATGAAACCTCCAAATTGGTCTCTTCCCTTTGAGATCATGTGTGATGCATCCGATTATGCATTAGGCGCGGTTTTGGACTAGCGTGTGGACAAGTTTCCATACGTCATCTATTATGCTAGTAAGACTCTCTCAGATGCTCAGTTAAATTACACCACCACTGAAAAAGAATTGCTAGCCGTGGTGTATGCCTTGGATAAATTCCGTTCCTATCTTCTTGGATCCAAGGTTATTGTCTTTTCGGATTATACCGCTCTTAGGCACTTGCTCACCAGAAAAGAGATAAAACCCCGCCTAATTCGATGGATACTCTTACTCCAAGAGTTTGACATTGAAATCCGGGACGAAAAAGGGACTGACAATGTTGTTGCAGACCATCTCTCTCGCACTTATTAAGAAATCCTCTGAATTTGCTGTAATCTGAGATTCCTTTCCGGATGAGCAACTCTTTCAAATTTTCCATTCAAGTCTCCCTTAGTTTGCAAATATTGTCAACTATCTAGCGGTAGGCAAAATTCCATCTAATTGGTCCAAACAAGAGAAAGACCGGTTCTTTTCCCAAGTCAAGCATTTCTTTTGGGAAGATCAGGAATTGTTCAAATATTGCCCGGACCAAATCATCCGGCGATGCATCCCCGAAACCGAAACCACAAGTGTTCTAAATTTCTGCCATACTCTTGCTTGTGGAGAACACTTTAGTGCCAAAAAGACTATTGACAAAGTCCTTCAAAGCGGATTTTATTGGTCATTCTTGTTTCGGGATGCATACAATTTCTGTAAATCATGTGAGCGATGTCAAAAGCTCGGATCCATGTCTAGGAGAGACATGATGCCCCTCACTCCCATCTTGATCATATAAATTTTTGATGTGTGGGGGATCGACTTCATGGGACCATTTCCATCCTCTTATGGCTATAAGTATATTCTTATAGTGGTGGATTATGTTTCTAAGTGGGTTGAGGCAAAGGCTACCAAAACCGATGATCATAAAGTTATGATCAAGTTCATCCAATCAAATATCTGTAGTCGTTTTGGTATGCCCCGAGCAATCATCAGTGACGGTAGATCTCATTTCCGCAATCACTATCTTAAATCCATCTTTTCTAAGTACTCTGTCATTCATAAGGTCGCCACACCTTACCATCCTCAAACGAGTGGTCAAGTGGAGGTTTCTGATGGGGAGATTAAGCACATCTTGGCAAAAATGATTCGATCGGATCGCAAAGATTGGTCGTTAAGCCTCAACGATGCACTTTGGGCTTACTAGATAGCTTACAAGACACCCATTGGCATGTCGTCATATCGACTTGTCTTTGGCAAAGCGTTCCACCTCCCCGCTGAACTAGAGCACCGTGCTTATTGGGCATAAAAAGGCTCAACTTTGATCTCAATCAAGCCGGCTCTACTCATGCATTGCAACTAAATGAACTTGAGGAAATCCGCAATGATGCATACGAAAGTGCGAAAATCTATAATGCGAAGACCAAAATATTTCATGACAAACATGTTGTCAATAAGTCTTTCGCCCCGGGACAAAAAGTTTGCCTTTTCAATTCCCGCTTGAAACTCTTTCCCGGTAAACTCCGGTCAAGATGGGATGGTCCATATATTGTCAATACCGTCTTTCCTCATGGTGCAATCGAGCTTCAAGATCCTGCGAATGGATCGCTATTCAAGGTTAATGGCCAACGGCTTAAGCCTTATATTGACGGCATAGTCCCAATCCACAAAGTAGAAAAAGTCCTGTTGACAGACCCAGTTTACGAGGACTAATGCGCGATCTTGCTTTGTCTAGCTATAGACGTAAAACTTAGCACTCATGGGAAGCAATTCTTCCATTTTCCAAGCTTCCGTCTTCTTCATGTCCAATGTCAAGAATTTCTTGGGACTCTTTGACCAAACATATGATTGCTTATGGAATTGGTTCATCAGGCCTTTCGGTGGTTCCAATTGGTTATCTTCATCATTTCTAATTCCTTGTTCAGTCTCTGGACATTTTCAAAGTCATTCGGCATGTCTCTCGTTCTATCCAAGGTTCTTTTAGCATTTGGTGCTCATGGATGTAGCCCGTGGTTTTGCCCCATTCAATTTACTTCTACGAGGATACTAAGTTTTCCAACGTGTCTCCATCCATGTTTGAGGCCAAGGTGATCAATCCGGAACTGGCTTAATTCCTTTAAGCTGCACAAAGCAGCATCTCTAGAGGTCCCACGGGAGCCCGCCGCGCTACCGCGGGCGCCTGCGAAATTTGCTAGTAGGCTTCAACCAACTGCGGGGCCCCGCTGAGATACCGCGGGCCCCCGCGAAACCACCCAGTGCTTTGTGTAGCACTGCGGGCGCCCGCCACGCGTTCATGGGCGCCCACGATGCGCCCCCGCTGTTTTAAAATGGGTTTTTAAGCCCATTTTTCATTTTCTTATTTTCTTTCAAACCCTTTCTCTCCCTCTAACCTCTCGTCCCCAACATCTTAACATCTCAAGCCCCTTCCCATCATCCTCCAATCTCTCTCTAACCTCCTCCTTCATTCATATCACCCATCATCTTCCATCCTCCCTCATCATCTTCCATCATCATCAAGCATAAAGTAACTTTGTTCTCCAACTTTGGGTAAGTTATTCTCCTTTTTGTTTTCTTTTAATTTGTGTATCAAGGAGGATGGGATTATTGTTGTAGAAGTTTGGTGATTGTTGGGTGGTGATTTTCTGTTGATTGCAGGTTAGAATTTTGGATTTTCACATCTCTAACCTCATTTTGCTCTTTTCTCATTTCTGTTGCACACCAGGTGTTCGATAAAAGTCCTGAACCAATCTTCATCAATCTAATGGCTTCCAAAGTGGCATTTAAGCGTGCTAGATCATCCGAGGGCCCATTTAATGCGCCTCTATCCCCAAATTGGGCAGAATGGCCAATTGTTCCCGAAGCCAAGTTTGCTATCAAAGATGGTTTTGAAAATAATCATGAGACGGCGTGGTCCGTCCACAAATTGAAGGACCATGGTCTTGAAGCTCTTTTCAAACCACGCGCTCACTCGTACTACCCACACATGGTTCGTCTCTTCTACGCCAACATGTTCCATTCATGTGCGGAACCGGACAAATTCAAAACCACCATTGATGGTTTTGAGTATGAATTCAACCTTGATAACTTGGCTTCGGCCATGGCCTGCCCATTGATTTCGCTTGCAGATGAGGCGGGACGGCCCAATTATGTTGAAGGTCCTGATGATCTCACCTTGGTGTACATTGTGAGAAAAATTTGCCATAATCAATGCACCGGCAATCAGATCACAATCACCAACAAATCCTTTTTGCCGTGCCAGTTATGGTTTCTTGATTCGGTCCTCGCTAAAAATGTCCTTCCTGTGCCAGGCCATTCCAAGCGAAAAGGGGAATTTCTGAAAACCCTCTATGAAGCTGAAAAGGGGTATTGGTTTTACGTGCCGCAGCTTGTTTGGAACCAACTACTCAAAATTTACAATGAACTTATCTTGGTTAGGTCGCGCACTACCACCACATGGGCATTCCCTTTTCCTTACCTTATCACCAGGTTACTTAAAGATGCCTGATTCAAAGCGCCCCGGGGCGAAATTAAAGAAAATGAGTTGTTTGATTTTTCTCTTGGGGTCTGGAAGTCCAGCACAGCTCAATCCAAGACGTCGCGCCATGCTCGCATTGGCGATGACTTGGATTGGGGTACCCCGGTTCCCCCTCTGGCTCCTGACTCTCCCATTCATGATGCCCTTCCTACTCCAGTCGCTCCTTTTGCTCCGCCACCGGATGTCATGACTCGAGCCGATTATTTTGCTTTGAATGCTCGTCTTGATGCATTTGACACTCATCTTGGCACCATCAAGGGCTCTGTTAAGGCAACTCAGGACATGATACAGATCTTGATTGATCGTGCATCTGGTGCACCTGGTGGTTCTTCCTCCACTCCAATGGTGGAGTGATTTCATGTTTTTAGTATTAATTTCCTTTTGCAGTAGTACTACTTCCAGACTTCTTTTGGGCCCCGTTTGGCGTTTGCTTTCCAGTTTCTTTGGAACTTATAACTGAATCCCATTTTGCTATTTTGCATAGATATTAGCTTTAAAATAAATTGCAGTTATCTTTAGTGATTTTTGCATTCATATGACTCTTGCTCTGTATAGATCTTTCTGACAGGTTTTTGAATTCAAGTTTAGGGGAATGCTCATGGGATTCACGAAGTGGCCTATTTTTGCACCGCCACTCCAATCCTCTCAACTTGGTACTATTGTTTCTTTCCCCCTTTGTTCATTCTCTTTACTTATCCCTTGTCTTCTCACATTGAGGACAATGTGACATTCAAGTTTGGACCAGTATGTGCATGCTATTATATTTTTGCTGCATGTGCATGTTATTTTTGCTCTGAATGAATGCTTATTTTTTATGCTTATAAGTTAATAAAATCAACTTTAGTGGAAGTAATGAAATTGTAATTTGGAACTTATTGGAATTCGAGCATGTGCTTAATACTTTGTGTATAGAAGCCAAGATAATTTTTGAAAATAAAGAAATTTTTGAAATAAGCAGGTTGATTCATAATTGGCTTGTATAAATACTTCAATTAAATTTTTGTCGGATTTTATACTCTTTCATACTTCACATTGCACATTTGCATACCGGAAACCTAATTATGAGGCATGCAACCCAAATTGACCTTGATCGGGACTCAATGATCTTAATTGATGACCTTGATGAATGGATACCCTTGGCTTATGAATATATATATATATATATATATATATAAAACAATGACCGGTCGAAGTTCGTAGCCTTTCCAACTCGAGTTATTAAGCCCTAGGAGTGTTTCTACATTTAGCACCCTAAAGCCATCTGGCTTAGGAGTTGTTGGCTTAACACTTACTACATGGGTTGGTTAGAAAGCTTAAGGAACTTAGACATTGCACGGTTATTCAAAAAATAGTATAATAAATAATTTTGGTTCGTCGAAATTCGTAACCTTTCCAACTCGAGTTATTAAGCCCTAGGAGTGTTTCTACATTTAGCACCCTAAAGCCATATGGTTTGGGAGTTGTTAGCCTAACACTTACTACATGGGTTGGTTAGAAAGCTTAAGGGATTTTGGCATTACACAACCAATAGTATGTTTTCTTTTGTGTTGATTAATAAAATTTTCAATAAGCAACAAAAGTTCCATTGTGAATAAAATTATGCCATGGGGACCTCATTTAGAAGGAGATTTAATGATGTGAAAATGTGTTTTTGAGATTGGTAAAAGAGGGTAAAAGCCGCATATTGGGAATCCGGCTCACTTTCACTGAAGTTGGAGTTCATGTTATTCAAGAGATGACAATTGAAGTGTTTATATAGACCTTGATGATGATGCATTAAAGTTGAACTTGTTTTGCCATTTTGTGTGTTAAGGCTTTATATATGCAAGGTAGTCTGCTTAATGTCTATCTTCGAATTCTCGGTTGTTCCAAGTCATAGTTGAGCTTCGTTAATATTTTTGTTTCATGATTAATGCATATTGTCAGCATTTCATTGGTTGTCATTTGCTTTGAGCTTCTTATTTTGTTTTACTAAGGGACTAGCAAAATGTAAGTTTGAAGGTGTGATAAGTGCCGAATATTAGAGGATAATGTACAGTTTAATTCATTTGTGTATTTCTTTCCGATTTCAGGTGTTTTTCTCGAGAATGATCAAAAAAGCGGTTTTGACATCATTTGTGTTGAAATATGTACACCGTGTCCAGGAGTCATCTTTTGGATCAAACCTCTTCTGTTGCCGTTATTGTGAAGACATGGCTTAGTGTATCATAGTGGAAGTGCGTCTTCGCTCCAGCCTGAGGAGGCTTGTAACAAATAAAGCCTTGATGAAGTGCAGCTGCAGGTTCTCACGGGCGCCCGCCAAATCCCCCAACTCTCTGCCTATTTTGGCGAGACCCCGCAAAGGCCCCGCAGAAGTCCTACGAGCTCCCGCGAGCGTCCACCGCGCCATCGCGGGCGCTCGCCAAACACGCCAGTGCCCTCTTCGAAAATGCGAGCTCCCACGGGTGCCCGCCAGCACCTCGCGGGCGCCCGCCGAACTGCAGAAGGTAGTTCAACTACCCCTGATTTCCAGCTTTTTGGTCCCTTATCCTTCTTTTGTGTGGTCTAGCTTCATACAGAGGGGGGAGCTTGGGATTATGAGTATGGGGAGTAGGTTTTGAATGGATAAAGAGGGAAAGGTGATCTCATATCACTTATGTTACATTTTGGAGAAGCTAGAGAGAAGGTGGAGAGCTTTGTTTTCTTAGAGTTAAGGTACAGCAATGGAGGCCTTTTCTTCCTCATTTTCTCCATTCCTTACATTAATGGATAACTAAACCTCCATCTAGGGAGGTGATGAAGCCTTCCTTTATATTCATGTTCTAGATTAAGCTCTATTTTGGGGATTATAGTGTATAATTTTTGGTCTTTTCATAGTCTAGAGCATATTACTTCTTGTAATGAATTCCAATGTTTATAAATGGTTGATGTAAGTTAATTATCTTGTCTTTGATGATCCTTATATTAATCTTATTGCTTACATTTTCATGGTGACAATGGAAATTAGATTATGAATGGTTTTCAAGGCATGTTGATAGAGAAACTTGATAGCCCATTGCTTAGGTACTCCCTTTGATGGTTTATGCTTGATTCCTAGTTTCATGTGCTTCATCATTTGATTGAATGCTTGATGATCTTTTGCTTAAGATAGTGTATTTGATGCTACACCCTAGTTAGGTAGTTCAAATGTATTAACTTTTGATGGATCATTCTTGTTTTGATTTAATGAACCTCTTAATGATTATAAGGCAACTATGTGTTGCTACATAATTCTTGACCATCATATATATATTGTCTATCTCCAATTTAGTCTTGATCTAGCATGTGATTAGGGTTTAGTGCGGATTCACTTCCATAGTTCCCATTTTTATTGTCTTTGCCCCTTATTTTCTAGCATTCTTGTTTTATGCACATTTCAATTCATAATTTTAGTGGCAATCCAACAAATCCTCTATAACCCCCTTTATCATTCTAAAAATGATTCTAGACACTTAGGTTACCATAAACAAGCAGTCCCAGTGGTTCGACCTACCCGACCAATAGCCCTATTTTACAATGATTTGTGCTATTGCAAAGGGTTGATTATAAATTGTAATCGACGATACCGATCAGTGTCTAAGTTTTAATTTATTATCTGTACACAAATATTGTTCTTGTGTAGAAAAAAAAAAAAAAAAAGAGACTTGTCTTTGGCAATGAGTGTATAAGTTTTAATTTATTATCTATACACAAATATTGTTCTTGTGTAGTAAAAAAAAGGAGTAAGGCGCCTGACTTTATAACAAGAGTTGATGTATGGATTAAAGGTTACTTGAGGAAGACTGGGGAACCTTTGAATGATGCAGTAGAGCAAGCAGTGGTAGCATATCTTTCCTACTTATTTTATCATTTTTTGAATTCCATTTACAAACATGCTTAACTCATGAAATTTTAGACACAAATGAAAGAGTGCACTAAAACCAAATCCGAAGGCGTAAGCTCTTTTCGAGATGATAGATTCACTCATGTACTTGGTTCAGAATGTTGAGGGCAGGTTTGAGGCCTTGGTTTTGGAGCAACACTTTCTAAAATTGAGGCAAATAGTTATTAGATGATGCAAGCGGAAAAAGTTGAAGAAATGGTTCAAGAAATAGTGGATGAAATTAAATCTGAAATGAGGAATGAGATGAGAGTTGAGTTGATGAATGAGATTAAAGAAATGAGGAATAAGATGAAAGCCTTGTTGGTAAGTGTTAGTTATGTTTATTATTATTTTCTGCCTGTATGGCATTTGTATTTAAAGTACTACTTATGTTTAATCCATGTTTTTGATTAAATTGTAGTCCCAAAACGCTAGCGTTGGTTCTCAGTCCAATGCCACGCCAAGTCATATTTCAAAAAGTCTATAAGGTTACCCATGTATGATGTTACACTAGAGTGGATCAGGTGTAGTTATTGCCAATGCTGAGATTGCATCAACGGATCCAAATGTGTTATCAGATGATCATGTTCCACTTGGTCTAGATTGTTGGAAAGTTTGGGTTGATGATGTCATTATTAGGGACGAGCAACCGTAGTTGGAAAGTATTATCTTCATGATGCTCACACAAGCGTAGTTGTATGGCCTAACAAATATGTGAAAATTGCAGAGGTCAATTGGTCATTTATTACCTTTTTATTTATTTATTTAAAAGTAGTCATTAACATATGATTTGATTTTTTTTATATTGGTTGGCAATACATTTTCTTAAATATATATATTTTTTGTGACAGGATTAGATTTGGTTGATTGTTGAAGAAAGATCTACTGCTCTACCCATCTTTAGCTATTGCCTCTTCTATGAGCTCTCTCTCTCTCTCTAATACAAGCACACAATTTATTGTGTGGTATTTTATGTGTTGATTTTATGGTTTATATATGTGTTGGATTGGAAGCTTGTTTTTGCAGATCTGCTATGAACTTTTAGAAATGTAACATTGGTTTAGGAGAAGAGAATTATAGTTTATACGGTCTTCTGATAGTTGATTTGTAATTTTTGTGTTAGAAAGCCAGTACTCTTTATTATAAGGGAATTAGAAGAACAACAAAGATAAGAAAAGTAGGTAGAAAATAATTGAGTGAAGATGAAGAAAAAATAAATATTCACAAATCTCTTTCACAAAATATTATCACTATAATTTCTCAATCTAATTAAACCTCAGAATGGGCTATTATAACAATTTTATAGACTTCAGAACCTTAGTAAAAAATAATCCTAAAGGACAAAACTAACCAAAGCAACTTTGTTTTATTTTATAAAGTGATTTTATATGTGTATAAAAACATATACAATTCTTTAGGAAGCAAGCGTCTCCAAGATAGAGAGAAACTATGTGAATCTAGTATGTGAAGCCTATACAAGTTTTACATGAGAGAATGGAGTAATGAGGCCAACTCTCTTAATAAGAGGGTAAACTTTGGAATGTTACTACAACAGCTAAACCCAAGGTGGTCTTAAATTATGATGTTTCATTTTTAAAAAAATAGAAAATTTATAATGTGTGGTTAGAGAAAATGGTGGTTGATGTAACATGAGAGAGTGGTGATTTTCCTGTCATCTTATTTCATAATGTGTGGTTAGAAAAAATGGTGGCTGATGAAATAGGAGAAAGGGGTTGGTTTTGCTGTCAAGTTATACCTTGTTAGGGCTACAATGAATTCCCAAGATGGTGTTACTGATCTTTTTGGCAAGTGTTTTTTGCTCTTAAGGAGATGGTCGAGCAGAATATGCCTCTCCTAGCTAGTAAATTCACTAATTTTAATTAAGCAATAAAGAGCTACATTATTATGTGATTTGCATGTTAGTAGACATGGAGTTGAGTTTGTTATCCCCTTTTACTTTTTTCTTATCAAATTTGTAAGTAAAATTTCTAGTTCTTTCTTCTTCTTCTTTTAAATGGGAGAATCTAATACTTTTATGCAGTTTATAGAAGCTATCACATTGTGGTTAGGCCTTAGCCAGTGTTGGTTAATTCTTCCGAGACAAGTCGCATTGGTTGATTCTTTTGTGTGATAAAATTGCTTCATAATTTTTAAGCCTACTTTGTTCTTTGACATGATATATAGTTGATGGCAAATAGTGGCACTCTGAATCTTTAATATTTATATAACATGATATTTAAGTTTTTTTTTTTTTTTTTTTCACTTGAAGTTTTAAAGATTAGTAGCATCCTGAAAACCATCATTGTGTGATGCAGGTACTTGCTTAGTTTTTGTATCGTGAATAATTAGGTGGTGTTTTTGACAAGTGTTGATTGAATCTCAAATGCTAGGAAATGGTGTTTCTAACAAGGGCTTATTGAATCTCAAGTGCTAGGAAATGGTGTTTTTGACGAGTGTTGACTGAATCTTAGTGCTAAGAAATGGTGTTTTTGACAAGGGCTTACTAAATCTCAAGTGCTAGGAAATTGATAGAATTGATGGTGTTTTTGACAAATTTGTTTCAATTTCTATTTTTGCACATTAAAGAATGATGAATTTTAGAATTGTGAAAATGCTTTTAGTCTTTTGATATGTACGTTAATTTGATGGTGCATTTCAATGGATTGTTTTGGTTATTGTTATTAACTAATAATTGTTACCATTATATAGTGTGTTTAATATAAATTGTTGTCAATTACAGGTTTTGTGGACTATTACGTAGTATTTATGGTTGCTTTTTGTATAAATAATAATAATAATAATATGTTATCTACGGATAGCTTGAAACCTCGTAAATAAAAAGCTCATATTCAATTATCCATAAGGCACAACTTCAAGCTCGTAAAAAGTTTATATTATTTACGAAAAGCAAAGATCCCCGTAAAAAATAAAGTAAAATTATTTTCTATGAGGCACTCGGGTGTATAGTGAATACTTAGATATATTAACGAGCCACAAAGTATATCATAAATTAATATCAACAACGCAATATGTATACAGTAAATAAGTTTATTTCATAGATAGAACTATTTTCTATGACACTTATTTAAGTCTTCTATGAACTTTATTATTTCTCGTAAAAAATTGTAAGTATTTACAGGACCTTCATAGACAAGGGTACCATTTGCCTCGTGAATACGTTTTCATGGGGTGTTTGGCCCCTCGTAGAAGGCCTTTTTCTTGTAGTGTCGTGAAGTTCGATATCTGATCAGATGGTTAGATTTTCTAATTTTTAATTTTCTGCCATATGTGGGCCTTATCGGTAACTGGTCTCAGGAGATGGTGATGTGATTTGTGGTGTGAAAAGGGGAGAAAAAATAGGGGTGTCTACAATGAGTTTTCAAAAAACTAAATCAAGCCTAAAAATAAAAATTATTTTGTTTAGTGACAAACCAAGTTAGCCTTAGGTTTCTTTAAAATGGTTTTCATTTTACGTTTTCTTTTCCTTTTTCAATTTCAAAACATAGAAATCTAAAAAGAAAAATTAAAGTGATGTTATAATAATGAAAATGCCCCTTAGTAGAAATTCAAGAAAATTTAGGATTTTTTTTTAATATGATTTTCATTTAAGCTTTCTCACCATTAACATGATATTATAATGATGAAAATACCATTTAGTATAAATTTAAGAAATTATTAAAATGATTTTCAATTTAGGCTTTCCTTTTCGGTTTAATTTTTTTCAAAGAATTTTCCTTTAAAAAATTGAAAATTATTCCAAGGTATTTTCATTTTTTTATAGACACGTGTAATATTTTTTTATACAATTATAAAAAATAAAAAAAAAATCGAAAATAATGTTTAAAAACACTATGTTGAATAAGTTATTTATATTAATTTTAATCTTATTATTGAAAATTAATTCTAAAAAATGGCATAGTTTTGGCCATGCATAAGCATTATAGTTCTTTCTAAATACCAATTCTATACATATTTTTAGGACAAATTGCATAAACGCCCTACACTTTATTTCAGTAAGTCCAAGGGCATTTTGGTACACACACACGTACCTTCCATACATTGGGAACTCTTAGAATAGTTGGGATATTAAGGGGTTTTATGTCAAATGATTAGTTAAGAAGAGTTTTGTGCCTATTTTGAATAGTCAAGTGGATTTATTTTTATTTATTTATTTAATTTTTGCAATTTGCTCCAAGGAAAAATAAAAAACCAAATCCATGGTCACCATTTGCTACATCGTAAATGCATGTCCTAAAATGCATGTAGGAGCAAGATACCATTTTACCACTAATCCTTCAAAATTTAACCCACCAATTATATCCCATTAATGAAAACAAATACAACCTCACACTTGTAACAAACCAAAACAAGTCGCTCAAAATTCCAAAACATCTTCCCTTCCTTCCTCACCACCACCATCACTGCAAACCCACTACCACCTGTTTCTCTTCCTTCCTCTCCTCCTCCTCCTCCTCCTCCTCCTCGTTGTTCATCGTCATCATCATCCTGTTATCGTCATATATATTCAGAATTAACCATCACTGTACGTAATGTCATAATCATCTCCACCCATCGACATGTCATCCGTGCATGAAGTTGATCGACTCAACCAGCTGAGGGACATCTTCTCGCGCTTCGACATGGATTCCGATGGCAGCCTGACCCAACTCGAGCTCGCGGCGCTCTTACGCTCTATCGGACTCAAGCCCTCAGGTGACCAAATCCATGCTTTATTATCCAACATAGACTCGAACAACAACGGGGCAGTGGAATTCGATGAATTGGTCAATGCCATCACGCCTGACATTAACCAGGACATACTAATAAACCAAGAACAGCTTCTGGAGGTTTTTCGATCCTTTGACCGCGACGGCAATGGCTACATAACGTTGGCCGAGCTGGCCGGTTCAATGGCCAAGATGGGGCAGCCGTTAACGTATCGCGAACTCACGGAAATGATACAAGAGGCTGATATAGATGGTGATGGTGTCATTAGCTTTCAAGAATTCGCATCTGTCATGGCCAAATCGGCCGCGGATGTTCTTGGCCTTCCATTGTCGTAGCCAGAGATCGTTGTGTTATGTTCATCATCTTAATTCATTGTGTGTTATCATAATCTTTCCGGAATAGTTTTTAGTTGGTTTAAATTATTGATTTGGTAATGTTGGCTTGTTTTTTACATTTATTGTGGGTAGGAGTTTCTTTGTTGCAACAGAATTGATGTATATTATGATAAGGAGTAATACAAAAACATGGAGGATATCGGTTCCTCTCTCAAGAGTATTTTGTTTTTTTTGTTTTTTTGTTTGTTGACTATTGTTATTTAATTTGGGTTAGATTAGATCAAACTTGTATTATTTTTAAGTCAATAATGATAAATTCAATTGATTTATGTGAATGGAATGACATCATTAATATCTTTTCCTTACTCATATAACCCTTATCAATTATAGTCTTTTAATTTTGTATTGCTATATGAGTATTGTAATAACCTAGTCATTTTTCTTCCTTTCCTTTTCTCAATTTTTTTTGAATATTTTATTTTTTCCGTTGATCTTTTCCTTTCTGAGTTCGGTTTCTCGTCACACGGTGTCATCTTGAGTGCTCTAGAATGATTTCCGAGACTCTTTTCTTTGGATTGACAACTTCCTTTGAGAACCGCGTCATTTTCACATTTTTATTTTTCGAATACTATTCACTTTTCGTTCTTTTCCCTATTTAGTCTTGTCCTCGTTTGTCACTTTGTTGGCATAACCTCACTTCTTCTGTTCGGAATTGGTTTTTGACTTCACATATCTTCATTATAAGTGGTTTATACGAAATATGTATCTTTACTTTTACAGAAAAGTACTTTGGTTGCTCCTAGTATCCATAGGGGCATGGATGCAAAGTTCTTTAAAAATTTTTTCTTTTCTTGGGGTGTTTTTCATAAATATCTTTTGAAGATATTTTATTTCAGGGGTTTTTACGAAAATATTTTTAGAAGATATTTTCATTCTGGCTAGTTGTACAATTTTCACTTTTTGGAGGGGCCATTGTGCAATTAATGAAAGTTATTGCTAAATGCCTCGTTTTGAGCCTGGATCCTCATATGGGGTTCATTTTCACTTTTCGTCGAATCGCGTACTCTTAGAATTTCTTTCTGGTCATTTTTCTCCAGTTTCAGGGTTTCCGGCTCCGGTTAGCGGCAAACTTGTTTGGGGCATATATCTCTGCTCGGGAATCGGTTTCCGACGCCATTTTTTCCGTTGTTCATCTTTTCTCATCTTGAATCTTTTTTGTTCACGGAGTTTTGCTGTTTGAGCGCGTCTACTCAAATTTCACTTTTCCGGACCCGATAGGGCTCGTTCGAGACACTTTTAGGGTTTTTCTATAAATAGGGGAAAATCAGATTTCTCTCTCTCTCTCCTCTCTCCTCTCTCATGGCCAGATTCCATGGCAGCCATGGCTGCCACCTTCTCTCTCCTCTTTTAAGCTTCTTCCTTTCAATGAAATGCCGTAGTGCCTTAGTGTTTTATGTTCGCCTTGGCGAGACCTTCGATTCCAATCGATTAGAATCTCGTTTTGGTTATTTCTTGAGTTCGGGTTTGAAGTCAGGTTATGATTTTGATAGGGCTTCTTTGGGGTTCTTGATCATCATGTTGTTCCCGATAAAACCTAGAAGTTTCGTCGGATTCGGAGCGGTTTCATTTTGGTGGGGATTTGAGAGGTAAGGGATGTTTTAGGATTTTGTATATGTTGTATTGAGTGTTTTTCATGATTATACAACTTATTTTCATGCCTTGTATCAAATCTAGAAAATTAGTAATATTTATTTCTTTGTATAAAATTTAATTTATAAGGATGTATATAGTTTAGAATTGAATTATGGCATGATTATAAATTATACTTTAATATGTTTGTTAACATATATTAAATTAGAATTATTTGAATAAGAATTACACTTTTTATTTAATAATTATCTTTTGTGAAAGTTTAATTCTCATGGATATACCTTGCATGAAATTAACTTGTGATATGCTTTTAAATTAAGTCTTGGCATGTTCTTTAACATACTTTAGTTTGAGAGCATTTGGATGAGTATGAAAATCTAAAGATTTTAATTGAAATGATTAATTAAAATATATTTTAAAGGTTCCATTGGCTTAATTAAGTTTTTACTTGATATTGGTAATGACTAGGACTTGTATACTAGCATATGTTAATTTGGGACCATTTGATGTTGTTTTAGAATTTAGGAATTTGATCTTCTTGATTTAATTAAATTCCATTTTATTGTTCAAATGGCCTAATTAAGTTTTTGAATTGGTATATGCAATGACCATGCTATATTGTTTAACATGTGTTAATTAGAGATCACTTGATTGAGATTTGAAACTTAGAGGAATTAATTAGTTTACTTAATTAATTTCCGTTTCTATTGCATTACTGATTAAATCATGTATTTGACAATGGTTGTATGTCTAAAGCATGATTTTAGACTTGAAATGGATTCATGAGTTTGTGTTTTCAATATTGGATTATATTGTCATAGCGTGTAACGAATCGCACACTGAAGATTTGACATGTGATATTATATATCGTCTAACGAGTCGCACACTGAAGATTCGACATTGTCATCCTATAGTAGTTGTGGATTTAGAGCATGTATTATGTGGTTTCAACATACTTGTGCATGAAAGTAGTTTCGTGTACTATTTAATACGCTTATAAGTTATTAACTTATTTATTTTGGAGTCTTGGGACATTATTGTTACAAGTGACATGGCTAGAGTCTGGCTCTAGTGCGGGAGGTATAAGTTCTCCCCATTGAGATAGTGCGCACTAGGGTGGTCTTCCCAGTGGGTTAGTGCCCGGAATAACCGTTGAGGTCTTAATAGAATTCCGAGCGTGATGTCCAAGTCTTCCACTATTTGATTTCACACTTTTAGATTTCAAGTTGATAACTTAGAGAATCTATGTTTTGATGTGTGGTATTAGAAATTCTAATTATACTAAATTGCTATACTTAGTTGTTTTCACACTTTTAGATTCCAAGTTGATAACTTAAAGAATCTATGTCTTGATGTGTGGTATTAGAATTCTAATTATACTAAATTTCTATATTTAGTTATTTTCGTACTTTTAGATTTCAAATTGATAACTTTGAGAATCTATATCTAGTTTCTTTGTATAGTATGCTTCTATGTTGGTTAAATTGCATAGATATTGTGATTTGTGTTTTATTATTCAAATGTGACTTAGGAATGATCTTATAAATTCTTTTGGAATATAGACGTTAGGTGGCATGACCTACTTTGATTGTTTTCGCATTTTAGATTTCAAGTTGATAACTTTGAAAATCTATATCTTATTGCCTTGTATAACATGTTCCTATATTATTGAAATTGCATGAGTGATGTGATTTATGCTAGAAATGATCTAGGGTAACTTAGGATGATCTCTGAGTCTCACCCTTGATATAGACGTTAGGTGGCATGAGCCCCATTAATATGTTTCACCTTAAGGTGATAATTTTGTAAAATGCTAGGTCGATGTATGCTCATTTTCTACGTATAGCTTTATGTTACTCACCCCCATAGTGGAGATATTTTTCAGGCACATGAATCAAGGTTCGAGATTCTTATTATGCTTGGAATACTTTACTCACCCTCGTAGTGGGGATATTTTTCAGGCACATGAATCAAGGTTCAAGATTCTCATTATGCTTGAATGACTTATGGACTTGAAGGTTTCTATTCTTGTAAAGGTTGGCTTGAAATGCCATTTATAGCCTTATTTGTCAAATGTGTATATTTGATTCTAAACTTGTAATGTATGCCTAAGCACACTTTTTGATTCTCATTTTATGTATATGACATGATGCCAAGGGACAAACTTCTTTTGGAATTACATATATGTCATGGATGTTAAATCTTGCTTTTAATGACAATATATGAAAAATCATGCGTTTTAGTATGCTATTTTGCACTGAAGCGTGCATTGTATATGAAATTCATCTATTAGCATTCATTAATCATATATAAAGTGTGACCAAGGGCCAAACGGTATTTTGAAACCATTTCATGATTTTGAGTTCCAAGTTTTCATTCCAAACGTCATTTTTGCCCTTTTGGCCGTTGGGGGGGGGGGGGGGGGGGTCATATTTTGCATCGGCGATATTTTTAAGCCATAGACCATTGTAGCACATCCTAATAGGTAAGTTACATTTGCGTGCATGATCAGTTTTAAGAAAAACATCTTCCTTGGTGATTTGAGCCTCCTATGGACTCATTTTGCATCTTTATTGCATAATCTGGTCTAAGGACATTTTGGGGCTTTCCTTCAAGAATTAAATTCTACTCTTAACATGGTCACTTAGAAAACGTGATTTAAGGGGGGGTTTCTTCTTTGTATTTTTCCAAAAAATGTCATCTTGGTATCGGAAATCCCTCACGAAGTTCAGCTTTCTATTTTTCATTTAACAGCTTTTTCGACCTTCTGGACCAGATTTCTTGGGAGGGTATTTTGGGCATTTCACTGTGAGTATTTTTCATTTCTTCTACGTTTTCAAGTAGAAAACTTAATTTTGAGGGGGGTTTCTTCTTTATGTTTTTCCAGAAAATGTAATCTCGGGCTTCAAAAACCCAATTTTTACTGGAAACCCCTACTGCCAGGTTTTTGCTGACTTTTAGTACAAGTGTGCGAGTAGGAGGACTCTCGTAACCGGTTACGAGAGCTTGGGTAGTGAGTTGGTCACTGATTTTTGCCTTCTAACCGGTTAGGGAGGTTTGGTAACCGCTTAGATGACCTTGGGTTGACCATTTTGACCGTTTTGCCCCTTTTTCTTTCGTTAGCCATATCTTCTTCATCTGGGCTCCAAATCAAGTGATTCTTGGGTCTATGTTTATTAATTTTTTGTTGTATTTCCAATGGTGTGCTCGGTAGTACCCACTTTTAAGTTGGAAATGACCTTTTTGCCCCTAAGTTCATTCTTATCCATTTTCGAAACGTCGCTTCTGCATTTGTTTTCTTTGGGTTCCGTGACCTCATTGAGGGTCACATCGACATCTTAGAGTCATGTTGTATCTTTAGAGACCATTGTTTTGTCCTTTGCTTCCACATTTCGGATCCGTTATCGGATCAACTTTTGGTTCATCACTGACACACCAGGTTGAAAAACTTGGGCCGTCACAAGTATTCATGATCTTTTTGTGTTTCAGAAAATAGTCCTTTATTGTTGCTATTAGTTTTTGGGAAAATGAATTGCATTTTAGACAAACTTCTGAACCACATTTTACCCGAGAAACAACTTTGAGCAGCAATTACATAGCATGCCAAAATACCGAAACTAATTAGCAACTTTGTTCACATTTTTTCTTAGACCAAATTGCACATCAACCCCTATTCATCAATACAAAAAAGCCCCCACCATGCGGAGAAAATGGTGCCCTTCTTGTAACTTATTCAAATTTGTCCAACCACCGTTAAACGTAGTTTGAACCCCTGCCTCTCCAATTTTTCGACTAGAAAACAATCGATTAGTCATCGAGACGATCTTTCTCTTATCTTTCACTCATAACAATGATTTTGTTGCTTTTTTTTTTAATATTGTTAGATTAGGCGTTGTGGCAATCTAGGAGTGTTGTGCCGGTGTTCTGTGGTGGAAGTGTGCAAGCTTGGAGATTTTGGGGACAAAAAGTGAATTTTAGAGAATTGTGGGGGCAAGGAGTGAATTTTAAATGGCCGAATGGTTAGCCAAGAAGAGAGGGGGAGTGAAGATAGGTGAAGGGAGCAAATCTTTTGAAGTCACTTTGCCTTGCTGTCCCATGCGGTGCACAATACTTAGTCTATTGATGAGTGCTTAATATTGCATATTCGAGCCCCTAAATGTACGTATGTTAAGACATTAAGTAGTACTTCTATCCAGTTTTAGATTGATTTGAGTTTACTTTGTGTTTGTAGGTACTTTCCTAAAGAAATGGATAAAACTGGGATTTTATTATGAAAAGACTGATATCTGAGTTTACAGAGTCGTTGCCAATCATCTAAAGCAAGGTTGGAGTCAAAATGGTGATTTTGAAGAAGTTCAAGTACCAAAGCTCTACCATAAGTTCCACAGCTCGAGCACAAAGTCAACTGAAGCAAGAAAAGCAACTAAGGCCAAAAAGCTCGAGCAGAGACTCAAGGAACTCAAGCCTTTGCAAAAAGGTTCGAGCATAAATTGCCTCAGAATACGAAAAGACGCTTCGAAAGTTCCATGTTGTCAGACCTCGAGTAGAGACCAAAAAGCTCGAGCAGAAGTCTTAAGGCTCGGGCACCCAAGCAAGGTGATCGAGCACCACAAAGGTGTTATCCCAAAATATTCTAAGTACGTGTTAATGAAAAAGACTCAAGCAGAAATTTCTCTGCTCAAGCCTTTGCTATTAAGTCAGATTTAAAAAGTTGTAAGATTAATTCTAATTAAGTCCTTTTATCCCAGATGGGCCCAAATGACCTCAGAAGACGTAATGCCCATCCAATCCTTATTAGAAGTCAGTTGCTTCTATAAAAGGATGCATAAGACCACAGAAAAAGCTCTCTCTTCTCCTGACAAGTTATTCTCGATCTAGTGGCGGCTTTTAGGGAGTAATTATTCTGAAGCATTGAAGATGAAGATCCTTAGAAGAGAAGTACAGTCTATGATGGTGAAGTCTACAACAATATAAATGATATCTTGCATCGTCATAAGTAGCTAAATCTTCTCTTAGGGCATTGATGTAACCCGAATCCGAATATTATGATTTGATTGTTTTAAACTTTGGGAATTTAACTGTTTATGTATTTTGATTGTATGAGTATGAACAATTGACTTAGATCAATAGGGTTTTAATGAAGTAAATGATTTTTGAATGATTAATACATTGTCTTAGATTTAATTGTTCATTAATTATATTCAACATATTCTTAGTGTACGAGATTGGTGGTTAAGGACTTCTCGAGTAATAAGATTAGAGATCATGTAATGGTGTTCAAACGTTTTTCATGAATAAATGTTTTCATAGTCTATGCTTAGGAAGATGAGTTATACTACAATATTAGTTAAAAGTAGGTAGGTAGATAATTCGTGCCGACCGAAGATAGGTTATTATTAATTGAAGTTCATGAAACATCTCTCTTTAAACCTGAATTAAATGAATGTTATTGAATTTAATTCTATATAATACATAATTGTTGAAATCCTATGGTTGAATAGTTAACCATAGAATAAGGTTCGTGGTGAAGTCAGTCCCTCATATCTTCTCTTTTTAATCTTATTCCTTTATTTAGTTTAAATTTATTTATGCTCGTGACGCACACCAAATCAAACAATTTTTTCTCTCTAAATCAAAATAGTATTAATTGAATACTTGATAATCCACCATAGTCTCTGAGATTCGACATCCTCTAAGTAGCCCTATCCTGCAAAGGATTCGTTTTATTATAAGTGGTAAATAAATAGACACATCAATTTTTGGTGTCGTTGCCGGGGACTGTGTAACTGTTTTATTGAGTTTACAATTATTTTTATTTTGATGTATAGTCTTCATACTTTCTAATATCCCATCTTATTCTTTTTCTTTTCAAGTGCAGGAATCTAGTAGTGAGGACGAAGACGCCTAAGGAATAGAAGCTTCAGTTTTAGGACCTTCTGTGAGTTCTTGTTGGTTTCTTTACTTGAACTTTTTCTTTTGTTACTGTTTTTGCCATTAGACATAGTGCATGTTAGGTCGCTGTTCTTTGTCAAAACCAACACTTGAGTACGATCTTGAATTAGAGAAAACTCTTAGGTGAATTAAAAGACCTAAACATAATTCTAACTTGTTAAGAGAATCCTCTAGGACAGACATAGCTACTAATGGTAATGCACCGAGAGCACCTGTAACACCTGCAGCTGCTCCCACACTAATAAAGGATCATTACATTCCCACATTATATACATCCCTTTTGTGCTTCCAATTTCTGGACTCCGATGCAACCCACTTTGAGATCAAGCCTACTATGATCCAAATGCTTCCTTCATTCCATGGGTTTGCAACAGAAGATTCTTATAAGCACTTGGATGTGTTTCTAGAATTGTGTTCAACTACCAAGTTGTCCACTCTTTCAGATAACGCATTCAGGATACGACTTTTTCAGTTCTCTCTCAAGGACAAAGTAAGAACCTGGTTGCATGCCCTACTAACTAATTCCATATCTACATGGGATATGATGCAACAAAAGTTCTTGAAAAAGTACTACACTATGGGTAAAACCACACAAATGAGAAGAGAGATCATGGCATTCTCCCAAATCCTGGTCAACAACTCCATGAATAATGGGAAAGGTATAATGATCGACTGAGAAAGTGTCCACACCATGATATTAATAAATGGCACTTAGTGCAGATCTTCTATGATGGATTATCTTATCCACATAGGAACATAGTTGATACATCCAGTAATGGAGCTTTCCTTCATAAGAGTGCAACTGACACTTGGGAACTGTTTGAGGCCCTAAGTGAAATTCTATGCAGCACGTTTCTTCCTTGAGGCCTAGGTTTATTCCTGGTATCTACAAGTGATGAGCACTGAAAAGTGCGTATTTAAACCCGTTAAGCTTAGGTATTCTAGAACCTTTATCTATCTTATTTTACCGTTTTATATTGATTTCATGTTATTTCCATTTTCAGGCACTTATCCCGAAAATAAGCTAACTCAGCCAAATAAGAGCTTATTTGAAGCAATTCTGAGATTGAACAAAGAAAGGAGCAAAGTGGAGCAAAAGAGGAGCAAAAAGGAAGAAAGGTGGATATTCAGCATTTTTCGATCGATTCAAGATGAAGGTTCGATCGATCCAATATGGATCGATCTCAGTACTTCAAGATAGATCCAAACCTTGACCCAAAGCAGAAAGTCCAAAGTTTGATCGATCCAACACCACCCTTCGATTGATCGAACACCTTTATCCTAATCAAAATGATTGATCTTATCCATTTGTACCACCCACTAACCACTTTTGTCCTTTTCCCCAAAAATATCTCCAAAATATCTCAGATTTATTTTTTATCCGAAGAAGCTTAACCAGTTAGATCAATCCAGCCTCAGTTCAATAGATCTCAGCCAAGTTCTATCGATCCAAGTCCAAGGTTCAATCGATCAAACTTCCTCCAGTGCAGAAAAGTTAAAATTCCAGCTCACCAAAGTTGTCCTCTATCCAATCATTGGGGAATATTCTTTGCACGACCCCAGCTCATTTTGTGTGTCACTTGACCTACCTATAAAAGGAATATGATACACTTTTTGAGAGACTTTTGATACATTTTGTTTGGAGGCAAGTCTTAGTGGGGAAGAAAATAAGAAGGAGGCTACAGACATAATTGGAAACCTTTCATCAACAAAGAGTAGATTTCATCCATGAAGCTTGCCCTTGAGGGTTGGAGGATCATGGCCGTCGTCCTACCATAAGCTTAAGAGTGTGTATTAAGGCGAGGGCCAAGAGTTCTACATTTATAAAAGCCACTACTACCTTCACTAAAAATATAGTTAGGGCGAGTAGGGATCGTCCCAAGGGATTGTGGATTGTGCTAGGTCGAATTGTGTTGTGGAATTGTGATTAGGGTTCGTAGGTCGAGTGATCAAACAATGGTTGGTTGGTTGTTTAAACTAGAGAGCAACTAAATTAAACTAAGTATGAATGCAATAAAGAGTAAGTAAAAGAGAGAGAGAAAGGTCTTGGGGTTTAGAGATCACCACCAAGCAATGCATTTTTATACCATTAACAAGTGATTAATGAGGGTAAGGTGTGTTGCAATATTGGTGTGTGTGTGTAATTGGTTGGTTCAATTAGCAAGGATGACCAATTAAGCAAGTATTGTCTAAACATCATGTGAAAGGTACAATATATCAAGCAATGAAGCATATATTGTCTAAACAACATGTGAAAGGGACAATAGATCAAAACAAGTCATTAATCCTTTCATTAAGCTCACAATTCAAATACACCACAAGGTTAGAGACATAAGCTACTTGCATTCAAAAGCATGGAACATCAAACAACAAACATGGATTGTCCTCCCATTTAACACTACACTACAATTACACTACATCTACACTACTAGCATGAAAATAAACTAAGGGAGAGGTACAATCCATCAAGGAATAAGTATGAACCATCAAGAAAACAACAAGAGCATTCCATTAAGCACTATGTCTTGACAATCTCTAGATGCATCAATAACACAAAATCTAGAAACAAGCACATGAACATCTATTCTAGCATACATAGACATATGGATAGAATGAAATGATCAATTGGAAGCATTAAACCATATAAATCATTGAATAATAAGATCTATATATATCAAAGAGTCAAAACACGTATTACAACACTAATCCCTTAATAATACACAAGATTAAGGTAAAGAATACATGTTTGGGGCTAACTCTAGCCCCAAAAGGATGTCTAGCCACTCATGGTGATGCTCCTCCAACCCTCAAGGGCAAGCTCCATGGATGAAATCTGCTCCTTGGAAGATGAAAGGCCTCTAATGGTGTCTCTAGCTTCCTCCTTTTCTTCTACACTAAGAGTAAGCTCTAAAGTTCCCTCTACCAAATTGCTAATCCTCCCAAAAGTCTCACTCAAAATGTGCATCATATTCCTAAAATAGGTAGGTCAAGTGACACACCAAATGAGCTTGGTCATGCAAGGCATATTCCCCAATGATTGGATAGATGATGGAATGAATAAGCTGGCTTTTTAACTTTTTCGTACTAGAGGAAGTTCGATCGATTGAACCTTAGACTTGGATCGATCGAACTTGGCTGAGATCTATCGAACTAAGGCTGGATCGATCCAACTGGCTGTGCTTTTTGGGAAAAGACAAATCCGAGATATTTTTGGAGATATTTTGGGAAAAGGACAAAAGTGGTTAGTGGGTGGTACAGCTGTGGATAAGATCAATCATTTGGATAAGGACAAGGGGTTCGATCGATCGAAGGATGGTGTTGGATCGATCGAACTTTTGGATTTTTGGATGTGAACATCATAGTTTCGATCCATCTTGAAATACTGAGATCGATGAATGTTGGATCGATCGAACCTTCATCTTGGATCGATCGAACTTTGCTGTTTCCCACTTTTGGCTTCTTTTTGCTTCTTTCTTTCTTCATTTTGCTCCTTTCTTTGTTCAATCCCAGAATTGCTTCATTTAAGCTCTTATTTGGCTGAGTTAGCTTATTTTTGGGATAAGTGCCTAAAAATGGAAATAACACGAAATCAATCTAAAATGGCAAAGTAAGATAGATAAAGGTTCTAAAATACCCAAGCTTAACGGGTTAAAATACGCACTTTTCAGTGCTCATCACACACCCAAACTTAAATATTGCTAGTCCCTAGTAATGAACTAAAAAGTAAAGGAATGAAATGAACAATTATACAAGTATAAATTAGAAAGCAACAAATGGATAACGCCACTTTCGTAGGGAACATGATTGCATTTAGTATATGCAACAAGCCTTTTAAACCCCTAGGTTACCCCTAGTGGACGAGTGAAGTCTCGTGAGGGTTTCCAGAAATGATACCAACAAACATTAAGGCTCTTTCTCACTAAAGAGGCACCAATATTGCAAACAAGCATTGGGAGAAAACTACCTCAAGTATGCAATTTTTCAATCCTTTCCAAGCAATCTCCCAAAATCTTAATATTAAGCAAGCAAGTATGGTCCTCCACACATCAAGAAAATGATCATGCAAATCAAAACAATTCTAGAATCCTTTTTTAGTGGACCGGCATCAAATATGTTGCTATCTTAGCCAACTAAAGAATTAATCACATCCTTACCCTCAAACTAGCATACAAATCTAATTAATCACATCCTTACCCTCAAACTAGCACACAAATCTAGTACCGATCATCAAGACAAAGAGTGGACCTTTTATTAAAGCTTTATTGATCTAGGTGCGCTTATTTTTTTCACTCACATTTTTTTTTTTTTTTTTTAATAAGATCAAAGATGGAAGTATGGTGCAATGTGTTGATCTTTTAAGCTTTCTAGTGATTCATGAGATCGAGCGTTAGGTCGTGTTCAAATAGCCCTACGGACTTACAAGCTCAAATCAACTAGGCTACAAATCAAGACAACAACCATCTAATCATTTCCCACTTCTCACCTTTTGGGAGAAGTCCTCACTTTTTTATTTTTTTATTTTTTTTCTTTTATTTTTTATTTTTTAGAATAACATTCAATTATTAACCTAGAGTTTAGGCCCTCCACCTTTCGGCGAGAGAAATTCAGTGCTTGATGAGGCTAGAATCCCGGCTACTTAGTGAAAAGGGGTTGTTATCTACATTTATCAAGAATAAAAGCTTTGAATGCACTACTAGCTCAATTGGGATATAACCAACTCAATATTCAACAAAGCATGTACCCCACAAATGAATGCTAGTGTGTGCATGTGCTAGTGTAAAATCCTTGAGTGGATCTCAAAACAATCACAAAATCAGGATGATGTGAACCACAAGTGCAAGCAAGATATTAATCTTTCAAAAAATTTACTCCTAAATGGCATTCAAAGGGCATACAAGGAGTATTAAACTCTCAAGTCAAGCAATTTTTAAATTTTAAGCAATATAGCCCTTTAAAGATCAAGATCATAGCTAGATATAGACCAATCATAAAAATATCCCTCAAATACACAAAGCATGCTCAAAATTTTAAATTTAAAGCAAACACTGTAAAGCACCATTCCCCCCAAACTTAAATGGCACAATGTCCTCAATGTGCAAAGAGAACAAAGGAAAGAGTATACCAGTGCAACTAAGGCATAGAATCATCGGGACTTAAAGTATCTGAAGTGGGTGGCATGACCCCCCCAAACTTGGGATTAACTGTGGTTCTGAAAATTGGCACTTAGATAAACTCATCAGATAACAAAATGGGATAATCAGTGCATAGTGGACATGCAAGTGTAAATGGGATAAACAAATAAAGAGATGAGAAAAGTATAAGGGTGGTCCTGAAAAATCGGGTAGCACTCTCTCACTGAAGTTACTGTGATGCACCTGATGGAATCAAACATACAGATATAAGAACATAATCATGTGACATCCATAATAAAAGCATGAATAAATAAAATAAAGTAATGGTACATCAAAAGATCTAAGCCGACAAACCGGTTGCAAAAATGATATATATAGTATCAAAAATAGAGTATCAAAGATAGAGAAGGATCATAAAAAGATAGAAAGAACTGGGAGCTCAAGATGATGAGGTAAGACGGGCAGGTCGGGCTCTGCGGATATCTCTGGATAGATCTCGGAACATAGCCGTGACATCCATGCGGAAGGTAGCAAAATCAGCTCTGTGGGCGACAAAATCAGCTCGCATAGCAACAACAACATCCTCAAGAGTTTGCAAGCGTACTCCAAAGCTAGGGGTCTGATCTGGAGACTCGTGTGCCACGGTCAGCTGTGTATATCTGGGCAATGGCCGGTCAAGATGGCGAGCTGGCTGAGGTGGTGGAGATGGTGATGGGGTGTGCTCAGCCTAGGCCTGATCTAGAGATAGAGACAGAGATGGTGTAAACTCAGCCTGAGCCTGAGATGTAGAAGCAATATGCTCATCCTCAGCTGTATGAGAAGGCTCTACTGGCTTGGTGGTCCTATGCCGGATACGTCTCTGTGATCTCGGAGGTCCATATTGCTTGTTGGCAACAGTCTTTCTCTTAACCATGGCCTGTAAAAAGGAAAAAAAGCACTTACAATGGAAGTTAGTGCCAGAATAAAGAATTGAAAGCACAATATAGACACATGTATGTCAAGTAAGATAGACATAGCAGAAATGGCGTGAATCTAAGCAAATGATAAAATGTGAAGCATGCTAAGCAATATAAGTATGAAATGCATCCAATGTGGAATATCACAGGCATTGGGCATAAATAAGATAGCATGAACACAATATATGATGAATGAAGTGTGTATGTGAGATCTGTGAAGTTCGATCGATCATAAAAAGAAGTGAGATTGATCACAAAAGTTGGATCGATCGAAAGTAAGTGAAATCGATCTCACAACTTCGATCGATCTAAGAAATTAAAAAGGATGAGTTCGATCGATCTCTCAAGATCGATCTGAGATAGTAGTTCGATCGATCGAACTATACGACGATGAAAACTGAGAGGTCACAGATCTGTGACTGTGGAAGCACGGGGCCTACATGAACGTGTTCGTGGGCCCATTGACACATCAAATCAACAATAATTAACAACCAAGCATGGCCCATACTCCCAAATCGAAATCAAAATATCCAAATATATATACACATAGATACATATCTATATACATATATATAACATGCTTCAAATCTCATCAATGGTGGATTTCATCATCAAAATAGCATGAATCAAACATATAAAACATGTAAGCATCAATTCGAAGTCCCAAATTTATATGGAAGTCTCGGATCTCACCTCTAGATGAAGAGAAGTGGATGCGAAGAGGGAGAGATGAAAACCGAGATGAGAGAGAGAGATGCGAAGCTTGGTTTTTGCCGGAGATCTCGCCGGAGATGGAAGATATGAGAAGGTGCAGCGGCGGCGACGAGAAAGAAGGGGGTTAGGGTTTGAAGAGAGGGTTGGATCGATCTATGGAATCAATCTTGAAACCCTCGGATCTATTTTTAAAAACATTCCCCGATTAGTTCGATCGATCGAACCTCAACTGAGATCGTTCGAACTTTTTTTTTTTTTTTTTTTTAAACTAAAATTAAAAATTAAAATTGAAAAATAGAATATATTTTTGGGATTTTTGAAAAATAAAAATAAAAATAAATCTTTTTGGTATTTTTGGAAAATAAAAATATTTTTGGATTTTAAAAATTGAAAAAGTTAAAACAAAGTCAAACAATGAAATGGAGAAGTGAGATCGATCAGAACAAAATGTTCGATCAATCTGACAGAGAGGTAGAATATGCAAGTTTTTAGTTCAGAAAAGTTGGTTAAGTGTTGGAACTTGAGATCGATTGGAGTGTGAAGTTGGATCAATCGGAGGACTTTAGATCGATCTTGAAATGATTCCAGGTTCTGCAGGCTCAAAAATATTCTAAGTGTCAAAACTTAAGATCGATCGAAATGATAGTTGGATCGATCGAAGCTCTTATGATCGATCTTAGAAATTTTTCGATCATCTAACAGAGAACAAAAATATGCAGGTTAGATGCAGGTCGAAATTTTTTTCTAAGTGTTGGCTGCAGATGGGAGTTCAATCGATCGAGATCCAGAATTAGATTGATCGAACCTATGCAGAATGCTCAAAAATAACACGAAAGCTCATGCAATCCTCACCAAAGTTCCTTTCAATGCATGTGAACCAAAAACAAGTATCTAGACTTCGCAAGAAACAAAATGTAAGATAAAAATGAGGGAGAAATAGGGTTTTGACACCCTATGAATGCTTTTGCTAGTCTTTAACGTCTCTAGCAAGACATTTGGCTCTTTTAGCCCGGATCAAAGATCTTGTTGCTCATCCCCTCCTTGACGGGGTGATAGATACCTTGAGCTCCACCCAACAAATGGTTCTTGGAAGAACTTGTTGGATCAAACTCAAAAGAAGGTTTTGGTCCTTTGTCCAAACAATCAAATTTTTTGGGCTTCCATGCCCTTTCAAAACAAGAATTTGATATAATGGTCTTAGAATGCAATGTTGAAGATGGTCCCTTTGAAATTTTAGTCTTACTTAAAAGCTTAATTTCTTCACATGGTTGGTCAAGACATTTTTCTACAACATTAACCTCTCCTTCATACTTGTCAAATGAGTTAGGGGTTGGATTGAATATATTCAACTTCACTTTCATGTGACCAAAAGAGATCTTCATTACCCCTGTCCTACAATTGATGTTGGTATTTTAGGTTGCCAAGAAAGGACGGCCAAGGATAACGGGAATTTGGCTTTTAGGATTTGAAACCGGCTCCATGTCAATGACAACGAAATCAACTAGGAAGAAGAATTTATCAATCTTAAGCAAAACATCTTCAATGATACCCCTAGGCTTCTTAATGGATCGGTCGGCAAGTTGCAAAACTACCGACGTTGGTTTCAATTCACCTAAGCCTAGTTTGACATAAACCAAGTATAGAAGAAGGTTAACACTTGCTCCTAAGTCAAGAAGCGCCCGATTAATGATATGCTCACCGATGATGCATGATGTAGTGTTGTGTTGCAAAATTGAGCTCACTTGCTCGGTCAAAACCACTTTTCTTGGTGCTTGGCTTTTGTTCTTTCTCTTTTGGGTGCAAAGATCTTTTAAAAACTTAGCATAAGCCGGTATTTGCTTGATTGCATCCAAAAGTGGAAGATTAACTTTCACTTGCCAAAACATTTCCAAAATTTCATTGGTCTTAACCTTTTGCTTTTCTTTTGAAATGGACCCTTTCAAGGCGTCCGGAAATGGAGCTTTTTCAAACACTTTTTCAGAATTTTCTTTCAAAGCCTCTTCAACATAAGAAGTTTTCAAATCATGTTTCACTTCACTTTTAAACAAAACATTTTCACAATCATTTTTCAAAACTTCTTTTTCAAACACATTTTTCAAGACTTTTTTCAATGACTCATTTTCAAGATCACTATTCAAATCATATTTTTCAGCTTTTTCATTCATATGATCGTGAACATGTAATGAAGGAGGAATAAAATATGACATGGGATGGGTGACAACTTGTGGTTGCACCGGTTCACTCTCTTCATTGGACATTTCAACTTGATTGTCCACAATCCTACCACTTCTTAAGGTGGTCACCACATTGACATGTTCTATGGTACACCCTTCCGATGAGGATTGGGTTTCCATAACACATTGTTACTTGATTGGGCCATTCATTGGCATTTTTCCCTTCTCTCTAGCATTAAGAGTGCTAGCTATTTGCCCTACTTGGGTTTCTAGCTTTGCAATAGATTGAGAGTGAGAATGAAGCAATTGTGTGTTTGCCTTAAGAGTGTCCAAAGCATTTAAAACTTTCTCTTCAAAAGCGGGACTTCTAGCATTACCTTGAGAATAAGATTGGTTGGGAAAATGAGAATTGGAAAATTGATTCCCTTGTGATTGATATGGCCTATAACTTTGGGATCCTTGGTTTTGAAGTGGAGGTAGAATGTACTTCCCTTGGAAACCGCCTTGGGAAGGGTTTGAGCCTTCTCCTTGGTTTTTCTAAGGGAAGTTCGGATGATTTCTCCAACTTGGATTATAATGAGTACCATAAGGATTTCCTCCTTGATTCACAAAAGTTGCATTGACTTGCTCATTAGGTTGGCTTTGCACTTGTCCATGAGGACAATGAGAAGTAGAATGAAGAACACTAGAACAAGTCATACAAGATTCATTTGATGCACGATGAGAATGGTTAGGGTAGGAAGTTACTTAGTTCACCGAGTTTTGGTTAATCAAAAATTGATCAAACCTTTGAGATAAGGATTCATCTCGGCGGCTATCTCATTAGAGCTGTTGACTTGATGTAAGCCAACACTCTTCCAACCTTGTGTATTTCTACCATTCTTTGAAGACAATGTTCTATGCAATGAATTCTCACTCATGCTTTCATAAAGATGCCACACATCATCCTCATGCCTATCAATGTAAGAACCACCCATGGAAGCATCAACCATACCCTTGTAATTATCTGATAAGCTCTCAAAGAAATATTGAACTAATTGCCATTTGGGCATGTCATGATGTGGACACTTCCTAAGCAATTCATTGAAGTGTTCCCATGCCTCATGAAACGTTTCCCTATCCCCATGTGTAAACTCTCTAATGGATGTTCTCATGGCATTGGTCTTTGAAACCGGATAGTACTTCTTCAAAAACTCTTGTTGCACTTTTGCCCAAGAAGTGATTGAAAAAGGCCTAAGATTGTTGAACCAATATTTTACCTTGTCTTTTAAGGTGAATGGAAAAAGTTTAAGCCTTAAGACTTCTTCCAGCATGTCCGTGTATTTCACGGTAGAACAAACTTCAAGGAACCCATCCAAATGCTTGTAAGGTTCTTCACTAGGAAGTCCATGAAAGTTAGGAAGCATTTGAATGGTTTATGCTTTGATTTCATAATGATGTGCTCTAAATGGTGGCAATTGGATGCATGTAGGTGCATTATACTTATTTGGCACATAATGGTCTCTTAAAGCAAGTGGTGGGTTAGCTACTTGAGGTACAACATGAACACCTTGATTTTCAATTCCTTGGTTAATGATGGGAGGTTATGGAGCATACATCGGCCTTGGCATTCCCAATGGAACTTGGCCTTGTTGTTGAGGTTGGTGAATGTATGGCCTAGGTATTCCTAATGGTACTTTCATGTTATCATTGTGCACATTAGGGTGGAGGATACCCTGTTGGTCTATATGACCAAGGTCCCCAACATGATCATCATTATGGTCATCCATTGATAGATTGATTCTATTTGAACTTCCTCTTCCCCTAGGATTTCTAACGATGGATTCAAGATGCAAATCTAAAGGGATAAGAGTGGGTCTCAATGAACGACGACCATGCATACACAATAACAAACAAGCAAGCAAAACAAATGAACAAACACTTCGCCTTCCAACAATGCAATTAAATTAATTCCACAAACACAATTCCCATGTTTGAAACAACAATGATGCAATGACAAGAAAAATAAAATGCCTCCACGCGGGTTCACGATTTATTTACAAATGAAATGCAATGCCTCCACGCGAGCACACAATTTAACTAAGAAGTTTGAGTGGAGAAAGTCTCACAAAGGTCCTGTAGTACTTCAACTCTAATTTTAGCTTACCTTAGCAATTTTTTTTTATTTTCACTTTTTAGCTTTTTCCTTCCCTTGCCTTGCTTTGCTTAATTGTTCCTTTGCTTGGCTTCTCTTTAACTCAATGCACCTAGTCAAGTAAGAACAAACAAAATAAGTAACCAAAATAAAAATAAAAATAAATTAGAGACACGATTAAAAGAATACAAATCCTAATTGAATTCCACAAATTCGACATTGCCAAATCAAATCAATCAATCCCCGGCAATGGCGCCAAAAACTATGGCCGTCGTACTACCATAAGCTTAAGAGTGTGCATTAAGGCGAGGGCCAAGAGTTCTACATTTATAAAAGCCACTACTACCTTCACTAAAAATATAGTTAGGGCGAGTAGGGATCGTCCCAAGGGATTGTGGATTGTGCTAGGTCGAATTGTGTTGTGGAATTGTGATTAGGGTTCGTAGGTCGAGTGATCAAACAATGGTTGGTTGGTTGTTTAAACTACAGAGCAACTAAATTAAACTAAGTATGAATGCAATAAAGAGTTAGTAAAAGAGAGAGAGAGAGAGGTCTTGGGGTTTAGAGATCACCACCAAGCAATGCATTTTTATACCATTAACAAGTGATTAATGAGGGTAAGGTGTGTTGCAATATTGTATGTGTGTAATTGGTTGGTTCAATTAGCAAGGATGACCAATTAAGCAAGTATTGTTTAAACATCATGTGAAAGGCACAATATATCAAGAAATGAAGCATATATTGTCTAAACAACATGTAAAAGGCACAATAGATCAAAACAAGTCATTAATCCTTTCATTAAGCTCACAATTCAAATACACCACAAGGTTAGAGACATATGCTATTTGCATTCAAAAGCATAGAATATCAAATAACAAGCATGGATTATCCTCCCATTTAACACTACATTACAACTACACTACATCTACACTACTAGCATGAAAATAACTAAGGGAGAGGCACAATCCATCAAGGAATAAGTATGAACCATTAAGAAAATAACAAGAGCATTCCATTAAGCACTATGTCTTGACAATCTCTAGATCTATAGCATAAATACACATAGACATGCATCAATAACACAAAATCTAGAGACAAGCACATGAACATCTATTCTAGCATACATAGACATATGGATAGAATGAAATGATCAATTGGAAGCATTAAACCATATAAATCATTAAATAACAAGATTTATATATATCAAAGAGTCAAAACATGTATTACAACACTAATCCCTCAATAATACACAAGATTAAGGTAAAGAAAGCATGCTTGGGGCTAACTTTAGCCCCAAGAGGATGTCTAGCCACTTATGGTGATGCTCCTCCAACCCTCAAGGGCAAGCTCCATGGAAGATGAAAGGCCTCCAATGGTATCTCTAACTTCGTCATTTTCTTCTACACTAAGAGTAGCCTCTACCAAATTGCTAATCCTCCCAAAAGTCTCACTCAAAAAGTGCATCATATTCCTTTTATAGGTAGGTCAAGTGACACACCAAATGAGCTGGGGTCGTGCAAGGTATATTCCCCAATGATTGGATAGAGGATGGAATGAATAAGCTGGCTTTTTAACTTTTTCGCACTAGAGGAAGTTCGATCGATCGAACCTTGGACTTGGATCGATCGAACTTGGCTGAGATCTATCGAACTAAGGCTGGATCGATCCAACTGGCTGAGCTTTTTGGGAAAAGACAAATCTGAGATATTTTTGAAGATATTTTGGGAAAAGGACAAAAGTGGTTAGTGGGTGGTACAGTTGTGGATAAGATCAATTATTTGGATAAGGACAAAGGTTCGATCGATCGAAGGATGGTGTTGGATCGATTGAACTTTTGGATTTTTGAATGTGAATATCATGGTTTCGATCCATCTTGAAATGATGAGATCGATGAATGTTAGATCGATCGAACCTTCATCTTGGATTGATCGAACTTTGTTGCTTCCTACTTTTGGCTTCTTTTAGCTTCTTTCTTTCTTCACTTTGCTCCTTTCTTTGTTCAATCCTAGAATTGCTTCATTTAAGCTCTTATTTGGCTGAGTTAACTTATTTTCGGGATAAGTGCTTGAAAATGGAAATAACACGAAATCAATCTAAAACGGCAAAGTAAGATAGATAAAGGTTCTAGAATACCCAAGCTTAACGGGTTAAAATGCGCACTTTTCAGTGCTCATCAGATCACTACCATGAGTGGCTAGACATCCTCTTTAGGCTAGAGTTAGCCCCAAACATGCTTTCTTTACCTTAATCTTGTGTATTATTGAGGGATTAGTGTTGTAATACATGTTTTGACACTTTGATATATATAGATCTTGTTTATTCAATGATTTATATGATTTAATGCTTTCAATTGATCATTTCATTCTATTCATATATCTATGTATGCTAGAATAGATGTTCATATGCTTGTCTCTAGATTTTGTGTTATTGATGCATGTCTATGTGTATTAATGCTATAGATCTAGAGATTGTCAAAATATGAAGTGCTTAATGGAATGCTCTTGTTATTTTCTTGATAATTCATACTTATTCCTTGATGGATTGTGCCTCTCCCTTAGTTTAATTTTATGCTAGTAGTGTAGATGTGGTGTAGTTGTAGTGTAATGTTAAATGGGAGGACAATCCATGTTTGTTGTTTGATGTTCCATACTTTTGAATGCAACTAGCATATGTCTCTAACCTTGTGGTGTATTTGAATTGTGAGCTTCATGAAAGGATCAATGACTTGTTTTGATCTATTGTACTTTTCACATGTTGTTTAGACAATATATACGTCATTGCTTAGATATATTATGCCTTTCACATGTTGTTTAGACATTATATGCTTAACTAGTCATCCTTGCTAATTGAATCAACCTTATACACACACAATTTCCCTCATTAGTCACTTGTTAATGGTATAGAAACGCATTGCTTGGTGGTGATCTCTAAACCCCAAGAACTCTCTCACTCTTTTACTTACTCTTTATTGCATTCAATTTACTTAGTTTAATTTAGTTGCTATCTAGTTTAAACAACCAACCAACTAATTGTTTGATCATTCGACCTACTACCCTAGTTGCAATTCCACAACCCATTTCGACTCCACAATCCCTTGGGACGATCCCTACTCGCCCTAGCTATATTTATAGCCAAGGTAGTAGAGGCTTCTTATAAATGTAAAACTCTTGGCCCTCGCCTTAATGCACACTTTCAAACTTGATGGTAGTGCGACAGACCAATCAACAAGGTCAAAAATCTTTATAAAGTTGAGAAATCTAGTGAGTTAGCCACTCAAATAGAAGCGTTGAACCGAAGGTTCGACCAAGTCTTATCATCTAGCTATGTTCCTGTTGTTTCCCAGCATACTTCTTTGCTAAAGGAAGTGTGCTTGATCTGTGTAAATCCATCACATCTTCCTAATACTTGCCCAATGATGGGACAGTCATCTGAGATCCCTCAGGGGCCAATAAATGCTGTATTCCCCAGACCTGTCTATAATCTATATTTTGCTATTAATTTATAATCCTAGCTAGAGAGATCATCCTAATCTATCATGGCGAAATCAGAGCCAAGGTACCACTGCTCCAAAATCTTAGGGACAATACAAAAATTCATCTAATCCTTTGCCCCAAAATACTTCTTTTAATCAATCTTCCATATATCGTCCACCTTAGTTTAAAAATTAATCTACTCAAGCTCTTAATCTTCCACCTCCACCTAGAAATTCTGCTTTAGAGGATCAAGTACTCAATGCTCTTACAGATCTAAAAGCGAATACCCAACTTCTTTATTCTCATTTACAAGCTATAACAAACCTAGAGGCATAAGTTGGGCAAATAACAAGTACTCTATCTCGAAGAGAGGATGGAAAGCTACCTAGTTAGCCAGTAGCCAACCCGAAAGTGCAAACTTCTATAATTGATGACACAAATCCTTCAAGTGTTCATCATGAGCAAGTTCAGGCTATCACTAAATTAAGGAGTGGTAAAGTGGTTGATAACCAAGTTGAGGAACAATGGGAAAAAAAGAAAGGCGTAGGATTCCTATTAATCATATCATTCTATTCCACATCCCAAGGATGTTCCCTCAAATAATACTCCATCGAGCTCCAAAGGAGTTGAAGATGAAGTCATTTCTTCATCTGTTTTGAACCTTGAGACAGCTTATGAGCCAAGAACGCCTTTTCCTGAACGTCTCAAGGGAACCTCATGCTTTGGCAAACAAGGGGAGAAAATTCAAGACATGATGGAGGTCTTTAAACAGGTAAAAATTTATTTACCTCTCCTTGATGCTATTAAGCAAATCTTTGCCTACTCCAAATTTTAAAAGGACTTGTGCACTCAAAAGAAAAAATCAAGAAGCCAAGTTCCTAGGAAAATTTGTCTCACCGAGCAAGTCAGTGTTGTACTTCAGTATAACACTCCTCCTAAGGTTAAAGATCTTAGTGATCCTACCAATTCTTGCATCATTAGAAACAATGTGATAAAGTGAACACTTCTTGATCTTGGAGCGAGTATGAATCTCATTCCTTACTCGGTGTATGAGAACTTAGGTTTGAGAGATCTAAAATCAACGTCAATTTTTCTGTAGCTTGCTGACCGTTTTGTCAAACAACCGTGTATATCATTGAAAATGTACTTATAAAAGTAGACAAGTTTTATTTTCTGGTAGATTTCTTAGTTCTTGATATAAAACTGGTCTACGATTCCAAGAAATATATTCCAATCATTCTTGGGCGTCCTTTCCTTGGCACCATGAATGATTGCCATTAACTATAGGACACACCGTGTGCCATGGATTTATCTTTTAGAAATATGAAAGTTAAGCTGAACATCTTCACTGCCATTCATCATCCCCACGATGATAGTGAATGTTTCTTCCTTGATGTTATCAATGAGTTGGTTAAGGAATCACTTAATGAGCACTGAAAAGTGCGCATTTTAACCCATTAAGCTTGGGTATTCTAGAACCTTTATCTATCTTACTTTACCGTTTTAGATTGATTTCGTGTTATTTCCATTTTTAGGCACTTATCCCAAAAATAAGCTAACTCAGCCAAATAAGAGCTTAAATGAAGCAATTCTGGGATTGAACAAAGAAATGAGCAAAGTGAAGAAATAAAAAGGCAAAAAGAAGCCAAAAGTGGGAAGCAGCAAAGTTCGATCGATCCAAGATGAAGGTTTGATCGATCCAACATTCATCAATCTCAGCATTTCAAGATGGATCGAAACCATGATGTTCACATTCAAAAATCCAAAAGTTCAATCAATCCAACACCATCCTTCGATCGATCGAACCCCTTGTCCATGTCCAAATGATTGATTTTATCCATAGCTGTACCACCCACTAACCACTTTTGTCCTTTTCCCAAAATATCTCCAAAAATATCGCGATTTGTCTTTTCCCAAAAATCTCAGCCGGTTGGATCGATCCAGCCTTAGTTCGATAGATCTCAGCCAAGTTCGATCGATCCAAGTCCAAGGTTCGATCGATCGAACTTCCTCCAGTGCGAAAAAGTTAAAAAGCCAGCTTATTCATTCCGTCCTCTATCCAATCATTGGGGAATATGCCTTGCACGACCCCAGCTTATTTGGTGTGTCACTTGACCTACCTATAAAAGGAATATGATGCACTTTTTGAGTGAGACTTATGGGAGGATTAGCAATTTGGTAGAGGCAACTTTAGAGGCTACTCTTAGTGTAGAAGAAAAGGAGGAAGCTAGAGACACCATTGGAGGCCTTCCATCTTCCATGGAGCTTGCCCTTGAGGGTTGGAGGAGCATCACCATGAGTGGCTAGACATCCTCTTGGGGCTAGAGTTAGCCCAAAGCATACTTTCTTTACCTTAATCTTGTGTATTATTGAGGGATTAGTGTTGTAATATATGTTTTGACTCTTTGATATATATAGATCTTGTTATTCAATGATTTATATGGTTTAATGATTCCAATTAATCATTTCATTCTATCTATATGTCTATGTATACTAGAATAGATGTTCATGTGCTTGTCTCTAGATTTTGTGTAATTGATGCATGTCTATGTGTATTTATGCTATAGATCTAGAGATTGTCAAGACATAGTGCTTAATGGAATGCTCTTGTTATTTTCTTGATGGTTCATACTTATTCCTTGATGGATTGTGCCTCTCCCTTAGTTTATTTTCATGCTAGTAGTGTAGATGTAGTGTAGTTGTAGTTTAGTGTTAAATGGGAGGACAATCCATGCTTGTTGTTTGATATTCCATGCTTTTGAATGCAAGTACCATATGTCTCTAACCTTGTCGTGTATTTGAATTGTGAGCTTAATGAAAGGATTAATGACTTGTTTTGATCTATTGTGCCTTTCACATGTTGTTTAGACAATATATGCTTCATTGCTTGATATATTATGCCTTTCACATGATGTTTAGACAATACTTGCTTAATTGGTCATCCTTGCTAATTGAACCAACCAATTACACACACACACCAATATTGTAACACACCTTACCCTCATTAATCACTTGTTAATGGTATAGAAATGTATTGCTTGGTGGTGATCTCTAAACCCCAAGACCTCTCTCTCTCTCTCTTTTACTTACTCTTTATTGCATTCATACTTAGTTTAATTTAGTTGCTCTCTAGTTTAAACAACTAACTAACCATTGTTTGATCACTTGACCTACGAACCCTAATCACAATTCCACAACATAATTTGACCTAGCACAATCCACAATCCCTTGGGATGATCCCTACTCACCCTAACTATATTTTTAGTGAAGGTAGTAGTGGCTTTTATAAATGTAAAACTCTTGGCCCTCGCCTTAATGCACACTCTTAAGCTTATGGTAGGACGACAGCCATCACTCCCAACTATTCTATCCCGGGATCCTTTAGAAGCTTGTCTGAATCACTTTAATTTTGAGGACTTTGACATTGAATCCTCTATTATTGAAATGAATGTTTTCTTCAACATCACTCTTATCATACATTTTCGTCTATAGAAATCTAAAACTGATCATCTTCCTCTTCCTCTACTCTCTAGTACTCTGCCAATTCCTTTCTTTGAGTTTCCACCCAAGCTTGAGCTTAAGCCACTATCAGACAAGTTCAAGTATGCATTCTTGGGTTCAAATGATACCCCACCGGTGATCATTGCTTCCAATCTTATAAGTTCCCAAGAAAACAGTCTCTTAAAAGTTCTTGAGCCAAATAAAGAGGTTATTGGGTGGAATGTAGCTGATTAGAAAAGAATTAGGCCTACAATTTGCATGCATTAGATTCATTTAGAAGAGAATTCTCAACCATCTCGAGAGCTCCAATGAAGATTGAATCCTAATATGAAGGATGTGGTTATGAATGAGGCAGCAAAGTTACTAGATGTGAGAATAATCTACCCTATCTCAGATAACAAGTGGGTGAGCCCTACACAAGTAATACCTAACAAGTCAGGTATTACTATAGTTGAGAATTCCAAGAGAGAATTAGTTCCACAGTGCACCACTACTGGATAACGTGTGTGCATTGATGAGGGAGGTGGGTATGAAGGAGGTAGTGAAGTTGCTATTAGAAAGGATCACTTTCCATTGCCATTAATTGATCAGATCCTAGAGCTATTGGCTAGCCAGAGTTATTACTATTTCTAAGATGAATATTTCGACTATAATTAGGTGGTCGTAGATCCTAAGGATCAAGAGAAAACTACTTTCACCTGTCCATTCGATACATTAGCATATAGACAGATGCCTTTCGGTTTGTGCAATGCTCCTGCAACATTCTAGAGGTGTATGATGTTTATCTTTTTAGACATAGTTGAAAAGTTTCTTGAGGTTTTTATGGATGACTTCTCTATTTTTGGATTCACTTTCGAAAACTGCCTCCAAAATCTACCCCTAGTTCTTCAGCATTGTAGGTTTACCAATCTTATTCTTAGTTGGGAGAAGAGCCATTTCATGGTTTAAGAGGGTATTTTTTTAGGGCATATTATTTCAGAGAGAGGTATTGAAGTCTAATTTGCCTCCTCCTACCTCTGTAAGGGGAGCGCCATCATTTCTTGGGCACGTCGGGTTCTATTGACACTTCATCAAAGATTTTAGCAAAATCTCATGTCCTTTATTGAATCTACTTGTAAAGGACACTCATTTTGTCTTTGATGAATCATGCCTTAAAGCTTTCCATAAGCTTCGCTCTCTTCTTTCTTCTATTCCTATCATGAATCCTCCAAATTGGGGTTTTCCAATCGAGATCATGTGTGACACATCTGATTATGCTATGGGTGTTGTCCTAGGACAACGAGTAGAAAAACTTCCTCTTGTTATCTATTATGCCAGCAAAACTCTCTCAGATGCATAATTAAATTACACCACTATTGAGAAAGAATTGCTTACAGTTGTCTTTGCCTTGGATAAATTCAAATCTTATCTATTAGGATCCAAGGTAGTGGTCTATTCTGATTATTCTGCTTTAAGACATCTTCTGTCCAAGAAGGAAACCAAACCCCATTTGATTCTTGCTTCAAGAGTTTGATTACGAAGTCTGGGATAAGAAAGGGTCAAAGAATGTGATGGCTAACCATCTTTTTAGAATTCTTATTGAGAATACCTCAACTTCACTTCCAGTTTGTGATTCCTTTCTGAATGAGAAACTCTTTGGGGTTTCTCATGAGAATTTGCTTTAGTTTGCTGATATTGTGAATTATCTCGCAATTGGTTAAATTCCTTCATATTGGTCAAAACAAGAAAAAGATCGATTCTTCTCCCAAATTGGAATGTACTTCTGGGATGACCCTAAACTCTTCAAATATTGTGCTGACTAAATCATTCGTAGGTGCGTTCCCGAGAGTGAGTTTCATAGAATTCTGACCTTCAGTCACAATCTTGCTTGTGGAGGTTACTTTCGTATAAAGAAAGCTGCTGCTAAAGTTCTTCAGTGCGGTTTCTTTTATCTTTCACTCTTTAGGGATTTATATACGTTTTGTCGGTCATGTGTTCGATGTTAGTAGTTAGGGTCAATTTCTATAAGTAACATAATGCCTTTGACTCTGATCTTAATCATTAAGGTCTTTGATACTTGGGGTATTGATTTCATAGGCCCTTTCCCTCCTTCGCATGGTTATGAGTACATTCTTATAGCTATTGACTATGTTTCTAAATGGGTTAAACAGTGGCTACTAAAATCATCAACCACGCAGTCGTGGTTTAGTTCATTCAAATGAACATCTTTAGTCGGTTTGGTATTGCCACGAGCTATTATTAGTGATGGAGGTGCTCACTTCTGCAATAGGTATTTCCATACCTTGTTATTCAAATACTCCATCACTCATAAAGTTGCCACTCCTTATCATCCCCAAATAAGTGGCTAAGTTAAAATATCCAATCATGAGATTAAAAACATTTTTTTAAAAACGGGATCATAAAGATTGGTCCTTGAGACTGAACGAAGCTTTGTGGACTTACCGAACAGACTTTAAAACGCTGATTGGCATGTCACCTTATTGTCTTGTCTATGGTAAAGGTTATCATCTTCTGGTAGAGTTAGAGCACCGAGCCCTTTGGGCTATTAAAAAGCTCAACTTTGATTTGAACTTAGCTGGCTCTAATCGAAAGCTTCAACTTTCTGAACTCAAAGAATTGCGTAATGATGTTTATGAGAATGCTAAGATCTATAAATCCAAGACCAAGGCATTCCATGATCGTTACATATTGTGTAAAACTTTTGAGCCCAGGCAATGAGTTTGCTTATTTGATATACGACTGAAACTTTTTCCTAGAAAGCTTCGGTCACTTTGGGAGGGTCCATACATGGTTACTTCTATTGCACCCCATGGCACAGTAGAGTTATAAAATCCTAAGTCTGGAGAGTTATGGAAGGTTAATGAACATAGACTAAAACCCTACATAATGGGTAGTGTGCAGAGAGGCATAATAAAGACCGTAGAGCTTTATGATCCTATTTACTTGGACTAGAGAGTTCACTTTTGTGTTGAGCTATCGACATTAAACTTAGCACTTGTATGTATGTACTTTAGTTTAGTTTATTTTGATTTTATTCTCTTTTTCTTTTTATTCTTTATTTTCTTTTGTTTTCTGGGTTTTTAGTTTATTTTGAGTATTCTTGTTTTTATTTTTAGGTTAGAATAACTTAGGTTAGATTTAGGTTTGCTTCGGAAAAAATAAAAAATACAAAATTAGTTCAAAAAGCTCGAGCAGAGAGTTTTCTGCTTAAGCACTGGCTTCATAGAGCTCGAGCACAATCCTATGTGCTCGAGCCTTTCAGCATCGCTAAGTTTAGAGTTTAAGTGGTTTGTGCTCAAGCAGAACATTCTCTGCTCGAGCCCTGCGTTTTAAACTTCTTAAGAAACCCTCGTGCCTTTTCATTTGGGCACTTTCACTCTGGCGTTTCTTTTACTCTCCTGAGTTCTCATTGCTTCCAATCCCTTCTCTAATTAAGCCATCATCTTTCTCTTCCATCAAGCTTCGATTTGGCTCAAAGGTATGGCCGAATCTTCTTTTCTTTCATTCCTATATGTGTGTGTGTGTGTGTGTATGTGTATCATTCTTCTTGATTTTTGCCTAAAAATCAGCCTAAAATGCTCTATAATCATCCTAAAGCATCATAGATAATCTTTAACCTCGTTAATTTACAGAAATCCTGAATCTAAGCCTTAGATTCGACAAACGCATATTTGGGGATTTTTGAAGATTTATAGAATTTTGTTGACATTTTGGGTTATTTTTGGAGGTTGGGTGTTGTGTAAGGTGATAGTGACCAATTTTGGAGGCTTGGGGACACATTTGGAGGGGTTTTGATCGACTTTGCACAACCCAGATTGTGCTCGAGCTTTGATCTTTCTGCTCGAGCATTTCTTTGACAAAGCTCGATCTTTCACTTTTAAGCTCGAGCCTTTTGACCACAGTTCGATTTTCTTGGTTGATTAGCTTGGATTAGTGAGTGTTGTTGCAGAGGGAGTTGTGCTGATTTGGGGGGGGGGGGGGGGGGGGGTTGATTTAACACGGATTTGAGGCTGGAGTTGAGATAGTTTGATTTTTGAGCTATTTAGAGGATTATCTATATATAACGATGGCTCGAGGACTGAGAAAAGCACTAATGAGTGCTTAAATGTGACACATTTTAGCACCTAAGCTAGGGTATTTTAGCCCATTCATCTATCTTACTTTCGTGTCTTAGATACTTATTTGTGTTATTGTCTATTTCAGGTAAATAAAGCGCAAACGGGCTAACAAGGGCCATTTAACTCAATTTTGGAGCTAAGGAACAAAGTTGGAAAGAAGCCAAGAAAAATGCACTAGGGGAACTTCAATCGGTCAAAGTGGTCTATAATCGATCAAAATGAAGGTAGTGCCAAGTCAGCCAGTGGGATAGAATCTAGAAGATATTTTGGTGCCACGTCAGCTTTGATAGATTGAAGCTAAGTGTTCGATCGATCGAAAATAATGCTAGCAGTGAGCTATCTAATTCCCGAGCACGCCGTTTTCTACCTAACTTATGTAAGTTGCAAAATTCCTCCAATCAGAGGCTGTAATTTTAACTTGGTCCTTACTCAAAGGAGTATGTAATTGTTTTATTGAACATTATTGTAGAGACATCTTAGATATTATTAGAAAAATATAGAAAAAATATCTTTTGCTCTCTAGAACTAGGGTTTTGGGGAAGAAAACTAGGATGAAGATGATGATGCCAACCTCCAAGCTAGCCCTTGAGGGTTCCATGTCTACTACAATGAGTGGCTAAATCCTTCACTTAGGGCTAGAGATAGCCCCTAAGTTTGCTTCCTAGACCTAGTCTTTTGTATATTTTTGGGGATTTAATTGTAACAAATGTTTTGATCTTGGATTAATATATATCTTGTGGTTTCTACTTGATGTGTATGGATTTTAATGCTTTTAATTGATTTTCTATCTCTAACCATATGTCTATGTATGCTAGAATGGATGATTCATAAGGTTTTCTCTAGATTTAATGGAATTAATGCATGTCTATGTGTATTGATGATGTTAATCTAGTGATGATCAAAACATAGTGCGTAATTGAACATTCTTGTGATTTATTTGATGGTTCACACTTGTTTCTTGATGGATTGTGCCACACCCTTAATTTAATTAATTTAATTTTCATGTCTCTAGCCTAGATGTAGTGTAGTTGCTTTAAATTCTTAGATAGGTGGACAATCTATTCTTGTTTCTTGATGTTCCATACTTATGAATGTAAAGGGTGTATGTCTCTAGATAATTGTGTGTGCATTAATTGTGGTTTTATTGAATGGAAATTGGTCTCATTTGATAAGTTGTGCTTTTCATTTAAATTGGCTAAATAATCTATACTTATTTGTCATCCATGCTTAGTTTCAATTGATGTCACGCACATACAAGTTACAATTTAATTTTCCCATTAATGTACAATTGCTAGTGTTTAGTGAAGTCAAGCTTAGTGGTGAACTCTAAAGCCCCAAGTCTTCTTTCCTATATAGTGAGCTCCATCATTCAACATAACACTCCACCTAAGTTAAAGATCCTGGTGCTCCAACCATTTCATGTGTGATTGGAAACCATGAAGTTCATAGAGCTCTTCTTAACTTAGGAGCGAGTGTTAATTTGATTCCTTACTCTGTGTATGTCTAACTAGGTTTGAATAAGTTAAAGCCAACCTCGGTAGTGCTTTAATTGGCCGATAGATCCGTCAAAACACTTAGGGGCATTGTTGAGGACATACTCATCAAGGTTAATAAGTTCTTTTTCCCAGTTAATTTTGTGGTTCTTGATACCGAACCGGTTGTAAATCCTACCAACCACATTCCAATCATCTTAGGAATGACATTTCTTGCCACCACAAATGCAACCATTAATTGTAGATCCTGGGTTATGGACCTTTCTTTTGGTAATATGATGGTCAAGCTTAATGTTTTCAATGCAAGTCGACATCCCATAGATGAAAACGAGTGTTGTCTTATAGATGTGTTGGATGAGGTTATTAAGGAATCTGTTCCTACCATGGTAATGAAATAACCAACTGAGGATAATCTTTCATCTCTCCTCTCCGAGCATCCTCTTGCTTCTTGTCTTCTTGAAATGTATGGTAATTGTAGGTTTGATGATGAAAAATCGATGAATAAAGTAACCAATCTTATGGAATCAGTTGCAAGCTTGGATTTTCCACCTTGGAAAACTCCAATAGAACCTCTTCCTCCACTCTCTAGCACTCCACCGGTCCCATCTTTAGTCTCTCCACCAACTCTTAAGCTTAAAACTCTACCTTCTAATCTTAAGTATGCATTTCTAGGCCCAAAAGAGACTCTTCCGGTCATCATTTCTTCAAGTCTTGAAAAAGATCAAGAAAATGCTCTCTTAAATGTGCTTAAAGAAAATAAGGAAGCCATAGGATGGGGTGTGGTGGATCTAAAAGGAATTAACTCTTTTATTTGCATGCATCGCATACTTATGGAAGAGGATGCAAAAGCTTTTAGGGATGCCCAAAGGAGACTTAATCCAAACACGAAGGAGGTAGTCAAGAAAGAAGTTGTCAAACTTTTCGATGCCGAAATCATTTACCCAATCTTTGATAGCAAATGGGTGAGTCCAACTCAAGTAGTTCCTAAGAAATCAAGGATTACAGTGGTTAAAAATGCAAAAGGTGAGGAAATCTCTAATCGTACCGCCATTTCATGGCGTGTATGCATTGATTACTGCAAATTAAATGCGGCCACTAGAAAATATCACTTCCCCTTACCATTCATTGATCAAATTCTAAAGAGATTGGCCGAACAACAATATTATTGCTTTCTTGATGGCTATTCAGGTTACAATCAAGTAGCCCTTGATCCCTTAGATGAAGAGAAAACCACCTTTACTTGTCCTTTTAGCACATTTGCTTATAGACGGATACCTTATGGTTTGTGCAATACTCCGGCCACATTTTAAAGTTGTATGATGTCAATTTCTCGGACATAGTGGAAGAGTATCTAGAAGTTTTCATGGATGATTTTTCTGTCTTCAGGTCTTCATTTAACATATGCCTTAAAAATTTGAATTTAGTGCTTGAAATATGTCGTGAAACAAACCTTGTTCTTAGTTGGGAAAAGAGCCATTTCATGGTTCAAGAAGGGATTGTTTTGGGTCACGTCATCTCAAGGAGGGGAATTGAGGTTGATAAAACGAAAGTTAAGCTTATTGCCCAATTGCCTCCACCTTCAATGGTGAGAGAAGTTTGCTCCTTTCTAGGTCATGCCGACTTCTATCGCCGATTCATCAAGGACTAGCAAAATTGCTAGACCCTCGTGCAATCTTCTTGCCAAGGAAACTCCATTTGTCTTTGATCAAGCATGCCTAGATGCTTCTCATAAATTACGTGATTTACTGTTATCTGCTCCCATTATGCAACCTCTCAATTGGTTATTATCGTTTGAAATCATATGTGATGTCTCTGATTATGCCATGGGAGCAGTTTTAGGGCAAAGAGTAGGAAAGCTTCCATGTGCCATATACTACACAAGCAAATCTTTTTCGGGAGCTCAATTGAATTACTCCACTACTGAGAAAGAATTACTTGCTGTAGTATACGCTCTTGATAAATTTTGGTCCTATCTCTTAGGGTCTAAGGTTGTTGTCTACTCCGATCATGCTGCTTTGAGACATCTTTTGACAAAGAAAGAAACAAAACCTCAATTAATTAGATGGATTTTACTTATTTAGGAATTCGATTTTGAAATCAAGGACAAGAAAGGCACCAAAAATGTGGTTGCCGATCATCTTTTAAGGTTATTGATATAACCTTCCCCTAGCCCACCAATTCATGACTCTTTTCCGGATGAACAACTTTTTTAAATTTCCAATGGACAAATGCCTTGGTTTGCCGACATTGTAAATTATTTGGCAATTGGCAAGCTTCCAACCACTTGGTCAAAGAACGAAAAGAACCATTTCTTTGCCAACATCCGGAATTACTATTAGGAAGATCCTGTCTTGTACCAATGTTGTCCGGATCAAATTATGAGAAGATGCATTCCGGAAAGCGAAATTCCAAGGGTTCCTGTGTTTTATCATACCCTTGCATGTGGTGGGCATTTTAGTGCAAAGAAGACTACTTTGAAGGTTCTTCAAAGTGGGCTCTTTTGGCCCACCATCCATAGAGATGGTTAATGTCAAAAGATGGGCTCAATGTCAAGAAGAGACATAATGCCTTTGACTAATATTCTTGTTGTAGAGATCTTTGACATATGGGGCATTGATTTTATGGGTCCATTTCTTATGTGCTATGGTTTTCAATATATTCTACTTGTTATTGATTATGTTTTTAAGTGGGTGGAGGCTTGTGCTACCAAAACAAATGACCATTCCGTGGTTATTCAATTTATCAAATCCAATATCTTTGCTCGCTTTGGTATTCCAAGGGCTATGATAAGTGATGAAGGAAAATATTTTTGTAATCAATTCTTGAAGCACTTATTTCTTAAGTACTACATTACTCATAAAGTGGCCACCCCCTATCACCCTCAAACAAGTGGGCAAGTAGAAGTGTCTAACCAGGAGATTGAACATATTCTTGAGAAAATGGTTAACACTACCCGGAAAGATTGATCACGGAAATTAAATGATGCTTTATGTGCTTACCAGACGGTATATAAAGCTCCCATTGGCATGTCTCCTTATAGACTTGTATATGGAAAGTCTTGCCATCTTCCAGTTGAGCTAGAACATAAAGCCTTGTGGGCGGTTAAAAAGCTCAATCTTGACCTTGACAAAGCCGGAGAGAACCGGTTACTCCAATTGAGTGAGTTAGAAGAGTTGAGATATAATGCTTATGATAATGCCAAACTTTACAAAGAAAAAACTAAAGTTTTCCATGACAAGCACATTGTGAAGAAATTTTTTAAACCCGGTCAAAAAGTTTGGCTCTTCAACTCTAGATTGAAACTCTTTCAGGGGAAATTAAGAACCAAATAGGAAGGTCCATATGAAGTCATCTCTGTTGCACCTCCTGGGGCGGTTGAAATTCAAAGTTTGAAAAAGGGAAATATTTTCAAGGTTAATTGGCAGAGATTGAAACCCTACATAGAGGGACAAGTATTTCAAAGACATATGGAAGCTGTACATCTAATAGACCCTGTTTATGAAGATATTTAGTGTTGTGATGCAAAATGCAAGAATTGTTGCCTGTTCGATCGATCTCAGCGCAAGTTCAATCGATCAAACCCCATTCTGCATCCAATCACCCCTATGTCCCATCGTGCGAAGAAAACCTCCATATTTCAGCTCTCTATCCCATCGTACGAACTCATTCCTAGATTGATCCAACTTTTTCTTGGATCAATCTTCACTCAACACTTAGAAAAAATTTTGAACCTATAAAAAGCCCTCTCTGTTCCATCATTCGAACTCGTATGCAGGTTTTTCCAAGTTTGATCGATCGAAATCCTTTCTAGACCGATCTTGGATTGATCAATCCGTGTTTTTTGTTGACTTTTGCTTTAATTGAGTTTTTAATTTTAAAATTTCTCAAAAATAATTTTGTTTATTTTACATTATTTCATTCCAAAAAAAAAAATAATAATAATAATAATAATAATTTTTCAACGCGGCATTCTATCTAGCTAAAGACGTTAAACTTAGCACTTATTCGACACATTGTGTCTTTTATTTCTTGCATCATACGTTTTTATTTTCATTTTCATTGTTTATTCTAATAAAAAAATAAAAAATTACCATTGTGCCCTTATGAGTAGTCATACATGCTTCCTTGCTTTAGTTAGGGCTTGCTCTCATATCTCTCTAGTGTTATATTATCTTAGAATACATGATTGGACTATTCTTATCCCATATGATATTAATGTGAGTTTGCTAGTATGGTTATTTAAGTAGGTTATTGATTCCATGTTTGGGGGAAACGTCTTTCAAATTGGATCACGACCGGGCTTCATGTCTACACTACCACGGTATACTCTTTTCATCTTTTCCATTGTTCTCATTGCACATTGAGGACAATGTGTGATTTAAGTTTGGGGGTAAGGTGTCTTTGTTGTATTCTACTTAAGTTTGAGACTTAAATGCATAATTGAAATTGGAGATCCATAACTAGCTATGATTTTGATCTTTTGATGACTATATTGATTAAAATTTAAAAATTACTTGACTAGAGAGTCCAATACTCCTTCTATGCCTTGTGGATGCCATTTAGGAGTAAATTTTTCGAAAGATTGATATCTTGCCTGCATTTGTGGTCCACATCTTCTTGATTTTGTGATTATTTTGAGATTCATTTTTGAATTCTACACTAGCACAGGTGCATATTAGCATTCATTTGTGGGGTACATGCTTTTGTCGATTATTGAATTAGTTATATCCCAATTGAACTAGTAGTGCATTGAAAGATTTCATTTTTGATAAAGGTGGATAACAACCCCTTTTCACTAAGTAGCCGGGATTCTAGCCTCATCAAGCACTGAACTTCTCGCGCCGAAAGATGGAGGGCCCAAACTCTAGGTTAATTATTCAAAAAAAAAAAAAAAAAGAAGAAGAAGAAGAAGAAAGAAAGAAAGAAAGAAAGAAAGAAAAAGTTGCAAAAGCAAATAAAAAGTGAGGACTTCTCCCAAAAGGTGAGAAGTAGGAAATGATTAGATGGAGGTTGTTTTGATTTATAGCCTAGTTGATTTGAGCATTTAAGTCCTTAGAGGTGTTTGAACACCTAGTGCCCTAAAGCCGTCCGGTTTGGGAGTCATTGACCTAACGCTCAACCTCATAAATCACTAGAAAGCTTAATTGATCAATACATTGCATTATGCTTCCATCTTTGATCCTTAGGATTAGAAAAAAATAATAATAATAATAAAAATTGAGTGAAAAGAATAAACGCACCTAGATCAATAAAGCTTTAATAAAAGGTCCACTCTTTGTCTTGATGATCGGTACTAGATTTGTGTGCTAGTTTGAGGGTAAGGATGTGATCATTTCTTTAGTTGGCTTAGATAGCAACATATTTGATGCCGGTCCACTCAAAAGGATTGTAGAGTTGTTTTGATTTGCTTGATCATTTTCTTGATGTGTGGAAGACCATACTTGCTTGTTTGATGCTGAAATTTTGGGAAATTGCTTGGAAATGATTGAAAAATTGCATACTTGAGATAGTTTTCTCCCGATACTTGTTTGAAATATTGGTGCCTCTTTAGACATAATGAGCTTAATGTTTGTGGGTATCATTTCTGGAAACCCTCACGAGACTTCACTCGTCCACTAGGGGTAATCTAGGGATTTGAAAGGCTTGTTGCGTGTGCTCAATGCAATCGTGTTCCCTACGAAAGTGGCATTATCCATTTATTGATTTCTAGTTCATAGTTGTATAGTTGTTCATTTCATTCCTTTACTTTCTAGTTCATTGCTAGGGACTAGCAATATTTAAGTTTGGGGTGTGATGAGCGCTGAAAAGTGCGCATTTATACCCGTTAAGCTTAGGTATTTTAGAACCTTTATCTATCTTATTTTGTCACCTTAAACTAATTTTGTATTGTTTTCATTTTCAGGCACTTATCCCCAAAATAAGCTAACTCAGTCAAATAAGAACATAATTGAAGCAATCCTGAGATGAATGAAAGAAAGGAGCAAAGTGGAAGCAAAATGAAGCAAAGTAGTGGAAGTTTATAATGTTCGATCGATCATAGCATATCTTCGATCGATCTGGCATTGATCGATCTTGACCTCATGAAAATGGATCCAAGCCTTTTGTCCTTATCCAATGATCCCATAATATTCGATCGATCCAACATTCTTCAGATCGATCGAAAATATTCGATCTTATCCTCTTGTACCACCCCACCTACCACTTTTGTCTCTTTCCCAAAATATCTCGGATTTGTCTTTATCCAAAAAGGCGCCATCATGGAATGATCGATCCAGCCAATGTTTGATAGATCTCAGTCATGTTCGATCGATCACACCAAGGGTTCGATCGATCAAACCCTCTCCAGTGCGAGTTAATTCAATTTCCAGCACATTAAAAGATGTCTCATAGTGCCATCATTGGTAGAGCCCTTGTGTATGTGCCTAGACCATTAGGTGTTACATTTGAGCTACCTACATAAGGATTTTGAGCCACTTTTACAAAAGATTTTTTTAAAGGATTCAACATCTCATTCCATATTATTCTTAGTGAGCAAGAAAAGAAGAGGGGAGGCTAGAGACACTTTCTTGGGAGTTATTCCATCCACACCAAGAAGTGGAGCACTTCTACCGTGGAGATAACCCTTGAGGGTTGGAGAGCACATCCATGAGTGGCTAGACATCCTCTTGGGGCTAGAGCTAGCCCTAAGCATGCTTTTTACATCTTGATTTATGTATTTTTAAGGGGATTTGTGCTGTAATACATGTCTTAACACTTATATATACATAGATCTTGTTTATTCAATCATTTGTGTGGTTTAATTCTTTTAATTGATCATTTTATTCTATCCATATGTCTATGTATGCTAAAATAGATGCTCATGTCTTTATCTCTAGCTTTTGTGTTATTGATGCATGTCTGTGTGTATTAATCTTATATCTCTAGAGATTGTCAAGGCATAGTGCTTAATGGAATACTCTTGTGGTTTATTTGATGGTTCATACCCATTTCTTGATGGATTGTGCCTCTTCCTTAGTTTAATTAGTTTAATTTTCATGTCATTAGCTCAGTTGTAGTATAGTTACCTTAGTTGTTAAATGGGATGACAATCCATGCTTGTTGTTTGATATTTCATACTTTTGAATACAAGTAGCATATGTCTCTAACCTTGTGATGTGTTTGGATTATGAGCTTGAAGTAAGGATTAATAACTTAGTTTGATATATTATGTTATTCACTATGTTGCTTAGACAATATATACTTAATTGGTCATCCATGCTTGTTGAAACAACCACACACACTCACCAATATTGCAACACATGTTTTCCTCTCATTAATTTTTCATTAGGTATGTAGAAAGGTTATGCTTAGTGGTGACCTCTAAATCCCAAGATATCTCTCTCTTGTTTTCTCTATCCTTTAATTACTTGTTCTGTATTGAGCTTGTTTAGTCTTAATTGTAGTTTAGTTCAATCAACCAACCATATTTTGATCATTCGACTTACTAACCCTAGCTTGTTTCCACAACCAATACGACCCACCAATCCCTTGGGACAATCCTTACTTGCCCTTTCTACATTATTAGTGGTTAAAGGTAGTAGTGGCACTCTATAAATTTAAAACTTGGTCACTCTCATCTTAACACACTTTTCAAACTATGTCACGAGACGACACCAATTACATATACAGATATATGCTTAATTGGAAAGAAATAGATCGATTGGGGAAGACCAAACTAGTTTGAGAGAAAGGACAGAAGGAAAATATCGAGCAAGGGCAAGAAACAATCTTCAGACACAGAGCACATCGAATATATACAGATATATACTCGATTGACCAAAACTACATCGTTTTGATAGGGTAGTCTTGTAAAATTACTTAGTAGTTAATTAAGGACAATAACATTACCATCCCAGAACCCTATTTTGATAATTTTTTATTAAAATAAATTATAATTTCACAAAATAGCCTTTTGGGACGGTAAAGTTATTTTGGGGCAGTAACTTTACCGTCCCAAAAGGCTATTTTGATAATTTTTTTTATTAAAAAAAATTATAATTTCACTAAAAATGGTGCTAAGTTTTGCCGCCACAAGATTGGAGGGATTTCACTAAAAAAAATTATAATTTCACTAAAAATGGTGCTAAGTTCTGTCACTAATAACCCTTTTTCTTGTAGTGGTTGGTTGAGTTTAAGGTTGAGATGAAAGATTTTTGTTTTGCACATTCCTAGGCATTGGATATCATTCAAGGCCTGTTGACTGACCAGCATCGTACTCTGGATGAGCTTCTTCATAGCACCTCTTCTCCGGCTTCTACTTCTACAGCCATTCCTCCATCCACATATTAGCTGCTTAAGGGCTAATTTTTATTTCATTTTGATGTATGGACATTTTTGGTGACTAGGGCAGTTGATTTTATTGTATTTTGTTCCTATCTGTTGTATTCCTACCCTAAGTCATATTATGAAGCATTGTACTAATTTTGCTATATATATACATGCTCATTGCCTATTTTACCCTTGTTTATGGATGGATGTTCTTTTTTATTGTGCATAATGATATATATATTTTTTACTCAATACACTTGATACTCTAATATATGTTATGGAGTGTAATTGTTTTGCTAAGTGCTATAGACCAAGTTTGGGGGTGATATTCCTATTTGTCCCTTCTAAGCTGTAATTGCATATTCTTTTATGGTTTTAAGTACGTTGGTATTATCTTTATAACTCTACATTTATTTTCACACATTAAGGACAATGTGCATCATAAGTTTCGGGGTAAGGCGGTGTCCTTCTAAAAATTGCTATTGATATGTTATGCACAAGAAGATGAATTTAATTGTCTAAGCATGAGTTTAGATCTATTTGTATGTTATGATATCCATATGTAATCTGGTATTGGTTAAATATGGCTTGTATGTCGAATTCATATTAAATGGGAATTTTAGGTTTACCATATAGAGTTTAAGTTTCTAACCATGCATTGGTTTATCATATAAGATTAAGGTTTCTTGTTCTCCACACATCTCGTCATCTATATAAATTTCTGTGTATCTCATATGTCATGCATCAATACAATATACAATTTATTTTTTTTATAAAAATAATATTATTATACAAAGAATAGCGACACTTAAATAATGTTGGTGATTAAGATACGCTAGTGCATATTTAATAACGTAGGGTTAAATGGTACTTGGATCCTCTCTGGGAGATCTCTCATGCTTTCTCTAAAACTAATCCAATGGTTGAGTTTAAACCACCTCATTTAATTATTCATTTACCAACACTACAGCATTTTGAGGCCAAAGAGTATCCTTAACGTTAACGGGAAGACGTATTCGGGTCAACATCCATATGGAATTTTTTTTCCCTCTATGTTTCAATCTCCATCGGTTTTTCTTTGTCTATTCACCCATCCTTCGCTGAAATACCATAATATTTGACACAGTAGATACCGAGAGAAGAAAAGGAATAGGTGTTCTCAATCCAAATTAATCGCTCTAATTCTCGTGAGAGAGGTATTTTGAGGAATTCTCTCTAGGGTTTGTGGAGGTTCTAGTCAAGGAAAAAGATCTAAAGTGATCTACTCTATTTGCTTAACCCAATCAGCGACAACAAGTATGATTTCTTCAATGAAGAATTCAATTTGGTAAGGATATTATAGTTTAATTTCAAAGATATAATTCAGAAATTAATTTTTACCATCTAAAATTAAAATTTCAAAGCCTTTTTATACCAAAGATTTTTCATATGAATGTGAAGGTTCGATCGCCAATTGGTAACTCACCAGCCCAATCAAATTGAAATCTATACATGTGGCCTCCAAACGCCCAGCACAGGTTGAAATTGAATGGCAAAGAGTGTAGATATAATATCGTATTATGGCTAATAAGAAAGATGCTAAGGTTGTTACAATATATGAGAGAGATTATGAAAGAGAGATGGTTGCCAGGGACGGAGCCAATAAATGCCTATGGGGGGCATGTGCCCCCTGAGTTGGTCAACGACTTATAATATATGTGGTAATTTTTTAAAAAAATTTTATATATATGAAAAAATTTATACAGTACCCCCTCAAATTTTTAGCTCCTAAAATTATATTTTTATTTTTCTTTATTTTCTCTTTTATTCTTCGCATTCCTTAAATCTCTTTAGTAGAAAAGTCAAATTTTTCTTCCTCAATTGAAACTTTTCAACTATTTTCTTTTAAAGTTTTCTCATTTTTCTTTCCTTTTATATTTTAATAATTTTTTTCTTCTTTGTCTTTTGAATTTTATAGTTGTTATATATACTCGGTATTATTATTATTTTTTCTACAGCGTGCCCCCTCTCACTTGAAATCCTGGCTCCGGCACTGATGGCGGCGACGGAAATTTCAAAAAAAAAAGATCGGGGATAAAGGAAGGTAATTTTCGTTACTGGCCCGTTAACTTTAACCATCTCAAAACGTACAAAGAGAGGATTTGAATCCGGGTTAAATGAGAAGAAGATATTGAAGATTGAAATAGATTAACAAAATTAATCAAGGAAATGCACAAATAAACAATATTTATCTTTCAAATCCCGTCAAATCCTATCTATTGTTAGACGGGATTTGAAACACATTAAAAATGGTATTTGAAATCTCCTTTGTTTGGAATCAATTATTTTAGGATTTGGAAAAGGAATCTGAATTGGAATAGGAATTGGAATTAAAATGAAATTCTATTTACGAACAAATGGGATTTAAAATGGGATTTTGAATAAAAATAATATAATACTATTTTTGCCCTTATTTAAATAATAAATGAAATATTTATTTTATTGTAAAATATACTCCAAAGTTACATCAAGCATAGTGTAATACCCCGTAATTAATTAAAGAGTTTAGTTTATTTAAATTCAATTATGTGTGGATTCCTTTACCTATTATTGTGCATGCTACATTGTTATATTAAGTTCATTTAATGGTGCATGTAAATTAATTGTGTATGTTAAAATAGTAAATTTATTCATTTAATTGTGCATGTATTATTATAATTAATTTATTTGTTGATTATGTTTAATTAAGCAATATTAGTTAATTAAAGTATTATATTTGTGTTATAAAGTATTATGATGATATAATGTATTCTTATGTAAAATTATAATAATAATAATAATAGTTTAATAATATAATAATAATAATAATATAATAATTATAATTATAAAAGTTTATTAATAATAATAATAGTTATAATAATAATAATAGTTATAATAATAATAATAGTATTAAACCAATGTCATGATGGAATTAGAGATTAGGATAGGATTTCATCAATGTTTATGGGTGGACTTGAAGCCATATGGTTGGGAAGATGGTTAGTAGATGAAAAAAATTAGATATTTGTAATATTTATATTATATATTTTGTATATAAATTAACTAGCTTACCTTAGAAGAAAAGAAAGGGAGTTAGAAGCAAAGTATAAATTCTAGTGAGCTATTTTATAAGAGTGAAAGGAAAAGAGAAAGAGAAAGAAGCTTGGACCGGTGTAGGCGATTTTACCCGACTACGCGCAGACCGGCGGATTTATTTTAAATCCAAAAAGGCAAGTTATTATCTATTTTTCCCCTTTGAATTAATAAATTAATTGTTTAGTTTATTTATATTATTTTAGAGCATAGAGACCATGTAAGGAGTTTAATAAATTAGGAATTTTAGTTTATTAAATTTGTGAAATTTTAATTATATAGGATGGTATATATTTATTTAATGTCCTATGAAATTAATAATGGCTAAAAATAATTAAATAAGGCTTTAGGGATTTTTCTAGAATTTTCTAGAATTTTTCGGGATTTTTCTGTAATTTCCGGCGAGATTTCCGGCCACCGGCAACGAGGAAGGTGACCGGAGTGATCCCATGTGGTGCGGCGCACAAGGCTTACTATGCGCGCGCATCAGTAGCGGTTAGATTGGATTTTAAATCACAGATCGATTCAGTGTAGCGTAACACACAATAGCATGGTGCACGCAAGTCAGGAGCCGTTGGATTAAAGGAGGAGCCTTGGATCAATCCAGTGTAGCGCGCCCACATAGAAACGGTACAACCGACCAACCAGCACACGCCGTGTCATCAGGATGCATTAGTGCGCGCGTGGCAGCGCGTGCGCGCGCGTGCGACTCTCCAGACGCGCGTGGGAGCGCGTGGCTGATGCCAGACGCTCGTGGAGGCGCGTGGGAGAGTGGGGAAGGTTGGGCTGCGCGTGGGGAGGCTCTGGGAGGCGCGTGAGGGCGCGTGTGGGGTCTCTACAGCTACTGGAAATTACCATAATACCCCTAGGGCCTGTTTTGTAAATTCCAGAACCTTAAACTTGGATTTTTAGGTACTGAGTTGGTATTTACGGGTTTAACGGGCCACGAAATTATTATTTTAATACCCGTTACTTATTCTTATGGCCGATTAATCTTTTCTAAGCATTTATTGGCTCGTTCACAGTACAGATACTAATGTGATTTATTTAACGACATTGTTAAATATAAATAGTGTTATTATCTTATTAAATGGTATCAACCATTACTGATAAATTAAATAAGGCCATGGTCGTAGTCAGATAAATTATCCATGATATCTTATGGGATGTTTATACTGTTAATTGATATATAAACCATGATCATTATGCTGTGTGCATTTCAGGAAATAAATGGACTGTTTAATTATGTCGCATTTATATTATATGGATGTGTTGCCATATAGAACCATATGAGATGGCTAATAAGTTTAGACTCATTTATACCTTATGCATTCGTTGCGATAGACAGATGTGTGGCTGTCGGGGTATGTGGTTTAATATTATTGGCATGTGTTGCCTAATTGACATACTCGGTATATTTATTAATATTGTTGGCATGTGTTGCCTAATTTATATGCTTAGTATATTCATCAGTACTTTGCGAGGTGTTATCACTGTGTAGTTCGTTATAGTCTGTGTTGCCAGTACCGTGCACCATGTATAATAGCTGATTTCCCGGGTAGGGAAAGGCGACACTTAACCACCTAGTGTGAGTCTAAGTGATCACCGTCTATTCTGGTTGAGGTCATGTTATATATCGGATAGTTCCCGTAGGATGTATACAGATATAGTACTCAACCGATTCATAATGATTAATTTATTTGATTCTCTGATTTGGGTCATAGTAGAGAGGACTTGCTTGTTGGGTTGACCCACCATTGTTGTTATTTCAGGATACGGTCAGTATCCGTTTCAAGGCTGAGGTTAGCAGTGTGGGACCACCATCCGAACTCATCTACTCTTACGATCCAGTGCAGGGTAGAAGTTTTATGTAATACTTCAGTTTCAGTTTTTATTTACTTTTGACGTTGAACTCTCAGGGTTATATTTAGGGATCCTTGACATAGGATTTCCAAGTTGTAATGAAGTACGGTATTAAATAAAGGATGGATGGATGTTGTATTATTTAGTGTTCATTTCCTGTCTAAATTCTTTTATTATCATCATTTTGTATTCCATGCTTGTATATTGCCAATTGTTTTTGATATCCCTCGTTTTTCATGTATAAGCCTGATCAACTTATGCGTGGAAAATGTTGGGGGTGTTACAGTTGGTATCAGAGCATTCCAGGTTTGAGTGTCTTAGGGATCTGTGATTACTATACTTCCGCGTTGTGTATTCTGATAATTAGAGCCTAAGTATTAGGGTTCTTTGTATTCTTTTAGTCGGTCCATTATAATGTACTGACGTTAGATTTTTCTGAATTTAAAAGAAGGATGTCTCGGCGTGGGACAAGGAATGCGAACCAACATCGTAGTATTTCCCCAACTCAAAATGAGAATCAGGAATTTTCCCCTCAAGTTGCTGATATCATTGCACGAGCTGTAGCAGCAGGAGTAGCATCTGCTCTACGAAACCAGCAACCTCCTCCGATAGTACCTGTTCCTGAACCAGTGGCGCAGCCAATGTCATGGGACAAAACTCGTCACTCGTTTATCAGAGGGAATCCACCGACATTTGCAGGGTCCACAGATGTCCTGTTAGCATATCAGTGGAAACAGGAGAGCGAACGTCATCTTCGGATGGTAATCTGTACCGAAGTGCAGAAACAGATGCTAGCTACGTTTATGCTGATAGGCAATGCATTGCAGTGGTGGGAGTCTATTACTACTGTCGAAGAGAGGACCAGATTGACTTATGCTGAATTTCAGACTCGCTTTGACGACAAGTATTTTCCTATGTCAGTAAGATCGGCGATGAAGACTGAATTTCTGGATCTGCAACAAGAGGATATGACTGTGGCTGAGTATGAACAGAAGTTCATTAATTTGTCATTATTTGCACCAGAGGAGGTCAATACGGAAGAAAAGAAGAGAGACCGCTTTGTGAAAGGGTTAATATGGCCGATTAAAGTGGTGATCATAGGTAGTCCTGCATATACTACTTATATCCAGGTGGTTAATGCCGCCTTACAGCACTGCCAGATGAGGAGTGATTACCGGAAGTCTAAGGGAGATAAGCGGGCTAACCGAGACTACCAGACAGTGGAGAAAGGAAGCAGTAGTGGTACAAAGTCCAATGATCGGGGCAGATTTCAAGGACATCAACCTTGGAAGAAAAACAAAGGAAACCCAGATGTGCAGAGGGATGGAGTCCCTAATCAGGGTAGACAAGGTGGGATACCTCAGACCGGACAGGAACAGTGGTCGGGAAGTCAACAGAGGAGGCAGACAGGTCCTTTTACGGGACGTTGTTATCACTGTAGAGAGATTGGGCATCCGGCCAAGATGTGTCCCAAAGCTAAGCAAGGACAGTATGGGCAGCCGAGACCTAATCAGCCGTTACCTCTACCGGCCCCACCGATGCCACGTGGGCAAGTTCAGAATTTTCCGGCACTTCCAGCACCACCATTTCCTCCGGGACAACCTCCACAGCAGTTGCATCATGGCAGAGTTTATAACTTCATGCCATATAATGCGCAGGCTCCTCAGGCTATTGAGGGTATGTTTTCTATACATGGTAGAACTGCTCGTATACTGTTTGACACGGGTGCATCACATTCTTTTGTGTCTAGATCTTTTATTATCTTATCTGGTATGACGACTCAGTTATGTGACCAACCTCTTAATATTTATACACCATTGGGAGTTGGCGCAATTTTACGCGAGTGTAGCGGTGATATCCTTATAGATATGGGCCGGCTTCGATTTCTTGCAAATTTGTTAGTATTAGATATGCATTTGTATGATGTTATACTTGGGATGGACTAGTTATCTCAGTACCATGCTCAGGTTAACTGTTACGAAAAGTCTATTGTATTTTCTATACCAGGACAGGAGATGTATCTTCTCGTTGTACCACAACCTGATAGAGGGCCTAGCACTTATTTATTCGTTCTTGAGGAGGACTCGCAGGAAGCGACTGCGGTATCTCTTGACAGCATCCCGGTAGTACAGGAATTCCAGGATGTATTCCAGGAAATTCCAGGCTTGCCACCGAGTCGAGAGATATACTTCGTTATTGATTTAGCTCCAGGCACTACGCCTATTGCTAAGGCGCCGTACAGAATGGCACCAGTGGAGATGCGAGAGTTGAAGGATCAAATTCAGCAGTTGCTCAGCCAGGGATTTATTCGTAGGAGTACTTCACCATGGGGAGCACCAGTATTGTTTGTAAAGAAGAAGGATGGATCTCTTCGTCTTTGTATTGATTACAGAGAACTGAACAAGGTCACTGTTCGCAACAAGTACCCGTTGCCCAGAATTGATGACCTGTTTGATCAGTTGAAGGGAGCCACTTACTTCTCAAAGATCGATTTGAGGTCTGGTTATCATCAGCTACGAGTCAGAGAACAAGATGTTCCAAAGACAGCATTTCTCACGAGGTACGGATCTTATGAGTTTCGTGTTATGCCCTTCGGTTTAACGAACGCTCCAGCTGTCTTTATGGACTTGATGAATAGAGTATTCAGAGAATACTTAGATCAGTTTGTCATTGTTTTCATTGATGATATTCTGGTTTACTCTAAGTCGGAGAAGGACCATGCCAGACATTTACGCACAGTATTGCAGACACTTCGAGAACATCAGTTGTTTGCGAAGTTTGAGAAGTGTGAATTTTGGCAGAAAGAGGTCAAATTTCTAGGTCATGTAGTGTCAGAAGAAGGGTTAGCAGTAGATCCAGCCAAGGTTGCGGCCGTTATGGAGTGGGGACAGCCTACCTCACCGACAGAGATTCGCAGTTTTCTGGGATTGGCAGGGTATTATCGCAGGTTCATCCAGGGATTTTCCAAAATTGCGGGTCCACTTACTCATCTGACTAAGAAGAATGTACCATTTGTATGGGATGATTCTTGTCAGACTGTTTTTGCTGAGTTGAAAAGTAAGTTAACTTCTGCACCTGTCTTAGCCACACCTCAGAGCGGAATCGAGTATTTAGTATTTACCGACGCTTCTCTGAAGGGTTTGGGTTGTGTGTTGATGCAAGAAGAGCGACCAGTTTCTTATGGGTCTAGGAAGCTTAAGCCTCATGAGCTTAATTACCCGACTCACGATCTAGAGCTCGCAGCAGTGGTTTTTGCCTTGCGTATTTGGAGACATTATCTTTTAGGGGAGACTTTTCGATTGTTTAGCGATCATAAAAGTCTACAGTATTTGTTCACACAGAGGGAACTGAATATGAGACAGCGCAGATGGTTGGAGTTCGTGAAAGACTATCACTTCTCTATTCAGTATCATCCAGGGAAAGCGAATATTGTGGCAGACGCACTCAGCCGCCGACCCTATGTCAGCTTTTTAGCTTTGTTTGTAACAGAGTGGGATGCTTTGAAGACTGTTGATGAGTTAGCAGACGCTTTTATGGCATGTGTGGTAGTAACTCCTTTTATCATTCATCAGGTCATTCAAGCGCAACTCTCAGATCAACAGTGTATTGATTTGGTTTCGGAGTTAGCCTCCAAAGATGTTCCTTTTTATTCTATAGGGACTGATGGAGGATTGAGGTACAAGGGACGTTTAATTGTGCCTTTAGCTGACAATTTGAGAAATGTTGTGATGAGAGAGACACACACTTCTCAGTTCTCTGTACATCCAGGGGGAGACAAGATGTATCAGGACATGAAACGCCAGTTTTGGTGGGCCGGCATGAAAAGAGATATAGCTATCTTTGTCTCTAAATGTAGCACCTGTCAGATGATTAAGATTGATCATCAGAGACCGCCAGGATCGTTACAGCCACTTCCCATACCAGAGTGGAAATGGGAGAGTATTTCCATGGACTTTATAGAGGGATTACCTACTTCACAGCATAATCACAACTCTATTTGGGTCATTGTTGATAGATTGACCAAGTCCGCTCACTTTCTGCCTGTTCGGTCAAACTTTACGTCAGAACAGTATGCTAAGCTGTATATTGCAGAAATGGTGAAACTTCATGGCGTACCATTGTCCATCGTATCAGATAGAGATCCGAAGTTTGTATCAGGATTTTGGAGGAGCTTTCAGCAGGCTTTGGGTACAGAACTTTATCTTAGCACTGCTTATCATCCTCAAATAGATGGACAGACTGAGCGAGTTAATCAGATTTTAGAAGACATGTTGCGGGCATGTGTTCTTGATTTTAAGGGCAATTGGGAGGAATATTTGCCGCTTTCAGAGTTTGCTTATAACAATAGTTATCAGAAAACTATTGGTATGGCACCATTTGAGGCTTTGTACGGTAGACCGTGTAGGTCTCCTGTCTGTTGGCTTAGAGTTGGTGAGAACAGCTTTTTGGGTCCTGAATTTATTAAGGACACGTCAGAAAAGATCGCTATCATTAGGGATCGGATGCGTACAACTCAAAGCAGACAGAAAAGTTATGCTGACCGTCGAACTCGTGCTTTGGAGTTTAAGGTTGGCGATCAGGTTTTGCTTAAGGTTTCTCCTATGAAGGGAGTAATGCGGTTTGGGTCAAAGGGTAAGTTATCGCCTCGTTTTGTGGGTCCTTTTATGATTACAGATCGGATTGGGGCAGTAGCTTATCGTCTGGCTCTACCAGATAATCTTCATAGGGTACATAATGTTTTTCATGTATCTATGCTGCGAAAATTTCTACGGGAAGAAGATCGATACCAACACATTGATGTGGGTGAGATTGAGTTGCAACCAGATGCAACCTATTTGGAACAACCTTACTGTATTCTCGATCGTAGGAATCAGATACTGCGCACGAAGACTATTCCATTAGTACGTGTACAGTGGAGTCATCATAGTGCTACAGAGTCTACTTGGGAACGGGAAGATATTATCCGTGCCAAGTATCCAGAGCTTTTTAATACAGGTATGTAGTGAATTTCGGGGACGAAATTCCGTTATTAGGGGGGGAGAATGCAATACCCTGTAATTAATTAAAGAGTTTAGTTTATTTAAATTCAATTACGTGTGGATTCCTTTACCTATTATTGTGTATGCTACATTGTTATATTAAGTTCATTTAATGGTGCATGTAAATTAATTGTGTATGTTAAAATAGTAAATTTATTCATTTAATTGTGCATGTATTATTATAATTAATTTATTTGTTGATTATTTAATTAAGCAATATTAGTTAATTAAAGTATTATATTTGTGTTATAAAGTATTATGATGATATAATGTATTCTTATGTAAAATTATAATAATAATAATAATAGTTTAATAATATAATAATAATAATAATATAATAGTAATAATTATAAAAGTTTATTAATAATAATAATAGTTATAATAATAATAATAGTTATAATAATAATAATAGTATTAAACCAATGTCATGATGGAATTAGAGATTAGGATAGGATTTCATCAATGTTTATGGGTGGACTTGAAGCCATATGGTTGGGAAGATGGTTAGTAGATGAAAAAAATTAGATATTTGTAATATTTATATTATATATTTTGTATATAAATTAACTAGCTTACCTTAGAAGAAAAGAAAGGGAGTTAGAAGCAAAGTATAAATTCTAGTGAGCTATTTTATAAGAGTGAAAGGAAAAGAGAAAGAGAAAGAAGCTTGGACCGGTGTAGGCGATTTTACCCGACTACGCGCAGACCGGCGGATTTATTTTAAATCCAAAAAGGCAAGTTATTATCTATTTTTCCCCTTTGAATTAATAAATTAATTGTTTAGTTTATTTATATTATTTTAGAGCATAGAGACCATGTAAGGAGTTTAATAAATTAGGAATTTTAGTTTATTAAATTTGTGAAATTTTAATTATATAGGATGGTATATATTTATTTAATGTCCTATGAAATTAATAATGGCTAAAAATAATTAAATAAGGCTTTAGGGATTTTTCTAGAATTTTTCGGGATTTTTCTGTAATTTCCGGCGAGATTTCCGGCCACTGGCAACGAGGAAGGTGACCGGAGTGATCCCATGTGGTGCGGCGCACAAGGCTTACTATGCGCGCGCATCAGTAGCGGTTAGATTGGATTTTAAATCACAGATCGATTCAGTGTAGCGTAGCACACAATAGCATGGTGCACGCAAGTCAGGAGCCGTTGGATTAAAGGAGGAGCCTTGGATCAATCCAGTGTAGCGCGCCCACATAGAAACGGTACAACCGACCAACCAGCACACGCCGTGTCATCAGGATGCATTAGTGCGCGCGTGGCAGCGCGTGCGTGCGCGTGCGACTCTCCAGACGCGCGTGGGAGCGCGTGGCTGATGCCAGACGCTCGTGGAGGCGCGTGGGAGAGTGGGGAAGGTTGGGCTGCGCGTGGGGAGGCTCTGGGAGGCGCGTGAGGGCGCGTGTGGGGTCTCTACAGCTACTGGAAATTACCAGAATACCCCTAGGGCCTGTTTTGTAAATTCCAGAACCTTAAACTTGGATTTTTAGGTACTGAGTTGGTATTTACGGGTTTAACGGGCCACGAAATTATTATTTTAATACCCGTTACTTATTCTTATGGCCGATTAATCTTTTCTAAGCATTTATTGGCTCGTTCACAGTACAGATACTAATGTGATTTATTTAACGACATTGTTAAATATAAATAGTGTTATTATCTTATTAAATGGTATCAACCATTACTGATAAATTAAATAAGGCCATGGTTGTAGTCAGATAAATTATCCATGATATCTTATGGGATGTTTATACTGTTAATTGATATATAAACCATGATCATTATGCTGTGTGCATTTCAGGAAATAAATGGACTGTTTAATTATGTCGCATTTATATTATATGGATGTGTTGCCATATAGAACCATATGAGCTGACTAATAAGTTTAGACTCATTTATACCTTATGCATTCGTTGCGATAGACAGATGTGTGGCTGTCGGGGTATGTGGTTTAATATTATTGGCATGTGTTGCCTAATTGACATACTCGGTATATTTATTAATATTGTTGGCATGTGTTGCCTAATTTATATGCTCAGTATATTCATCAGTACTTTGCGAGGTGTTATCACTGTGTAGTTCGTTATAGTCTGTGTTGTCAGTACCGTGCACCATGTATAATAGCTGATTTCCCGGGTAGGGAAAGGCGACACTTAACCACCTAGTGTGAGTCTAAGTGATCACCGTCTATTCTGGTTGAGGTCATGTTATACATCGGATAGTTCCCGTAGGATGTATACAGATATAGTACTCAACCGATTCATAATGATTAATTTATTTGATTCTCTTATTTGGGTCATAGTAGAGAGGACTTGCTCGTGGGGTTGACCCACCATTGTTGTTATTTCAGGATACGGTCAGTATCCGTTTCAAGGCTGAGGTTAGCAGTGTGGGACCACCATCCGAACTCATCTACTCTTACGATCCAGTGCAGGGTAGAAGTTTTATGTAATACTTCAGTTTCAGTTTTTATTTACTTTTGACGTTGAACTCTCAGGGTTATATTTAGGGATCCTTGACATAGGATTTCCAAGTTGTAATGAAGTACGGTATTAAATAAAGGATGGATGGATGTTGTATTATTTAGTGTTCATTTCCTGTCTAAATTCTTTTATTATCATCATTTTGTATTCCATGCTTGTATATTGCCAATTGTTTTTGATATCCCTCGTTTTTCATGTATAAGCCTGATCAACTTATGCGTGGAAAATGTTGGGGGTGTTACACATAGTTAGTAAAATACGGTACGAAAAAAATACGGGTATGAAAACGTACTAGTATAATTCGATATTTTTTTTTAAATACGTTTAAAAAATTCGGCAAAAAAATACGGAGACGTAAAAATATGAATACGGATACGTACGTGTATAATACGTTATATACTCTAAAAATTCAGGATAAAAAATTCGGCTATACACATCTTATTATTTTCTTATATATATATTTGTAAGGACAATAAAGAATATGTAACAAATAAAAAAGTAAATATATTACAATTAATACTATCACAATAATCATAAAAAAAAAAAAATTATAAGTATATAATGTAATATTCTACTAAAACATCTAGGAAGTATGGTGATCTACAAACTTCTAAAATAATAATAATAATAAAGATATTAACAAAATTTAAAAGATCCCACAACAAAACAAAAAATCTATAAATATCTACAAACATCAATAAAAACTTATGATTCTTCGACATTATAGTGTTTCATAAATATATATATATATATCTTTCATTGCTTTGATTAAATATCATAATTGGAGTGACAACAATAAGAGATTCCACAACAAATAACATTATTTTGATGGCTTGAAAGATAATGGCTATACCAAGCAAAAGAGGGTAGAAAACACAATAGTTTGCACAACAAATAACATTATTGTGATGGTTTAAAAAATAATGACTATACCAAGTAAAAGAGGGTAGAAAAGACAATATTTTGTATTTTAGAAAAATACGCTATTTGAAACGTGAATTTTGTAAACAAAAAAAATAATAATTAGGTTATGAATTAAACGGAGCAACCAAAACGAATAAATGAATGAACGCGTTAGATACGGGGTGATGAAAAAAAAACGTGTATTTTACCGTATCTTTTAACTCTAATCGGCAAACGAAAATATTTTTCCAAAATTCATACGTACGCGTTTAATTCGCGTATCATTCGCGTATCATACGTGAATTAACTAAGTAGGACATCAAGAAGACAAACAACGGAAATTTTCCATGATGGAACTCTAAAACATGAAATTTATTATTAAAAAAAAACAATTATTTATTATTTGTATATATATATATATAAAACAAAAATACAAGAATACAAAAAATGTAAATTCTGCTCCATTCATGTAAAAATGTAAATTGATTCTGCATTATGATATGACTTCGTTTAAATTTTTAAGTATACAAAATATGGATTCCATGATTTTTGGTTAAATTCTGCTCCATTCATATAAAATTTTGAAGTACAAATATACTAATGTAAATTTTTCATAAATTTTTCAAAGTACAAAAATAAAAAAGTGGTGGTGGATCAATCTCTTAAATGCAGTTTAAGATATTGGAGTATACCAAATAAAATGGTGTGAATTATGGAGGATTGGAGGCTTGGAGCATGATTTTGGTTATACAATTCTACATGGTTATACAATTCTACATTAATAATGCAAGAATACAAAAGCGGTGGTGGATCAATCTGTTAAATAGAGACTTTTGGTAATTTTGAGAAATCCATATCTTACTCCATAACTTTGAAATTAAATTCCAAATGAAGACGAATAAATATTAAAAAAAATAAAATCAAAATACACAAAAGACTTGAATATGCAGTTTATAACTAACCTGATAGGCTCAACACTCAGAGAAAAAAATATATATTCAACACTCAGAGGAAAAAATATATATATTTATAGATTAAAAACAGCATGGATTCAGTTAAATAAGAGAATAGTAAGGATTTAGTTAAATAAGAGAATAAGAAGGAAAACGTTTGAGATTGAGATACGGTAGTAGATATTTAGGATAGGGTTTAATAAGAAGAAGTGTTTAATAACGAGAAGGAGTTGGAAGGTTAATTAAGGAAATTTTTAATTAAAGAATATTATCCCTTCAAATCCTAGCTTTTTAGACTAGATTTGAAACCCAATTAAAACGGTATTTGAAATCCTATAATTATCAAATCCCTTTTGTAATTCCGTAGTTCCAAACAAGGCAAATCTTGTTTTCAAATCCAAATCCCATCAAATCCAGCATTCCAAACACAATGATAATCTTCAAATCCTATTTATAATGGGATGGTTGCAAACAATGTAAATGTTGTTTCCAAATTCAAATTCCATCAAATCCAACATTTCAAACACAGTGTCAGGGTGACGCGATCGATCGGTTCCTATTATTAATGAGGCAGCCCCATATTATAAGACTCGGTCTACTACTGTTAGGGAGGCTAGAGCTATATGGGATGAGAGGCCTATGGATGATCCCTTTCCTGCTGTTGTCGAGGAGGAGGTGTCTGTCGATGATGCTAGTTTTAAGGAGGGATTCGATGAGGGTTAAGATGTTGATGAGGCTCTAGGTGGTGGCCGAGCTGGCCACAGATGTTTACTTACCGATTCGAATGACCCAATGAATGATGGGATATAGCATCTTTCTTGGACGTTGTGCATTTTTTTGCCTGAGGTTGACATGACTTTGATTCAAGTTCCACTTCCATATGTCGGACCACTTCGAAACCTTACTTGTCACCCTTTTGTATGTCTCCGCCTTAGTCAGGTATTGATTTTTACCTGTTGTGTCTTTCCTTTTGTTTTGTACTTGAATGTGTTGCTAAAGGAATGAGAATGATCTTGAATTTGCAAATGTTGAGTAAGATCAATGGCACCTTTAGGGGGTTTTAGGGAGTGACTGCTAGGATGGCCAGGGATGCTTGTTCTTATTATCACCCGTTACTAGTGAGAGTAAGCTTTGAAGAGTTTATGACTATCGAGCCCTCTTGGGCTGATCATCGCTACGTTGTTTTTTTGGTGGAGCAGTTGTTCGGTTGTACAGAAACCCCTTCATTTGATTCCAGGAGAGCTCGAAGTGATACCAATTGATTAGTCGATAATGACTGGGTTATCCTAAATTTCCCTGGCCGGGAGGAGCACTGTTGACATTATAGTGTCCTTAGGGATTACCAATCCTAAATGGATGGCCAAATTTGTGCGAAGCTGGGAACACTTAGAAGGAGTGTTACCTGGAGCGCAAAGCCATTTGTGGCGAACCAGCTTCATTATGGTTGAAATTTCCTTCTCTGTTATATCACTGGTTGTTTCTGTTGAAAATAAACTTGATTTTAGTATTTAGTATTTTCAAGTATTTTTGTATCCATGATGTATGTGTTAATTTAGCATGTTAGTGGGTAGTAAATTGTCTTAGTGGGAGTTAAGGTTATGTAAAATAAAGAGTCATGAGAGTTAAGCCTAACAAATACTATGTTAGTGGGAGTTATGCATATTGAAGATTATGTTAGTGGGAGATAGGAGAGTTATGGACATTTAAATGTAATGGTTACACATACATATGTGAGGCCTATATATTCATGTACTCTAGTCAAATAATAGATTGAAGTGAAATAAAAAATATTTTCCTCCATTTCTATTCTCTTCCAAATAGTATAGTGTTGTGTGTGTAACTAGGCCACTATTTCCAACAAAGTGGTATCAGAGCCTAGACGATCCTGAAGGCCAGACGAAGTTGATCCTAGAAGGTTCAACATTTGAGAAAAACATGTTTCTCCTTGATGATGATGAAGGGGAGAAAATGTATTTTCTTAGTGAAAAGATGATGTTCTCTAATTACAAGAGAATGAGAATCATCATGACTTCATACCTCAAAGCATGCGATTTGTGGGATGTTGTTGGAGAAGAGCCAAAGAATGGCATGTCCAACAAGCTTCATGAAAAGAAAGAAGATAAGGCATTGGTAGTGTTGCAAAAGGCAATACATCAAGAAATTTGGGAGTATTTTGGAGAGTCCAAAACTCCAAGTTGTATTTGGAAGATGCTCGAGACCATCGTTTCCAATCATAGAGGTGAATCACTACCCATGGAGTATTGGGTACAATGCTTTGAGAATGATGAGTTTACGAAAGATGATTATGAAAGTCTCGAAGACAAAGTTGTGGAGAATGAAGAGGTGTATCATGCAAAAGAAGTTGAAGATTTTGGAGATTCAAAAGTTGAAGGAGAATTTGAAATGGTGAATAAGGAAGAGGTAAGAAAAGGTGTTAAAGAAGAGATTGAAAAAGTGAAGGAGGATGAAGTGAAAATAGAAGATTTAGAAGAAGGAAGTGCTAAAGAAGAGACAAAAGTTCAAGTTGGTGAATTAACATCTTCAGGTATGGTTACAAATTCCACCTTGAAAGAAGTTATATTTGACTTATTTGATGAAATTATTATTTCTTCATATTCATCAAATAATGCTTATTTTGTGGAGAATGATGAACTTCTCTTAAAGAAAGTTGTTCCAAAGAAGTATGAGATTGAAGCCCAGGATGATAAGAAATTCTCATATTATTTTTTAAAAAATAGTTTGGAGAATTTTGTAATTGATACAGGTTGGGTGAATATGGAATTATTTTTTGACTCTAAAGAAGAAGTATATGTGAAGTTGAAGATTCATAAAAAATTTAAGAAGAAAAAAGATCGATGGTGTGCTTGTATAAAGAGGATGATATATGATTATGTGAAGACATCAAACAAGCATTTGAAGAAGTTTCACAAACCCTACACATCAATGGAAATGGCCAAGAAGATTGAAGCTATTGAAGGAGGTGGAATTGAAGATCAACTATCGAACTTTTGATCAAGCCCCCAAAATTAATAAGAAGGTTTTTCAAGTTACAAAATCAAGTTTAAAGGGGGGTGTTGAAAATAAACTTGATTTTAGTATTTAGTATTTTCAAGTATTTTTGTATCCATGATGTATGTGTTAATTTAGCATGTTAGTGGGTAGTAAATTGTCTTAGTGGGAGTTAAGGTTATGTAAAATAAAGAGTCATGAGAGTTAAGCCTAACAAATACTATGTTAGTGGGAGTTATGCATATTGAAGATTATGTTAGTGGGAGATAGGAGAGTTATGGACATTTAAATGTAATGGTTACACATACATATGTGAGGCCTATATATTCATGTACTCTAGTCAAATAATAGATTGAAGTGAAATAAAAAATATTTTCCTCCATTTCTATTCTCTTCCAAATAGTATAGTGTTGTGTGTGTAACTAGGCCACTATTTCCAACAGTTTCTTCTGGAATAACAATAGCAGGATCCTAAACTAGTTGATTGCGACTATAGATGATCTAGAGCGAATTGGCACCCATGACTGGGCCGACTTGTTTTATCGTGAGTTCCTTGCTAGGCTTCGTGCTAGGACAAAGAAACCCTATGGGAACATGTCTCGAGCTTGGGATTTTTTACTTGTGAGCAGTTTACTCTTTTCCCTCACCCTTTATACCATACATGTTGTAGTAGATGCCTGTTTTTTTTTTTTTTTTGTGTTTCCTATTTTTTACTAGTTCTGGGCTTTTGATCATCTTCCCTTCTATCACTCTACAGTGCAAAAGGGGGAGGCTTTTCCTCGGGCAAGGATCTGGGAGATGGTTGGCAGGGAGTTCCCTTCCCAGTTATTTGATTTCGTCACCTATCAAGTCTAGCTGCAAATGGTGGGTTCAAATGAGTTCCCTTCCCTTATGAAGACTACTTTAGCTCATTCTTCTTCCTTGGAGCACCACATTTACGTAGTATTGCCTTTAGGAATCCCCCATGTGACCTCCATTAATGATGAACTTGAAGGCTCTAAGCTTGTGGGAATTTTTTAGAGATGAGAACATCAAACCCTAATGTAAAGTGAGAAAGTATATATCTATTTATATATATATAACACTAATAGTGCACAAACGCTTATTCTCATTACATGGTATATATAGGAATATGTCTTGGAATTAGTAATTCGCAATCTTTATAAAAAAAAAGTGTTATCTCTAATCTTGTGACAGCCCTGGATATCTAAATCCATTACGTCTTGTAATGACCAGAAACGGATCCAAACTGCGGAAGCTAAATATGGACAAGCCTATAGAAATGTACGTCATCCCTAAGATACAAGAACGACCTTCCGAGGAGTCCCATGACTCAACGGAAGCAAGATTGGAGTTAGTTTCAAAACCCTCCAAGGAATGGACCAAGGGAAAAATAGTCATTCCAAACTAAAATGGGTACCATTATGTATACCATTGGAAAGAAAATGAAAAATTAACAAAGATGGACTCAAGAATCACTTGATTCGGAGTCCGGATGATAAAGATATCAAGTCTTGAAGTCAAAGGAAGAGAAACCCCATCCCGGTTCGAACCAAATTCTGACATTACCTTACTAAAACTTGAATATCATGAGGTACAAATGGAATCTGAAGCTTTAATTGATACCATTGGAAATCTTATTTTGACATGGTCAATTTAGACTCAAGAACGGACTAATTCAGAGTTAAAACGAAGAAGATACGACGACTTGAAGTCAGAGGTGCAATGCTGAACCAAGACACACACACGGATGAGCGCTCATCCAAGGGTGATGAGTACTCATAAATGGGTACACCTAGGGCAGTTCCCACTACCCTAACTACGAGCGGACGAGCGCTCGACCTATTGACAAGCGGCAAAAAAATTTGAACTTTGAACGCAATTTTAAAGACTTTTTGAGCATTTTTGAAAAAAGCACAAAGAAGAAATCCCTCACCAAAATCATGTTTTGTAGCCAACCATGCTAAAAGAAAACTTTATTTTTCATGTGAAAATCCTAAAATGCCCCTATGAATCGTTTTTGGCATGAATAGTGCAAAATGAGTCCATAGGAAGCTCAAATCACCAAGGAAAGGGTTTTGTCCGAAAACGATCATGCACGTAGATATAACTTACCTATTAAGACGTGCTACAATGATCCATGGCTTAAAAATACCGCTGATGCAATATTTAACCCCCTGATAGCCAAAAAGGCGAAAATGTACATGAAACAAAAAATTTGAAATCTAAAATTTTGAAATGGTTTCAAATTACCGTTTGGCCCTTGGCCACACTTCATACATGATTAATGAGACCCTATGGAAGTTCTAAAGTGTACTTCCCACACCCCATGCAAATGTAGTGAAGCTAATACTTATCATTTTTTCTATTTTCCCCATAATATAACTTGAAAGTAAAGGTGCTTAAGATACAAAGTAAGTGTCATTGGCCTATAGCCTCATCTCATATAAGTTAAATACATTACAAAAGGTGTACTTAGGTACACATTACATATTGTTTGAACAAAGCTTACAACTTTTGACATAATAAACCAAAATGAAGCATGATATGCTAACAAGTGCATATTCTAGGATAACAAAAATACTCCAAGTAGTCAAGTAAACCTAGGGATGCGGTGATTTCCATAATAATGTTTCTTTACCTGAAAAATAACCCGATAACTTTGGGGTGAGTAAACAAGTTACTCGTAGGGAATGAGCATGCATAGACCTAACTTTTTACAAAGTTATCACATTAACATGAAACAATTCAAAAGGGTCATGCCACCTAACGTCTATGTCAAAATGTTTCTATAGGATCACTCCTAAGTCATATTAGCATAAAGCAACATGAATCAAAATATCTATGAGATTGAACAAGATTGGAATAATCTATATAACACAACAAGATTTAAATCTTCAAACAATACAACTTGAAATTTAAATAGTGAAATCAACCAATATGGATACTTGGATATCGCCCGGATTAAAACCGTACTCTTGGGATCACTTTAGGGCTATTAACCCAAAGGTACCTTCCTCTAGTGCGCACTATAGTGTAGGGAGCTCTTTATCTCCCGTACTAGAACCACGTCCTAACCAAGTCAAGTTCTTAATGATATCCCAAGTCTCCAAAATCAACAAGTTGTGTAACCAAGAGTGTATCAAGATACAAGTAATACATTAAACCACATTCCATGCACAACTAAGATTTTGAAACACACAAGTCATGCCCTAAGTCCTCAAATATAATGGCATGTGAAATGTCAAGAAATCATGGTATGCATCTACATAGACTACAAACTAGTATATATAGCACAAGGAATCCATTGATGTAAATATACCACTAGTATAAGATTGATGATTTAATTATTTGTTTAACAACACTTGAACAATTAAATCACTCCAATATAAGGGTGCAAGTTCATTAACTACATTAATGAAGCTAAGTTGCAATAAGTCATGATACATGATAAAACCACAAAAGCTCCATGAAATACATGACTAAATCATTAGAACGATTAAATAGAAATTAATTAAACTAATTAATTAATTTATCTAGATTTCAAAAGTTATTCAAATGATCCCAAATTAATATATAACAAGGATTAAGTCATGACCATGCCATATATCAAGTCTAAAATGGAATACAAGCAAAGTACAATTAAGTAGAAATTAAATCAAATTAAATTACTTAAATCTCTAGATTCTAAAACAACTCCAAATGACTTTATACTAATACAAGTTATAGATCAAGTCATGGCCTTTAAGAAACTTATGTCCTAGCTTAATTTCATGCAAGGTGTAACAACTTACTGACGACGGCCGTTCCTATGGGCCAAAATTGATGTAGTAAATGTGCGGTTCAAGGAAAGCCTTTTAGGTAAAATTTGAATTTATAAAAACCACTACCAACACTACTACTAAAGTAGCAAAAGTGAGTAGGGATCGTCCCAAGAGATTGGAGTTGTACTTGAATGTGAAAATACAACTAGGGTTAGTAGGTCGAGTGATCAAACAAATGGTTGGTTGGTTAAGTAAACTAGAGAGCAACTAAATTAAACTAAGTAATTGAATGCAACAAAGAGTAAACAAAAGAGAGAGAGAAAGATCTTCGGGTCTAGAGGTCACCACCAAGCAATGTTTTTCTACACTTCCAACTAGTGACTAATGAGGGTAAAGTGTGTTGCAATATTTGTGTGTGTGTGCTTGGTTGATTCAATTAGCAAGGGTGACCAATTTAAGCATACATTGTCTAAACAACATGTGAAAAGTATAATATATCTAACAATTAAGTATATATTGTCTAAATAGCATGCGAAAAGCACAACATATCTAGCAAGTCATTAATCCTTTCATTAAGCTCACAAGCCAAATACACCACTAGGTTAGAAACATATGCTACTTGCATTCAAAAGTATGGAACATCAAACAACTAGCATGGATTGTCCTCTCATCTAACAATTATGCTATCATTACACTATAATTAAACTAATGGCATGAAATTAAACTAACTAAGCTAAGGGAGAGGCATAATCCATCAAGAAGTGAGCATGGGCCATCTAGAAAATCACAAGAGCATTCTTTTAAGCACAATGTTTTGACAATCCCTAAATCCATAGCATTAATACACATAGACATGCATCAATTACACAAGAAATAGAGGTAAACACATGAACATCTATTTTAGCATACATAGACATATGGATAGAATGAAATGATTGATTAGAAGCATTAAACCATATAAATCATTGAATAAACAAGATCTATGTGTATAAAAGTGTCAAAACATTAATTACAACACTAATCCCTCAATAATACACAAGATTAAGATATAGAAAGCACGCTTGGGGCTAACTCTAGCCCAAAAGGATGTCTAGCCACTCATGGTAATGATGCTCGAACCCTGAAGGGCTAATTCCGTGGTTGAAATCTGCTCCTTGTTGATGAAGAGTATCCAATGGTGTCTCTAGCCTCTTCTTCCTTTAAGCTTCCTCTCCAAGAGATGATATGAAAATAATGTTTTTTTTTTTTTTTTTGTTGTAAAAAACAATCCTTATCCTTATATAGGTAGGTCAAAATGACACCCAAAATGAGCTGGGGTCGTGTACACAATATTCCCTAATGATTGGATAAAGGAAAACTTTCAATGAGATGGAAATTTAACTTTTTCGCACTAGAGGAAGTTCGATCGATCGAACCTTGGTCTTGGATAGATCGAACTGGCTGAGATCTATTGAACTTAGGCTGGATCGATCCAACTGGCTGAGCTTTTTAGAAAAGAGACAAATCCGAGATATTTTAGGAGATATTTATGGGAAAAGGACAAAAGTGGTTAGTGGGTGGTACAGTTGTGGATTGGATCAATCATTTGAACAAGGACAAAAGTGTTCGATAGATCGAAGGATGGTGTTGGATCGATCGAACTTTGGACTTCATGCTTTGGGTCAAGGTTTGGATCTATCTTGAAGTGCTGAGATCGGTCATTGTTCGATCGATCGAACCTTGGTCTTGGATCGATCAAACTTTGCTGCTTTCCACCTTTGGCTTCATTTGCTTTCTTCTTCCTCCACTTTGCTCCTTTCTTTGTTTAATCCCAGAATTGCTTCAATTAAGCTCTTATTTGGCTGAGTTAGCTTATTTTTGGGATAAGTGCCTAAAAATGAAAATAATACGAAATCAATTTAAAACGGTAAAGTAAGATAGATAAAGGTATTAGAATGCCTAAGCTTAAGGGGTTTAAATACGCACTTTTCAACGCTCATCACACCCCCAAACTTAAATATTGCTAGTCCCTAGCAATGAACTAGAAAGTAAAGAAATGAAATGAATAACTATACAATTATGAACTAGAAAGCAATAAATGGATAACACCACTTTCGTAGGGAACACGATTGCACTTAGCACATACAACAAGCCTTTTAAACCCCTAGGTTACCCCTAGTGGACGAGTGGAGTCTCGTGAGGGTTTCCAGAAATGGTACCCACAAACATTAAGCTCATTCTTTCAAAAGAGGCACCAATATTGCAAATAAGTATTGGGAGAAAACTAACTTAAGTATGCAATTTTTCAAACATTTCTAAGTAATCTCTCAAAATTTCAACACCAAACAAGCAAGTATGGTCCTCCACACATCAAGAAAATGATCATGCAAATCAAAACAACTCTAGAATCCTTTTGAGTGGACCGGCATCAAATGTGTTGCTATCTGAGCCAACTAAAGAATTAATCACATCCTTATCCTCAAACTAGCACACAAATCTAGTACCGATCATCAAGACAAAAAGTGGACCTTTTATTAAAGCTTTATTATTCTAGGTGCGCTTATTCTTTTCACTCGATTTTTTTTTTTTTTTTATATATATTGAGAATCAAAGATGGAAGTATGGTGCAATGTGTTGATCTATTAAGCTTTCTAGCGATTCATGAGGTCAAGCGTTAGGTCAATGACTCCCAAACCAGACGGCTTTAGGGTATTAGGCGTTCAAACATCCCGACGGACTTACAAGCTCAAATCAAATAGGCTACAAATCAAGACAACAGCCATCTAATCATTTCCCACTTCTCACCTTTTGGGAGACGTCCTCACTTTTTTATTGCTCCTGCTTTTTTTTTTTTTTTTAAATAAGTTCAATTATTAACCTAGAGTTTGGGCCCTCCACCTTTCGGCGCGAGAAGTTTAGTACTTGATGAGGCTAGAATCCCGGCTACTTAGTGAAAAGGGGTTGTTATCCACCTTTATCAAGAATGAAAGCTTTCAATATACTACTAGCCTAATTGGGATATAACCAATTCAATAATCAACAAAGTATGTACCCCACAAATGAATGCTAGTGTGCGCCTGTGCTAGTGTAGAATACTAGAGTGAATCTCAAAACAATCACAAAATCAAGATGATGTGGACCACAAGTGCAAGCATGATATAAATTTTTCAAAAAATGTACTCCTAAATGGCGTTTATAAAGCATACATGGAGTATTAGACTCTCAAGTCAAGCACTTTTCAAATTTAAACAATATAGCCCTCAAAAGATCAAAATCATAGCTAGATATGGACCAATCATAAAAATATCCCTCAAATACACAAGTCATGTTCAAAATTTTGAATTTAAAACTAACACTGTAAAGCACCAGCCCCCCCAAACTTAAATTGCACAATGTCCTCAATGTGCAAAAAGAACAAATGAAAGAGTATACCAGTGTAACTAAGTAAGAATGATCGGGACTGAAGTATCCGAAGTGGGTGGCATTGCCCCCCCCCCTCCCCCAAAACTTGGGATAAACTGTAGTCCTGAAAATTGGCACTTGGATAAACTTATCAGATAACAAAATAGGATAATCAGTGCACAGTGGACATGCAAGTGTAAATGGAATAAACAGATAAAGAAATGAGAGAGAGGTATAAGGGTGGTCCTGGAAATTGAGTAGCACTCTCTCACGAAAGTGACTGAGATGCACTTGATGGAATTAAAAGGACAGATGTATCAATAAAAACATACGATATCCATCATAGTTAAAAATAATAATAAAGTGCAATACATCCAGTGTTAAAGCCAACAGACCCAACTGCAAAAATAATTATAGTGTCATAAATGTAACAGACACGCAACATAGATATATATATATAAAGATAAAGAGACTGGGAGTCTCAAGTAGAAGGGGCAGGATGAGTGGAGCGAACTCCGCGAATCTCCCTGGCTAAGTCATCAATGGCAGTCAAGATCTCCGTACGGAGGCAAGCAATGTCAACTCTAATGGCAGCCACCATATTCAGACGGAGGGTAGCAAAATCAGCTCTCAGGGCAACCAGCATATCCTCTAAACTCTGAAGGTGAGCTTCAAATCAAGATAGCTGATTATGAGCCTCAAGTGCAGCTAAAGCAGAGGAACTGTCATTCTGAGCCATGGTCTGGAAATAGAAAAAGAAGAACTTGCAATGAAAGTTAGTGCTAGGATATAGAATTAAAAGCACAGAATAGAAACATATATGTCAAATAAGATAGACTAAATAGATATGACATGAATCTATACAGATGACAGGATATGAATCATGCTAAGCAATATAAGTATGAAATGCATCCAATGTGGATTATCACAGGCATTGGGCATAAATAAGATAGCATGAATATAAGATATGATGAATGAAGTGTGTGTGAGATCTGTGAAGTTCGATCGATCATGAAAAGAAGTGAGATCGATCACAAAAGTTGGATCGATCGAAAATAAATGAGATCGATCTCACAACTTCGATCAATCTGCTATATGAGTTTGATCGATCTCTAAAGATCGATCTGAGATAAGAGTTCGATCGATCGAATTGTGCAACGATGAAAACTGAGAGGTCACAGATCTGTGACGATGGAAGCATGGGGCCCACATGAACGTGTTCGTGGGCCCTACAACACATCAAATCAAAAACTATCAACCCCCAAACATAGCCTATACTCCCAAATCGAACAAAAATATCAAAAAGATATACAAATATATACATATATATACACATATACAAAATATGCTTCAAAGCTCATCAATAATAGAAATTCATCATATATAAAGCATGGATTCAAGCTATAAATCATATATGTATGAGATCAAAGCATTAAATCAACATGAGATTCTCGGATCTCACCTCAAAACGAAAGGAGAGAAGTGGATGTGAAGAGGGTGAAATCCGAGAAGAGAGAGAGAGTGATGTTCACTGGATCTCGCCAAAGATCTCGCCGGAGGTGGTGAAGTGGTTGGACAGTGACGGTGACGAAGAGAGGTTAGGGTTTTGAGGATGAGGGTGAGTCAGATCGATCATGAGAACCCTCAATTTTATTTTTAAAAACATTCCCCGATTAGTTCGATCGATCGAACTTCAGCTGAGATCGATCGAACTTTCTCTCTTCAATGTATGTTTTTTTTTTTTTTTTTTGAATGGAAATTTAAAAAGTCAAAACAAAGTCAAAATAATGAAATGAAGATTGAGATCGATCGAAACAAGAGTTTGATCGATCAGACAGAGAGCTGAAATATGCAGGTTGATGCAGGCTCAAATTTTTTCTAAGTGTTGAGTCATGAGATTGATCGAACTGGGAAGTTGGATCTATCGAAGAACATTCAGATCGATCTTGGAATGTATCGAATGATCAGGTAGAGAGCTGAAATATACAGGTTGATGCAGGCTCAAAATTTTTCTAAGTGTTGAGTCATGAGATCGATCAAACTTGGAAGTTGGATCGATCGAAGGTCTCTTGATTGATTTAAAGTTAGTTCGAACGATGGGACAAAGAGGTGATTTGGATGCAGGTTTCTGTAGGTCGAAGTTGGATGCAGAATGGAGTTCGATCGATCATAATGTCATGAAAGCTTATGCAATCCTCACCAAAGTTCCTTTCAATGCATATGAACCAAAAACAAGTATCTAGACTTTGCAAGAAATGAAATGTAAGATAGAAATGGGGGAGAAATAGGGTTTTGACACCCTACGAATGCCTTTGCTAGTCTTTAACGTCTCTAGCAAGACGTTGGACTCTTTTAGCCCGGATCAAAGATCTTGTTATGCATCCCCTCCTTATTGGGGTGATGAATAGTTCTTTGAACTTTTCCCAACAAATGGTTCTTTGAATAACTTGTTGGTTTAAGCTCAAAATGAGCTCTTGGTTCCTTGTCAATGCAATCTTTTATGTGCTTATACATCGGGTCAACTAGATGTGCAGCTTCAAAATGTCTTTGAAAGACTTGACCCTCTATGTAAGGTTTCAATCTTTGACCATTAACTTTGAAAATGTTGCCCTTCTTCAAGTTTTTGATTTCAACCGCCCCATGAGGGGCAACAGAGATGATTTCATAAGGGCCTTCCCATTTGGTTCTCAATTTCCCAGGAAAGAGTTTCAGTCTAGAGTTGAAAAGCCAAGCTTTTTGACCGGGTTCCAAAGACTTTTTCAGGCTTTAGTTCGTTCTTTGTAGATTTTGGCATTATCATAAGCATTGTGTCTTAACTCTTCTAGCTCACTTAATTGGAGTAACCTATTCTTTCTGGCTTTATCAAGGTCAAAATTGAGCTTTTTAACTGCCCATAAGGCTTTATGCTCTAACTCAACCGGAAGATGGCAAGGCTTTCCATATACAAGTCTATAAGGAGACATGCTAATGGGAGTCTTATATACCGTCCGATAAGCCCATAAAGCATCATTTAGTTTTCTTGACCAATCCTTCCGGGTGGTGTTAACCGTTTTCTCAAGAATATGCTTAATTTCCCAGTTAGACACTTCAACTTGCCCGCTTGCTTGAGGATGGTAGGGAGTGGCTACCTTATGAGTGACGGAGTACTTAAGAAATAAGTGTCTCAAGAATTGATTGCAAAAATATTTTCCTCCATCACTTATTATAGCCCTTGGCATACCAAAACGAGCAAAGATATTGGATTTGATGAATTGAATGACCACGGAGTGGTCATTTATTTTGGTAACACATGCTTCCACCCACTTGGAAACATAATCAACGGCAAGAAGAATGTATTGAAAACCATAAGATATAGGAAATGGACCCATAAAATCAATACCCCATATATCAAAGATCTCAACAACAAGTATATTGGTCAAGGGTATCATATCTCTTTGAGACATTGTTCCCATCTTTTGACATCTCTCACATGATTTGTAAAAATTGTAAGCATCTTTATGAATAGTGGGCCAAAAGAACCCACTTTGAAGAACCTTCAAGGCTGTCTTCTTTGCACTAAAATGCCCACCACATGCAAGAGTGTGACAAAACACTAGGACACTTGGAATTTCACTCTCTGGAATGCATCTTCTCATAATTTGATCCGGACAATATCGGTATAAGACAGGGTCTTCCCAATAGTAATTCCGGATGTTGGCAAAGAAACGATTCTTTTCGTTCTTCGACCAAGAAGTTGATAGCTTTCCTACTGCCAAATAATTCACAATGTCGGCAAACCAAGGCATTTTTCCATTAGAAATTTGAAAGAGTTGTTTATCTAGAAAAGAGTCACAGATTGGTAGACTGAGGAAAGGCTCTATCGATAATTAGCCTATAGATGCCTCAAGGCGGCATGATCAGAATAAACGATAACCTTGGACCCTAACAGATAGGAACGAAATTTATCAAAAGCATATACTTCTTTCTCGGTAGTGGAGTAATTCAATTGAGCTCCCAAGAAAGTTTACTTGCATAGTATATGGCACAAGGAAGCTTACCCACTCTTTGTCCCAAAACTGCCCCCATGGCATAATCAGAAGCATCACACATGATTTCAAATGGCAATGACCAATTAGGAGGTTGCATGATAGGAGCAGATGATAATAATTCACACAATTTATGAAAAGCGTCTAGGCATACTTGATCAAAGACGAAAGGAGTTTCCTTGGCAAGAAGATTGCACAAGGGTCGAACAATTTTGCTAAAGTCCTTGATTAAACGGCGGTAAAAGCCAGCATGACCTAGAAAGGAGCGAACCTCTCTCACCGTTGAAGGTGGAGGCAATTCAGAAATAAGCTCGACCTTCACTTTATCTACCTCAATCCCTCTCCTTAAGATAACGTGACCCAAAACAATACCTTCTTGAACCATAAAATGACTCTTTTCCCAGCTAAGTACAAGGTTGGTTTCACGACATCTCTTTAGCACTAGATTTAAGTTTTTGAGGCATGCATCAAATGAGGACCCAAAAACAGAAAAATCATCCATGAAGGCCTCTAGCTACTCTTCCACCATATCTGAGAAAATTGACATCATACACCTTTGGAATGTGGCGGGTGCATTGCACAAACCAAAAGGCATCCGTCTATAAGCAAATGTGCAGAAATGGACATGTAAAGGTGGTTTTCTCTTGGTCTAGCGGGTCGAGGGCTACTTGATTGTATCCCAAATAGCCATCAAGAAAGCAATAATATTGTTGCCCGGCCAATCTCTCTAGAATTTGATCAATGAATGGCAAAGGGAAGTGATCATTTCTAGTGGCGGCATTCAATTTGTGGTAATCAATGCATACACGCTATGAATTAGCGGTACGCTTAGAGATTTCCTCACCCTTGGCATTCTCAACCACCGTAATCCCCAATTTTTTGGGAACTACTTGAGTTGGACTCACCCATTTGGTATCGGAGATTGAGTAAATGATCCCAGCATCCAAGAGTTTGACAACTTCCTTCTTAACTACTTCCTTCATGTTTGGATTAAGTCTCCTTTGGGCATCCCTAAAGGGTTTTACATCATCTTCCATAAGTATGCGATGCATACAAATAGAGTGGTCAATTCCCTTAAGATCCGCCACACTCCATCTTATGGCTTCTTTATTTTCTTTAAACACACTTAAAAGAGCATCTTTTTGTTCTTTTTCAAGACTTGAAGAAATGATAACCGGAAGAGTCTCTTTTGGTCCTAAGAATGCATACTTGAGATTGGAAGGTAGAGTTTTAAGCTCAAGAATTGGTGGAGAGACTAAAGATGAGACCGGTGGAGTGCTAGAGAGTGGAGGAAGAGGTTCTATTGGAGTTTTCCAAGATGGAAAATCTAAGCTTGCAATAGATTTCATGAGATTGCTTACTTCATTCATTAAATTTTCATTATCAAATCCACAACTTCTATACATTTCAAGAAGGCAAGAGGCTAGAGGATCATCGGATAAAAGAGATGAAAGACTATCCTCAATTGGTTGTTTCATTCGCATCGTTGGAATCAATTCCTCAACAACCTCATCTAACACATCTACAAGGCAACACTCGTCCTTATCCATGGGATGTCGACTTGCATGGAACACATTAAGTTTGATCATCATATTGCCAAAAGAGAGGTCCATTATCCCGAATCTACAATTAATTGTTGCATTTGTGGTGGCAAGGAATGGTATTCCCAAGATGATTGGGATGTGGTTAGATGGATTAGTAACCGGTTCGATATCAAGAACTACGAAATCAACCGACAAGTAGAATTTATCTACCTTGATAAGAATGTCCTCAACCATGCCCCTAGGTGTCTTGACGGATCTATTGGCCATTTAAAGCACCACCAAGGTTGGCTTCAATTCATTCAACCCTAATTGGACATATACGGAGTAAGGAATCAAGTTGACACTTGCACCTAAGTTAAGAAGAGCTCTACGAATTTCATGAGTTCCAATCACACAAGAAATAGTCGGAGCACCGGGATCTTTGAACTTAAGTGGAGTGTTCTGTTGAAGAATAGAGCTCACTTGCTCCGTGAGGAACACTTTTTTAGGGCTTGGTCCCTTGCTCTTCCTCTTTTGTGTGCAAAGATCTTTCAAGAATTTTGCATAAGGTGGAATTTGCTTAATGGCATCCAAAAAAGGAAGATTGATATTGACTTACTTAAAAACTTCCATCATGTCATGTGTTTTCCCTTCTTGCCTCCCATGAGGCGAAGTTTTTTTTAAAGCATAAGGGAATGGAGCTTTTGGCTCACAAGACTTTGTAATTTGAGAGGATGATGGAGAAGATTGAGAATTCTGATTAGGATCATTTTCATTCAAAGGAGTAAGAGTAGAATTGGAAATTGGATGGGTGACAACTTTAGGTTGCACCGATTCACTATCTTCCTTTGGTAGCTCAACCCTATTGTCCACTATCTTACCACTTCTCAAGGTGGTGATGGCTTGCACTTGAGCTTGGGAAGAATACCCCGATGTAGGGTCTTTGGATTCTTCTCAGGTTGACTAGGTAATTTCCCAATCTCTCTTGCATTCAATGCATTAGCTATGGTCCCAATTTAGGATTCAAGCTTTGATATAGATTGGGAGTGGGAACGCAACAAGTTGGTATCTTTTTCTAAGCTACCCAAAGCCATCAAGACCTTGTCTTCAAATGTGAAATTACTAGAAAGTGCTTGAGGATAATGAAAGCCAACTTAGGAATCATACATTTGAGGATGTGAGATGTTATTCATTCTTTGATGATGAAAAAAAGAAGAAACGAACCCTTAAGAACCTCCATTTCTTTTATGAGGTGGAAGGTATTTTCTTTGAAGATTTTTAGCTTCAAAAGGGTTTTCATTCCACAATGGAACATATGCTTTTGAATAAGGGTGAGCAAATGTGGCATTAACTTGTTCAAAGTGTTCATTAACAACATGTCCATGGGGACAATTGAAAGTAGTATGCAAAACACTTGAACATATCATGCAAGGCTCACAAAGATGAGTTGTATGATGAAAGGGAGACACATTGGTAGCCGGTTTTTGATTCAACAAGAATTGATTAAGTTTTTGAGAAAGAGTTTTAACCTCGGCTACAATTTCCCTTGAATTATCAATTTGACACAATGTTACACTTTCCTCCTTTTTAGTAAAACCATAGTCAAGCCGAGAAGTGTAATATTTGTGCAAAGAATTTTCACTCATTTTTTCAAAGAGGTGCTAAATGTCATCTTCATGTTTTCTAAAATATGAACCCCCACATGAGGTATTAACTATGTCCTTTTGCATGTCGGATAGGCTTTCATAGAAGTATTGGACAACTTTCCATTTTGGAATACCATGGTGTGGACACTTTCTTAGCAAGTCATTCAATCTCTCTCACGCCTCATGTAACAACTCTCCATCCCTTTGAAAAAATTCTCTAATTGAAGCACACATTACATTGGTCAAACTTACAGGGTAAAATTTTTTCAAAAACTCATTTTGCATTTGTGCCCAAGATGTTATTGAATTCATCCCTAAAGTATTGAACCAATGCTTTGCTTTATTTTTAAGTGTGAAATGGAAGAGGAGTAATTTAAGAACTTCCTCCGGGACATCCATGTACCTCACGGTGGAACGTAGTTCAAGAAATTCATTAAGATGCCTATATGGTTCCTCTTCATCCAAGCCATAAAAGAGTGGACACATTTAAATAGTCTCAGCCTTGATTTCATATTGATTAGCCTCAAAATTAGGCAACACAATGCATGTAGGTGCATGGTATGCATGAAGATTATAATGATCACGAAGGACCATCGGAGGAATTGGGGCTTGAATTCCGGGGTCATGTTGATTAAGAGGTAGGGTATGCATGAAACGTGGGTCTAAGTAGCCAAGATTACCCTCTAGATTTTCCATGCGAATGCTTAGAATATATGACAAGGTCTACACAACACTACAAATGACACATAAATCACCACAAAACAAGCAAGTTCTCCTGCTTCGCAACAAATCAACAATCAACAAACTTCCTCTACATACAATGTTCCCATACTCCCATGCTTTGATAACAATGCAAAGAAAAGTAAATTGCCTCCACGCAGGCTTATGATTTATCTAAGAATTCAAAAACAAGCCTCCACGCGGGCCGACGATTTAACTAAGGGATTGAGTAAAAAAGTCTCACAAAGGTCCTTTAGCACTTCAACTCCAAATTTAAAGCTTAGCTTAGCAAAAAAAATTTATTTTTAGCACTTTCCCTTGCTTGTTTAGCTCCTTTACTTGATGGCTCATTTGCTTGCCTCCTAGCTCAATACTCCTTGTCAAAGATGAACAGACACAATAAATAATCTAAAGGAATAACAAAGTAAAGACACGATCAAAAGAGTACTAGTTCCTAATTGATTCCACAAATACAACGTTGCCTAATCCCCGGCAACGACGCCAAAATCTGACGATGGCCGTTTCTATGCGCCAAAATTGATGTAGTGAATGCGCGGTTCAAGGAAAGCCTTTTAGGTCAAATTTGAATTTATAAAAACTACTACCAACACTACTACTAAAGTAGCATGAGTGAGTAGGGATCGTCCCAAGGGATTGGAGTCGTACTTCAATGTGAAAATGCAACTAGGGTTAGTAGGTCAAGTGATCAAACAAATGGTTGGTTGGTTAAGTAAACTAGAGAGCAACTAAATTAAACTAAGTAATTGAATGCAACAAAGGGTAAGCAAGAGAGAGAGAGAGAAAGATCTTGGGGTCTAGAGGTCACCACCAAGCAATGTTTTTCTACACTTCCAACTAGTGACTAATGAGGGTAAAGTGTGTTGCAATATTTGTGTGTGTGTGCTTGGTTGATTCAATTAGCAAGGGTGACCAATTTAAGCATACATTGTTTAATCAACATATGAAAAACACAATATATCTAGCAATTAAGTATACATTGTCTAAATAGCATGCGAAAAGCACAACATATCTAGCAAGTCATTAATCCTTTCATTAAGCTCACAAGCCAAATACACCACAAGGTTAGAGACATATGCTACTTGCATTCAAAAGTATGGAACATCAAACAACTAGCATGGATTGTCCTCTCATCTAACAATTATGCTATCACTACACTACAATTAAACTAATGGCATGAAATTAAACTAACTAAGCTAAGGGAGAGGCATAATCCATCAAGAAGTGAGCATGGACCATCTAGAAAATTACAAGAGCATTCTTTTAAGCACAATGTTATGACAATCCCTAAATCCATAGCATTAATACACATAGACATGCATCAATTACACAATAAATAGGGGTAAACACATAAACATCTATTCTAGCATACATAGACATATGGATAGAATGAAATGATTGATTGGAAGCATTAAACCACATAAATTATTGAATAAACAAGATCTATGTGTATAAAAGTGTCAAAATATCAATTACAACACTAATCCCTTAATAATACACAAGATTAAGAAATAGAAAGCATGCTTGGGGCTAACTCTAGCCCCAAGAGGATGTCTAGCCACTCATGGTAATAATGCTCCAACCCTCAAGGGCTAATTTCATGGTTGAAATCTACTCCTTGTTGATGAAGAGTCTTCAATGGTGTCTCTAGCCTCTTTTTCCTCTAAGCTTCCTCTCCAAGAAATGATATGAAAATAATATTTTTTTTTTATAGTAAAAAGCAATCATTATCCTTATATAGGTAGGTCAAAATGACGCCCAAAATGAGCTGGGGTCGTGCACACAATATTCCCTAATGATTGGATAAAGGACAACTTTCAATGAGATGGAAATTTAACTTTTTCACACTGGAGGAAGTTCGATCGATCAAACCTTGGTCTTGGATCGATCGAACTGGCTGAGATCTATTAAACTTAGGCTGGATCGATCCAACTGGCTGAGCTTTTTGGAAAAGAGACAAATCTGAGATATTTTGGGAGATATTTATAGGAAAAGGACAACAGTGGTTAGTGGGTGGTACAGCTGTGAATCGGATCAATCATTTGAACAAGGACAAAAGTGTTCGATCAATCGAAGGATGGTGTTGGATCGATTGAACTTTAGACTTCATGCTTTGGGTCAAGGTTTGGATCTATCTTGAAATGCTTTGATTGATTATTGTTCGATCGATTGAACCTTGGTCTTGGATCGATCGAACTTTGCTGCTTTCCACCTTTAGCTTCATTTGCTTCCTTCTTCCTCTACTTTGCTTCTTTCTTTGTTTAATCCCAGAATTACTTCAATTAAGCTCTTATTTGGCTGAGTTAGCTTATTTTCGGGATAAGTGCCTGAAAATGGAAAAAATATGAAATCAATCTAAAACGGTAAAGTAAGATAGATAAAGGTACTAGAATGCCTAAGCTTAAGGGGTTTAAATATGCACTTTTCAGCGCTCATCACATACTAATTTAAAAATTAAGTAAAAGACATGTAAACAATTTATAGTAAACTATTAAAACAATCAAAACACTTAGATTACAAACCTAAATCACCCTTACCTCACTAGAGAAAAGTATCTCTAGAATCCAAGGTAAGCAAGCTCCAAATGATTTACCCTTCAAGTGTTATATAGAGGAGGATGAGAGGATTCAAAAATGTTCCCCAAGGTAAGGCTAAATGTGAGTGGAAGGTCCTCAAACGTGTTCCCCAAGGTAAGGCTAGATGTGGTGGCTAGGGTTTGTGGTGAGGAAGATAATGATATAATGTGATTATGTGTGAGTGGAGGAAATAGAAATCCTTCACTTACTATGTGATCCAACACTATGGTCAACACACACATCCATGGTCAATTACATAAAAACCCCTCTTTAAAACCATAATCCCAAAATAGCCCAAAAATATTTGCAAAGGGGTTCCTCCTCTAAATAAATATCTTGCAAACTTAATTGCAAAGTGGTCCTCAAGAAAAAAATAATTACTTATAGTAATTACACAAATACCCCCATAAGAAAGAAAAATTCCAAAGAAGTGTGCATCCATACCCCTAAGGAAGAAGGTACACTAATAGCACGCATTTCTCAGAAAGTAAAAATACACATTTCTAAGAAATCATGTCCCATGGATGCATGTAAAAGTGAAAACAAAACCAAACACAAGAAGTGAGGTTATGTAAGGGAAAACAAAACCGAGAAAATGACGAAAAAGAAAAGAAAAAAAAAATGAGCCGAAAAAGGAAAGAAAGGAAATGACCGGGTGATTACAAATCTCATGGGCCTCCACATCAATTATAGCTATGGGAGACAAACCCTTGGGCTTACTAACCTTTTACCTCTAATGAATTAATAATTGACCCAGTCCAACTACCATGGACCGCATTCAATTAATTCATAAATTAATTTACATTTCACTAAAAGAAATTAATTACACTCTCATTGGATAGTAAAATAATTCACTAATTAATATACTATTTATTATGGTTCGTTGATTACTTCAAGTTTGATCACAATATAAATACATAGAGGCCTCCGAATTTACTTTGTGATTAACAATACAAGTAACTCTGATACAAATATTGAAAATATAACCCTCTGACTAGTAATTAACTAATTACACAAAGAGGCAGTTATAGGATCCTGAAGGCTCTGCCGGATAAATCAAAGTAATTATTAATTAATTAAAAAGTCTATGTTTCTCTCATGCTTGAGAGTTAAATGTCATGACAGTGATAAGGAGCAATTATATACAACGGCTTTCACAATATATCTCAACCTATTACAGATTCAGTTAATGTGTTAATATAAGAGTCCATCCTTAATTACCTACAATAAATCTCTCCTGCAATCAAGTGGACAACATTCATTCCATAATGAATTGAAACCTTAATACATTGCATTCACCAATTGTATAAAGCATAAATATAATTTCATATTAACAAGAAACAGATGTCTTTATAACCCAAATAGAATTCGATATGTCAGGGCACATAAATGCCAACATAGAGTTCATGGGACCATCCTACACAAAGAATTGAAAATCATGTATACGAACAATAAAATAAGATTTTTTATTGTATTACATGAATGAATGCATACAAAATAATTGTAAATAAGGTTTTCATTAAAAAATAATAATAAAATAAAATAAAAAATAAAAAATAAAAAAAACCTACAAGGATTCTAGGGCTTCAAGATAGGCCAAAGGAACTTATCCCCACTTTATCATCCATGAATATGTAGTTTAGAAACACTAGAGGTTTTACATACCCAACACTACATGCTAAGGTGGTGACAATAGGCTCATGCACACAAAGACAAGGCTATGCAAAGAAAGGAGTAAAAGAAGAGATGTATAGAAGGAGGGTTAGAAAATACTTCCTTGCACCTTTTAGCCTCTTTAGTTTTTACCTTTTTCTTCAACAATTGGTCTCTTTTGGTTGTTTAGAGACTTGCAAACTTGCTATTTGAATATTTGGAGACTTGAAGCTTGACTTGTGAAGGTTTTAGAAAACTTGTTGCTTGCTATTTTTATAGTTTTTGTAGGCTTGAATGATGTTTTAAGTGATTATATTTGTCCTCCGCATTGAGAGAGAGATTATGGTTATTAGAAGTGACGAAAGACGGTGAGAATTGAGGCTATGGACATTTTCATGGAGATTTTTTTGTAACATTTCTGTTTTTCACTATTTTTCCATTTTCTGGAATTTTTTGATTTTTTGAGGGTATTTTCGTCCTTTTTGATTTTGCGTACCAGACACCAGGGGGTATGCCGGGTATGTCCAAGAGTCGTTTGGGGCATTTCAAGTTCAGGACTCTTTGAAATGCAATGGTTACTATTTCGGCATTTTTTCATTTTTCGGGCCGGAAGGTCCCATGTGGTACTTGCTACCGGAATTGTCGTGTGCGAGGGTTTTGTCTAGGCCCGTTTGCATCTCATTAATTTTTAATTAGTGTGTTTTATGTGGCTATTGTGTAGTTAGTGTGTATATATTGTGTGTGGTGGAAAAGTAAAAAATGTGAGATTTTTAGTGGTGGGACCCACCACCACTTACCCAATTGCTTTTTGTGTCCAAGTGGCCACCATTTTGGCCTCAAAATATCTCTCCTCCTGGCACTCTATCTCTCTCACTCTCCTCCCTTCATTTTCTTTTCTTTTTGAATCAAACTTCGAGCTTTGATTACTTCTTAACCGTTAAGAGTTTAATTGTGCCGTTTGCAGCAAAACGGAGAGCTTGTTGAGATATATACATTGATGTAAACAATTTCTTGTTTGGTTAACCTTGCAATTTCGAATTCTAGGGCTTGAATTGGGGGTTTTTGCACTTTTGTAGGTAAGGGTTTCTAATACATGATTTTCTTATGCTTTTGCGAGTTATTTTTCTATAATTTGTTGATGTGCATGTTTAAGTAGTTGAGTTCTTGCAAATTGCTTAAAGGTTGTATATGAAAGATACGGCTATGTTTTAGTGATATTTTATGTATAAGCATGCCTATATGAAATAGAAATTATGCATTGTATGCTTAGTATGTTACACCAATGTTGAATGAAAGCATGAATTAAATATTTTAGAAATTTTACATAGAAAACATATGTGAAAATTCTATTGTTGAATTAATGATTTGAAGTATGAAGCATTCATGCATCCATTGGGAAAGAAAAAGGGAAAAGTATTTTGAAAACAAAGGAAATTGATTTTGGAAAAAATATTTTTGAAAAGTGTTTGTGAAAACCGGACGCCTAGGAGGCGCCTAGTGGTCTATGGTGTTAGTGTAGTCTAGAGGGGACTAGGGATTGAGCTAACTAGGCCGGATGCGATGCCTTGGAGGTGCCTTGTGGTCCTGGATAGTTAGCCAATCCTCCTTTCGTGACGCCTTAGAAGTGTCTTGGGTCGGATTATAGTAACGGTTTAGAAATATGGAGCGACATTTGCATGACATTGCACTTCATTACATATATGGTGTATTTGTGATTGGATGACATTTGCTATATATTTGTCGTTGTGGTTGTGGATATGTGTTCCCTATGGTATAATCCCGCTTACCTTTTTACCTATTTTTTGTGTAGATTCACAGGGTTATAAGAAGTGTGTCTTAGGCACTTCCTACTGAGCTTATGCTCACCCCTTCATCTTAACATTTTTTAGGTTCGGGGAAAGAAGTGGCGGACGACAACCCACCACAATTCTAGACGGGATTGGGACTTTGTTTTATATCTTTTGAAATGAAAAGGTGTAATTTGTATAATGTTGCTAATGTAGAGATTGTGGAAGCAAATGGAACTCATTGAATGTAAATTTTATAAACTTTGTTCTCTTGTAAGAGACTATAAAGAATCATATATAATTATGTTATTAACGAACTTATTCTATTTAATAATACGGATTACAATAATAGCCTTTTATTATTATAAAGAATCGGGTAAGGACCTGATTACAATATTTGTGAAATAATAAATTTGTGAAATAATAAAAGGCTATTATTTAATTTGTGAAATAAAAAAAAAAATTTAATTTCATAAGCACTAGAAAATGTGTTAAAACTTTTCTTAAAGACACTGTTTAAATTTTTATACACCAATACTTTAAAGAATTATAAAATAATAAATGTCTTAACTAAAAATAAAGTAAAAATGAAAAGTATTTGCAAATATATATGTGTATATACATTGTACACACACATGCACTTTTTAAACTTAAATAATGGGGTAAATTACACTGACACACCTAGGTTTGGGTTAAAGACAGTCATCTACAACTTGGAGCGAGTGTGATCTCCCCTGAGTTAGCAAAATTGAACAATCACACCCCTCAACACCTCTAAAATTACCTTATTACCCTTTTTGACTTTTGAATTGACCAATTTAACCCTAAAATGACCATTTTATCCTTTGTAAATAATTTTAAGGAAATAAAAAAAAATCTCAAAAAAATATATACATATATACATTTTATCTCCATTTCCTTCTGCCACCACCATAACCACCCACCATCTTCTCCTACATTCCACCACCACCACACAAAGCCACACACATACAAAACTATATATATATATATATATATATATATATATATATATATATACAACACCATCGACCACCACCACCACCACCCACCACCGCTCACCCCATCTTTCTTTATTTTTCTTTACTCACACCGCAACCGTCACCCCTACAACCACTACCCACCATTGCCACCACCCACTTCATCGACTTCACTGCAATCGATTGTTACCTCGTCCTCGTCGACGTCACCTATAGAGAACGAGGAGGAAGGGATTAAGGAATAAACAAATAATTGTGGCCCCAATTGCAACACGATATGATTCTATGAGTTTTGTAGAGACAATCTGATTTGCTCATCGACATTGATGATGATTAGTGCTCCCGAGAAGATTGAAGGACAAATGTATGGTGGTGTGGTGGCAATAAAAGTGGAAATCGGAGGCATTTCTGGAAGTTTATATACAATTATGTTGGAAGTTTATATGTAAAAGGGCATTTTTGGAAGTTTATATGAAAATTATGTTGTATGAATATATCACTGACATATGCACAGTGGTCCTTAAGAGAGAATATGATGACAACCTTGCATTTCTCTGAGCTCAAGCTTCTAGTGATATTGTTTTGATATGTATAATTATATGTTGTGAATTGTGAGTGCAATGAAGACTAAAAGTGTGTGATGTGTCAAAGAGTATTATGGTCCTTTCATCATTGAAATTGCTAGGGTATTTCCTCCTAAAGGATTGGAGGATATCATCAGTCTTATCCACATTATTTAGGGTTGTGTCACTGAAGTGATAAGGCTGCATATATGATCCCTATATCAAAAGAATTGTGAGTGCCTCTTGTGTAAGTTGAGAGCCCAAATAGAGTTGATGTGTGTAATACTCTCGAGACAAGAACACAATTTAACTGAGCGGTATATTAATTCAGTGAGCTTAAATTTACCTCAGGATTATACACTTTGAAAGTATACACTTGAAGGTAAAGATCAAAGCCTGGGGAGTGGATTTTCTGGTGTACGAAGATGATGAAGAGGCTCAGTACAAGTTTATGGTGTTCATAGAGATGCTTGAAGGCTGAGACACATTTGCTTTGATACTTTGCAACTGCAGAAAATAGGTTTTCTCTCATATTCTCACTACAATGGATTTTAGTATCTCAAACCTCATAACAACTCATGTTTTCTGGTATAGTACTTTGAATTTGTGTTTATCATGTTAAAATCATGTTATACACTGAGTATACATCATCTAAGCATGTTTGATTTGATGATTTAAGTCTAATCAAGTTGAGACTTGGCCAGAAAATGACCATGTTAGTTTCAAGTCATGTAACCCTCACTAGTTAGGGTTTTCAATTGTTTAAAGACTAAGGTGTGAAGTGAAAATGTTATATCATGCTGTTACTACTGAGATTATCACTTAAGCATAATTATACAGTTGATATATGAATGATGGAACTGAGTTCAGGTCTGTGCTGCTATGAATTTTCAATAGTTGTCTATGTGAATAGTGTTTATGCAGAATATTAGTTGAAGTTTATTTTGAACTATAATTTGATATTAACTTGCTATGCATTGAGTGTTGGTAATCTGAGCAAGTTTAATATGATGAGCCAAAGTTATGAGAACCTATCTTGAATCCCCAATTAGTGCTGCATTACATATTGAATATTCGAACTTCACTACAAAGACACAAAAATGTTGTCAAGCTATGTTGTGTGTTTTGTTGATCTTTGAATTGTACTATATTGTTCCCTATTACATACTAAGCTGAAGATTCCTATTGATTAAGTGTATATTGATGAGAAAAGATTGATGGTATTCTGTTTGGTCACTCTTTGAAGCTACTTTGAATAAAGGTTCTCAAACCTTTGAAAGCTAGCGTTTGAAGTGTGGTTAAGTGATGGTTCCATCGTCCTACCACTTAGCTTAAGAGTGTGCATTTAGGTGAGGGCCAAGTTTTACATTTATAAAAGCCACTACTACCTTTCACTAAAAATATAGTTAGGGCAAGTAGGGATTGTCCCAAGGGATTGGTGGGACATATTAGGTTGTGGAATCACAATTAGGGTTAGTAGGTCGAATGATTAAAGAAGAATTGGTTGGTTGGATTAAAGTAGAGAGCAAATTAAACTAAGTAAATAATTGAATACAATAGAGAGTAAGTAAGAGAGAGAGAAATCTTGGAGTTTAGAGATCACCACTAAGCATAGCTTTTCTACACCCTTTAATAAGTGATTAATGAGGGAAACATGTGTGTAATATTGGTGTGTGTGTGTGTGTTTGGTTGATTCAATTAGTAAGGATGACCAATTGAGCATATATTGTCTAAGCAACATAGTGAAAAGCACAATATATCAAAGTAAGCCATTAATCCTTTCACTAAGCTCACAATCCAAACACATCACAAGGTTAAAGACATATGCTACTTGTATTCAAAAGCATGGAACATTAAACAACAAGTATGAATTGTCCTCCCATCTATGTAACTAAGGCAACTACACTACAACTACACTACAACTAAGCTACTAACATGAAATTAAACTAATTAAACTAAGGGAGAGGCACAATCCATCAAGAAATAAGTATGAACCATCAAGAAAATCACAAGAGCATTCCATTAAGTACTATGTTTTGACAATCTCTAGATTCATAGCATCAATACACATAGACACGCATCAATAACACAAAAACTAGAGATAAACACATGAACATCTATTCTAGCATACATAGACATATGGATAGAATGAAATGATCAATTGGAAGCATTAAATCACACAAATCATTGAATAAACAAGATCTGTGTATATATAAATGTCAAAACATGTATTACAACACAAATCCCTCAATAATACACAAATCAAGATGTAAAAAGCATGCTTAGGGCCAAAAGGATGTCGAGCCACTTATGGATGTGCTCCTTTAACCTTCAAGGGCAAGCTCCATGGAAGAAATCTGCTCCTTGGTTGATAAAGAACCTCTAATGGTGTCTCTAGCCTCCTCTCCTCCTTTACTTCCTTACTAAGAATTCTCTCTCTAGATGATGTATCAAGATGTGTGAAAAGATATGTAAAAAGTAGCTCCAATCCCCTTTTTGGTAGGTCAAGTGACAGCCAAGAATGATCTGGTTCGTACACCAATATTCTCCCAATGATTGGATAAGAGACAACTTTGTATGAGCTGGCAAATGAAATTTTTCGTACTGGAGGAGGTTCGATCGATCGAACCTTGACTTGGATCGATCGAACATGGCTAAGATCTATCGAACTTAGGCTGGATCGATCCACGTTGGCGACGCCTTTTTGGATAAAGACAAATCTGAGATATTTTGAAGATATTTTTGGGAAAAGGACAAAAGTAGTTGGTAAGGTGGTACAGCTGGATAAGATCAAGCATATGGATAAGGACAAGAATGTTCGATCGATCAGAGAATCAAGTTGGATTGATTGAACTTTGAGATCTCTAAATAGGGACAAATATTGGCTTGGATCTATCTTCAAGTGCTGAGATCAATCCATGTTGGATCGATCGAACTTTTCCTGAGATCAATTGAAGTTGCTGAAATTCCACCCTTTGCTTCCTTTTGCTCCCACTTTGCTCATTTCTTTGGTTCATCCCAGAATTGCTTCGTTTCTGCTCTTATTTGGCCGAGTTAGCTTATTTTGGAGATAAGTGCCTGAAATTGGAAATAACATGAAATTAATACAAAGCGAGAAAATAAAATAGATAAAGGTCCTAGAATACCTAAGCTTAAGGGGTTTAAATATGCACTTTTCAACGCTCATTATTAAGCTTGTTTTGTACTAAAGCTATTATACCTTGTTGGGATTTTTGAGTTTGGCATCTATGTAAGTGTATCTCATTAATAAAAGGTTATGAAAGACAATTGCAAGTCTGTTCTAAAATTGTATTGTGAAGTGACCATTTTACCCTCAGATTTGGGGTTTTAGCCTGTTGAGTACTTACACTATTTTACCTTGCTAATCTAATTGTGGAATTCATTTAAACAAGTGTGTTTCAAGTTTTAAAGGTTGTGGGAATAGAGGAAGGGTCTGTATTAAAGTTATAGTTTGATTTGACAGATATACCATTTGAATAGGGTTTGAAGCCTGTTGAGCTGAAATATATTATGTGCTTGTTATACACTGACTTCTAGTTGCATTGTGATTTGACATTTATATCATATTGATTGCAGAACTGTGAGAGCTAGGGTTTCACATTATTAGTACTTAGAGCTATGTATTCATTCCTATCTTGTGTAACAGCTTAAGTAAATTGTACTTAATGTGTTAACATTTTTATTCTTTTGTATGTGGTGAGCTGAGAGAGCTCATGTCCAAGCAAGGGTGCTATGGACAGAGGGAGTGTAGTGTGCACTTAATGGAGCCAGGGTGTATGTAGCAACTGTGACAACTAGGGTTTCAACTTGTGCATGGGTGTGTGCAAAGTGTGAGACAGTTGAGTGTGTAACTATTTGCATATAACTAGTGGAGATATTTATTGGCTGAGGCCAAGAACCAAAGTTTTTCCCTATTGAAATGGTTTTCATTGTATATCTTATGTACTTGCAGTTTACTTATTTTGAAGATTGTATATATGTTGATATCTTCAAAAGATCCTTGAGGCTCAGTTTGGTAGAGTGAAAATGAGAGGAAAGGGAAGGGAAGGTGATGGAGGGTGATTAAAAAATTGTTTTTGGGTAAAATGGGTGGAAGGAAAGGAAATGAGTGGTAAGGGTTTGGAGGGTTATTTATAGCAATGTATAGTAATTTGCTTATCCTTCCAAAAATGGGAGGATAAGGAAGGAAAGGGAAGGTAATGGCTCATATAATATTTGTGATGCCAATTTTACCCTCAAAATTACACTTGATATTAAGGCATGTATTTTGTAATACCCCTAATTTTAAAAGGATAGTCTCGATATTTATTTATTTATTTTAATTGTATTTTTAATTATTTAATTGATTATTTGACTAATTGCTTATGGGTTTAATTAAATTAAGTGTTACTTGAGTATTTGATTATGTGTCTATATGTTATTTGTATATGTGTTAATTGTTTAATTAGATTACGTGCTTAAATGGTGTTTTGATTAATTGTAAATTAAATGTTTTCTTTTATTTTATTATTTTCTTTTATTTTTCTTCTATGGTTATGGTTAGTAGTAATGGGCCAACCAATTGGGTCCCATGGACTACTTGGATAGGAAGTTGGATGGGTACAGATTTTTACCCATGGATAGTTGTGTATATATATATATATAGATATATATTATATACATATATAAAAGGGAAAGTAATTATTATATACATATATAATTACTTTTATGGTACTTTGGGTAGTAATATTTAATCTGATGCATATGTTTTATATTTAAATAATAAAAATATACATAGATTTGATACGTGTTATGTTTTAAGTTACTTTATAATGTTATGGTAACTTAAGTATTATTAGATAATGCATTAATAAAAAATGGGTAATTTATTAATTACTTTTATGATAACTTGGGTAGTAATATTTAATCTGATGTATATGTTTTATATTTAAGTAATAAAAATATATATAGATTTGATACGTTTTATGTTATAAGTTACTTTATAATATTATGGTAACTTAAGTAGCATTGGATAATGCATTAATAAATAATGGGTAATTTATTAATTACTTTTATGGTAACTTGGATAGTAATATTTAATCTGATATATACGTTTTATATTTAAATAATAAAAATATACATAGATTTGATACGTGTTATGTTTTAAGTTACTTTATAATATTATGGTAACTCGGGTATTATTGGATAATCCATTAATAAATAATGGGATGTGTATAATTTATTTATTTAATAAAGATATACATAAATTATATACGTAACATATTTTACTTACCTTTTTAATATTTTAATATATATATATTTTTTTAAGTTGACTTGGATTGGGAAAAAGGTTAGAGTTATTTTATTTAGCCTATAAATATATACCTATAGGTTGTAAAAGGGGGTTAGAAATATCCACATGATATATTCTAGAGAAAAAGTTAGAGAATGAAGGAGGAAAATGAAGGAATGATGAGAAAAACCCTATAGGGAGAAGATCAGGGAAGAAGAAGTTTAACTTTCGATTCGAAAGTTTAAGGTAATTTCTTCTTCTATCTCTTTCCCTTTGATTCGTGTTTCTGTACATGCCTAGGAAATTCCAGGATTTATTAAACACATAAAATTAAATAATTATGCATGTTTAATTGGATTAGAACATAGGTTTTATGAATTTGGTTCATATCTGTTCTTGTGTTATGAATTAATAAATGCATGATTTTGATTTGATTTCCGGTGTGAATTTTTACATGTTTAAATTATGTATTTTTCATATCTATGGAATGAAGGAACGTAGAAACATGCCTAGGATTCCTGAACATTAAATAGGAACTTGGTTTGGGTTTAAGTAAATTTAAATAGACTCAATCATAATGATACTTGCTATTTGAATGTTTTAAACAAACGAATGAATTTAATCTTTTAAAATGTTTTAACAAATGAGATTAAATGTGTAAGATGAATTGGATATGGATAATGCTTATTTAACAGTATAATAAAATATCATCATGTATAAGATTCAGTTTGTGTAGGACATATGATATAGGAAGCTTAATAAATAATAAGTCATTCATATTTTGTTATAACTTGATATCATATTATCATAATTATTTCTGAATTGTTTGATGTATTTCCTTAATCGTTACATCAATTGTTAGATTGTGTGATTATACATCGGTATGGGACGGTGGCATTCTAGGGACGGATTAACTTATCAGTTAAGTCCTACCTATTTTATATAAGGGAATGGATTAATTAAAATGTTAAGTCCTACTTATATTCAAGTTAGGTCAGCTGAATAAGTTGAATGACTTATGGAGGATTAATTTATTATATAAGGGAATGGATTAACTAAAATGTTAAGCCCTACTTATATTCAAGTCAGGTCAGCTGAACAAGTTGAATGACTTATGGAGGATTAATTTATACTGGATAGGATGGTTACTAGATTTTATATATATAAGTATGGTGCCATGTTATAAGCTTGAGTCTCAGGATCAGTAGTTAGGGCGCGTATATCGCCAGGGATGAGTAGCTAGCTATAGTGTTGTTGTGTACCCTGGTAGGTCTAGGTACTCATGCCCACTATATATGCGTTTTGCATATTGCCTACTATTCAGGTTGAGACAATCCTATAGTCTAGTGAGGTTCCTTTAGTGTGTGTGTGTATATATATATATATATACGGACTATTAGTTACTATTGAATTGATTAGCATGTATAGGTATATCGGATCTCTACATGGACTGTAGTAGAGTAGAACTTATTTGTGGGACTGACCCACCATTATTTTTTAGGTGTTCGTCAGGAGTAGAGGTTGTTCGTGCTGAGCGGGGATCAATCTACTTTATTCTTCCGATGTTATATAGGAGTTCCTTTATGATTCAGTTTCCTGATTTAGACAGTTATTGCTGTCATTTGTTTAGTTTGAATTTTCTAGGGGTCCATGGTCGGTTGCTAGGCCATAAGCTTAAGCGTTGCATTAAGGCGAGGGCCAAGTTTTACATTTATAAAAACCACTATTACCTTTCACTAAAAATATAGCTAGGGCGAGTAGGGATCATCCCAAGGGATTGAGGGGTCGAACAAGGTTGTGGAATCGTTATTAGGGCTAGTAAGTCGAGTGATCAAACAAATGGTTGGTTGGTTGATTAGACTAGATGCAAATTAAACTAAGTGATATCAAAAGAATGTAATTAAGAGTAAACAAGAGAGAGAAGAGTTTTAGGGTTTAGAGATCACCACCAAGCAATGCATTTCTATACCATTAACAAGTGATTAATGAGGGCAAATGGTGAGTTGCAATATTGGAGTGTGTGTGTGTATAAGGTTTATTCAATTAGCAAGGATGACTAGTTAAGCATATAATGTCTAAACATAATGTGAAAGGCACAATATATCAAGTAATGAAGTATATATTGTTTTAACAACATGTGAAAGCACAATAGATCAAAACAAGTCATTAACCCTTTCATTAAGCTCACAATCCAAATACACCACAAGGTTAGAGACATATGCTACTTGCATTCAAAAACATGAAATATCAAACAACAAGCATGAATTGTCCTCCCATTTAACACTACACTATAACTACACTATATCTACACTACTAGCATGAAATTAAACTAAGGGAGAGGCACAATCCATCAAAGAATAAGTATAAACCATCAAGAAAATGGCAAGAGCATTCCATTAAGCACTATGTTTTGACAATCTCTAGATCTATAGCATCAATACACATAGACATGCATCAATAATACAAAATCTAGAGACAAGCACATGAATCATCTATTCTAGCATACATAGACATATGGATAGAATGAAATTATCAATTGGAAGCATTACAACATATAAATCATTGAATAATCAAGATCTATATATATCAAAGTGTCAAAACATTAAGTACAACACTAATCCCTCAATAATACACAAGATTAAGGTATAGAAAGCATGCTTGGGGCTAACTCTAGCCCCAAAAGGATGTCTAGCCACTCATGGTAATGTTGCTCCAACCCTCAAGGGCTACCTCCATGGAAGAAATCTGCTCCTTGTTGATGAAGAACTCCCACCTTTGTGTCTCGAGCCTCCTTCTTCTTTTCTTCCTCACTAAAACTTGCTTCCTTTGAGAATAATCCCTAGAATTCTATATCTCTCAAAAAGTGCATCATATTCCTTTTATAGGTAGGTCAAATGACACACAAAATGAGCTGGGGTCGTGCAAAGCATATTCCCCAATGATTGGATAGAGGACGGATTGAATAAGCTGGCTTTTTAACGTTTTCGCACTGGAAGAAGTTCAATCGATCGAACCTTGGACTTGGATCGATCGAACTTGGCTGAGATCTATCGAACTAAGGCTGGATCGATCCAACTGGCTAAGCTTTTTGGGAAAAGACAAATTTGAGATATTTTGGGAGATATTTTAAGGAAAAGGACAAAAGTGGTTAGTGGGGTGGTACAAATGGATAAGATCAATCATTTGGATGAGGACAGAGGTGTTGGATCGATCGAAGGATGGTGTTGGATCGATCGAACTTTGGACTTTCTGCTTTGGGTCAAGGTTTGGATTTATCTTGAAATGCTTAGATCGATTCATGTTGGATCGATTGAACCTTCATCTTAGATCGATCTAAAATCTTGGATTCCACCCTTTTACTCATTTTGCTTCTTTCTTTCTCCACTTTGCTCCTTTCTTTGTTTCATCTCAGAATTACTTCCTTTTTGCTCTTATTTGGCTGAGTTAGCTTATTTTCGGGATAAGTGCCTAAAAATGGAAATAACATGAAATCAATCTAAAACGGTAAAGTAAGATAGATAAAGGTACTAGAATACCTAAGCTTAATGGGTTTAAATGCGCACTTTTCAGTACTCATCAGTCCACACAGTATGGATTCCCGAGTTATATTTTAGAGGATCAGTTGTATCCGAAGAGTTTATTAATTAATGGAAATATATTCTGAGGTTTATTATTAGATTATCATTTTAGTTTCTTGTCAGTATTTTATTTATTCTTCTTTATTCTTTTGTACTCTGTGTTCGTTTATTACCGATTTTGTTTTTGATATCCTCGGGTATTCGGGCGTGGGCCTGGCCAACCCGTATTCGGGAATCTGGGGGTATCACAGTTGGTATCAGAGCACTCCAGGTTCAAGTGTCCTTAGGAGTGTCTTTCATTATGTGACTTCCGCGTTGCTTCTCTTAAAACTTAGAGCCGGTATTAGGATTCGTTGTACTCTATTTACGGTTCGTTAGGAGGAGTTGATGTCAATTATATTTTATAGTTACAGAATGGTTGACATTGGGATAAGGATGGGGTTCAAGGCGAAAGCGATAAAGACCCAAAGAAATAAAGGAGTACGTTATTGATTTCTTTGCTAGAAGGTAGAATTTGAAATCGAAGGTTTAGTTCTGGGTTGGCGTTACTTTAAAAGTATAAAGCTAAGGAAGGATTTAAGTGTACGTGATAGGTCACACCATATCGGGGCCAACACGATTTTAGTTGATCTAAAAAAGGAGACAAACGAGGAGTAGGAGCCGAATAGGATCCTAATGGAGGAGATTTCTGTGTATCCAATAGAGAGGGTACTAAATGTTGAAGATGGATGATCGCGCGAGGTGATCTTAATTGCTATTAGTATAGTGAATGTTATTTGTAGAATTGGTATTAATCAATCTACATATAATTAAACTTTCTTATCATCTCTAAAAGAGATATATAAGAAGTATTCTCAGGAGTTTGGGGATTTGATGGAGTTTTTATCAGAACGAAACGTATGACTTTGTATCACGTTCAGAAGAGTATGTGGATTATGTTGTGATGTTCTAATTCGCTTTAGAAAGCCAAGTTAGACTGTTTACATTCCGCGTATAGGGAGAATAAAGGTTAAGCCCTTGGTAATTGCTTAGGCAACCATATGTGCTTTTAAGCTATGTTTTAAAGGATATGTTTCGAGGTTGGATGATTATCTAGGAAACTATAAAAGGAAATTGTGAAACAATCTAGTAAGGTTGATTTCAAAGGAGACTTTATTTTCTAGAAAGAACGATGTCCTAAGTAGGAGTATATTTTTTTTGTGCTATCGTGTTTGTCATACGTGTTATTTTCGTTAATTATTTGGGATTTGGTATGGGGTTTAGTTAGGGACACAAGTGTGTGATCAGCCAACTATTATTTTAATAACATGGAGTAATAGCGCTATTTGCGCTAAATTTATGAGCATGCAGTCGTAGGATTTGGTAGATACACATAAATCTAGCCAATCTATTGGACCTGGACATGCGTCATTATGGTATTTTTTTGGGATGGGATAGTTAAACCGTCACTACGAGTCAAATAATCTAGAACGATTAGTTTGATATGTGACCCTAGGTATGGATTCGTATCATATTACAATGCCATGATAATGGTGGTTGTTGATGTTTCGGTATTCGTGAGGTTGTGGTAAGTAAGGACTCTTGTAAAGCTATGATGGGTTATCAGAGGTACCAGATTTGCTGAACATCTTCTTGGAAATTCCAGAAGTTGTTACCAAGTCGAAAGGAGGATTTAGTACTGGCTTAGGTATTTATTAGAATGATGCCAAGTAAAGATAGTAGGCTAAATAAATCTTCATCAGTCTGTTTGTAATTAGGAATTTATTCACGAGGGCGTGTTATTAGGAGGAGTTGCCAGTGTTGCACATGGAGGAGGAAACCAAGTTTTTTTCATTTACATAGATAATATAAAGTTTTTAGGTGACAATTTGCAACAATTACCAGTTGCTACGAACTTAATGACTTATTTAGGAATGGAGAGATTTCATATATATATTTTTTTGAGTTAGTCAAAGATGTCGGATTGACACTAACTTGTCTTAAAGAAGCAGGGTGTGTCAAAGACAAGATGGTGAGACCAAACACCTATATAAAGAAGAGGTGCACGGTATGTATGAAAATGTCGTAGTTTGTTGACTTTTGTTGAGTTAAAGTCATAGTTGACTATTGATAAATGGAATTACCAATTGACTTTCAATATCGGTAAGTTTATCACAGATCAGTGGTGGATAGATTTAGTTACAGAATTCGCTTTTGAAGATGCTCCAATTTAAACAATGGGTACAAATGAAAGCTTGGGGTACCAGACTAACGGTACTTTCTACATACAAATTGGATGGAGGATCCAAGGACCAAGATTCACAACTCTTTGTTCTTTATTTATCCTGGTGGAAACATGATGCTTCACGGTATGAAGCAGATGTTTGGAGACAGGCAGGAGAAGGGACATAGTGATTTTTCTCCAAGTCTAATATTTATTAGATGGACCATCAAAGATCACTAGATCCTTTGCAGCCATTTCCTATACTCAAGTGGAAATGAGAGAACATTTTACGGATTTAGTTAGGGGATTACTAATTTTACACAAGGGTCAGGATTCTGGATGGGATATTAGTTGACTGACTAAATTAGGTCAGTTTATTTTTTTGTCTATTTTAAATTGGTAGGACTTCAGTTCATACAAATAGAAAGGATCACAAGACGGTTTAGATGGATAGAGGTGGTGATTCACACTTTATATCAAATTCTGTCTGCTAGAAGCAATTATGGAGTGGAAGCTCTCAACAATCGATAGGATATTTAAATCTTTCAGTTCGTTGATGAGTTTATAGCAGGTGTAATAAAAACACTTGTTATTACCAAGGTAGTTCAGGAGGTCAACTTTGAATATCGGAACTGACCCTAGAGAAGGTGTTACCTTACTTAGATGGAGTTTAAGGTACTAGAGGAGGATTTAGTAGTTTTTGTAAATAGTAGTATGACAGTCGGGTAACTGAGATGGAAAGTTTATAATTTTTCTCAGTACACTCAGATGGTTAGAAGGTACATCATGACATCAAATGTTGATTTTTGTGAACAGGCACTGACAACGGTCGTTCCTATACGCCAAAATAATGTAGTGAATGTGTGGTTCAAGAAAAGCCTTTTGGGTCAAATTTAAATTTATAAAAACCACCACCAACACTACTACTAACGTAGCAAGAGTGAGTAAGGATCGTCCCAAGGGATTATACGTGTTGGAATTTAACTTTGACTCTAGCGTATCAAAAGACTACAAAAGAGAGTTGGGTTGGTTGATTAATCTAGAAAATAATTAATTAAAATGAAATAAAAATAAAACTAAGTAGAGATAGGGATTTAAGATATATGAAGAGAGGACTCAGGGTATTGGAATCACCACTAAGCTCATGTAATTAACCACTTGCTTTCCATTAATGGGGAATACATTATTGTGAACAAAATGCGACTACCAATTGCAATATTAAGCATGGACCATCAAATTAAAAAATGAATTGTCTACTTAAACTAAGTGTAGCACAACCCATCAATTCTAAGCATGACCCATCAAATTAGTCACAATTGTAGCACACATCAATTTAGAGAATTATAGAATTTGCAATAATAAGCCATGGAATATCAAATCAAGTATAGATTGTCTACTTACCTACAAATATGAATTAAATTGTAGAACAACCCATCAAGCATAAGTATAAACCATCAAATTAATTGACAAACCCATTCAGTGAAAAACCGATGTCTAGCCATCACTAGATTCTCAATCAACCACACATAGACATGCAATTAATATAGAAAAATTAGAGTAGAGATCAATTCCCAAATAATCACACATAAGACAACATGTAATTAAAATAAATAATCAATAGGAAGAATCATATGAATCATGTGAGATATAATTCCTAATTTAATCACACATAGACATGTAAATAAACTAGAGAATTAAAAGGAAGAATTAAACCATAGAAATTATAGAAATATACCAAAATTCATGAAATTCACAAGTCTAGAACAATAATCACAACAATATATATAAATCCCCAAAAATAGAAATATAAGGGTTTAGATTACACAAGACTTAGGGCTCATCCAAGCCCTAAGTGTAGATCTAGCCAATCATGGAGGAGGTGGATGTGGTCATGAAATCCTCAAGGGAAAGCTCCAAACATGGCTCCATCTTCTTCTTCCTCTTCTTCTTCTTCTTCTTCTTTGAAGCTCTAGAGATGGAGAGAGAGTGGATTAGAGATGGGTTCTTGAGATGTGCCTCCACTTCCCTCTTTTCTTCTAACCCTAATCTCTAACTTTTCTAGAGAGAGAAATAAAAAATTACAATGTAAAAATAAAATGATAAAAAGCTCCTTTACAAATGGGTCACTTCCCTTTATATAGAAGGTCCTTTTCTTAGTCACTAAGTCAGGAATATAGCCCCAAAAATATCTAATCCCATATTATGTGTTAGGTGGACTTTTAGGCGCGCGCGGGAATAAGACAGCTCACTGCCAGCACATGTTCGATCGATCCAACTTTGATTTTTGATCGATCCAACTTTTATTTTTGATCGATCCAACTTTGAAGTTCGATCGATCTGGTGAGATCGATCTCACTTTTCCTGCGATCGATCTCACTTGGCAACTTTTCAGCATTAGCCTCCTTTTGCTCCAAATCAGCTTCCTTTTGCTCCAAATCCTCACCAAGACTTAGTTTGACTCCAAAAAGGCCTTTAGAAACCATTTTTAACTCATTTTAGCTTTATTGACGTACAAAGAGAAATAACACAAAATTAGTATAAGACAAAAAAATAAGATAGATAAAGGTCCTAGAATACTCAAACTTAAGGGGTTTAAATGTGTACTTTTCAGCGCTTATCAGATACGGATAGGGACGTGTATATAATTGCCCTAAGTGTAACACCTGCTCGAAAGGTGAAAAGTTGATCATCGGATATCATAGGATTTTTAGCCACTTTCTATAACAAATATGGAAGTAGGACTAAACAGGAGTGGATGGTCGGTGGGAATTATCGACATTGATTTAGAATTTCAATTTTTCCATGTAGAATAAGAGTGGTGGATTGAGAAAGTTCACTTGAGGACATTAATTGGAGTGATATTCATTTTAGAGCTTCATAGTAGTTTTATAGTACAGTGATAGTGGTGTTATATCATGTGGATGTCCATTATAGTCGATGCAAAGTGCTATTTCGAAGGAGCTTTATAACGATTTTGGAGCAACAGTTTTGCTTTATATCTATAAACAGAGGAATTAATCGAGAAATTAAATTAAACCATAAAGGATATGCTTGGGGTGACAACGTTTGAGGTTTTGTATATTACCTCATGCATACATCTCATTTGTTTGTTTGAAATGGAAGTAAGGGGTTGTACAATCAGACCTTGACTTCATTTAAAAATATGCTGGAGAAAAATACTCCCCTTTGTAATGGACTACGCATAATTTGGCGGCAGCAGTGGGATGTTGTAAATAGTCGACCTTGTATACTAGATTTTTCTATCAGGGAATAGTTGGCTTGTTATATCTTCTATGTAGGAAGAAAGGCGATTTTTAAAGAAAGGTCAATTTTACTTATTACATTGACTTTTAAAGGATTGTGTTTCGCAATTGAGGCAGTCGCCTTTGGATTAGCATTACCAAATTATTAGCGCTGGGTACATAGGAGTTTGTCTGTATATTCTATGGCACTTGGAGGTATGTAGATCATTCCCTTGTCAAAATGGGAGGATTACGTTGTTGTTTGATATAACCTATGCATTGTATGATTATTGTGTTTCTTAAATATAGGAACCTTGTATACTACTTGGTATATTGGAGTTACGTGGAGCCCTCATAGTGAGGTTGCATCTACTTGGGACTAGGAGGATATTTTTCGCTCATAGTTTCCAAACATAATATAAGAAAGTAAGGGCGAATTCCTAGGACGGAATTTCTGTTGTTAGGGGGGAAGAATGTAACACCCCTAATTTTAAAAGGATAGTCTCGATATTTATTTATTTGTTTTAATTGTATTTTTAATTATTTAATTTATTATTTGACCAATTGCTTATGGGTTTAATTGAATTAAGTGTTACTTGAGTATTTGATTATGTGTCTATGTGTTATTTGTATTTGTCTATGTGTTAATTGTTTAATTAGATTACGTGCTTAAATAGTGTTTTGATTAATTGTAAATTAAATGTTTTCTTTTATTTTATTATTTTCTTTTATTTTCCTTTTATGGTTATGGTTAGTAGTAATGGGCCAACCAATTGGGTCCCATGGACTACTTGGATAGGAGGTTGGATGGGTACAGATATTTACCCATGGATAGTTGTGTATATAGATATATATTATATACATATATAAAAGGGAAAATAATTTATTAATTACTTTTATGGTAACTTGGGTAGTAATATTTAATCTGATGTATATGTTTTATATTTAAATAATAAAAATATACATAGATTTGATACATGTAATGTTTTAAGTTACTTTATAATGTTATGGTAACTTAAGTATTATTGAAAAATGCATTAATAAATAATGGGTAATTTATTAATTACTTTTATGGTAACTTAGGTAGTAATATTTAACCTGATGTATATGTTTTATATTTAAATAATAAAAATATACATAAATTTGATAAATGTTATGTTGTAAGTTACTTTATAATATTATAGTAACTTAAGTAGTATTGGATAATGCATTAATAAATAATGGGTAATTTATTAATTACTTTTATGGTAACTTGAATAGTAATATTTAATCTGATGTATATGTTTTATATTTAAATAATAAAAATATACATAAATTTGATACGTGTTATATTTTAAGTTACTTTATAATATTATGGTAACTTAGGTATTATTGGATAATCCATTAATAAATAATGGGATGTGTATAATTTATTTATTTAATAAAGATATACATAAATTATATACGTAACATATTTTACTTACCTTTTTAATATTTTAATATATATATATATATATATATATATATATATATATATATATATTTAAGTTGACTTGGATTGGGAAAAAGGTTAGAGTTATTTTATTAGCCTATAAATATATAGCTATAGGTTGTAAAAAGGGGTTAGAAATATTTACGTGATATATTCTAGAGAAAGAGTTAGAGAAGGAAGGAGGAAAAGGAAGGAATGGTGAGAAAAATCATGTAGAGAGAAGATCAAGAAAGAAGAAGTTTAACTTTCAATCCGAAAGTTTAAGGCAAGTTCTTCTTCTATCTCTTTCCCTTTGAATCGTGTTTCTGTACATGCCTAGGAAATTCCAGAATTTATTAAACACATAAAATTAAATAATTATGCATGTTTAATTGGATTAGAACATAGGTTTTTATGAATTTGGTTCATATTTGTTCTTGTGTTATGAATTGATAAATACATGATTTTGATTTGATTTCCGGTGTGAATTTTTACATATTTTAATTATGTATTTTTCATATCTGTGGAATGATGGAACATAGAAACATGCCTAGGATTCCTAAACATTAAATAGGAACTAGGTTTGGGTTTAAATAAATTTAAATAGACTCAATCATAATAATGCTTGCTATTTGAATGTTTTAAACAAATGAATGGATTTAATCTTTTAAAATGTTTTAACAATTGAGATTAAATGTGTAGGATGAATTGGATATGGAGAATACTTATTTGATAATATAATAAAATATCATCATGTATAAGATTCAGTTTGTGTAAAACATATGATATAGGAAGCTTAATAAATAATAAGTCATTCCTATTTTGTGATAACTTGATATCATATTATCATAGTTATTTCTGGATTGTTTGATGTATTTCCTTAATCGTTACATCAATTGTTGGATTGTGTGATTTAATGCACCGGTACGGGACGGTGGCATTTTAGGGATGGATTCACTTATCAGTTAAGTCCTACCTATTTTATTTAAGGGAATGGATTAACTAAAATGTTAAATCCTACTTATATTCAAGTCAGGTCAGCTGAACAAGTTGAATGACTTATGGAGGATTAATTTATTATATAATGGAATGGATTAACTAAAATGTTAAGTCCTATTTATATTCAAGTCAGGTCAGCTGAATAAGTTGAATGACTTACGGAGGATTAATTTATACTGGATAGGATGGTTATTAGTTATATATATATAAGTATGGTGCCATAATACGAGCTTGAATCTCAGGATCAGTGGTTAGGGCGCGTATATCGCCAGGGATGTGTAGCTAGATATAGTGTAGTTGTGTACCCTGGTTAGTCTAGGTACTCATACCCACTATATGTGCGTTTTGCATGTTGCCTACTATTCAGGTTGAGACAACCCTATAGTCTAGTGAGGTTCCTTTAGTGTCTGTCTGTGTGTGTGTATATATATATATATATATATATACGGATTACTAGTTACTGTTGGATTGACTAGAATGTATACGTGTATCGGATCTCTGCATGGACTGTAGTAGAGTAGAACTTATTTGTGGGACTGACCCACCATTATTTTTCAGGTGTTCGTCAGGAGTAGAGGTTGTTCGTGCTGAGCAGGATCAGTCTACTTCATTATTTCGATGTTATATAGGAGTTCCTTTATGATTCAGTTTCCTAATTTAGATAGTTATTGCTATCATTTGTTTAGTTTGAATTTTTTAGGGGTCTACACAGTATGGATTCCCGAGTTGTATTTTGGAGGATCAGTTGTATCGGAAGAGTTTATTAATTAATGGAAATATATTCTGAGGTTTATTATTAGATTATCATTTTAGTTTCTTTTCAGCATTTTATTTATTCTTCTTTATTCTTTTGTACTCTGTGTTCGTTATTACCGATTTTGTTTTTTATATCCTCGGGTATTCGGGCGTGGGTCTGGCTAACCCGCATTCGGGAATCTGGGGGTATCATATATTTAGCGCGAGAACAAAGGCAGGCATGTATTCAACGCGGGAACAAAGTTGCCAAAATTCACTGCTATAAGAAGAAATAAGGGAGAGAAAAGGGGGAAGTGGGTTCACGTATAGGAGAGAGAGAAGGGGAAGTGGGTTCACATTGTGGTCTCGCTCCCAGAGGAGGAAGTATACAGATCTTCTCTGACAGTTCCGAAGCTGAAACTGTAAAAATTGTTTTTATTGTAGATTTAAATACATAATGTTGTTTCAATTTGTTAAGATATGAATTGATCTATCTGGTGCGTAGTTTTGGTGTTGCTATGCTTTTTAAAGTATGGTTTATGAGATTTTATTTCATATTTTGTTAACGTGAGGTTAAAATTTGGGGGCTCTCTCTCTAACTTTATGCAATTCTGTGTGTCATACGGTTTACATGGATATTATACCCCTTCTTTTCTACTTTTCTAGATTTGGGAGGCTTCTCATATTATACTAATTGCAGGGCCATATGTACATGGGATGTCATATGAGAATGGTATATGTATAGATGCTTAATCATTACAAAATATTAAAGGATTTGATATGGTTTCCCTTCTGAGGGTTAGATGATCAAACTAAGGGATAAAGTCTACTATTGTAAAATATCCATTTGAAATGTTTTCAAAAAGATTTGAGTCACTTTGACTCCCAGTTATAATTTGTTTCCTTAAAGCAGCCTTTATTAGTCAAATGATCAATTCCTATACATCTTCATTGCTTGCCCAATTTTAATTTATTTCATGTTCTTCACAATTTGAATGACAAAAATTTTATATGTGTATTCTGCTTTGATAATGAAAGTTTTAGTATGTCAACTTACAAATGCATCCATCTTTTGTTTGTTCAGAAGTATAAAAATAAAAAATATAAAAAAGAAAAAGAAAAAGAAAAGATCATTCTCTCCTTCCATGTTGTATCTTGTACACATTTTATTTTGTCCTTTCTATCAAATGCTATCACAACTTTTGCATTTGATCAACTAACGTTTGATTGGCCTAACCTAAGTTATTAGTAAGTTTTGTTGGATCGCTGTTGTGGAGACAACATACCCTAAAGATTTAGAATGAACTGCCCTTCAGGGTTCTCTGGTATCTGCACCTAACATTAATCTGTGATAGAATAAGTTGTTTTCATGGAGAGGGAATCCCACTTTCTATATGCAGTTTTGTGTGTGGATTTCCGTAAGCTCTGCAGGACAAAGAGATAGCTAATAAATGACATCTCAAAAATCTGAAATTTAAGTTTGGCAATTGTGTTATGATTCTTTTAAACTTTTTTCAGTTTTTTATATGCATCCCATCGTGTTCGTTTGGAGGATAGTTAAAAACTTCAACAGCATATAGGCATAAAGTTAAAAGATAAGATTATAATTTCATTTTTGGGAGGATATTTTCATTATTTGTTAATTTCATTTTCCTCTGTTATTGCTCTATATTTTTAGGTTCTAACATTCAGAATATTGTTATATTATTCATGTTAGATTTGATGTTTGGGTGGGCATTCTTATATATATATATATTATCAAGTCATCATATATTTGTTGAGTGTGTCTTATTCTCTTATTTTATTAATCTACACTTATTGAATTTTGAGGGTGACAATAAGTCTTGAAATGGTAGATGGAGAGGCGAAATAATATGGCAACAAATGAATGGTTTTTTTGGGAACAAAGAAGGCGTTTGGCTGTAACTCAAGTTATTTGTATGGTTGTGTATTGGCTTTTACGGAAAAAGTTTCAAAGGAGAAACTATGTTAATCGACTCATTGGACAATCAAGTTTTGAAAGAGAAATGGTACGAAATGAACTTATGAACCAACTTAGGACAAATCAAAGATGTCGTGATATAACTCGAATGGGACCAAAGGCTTTCCAAAATTTATGTGAAATTCTTATAAGGGATGTTGGTCTTAAGGCAACAAAAAATGCATCAGTTGAGGAACAAGTTGCAAAATTTCTTCACATATTATCACACAATGTGAGGAATCGCACGATTCAGTTTTTTTTTCGTCGCTCCGGTGAGACTACAAGTCACCATTTCCATAGTGTGTTAAGATCAATAATCTCGTTAGAAGAAAAATTTCTCCGACAGCCCGATGGTTTAGAAGTCCCTCCGGAGATACTTAGCAACAGTAGGTTCTATCCATACTTTAAGGTAAATAGATCATTTTATTTTAAAATTTTTATACACATGTTGATATAAAAAATTTATAAAATAAATTTATATCAGAATTGTGTAGGTGCGATTGATGGAACACAAGTTCGTGTAAGAGTACCTACTGAAGATGCACCAAGGTACCGTGGTTGAAAGAATTTTCCAACAACAAATATGTTGGTTGCTTGTTCATTTGACTTGAGATTCACAAATGTCTGGCCTGGATGGGAAGGGTGTGACGGCCCTGGTTTTTCAAGCCAGTGCGTCCTGTGATGAACCGAAGATTGACCCGATAACGGATCCGAATTGCGGAAGCGAAAATAGAAAACAAGACTCTAAGAAGTCAAAGTGACCTTCCATGAGGTCGTGGAACTCAATGAGAACTGATGCGGAAGCAAAAGATCAAAAATATGACAAATAAGCCCTTAGGGGCAAAATAGTCATTTCTGAAAACTGTGGACACGGGTGCTACCGAGCACACCGCTGGAAGGACAACGAAAAACTAATCAAGATGGACTCAAGAACCGCATGATTCGGAGTCCGGACGAAGGAGAAATGGCATGACGAAGAAAAACGAGCACTTAAGGCTAAAAGGGTAAACTGGTAATTATCCAGGAAGATTCGGGTGTAACTAAACACACCGTTGGAAAGAATTAAAAAAAAAAAAACTCACTGTAAAATGCCCAAAATGCCCCTCCATGAAATCTGGTCATGAAGGCCAAAAAGCAGCTAAAATGCAAATTGGAAGCTGAAACTTCACGAGGGATTTCCAGTACCAAGACGACATTATCTGGAAAAACACGAACAAGAAACCCACCCTAAAATCACATTTTCTATTCAACCATCTCAAAATATGAAATTAAAACTGATGTGAAAGGTCTAGAATGCCCCTAAATTAGATTATGCAACAAAATTTCAAAATGAGTCCATAGGAGGCTCATTTCACCAAAGAAGAAGGTTTGCCCGGAAACGACCATGCACGCAAATGTAACTTACCTATTTGGAAGCGCTACAATGGTCCACGGCTTAAAAATACCACCGATACAAAATCCGACCCCCCGACGGGCAAAAGGGCAAAAAGGCAAAAATGAATAAGAAAAGGGAAATTTGAAAACCAAAATTATCAAATGATTTCAAATTACCGTTTGGCCCTTGGCCACACTTCAAACATGATTTATAAGACCCTATAAAAGAATAAGAATGGAATTCCCACATCCGATGCAAAAGTTATGAAGCAATGACGTAGCATTTTTCAATATTTTCATAATATTACATAAAGTTAAAGTTGCATAAAATACAAGATACATGTCATTGGCCTCCGGCCTCATCTCATACATGTCAAATACATTGCATAGAGTGTACTTATGTACACATTACATAATTGGAATCAAATATACACATTTTGACATATAACGCTACAAGTGGCATTTCAAGCCAACTTTTACAAGAATTGAAACCTTCAAGGCTACAAATCATCTAAGCAATATGAGAATCTCGAATCTTGATTCCTGTACCTGAAAAATGTCCCCACTACGTGGGTAAGTAACATAAAGCTACTCATCGGAGATTAGCATGCATCGACCTAGCATTTTACAATAAGATCACCTTATGGTGAAACATGTTAAAAGGGCTCATGCCACCTAACGTCTATATCAAAATGAGACTCAGGGAGCATCCTAAGCTACTCATGCAATTGAAATGAACTACGGCATACAAGTATACATGCCAAAGTACACTAAACCGTTTTAAAACGTGATACATGACATTCAAGTACACATGTTCATAGGTATACTAAATCATGTTAAATGGGGTAAGCAATATCTAGTATACATACACAAGTATAAGATATATGTATAGAGTACTTATAAATCAAGTATACCAACACAAGTATACTAAGCTAAACACATAAGCACAAGACAAGTATACATGGCACAAGTATACAAAAATGAAATCCGTACACACAAGACAAGCATACTAAGCGTAAATACACTAGATAGAGTTTAGATACACCAACAAGGATACAAGTTCAAGTATACAGTTTCAAGTATACTAAATGAGATCAAAATACATAGGCAAGCACCAATTCTCAAGTTACAAGTAATCCATGATTAACAACTTGAAATTGAATGCGAAATCAAAGTAGAAAGACTAGGACATGTGGTCACTAGACCAAGCAAGTGTTTCCAGGTAATTACGACCCACAAGGCACTACCTAGTGCGCACATGCATAAGTTATTCCGAGCAATTACGACCCACAAAGTACTACCTAGTGAGCACTTATGACTTAGAAGACTTTTGTCTCTGTACTAGAGCCAAACCCTAGCCATCACATGAAATATGTCCTTACAAGCTTTCCAAAATCAATAAGTCCAAAACTTATACAAAAATCTTAAGAGTTTACGACATCTTTGATTTGTCCTAAGTTGACGACTCGAAGAGAACCGGGGCTAAAAACCCTGAAACTGGAAAACATCGACCAGAAGGGACTTCTAAGAGTTTATGACTCGACGAAAAGTGAAAATGAATCACGTACGAGGATCCAGGCTCAAAATAAGATAATTTGCAACAACTTTCATTAATTGCACAATGGCCTCCACAAAAAGGGTTAACTGCAAAACTGCCCTAGAATGAAAATATCTTCCAAAAGATATTTTCTTAGATACTCCTAAAATAAAATATCTTCAAAAGATATTTATGAAAAACACCCCAAGAAAAGAAATTAATTTCAAAGAATTTTGCATCCATGCCCCTATGGACACCGGGAGCAACCAGAGTACTTTCTTGTAAAAGTAAAGATACGTATTTTGTGGAAACCACTCACGATAAAGATACGTAAAGTCAAAAACCAACTCCGACCACAAGAAGTGAGGTTTTTCCAACAAAGTGACAAACGGGGAAAAGAAAAAATAGGGAAAAGGACTAAATAGTAATAAGGACAAAAAAGTGAATAGTATCAAAAAACGAAAATAGTGTAAATGACTCGGTCCTTAAAGGAAGTTGTCAATCCAAAGGAAAGAGTCTCAGAAACCATTTCCGAGCACTCGAGACGACACTAAGCAATGAAAAACTGAACTCAGAAAAGAAATTTCAACGAAAAAAATTCATCCGTAAAATTCTAAGGAAAAAGGAAAGGAAGGAAATGACCGGGTCATTACAACCTACCCTCCTTAAAGAGATTTCGTCCCCGAAATTAGGAACATTCCCAGAAGAACCGAAGAAGGACCGTACACATGGTCACACGAAAGAACAGATCATAAAATACCTAAGGACAACTCCAAAGGTCTCAAAATCAACAAAGAGACACGAAACCACGAATAGTGAGACACCTCTCCAACGAATTGACATACTAACCCAATGTCAACCACCCAAAAGAGATCAAGGAAACTATATAACTAAACAAGGAACACAACCAGAAGTAACATGGCAGCACGAATACTGACTAGAACTCACCCACAACGTACCCAAGGTGTGGTAGCATCCATAGTGTCAAGTGCCCGCCCACACTCACATTACTAACTAGGTAATGTAAGGTAGCATCGACGGCAACAAGCACTCGCCCACACACAACCTGTATGGTAGCATGATAGTATAAAGCCCTAATTCATCACCTGCCCCCAACAAGCTCACCTGTGAAACCTATCGATACAAATGACATCAATGTCAAACAATCATTACCAAAAGCGCCACGGAAACCAGGCATTCTGTGAGAGTTACAATATGGTCCAAAATGTCCGACCAGACCATTCTGGCCAATCCAAAACCCTGACAACAATGTCATAGGCACCGCTACGGTTAAGGCCTTAAATCCTCAATACTGGAAAAACTGACAACCACAAGTCTCAAAATACTGGTGTGTTGTCAACCACACCAGTCACAAATCCAAAGCCTGACAAGTCTATGCCTTCAAGCCAATGGATCGGACTTTACAAATCAAACAACATCATCATCGCCCTAGTCACAACGACTCCTAACAAAACAATGCACCCAAAATCTTCCACGTCATCCTAAAGCTGACCTACTATAAGGCTACGCCTAAAAATCAAGACATCGGATCAAGCTCACACACACAATCCCGACAACCAAGGTCATACAACCCCAAGCACAGTGCGGAATGATAAAAAAGGAATAAACTAATAAAGTAATTAGTTATGAAACATATATATATATATGTAAGTATACACTCACAAGTATACTAAGAAATATCGAAATGGAAATACTATATATATATATATATGTACAAGTATGCATTCGCAAGTATACTAAGCAGTACTAAATCCATGTTAGACAAGTATACAGGTTCAAGTATACTATACCCAAAACGAACTGAAATAAACAACGCGCAAGCATGCTAGGTACAAGTATACTAAACGTAAATGAAATTCCACGAACAATTTTACAGAAACAATATCGCACCATACAATTAAACACATAGTGTGCAAAGGCAATCAAATATGCTACCTATCACATAGAGGTCAAGCATCAGAGACATGCTACACATCACCTATGACGCTAGCATGACAAGCAGATATAGTAAACGAAAAACACATCATCTATATCATCACATAACCACCAAATAGTCACATCTCCTAACATGTTTCTAAGGCATGCTCAAAACCACAAAGCATATAAACATGTAGGAATCACTATGCAAATAACAATCCTGCAAAATCATAAGCAAAAAGGAATGAAATGCCTCTCAGAAGGACAAACTCACGAAAAGTGAATCCCAAACCCGGATGAGTCTGATCTCTCTCCGTGAGGAAAGGAATCATCTCCTAGAATGAACACTAAGGTTTCCGAAACAAAGAGTCTACAAGTCTTTCCCAAGACTAGCCCAAACACAAGGTGGAATCCTAACGCCACACAAAACAAACAACGGTGTAATGGATAGTCCCAATACTAACCATTACGAGACACCAACGAGAGAACTCAACTCAAGATGCTAATGAGTTCGATGAGAACTCTACAGGATCCTATCCATACAAAATCCCAAGTCTCCAAGGACGAGGGAGAATAATTAATTACACCAATGCAATTAATTATGCGTAACCACTCACACCCCAACCTTAGCTCGTAAGAGCTATCTAAGGCAAGACAAGAAGAATCCTAGGTCAACGCACCTATCAAATCTCCAACCATCACTCTAAGAAGAAGAAACGCGAGGACCTTGCCATTGAGGCTCACAAAAACGAATCTCCCAATCCCCAAGGAAGGACTCAAGTCAATTCAACTCGTCGTCCCGTGGCTTTAAAAACAAGACCCCAATGACGTCATCACATCAAGGTCACCACGAAACTCCAAGAGATGATGCCCTAGCATCAATCTCAACCAACCAAGCTAGGATAACCCGCAATGCCTAAACAAGACATAAAACAAGTAGTTGTCACGTAATATAACAATGGACTACGTACTCACACAAGTAGAAAATAATCACATAAGGCATATCAATGTAAGCATCATACAATCATGCTAAGAATAACAAGCACATGTAACACGCCAAGGAAAATAAGCATAACTGTGATACCCCTCGATTCTAGAGCCACGGGTGATTAAGTCCGAGCATAGATTCGAGGGATACCAAACAATTAATATATAAACGAACACAGATTGCAAAATAGATAAAAATAAATAAATAAATAAGAATTTAAAGCTGAAAAGAAAACTATTTATTAAATCCTCAAAATATAGTTACAACTCGGGAATCCCTTCTACGGACCCCTAATAAAAGTCCAAACTGAAACTGAAATAACTGAATTAAAATTCTAAAACTAACATAGAAAATAGACTTACGTTGTCAGAGGAATGAGAGTCTGTATCTGCTCTGCACGAACAAGCTCTAACCCTGGAACTGACGAACACCTGAAAAAAATAAAGGAGTGGGTCAGGCCCACATGCAAGTCCTATTCTACTACGATCCAATCTGAAACCCGATACACAGATACATCCTAGATAGCTCAACAATAGATAATAGTCCATAAATATATATATAGTCACACTAAAGGACTCTCACTGGACTACAGGTCTGTCTCAACCTGAATAGAGCTAACATGCTAAAACGCACACGAAGTGGGCATGTGTACCTAAACCTAAACAGGGTACACCTCCAATCATCATATCCAGCTATGCATCCCAATGCATATACGCTCCCTAACCATCGATCCTGAGACTCAAGCTCATATTGAGGTATCATAACAATATATTTAAAATCAATCCTGTATCCTAGTAGTGCCGCTCAACTAGTCGTTGCCAAGACACTACAAATCAATAGGACTTAACTTTTAGTTAATCCAATTCTTATTTCAAAATAGGTAGGACTTAGTGTTTACAACTAATCCATCCCTAAAGTAGGTAGGTCTTAGTATTTTGAACTAAGCCATCCCTAATATGCCACCGTCCCATACCGGTGCAGATACATCCAGATAAGTAGGACTTAACTTTTATAGTTAATTCAACTTATTTCAGAATAGGTAGGACTTAGTATTTTATACTAATCTATCCCTAGCATAGGTAGGTCTTAGTGTTTTGAACTAAGCCGTCCCTAGTATGCCACCATCCCATACCGGTGCATACAAACCTCCATATAATAACACAATTGTTAAGACAATAATTGTTATTTATCAACCATTAAACAGGATATGCATAAATACAATTTAATACATATATAACCATATTAGGCATTCATTATAGGGCCTAAAAATAACATTCTAGCAATGTAAACTGCCAAAATAATCTAAGCATTTACATTCTACAACCTGTTCATAAATTGATGCAATTATATATCAAACATGTATCAATTTTATTCCAAACTAAGCATAGTTAATTTTAGATAAATCACTATACTTATAACTCTATCTAGATATGATTTACAGTATTAAATCATAAATAAAACAATATCCAAGTTACAGTAATTAGGTTTTTAAAGCAATACAGTGCACAACCTATAGGTTTTTCCTCAAGTTCAACCTATTGCATTCCTTAGTCAAACTATGAATTGATGTTTCCCTATTGTTATACAGGTTTATAACATTCATATACATGATTTAACACAATTTAAACCAAGTAGAAACACCCTGCACCAACCAAACAGACCCCAAAAATTCATTACAGTGCGTTCTGGAGCAAGAGAAGGCTCAAAAACTTCAGAGCCTTCTCTATGGACATGGGAGCTGGCTCCCCACCCTTGGGAGCTAGCTCTAATGCCTTGAGAGTCAGCTCCCTACATGTGGGAGCTGGTTCTTGCATTGTGGGAGGCGGCTCCCTCCTTTTGGAGCTGTCTCTCTCACCCCTAAGAGCCGTCTCCCCATCTCTGCTTCGTCTTCCTCGATTCCGGCGTGTTCCACGACCTCTGTATTTGTTTTAATACTTGCTCGAAGGTTTAATTAGTGTCCAACAACAGTTATAAAGCATTTACATGCATCAAAGACATCAATTAAATAAAGCTTAAACTTAAACGAAGCATGCATCAATTAACCGAACTGAAAGAACTTGTAATACAGTTTAATTCCAACAAAGCTATTTCAGTTTACCCAGGCCTCTGTAAATCTTTTACTATGTGTTCTATTGTTCAATCAATGTCCCAAACTAATTTTTAAGACATCAATATGCATCAAGGTTCTCAATTAAACATAGTTTAAACACAACAACGGTAGGAACTAGTTAACAGAGATTAAAGAAATTCACATATCAATTTAATTCAATGGAACTAAAAATATTTCAAGCATGAAATAAAGACTTTTTTTAACATCCATTAAAGCCCTGGAGTCTACCTAGGCATGCACAGAACACGATTTAAAGGGAAAGAGCTAGAACAAGACTTGCCTTTGATTTCTGGTTAGAAATCTTAAACTGTCGTCTCTAGCAACTCCGACAACACTAATTGCTTTTACTGACCTCTGTTGCTCCGAGTTCAACCCACGAGCATATGCCAAACTCCCCTCCTTGATTCAGTCTTAGCCTAAGCCAAAACCCTAGCCTTCATCTCTTAATCTCCCTCTGTTTCTCCCTGTATCTCTCTGCGTAAACTATGTTGAAAGCCTAAAACCCTAAACAGACCTAATATGAGGACATATATAGACGTCTCTGAAAACCCTAGCACACTTAGAATTTGAAAATTGCAAACCCTAAGTTAACATCTAGTCAGCTACCACGTAAAATCTAAAACAAAACCCTAAACTACCTTTCACGTAATTAAATAATTAAACAAATAAAATAATTCAATTAAAACCCAAAAATAAAACAGTTAATTCAAGTAATACAGATAATAATAATTAATTCAAACAAATTCAAATTAAATCAAATAATTCAACAATTAATACAAATACACACTTAATCAATTAAAAATGCAATATAAACTATTAATAAAATACCAGAATTATCCTTTTGAATTTAGGGGTGTTACAATAACCCACATGCTAAGCAGACAAACGTTAATCAACATGCTGAAACAGACAAGCATATACAATGTACCAGATGACAAGCACATATAACATGCTAAGACCCACAAATATATACTATATGCTAAAGCAACAAGTATATATATATCATGCTAAGACAGTTAAGTAAACTTCTAAACATACGTCCACATAAGCACGTAAACATGTTACCAAGAAGCCACTAAACATATAGATCATGGCAACACAAGTATGATATGCACCCAAAACTCATCGTCCTAAGGTTTTCGAACCTAGGAGCTCTGATACCACCTGTGACGGCCCTGGTTTTTCAAGCCAATGCGTCCTGTGATGAACCGAAGATTGACCCGATAACGGATCCGAATTGCGGAAGTGAAAATAAAAAAACAAGACCCTAAGAAGTCAAAGTGACCTTCCATGAGGTCGTGGAACTCAATGAGAACTGATGCGGAAGCAAAAGATCAAAAATATGACAAATAAGCCCTCAGGGGCAAAATAGTCATTTCTAAAAACTGTGGACTCGGGTGCCACCAAGCATACCGCTGGAAAGACAACGAAAAACTAATCAAGATGGACTCAAGAATCGCATGATTCGGAGTCCGGACGAAGGAGAAATGGCATGACAAAGAAAAACGAGTACTTAAGGCTAAAAGGGTAAACTGGTAATTATCCAGGAAGATCCAGGTGCAACCGAGCACACCGTTGGAAAGATAGTGAAAAATTAATCAAGTTCAAAAAAAAGTTCACTTGATTTGGAGTCCGAACGAGGGAGAAACGAGTGTTTGAAGTTTTGATGTCGCGACGGTCCAACGAAGGCAACGACATGCCCCATGCGTGCCCGGCGCCCATGCTGGCGTGCGTGCCGGCGCCCAATGGCATGCCCATGCTGACAGCAAGGGTCCAAAGCAGGTTTTCTAGAACTGAGATTTGAAACGGAAGTCAAGACGAGTTTTTCTGGAAAAACACGAAGAAGAAACCCCCCCTAAAATCGAGTTTTCTATGTGACACACGAAATAATTAAAAAAAAAAAAAAAAAAAACTCAATGTAAAATGCCCAAAATGCCCCTCCATAAAATCTGGTCATGAAGGCCAAAAAGTTGCTAAAATGCAAACTGGAAGCTGAAATTTCACGAGGGATTTCCGGTACCAAGACGACATTTTCTAGAAACACACGAAGAAGAAACCCCCCTAAAATCACATTTTCTATTCAACCATGTCGAAAGAAGAAATTAAAACTGATGGAAAGGTCTAGAATGCCCCTAGATCAGATTATGCAACAAAATTTCAAAATGAGTCCATAGGAGGCTCATTTCACCAAAGAAGAAGGTTTGCCCGGAAATGACTATGCACACAAACATAACTTACCTATTTGGATACGCTATAATGGTACACGGCTTAAAAATACCACCGATACAAAATCCGACCCACCAACAAGCAAAAAGGCAAAAATGAACAAGAAAAGGGAAATTTGAAAACCAAAATTATCAAATGAGTTCAAATTACCGTTTGGCCCTTGGCCACACTTCAAACATGATTTATAAGACCCTATAAAAGAATAAGAATGGAATTCCTACACCCGATGCAAAAGTTATGAAGTAATGACGTAGCATTTTTCAATATTTTTATAATATTTCATAAAGTTAAAGTTGTATAGAATACAAGATACATGTCATTGGCTTCCGGCCTCATCTCATACATGTCAAATACATTGCATAGAGTGTACTTATGTACACATTACATAATTAGAATCAAATATACACATTTTGACATATAAGGCAACAAGTGGCATTTTAAGCCAACTTTTACAAAAATTGAAACCTTCAAGGCTACAAATCATCCAAGCCATATGAGAATCTCGAATCTTGATTCCTGTACCTGAAAAATGTCCCCACTACGTTGGTGAGTAACATAAAGCTACTCGCCGGAGATGAGCATGCATCGACCTAGTATTTTACAATAAGATCACCTTATAGTGAAACATATTAAAAGGGCTCATGCCACCTAATGTCTATATCAAAATGAGACTCAGGGAGCATCCTAAGCTACTCATGCAATTGAAATGAACTACAGCATACAAGTATACATGCCAAAGTACACTAAACCGTATTAAAACATGATACACGACATTCAAGTACACATGCTCACAGGTATACTAAATCATGTTAAACGGGATAAGCAATATCTAGCATACATACACAGGTATAAGATATATGTATAGAGTACTCATAAATCAAGTATACCAACACAAGTATACTAAGCTAAACACATAAGCACAAGACAAGTATACATGGCACAAGTATACAAAAATGAAATCCGCACACACAAGACAAGCATACTAAGCGTAAATACACTAGATAGAGTTTAGATACACCAACAAGGATACAAGTTCAAGTATACAGTTTCAAGTATACTAAATAAGATCAAAATACATAGGCAAGCACCAATTTTCAAGTTACAAGTAATCCATGATTAACAACTTGAAATTGAATGCGAAATCAAAGTTGAAAGACTAGGACATGTGGTCACTAGACTAAACAAGTGTTTCCGGGTAATTACAACCCACAAGGCACTACCTAATGCGCACATGCATAAGTTATTCCGGGCAATTATGACCCACAAGGTACTACCTAGTGCGCACTTATGACTTAGAAGACTCTTGTCTCCGTACTAGACCCAAACCCTAGCCATCACGTGAAGTATATCCTTACAAGTTTTCCAAAATCAATAAGTCCAAAACTTATACAAAAATCAATAAGTTAGACCAAACTTATACCAAATTCACTAATGCCTAAATAAGGTTGAATCCACACAAAGCATATTCTATAATTCAAGTCTAGATAGCATATGACATATCAAGCCTCCAATATGCAATTTATACACCAAAACAAGAATATTTTACAACAATTGAACCATATTACCACACTAAGCCACAAGTACTAAATAAGTCCCAATTTAGTAACTAGCTTCCAAGGTAAACAATTATAATATTCTAACAAGCTATACACCTACACAAGATATATCTAAACAAGCTATGCAAGTCAATGATATTCTATATCATGCTAAGTCAATTACCATTTCAAGAGGTCTCAAGTACTAATTCTACATCAAATTAGTAACATGCTCACAAGGTGATTAAATAGACTACATTTCAAGGGATTATCAACCTTTTACCTCTAATATCAATTTAAGTGACCAACACACTTAAAATAAAATTAATTAAACTTATTAATTAATTTTTCTCTAGATTTTTAAATATATCTAAATGTCCTCAATTTAATATATGTTAAAGAACTCACCAAGGCCTACTTTAATATCATATTACAAGTTGGTTTCATGCTTGATACAACTATGTGAATTAATCTTTCACAAAAGATAAATATTAAATAAGTTTTGCAAGTCTTACTCAAATGCTCCAAATTTAATATATGTTACACAACTCACCAAGGCCTAATTTACTTGCATTCCACAATTTAATTCTAAACAATATATCATCATTAGAATTAAATCCTAAACAAAGAAAATAAATAAATTAAATTCTAAAAACTTGAACAAGGCATGCTCACAAGTTGTATATGCTTATAAAACAATCAATACAACAATAATATAAACCTAAGACATCCCCTACCTCAATTTGAGATTAAAATCTCAAAAGCCCACCAAAAAAAAGTGTTCCGTATCCGACGATACTGAAGGGTTTTGTCGGGACAACACGATCTACATGAATCCACAAGAAGCCCCATCAAAATCACAACTTGACTTCAAACCCAAACTCAAAATTTGGCCAAAAACAGGTTCTAATAAGGGTGAAAGAAGCGTGTAGTCAACACGAACACAAAACGCAAAGGCCCTACTATGTTCTGACAAAGAAATGAAGTTCAAATGAGGAGAGAGAAGGTGGCAGCCTCCCTTGGGCTGCCATGGAAGCTTCAGCTCGTGCAAGAGAGTGGGGAAGATGAAAAAATAAAATATCTCATCCCCCTTTTATATAAATCTCAAAAAGCGCCCCGAACGGGCCCTGCCGGGTCCGGAAAAGTGAAATTTGAGCAAACGTGCTCAAATGATGAAACTCTATGAATAAAAACAATTCAAAATGAGAAAATAAGAATTACGGAAGAAACGACGTCAAAAACCGAGTCCTGAGCAGAAAGTTATGCCCCAAACAAGTTTGGCTCAAATCGGGGCCAAAAACCCTGAAATTGGAAAATATCGACCAGAAGGGACTTCTAAAAGTTTACGACTCGACGAAAAGTGAAAATGAATCCCATACGAGGATCCAGGCTCAAAACAAGATAATTTGCAACAACTTTCATTAATTGCACAATGGCCCCCACAAAAAGGGTTAACTGCAAAACTGCCCCAGAATGAAAATATCTTCCAAAAGATATTTTTTTAGATACCCCTGAAATAAAATATCATCAAAAGATATTTATGAAAAACACCCTAAGAAAAGAAATTAATTTCAAAGAATTATGCATCCATGCCCCTATGGACACCGGGAACAACCAGAGTACTTTCCTGCAAAAGTAAAAATATGTATTTCGTGGAAACCACTCACGATAAAGATATGTGAAGTCAAAAACCAACTCCGAGTACAAGAAGTGAGGTTTTGCCAACAAAGTGACAAACGGGGAAAAAACAGAATAAGGAAAAGGACGAAATAGGAATAAGGACAAAAAAATGAATAGTGTTGAAAAACGAAAATTATGGAAATGACTCGGTCCTCAAAAGAAGTTGTCAATACAAAGGAAAGAGTCTCAGAAACCATTTTCGAGCACTCGAGAGGACACTAAGCGACGAGAAACTGAACTCAGAAAAGAAATTTCAACGAAAAAAATTCATCCGTAAAATTCTGAGGAAAAAGGAAAGGAAGGAAATGACCAGGTCATTACAAAGGGATTGCATCAGACTCAAGAGTAATTAAGAGTGCATTTGAAAGAAATGATAAGTTGAGAATCCCTAAAGGTAATTTCTATATAAAGTTTATAAAATATTATTTTCTGATTTATAAATATTCAATTGTAACAACTTTTATTCTTAATAGGTAAATATTATCTTGTTGATGGTGGATATATGCTACGAGGTGGACTTATCACGCCTTATAGAGGTGTTCGATATCACTTGAAAGAATTTGCTTCACGTCAACCTGAAAATCCTCGAGAATTGTTTAACTTACGACATGCGTCGTTACGTAATGCGATCGAGAGAGCATTTAGTGTATTAAAGAAACGATTTCCAATTATAGGAAGCACAACTGAGCCCACTTACTCGATCGAAACACAAACATAGATTATCCTTACATGTTGCATTCTGCATAATTATTTAATAGGCGTTAATCCTGATGAAAGACATATTGATGAAGTAGATCGGGAGATCTTAAACCAAGTTGAAGTTCAAGTTGAAGATAAAGATGAAGATGCAGATGATGATCGAACTCCAAGGGATATTGCTGAAGGAGAACATATAAGGGACACCATTGCAATGAACATGTGGAATGACTATGTAGCAAATCAAATGTGACTAATGTTATGTGTGTTATAAGTCTAAATCTTTTGCTTGTTTGATAAATGCTTAAAACCTTAGTTTTATTTATTTTCTTTTATGACAAGTACTTAATCTTTACTAAGACTTTATTGATAGCTCAAGTTTTATTTGATGATATATTGTTAAAGAAGAAAAAGCATAGTCAATATCTTATATTACTCATGTTAATTTGTTTGTCATGATGTTATTAATTTTTTTTTTTTTGGTCACACTTTATTTTGAAATTTTACATTGGATTTTACTCATTTGCTAATTTGTTATGTAAATAAGAAAATGAGTAACACAGCAAACAAAAATGAAGGGAGCAAGAAAGATAGATTTGTTTGGACGCAACAAATGGAAGATGCATTCATTGATGTGCTATATTACCAACATATTAAAGGGAATAGGGTTGAAGGAACTTTTACTAGTAAAACATATGATGAAATGGTTAAAGAATTGTGTGCAAAACTTGAAATGGATTTTACCAAAGATAGGATTAAAAATCAATTGAAGACTATAAAGACTCATTTCAATGAGTGGTATGACTTGTTTAAGAATGGATTGAGCGGATTTGCTTGGAGCCGCGAGACAAAGATGTGGAGTGCGGAGCCAGAGGTTTGGAATTCATTGATTGAGGTACTATTTTTTTTTATTTATTAATTTGGAGTTATTTTTACTATTAAAGTATGTTTAAGGCTTAATTCATATGGGTACTCTTGAATGTTTTTTCTTTATTGTTCTAGTGTCGTTGGTTTACCCAAATTCATGTAATTATGTGTTAATAATACTAAAAAATGTATGTAATTCTTCTTTGTTGGTAATGCAGTACCTTAATTAGTTAGCTTTGTTAAAAGCTCCAATTTTTCTTTTCATTCCATCACAGTCGCTTTCTACCTCGCTGAACTTATCTGGACTTCACTTTTTGCTCCTATATTCTTTAATTACTAATACTAGGGTTTCTCTATTTTGTTCAGTTTACACATTCATTAGTTTATACCATGTTCCTTGAGCTGCCTTGTGTAATTAGTTGGAAAGTGACAAATCATGAGTTGGGCATTCTGTATAAAATTTTAATCTATGAAAGTTTTAATTTCTTCTTTCATGTTCCTTCAATTTTGGAGTTATTTTTACTTCAAACACTATGAAATGTTTAGCATATATATATTTTTTATATGCTTGTAATAGGCAAAACCGTAAGCGGAGAAATGGAGAACTACACCTATTAATAACTATGATAAATTGTTAGAGTTGTTTGCAAAAGATAGAGTGACTAGTGATGAGGCTGCAACTACTAAGGAGAAACGTTTTCAATGGGCTAGCTCAACCAATGACGAGTTAATGGGAAGCATTGATGGTATTGATTAGCTAGTAGTGGAAAATGAGGTGACTTTGGAGAATGCTGAGCATATGGCTGATGAGATTGAAAGGACAATGTCCCCTAAGGCAACTTCTATTGCATCTTCAAGTGCAAAAGGAAAGAGGAAACGGACTTCACGTGGTGTCTCTAATGATACCCAAGAAATAGCAAATGCAATTTCCTCTGTTGCAGAATCTATTAAAGTGGGAAATGCTCTTTATGGAAAATACAATCGTAAGGTGCATTCGGAGGAGGAAATCTATAATGAGCTGGAATCAATTGGACTTGAGCCATTTTTAATTGATGATGCTTACTTTTATCTCGCTAGCCATCCTGATCAAACGAGGATATTCCTTGGTGTTCTAGTTGCAAGGCGTAAGAATATTTTAGAGAAAATGATGTATGGTTCAACATGATGCTGGTGATGGGTAGGATGTATGGTTCAAAATGATGTTGATTGATGATGGGTAGTCTTTTTTTTTTGTTGGGTATGGGTTCTTTTTTTGAGAAACACTTTTGGGAATGCTATGAATTCCTTTTTTTTTTTTTTTTGTTAAACTTTGTGATGCTATATTATTGAAAAATTATGTGTTGGAACCCTTTTACAATGATGTAAATTTAGGAACTTGACTATGATGTAATTATTGGAACCCTTTTACAATGATGTAAATCTAGGAACTTGACTATGATGTAATTATTATTATCTACTCTTTTGGTTATGGAATTTTATAATGATTATACTTTTGGTCTCTTGGTTCTATTTAGCAGGTGATGTTTGTGTTTATTGGGGTTTCTTTTGTTGGTTCTGTAGCATTCATTTTTCATTGAAATTGGGGTTGTGTTAGTGGACTATCAAAGCAGAGCGAAATAGGAAACTATGCTTCGAATTACAGCATATACTACTGATTTCTCTACTTCTTATTGATGTGGTGTATAGAGTTATGGGAAGTCTTCAGTGCTAGAGCGCATTGTTGGGCATGATTTTCAACCCAGGTTTGTTGATGGAACAGGTACGTGTTCCATTTTATGTGATTACAATTGTTATATTTTCATGCTTACACAAGCACGGTTGTATGGCCTAAGAAATATGTGAAAGTTCTAGAGGTCAATTGGTCCTTTTTTTCCCCAAAAACTAAGGATTAGCATACAATCTGATTTTTTATATACTTGTTGGCATTACATTTAAGAATATTGTTCTCTGACAAGATTAAAACCTCTATGACAACATTTTTTTGCTGCAACCTGCAATCTCATGAATCTCAACTTGAAAGGTCTTTCACTCTACTACTCTCTCCCTGATTTTTTATTTCGTTAAGTATTGACCATTGAGTTTTTCCCTTTTCAAACCAAGTCTCAAATATGAGTACAAACCAGTTAATTTGCTGAAAGGAGAGCACTTTAGTCCTGGTGAGAATAATATATATATGTGTATATATATGCATATAGTGGCTTATGAGATTTATTATAGTATTTCGGCTTGATTATATGATACTATGATGATGAAATATGACATTAATAATAATAAACATATTGGGTGTCCGGCTTTAATGTTATACCATAGACATTCCAACTTCAATTATTTTTTTTTTATTTTCTCTTGTTCACAAATTACGATCAATAGCTTTCTTTTCATGATGTATAATTATCAAAGAAAGTTATTTTGGCTGGAAATAGACATGAATTTTAAAGTTGAATTTGGAAATGCAACACTAATTGGATATGTGCTTGTCTTCATAAAATACATTTTATTTTATTTTATTTTGGTCTATTTCATACAAATCTATAAGAGAAATTTTATGAAAAAGGAGGAAGGGGGGGAGGGGGGCAGCCAAGTGCACGAGGCTTCCACCATTATAAGAGAAAATATGTATAACTTGATTATGATCTATTGCTTGTAATCTTTTATATGTTCAGTTTGGCTTTACAAAATTGAGTCTTGAATCATTGTCACAATTTTTAAAAAGTTGGCCCAAAAGTTTTTGGATGCTAGCTCCATGTTTTTTGAGGGGACCAAACATACACTTATTTTTTAGTCTTCATATGGCTTTTTAACATGTTCTCAATTTTTTTTTAGTACAGAATTTACAAAGCTCAATCCTATTGGTTATGTACCCGTGCTGGTAGATGAAGACATTGTAGTTGCTGACTCTTTGGCGATCTTAATAGTGAAAAGACTTTTATTCTCGCTGTCCTTTAATGTGAATTTGACTCTAAAATGTTTTGAACTTCACCAAAAGGATTATTGTATATGCATTGTGTTGTACAGTATCTAGAAGAAAAGTATCCTCAACATCCACTGTTGCCTCGTGATCTTTAGAAAAGAGCAATTAATTACCAGGTAAATTGCAGTTGGTTTGATACTCTTCCAAAATTTGGTTTCTTTTTTAGTGGACTATATGTATCAGCAATTTGGCACCAGCTTGATAGTGTTAACAACTGGGTGTACAAATAAAGCAAGAATTTGTGTGCTTCTGCCTTCAAAATTGCTATTTGATGTTAGCTGGTCAACCATAGGTGTATATTTTCACTTATCACTTCTTATTTTATTATTGGTATGATTTTTATGATGATGCCTATAGGCAATTTACAACAGTATATTTGAGTTTTAATCAGGTGGTGAAGCTCTTTCCTTCTTTCTTACCTGCACGTTACCATTGCCACAATGACACTATAACTGATTCTTATTTCTCACTTGCTTTCTCCAGTTCCTAGCAAGCGCACTAAGTAAGCTCGACTCAACTTTGTGAAGGAGGCTCTTGAAACCCAAGAAGTGGGTGTTTTGTTAGGGGCATTGTTCTTCTTCTGCCATCGAGTTTTTGTTCGTTTTTTTCTATACGTCTGAAAAAACACAACTTTTTGAGGGTTGATTAATTTGTTCTAATGGTGTTTTTTTCAATTTCTATCTATTGCAAGGATTATGGAGGTGCCTTGATTATAGGCATTGTACAAAATGCAAAATAATGTCCATACATTACATAATCTTCATTTAAATATATTGTTATAGCCTTTAAAAATAAGTGTCATTATTATGGATTGGGTTTACTGAGTAATGAAACCACAGGTCCCTAAATTTAGTGAAAACTTTGTTTCCTCTATTCTTTTTACAGCTGTTCAAATGGAAGACCAAACATATGTACAAATGGAAGGAAGGCAACTATTAGTGTCTTCTATGCTTTGTGGATTATGTACTTATTAACTGATTTTGAGGGAAAGTTCTAGTTGGCCTGTTATGCATGTACTTACGTGTTTGCTTTTACAAAAATCAAATTTGCAGCTATTATATTGCCATCTCTTTGGCGGCTCCACGGGGACTTAGTTGAGCGGGAGATTATAAGCAAAATGAGACTGAAAAGAGACAATGAGCTTTCCAATATTGATTTGGAAAGGGAAGATGAATGTGGAATTTGCTTAGAACGGAATCTTGGGGCAAAAATTTTGTTGCATATTTAAATCTCAAATTTTATCTTTTAAAACATAAAAGGGTATAATAGTAAATTTATTATTATCTTTCTATTTCTTTTCTTTTCCAAACATGGTTGTTATCCTTTCATTTAGTTTCCTTTGTTAATCAACCAAACACTATTGAAGATTAAAATTATCATTCCCTTCCCTTTCCCTCGTAACTAATGTTATCCTCCTCTTTAAACCCACCCTACCAATTGGAAGAAAAAGTACTTAGACCAATTCACTCTCTCCCTTCCTTGGTGTAACACTATTAAATTAAAATAAGAAATAAAAATTATACCGACATTTATTAATTTATTAGAAGATAAACAGAAAGAAAGATATAGATATATAATAAATTTCACGAAACGTAGATTTTATCGTAAATGTCCAAACACGCCCTCGTCAAACGTGCCAACTATTCTCCATAACCGTTCTTATTCTCCGTGGCTCCAAAACGGACGAATCCAACGCGCTACATAGGCGCGTGAGTAATCGTTGCTCAACGCGCTTTAGAGAAATTTGCCCTAATCGCCTGCGAACTCTCTATACTTCTCTCTCTATATTTCTGCAACACCGATCCTCTATTTTAATTCGAATTCGATTATTTACGGTCGCTTGATTTGTCACCAATATCTCTTGTTGATCGTCAGATTTCACAATCTAGGTGAGTTGATTTTCAGTTTGATTGAATAAGTTGTAGATCTGTAATTCTTGTTTGATCCTCGTGTATATAATATTTATACAATATTTATTTTGATTTGAATCTTATGAAAATGAGATTTGATTTCTGCAGGTTAGGATGGAACCTATGGATATCGTTGGGAAGTCGAAAGAGGATGCTTCGCTTCCAAAAGGTTTGATACTGTTTTCTGTTTTTTTCCTATATATTCATATACATGTAAATATAAATATATATTTTTCGGTCAATTTGGTTTCTTTGTTGTTATTATTGTTCCTTTTTTGTTAGTTTTTTATTGCTGGTGATCCAATAGATGAATTGTATGCGCTTCTAGCTAATATTCGTTGTACAAGAAGAATATTAATAAATGAGAAAATGATTTATCTGAGAAAACTTCACATGAGATCACTTCGAGTAAAAGTAATTGATTTCTCATTTTCTAATTTTCTTATACAATCAACAACTTATTAACCCTTAAAAAATGATTTCCATTCACTAATTTGCATTTGCAACAAAAAAAAAAAAGAGAAGTTTTTTTAAAGGATAGATATATATACACACACACACACACACACACACACACATATATATATATATATGTATGTATGTACATTTGGTACACATAAATGATTCACAAATTTAATTTTGTAATACCATTCGTAAACCCTATTGATGCCAATTTCTATAAATTCATTATTGTGGTTGTTATTTTTATACAAAATATTGTGTTTCTGGATCAATTAGGGTGAGATCTTGACATAAATTATTTTGTGAGTTTGGTTTTAGCACCATCTGCATCCCATAAACTCGGATGGTAAGGTGAGAAGAATCCTTCAATATATTTGGACTAGCTGTGCAATATCTCTTCATGGCCTTGCTGGTGTAATACTTAGTCATAGTATTTATGAATTAATAGTTTGTGCCATTTTTATGACTTCTCGAGTTCAAGTGGGTTACTTCTGCAATTGACAAAGCCTATAATTTGGTACATTAAGCTGCTGTTGAGATGAATGATACCAAAAGCATGTAAGGGCGGAAGCATCAGTTGTCGATATAAGCCTGCAGGGGCATTACATTTTACGACCTGTGAAAACTTATAAATTCTATTATATAACCTAATAACGTTTTAATATCTAAGTTTGAGGACTAACAAATTTAATTGATACCATACTTCATTGTTTTTGACACTAATGTCATTTAAGTTGGCTCATTTGTTCTTATTTGTTTGCTTCATTAATGCAACTTATGATTTATATCCAGCAACTATGACTAAGATCATAAAGGAGATGTTGCCTCCAGATGTTCGTGTTGCAAGAGATGCTCAAGATCTTTTAATCGAGTGTTGTGTAGGTGAGGAGTTAATATTATAGAAACATTGTAGTTTTAATTCTGCTTCATCCTTTACTTAGCCAGCTCAGTTAATTGTCAATATCTTCTGGTTGTAAATTACCTCTATTTTATTTATTTATTTATTTATTTTTGTTTGATAAATCAATACATCATTGCTGCTATTGTCTTGGAAAGTTCTATGAACTCATTATACTTGTCTAAGATATTAGGTTAATGTTTAAGGTCATTGTTGTCTTTCTAGTGACATATGAGTTCTCTTTGACATTCTTCCCTCAAGCTGTTTGATATATATTAATATCCTGAATTTCCACAAAAATCATGGTTTGACACAGTAACTGAACCATTTTTTTTTTAAACGAAACGTCACTGCCATGGAACTTCCATATTATTGGTGGAAGGAGACTTATTTTTGAAACAAGTGTGTTGTCATGAGATGGAATTCAAATGTTTAATAAGGACAAAGATAGGCATGATGGGAGGCACTGTACTGAGGTTGATGGGAATTAAGGATGGTGAGTTTGACGTGAGATTGAAGAGTGAACCAGAGAGGGATACCCATAAGCTTTTATTTGAAATTTTTTTGCCCTCAAATCTTTGATTGAAAGAAGCTCATTGGGTGTGGGGATGGGGGGTTGTTAACAGAATCAAATAAGTTAGCATGCTAATTAAATCTACAAAACTAGATCTTTGCAATGATGATGCAGTAAGGAGCAGTTTTTTGGTTATTTGTATTTGAGAGACATGTAAACTGTTGGTCACAAGCTATCACAATTCACACTAACTTTCACATCCCATCTTTTGAGTACAAACATCTAAGTCTTTAAACATTAATAAATAACAAATTGAAAGTCTTTAGAGGTGTGATATTATATATATATATATATGTCATAAAAAATGTAACAAATTTTATTTTTTATTTTTTAATTTAAAAAAGTTGAGAAAAACTTATTGGGAGTGGGGGTAATTAACAGAATCATTTAAGTTAAACATACTAATTAAATCTACAAAACTGGATATTGGCAGTGATGATGCAGTAAGGAGCAAATTTTGGTTGTTTCTATCTGAGAGGCATGTAAAGTGTTGGAAACAATCTATCACAATTCATGTTAACATTTCACATTCCATCTTTGAATGCAGACATCCAAGTTTTGAACGCAGATGTCCAAGTTTTTGAACATTAGAAATTTCTAATAATAAATTATTAACTGAAAGTCTAGGAGGTGGATATGTGTATACATGAAAAATATATAACATTTTTCAGATCAATTTTGAACCTTAGGTGTAATTGTAAGAAGTTTACTAGTTGATGGCTAGAATGAGTAATTCAGAGAAGATGGAGGGTCTTTTACTAGTAACTCTGTAAAGGGAGGGATTGTAGTTTCATAGTTAGGTCTGTCTCCAATCTCCCAAGACATACTGAGCTTCTTACACAAGGAATGGAAATGAAGAAACTATGACCCTTTAATTTAAAGCATACCTTAAGTCATTTGAGCCTTTAAAGTTGCAAACCAATGCTTTTTTCTTAGTTTTCTGGTAAAACACTGGGCTGCTTGTGGATAGATACAGCTCAAGTCTTTGGTAACTTATCTAGCTCTTTTATATGATTCATATGAAATAAGCTCCACCTTGAGTTCCTAGATTGTTATCTGTATGTGCTGAACTTGAATAATATTACCCATGGCTCTGTTAGATCAGTTGGAGGCATTTTATGTGCTAAGTCTTGCGTCTCAGAAGCTTTTTAACCTTGTAGAGAATAGATAACTCTGCAAATGCTTCCTTGCTCTGGAAGAAGAGCTTTTGTCACCGTTTGCAATGTTCCCTCTTCCTTGAAAGTTCTCTCAATTTTTTGCAAATTACACCTTATCTTTTTCCATGTTATTTTGGTCTCATTGGTTCGTTCCAATGTCAAAGTGTCTCTCTGTAGTCCCTTTGTCGTGGTAAACCTTTATTTTTGGGTTGGAGAACGTTGGTGGCTAGATCACTGTAATGATTGTACAGTACAACTTTAAAAATGCTTCTGCGGTTGCTTTAATTTTTCCATTGTCTCTTTATTCTGCATTGTTTAGTGCTGGAAAGAAAAGGAAAAACAATTTTCTTCATATTACGGAAGCCTAGATATGCTTTAAAAGAGAAAAAAGATTTTAAGTTCTCTCCATGTGTAGATGTCACCATGTTTCCTTGAGCATGATGTTAACTCATGTTGGTGGGAGATTTGTTTAACCTAGAAGGGGTCAGTCAGCCGCTCTGCAGACACTGCTATGGGTTCCTCTTTATCCTGACATTAATAGTAGCAGAACTACATGATGTGGAAAATTCCAATTCTGATTACCTCCATCAGATTCATTTTGCCTTTTCTATAAACTATTTTGTGGTATTGGTAAATTCATAATTAATTTTATTCATAGGAGCCTGTAGAGCGATCCCTTTAATCTTATATTTTTATCAAGAATAAATGGACTGTTGGAGAGTTATATCTTGAAATGAAAGAGTCCATTGTCCAATGATTTTCATCCCCATGCAATTATTATCTGAGCATCACTTTGGTGAATATCAAGAAGATTCATGCAACAAGTTCTGTATATTCATGCTAACCTGATTCTTAGATATTGGAGGGCTTTTGTTAGCAATGCTTCTTCTTGTCATCGTCTCAGTATTCAATCTTGCCCTGTTTCTGATTTTTCATTTTTTATTTTTTTATTTTTTTCCTTTTTTAGTAGGTATGGTTAGGGATGCAACTTGGGTGGGCTGGGAGGTTGGAGGGTCAACCTAGCTCAACCCAAAGATGACCTGCTGAATCTCTCCTTGGGTTGGAGAGATCTAGCCCAAGTTTGACCTTGGTCGGGTTGGGCATCTATCAAAACCTGAATGCATTGATCTGTTTGGATATCTTCCCAAAAAAAATTTAAAAGCATTTTCACTTTTCAGTTTCTCACTTCAGTAAGCTCCCTGAAATTAGCTTCAAGATGACCGGCCACTAAATCCACTAAATAACATGCATATAACATGATATGCAACTAAATCCACAAAAATAACATGAATATAACTCCACTTAACAATATGCCTTAGCCGATGATGAGGTTTGGTACAGGCTCACAGGAGACTGTCGGAGGCTAGGATTTATACTTCGTAAATTTAGCTCTGATGAAACCGTGAAGTTGAACATGGCAACAAGAAGGGGTGATGAGAAGCCAGTGACAGAGAAAGGGCGATGAGGACGGCTAGGGCTACAGTTCTCTCCCTTTCTAGAAATTCTGATTTAGTGAAAGAGAGAAAGGTTTTATTTATGAAGGAGCTTGACCATTGGATCAAAATGAATGGCCATGATCATCTCTAATATTTTAATATGATAAAAAGTATTATTATATTATAAATTGGGTTTGAGTTACAAATCTCCCAACCCAATCCAGCTTGAAACTGGATTAGGGTTGGGTACCTGGCCCAACCCTAAAACATAAAACTCCTACCTAGGTCCGTCCTTAATTCGGCCTGGGCTGGGTTGGGTTGATTTGGCCTGACTAGCTTGTATGCCTAGGTATGATACACACTCACTATTACCGCAAAGGGGACTCGAACCCTCAACGTCCCATGTCAGAGGAGGAAGAGATGCTACTTTAGCTAAAGGCTCGGTAGTCCCCTCCCGATTTGCTTAGCCTAATTTTGGTGGGTGTTCATGAAGGACATAGACAGATGGGTTTTTGCTGAAAATCGAGCTTGGTGATTCTAATCAAGCTTGGGGTCCTCTTGTGGTTTTGCATAAAGCTGCCAAGCTTGGGTTTGATATTTTAAGTATAAAATGCAATAGTTCCAGTGTCATCCAGTGGATTAGAGACGGTTTTGAGGTACTTGGAAACTCTTTAACCATCCTAAGAAAGTTTATATTTCATCATTTGATTTTTTTTTTTTTTTTTTTCCAGTTAGGTTCTAGTTGGCTATTTCAGAAGCCAACCTTTTAACCTAGGGGATGTTTTGACTACTAAAAACTTCTCTGCTAACATAATACCAGTTTTGCTTTAAGTGCAACTTCCTCGCATTTTTTCCTGTTTCCTATGAATTTTATTTCTCATTCGTGCTCATACTTCTTTTTTGATGACTATTGGTTCTCATGGAATGACATGTTTATCTTTTCTGTAAGAAGCAGTCGCTCTATACTCTATTTTTGTATTTGATAGGTTATAGCTAACTAATTCTTCTAGTTGTAAAATTAACCTATTTTTCCATTCAAAGTGACTCAGAGGATTCAAATTATAACTCTTATGTTTAACAACAATTCAATCTATTAGCTTTTGGAACTATGGTCAATTGTTGTCGAACGGCCTTAAACCTTTCCGGTGGTAAATATTACTTCATTTTGATGTTGTATCCATTAGCTGATCCTTCCTGTGCTGTTGAAAATTGCACCCACTTGCTTATTCTTGCATTGGGGGGAAATAGGTCTACAACGGAAACATACCCAAATTTAAAATTCACTCAGTACTTAATTCAATTGTGCACTTTATATATCACTTGTTAAGATGATATACACCCTGATTCCAATTGATGAATTTTAAATGAATCTATTACCAATTTCAGACTTGATGTATTCCTATAAGATTGTGTTTGCCAGCTCATATAATAAGTAGATCGCAGTTTCTGTTTTCTTTATAAATGAATGATTTCTTTTCCTTTCTGCAATGCTTTTCAGAGTTTATAAACCTTATTTCGTCAGAGTCCAATGAAGTTTGTGGCAGACAAGAGAAGAGAACAATTGCACCAGAGCATGTACTCAAGGCTCTTGAGGTTTTTTATCCAATTATTCATTTTCCATTTTTAATTTTGGTTTTGTGTTATTTGCTTATCTATCCATATTGCAAGTTCTTATGATGTTATTCACATTTGTGTTCTATTACTGTTAGCATCATGTGTATGCAGGTATATATATATATATATATATATTTTTTTTTTTGTAGACCTGTCTTGAGGTTTGATTTGATGCGCTTGATTATCTAACTTATGGTAAACCATCTTATTGTGTTCCATCGCTCCCAATACTGCCACGCGGGGGTTGAGCACACCTAGATATAATGCTAAAATATTCATGAGCTGAGGTAGCCGGTGGGTTGAGTAGCATTTGTGAGGCATGCAATTGGAATGCAGTGCATTGTTAAGCTTCTGTGTTCGTAGTGGAGCTTCTAGGATCCAGTTCTGGAAACATGACTATATGATTATCCTCAAATAGTTGTAGTAGATCATAAGCTTCCTATATTCCTATCTCGATGGTGCTGGTAGTCTCCTCCCAGCTTTCTCAATTTTAAATCAAGAAAGCAATATTGATGTAGCAGACGTTCCAAATATTGCAAATATTCAAAAGCGGCCCTAAGAATTACAGCTCCTGAATATCAAATTAGTGCACACAATATTTATGTCATCTTCAAATTTTTCAGTCTCAATCCTTAACTTAAATGGGGAATGAACATTACCAAAATAATAAAAATAAGTAAAAATTAGTCCTAATTATCTATCTTCCCCCTTTCACCAAAAGCAAAGGCAAAGCACGTGCAGGTACAGCTCATGTGTGCCAATTATATCTTGTTCTCCATCATTTACTTGTCCCATTTTCTACCTTTCTATATTTGGGAGATTCAAGTCTGACCATTTGAATCTTTGTCTGTCCACTCTCAGTGAGCTCCTGAGCTCCACTTTTTTATTCCTAGAGAAACCAAATATGCATTTGTGTAATCATCTTTCTATATCCTTTGCTGCTGTAGGTTTATCATTAGTGACCGTCCTCATGTGGTGCCCCATATTTCTTGGTGGGGACTTTATCTGTGTCACCCACCAAACACCAGGACAAGTGATTCACGGCATTTAGATGAAGGGTTACACTGATTATTCAGTTGTAGAATGGAAACTAATGTGTGTGAAAGTGAACTAAATCTCAACCAGGGTTAGTGATTTTTATTGGTATTCTGGGAAGAAATGCATTGTAGATTTTCCTCCAGGCGTTTGCAACCAGCAAAGATTGTCAGCTTATCGTATATGTTGTTCTTGATCTGGATACCTAAATGAGAATTAGTTGATTCAATCTTGTGCATACCACCTTATGTTCCTTTTTTTTTTTTTTTTTTCTTTTTGAATGTTACTATCTGCTCCTGTAGCTGTCTTGATGGTAATAGCATGTTAAATACTCATTGTAACTCACTTATCAAAAAAAAAAAAAAAATACTCATTGTAACTCATAATTGTGATTCTGTCAGGTTCTTGGTTTTGGGGAATACATTGAAGAGGTCTATGCTGCATACGAACAACACAGGCTTGAAACAATGGTAATTATACGTTTCTAACATTCTTATCTACATTAAAATTGATTTTCCGATAGGATAGAACTGGCCCATGAGACTCACAACTGGACCCAATATCGGTCGTCGATTTGGTTGAACCACCTCTTATTTCACCAAAGTTCTTGTTAGACCAGTGCATAGGGGAATCAAGTAAACTGATGTTTGATTATCATCACAGTTTCCAAACCCTCAAATAGAGTACTTGTTCTTTTGGGAATAACCTCTCACAGGACTCCATAAAAGGTGGGAAGTGGAGCAATGTTGCCGAAATGACTGAGGAAGAAGCATTGGCCGAGCAGCAGAGGATGTTTGCAGAGGCAAGAGCAAGAATGAACGGTGTGGCAACAATCCCAAAACAATCGGACCCTGAGCCACGAATGGATGACCAGCTTTAGGACCCTTTTGTTCTCTTGAACCATAGGCAAGAATCATCGACTTCCATCTGTGTTTCTTCAGGATCTGCGCTTGTTCCGTCTTATTTATGTACATAAGCCCTTGCTAGATACATGGCGGCATCTCTAGGTTCGAATTAAATGTGCTCTATGAATATCTATTTATATTTATTGTGTAACTAGTTTGTTCCATTTGCCTCCATTTCAGTACAATGTTGCTTGCTTGTATAAAAAATCTAGGAAGATGTTATTTCCAGTTCAAAAGGGTGCATGCATCGCTGTTACCGGCCCTCCCTATAATTTTCAATCGGAACTTTGCAGAGTAGGCAGTTGGTAGAATTGCTGAATATGTTATTTAATTACTACTAATAATGGTTTCCAAGCTTGAACAATGTTTAATCCGAATAGACTACAATGTTTTAATTATGATTTGCAAATTTTGGTTCCATTACATGATTCATGTTCTCAATAGTAAGAAAATGTTTGGTATTTGGTGGGTTCTGCTAAACATAGAGTATCCCTTGTATGCCAGAAAACATAAGCTCCTGTAACTTCAATCCAAATCTTGGTTCGCCATATCGGTTGTTACGTGATCTATATTGGCCAGTTTGTATTGATTTTATTCGAGACAGTTACATTGAGATCGAGACCGTGACCGCGACCTGAACCATGATCCAAATAGGCTTATTAGGATATATATACCTGCTCCTGATTATTTTAAGGGGATTTATGCTAGCCGTGTTGCTAGCATTTTTCTTTCTATAAGAAAGACTTCCTTGCACATGTTATACCACGTCTTCGGTGTTATTTACCAATTATATTTCGTTACATAAGTAAACATGTATTTACTTTAGCTAGTCCTATTACTATGTATCCGTAAAAATTTCTTGCTTATATACTTATCAAAAAAAAAAAAAAAAAATTTCGTGCTTATATCATGTCATTAATATACCAAAGCATTAAAGCTACGGTGATGCATGAGAGTACTCCTACTCTTATAATTTGCCAATATCAAGTTCTAATGAGCAAATAAATCTCTTTTATGCAATTTTGGGACAAAACGAAAGAAAATATTCCCCCTGCCCCATAAAATTTGTCCACTTTAGAAAATGATTCGCAAAACTTTTTTCAAAGTAAACAAGTTAATTTTGTGAGTCTCGGTTGTCAAAGTGAACAAGTTTTATAGACAGAGGAAGTAATCAGGGATAGTAGCCGGGGGGCCAATTGCCTCCCTGAATTTTTAATTTTTTCCTAATATGCCATGCTATTTTTTTTTTTAATATATACCCCTAAAATATTACTAATGCCCCCCTGAAATTATTACAAAATTTTAACCTTGACCCCCTTCCCTACCTTGAAGTAATAAACAAGTCATAAAAATGAAACTAGAATCTGCAAAACACAAACAAATTGGAGATATATGTAGGTCTAAAAGTTGTGTTAGGCGCAAACTCTCTCTCTATATAATTTTATTTTTTATATGATATTAATTAAAAAGAAAAACACAAATGCTTCTAACTTTCTTTTTTTTCCCTGAATGGGATTTTTTTTTATATATATTATAAATCAACAATAAAGTACAATTACAACAAGAGATAAATCTCCATGACGAATCTTGGAATAGACATAATCCATTTCCAAAAGGCAACCTATCCTCACAAAAAATTGAAATATGCTCTACTAGGATTAATCAGGTGCAAAAACCAGTCCACTCATAAAGGTCTTCAACCACTGCTTCGGCTTCGGACAAACCATACTAAGAAGTCACACCAAACTTGACACAATTTGAACTTTAGAAGATACAAAAAATCACAACACATTTAATGGCCAAAAATAATGAACAAATCTTCTAGACCAAAGTTTAGGTATGTGATAACTTCCCAAACTATAGCCTGTGCAGCCTGCATACTCTGATCTCTCATCCCTTTATGTAGAACATTATTTGTGATAGACCATATTTTCCAAAACGTAACTGCAAACACACCACTTAAAATTCTGGACTTGATAGACTTAATAGCTGTCTTTTGACAAAACCAATCCACCACCTGATTCACATCTTTAAAACCTGGAAATTCAATATGCAGCAGATCAAACACATCCCGCCAAACAGCCGTGGCAAATTCACAAACACAGAACAGATGATCATTTGAATCATCTCCTTTATAGCAATTGTGACAAATAGATGTTAGCTGCATTCCTCTTCTCTGTAAATTCACAAACGAAAGATTTTTGTTATGCAGAATTATGATAGTACCCATGGTAATCCTTGGTCTACATTTATTCCAAACCAACACAGCCCATTTCTTTCTTTGACCTGCAGATCGACAAACATTCCATGCTCCTTTCAAACTAAATTGACCATGTTTCCATTTAATTTGGTCTGTTCCCTCATGGATAAATGCTTCTAACTTTCAAACATAATACACAAATGTACCTAGATTATTTATGCTTCTTTTAATTTTTAAGAAAAGATATTATTAAATTTATTCAAAAATAGAAGTGGCAAGAAGTTGTGTGATACACAAACTCCACTGCTTGGCTGATTCTCTTAATACGTTTATTTTTATGTTTATTTTAAATAACTAATAGTTTTTTAACTTTATATTATTTTATAATTGATAAATTCTTAAGAATATTATTTGAATTAAATATTAAGGATATGTGCCACATTTCCTATTAGGAGCTATTGTATCATAGCATTTGTTTTTACATTCTATTTTTGTTGGTATTAATACTATTATGTTCATTATTGTTATAAAATATTTTGCCTTCTTCTAGTATGGTGATTAACAAATTGCTTCAATATATTATATTTTACAAGTAGTGTATATAAATTATATTTATGTTTTTCTACCGGTGTATTAAAATCCATCAAACCAAATTGACCATAAGACAATTCGTTGAGTTTTTTTTTAAACAATTAGTTGAGTTAGACAACTCAATTGAATAGATTTAAAAAAAGAAAAAGAAAAAAAAAGGAACTCCTTAAAGGTGAACTCAAGTTAAAGTCTGGAACTATTACTTGATTGATGAAGAATAAGGATGACAAATTGATAGAAAGTTAGAATTTAAAAAGTTTGTTAAATTCAAATTTCAGTCTTTTTAAAATATAAAACGTAATATTACAAGTGGAAGCATATGTGAATTAAATATTCCTTCCTCGTAATAATTTTTTTTTTACGTATTATGCCAGTACAATTGATCGGCTGAGGGTGTTGTGTAATACCCCTAGTTTTCAAAAGGATGAAAAAGGGAATTTAATTTTGTTTTTATAGCATTTTGATTTAATTATGTGACTTATGTGGTTTAATTGCTTAGTTGATTTAGTGTGAATTTATTTTAAATTAATTGGTTAATTATTATTATGTGTTTGTTTTATTTAATTGGTTAATTAAAATTATTTGTTGGTTGGTTTTATTTAATTGTTTAATTGTGATTAAATTTATTTCTTTGATTTATTGGTTTTAATTGACGTGTCTTTGGTAGATTATATTTGGTAGCTTTTATAAGTTGTTTGTGTCATAGGGTTTTATTGATTTTGTATAATTAGGTCGCCGACTTATATTAAGGTTTAATTAAAGCCTATAGAAATACGGATACAATAAGACTTAAGATTGGGATGCCTATATATATATCCTGATACGTCTGCTAGGGTTGGGAAAAACTCTATTCACGTAATAAGGTTTTGAGAGGAAACCAAAGAGAGGTCTTGAGAGGAAAACTAGAGAGAAGCTTAAGGGGAAACAGAGAGGGTTTTCATGATAGCTTGTGAGGCTAACGAATAATGAAGGGGTTGGTTCTGGATAGAATCAAGAAGTCACAGAGGAGGGGAACAATGGTCGGAGGAGGATAACAGTGTTCGGGTTGCCAGAATTTAGAGACCCGGCGTTGAAAGGTTTCAAACCGAAGCCTAAAGGCAAGTTTCATTCTATTTCCTTCCTGTAAACTTGTGTTCTGTGCATTCTCTATAGTCTCCAGGAATCTAATTTAATTATTAAAACGGATGTTTATGCATGATAGAGTCTCTGTACAATTTTAAACCCCTATTCGCTTTTGAAACAATGAATTGTTGTGTTTTTGTTTTAAATCTTTGTCATAAATTTCACAAGAGAATTTGAGGAGTTCTGGGATTGAATGAACTTGAATTGAACCCTAGGATTGTAAGAAAAATTCTGGAACGGAGGGTTGAACTTCGCCGGTCGTGAAGAAGACAAACGGAGAAAACATAAATTGTTGCGTTCATGGTTTAAGCTTTTGCTAAGTAATTCATGCTGGAATTAAAGAAGTTTCTAGGCTTGTTAGGACTTAATTTGAACCTTAAAAATCTTTAACAAAGTTGGGGCAGAAGATTGAGACTTGGCCGGACGCGAAGAAAGCAACACAAATGAAGCAGAGAAGGAAAAACAAAGGCTGGAGAAGTGGAGGCGGCTCCACCCTTCAATGGAGGCGTATCCATTGAAGTGGAGCCGGCTCCACAAAGTGTTGAAGCAGCTCAACCTAAAATTGGAGCCGGCTCAACCTAAAATTGGAGGCGGCTCCAATTTTTGTAAGTGCCTAGTCGTGGATTTTTTGTGATTTTTGTTACTTCAGGAGCTAAAAGGCAATGCTGAACTTTGATGAGGGTTCTTAAATGATGTTTATAACACATTAAAGAGCTAGGGTTGTTGGTGTAGTCTATGGGAATGGACATCATGAAATATAGAAAAAATAATATTCGTGCTATCAAAGAAGGAGGAAGATTTAATTGCTAGTTGTTTTAGCAAATTAAATAGACTGAATTGAAAGGTAATTTTGGGATTTTATATCAATGATTTATATAACATTATTAAGTCCCAGGAATGTTGGTTTCTACTATAGTTATAGACATCATGAAATTTAGATACTAAATTATATGCTGTCAGGAGTAGTGGAAGTTGTAATTGCTAGTCTCGCTTTAGAAAACTAAATGAACTAGCATGGAGGTGGTTTTGGCATTCAAATAAAATGTGTTCAGTTTATACTTCTGTGTCTCAGTATATTATACTCTAGATTTATATTTGAGGATTAATAGACTTCGTGAAATTTTGAATAATAATTTGCATGTCGTCACGGAATATGGAAGGGTTAATGCTAACGGCTGTTTTAGCAAAGTAAACGGACTAATAGGACTGTGGTTATAAAATCTGAGTAGGTGTGCTCAGTTTTTATGTCTGAGTATCATTAGATCATACTCCGGACTTATAGTTGGGGATTAAATAGTCGCCATGAGAATTAAATATTAATTTGCATGCCGACAAGGATTGAGGAGGATTTAAATGCTAGTCTTCGATTTAATAATGTAAATGAACTAGTATGGATGTATTGGTTGGGAATTCTAGTATAATATGCAGTTTATAATTCTGATATTCATTATATTAGGTTATGGATGATAATTGTTGAACTGTCGTAATTTCTGTTCTGTCAATTATATGGGAATGGATGGCTTAAATTGTTTATCAGTACTTTAACAATTTAAAAGGAGGATCTATGATTATAATCTTAAACTGGATGCATGATAGGATCTTATCAATATCTGATTTCTATTATGTTGGTTTCTGGATTTACTTGATGTTCATTTGGAGTGTGCATCATTCTTGGATCATATGCATTATATCTACCGGTATGGGACGGTGACATATCAGGGATGGATTAGATCAAAAAGCTAAGTCCTACCCCTTCATACATACGGAATGGATTAACTAAAACAGTTAAGTCCTATATGGATGCATATCCTGTCAACTAAAACAGTTGAACGACATAACGGATGGTTGTTTTATCTTTCTGCATTAGGAAGGAATTTATATATATACTTATGGTACCGTGATACGAGCTTGAGTCTTCTGATCACGGTTAGGGTGCGTATATCGCCTATGATTGATAACTAGACCTGATGACGTTTCCCTGGTTGTTTTACTCGAGTTGAGACAGATTATGTGGGCTGGTGAACGTCCTATAGTGTGTACTTATATCTATATGGACTACTTTAGCTATTGTTGAGCTATCTAGGATGTATCTGCGTATCGGGTTTATGTATGGATTGTAGTAGTATGGAACTTGCATGTGGGCCTGACCCACCCTTATTTTTCAGGTGTTTGACAGTACCAGGTTTAGAGCTTGTTCGTGGGGATGCAGATACAGTCACTCACTCTTCCGACTAAATAGGATTTTCTTTCTGATTTTAGTTTTGGATTTTAATTCTGTAAAGTTTTATCATTTGGGATTATTAGGGGTCCATTAGTTGGATTCTCGAGTTGTACGGAATTAAAGGTTTAAATTTTATTAAACTTTTATTTGGAGGTTTTCGTATTTAGATTTCTACTCAGCTTATTATTTATTTTCTTTATTTCATTTTGTATTCCTGCTTGTTTACATACTGATTGTCTGATATCCCTCTGTTCTGTGCTCGAACTTGATCACCCGTGGCTCTAGAATTGATGGGTATCACAGTTGGTATCAGAGTACTCCAGGTTCTAGTGTCCTTAGGAGTGTCTTTCGTCCGAAGTCTTCCGCGTTGCGTCTCTTAAAAACTTAGAGCTATGTTAGGATTCGTTGTACTCTTTTATGGTTCGTTAGGAGGAGCAGATGTCAATTATGTTTCATAATTATGGAATGGTTGACACTAGAAGAAGGATGGGGTCCGCGTCGACAGCGAATCAGACCCGACAGAGTAGAGGAGTGCGTTATCGAAATCTCTATCAGAAGTAGAACTTGGGATCGAAGGTTTAGTTCTAATTGGCACTACTTTTAGAAGTATAAGCCATGGAAGAATTTAGGAGTGTGTTTTAGGTCACCGTATAAAGGGACCAACACGATTTCAGTTGTTCTCCTAAAGGAAACAACCGAGGAATGGGAGTCCGAAGAGGATTCTAGTGGAGGAGTTTTCAACATACCCAAGAAAGAGGGTATTGAATTTTGATAATCAGGGATCGCGTATTGATCACTCGTGTTCACTAACAGAAAAGGGACTGATGTTGGTGGCGTTGGTAGGGATCGACCTACATATAGTTAACCTTTTGTATTACCTTTAAACGAGGTAGATAAAGGAACTCTTCAGGGGTTCAGGAATTGGATGGAGTTCTTCTCAGAATGAGGCAATGATTTTATATCACGTTCCGGGGAGTATGGGAATTAGGTTGTGAGGGTCTAATTGGTTCCCTTAAAGCTACATTAGACATTTTGCATTCCGCGTATAAGGAGGGTGAAGGTTAAGCCTTTGGAATTTGCTGAGGCAAATGGATGTTGTTTTGAGTTATGGTTTGTGCTTACGTTTTGAGGTTGGGTGATTACCTCCGAAACTGGGAAAAAAAAAAATGATTGTGAACCAATCAAGTAAAGTTGATTTGTAAAAGAGATTTTCTTTACTAGGAGGAACGATGTTTACATAGGATTCTATTGTGTATTATTGTGTTTTATTGTGTGTGCATTACATGTTTCATTCTCATTAATTATTCAGGATTGGGATACGGTTTAGTTAGGGATACAAGAGTGAAGCAACTAACTACCATTTTTGAGGAATAACGTTCATTACGCTAGAATTTTTGGCGTGTGGTCATAGGATTTGGTAAGTATAGCTACCCTTAGCCAATATAATGAACCTGGACATGCGTAGCTATAGTACATTTTCAGGATAGGATAGGTAAACTGGCAGTTCGAGTCAAATGATATAGACTAATTGGATAGACTGTAACGTCACGAGGGTTTATCAGAGGAACTGACTTGGCTTAATATCGTCTCGAAAATTTATAAAAGAGGTGGTCCCAAGTCAGCAGGAAGATTTTATACTGGTTTAAGTACTTGTAGGAATGACACCGACTGAGGAAAGTAAATTAACTATTCATCAGTCTATCCTTAATCAAAAACTTGGCTCCTAAGGGTGTGTCGTTAGGAGGAGTTGCCGGAGTTGCATATTGAGGAGAAAATAAAATCACTTCATTTGCACGAATAATATGGATTTTTTTTTTTATATAAGGTCACAACTCGCAACAAATAGTTGTTGCTCAGAAATTGTTGCCTATTTAGAGGATGAAAGGATTTCCAGATGCGGTTGCAGTTAAACAGGATGTCTAATAGACACTTACTTGTGTTAGACAAGTAAGATGTCAAAGACTTGAAGATGAGACTGAACATCTAATTATGGAAGCTGGTGTTACCAGACTAACAATACTTTCATTTGACAAATTGGAAGGAGGATGTAAGGACTGAGGTTTACAACTCTTAGTTCTTTAATTGGTCTCGGAGGAAACATGATGCTTCGCAAAAGGAAGCAGATGTTTGGGAGGCAGGTAGGAGGAGGGACGTAATGATTTGCCTCAAAGTCTGATATCTAGTAGGTAATCTAGATGGATCGTCAAAGATCATTGGATCCTTGTAGTCACTTCTCATGCTAGAGCGAGACTAACAGAGTAGTTTCCAGGGATCTAGAGGAGAGATTGCTGAGTTTACACAAAGGTGAGGATCCTGATCGGAATATTGGTTGACTGATACAATTAAATCAGTTTCATTTTGTCTATTTCGGAACTGGTAAGATATCAGTTCCTATTACTAGCACGGATTACGAGATGGCTTAAATGTATAACTGTGGTGACTCACACTTTGCATTCAGTTTCGTCTGGTGGAAGTAATAGGGAGGAGGATGATTTTATTCACCGATATGGTAATTAAACTCTCGGTGGTTGTTACGCAATCTGTTGTGCTTTAACATGTGTAAATAATCGCACTTGCTATTACTAGGGGAATGGAGATAGTTAACTTAAAATATTGGAGCTGATCCCACAAGAAGTAGTACCTTACTTGGATGAGTTTAGGGTACTGAAGGAGGATTGGTAGTTGTCGTTCTGATTCTAGGAAGGTCGGAGTGACTGCGGTGTAATATTTATAAATTTTACAGTGCAGTCAAATGGATAGGAGTTACAGTACGACTTATTATGTTCGTCTTGGTGAGCCGGTACGGATAAATACATGTATATCACAGTCTCCAAGTGTCACTCGTTAACAAGGTGGAAATTTGATACTTGGATATCATTGGAGGTTTTAGCCACTCCCTATCTCAACAGGGAAGTAAGACTCATCAGGAGGTGGATGGTTGGTAGACAGTACCGCCATTGGTTGGAATTTTAATTCCATATGGATTAAGAGTCGTGGATCAAGCAAGTTCGATTGTGGACATTATTGTTAGTCGGGTTTGTTTTGATGTGTTGTGTCAGTTTTACATTGCATTGATAATGGAGTTGTAGTATGTGGTTATCTCTTATAAGAGTTAGACACTGCTATGTTAACGGAGTTTTTGAAGGTGTGGGAGCAATAATTATGCTTCGCATCTCTAGACAGGAAATCGGATTATGGTAAAACATTGTCCTTTGGAGGAAGGTCAGGTTCACGTATCGCACTGACTCTTCACGGATTTTGGTTATTGGTTTAGGCAGTAGCCTATTGTTTAGCGTTACCAACTTGTTAAGTGCTGAATGCATAGGAATTCTATGTGTTTGTTCTATGGAACTGGAAGGAATAGGGATTGTTACCCTTCGCAAAATATGAGTCTGATTGGATCGTTGATAGATACAACCTAGGAGTTATACATTTATGCTATATTTCTTTTACGTGGAAACTTAGTATATTGTTGGTTATGTTGGGAATTTGGTATAGATTACCTAAAAGGGGCTATACCACACGAAAACGGAAATAAATTTTAAAACGACAATAATTCAGAATTTCGTGAATTCTGAGGACAGAATTCCTTTTGTTAAGGGGGAAGAATATAATACCCCTAATTTTCAAAAGGATAAAAAAGAGAATTTAATTTTGTTTTTATAACATTTTGATTTAATTATGTGACTTTTGTGGTTTAATTGCTTAGTTGATTTAATGTGAATTTATTTTAAATTAATTGGTTAATTATTATTATGTGTTTATTTTATTTTATTGGTTAATTAAAATTATTTGTTGGTTGGTTTTATTTAATTGTTTAATTGTGATTAAATTTATTTCTTTGATTTATTGGTTTTAATTGACGTGTCTTTGGTAGATTATATTTGGTAGCTTTTATAAGTTGTTTGTGTCGTAGGGTTTTATTGATTTTGTATAATTAGGTCGCTGACTTATATTAGGGAATAATTAAAGCCTATAGAGATACGGATACAATCAGACTTAAGATTGGGATGCCTATATATATATCTTGATACGTCTGCTAGGGTTGGGAAGAACTCTATTCACGTAATAAGGTTTTGAGAGGAAACCAAAGAGAGGTCTTGAGAGGAAAACTAGAGAGAAGCTTAAGGGGAAACAGAGAGGGTTTTCATGATAGCTTGTGAGGCTAACGAATAATGAAGGGGTTGGTTCTGGATAGAATCAAGAAGTCACAGAGGAGGGGAACAATGGTCAGAAGAGGATAACAGTGTTGGGGTTGCCGGAATTTAGAGACCCGGCGTTGAAAGGTTTCAAATCGAAGCCTAAAGGCAAGTTTCATTCTATCTCCTTCCTGTAAACTTGTGTTCTGTGCATTCTCTATAGTCTCCAGGAATCTAATTTAATTATTAAAATGGATGTTTATGCGTGATAGAGTCTCTGTACAATTTTAAACCCCTGTTCGCTTTTAAAACTATGAACTGTTGTTTTTTTGTTTTAAATCTTTGTCATAAATTTCACAAGAGAATTTGAGGAGTTCTGGGATTGAATGAACTTGAATTGAACCCTAGGAATATAAGAAAAATTCTGGAACGGAGGGTTGAACTTCGCCGGTAGTGAAGAAGACAAACGGAGAAAACATAAATTGTTGCGTTAATGGTTTAAGCTTTTGCTACGTAATTCATGCTGGAATTAAAGACGTTTCTAGGCTTGTTAGGACTTAATTTGAACCTTAAAAATCTTTAACAAAGTTGGGGCAGAGGATTGAGACTTGGCCGGATGCGAAGAAAGCAACACAGAGGAAGCAGAGAAGGAAAAACGAAGGCTAGAGAAGTGGAGGTGGCTCCATCCTTCAATGGAGGCGGCTCCATTGAAGTGGAGCCGGCTCCACAAAGTGTTGAGGTGGCTCAACCTAAAATTGGTGCCGGCTCAAACTAAAATTGGAAGCGGCTCCAATTTTTGTAAATGCCCAGTATGTGGATTTTTTGTGATTTTTGTTACTTCAGGGACTAAAAGGCAATGCTGAACTTTGATAAGGGTTCTTAAAAGATGTTTATAACACATTAAAGACCTAGGGTTGTTGGTGTAGGCTATGGGAATAGATATCATGAAATATAAAAAAAATAATATTCGTGCTGTCAAAGAAGGAGGAAGATTTAATTGCTAGTTGTTTTAGCAAATTAAATAGACTGAATTGAAAGGTAATTTTGGGATTTTATATCAATGATTTATATAAAATTATTAAGTCCCAGGAATGTTGGTTTCTACTATAGTTATAGACATCATGAAATTTAGATACTAAATTATATGCTGTCAGGAGTAGTGGAAGTTGTAATTGCTAGTCTCGCTTTAGAAAACTAAATGGACTACCATGGAGGTGGTTTTGGCATTCAAATAAAATGTGTTCAGTTTATACTTCTGTGTCTCAATATATTATGCTTTGGATTTATATTTGAGGATTAATAGACTTCGTGAAATTTTGAATAATAATTTGCATGTCGTCACGAAATATAGAAGGGTTAATGCTAGCGGCTGTTTTAGCAAAGTAAACGGACTAATAGGAGTGTGGTTATAAAATCTGAGTGGGTGTGCTCAGTTTTTATATCTGAGTATCATTGGATCATACTCCGGACTTATAGTTGGGGATTAAATAGTCGCCATGAGAATTAAATATTAATTTGCATGCCGACAAGGATTGAGGAGGATTTAAATGCTAGTCTTCGTTTTAATAATGTAAATGAACTAGTATGGATGTATTGGTTGGGAATTCTAGTATAATATGCAGTTTATAATTCTGATATTCATTATATTAGGTTATGGATGATAATTGCTGAACTGTCATAATTTCTGTTCTGTCAATTATATGGGAATGGATGGCTTAAATTGTTTATCAGTACTTTAACAATTTAAAAGGAGGATCTATGATTATAATCATATACTGGATGCATGATAGGATCTTATCAATATCTGATTTCTATTATGTTGGTTTCTGGATTTACTTGATGTTCATTTGGAATGTGCATCATTCTTGGATCATATGCATTATATGTACCGGTATGGGACGGTGACATATCAGGGATGGATTAGATCAAAAAGCTAAGTCCTACCCCTTTATACATACAGAATGGATTAGCTAAAACAGTTAACTCCTACATGGATTCATGTCCTGTCAAATAAAATAGTTGAACGACATAACGGATGGTTGTTTTATCTTTCTGCATTAGGAAGGAATTTATATATATACTTATGGTACCGTGATACGAGCTTGAGTCTCCTGATTACGGTTAGGGTGCGTATATCGCCTAAGATTGATAACTAGACCTGATGACGTTTCCCGGGTTGTTCTACTCAGGTTGAGACGGATTATGTGGGCTGGTGAACGTCCTATAGTGTGTACTTATATCTATATGGACTACTTTAGCTATTGTTGAGCTATCTAGGATGTATCTGCGTATCGGGTTTATGTATGGATTGTAGTACTATAGAACTTGCATGTGGGCCTAACCCCCTTATTTTTCAGGTGTTTGACAGTACAAGGTTTAGAGCTTGTTCGTGGAGATGCAGATACAGTCACTCATTCTTCCGACTAAATAAGATTTTTTTTCTGATTTTAGTTTTGGATTTTAATTCTGTAAAGTTTTATCATTTAGGATTATTAGGGGTCCACTAGTTGGATTCCCGAGTTGTGCAGAATTAATGGTTTAAATTTTATTAAACTTTTATTTGGAGGTTTTCGTATTTAGATTTCTACTCAGCTTATTATTTATTTTCTTTATTTCATTTTGTATTCCTGCTTGTTTACATATTGATTGTCTGATATCCCTCGGTTCTGTGCTCGGACTTTATCACCCATGGCTCTAGAATCGAGGGGTATCACACGTTGCAATGGCAGTGTTTAGAACAACGGCCTCATTTATGGCCTAGTTGTTGGGTTCTTATAGGGAATTTTAATGATATTCTCCATGTCTTGGAAAAGTGTGGAGGGCGGGTTAAACAGGGTTGGCAGCTTAAGTCTTTCCGATCTTTGTTGGAACGGTGTAATTTATTGGTTCTTGGTTATGTTATACATGGTCTAATCAGCGAGATGAGTAGGCACATATTAAAGAGAGACTGTACTGGGCAATAACGACAAAAGATTGGTTCTTTTCCTTCCCTAAAGCTAAATTATCACACCTACCAGTATTGGGCTTTGATCATTATGCCTTATTTTTAGAACTTCAACTTGTGTTTCAACCGTAGAAAAGACAGTTTCATTTTAATGCCCGTTGGACATTGAATGATGAATGTGTTCCAATTATTGATGTTGCTTGGTCTACTCCGGTTCGTGGCTCTTGTCAATTTCGGTGGGCTCAAAAATTACGTCAATGCAAAGCTGATCTCATACATTAAGCTAAAGTTAAAAAGTCAAATTCACGAATTCAAATTGATAGAGTGGAACGACGTCTGCGGCAACTTCAAGCTCGAATTTCTAATTATCAGCATACCGAGGTTGTTTAGGTTGAAAAACTTTTAAGTTCTTGTTGGTTGGCGGAAGAGATTTTTTGGAAACAGAAATCTCGTGTTCAATGGTTGTAAGACAGGGATCGGAATACAAAATTTTTCCATGCAACTACTAGAAGGAGAAGAGCCCAGAATATGATCTCGGTTGTTTATAATGCCAAGAACAAGTGGGTTGCTGAGGAGGAGCTGGTTCATGAGGTCTTCCCGAGCTATTTTCATAATTTATTTCAATCTCAACACCCTCCAAATATTAATCAATTCTTGCGTCATGTTCCTGGTCGAATTTTTGAGGAGACGAACTCGATTTTTCTTGCGGCCCCATCCGAATTAGAAGTGAAGCAGGCTGTGTTCCTATGGCCCCAATGAAAGCCTCAAGACCTGATGGAATGACGCCGTTTTTTTATCAACACTATTGGGAGGTAATTAAAATTGATATTGTTCATGCTATATCTAGTTTTTTTTAATCTGAGAATTTGTTATCAAGTTTTAACCATACTAACATTATGTTGATTCCAAAAATTCAGTCTCCTACTCTTGTATTCCACTATAGGCCTATCTCGTTGTGTAACGTTTCTTATCGAATCATTGCTAAGGTTATGACTAACAGATTGAAAAGGACTATTAGATCCCTTAGCAATGAGTCCCAAAGTGCTTTTGTTGCAGGCAGACATATCATAGATAATATTCTCATTGCTCATGAGATCCTGCATTATTTCAAAAATAAGCGAAAAGGGTGGAAAGCTTTTTTGGCGCTGAAACTCGACATGAGTAAAGCTTATGACAGGGTAGAATGGGAGTTTTTGTTTCAAATGTTGCAGTGGTTAGGGATGAATTCTCATTGGATTAAGATTAGGGGTGGCAATATTTGACACGACACCGCTAACACGACACGAGATAAGCGGGTTTGAGTTGGGGCTAATCGTGTTCGTGTTATAATCGTGTCGAGACGGATTGACCTGCTAACTAAACATGTCGTGTTCGTGTTTGACCCTATAAACACGATTATGACACGATTAACCCGATTAACTAAACATGTCAGACAAACGTGTCGTGTTCATGTCAAAAATGACCTATTTAGCAAAACGTGTAGAATAAATATGTTGTATTCGTGTCAAAAATGACTTAAACGTGTCTTTTCGTGTCATGTCAAGTCTTGACCTATTTATTAAACAGGTTATGCGTGTCGTGTCGTGTTACACGTATAATAATCGTGTTGTGTTCGTGTCAAGGGTCTTAGACACGATTAATAATCGTGTCCGTGTCGTAATCGTGTCGACACGAACACGACACGTCAACACGAATTGCCACCCCTAATTAAGATGATTTTGGCTTGTGTCTTTACAGTTTCCTACTCCCTGAAAATTAATAGGAATTCTATTGGCTTTTTTCAGCCCACTCGGGGATTGCGCCAGGGCGACCCACTCTCCTCGTACCTTTTTATTATTTGTGTTGAAGTTCTCTCTCTGGCTTTTCTTCGAGCTCAGCAAGCACGGTTGTTGTCAAGCGTAAAAATTTGCCGGATGGCTCCTTCAGTTTCTTATCTTTTCTTTGGGAACGATTCTATTATTTTTTGTGCGACAGTGGAATCTGAAGTCCGATTATTGAAAAGAATTTTGTATGATTACGAGAAGGTGTCTGGGAAACAAGTGAATTTTGCAAAATCGTCTATATTTTTCTCAAAGAACACTCCATTTTATAGGCGCCGTTTTCTTAGCCAATACTTTGGCTTGCAAGTGGAAGGATTGCATGGTCAGTATTTAGCTGTGCCAACTATAGTAGGTTAGTCAAAATGAGATGTTTTCCAGTTCTTGTTATCCAAGTTGCAAGAGCGGTTATCTTCATGGAAAGCCAAAATGTTGTCGACTGGTGGGAAAGAGATATTGATTAAAGCTGTATTGAGTTCCTTGCCTACGTATGTGATGTCTTCTTTTAAGATTCCTCGTACGTTGTGTCTTGAGTTAATGCAACATATTCGATCTTTCTGGTGGTGTAGTAAAGAAAAATCTCGTTCCATTAATTTAGGGTTGCAAACGAGTCGAGCCGTTCGCGACCTACTCGGGCTCGGCTCGTTAATTACTCGGCTCGAGCTCAGTTCATTTATAAGTGAACCGAGCTCAAGCCAAATTATGAGGCTCGATTCATAAACGAGTCGAGCCTGAACATCAATAGGTTTAACTCGTTTGTTCATGAACCGTTCATGAACTGAGCTCGATAAGGCGTTCGCGAACATACTCGACTATAATATATATATACATACCCAATTATAATATAGACAAAAATTAGGGTTATATTGTAATTATATGTAGCACATTTATATATAGATATGTATTTATGTTGGGGTCCAATTGTAATTATATATAGAGTTTGTGGTTATTATGCAAATACGTCTTTCTTGTCTTTGTATATAAACACTTTTTATGTTTAGGGTTGATGGAATAATAAGCCATACGCCTCCATCTGTTCTCTCTCTCCATCGTTGACCATCAACAGAGCCGATCCCCAACCATTAAAAAAGAAAAAAAAAAATTATGTTCTCTCTGTTCTCTTCTCTCTCTCCGTCTCTTGTCTCTCTCCATTAGAAAATTTTATATTCCTTAATTTATTATTTTACATCAAAAAAGAGTCTACAAAGTGATGCCACCCCAAATCATAGCCCCGAGACAGCCATTGCTGATGGGAATAGCATTGGTCTGGTGCTTCGCTGGTTCATTGAACCTAACCTTGAGAGGCTTCGAAGGCTCTAAGTACTTTTTCTGTGCCGATCCCCAACCATCGACGAAGAAGTGCCTGCAAATCTATTTCTCTCTCAAACTTTTTTTTTTTTTGTTCCATCCGTTAGAACTTCTATGCGAAGTACAACCAGCAAAATAAATAAATAAATAAATGAGCTATCGGCTCGAAACTTGTTAAACATAGCCGAGCCAAGCTCGAACTGAATTTTTTAGACTCAACTCGAGCTCGAGCACCCTTCTTACCTGACCGAGCCGAGCTCGAGCACACCATTACTCTGCTCGTTTACAGCTCTACATTCATTGGATTCACTAGGATTCTTTATGTAGGAGCAAAAAAAGGGGGGGGAGGGGGTCTCAGGTTTCGGGATCTTAAGGCGTTTAATATAGTGCTCCTGGCGAAGCATGTGTGGAATTTTGAAGTGCGCCAGAAAGGTTTGGCCTTTGCCTTGCTTAAGGCCAAATATTTCCCTTCGAGTTCATTCTTAAAAGCCCCGCTAGGTTCCAATTCGTCTTGGGGATGGCATAGTATTTGGTCAACCCAGCCCCTTCTGAGTCGAGGTTTGAGATGGGTGGTTGGAAATGGTAAATCAATTCATATTTGGGATGACCATTGGGTTCAAGCGCTTCCCTTCAAGCTTCCGCCTCCACGGTTTGAGGTTTCTTTCCATTTTGTTGTGGATTTGATTAATCCACATACTATGACTAATAATGTAGATGTTTTGCATTAATTTTTTTCTCAGTCTGAAGTTTAGGAAATTTTATGGCTGCATGTTAGCCATTGGGATAAACCGGATATTCCTATTTAGGCGCCTGAGAGGATGGGTAAATTTTTTGTTTGATCTGCATATTATCTTGCTTTGTTGTTGCCTGATTCTTTGGTTGCCCAACCGGTGAGTTTCTCTTGGTAATTGGTATAGCGTTGTAACACTCTATCTAATATTTAGCACTTCTTGTGGTGATGTTGTCATAATGCGTTGCCTACTGGATAGTCTTTGTTGGTTAAGGGATGTGTGGACTCTCCCTTATGCCCTCGGTGTATGTTGGAGGAAGAATCGATTGTGCATCTTTTGTTTACTCACCCGCGTTCTGTTCAGGTATGGAAGTTGTCTCCACTTTGATTTGACTTTTCGACTTCTTCCACTCTTTTTTGGATGGTTGGCCTTTTTTGGTGTTTCGGGTTGTATCTTCGTCGGATCAATCGGCTGTTCTTGGTTTGATTTCATTTTGTGCATGGGGTATTTGGAAAGCCTGAAATCACGTTATGGAGGCCAGGGATGGTAGTTGAAAAAGCTGTAGCGAGCTTTTGGGAATTTGAGGAGGCTAAGTTCCAACGTAAACAATTGGCTAAGGCTATTTTTTCATCTTCTCCGGTGTGTTGGGTTCCTCCTAACTAAGGGTTGATTAAATGTAATTTTGATGCTAGTTTTTCTTAGGAGTTGTCCCGTGGAAGTGGGGGTGCTGTGTTTCGCGATTTTTAAGGATCTATTCTTCATGTAGTAGTGTTTCGGCCTTTCGCTGCTTCGTCGGCAATGATGGTTGAAGCGCTTGCTTATCAACGTGCTATCTTTTGGGCCTCCTTTTTTGGTTATCAATGTGTTTGTTTTGAATCTGATGCTAAGGTTATTGTTGATGCGGTGGCAGATGCCTCAGTTTGTCCGACGACGATTGTGACTATTTGTTTTGATATTCAAGTGGAGCAGTGGCCTATTTGCATCATGTTTGACGCTCCAGTGGCTTATGCTATTGCAATTTTATTGCGGGCCTGTTCGGATGTTGATCGGGTGTTGTCTCCTATCCCATCCCGAATTGTTGATCTTGCTCGGCTTGATACCATGGCTTTTGTTCCTTAATTTGGTCGGTTGGTGTGGGGGGTGGGTTGTGTTTTTTTTCTTTTCTTTTCTTTGTGTCCTCTTTGTTTCTTCCATCAGGGAGGCATGTAAAATAATTTATAGAAAATTGATGGGTAAGTTTTTTTTCTTCCTACATATTTTATCGACATCCAAACACCATAAAATAAAAATATATATATTTTTCTACACGCAAAAAAAAAAACAAGTGAACACATATATAGCAAAAGTTCTATAACTACCAAATACCAACAGCAGAGGAGGAGTTAAAAAAATTAAAATATATATATGTGGGAATGATTGAAATAGAGATCGAGGGCAAGCTTAAATAACCCGAATGTTGAAATAACAGAAATTGGCCACTCGTCAGACAAAACTTGCGCACGGTCACAGTATTTGAATAGAGAGAGAATGGAGATGGGTGATGAAGATACGGTGGAGGCGACGGTGGTGCTTAGCTCTCCACCTTTCAGAAAACGCAAATTGTTCGAATCTTCAACGACCTTCTCCATTACCACAAAATCACTCTTCGATAAACTACCCGACCAAGTGTTCGAAGAAATTCTCCAAAGAGTCCCTCTCAAACTCACCAATATCTGCAAGTGCGTTTCAAAACACTGGTATGCTTTGATCTCCACTCCTCATTTTGCTCGATGCTATGTTCACCATCGGTCATCTTTGGTGCCTCCTTTTGCCCTCTTCTACCAAGTCAGTGATCGACTATGTGCTGTCCAATTAACAACCAAATCACCCATTTTTAAATCTCCTGGGTTCTCTCTAAACTTCCTTCCCTCTTCATACCCATCACCATCGTCACCAGATCGAATTCAACCAGAGCCAATTCGTCACCTAGCATCCAGCAATGGCTTACTCTTATGCTCAGCATCCTTATTTTTTCAGAAGATTTACTATGTCTGCAACCCACTCACAATGCATTGGGTTGAGCTTCCTTCACCACCCACTTGCCACGAAATGGTTGTCATTGGATTCCTTTGCAAACCATCTGATTGTCCTAGCTGCACCAGTAGCTTCAGAGTAGTTCGAATCCACGTGTTCAATCCAGGCCCATGGTCGACCAATCTCAAATTGGAGATATTCTCGTCAGATGAATGGAAATGGACCGAAACCATCATATCCACCCCAGACGGAACTTTCGTCCATGCTTCTACCTTACTCGTGTTGTGGCTTGCAACGGAATACTCCACTGGATGAACCTTTACCGTGGCAAGAATTTTGCCTATGATCCATTCAACAACACTGATCAATTTCGTACCATAAGTCAGCCCGAGGATGGCTATCCTGAGCCCTTTCAACATCTCTTAGGAGAGTGCCAAGGACACCTGAGGTTCATTCAATATTATCCTCCCAATCTCAGCATTTGGGAACTTAAGGACTACAATGAGCTTGAATGGTCCTTGGTGCACAATGTTGATTTTGTCAGGATGGAATTGGATCATTGCATGATTACTATGGATCCAAGATTCTTTCTTGTGTCAATTCATTCCATTGATGGAGACATTATATATCTACATATTAATCGTAGAATTCTACTCTGCAACATGAGGAGCAGAACTTTGAAAGAAGTATGCTTTCTTGACTCTTATGGTACTGCTTCGCATTTGATGGCCCTTCCGTTTGTGCTCCCATGGTGGCCTACATCACTTCTTCAATTCCAATCGAATGCAGTTGGGTAATAATATTCCTCTCTTTGTTTATTGGGTATCTGCTGGTTTCTCATCAGGAGTTGAAGTGAAGAGCTTCCTTTGTGTGCTGGGTCAGTGTGTTTTGGGTCCAAATTTGTGGTGAGTCAAAGTTGATGTATATAGATATATTTATATGTTATATAAAGTTTGCAACTTTTGTTGAGTGTTTGTTTATGACTATTTAATTCTGTACTTTGTGGATTTATTGTAGGATTGTAGATGGTTCCTTCTATCAACTTGAGATTTGCCAGTTTAATATTCATTCGGTTGTCAGTTTGATAGCTTCATGTTCTCGGTTTTATTTCCTTGTTCTTCAATGCTGATCTTTTGTCTAGTTGTACTGTTGCTTTGTAGTTGGCTTGCTAGCTATGTTTTTCATTGTTCTCTAAAATGGTAGGTTTGAAAGAGAAATTTATTTGTTCAACTTCATGCATCCGATTTATTTGTACTCGGTCAAACTTATTTGTGGTTCTGCCTTTTTGCTCAGTATATATTGTTGGCTTTTGCTCTGATACCACTTTCTTACTTTACTTTGATACCGCTTTGTTGGAAATAAGTGGGCTAGACAAATAAATACAATTCACTATAATTTGGAAGAAAAATGGAATAAAGAAGTATATTATTTCAATTAATCCCAACTTATTCAACTTTTCTCTTCTCATAAAATAGGCATAGTACATGAGTTTATAAAGGCTCTAAGACATATGTAACCAATTACATTTCAATGCCCAATTACTTCCACTAATCCCACTAACATAGTATTTAGTAGACTTAACTCTCATATCTTCCACTAACACAAATACAAACTCCCACTAACATAGTATTTAGGAGACTTAATTCCCAGACCTTCTTCATCAAGACCATTTACTACCCCACTAATATGAAATTCACACATGCATTATGTATACCAAATACTTCAAAATACAAATTACAAGTAGTATCAGAGCAAAAGCTAACAAAGTGGTATCAGAGCATAAATGTAAACGAAAATTAACACTCTAATTGTTTCTAAACGAGCTACGGGTGCAAATACCTCATCATAGTCAATCCCGGGCTTTTGGTTGTACCCCTTGGCAATCAATCTTGCTTTACATTTTTCAACTTCACCATTTGCATTCTTCTTTCCTTTATACACCCATTTGATACCAATTGCCTTTTGCTCTTTCGGAAGTGTAGCAAGCTCCCATGTGTCATTCTTCTCTATGGATTTAATTTCTTCATCCATAGCATTTCTCCATTTTTTGTCTTGTACCGCCTCTTCAAATCCTACGAGTTCACAATCCGCAAAGAGACAAAAAAGTGTTAGATCACCTAACCTTTCCGTTACCTCATCTGTTTCGTCATATATGTCACGAAGACTCCTCATGCGAAGTGGTGGTGTGTCACTTGAACTTGATGATGATGGAGTTGATTGATCTTGAATTGATGGTGGTGGAAGTGATGTTGGTGGAGAAATGGGCTGCTCCATGCCTTCATTTTCTTGCTTCTCGTCAGAAATTAGAAAAATATTATAATCTTCATTTGGAGTGTTCCAATCCCATGTGGCTCCCTCTTCGAATTCAACATCTCTACTAATGACAATCTTCCCATTACTTGGATTGTACAACTTGTAGCCCTTGGAACTTGCATCATAGCCAATGAACACCATTTTTTCACTTTTGTTGTCTGTCTTGGTCCTCTTTTCATCCGGCATGTGCACATGGGCAATGCTCCCAAAAACCCGCAAATGAGAGACACTTGGCTTTCTTCCACTCCATGTTTCTTGTGGTGTTTTGTTTTGCACACTTCTAGTAGAATACTGGTTGGACAAGTATACCACATAATCAACCGCTTCAGCCCAAAATTCTTTAGGCATTTCCTTACTTTTCAACATGCTTCGAGCCATATTGAGAATGGTTCTGTTCTTCCTTTCTGCAACTCCATTTTGTTAGGGCGATCTCGGAACCGTTAAAGGATGGTGAATTCCATTTTCTTCACAATTTTTTTTGAAATTATTTGATGTGAATTCACCACCTCGATCGGATCGAAAAGCCTTTACATCATAGCCACTTTGTTTTTCAATAAGTGCTTTAAATTTCTTAAAAATTCCATACACCTCCGATTTTTGTTTAAGAAAATACACCCATGTTTTTCGGCTAAAATCATCAATGAATAATAAAAAATAATTATTCTTACCAAATGATGATGGAGAAATTGGACCACAAACATCCGAATGGATAAGTTGTAGTGGCGCCGTAGCTCTTGTGGTTGCTTCTTTAGGAAAACTTTTCCTTGATTGCTTTCCAACGAGACATCCTTCACATAATTGATTTGGATTGCTAATGAAAGGCAATCCCTTCACCATCTTCTTTTTGGCCAATAACTCTAATCCTCCAAAATTCAAGTGCCCAAGTCTCAAGTGCCAAAGCCAAGTTAAATCATTAACACAAGCTTTCAAACATTTAGCCTCGTCGGCTTGAATATTTAGCAAAAACATCCGGTTCTTTGTCATTGGAACCTTGGCAATCAAATTATCCAATGGGTCTCTTATCGAAAGACTACAATCCTTCATAGAAATATTGTAGCCTTTTTCTAAGAGTTGTCCCAAACTCAAAATATTATTCTTCATATTAGGCACATAATAAACATTAGAGATAAATTGATGATGCCCATTCCTCAAATGAATCAATATTTTACCTTTCCCTCTTACCGGAATTTGTGATAAGTCTCCAAATGTCACCTTGCCATTTATTGATTCATCAATATCAACGAACTTCTCTTTGCTACCATACATATGGTTGCTAGCACCGGTGTCAAGATACCACACATCTTCTTGATCACTCCTTTCACCTTTGTATGCCAACAACAAAGTTGGCTCCACATCTTCATCAACAAAATTAGCCTTTTCTTCAACATCGTTAGCAACATTTCTACATTATGAAGCATAATGACCATACTTTTGACAATTGTAACATTGAATTTGAGACTTATCATATCTCCTTCCATATGACCTTGAGTAATTGCCTCTACCACGACCTCTTATTTGCTGTGAGTCATGGACCTTTTCTTCATTGTTGGTTGCGTGTTGACCGCTTCTTTCTCCGCTTCCACGGCCTCTTCCTCTTCCTCGGCCACGTGCATTTCCATGTCCTCGGCCCCTTTGATTTCCTCCATGTTTTTCGGCTCTTTCGTTTAACGAAAACTTTGTTTGTAGCACTTGCTCCAAAGCTTCTTGTTTTTTCACCACCTTTTCTTCATGAGCTTGCATCAAACCCATGAGTTGATCAACAGTCATGGAATCCAAATCCTTTGACTCTTCAATGGCTACAACAATGTAGTTGAATTTGGAATCCAACGACCGAAGGATCTTTTCAACGACCCTTGTATCAGTCATGGTGGTTTCGCCATATCTCCTTAATTGATTTACAATAACCAGGACCAAAAGGCGGTGATGACCATCCATCAATGTTTGGATGATAGAATGCTACAAATAGTTGCTAGTGTAGAAAATGCAAACTTATTTGTGGTTCTGCCTTTTTGCTCAGTATATATTGTTTAAGTTTCTTTAGCATTCTTCTTGTGCCAATCATCCTACTTCGTTTACTTGTGTTATAGTTGGATTATTTTAGCTTTGTTTTTTTAATTGTTGAAACTCTTTGTCATAATAGTGTTAGAGTTCGAAACAGAAAAACAGATGGTAGTAATCATATATATTCATACATATTGAAGTTAGGGCCAGTTTGATTTCCTACTTCAGCGCTGAATGCTAAAGACGGTAAGTGATTAAAATTTTAGGATACCGTTTAATATGGTAATTACAGCTGAAAAGAGGCTAAAATTTTAAGCAAGGAGAGAGTTACTTATTGCTTATCACGGAAGACAGTAAGTGATTAGGTTTTAAAACTATTTTTTTAATGATTACTCTACCCTTATATAATCATGCTCTCTCTTCTAGACTTCTCTTTGCAATTTCTTTAAAATTATCTTTTCCGTTTATCTCTGCATCTGGAAATAGAGTGAGTTCTCTCGTTGAAAAACTCTTCTATATATATTTGGTTGGTTGTTACTTTTTTTTTTTTTTTTAGAACAATTCTTTTAAAAATATATAATTTTACCAAATTCCCAAAATAATAATAATAATAATAATAATAATAATAATTCTACGATTATAAACACGTCTCTTTGGTTACCTATTCAAATTGATTTAAAACCAGTATTTAGTTACCTATTCACTTTGATTTAACAATAGTATTTATATAATAGAATTCTATTTGTAGATAAGAATTTTTTTTCATCTACTTTATTTAATATTTTTAACATCCTTTTCGGTACCGTACATAAATATTACATATAATCCAAAGTTCATATATTTTAAATTTTCTATCACTTATTTATATAATAGAATTCTATTCTTGGATAAGAATTCTTTTTCACGTACTTTCTTCGTAACACTATTTTCAATACCATACATAAATATTATGTAATAAAAAATCAATATATTTTAAATTTTACTTTCTTTAATCTTTGTAACACTTTTTTCGATATCTTACATAACAATTTAACAAATATTATGTAATCCAAACCCGTATATTTTAAATTTTACTTTCTTTAATCTTTGTAACACATTTTTTTGATATCCTACATAAATGTTATGTAATTTAAAATTCATATATTTTAAATTTTCATCAATTATTTATATAATATAATTCTATTTCTAGATAAAAATTTTATTTTTTTTATGATTATTTGACATTATTATTCATTGTTAAATTGATATATTTCAAGGAGTGAATTAATGTGGTTATTTTATTAATATTTTATATTATAAATATAAAATTGTTATGAGTACCATATATTGAGGGCAATAATGTAATATGTACATTTTCAAACTTCAGCTTTTTTATATAACAAACAATCTTAATAATTTCAGTACTTAAAAGTAAAATATTATCAAACGGGTTTTCAAATTAATACATTCAGTACTTAAAATTTTAGTGCTTAAAATTTAGTACTTAAGATTTTCAGTGCATAATTTTTAGTTTTATCAAACAGCACTTTAGTGTTCTTTTCTTTTGCTTTCTTTATGAAATACATGCATGTATGCTTCAGTTGTTTAAATGGTGTTGTCTTGTATGTATAGACGATATAGTCATTTTATATTTATATTTTATTTATTAATAATTTTGATAAATTAAAAAGGGACGTTTTGTGATTTTGTTATGAAAATTGATACTTACACCTATATTTGTTTGGTAAAATCTACATGGTTGGGAAACAATGCTATTTGGCCCCCCTTTTTTTTTTTTTGGAAGGTTAAACAAACTCACACACTCATGCATCTATCGAGACTCAAACCCTATTTACTATTGGATCTAACCCTGAATATATGATTAAAATTATATATATAAGGCAGCTTGTTCACTGAATTTGTATGAAGGACAAGTTTTGATAAAAATTAATGGTATGAGGAATGTGAGTGAGCATTTTTATATTTATTTATTTTTTTCACAATACAAGAAGTATTAGAAGTTAAATTAGTAGATGCATAGAGTCGAAGTCTGACACTCCAAAATTTACCGGAGGCACTAACCTACTGGACTATCGAGACATCTGCGTGTGTGAATAATATGATTATTTTATATTCAGCTTATGACCATGTCATAGCTGCGGGAGCCATTCAAATTGTTTGAGTTCCCATTCAAATTTTATAATTCTGACAAATTTATGATATTATTTGCATAAATGAGAAATTTATCACTTTTCCAATTTAAATATACTAGAAGTAAAAAAATTATAAATTTAATTATAAATTTTTGCAATTCAAAAAATAAAAGCAAAATCATAATTATTGAACTAGTTTTATGTTATCTTGCTTTTAAATGGGAGCTAATATTAGCGCTCCATTATGATTGTGATGCTTCTGATTTTTCTTATTTTTCAATTTCGGGGATTTTTTTATTTTTCGGATTATTATTTTTTCGCCTTGTTTTGCGTGCCGAACACTGTGGGGTGTGCCGAATGAGTTCCGGGAGTTGATTGGAGCATTTGTTAGGGATGAACTCTCGAAACTCATCCGGCACACCCCACAGATGAGTTTCGAGAGTTGATTATGTGGTAGAATCAAGTGTGAGTTTGGTGTTAGGGCACAATAGTGTAGAAATAACCTTGCTATCAACTATGTTAAACTTTTTAAGGAGCTCAGTAGCATACTTCTCTTGAGAAATGAAGATACTAGTGGAGGATTGATGGATTTGAAAACGTAGAAAATATCTAAGAGGGCTAAGCATTAACATTTTAATCCTTGTCTTCATAAGGTTAGCAAATTCAAAGGTCAAGGAAGTGTTGGAGCCACAAAATATGATATCATCAACATATATTTGAAGGATAAGGAAGCGAGCTGGAGAGGATCTGACATAAAGTATGCTATCCACCTTACCTGTGAAAGCCTTCTTCAATTAGAAAGCTATAAAGCATCTCATACCAGGCTCTTAGAGCTTATTTGAGACTATACAGGGCTTTACTCAGCTTGCACACATAGGAAGGATTGTGTGAGTCTTCAAAGCCTTCAGGTTGCTCCATGTACACTTCTTCAGTGAGATACAGATGATACAGATGTCACAAAGGTTTTGTCACGAATACATACATTTGAGGGAAGACCTATAATCCTTAAACATTGGAGTAAGAATGTTAATCTCAAGAAGGAAGTGCTGGAAATGGTGCCAATTTGGTTGAAGATATATGATCTCCCAGTGCACTGCAGGAAAACACAAGTTGTTTCATTGATCTGTTCATCGTTTGCCAAGCCAATTTATATGGATGATACAGAAATTAATAGGGAGAAAGGTCGATATATTCGAGTTATGGTTGAAGTAGATGTCAAAGAAGAATTACCTGATACTATGGAGGTGGATATTCATGGGGTTGATTGTGTTCTTGAATTTGAATACGAATGGAAGCCGCAAATTTGTACACTCTGTTAGAAAATTGATCATGTTGCTGGTCATTGTCCTCAAAGAGTTCTACAGACAAAGCCGAAGAAGAAAAAATTGGTGGATAAATGGGTAGTGAAACAGAAGGGAAAACTGGTGGTTCAAGATGTGGATGTGGTGCTTGAAGAAACGTCTCTAAGAGATAATATAGTTCATCAACCTATTATTTCCCTTCCAACTTCAAACACTTTTCAATTATTACAACAAGATGATGCAGAAGAGGAAATGGTTGCGGAGACACCTATTCCAGATCAATCAGTGGTTGTGGTAGAAGAGACCCTTATTGTGCATGTAATAGACAATACATCAGAGGAAGTGGTTGTAGAGACTCCAAGTGGGCAAGTTAATTCAGAAGAATTACAACAAGATGTTGTGATAGTAGAGACCCCCATATTGCAGGTTGAAATTCCCTCAAGACGACAAGCTAACAAAGGTAATATTCCAGAGGTGGTGCTGACTGATCCAAGTGTAGAACATTCTTGTGAGGACATTGATAAATCTAAAGATGGATTATCTCCAAAAGTTACACAGAGTGAGCAAAAGCCCAAAAAGAAATTTACTGCATCTTGGATTTCACCAATGGTTACTAGGAGTTAAGGGGGTGCTTCCCTACTCCACACCACTAAATGATCACATCATGGAATATGAGGGGCTTAAACAAGCCAAGGAGACAAAGAGAGGTTCGATAATGGATCAAAGCCAATGACTCTCATTTTGCCTGTCTTCAAGAAACAAGGGTGAGAAGACCCAATTTTGATGCTATTACAGTAAATATTAATAGGAGATGGAGTTGGATCCACAATTATAATTCTCATGTTTTAGGAAAACTTTAGATTGGCTGGGATCCAGTAATGTTCTCAGTGACTATGATAAATGAGATGGATCAATGTCTCCTTCTTAAAGTCCATATTTTACAGACTGGGGAGGTTGTTTATTGTACTCCAGTTTACGCTTCTAATACAATTACAGGTAGAAGAAAACTTTGGAGTCACTTAATTTCTCAGGCCTCAATTGTTATTGGCCCTTGGCTTGTGGTTGGTGACTGGAATGCTACAAGATTTCATTCAGACAAAAAAGGAAGTAAAAAGGTTCCTCAAAGGCTTCTTGATGATTTTAATGATTGTTTGCAGAAGGCTGGTTTATTTGAGATATTTGCCTCTAATGGTGATTGGACCTGGTGCAATAGACAAGGAAGCAACAGAAGAATTTTGGCAAAGCTTGATAGGGTGTTTACTAATGACCCATGGTTACAGATGTTTACTGGTACCAAAATCTCTTATTCAGCTTCTTCATCCTCTGATCATTATGGAGTAATCATCAATATTTTTAAACAATTTGGAAGTGGTCCAAAGCCCTTCAAGATGTTAAAAATTTAGTGCTTACAAGAGCGTATTTTTGAGGTGATTAAAAAAGCTTGGGAAGTTCCTATCATTGGGACTCCCTTTCATATACTTCTCAAAAAACTCATAAATGTGAAGGCTGCTGTCAAAGCTTGGAATTTGAATTCATTTGGGAATATTGAAGAGAGGGTTCACAAGTCTAAACAGGCCTTAGAAGATGTTCAATTATCACTCCTTGATAATCCTACAAATGATTTGTTTACAAAGGAGAACCAAGCTAAGGATGAGTACCATGATGCTTTATCTTCTCAAGAGTTTCTATATGCTCAAAAGTCCAGAATTCATTGGCTCAAAGATAATAATCGATGTTCAACCTTCTTTTATTCCAAGATAAAGCAGCACAATCAATTCAATGCAATTACATCTGTGGAAGATCATACTAGACAGGTAAAAACTCAAACATATGAGATAAGAAAGGTGTTTGTGGATTATTATCAAGGCTTATTTCAAGAGAATAATACTGCTTGTGCATTTGAAGCTACTCCAAGACATATCTTAACTCTTGATGACAAATTGGTTGTAGATGCTCCTATAACAGATGAAGAGATCAAAGCTGTGGTTATGAATTTCAAACCAGATAAAGCCCCTGGTCCAGACGGCTTCCCAGCTAGGTTTTATCAATCATTTTGGTCTATTGTCCAACCTGAAGTTAGTGCAGCAGTTAAATATTTTTTCATTGAGGGTTCTATTCCAATTGGGGTGAGCAGTTCCTTCCTCACTTTGATACCTAAAGTAGGAAATGCAGTCAATCCTAAAGATTACAGGCCTATTGCTTTATGCAACCTCAGTTACAAAATTATCTCCAAAATTCTGGCTGCTAGACTGGCTTTGGTTCTTCCTAATTTGGTGGGATTGGAACAAAGTGCCTTTATTAAAGGCCAGAAAATTTAAGATGCAATCATTATGGGACACGAAATGGTTAGTGAATTTAAATCCAAACATCCTATCATGGCCTTAAAAATTGATATTACTAAGGCATTTGATTCAGTTTCTTGGAGTTTCCTCTTGAAGACTCTTATCACTTCTGGTTTCAATCCTATTTGGATCAAATGGATTAGTAACCTTTTACATTCCACTAGATACTCAATTCTTGTGAATGGATCTCCCACTGGTTTTATCCAACCTTCAAAAGGATTAAGGCAAGGATGCCCCCTTTCACCTCTGCTATTTACTTTGGTGGCTAATCAATTATCTCAGCTTATTAATACTTCTATTTCAGAAGGGAGACTTACATTGTCAAATACTGCCTTGAAAGCAAAATCCACATGTTGTCATACTTTTTTTGCTGATGATCTTTTGATTACTTGCAAAGCTTCAGTTTCTAATGCTAGAACACTTAAACATATTTTTAAGATTTTTGGGGATGCTGCTGGTCTTCATATCAATTATCAGAAAAGTAGTGTTATCTTTTCCAAGTTTACCAGAAGAAAGAGATCAATTTTGAACATGCTTCAATGCAAGGAAGATGTCTTTCCTTTCAAATATTTGGGGTTACCATTGAGTTTTATTGGTTTCAGAAAATTCCATTGTAATGCTCTTATTGATAAAATCTCCAAAAAGCTCTCTTATTGGAGTACTAAGCTGTTATCTACTGCAGGTAAAGTTGAGCTGATCAAGTCAGTTATTACTCCTATATGTCTTTACTGGTGCAGCATTTTTCAACTTCCTATAGCAATCATCAATCAAATTCAAAAGTGTAGAGATTTTGTTTGGGGAAGCAGGGAAAACATTAATAAATTTCATCTCTTGAGCTAGGATATGATGTGCAGGCCCAAAGATGAGGGAGGTTTGGGTGTCAGGAAATTGAAAGATCTGCAGGTCACTTCTCAGTGTGTCTTGGCCTGGGATTTCCTATTAAGCAAGGATAGGCTTTGGATATCTTGGTTTCATCACAGGTATACAACATCTTCTAATTTTTGGAATGCTATTCCTAAGATTTCACATTCAATCTTGTGGAAGAACATGATTAATGTTAGAGAAACTTTGCTTAATGCAATTCATTTCTCAATTGGTGATGGGCAGTTCTTTAAAGCTATATCAGATCCTTGGTGTGAGGGGGCGACTTTATTGCAGAAATTTGGCTATAGAATTGTCAGAAGGTTGGGTTTCACATGGAATTCATCATTGTCGCAACTAATGATTGATGGTGGATGGAATTTTGAATTGTTAGAGGAGGATATTTTTAAACCTATTAGAGATTGTTTGTGTACATTGACAATTCACTCTAGAACTGATAGGTTACTTTGGGATAGAGGAAATTTCACATTCAAAAATGTGTGGGAAAGCTGTAGGGTCATAAATCCAGAGGTTAATTGGTCTAAAATTTGCTGGGGCAAAGCTAGACCGAGGTTGTCAGTTAATGGTGTCTTTCTGTTCCAAGATAGACTATCGTCTATGTATAATTTGCAGATAAGAAAGGTGCAGTTGGCTCCAAGATGTTCTCTTTGTTTACAAGGGATTGATACCAGAAATCATTTGTTTGTTCAATGTCTATTTGCAAGGAATTTCTGGAAATGGTTGGCAGACACTCTTGATTAGAGGACTGATTTTACTGTTTTGAACTCAATGGATGATTTGTTGACTTGGTTTTTGCAGCAGAGTAGCAAAATGGTTCACACTATGCTAGTTGCTGGGCTTTGGGGTATTTGGCAAGAGCGAAATTGAAGACTTCATTACCACAGTTCTAGGTCCACCTCTGAGGTGGCTCCACAAATTTTATATGAAGTTCTTGATGTTTATAATGTCCCTAAGGGGGACATTATTTAGCATTATTTGTTTACATTTCATTTCTTTTTCTGAAATAGGTTTTTCCATTTCTGTTTCATTCTGAGGGAATGCCCTCTGTGCGCCTGTAAATACTTTTTCTTTCTTTTATACAAACCCAATTATGAAAAAAAAAAAAAAAAAATGCTGATTTGACATCCATTTAGTAAACCATAACCTGTTTGTGACAGGTAAAAGACAAAAGCATTCTTATTGACTTCATTCTGGCCATTGGTGCAAAGGTCTCATCATAATCAATTCCAACTTGTTAAGTATACTATTTACAAACCAATCTAGGCTTATTTCTGATTACAGACCATTCATCTTGTTTCTGAAGAGTCACTTGGAACCAATCCCATTTTTGTCATCAGGTTTTGGAACAAGTGTCCAAGTGTCATTCTTATGAATTTGATCAAGTTCTTCCTTCATAGCAGCTATCCAATCTTCATCATTCTTAGCCACATTATAGGTTTTTGGTTCAATGAAGGATAACATGCCAAAGTGGCTATATTCTTCATCATCTTCAATAGCTAGTTCACTAAGTTTCTTTTTAGCTCTGGTTTTAACGTCTTCCTTAGGGTTTCTAATTATATTCTCAGGGTGAACCTGCTTATGTAGAATGGGATGAGCATTTTCTTTGGGCTAAACATGTACTAAATGTAAGGAACTTGCCTCATTGGACCCTACAAGTGGACTCCAGTCATATGTAACAACAGATTGAGGACTTTTATCAAACCTTACATGTATAGACTCAACCATCTTGGAGGTTCAGAGGTTATAGCATCTATTGGCTTTGCTCTTGGTTGAGTATCCCAGAAAAATACCCTCATCAGACTTTGAATCAAACTTTCCTAAACTATTAATGTGATTGAGAATGTAACAATGCTTCCAAACATTTTGAAGTATTGGATTATTGCAGGTCTTCCATGCCAAACTTCAAATGGAGTTTTAGTTAAATTAGGCCTAAAGAGCACTCTGTTGATGATATATACAGCTGCATTCATAGCTTCAGCCCAAAATCCTTTAGCCAAACGCTTCTCAAGAAGTAGTGTTCTCCCCATTTCTTGAACTATTCTATTATTTTTCTCCACAACTCTATTCTGTTGAGGTGTAGCTATAACTAAGAATTCCTTCTTGATACCTTTCATATCACAGAAGCTTTCAAATTCCCTCATTATGAATTCAGTCCCAAAATTTGATCTAAGCTTCTTAATAGTATATCATCTTTCATTTTCAACAAGATTTACAATCTTGATGAAGTGTGTAATGCCTTTAAACTTCTCTTTTAGAAAGTAAACCCAAGTTATCTTGATGAAATCATCAATTAGGAGCATGGAGTATGTGACGACCCAAGTTTTACAAAACCCGGTGCATCAGCGAGTGAACCGAAACTAACCCTATAACGGATCCCAAATGCATTAGCGAATAAAGGAACGAAGTCTCTAGAGATGATTATCGCCCCTAAGACATCAAAGTGACTTCCCATGAAGTCATAGAACTCAAAAGAGAACGAAAGCGAAAGCTAGAATAAAAAATGAACTAAATAACACCCTAGGGGTAAAATAGTCTTTTCATACTGAAATGGATACTTCCGTGCATACCATTGGATAGACAACAAAAAATTAATAAATTTAAACTCAAGAATCGCTTAATTCGGAGTTCGGATGAAAAAGATATGGAAACTCGAAGTTTTACAAAAAATTTACAAAGGGTGAATAACTGTGATCGATTGCCAAATCCACGATCGATAAGCAGTAGCCAAACTTGAATTTCTAAAAAATGAGATGCTCCCAATGCGATTGATCGCAGAACCCACGAAGGATGAAAAGTGACCAAAAAGAACAGCTACGATCCATCGCAGCTAGTCTGGCTGCGATCGTGAATTTCTAAAAAATTTCTATTTTTTGAAGCAAAAACGATTTCTTTTGGAAAAGGTTTGAAATGATTTCTTTTGGAAAAGGTTTGTGAAACAACCCCACCCCCAAAAAAAAAAAAAAAAATGGGTTCTGCAATCAACTATGGTCCAAACTTAATTTAAAAAGCAACATGAAATACCCAAATTGCCCCCAAGATAAAATAGAACATGAAAATGAAATATGCTGAAATTTCATCATACATTCCGTTTGTCAAAAGAGATTGGCCCTTGGCCTCATTACATATATGATATGTTAACATCAAAAAAGTTTCTCAAGTATAAAATACACATATCAAATGAAGCTAATCAAGCCTCTAAATGCCATGCATCCATGGCTTACAAAGTATATCAAAGGAAGCATGCTAAATAAGTGCATGCATACAAAATCCAAAAGCGTCCAACCACTCTAAGCTACATAAAGTCTAAGAAATGTGTCCATCCATAAAAAGGACTTCTTTACCTAAAAAGAACCTAATCAACTAGGGTGAGTAACTTGCATTACTCGTAGGAAAAACATATTCGCATACCCTAAAGTTCCAACGATTCTTTATAAGCGTAATATAAATCGAATTCATGTGGATCATGCCTCCTAACGTCTAAGTTTCAAAGGGAAGCTAAGGAAGCATCCTAAGCTATATTTGAAATAATTTGAAAGAAATCCACAAAGGTAAAATGTACAACAATATTGAAACCTCCAATGAAATAACAAGCTACAACTTCAAAAGTAATGTCAACTTATAAAATGAACACGAAATAAAACAATATGGAAAACTTGGAAACAACATCTGGTTGTGAACTTACAACGCAAGACAACAAGTTGTTTCAGGCATTAACCATCAAAGAACTACCTAAGTGCGCACTATATTATAGGGAGAACTCATACCTCCTGTACTAGGGCCAAACCCTAGCCATATCAAAGTTTCTTTGCCCCAAGTATTTCCAAAATCAAATCAAGTAGTTACAACTACCAAGTAATGTGAACAATGCAAGTAATCAACTTTCATACGCATCCAATTTTGTAACTACACACAAGATATGCCCTAAGTCCTCAAGCTATGATGGCATACATAATGTCAAGTCCACAATAAATATCAATTCAAGTCACTACAACATTATCAATATATGAAATCAATTCAAGCTAATATGAAATGAGTTCCAATTCCATGAATTTAACAACAACATAGTGTTAATTACACAATTAAATCATTGACAATAATTTAATAAAATCCCTAAAGTTACACTAACAAATCATGTGATTTCAAATCATCACTAAATGAAACAAGGTAATCAACATAGGAGTTTTAGTCATACTAACATATTATTCATTAAATCCCTAACTTAACAATGACATGGTCAATTATCATATCACGCATAATGGCAATAATAATTTTAGAACAATATAGTAACAACAAGAAGTTACACTAGAATTTCATTATTTACAAAGTAAAACAACAACAATATAAGAGAATAATCACATATCAAGCTTGTATAAAAATGACACCCTAGGTTAGATATAATTAATATTAATCTAATATAACCCTAGAACATCATATTACATTCATACAATGTATATTAATAACAAATGAAACAAGAAACAACAAGAGGATAAACATAGGACAACCTCTACCTCACTAGAGGATTGTTCCTCCAGAATCCAAGGCAAATGAACTCAAATTGAAAAACTATAAAAAGGTGTTCTAGATAAAGAAGAGTGGAAGATTTTATCTTCAAGGTGAAAGATCAAATTCCTAAGGTAAGGGGTTTGAATTTTAGAAATGGAGTCAAGGGTTTCTGGTTTTTCTCAAACTGCCCACTAGAGGATTGTCCCTCTAGAATCCGAGGCAAACAAGGTCAAAATGAAAAACAGTAAAAAGGTATTCTAGATATGGAAGAGAGGAAGATTTGATCTTCAAAGTGGAACACCAAATTCCTATGGGAGAGGGTTTGAAATTGAGAAATGGCAGCAAGGGTTTTGTGGTTCAACAATGGTGGCTTTGTGAAGAAGATGCAATCACATGAAATCCCACTAACTTAAAACCCTTTTATTGGCCAAACACACCATACCAACACTACTTCTCTCACACACACACATCCACTCTCCAGTTGTCACCCATCTAGGCCTCCTCACAAGGTTTGATCTCAAGCTTACACTTGTCACCAATCTAGGCTTTCAAGTGTATCCAATGGTAAGTCAACAAATGGGCTAATAGGAGAGTGCCACTTGTCACTCTTTTCCCAAATTACAACTTAGTCCCTCCATTATATCTCAGTGCAACAATTGCACAAAAGTCCATAAGGCAAAATATCTCAAATATATAATTACATAAAGCACCCCGAAAAACAAAAAAATGTTTCCGAAGAAACCATGCATCCATACCCCTGGAAAATAAAATAAAACGAGCATGCTTTTCTACGAAATTAAGTCATGCACGGACTGTAAAAGATAAAATAATGCGATGCACGTGATGCCGGAAATCGTTTCCGAGTATCGAAACCTACATCGGGCGTAACAAAACCCTAAGGCAACGCAAAAAAAGAATAAATCAAATAAATAAATAAAATAATAAATATAAGATATAAAATATAAAAAATAATAAAAAGAATGATGTAAAATCATAAAAGTAGAAAGAATACACGGTCTTAATAATCTACCCACCTTAAAGGGATTTCGTCTACGAAATCCAGCCTCGACAAAACAGAAGGCCATCCCAGGATAACTACGGAGTACATCTCCGAGCATCCCACATAACACGCTACATCTGCGATCCCAAAACCAAAAGAAAATACACAGACCAATGCCACTTACACCAGCGTACTCATGACACAACGAACATAACAACTTCTACCAAAAATGGCCCCGTCCCAATGTCATTTGCACCCACGTGCTCACCACAAAACACTCTAAAAAGAAATATGACCAAATACCCACACTATGTCAAAAGTCAAACACCAAACACGAGGTCACATCAAGGAATAGATCATCGAGTACTAAACAACAACTCCTAAAGCCTTGAGATCAAACAAAAGAATAGGGAGATACAAAACCATGAACACCTCTCCTAACGAGCTAACATACTGGTCCAACAACAATCACCAAAAGAACTCTAAGACAACTACATATTGAATCAAGGTACCTAGCTAAAAGCAACATGGCAGTATGAATAGTGACTAGAACTATGATACCCCTCGGATCCGAGACTCGGGTTGATCAGGCCCAGGCCCAAACCCGAGGGATATCAAATAATTAATATGTTAAAAACGAACACGAAATACAAAGTGATTAAATAAATAATATAATGAGCTGAAAGAAACTAAAATAAAATTCTTTAAAATAAATATTTCAATCCCAATAATCCAAAAACCTCCAATAGTTTAAACAACTCGGGAATCCATCTCTAGTGGACCATTAATAACAATCCAAAATGAAATAACGATAACTGGAAGAAACATCCAAAAATAAACTACGGAGAGAGTCCTACATCGTCGAAAGAGTGAGTAGTAGTCTCTGCTGAGCACGATCAGGTCTAAGTCTGGAACTGTCGCGTACCTGGAAAAATAGAAGTGGGTCAGGCCCACGAACAAGTTCTAACCTACTACAATCCAAGCAGAAACTCAATACGCATATACATCCTAAGTAGTTCAACAATAGCTAATAGTCCTTACATAAGTATATTCACACTATAGAACTCTCACTGGACTACGGAGGGAGTCTGAACCTGAATAGAAGGCAACATGCAAAAACACACCCAAAGCTGGGCATGAGTACCTAGACCTAACAGGGTATACCTCAACCTCTCATATCCAGCTACGCATCCTATTGCATATACGCTCCCTAACCGACGACTCTGAGACTCAAGCTCAGATTACAGTACCATAATATATATATTTAAAGTCCGTCCCATCCATACAAAGTTCAGTTAGTCATTTAGCTTGTGCAGCTTCTTTGACTTAACATAACTTACGAGTAATCCGAGTAGTCATTCAACTTATGTAGCTTATTTAACTCAATTATAAGTAGGATTTATTTTAATATCCATTCCCTTATTCCATGTAGGTAGGATTTAGAAGTGGGTCAGGCCCAAGAACAAGTTCTAACCTACTACAATCTAAGCAGAAACTCAATATGCATATACATCCTAAGTAGTTCAACAATAGCTAATAGTCCTTACATAAGTATATTCATACCACAGAACTCTCACTGGACTACGGAGGGGGTCTCAACCTGAATAGAAGGCAACATGCGAAAACGCACCCAAAGGTGGGCATGAGTACCTAGACCTAACAGGGTATACCTCAACCTCTCATATCCAGCTACGCATCCTATTGCATATACGCTCCCTAACCGACGACTCTGAGACTCAAGCTCGGATCGTAGTGCCATAATATATATATTTAAAGTCCGTCCCATCCATACAAAGTTCAGTTAGTCATTCAGCTTGTGAAGCTTCTTTGACTTAACATAACTTACGAGTAATCCAAGTAGTCATTCAGCTTATGCAGCTTCTTTGACTCAATTATAAGTAGGATTTATGTTAATATCCATTCCCTTATTCCATATAGGTAGGATTTAGTATTTTGAAACTAATCCAAACCTAGGCATACCACCGTCCCATACTGGTGCATGTAATCCAACGTCCACAGTTGACAACACAAGTAATAATTGTAATTACCAACTATTCCAAACTATTCCGCAGTTGATAACATTAACAATGAAAACATTTATCAACCAGTCCATAACACAGGCAACCAGAATTCATTATAGGTATATAAAAATATATATAACATGCTGGTCTGCCCTACTGATACATGGTTCTCCAATAATTTTAAATTACAGAGAATAGATATAATCCATCCTATATTCCACTATGAGCATAAAATTAACAATATCAAATTTAATATGTTCATTCAAAACCACTCCACAACCTCCAGAAACTTTACATGATCCGTTACTGCGAAATTAGCAACAAAGGTCTCATTAAGCTGAACAAAAAGTTATCATACTTGTCATGCCTATTTTTCCATAATACTGTGACAATTTAAATCATTAATTCCCTAAAGCACTTGCTCAGTAACCCATGAGCAGCTCGAATCATTCACCTCTACACCAAAACATTAACTTTCTGAAAGGTCTTTTACTATGTCCTATACTTGCTCCCAATGATGTGTTCTATACTACCATAGTTTCTAAGACATTAATATAAGCTTAGACTAGACTAGATTGAACCACCCTAGAATAACCCATAAACCAATCCAAAACTTTACAAATCCATCTGCAGTAGCCTAGAACCCGCAGAAAACTCAAAAACTGGAAAACACACGAGGAGAGCAGGCTCCCACAAGGTGGAGCTGCCTCCACCTATGGTAGAGCCAGCTCCAAACCATGGTAGAGCCGGCTCCTAACCATGTAGAGCAGGCTCCATGGTCTTTTGGAGCTGCCTTCACTTCCCCCTCTCATCTGTCTGCTTGTTTTGTCTCCATTTGCCTACACTACTTCCGTCCCTCTCTGTTATAACTTCTAACACATTTGTTTATGCTCAAACCTACCCAGAGAAAACCCATCTACCCCCTTCATACATTGATTAACAGTACTTTAAAGAGCAGTTGCACAGTTGAACACAAAATAAGCAGTTTACAACAAGTTGCAATACATACTGATATAATGAGTTCTAAACATGCATAGTTAATTAATTCAATCAATTAATTCCATTTAATGTTTTCCTGGAACTACTTAGGCATGCAAAGAACATGAGTAAAAGGGAAAGAGATGAGGTTAGAACTTGCCTTTAGCCTTTCCCCGTCTAAATTCTCCGGCGAAACCTTAATTTATCTCACTGTTTCAAACTAGCCGTCTCTAAAACTTCTCACAACCTTACTGTGTCGTAATGGTATTCTAAAAACCTAGACAGACCCCTTAGATGAGTATTTATAGGCCACACTAATCCTAGGCTCCCTTAAACCCTAATTGAATTTACTCTGCCCATAGAGAAAACTAAGTTAAATTCAATGTCAGCTATAAACTGTGTAACCTATATACAACCAATTCTACAGTCACAATAAAACTGATTAAAGACTATTAAAACATAATTAAAAATAACAATTAAATCAATTAAAAATAACATAATTACAACGAAGTACCACAAAATAATTAAATAACAATTAAATAATTAATACAATTAAATCAATAATTAAAAATAATAACTCAATTAAATAAATTAACGACAACTAAATCAATAATTAAAACAAGTATATAAAGTAACAACCATCAAAGCAATTAAACAATTAATCATTTAAAAAATTGCAATTAAATAATTAATGAAATTCCAGGACTATCCTTTGTAAAATTAGGGGTATTACATTCTTCCCCCCTAACAAAATGAATTCCGTTCTCGGAATTTGCTCTTACCTTCTTCCAAAATATCAGGAAACTGCAAGCGAATAACATCCTCCCGTTCCCAAGTGGACTCAGCCTCATTATGGTGACTCCATTGAACACGAACTAAAGGGATAACCTTGTTACGAAGGATTTGATCCCGACGGTCGACAATACGACACGGTGGCTCCAAATAAGTTGCATCCAACTGCAACTCAATCTCCCCAACATCAATATGCTAATACCGATCCTCATCTCACAGAAATTTTCGCAACATAGAAACATGGAACACATTATGGACACGATCTAAATTATCCGAAAGTGCCAACCGATAAGCGACAGCTCCAACTTGATCCGTAATTATGAATGGACCGACAAACTGCGGTGACAACTTCCCCTTCTTCCCAAAGCTCATTACACCCTTCCTAGGCGACCCTTTGAGTAGAACCTGATCCCCAACCTGAAACTCCAAAGCACGAGTGTGACAATTAGTATAACTCTTCTACCTACTTTGAGCAGTACGCATGCAATCTCGAATAAGAGCAATCTTCTCAGAAGTATCCTTGATGAACTCAGGACCCAAGAATCTACTCTCACCAACCTCCATCCAACAAACAGGAGATCAACACGGTCGGCCGTATAACGCCTTAAAGGGTGCCATCCTAATAGTCTTCTGGAAACTATTGTTATAAGCAAACTATACAAGTGGTAAGTAATCCTCCCAGTGGCCTTTGAAATCAAGAACACACGACCGTAGCATATCTTCCATAATCTGATTAACCCTCTCAGTCTGTCCATCAGTCTGAGGATGATAGGCAGTGCTAAGGTGCAATTTTGTACCCAAAGCCTGCTGAAAACTCTTCCAAAAGCCAGACACAAAGCTCGAATCCCTGTCTGATATAATAGACAATAGAATACTAAGTAGCTTCACAATTTCTTAAATGTAAAGCCTCACCAACTGCTCTAAGGTGTAGTCAATGCAAATAGGTAAGAAATGCGCTGATTTAGTCAACCTATCCACAATGACCCAAATGGAGTTTTAACCTTTGAAAGAATTCGGCAATCCCTCCACAAAATCCATAGATATGCTCTCCCATTTCCACTCCGGAATCGGTAGTGGCTGTAGAGCTCCCGGCGGCCTTTGATGAACAATCTTAACCATCTAACAAGTACTACACTGAGAAACAAAAAGTGCAATGTCCCTCTTCATACCAGCCCACTAAAACTGCCTCTTCATATCCTGATACATCTTATCCCCTCCTGGATGAACCAAAAACTCAAAGTGATAAGTCTCAGCCATCACATCCTTCCTCAAATCGTCAGCAAAAGGTACTACTAAGCGTCCCTTATACCTTAAGCCTCCGTCAGTCCCAACATAGTAAAATGGAACTTCCCCAGAAGCTATCTCTGCAACCTTGACTATGCACTGCTGATCCGTGAGTTGAGCTTTCAAAACCTTGTGAATGATGGAAGGTGTAACCACCATACAAGCCATAAAAGCATCTGATAACTCATCCATATTCCTCAAAGTATTCCACTCAGTGGTGAATAAAACAGAAAGACTACCAACAGTTCGGCGACTGAGTGCATCCGCCACCACATTCGCTTTCCCTGGATGATACTGTATAGAAAAGTGATAGTCTTTCACAAACTCCAACCACCTGCGCTGTCTCATATTCAGCTCCCGCTGAGTGAATAAATACTGCAAACTCTTGTGATCGCTGAATAATCTGAAGGACTTACCTAGCAGATAATGCCTCCAAATACGTAAGGCAAAGACCACAGCTGCCAATTCCAAATCATGTGTCGGATAATTAAGCTCATAAGGCTTAAGCTTCCGAGATCCATAAGAAATCGGTAGCTCCTCCTGCATCAGAACACATCTAAGACCCTGCAACGAAGCATCCGTGTAGACAAGATACTCTATCCCGCTCTGTGGAGTAGCCAGAATCGGTGCAGAAGTCAACTTCCTTTTCAGCTTATCAAAAGCTCGCTGACAGTGCTCATCCCACACGAATTGTACACCCTTCTTAGTTAGATGAGTGAGTGGTCTTGCTATTTTGGAGAACCCCTGGATGAACCGACGATAATATCCTACTAAACCGAGAAAACTCTGAATCTCGGTAGGTGAAGTGGGCTGTCCCCACTCTACCACAGTTGAAACCTTGGCTGGATCAACCGTTATCCCCTTTTCTGACACCACATGACCCAGAAACTTCACTTCCCGCTGCTAAAATTCACACTTCTCGAACTTGGCATATAACTGGTGCTCACGAAGCGTCTGCAAGACTATGCGAAGATGTCTAGCATGGTCATCCTCTGACTTAGAATAGATCAAGATATCATTAATAAAGGCAATGACAAACTAATCCAAATAAACCCGAAAGACTCTGTTCATTAAATCCATGAACACTGCAGGTGCATTAGTTGTCCCAAACGGCATGACACGAAACTAATAAGAACCATATCTCGTGAGAAATGCTGTCTTAGGAACATCCTGCTCCCTAACCCTCAGTTGATGATACCCAGAACACAGATCAATCTTAGAGAAATAAGTAGCTCCCTTCAACTGATCAAACAAGTCATCAATCCTGGGCAAAGGATACTTGTTACGAACCGTAACCTTGTTCAACTCCCTGTAATCTATATACAGGCGGCGGAGCGAACCATCCTTCTTCTTCACAAACAGCACTGGTGCTCCCCAGGGTTAAGTACTCCGACGAATGAAACCCTGGCTGAGTACTGCTGAATCTGATCCCTCAGCTCGCGCATTTCCACTGGTGCCATCCTATAGGGAACCCTAGCAATCGGCGCAGTGCCTGGAGCTAAGTCTATCACAAAATCGATCTCGCGACTAGGTGGTAACCTTAGAATCTCCTGAAATACATCCGGGAAATCCTGTACAATCGGTATGTTATCCAATGATACAGTAGTCCCTTCCTCCGTTTCCTCCTCCACATGGAACAAATAAGTGCTAATGACCCCACTAGAACGTGGCATAGCGACGACATACATGTCCTGACCAGGTATGGTAAACACAATAGACCTATCAAAATAATTAACTTGGGCATGGTAGTGAGACAACCAATCCATCCCAAGTATCACATCATAAGTGTGCATGTCCAGGACCAATAGGTTGGCTAGAAATCTGAGTCTGCCAATGTCTAGTGTCACAGGTCCATCACTCTCATAAAGAATGGTTGTATTGTCTAACGGTGTAGAAATACCCTGAGGTCTATTGCATACCCGAGTCGTCATCCCAGACAAAGTAACAAAAGTCCTAGCTACAAATGAGTGTGTAGCACCCGTATCAAATAAAACACGTCCATAAAAATCATGTATAGGAAACTTACCCTCAACAGCCTGAGGTGCCTGCATATCCTGTGGCTTAGAGTTGTACACCCTGCCATAATGTAACTGCTGCGGTGCCTGTCCCTGAGGCTGCGGCGGTGCCGGTAAAGCCAGATGTGTCTGTCCCTGAATCTGTGGAACCTGTGGAGCTGGTAAATGTACTGGCGCCCTCTACCCCTGCTGCACATGCTGTCCCTGTCCCTGTCTCTGTCTCTATCTTGTTGTAGGACACTGCTTGGAAGTGTGACCATACTCTCCACAAGTATAACAACTACCCTGGAAAGTACCAAATGGCCTCCTCTGTTGGTTGGCCTGTGGCTGACCCTGTCCTTTCTGTGGTCCCCCATTCTGCTGTCGCTGAACAGGTGCCACATCCCTGGGAGCATCTGAACCACCCTTGTGCTTCTTCCAAGGCTGCTGTCCCTGGAATCTGCCCTTGTCATTCTGTCGGTGTCCGTTCCCATTCCCTTTCTCAGCTGACTAGTTAGTAGAGTCTCTATCACCCCGCTTCTCACCCTTGGCCTATCTGATGTCCACAGTCAACTAATACTGCTGTAGAGCGACGTCTACCACCTAAGCATAGGTAGTATAGGTTGGACTACCTGTAATAGCTTTCTTGATAGACCACATCAGTCCCTTGACGAAACTGTTGCGCTTCTTCTCTTCTGTATCCACCTCCTCCGGTGCAAAGAGAGACAAGCGTGTGAACTGCTGCTCATACTCCGCCACTGTTATATTCCCCTGCTGCAGATTTAGAAACTCAATCTTCATAGCTGCCCTGACTACATAAGGAAAGTACTTTTCATCAAAGCGTGCACTAAACTGATCGTAAGTCAATGCCATCCTCTCCTCTGTGGTAGTAACTGACTCCCACCACTGTAGTGCATCCCCAACTAGCTTGAATGTAGCAAGCATCTGCTTCTGAACCTCCGTGCACTGAACCAAGTGAAGATGTCGCTTGATGTCCTGTTTCCACTGGTGAGCTGCTCTCTCATCGGTGGAGCCTGTGAACTCAGGTGGGTTTCCCTTTGTGAAAGAACTCCTAACTTTATCCCAAGTATCAATCTAAACAACCAGTGCTGGTAGCAGTGCCGGCTGTACCTAAGGCTGATTTCGAAGTGCAACTGTTACCTCAGCTTCTATAGCCCGAGCAATGAGATCACTGATATGAGGAGGATACTTTGGATCTCCTCCCTGATCCCGAGTTTGCTGAACCTCGTCCTGAAACTGACCATTATCATCCTAAAACCCAAACCTTTGTTGCTCTTCCTCCATTTGCTCACGCTGTAGGTGTTCCTGCTGCCTACGTGCAGCTCCTCTGTTGCCTGTTCCCTTGCAAGTTCCGTCCCCTCCTGGCATTAACCATCTGTTAACACGGAATAAACAGACATCGGTACCATTTCTACATGAACCGTAAGGAGTACAATGAATCCTAAACTTATGCTCTAATCAAGAGAAAACGTTATGCGGAAGACCTAATACGAAACATCCTAGAGACACTTGAACCTAGAGTTCTCTGAAACCAACTGTGATACCCCTTGGATCCGAGACACGGGTTGATCAGGCCCAGGCCCAAACCCAAGAGATATCAAACAATTAATATGTTAAAAACGAACACGGAATACAAAGTGATTAAAGAAATAATATAATGAGCTGAAAGAAATTAAAATAAAATTCTTTAAAATAAATATTTCAATCCCAATAATCCAAAAACCTCCAATAGTTTAAACAACTCGGGAATCCATCTCTAGTGGACCCTTAATAACAATCCAAAAAGAAATAATAATAACAGGAAGAAACATCCAAAAATAAACTACGGAGAGAGTCCTACGTTGTCGGAAGAGTGAGTAGTAATCTCTCCTCAGCACGATCAGGTCTAAGTCTAGAACTGTCGCGTACCTGGAAAAATAGAAGTGGGTCAGGCCTACGAACAAGTTCTAACCTACTATAATCCAAGCAGAAACTCAATACGCATATACATCCTAAGCAGTTCAACAGTAGTTAATAGTCCTTACATAAGTATATTCACACTACAGAACTCTCACTGGACTACGGAGGGGGTCTCAACCTGAATAGAAGGCAACATGCAAAAACGCACCCAAAGGTAGGCATGAGTACCTAGACCTAACAGGGTATACCTCAACCGTTCATATCCAGTTACGCATCCTATTACATATACGCTCCCTAACCGACAACTCTGAGACTTAAGCTCAGATCGTAGTACCATAATATATATATTTAAAGTCCATCCCATCCATACAAAGTTCAGTTAGTCATTCAGCTTGTACAGCTTCTTTGACTTAACATAACTTTCGAGCAATCCGAGTAGTCATTCAGCATATACAGCTTCTTTGACTCAATTCTAAGTAGGATTTATGTTAATATCCATTCCCTTATTCCGTGTAGGTAGGATTTAGTATTTTGAAACTAATCCAAACCTAGGCATGCAACTGTTCCATACCGGTGCATGTAATCCAACATCCACAGTTGACAACACAGGTAATAATTGTAATTACTAAATGTTCCAAACTATTTCACAGTTGATAACATTAACAATGAAAACATTTATCAACTAGTCCATAACACAGGCAACCAGAATTCATTACAGGTATACAAAAATATATATAACATGCTGGTCTGCCCTACTGGTACATGGTTCTCTAATAATTTTAAATTACAGAGAATAGATATAATCCATCCTATGTTCCACTATGAGCATAAAATTAACAACGTCAAATTTAATATGTTCATTCAAAACCATTCCACAACCTCCAGAAACTTTGCATGATCCGTTACTGCGAAATTAGCAACAAAAGTCTCATTAAGCATAACAAAAAGTTATCATACTTGTCATGCTTATTTTTCCATAATACTGTGACACAATTTAAATCATTAATTCCCTAAAGCACTTGCTCAGTAACCCATGAGCAGCTCGAATCATTCACCTCTACACCAAAACATCAACTTTCTGAAAGGTCTCCTACTATGTCTTATACTTGCTCCCAATGATGTGTTCTGTACTACCATAGTTTCTGAGACATTAATATAAGTTTAGACTAGACTAGATTGAACCACCCTAGAACAACCCATAAACCAATCCAAAACTTTACAAATCCATCTGCAGTTGCCCAGAACCCGCAGAAAACTAAAAAACTGGAAAACACACGAGGAGAGCAGGCTCCCACAAGGTGGACCTGCCTCAACTTATGCTTGAGCCGGCTCAAAACCATGGTAGAGCCGGCTCCTAACCATGTAGAGCCGGCTCCGTGGGCTTTTGGAGCCGCCTCCACTTCCCCCTCTCATCTGTCTGCTTGTTTCGTCTCCATTTGCCTGCACTACTTTCGTCCCTCTCTGCTACAGCTTCTAACACCTTTGTTTGTACTCAAACCTCCCCAGAGAAAACCCATCTACCCCCTTCATACATTGATTAACAGTACTTTAAAAGAGCAGTTGCACAGTTGAACACAAAATAAGCAGTTTACAACAAGTTTCAATACATACTGATATAATGAATTCTAAACATGCGTAGTTAATTAAGTCAATCAATTAATTCCGTTTAATGTTTTCCTGGAACTACTTAGGCATGTAAAGAACACGAGTAAAAGGGAAAGAGATGAGGTTAGAACTTGCCTTTAGCCTTTCCCCGTCTAAATTCTCCAGCGAAACCTTAGTTTATCTCACTGTTTCCTCCCAACCGTCTCTAAAACTTCTCACAACCTTACTGTGTCGTAATGGTATTCTAAAACCCTAGACAGACCCCTTAGATGAGTATTTATAGGCCACACTAATCCTAGGCTCCCTTAAACCCTAATTGAATTTACTCGGCCCATAGAGAAAACTAAGTTAAATTCAATGTCAGCTATGAACTATGTAACCTATATACAACCAATGCTACAGTCATGATAAAACTGATTAAAGATAATTAAAACATAACATTGAAGTAATAATTAAAACAACAAAGTACCACAAAATAATTAAATAACAATTAAATCGATAATTAAAACAGTAACTCAATTAAATAAATTAACGACAACTAAATCAATAATTAAAACAAGTACATAAAGTAACAACCATCAAAGCAATTAAACAATTAATCATTTAAAAAATTGCACTTAAATAATTAATGAAATTTTAGGACTATCCTTTGTAAAATTAGGGGTATTACAAGAACCCACTCACAACGTACTCAAATATCTGGTAGCATCAAAAGCGCTTAGTGCCCGCCCACACTTACATTACTAGCTGGGTAATGTAAGGTAGCATCGACGGCAATAAGCACCTACCCACGGAGTAGAATTTCGTACGATAGCACGACAGTACATAGTATTAATCCATAACATGCCCCCACTAAGTCTACCCATGAAACCTCTCGATACAAATAGCATTAATGTCAAAAATAATTATACCAAAAGCATTACGGGAACCAAGCATTTTATGAGAGTCCGGATATGGTCCAAAGACGTCCGGCCGAACTATTTTGGCCAATCTCAAAACTTTGACAACAATGTCATATGCACCACCATACTTAAGGCCTCAAATCCTCAATACATGCAAAACTAACAAGTCCTACATCTCAAAACAACACAATCAGTAACACCAGTCACGAATCTAAAGCCTGACAAGTCTGTGCCCTCAAGCCAATGGATCGGACTTCACAAAATCAGAAAATATCAATACCTCCAAAATCACAACGACCCTCACTATAAGACATTACATCAAAAGTCCCACACACCATCCTGAAACAGACCTACTATAAGGCCACATACCGAAATCTCAACACTGGATCAAAATCCCTATCATAAACTACGAAACCCTCAAAACATAAGTCCACCACATCCAAGACTCTAACTTGAAACAAGTCTCCAAAAGACATTCTTAAAAGAGTATCAAGCTCACTCAACGAATTAAGCAAATCCTCAATGATATAGACACACATCCCCGTAAAATGACCTCATATCAAACCATTCACACCGAGCACAGCAACTCCATAAATGATCATGGCTAAAACTCCCCAAAGGAAAACACGGAATGAAGACCACCAGTCCTAACAAGGACAACATTACAACTCTATCTCTAAAACGAAAGACACCAAGGTTAAAGACTCCACCCCTTATATGGAAGTAAGTCGACCAAAATCAATCAAATCCTCACCAAGGGCTCAAAACAACTATGATGATCTCCACAGATCAACCAACCCACAATTATACACAATGCAATGAAGAAAAGAGACTCACTCTTTATGAAATCCCTAACACGAACCATGAAAAGAGGAAAAACCTTGCTTTCCTACAAGTGTCAATAAAATAAACACAAAAAATGAAACATTCTTCCCACCTTAGGGAAGTGGACAAACCAAAATGAAATAAGATATGGTAATTCCCTAACAAGGAATTCCACTACGAAACCACAGCAAAAGCTCGTAAAGATACTACGTGCAGATAAAAGGAACACGACACTAGCTCGTGCTCTCCTAAAGTGAACAAAAGGAAAGTCACGCCTAGACACCATATGTCATGCGAGAATGAAACAATGGTAACACTAAAAATGGCTATCAATGCATATAACAAGGGAATGCATTGCTATAAAGATAAATCTACTCGTATAAGTAAAGTTAGTGATATATGTAACACGTTTCCACGTAGGCACAAAATCATGTCACTAAAGCACAACAACAACATGGCATCTCTAAGCATAGAAGTAGGGAATGCGAATGCCAGACGATAAGAAAATACATGTGGATACACCTCCACCTACTCATACATCGTGATATAACAAATAATACTACTAACATGATAGTAAACAAAACTGCAGAGAATGATGCAACAAATGAACCCTATGGACATCGTGTCCTAGTGTATCAAAGTGAAAAGGAAGATCAGTCCTAGGCATGATCTAACTCCAAAAACCAACGCGACAACAACATGTCTCAAAACAAACGTGAGTCCTTACCATAATGGTAGGACCCAAACAATCAATCTCTAAACCTCAAGGTGACACTACAAGTGACACTAAAAATGCAATGCTTTCGCTACCCAGAACATCAATTAATCTACTCAATCCTAAAAGCGTCTTCACACAAAAGAACTCAAAAGAAATGGCAACTATAACCATACCATCAAACAACCAAATCAATCACTATGACTAACCTCAAAACAACCATCAATCATCGTCTCAACATAAGACGCTCGAAACAAAACTCAAGAGATCTTACGCCCCTAACAACCTCAAACTCACATCATCATCATCATCGATCAAAGGACTACGCCTACCGAAATAAAAGTCTGCACCGATTCCATCCGAACTATACTCGTAGCTAGCCAATACGGTAGTATGACAGTGCCATACACCCACCCAAGAAAATCACAATCTCAGAGGAATCATCCCGAACAAATAAGGAGCCTAAGAGGTTCATAACCTTATCATGGCCCAAAACCAACAAATCCACAATCAACCCACAAAGCCCTAAAGCTACGCCTAACGACTCACCTCACAAGAGTCTAAACAAAAGGTGTCCCCTCATCATATGCTTAGTCAATGGTGGGGTCAACCTTTGACCACCAAAATGACTAAAAGTCCTCCTATGACTATATAATTACAACCATGCCACAAACACATATTTATCCATAATTTTACACATAAAAGCATTAAATAAATAATGCTGAAAAGAAAATAAACCCAAAAAAATTCTTAAGCATGAAAATCCAGGTCCGGCGCCCATGTGGGACCTCTCGGCTCAAAAATCTAAAAATGCTAAAATGACCTATAATGCATTTCTAAGAGTTCTAACTTATAAAAATACCCTAATTACACTTCAAAAACCATATGGCACGTAAAACAACAACCAAAAATAAAATAAATAAGAAATTTAAAAAATATCAAAAAATACAAAACACTACAAGTATATGCAATAACAAGACTTCTACAGATGTGAAATGGTAAAATAAACTTGCCTCAAACGACAAATTTTGACTCCTCAAACCAGCTCTCAGTACCAGAAAACCAGCAACAAACATGGCTCCTCATCATCCTTAAACACTCACACTCAATATACAGATTTCTGAGGGAAATTAAACTCATAAATTGTTCTCAAAACTCAAAAATGTGGTTATAGTTCATAGTGTCTAGAGTGTGTCCATAATACAGCTTGTTTAGGGTTCTCAAAAGTGGATCAAAATGCTGTGAACCTCAGGCCACTGCTTTAACAGTATATATTTAGGATACCTTGAGCTGAAATTCTACCCTAAGAAGGAAATACAATCAACCCATCATTGGAGAAGGGAATATTCTGGCATTCCCTCAATGAAAGGACCACAAGGCCCTTGCCAACTCAGCTCTTTTATCTACTAGTGCATGTTGTTCACACCTTAATCACTCATCAACACATGCATTAGTTGTAAACTAATAAGAGAATTGAGGCTTAAGGCCAAAGAAATAAATAACAGACCTCGCATTCTTAGACAAGGACCACTAGACACGTGTCACACAAGTGTTCGTCATGCATAAAGACCAAAATACCCCTGGAATAGATGCTTGTCAATATTTACTAAAAATTGTTGTTGCATCTGCGTATATTTAAATAACTTAAAATTCTAAGTTGTCAACTACAATACAGCATCCTAAGCAAGTGTAAAAAGACTAGATACAAAAGTAAAATGACTCAAAAGCCCTTGAGAGACTCTGTAGCCCATTTACACATGTTGAACCAGAATTTGAGCTATAATGGCATGTGAAATGAATCTGCAACATAATGTTTCGTTCCTCAACCCATTTAAAATGAGCTCATATGAATGTAGAATTACAAAACTACCTATGTATATACCATAGATGGTCTGAGTACACCAGAATCAATGGGATATCGCAGTTTTAGGCCTGGGAGCACTCATTTGACATTAAAAGTGCAAACTGTTTTGAACATTAAGACCAACACAAAGCATAATTTATAAATCAACAACATGTCCTCCTTTACTAATAAATCTGGTAAGAGAAACTCGTACACTGGCCATTCTCATTGACTAACAAACTAGGTTTCTATCATGCCACCTACCACACATACCACAAACGTCCCATGACATCTATCCAACCCTAGTCATAAGGTAGAAACCTATGGATTCACACATCCTACCTAGCTAATCCATCTAGCACACTAAAATGCCATGACATGCATGCAACACAACCTATGCTCATGAAAATACAGCCTTAGCATTAGCCGATAAATGCCAAAGTCATATGCAATCTAAACTCATAATCATAGGATCACATACCACATCTTCATTGCACATATTGGTACGCTAAACACATAGTATGTAATATATAGCAACAACCTTATATATTACGAATGGCAAATTATAATACAACAAATAGTAAGGATATTATATATATGTAAAGCATACTTTATTGTTTAGGCATCAATTTTATGAGGACTTGCATTTTTGCATTTTTATTATTTTCTGCACATGGTGGCATTCATGCATTTTAGTGTTTTTTTTTTATTATTGTTAGAAATTATGATTTAAGTTGCAAATGTGGTTAAATAATTTAAATGTCATTATTTGTTTCATAAAGGGCATTATGGACTTTTTGTTTTGCAAATAAGATATAAATGGAAAAGTACACTTTTATTATGGAAAATAGCATAATTGGCATTTGGTTAGTTGTGAAAGGGTGTTGTGGACATTTTCATACAAATGGCATGAATGGGATTTTGTGTTTGTTAAGGGGTGTTTTAGTCTTTGTGCATGGTCTAGATTTTGACTATTGTGTGGGCTTGACACCTTAGTGCTTGGTGGCTACCCTTATGCAAATCTATGATATGTGTCATCTAGTACAATAGATATACACAAAAGAAATATTCTGCAATACCATTTCGTGCCTTTGTTTTCTTTTCCCTAGTTATCTTCTTTGCAAGCTTAATTTGGGATGCTTGTGTTAAGAATTTGGGGAGGGTTTGTGAATGAAAAAGATTCCTAGGATCAAATAATTCCTTTTTGATGTTGAAGTTGTGAGCATTTTCCACCTGTGGGGTTGTCAAAATCTGATTTAAAAAAGAAAAGAGGTGGTTGTATTTCAAAGAGGGTGTTCTTCATTTTGTTTACAAAGTTGGTGGCTTTGATTCAATCCTTGGGCTTTTAAATTGTTCTTGCAAGGATTTTCAAGATTCTTTGAGGTAGGATTACTTAACTCTCACACCCTTTACCTTTAAGGAATCAAGTTTGTGTGTTTTGTGCTTAAAACATTGCTGAAAAACGAATCTGCCAACCTTAATTTCTGCGCAGCAACCTGAATTTCAACTAACCATAACTTCCTCATTTAAAATCCAAATGGAGTGATTTATGTGTCTACATTGATTAGCTCAAAACAAGCTTTCCAATGATACCAACTTCAGCCTTAGATTCCAACTGTGCAAAAAGTTATGACCCTTCAAACATAGGCTGTCAGGTTCGCGCTTTAATCTGCAGAATTTTCTACACAGCAACCTGAATTTCAACTGACCATAACTTCCTCATTTTACACCCAAATTGAGTGATTTTGGAGTCTAAATTGATTATCTCGAAACAAGCTTTCCAATGATACCAATTTTAGCCTTAGTTCCAACTGTGGAAAAAGTTATGACCCTGTAAACATAGGCTGCTACCTGAAAATTACAATATTGGTAGTTATAATATTTCTTGAAATGGGAAGTTTTGTACTTGTTTTATTAATGTTATAAAGCACTGTAGAAGTTGTTATATGGTAAATGTGAGATAGAAAACATATTTCCTATGTTATGCAACCATGGATTAGTTAGCCTGTTATTTCAACATGCTTGTGTATGGATTAAAATGCAATACCATGATATTGTATATGAGTTGAGATTTCCATATTTATTTCATTACTTGTATATCGTGTTATACAAATGTACATGCATCTCACATAAGCATGGGGATGATGTTGAAATGAAAAGGGAAGTGAAAATGTTTCACTAAATGGTTTTGAAAACTGGATAACAAGGAGGTGCCTTGTATCTGTGAATTTGGAAAAGGAATTTGAATCAATGATTTGAAAACTGGATAAGGAATTGCCTTGTCTGTGTAGTTAATGGGAATCTAGAGGAGACGTAAAGAGTGGCTCTACGCGTAGTTGTGTCACTAGAGCCCCAAATGATCACAAGGAGTGGCCTTGTATCAGGGATAGATGACCAACTCCCTTCTCGTGGTACTGTGGAGCAATCCTGGGCGGATTACATTAACTTGTTTTGTAATGGAAATGGGATTTTTGGGAAGTGAGAAGTGTCAGTGGCATTAGCATTGGCATTGGTATTAGCATTGCATGACACATCATTTTATTATCTCATATTATATTCTGTTTTTCCTGAGCTTCTATGATTCCATTACCCTTTGTCTATTCTTTGTCTGGATTCACGGAGGTGTTAAGGAGTGCATTTTAAGTAACTCCCGCTGAGCTGTGGTTGCTCATTCCTATTTTATACACATCTTTTCAGGTCATGGCATGGATGGTGTGGAGGGTGTTCCTCCTCAGCTATAAACAAAGTCGGGGCTGGTGTTGTTGTGTTTTGTTCTGCATGATAAACTATGTTTTGGTTTATATTTCTTTAGAGTATTCCTGGTATGTAATAAATGTTATTTCAGACTTTAAAACTTTAAAGTTGTAATATGTGCGTCTTACCTATTTACTTTCAGTCTTGGTTTTGTAAAAAGGAATTAGATAGGTGGATGTGTGGTTGAGACAGGTTACAGGGATATTAGTGATTGTGAGACTGTAATTGTTTACGTGTTGTGTTCACAACCCTGACTACGGTCTAGGGGCATGACAGTTGTGGTATCAGAGCATGGTTCCTATAACCTAGGGACAACGAGTAGAGGTCTGTCTACAGCTATGTCTGTAGGGGTTTGCATTGTCCTATGTGCTTACATGTTTATCTAGTATTTGTCTTGTAAGCATGCTATGTGTTTAATGGCTTTTATTCATATAAGTCAGTTTAGGACTGTGGATAGTGACATTGTTATTGACTTGCATTTCATTGTAGTATGCCGCATCGTAGGAAGGACAAGGCACCGAGAGGCCAACAGATTGGGTCTGCAGTTGGACGGTCTGGGGAAAGTTCTACATCTCACCCTGTGGGATAGGGAGGTTTGCCACCACCAGTGATGTCTGCAGGGGAAGATGAGACAAAAAGACGTCTCAAACTTATTTCTACATTTGTCAGACTCATGCCTACACTGTTTGAGGGTGGGACTGACTCGTTGTTAGCAGATGATTGGTTTGACCAGGTGGAAAAGCATATTGATGCTCTGGCAGTTGAAAATGATTCTTTGAAGATTTTGTTGGCTACCTAAAACTTTACTAGGGATGCCAAATTGTGGTGGAAGTCAGTGTCTAACAGAATGGATGTGAACACATTGTCGTGGGATGCTTACAAAGAGTTATTTTACAATAACTTCTTTCCTGCGACTAAAAGATGGGAGCTGCACAAGGAGTTTATCTCTCTGTTTCAGAGCAGCTCTATGACAGTGACAGATTATGAGAATAAATTCACTTCTCTTTCTCGTTTTGCTCCAGAGATTGTAAGTAAGGAATCAGATAAAGTCCATAAGTTTGTAGAGGGACTCCATCATCGGATTAGGACTTTTGTGGCAATACAGTGCCTACAGACTTATCCTGAGGCTGTAGAAAGGGCATTAATTGTTGAAGCTGAACTAAATGATAAAAATCAGACTCGGGAATAGTGGAAGCAAAGACGAGCCAGTGATTCAGGGGTTGAGGGTCAGTCTAACAAGAGGCAGAAAGAGAGTTCATCTAGGTCTGGAGGACAGCAGTCAGGCCGACCTACTCCTTCTACTTCCGTACCATCCAGAGTAGGTAGAAGTGAGGTTATATGTTTCGGATGTCAGTAGCCTGGTCATTATGTGTCTTATTGTCCACAGTCTTTTTCTACGGGAGCTTGCTTTGGATATGGGCAGCAGGGCCACAGGGTTAGAGACTGTCCGAGGAGGACTGGTAGCTCAGCCAGAGGTTTTGGTAGTGGTCATGGTACACAACAGAGACCATCTCAGTCTACTGCAGTACAGTCTGGGTTTAGACCACCAAAGCCAGCTGTATCTTCACAGGGATCTAGACCAGCTGGGAGGGGTACTTCTTCAGGGACTGCTCAGCAGTCCGGGGTTCAGGCTGGAGGTTCACAAGCTCAGATATCCCAGGGCCGAGTGTATGCACTTCCTGAGTCATCTTCGGGACCGTCAGTGGTGAGGGGTATGTTTCCAGTCTTTGGATCTTGGGCTCGCAATTTGTGTGATTCCGGTGCATCTCATTTATTTATTTCATGCACATTTGCATTTTCTTCGGGATTGGAGGTTGGCTGCTTGGACCGAGCATGTGTATTGACACGCCGGTCAGTGGTTCATTAGTTGTGAGCAGAGTGGTGCGGGATTACGTCATTGTGATTGCTGGGCGGACTTTGGTTTTTGATCTTATCCTTCTTAAGATGATAGGGTTTAACGTCATTCTTGGAATGGATTGGTTATCATCATTTCGTGCCACCATTGATTACTTCAGTGGTAGAGTTTCAGTGTGTACGCCGGAGGGAGATTGTTTTGTGTTTGTAGGAGATCGGGGTGATTCCTTGGTTTCAGCTTGTTATGGTGTTCGTGGTTGGGATCGTTGTGATTTCTTCTTAGCTAGCATTTTAGCTGAAGAAGATGGTGATGTGGAGACAGTTTATGCATCAGTTGTTTGTGAGTTCTTGGATGTGTTTCCGGATTTACCTCCTAGAAGAGAGGTTGAGTTTGTGATTGACTTAATGCCTGGTACTGCACCGATTTCTATAGCTCCGTATCATATGGCACCAGCAGAGTTGGAGGAATTAAAAAAGTAATTGGATGATTTGAGGCTGAAGGGTTTTATTCGGCCTAGTGTTTCACCATGGGGCGCACCAGTGTTGTTTGCAAAGAAAAATGATGGTTCTATCAGGTTGTGCATTGATTATCAGAAATTGAATCATGCAACCATCAAGAACAAGTATCCTTTACCGCGGATTGACGATTTATTTGATCAGTTGAGGGGAGCTATTTGATTTTCCAAGATTGATCTGAGATCTGGGTACTACCAGTTACGAGTTCGGGATGAGGATATTCCAAAGACAGCTTTTCGTACGCGGTATGGTCATTATGAGTTCATTGTGATGCCTTTTGGGTTGACGAATGCGCCAGCGGCATTCATGGACCTGATGCACCGTGTCTTCCACAAATATCTGGATCAGTTTGTTGTAGTGTTTGTGGATGACATTCTCGTGTATTCACGATCTCGAGAGGATCATGAGATTCATCTAAGGATAGTGTTACAGATGCTGAGAGAACACCATTTGTATGCCAAGTATTCAAAGTGTGAATTTTGGCTCCAAGAGGTGAAGTTTTTGGGACATGTTGTTTCAGGCAGTGGGGTTTCAGTTGATCCTTCGAAGATAGAAGCAATTCTGGATTGGGAACGTCCAAAAAATGTGTATGAGATTCGGAGTTTTCTTGGCTTAGTAGGTTATTACCGCAGGTTTGTGAGGGACTTTTCTCGCTTAGACGCTCCTATGACTCGGATGACTCGAAAGGGGATCAGATTCGATTGGACTGAAGCTTGTGAGTCATCTTTTCAGGAATTGAAAATAAGATTGACTACAGCTCTAGTACTAGTGATACCTGAGCGTGGCTTGGGTTATGTTGTCTTTTGTGATGCTTATGGTCTGGGTTGTGTGTTGATGCAGGGTGGCAAGGTAGTGGCTTAAGGATCTAGACAATTGAAGATTCACGAGTTTAACTATCCCACTCATGACTTGGAGTTAGCAGCAGTTGTTTTTGCTTTGAAAAGCTGGAGGCATTATTTGTATGGTGAGAGATTCGAGGTGTTCTCAGATCACAAAAGTCTCAAGTACCTTTTCTCTCAAAAGGACTTGAACAATAGACAGAGGCGATGGGTTGAGTATTTGGAAGACTATAATCTTAATTTGCAGTATCATCCAGGTAAGGCGAATGTGGTAGCAGATGCCTTAAGCCAAAAATCTCGTGGAGTTATGGCTGGGTTAGCCATTCGGAAATGGAAGATGTTGGAGGATTTGGCAGAGATGGGACTGCAGTGTTGTGATGACAGTGTTAGATATGAATCAGCTTTTTTGTTTAGTCTTGTGGTTCAACCTACTCTTGTTACACGGGTGATTGAGTCACAGAGACAGGATTCAGATTTAGCTGTTATTCATCAGTTGATTTCCGGTAGGGACACAGTAAAGGACTGGACCTTGCATATGGATGGTGGTTTACGGTTCAGAGGTTTGCTTGTGGTTCCTACAGTTTGTCGGGAGGATGTGTTACGAGAGTTTCACACTTCTTGTCTTACTGTGCATCCAGGTGGTAAAAAATGTATCATAATTTGAGATGCCAGTATTGGTGGAATGGGATGAAGGTAGATGTAGCACAGTTTGTTGCTAGATGTCTTACCTGTCAGCAGGTAAAGGCAGAGCATCAGAGACCTGCAGGTTTATTGCAACCATTGCCAGTAGCACAGTGGAAATGGGAGTGTATTGCTATGGATTCTGTGACCGGACTTCCGAGGTCACCGAGAGGGAATGAGTCTGTTTGGGTCATTATTGACAAATTGACTAAGACCGCTCACTTTTTGCCTGTTAAGATGACAGATTCTGCTGAGGCACTGGGCAGATTATATGTCAGGGAAATCGTCAAATTGCATGGGGTTCCATTGTCCATTGTCTCGGATAGGGATGCCAAGTTCACATCGAAGTTCTGGAAAGGGCTTCATACAGCGTTTGGTTCACCGTTGCATTTCAGTACAGCATTCTATCCGCAGACGGACGGCCAGTCGGAGCGTACTATCTAGATCTTAGAAGATATGCTTCAGGCCTGTGTACTTGATTTTGGTGGTAGTTGGGAGGATCATTTACCTCTTATCGAGTTTGCCTAGAACAATAGCTATCAGTCAAGCATTGAGATGGCTCCTTTTGAGGCATTGTATGGTAGGCCTTGTCGTTCTCCTGTTTGTTGGACTGAGGTGGGTGAGACAACCACCATAGGGCCAGACATTGTATTGGAAACCACAGAAAAGATTAAGTTGATTCGGCAGCGGTTGTTGACTGCTCAGAGCCGACAGAAAAGTTACGCAGATAGACGGAGACAGCCATTATCCTTTGAGGTGGGAGACCATGTGTTTCTCAAGGTTTCTCCACGAAAAGGATTGATACGATTTGGAAATAGTGGCAAGTTGTCACCCCGTTTCATTGGGCCATTTGAGATTTTGGATCGAGTGGGCGAGGTTGATTACAGATTGGCATTGCCACCACAGATGGACTGGGTCCATAATGTGTTTCATGTTTCGATGTTGCTGAAGTATGAGCCGGATCCATCACATGTATTGAGTTGGGTTGATGTTGACATTGATGAGGATGTTTCTTATAAAGAGGGACCCGTTCAGATTCTTGACACTCGGAACAAAGTGTTAAGGTGTAAAACGGTGACTCTTGTGAAGGTTTTGTGGCGACATCACGGTGTTGAGGAGGCTACGTGGGAATGGGAACAGGATGTTCGTTCTGCGTATCCGAGTTTGTTTTCTTCCCCAGGTACGACTTGATTTCGGGAACGAAATCCTTGTATGTTGAGGACTCTATGAGGACTTGCATTTTTGCATTTTTATTATTTTCTACACATGGTGGCATTCATGCATTTTAGTTTTTTTTATTATTATTAGAAATTATGATTTAAGTTACAAATGTGGTTAAATAATTTAAATGTCATTATTTGTTTCATAAAGGGCATTATGGACTTTTTGTTTTGCAAATAGGATATGAATGGAAAAGTACCCTTTTATTATGGAAAATAGCATAATTGGCATTTGGTTAGTTGTGAAAGGGTGTTGTGGACATTTTCATACAAATGGCATGAATGGGATTTTGTGTTTATTGAGGGGTGTTTTAGTCTTTGTGCATGGTCTAGATTTTGACTATTGTGTGGGCTTGACACCTTAGTGCTTGGTGGCTGCCCTCATGCAAATCTATGATATGTGTCATCTAGTACAATAGATATACACAAAAGAAATATTCTGCAGAACCATTTCGTGCCTTTGTTTTCTTTTCCCTAGTTATCTTCTTTGCAAACTTAATTTGGGATGCTTGTGTTGAGAATTTGGGGAGGGTTTGTGAATGAAAAAGATTCCTAAGATCATAGAATTCCTTTTTGATGTTGAAGTTGTGAGCATTTTACACCTGTGGGGTTGTCAAAATCTGATTTAAAAAAGAGAAGAGGTGGTTATATTTCAAAGAGGGTGTTCTTCATTTTGTTTACAAAGTTGGTGGCTTTGATTCAATCCTTGGGCTTTTAAATTGTTCTTGCAAGGATTTTCAAGCTTCTTTGAGGTAGGATTACTTAACTCTCACACCCTTTACCTTTAAGGAATCAATTCTGTGTGTTTTGTGCTTAAAACATTGCTGAAAAACGAATCTGCCAACCTTAATTTCTGCACAGCAACCTGAATTTCAACTGACCATAACTTCTTCATTTAAAATCCAAATTGAGCGATTTTTGAGTCTACATTGATTAGCTCAAAACAAGATTTCCAATGATACCAATTTCAGCCTTAATCTGCAGAATTTTTTGCACAGCAACCTGAATTTCAACTGACCATAACTTCCTCATTTTACATCCAAATTGAGCGATTTTTGAGTCTAAATTGATTAGCTCGAAACAAGCTTTCCAATGATACCAATTTTAGCCTTAGATTCTAACTGTGGAAAAAGTTATAACCTTGTAAACATAGGTTGCTACCTGAAAATTACAATATTGGTAGTTATAATATTTCTTGAAATGGGAAGTTTTGTACTTGTTTTATTAATGTTATAAAGCACTGTAGAAGTTGTTATATGGTAAATGTGAGATAGAAAACATATTTCCTATGTTATGCAACCATGGATTAGTTAGCCTATTATTTCAACATGCTTATGTGTGGATTAAAATGCAATACCATGATATTGTATATGAGTTGAGATTTCCATATTTATTTCATTACTTGTATATCATGTTATACAAATGTACATGCATCTCACATAAGCATGGGGATGATGTTGAAATGAAAAGGGAAGTGAAAATGTTTCACTAAATGGTTTTGAAAACCGGATAACAAGGAGGTGCCTTGTATCTATAAATTTTGAAAAGGAATTTGAATCAATGATTTGAAAACCGGATAAGGAGTTGCCTTGTCTGTGTAGTTAATGGGAATCTAGAGGAGACATAGGGAGTGGCTCTACGCGTAATTGTGTCACTAGAGCCCCAAATGATCACAATGAGTGGCCTTGTATCAAGGATAGATGACCAACTCTCTTCCCGTGGTACTGGGGAGCAGCCCTGGGCGGATTACATTAACTTGTTTTGTAATGGAAATGGGATTTTTGGGAAGTGAGAAGTTTTAGTGGCATTAGCATTGGCATTGGCATTGCATGACACATCATTTTATTATCTCATATTATATTCTGTTTTTCCCAAGCTTGTATGATCCCATTACCCTTTGTCTATTCTTTGTCTAGATTCACGGAGGTATTAAGGAGTGCGTTTTAAGTAACTCCCACTGAGCTGTGGTTGCTCATTCCTATTTTACACACATCTTTTCAGGTCATGGCATAGATGGTGTGGAGGGTGTTCCTCCTCAGCTGTACACAAAGTCAGGGCTGGTGTTGTTGTGTTTTGTTCCGCATGATAGACTATGTTTTGGTTTATATTTCTTTAGAGTATTCCTGGCATGTAATAAATGTTATTTTAAACTTTAAAACTTTAAAGTTGTAATATGTGCGTCTTACCTATTTACTTTCAGTCTTGGTTTTGTAAAAAGAAATTAGATAGGTGGATGTGTGGTTGAGACAGGTTACAGGGATATTAGTGATTGTGAGACTGTAATTGTTTACGTGTTGTGTTCACAATCCTAACTACGGTCTAGGGGCGTGACAATTTTATAACTCAACAGGTATCATAGAGAACATGTTTTATCAAATAATAAAACACTTAGTTATATAACATGTTTAACATCACAATATGTAAATCATACCTCAAACATTTAACACATAGTCACATAGGTATGTCTTAACTCAATAAACACTTAACACATAAGCATAAAACATATAAGCAAATAAATAAGAAGGCAAGCTTTAATACATATATCATGTTAACACATATGTACACAGTCCATGCACATTAATGTCATTCCCATCCTAGGTAAGCCCCTACCCATCATCCTTGAGGTTTTTGAACCTTCGCTCTGATACCAAATTTGTAATGACCCGAATCCATAGGGTCCGAATCAATACCGGGCGATGAAATGAATCTGGGTCCTTACCTGAACCTAAGGACACACTAAGGGCAAAATGATCATTTTAAGGTAAGGAATGTGGATAAGTTGTCTCTAAATGATTCAAATAGGACTAAATCAAATCATTTTAACATTTAAAGGCATTCCTAAGGGTTTTGGGTATTGGTGGGGTGGTTTTCCCACAAATAGACGTTTTTAGTTTAGGAAGTTTCATGGTATGTCCCACTAGAAAGGTCATAACTCTCTATGTGTTTGGAATTTGAGAATGAGGTTCATACCATTGGAAATCTGTCTTAAAATCCTTCATTTTGACCATAAGAATTACCTAATTTGGATTTAAGACAAGGGAGATATGGTTGTTTGAAATTGAAGGTTCAAAATTGTCCCTACTGAAAAAAGGCAAACCGGACGGCCGAAAGTTTGTATTGGTTGACCTAAAATGTGTACTAGTTGGCTGAAAGGTGTATCAGCTAACCAGTTGAGGCACCCAGGTATCCCAACCATCTATTTTGACCCCCCAAATATACTAGTTGACTGGTATCTTCAATCGATCGACCAAAAGTGCCCAGAAATCCATTTTTGACCTTGGTTAAGTGCCTTAGGCACTTAGCACCTCTTTTATATTAAATATGACCTTGAATTATGATCTAAAACTATGACAAAGAGCCCATACATATAAAATAAGGTAATTAAAAACATCATTCACATCTTTATACATGAAATAGACCAAAAGAAATTATTTTCATTCATAATCCACCTCCTAACCATTCATATGCATTCATTTATACAAACAACATTAAGCATAGCATTGACAAAACTGCATATAATAATTCAAACTAATATAAGTACAATGGGAAACCACTCTAGCATCATTGACAATGTCTATACAAACTAACATCAACACAAAAATGAAGTCAAAAGTCACTACGTCCCCGTCTAAGCTTGAGGGGGTTGGATCTTCCACTACTTTCTTCCTAAAAATGTTAAATATAGGGGTGAGCAACACTCGCTCAACAGAGAATGCCTAAATAACATCTCCTCAAGTCAAGTAAGTAAGGCACATTGCACATAATAAGCATAGTAGAAAGGAAACGGGGTCATGCTTGGGAAAAATAGATTACAACTCAATTTATCATTTATAATAGAATACCATAAATCTTAAATTATAATATGCATGCAATGAATTATAAAAATCGCATACCACCCACACGTCCACATTTTCACACACACCCACACTGAAACCGTGCTAACTAGCCGGACTTTAGGTACCTCCCTCTATCCTTGGGCGGAATTCGCTATCATCCTTAGCAAAGGGGAATTTGGGGCTCAAGTCGCTAAATTACACACTGGGTACCTCTCCATGCCCCTATTAGCTATCTAGCACCTCCGAGTTTGAGGTACCTCCTCACTACTAGGTTTTACGAAAATCCTTTATGCCAATGAAATATCAAAAGCATGCTTCTAACCATACTTTGCATAAATTTATAAATTCTCCAATACACTAAGCATAACATTGAGCATAAATGACAAAAAGTAGTTCATACAACTATATTGTCATACAATTGGCATGCTTAACATGACTTGATCAAATTTTAAGGCAAATTGCCATCAATTAACCATATAAGACATGGAATTTCTCAAGTAAGATGCAAAAAGAGCATGTATATCACATATTGATCACTTAGTAAGAACGGAACCTCACATTGAAAATAAGTAGACAAGTGACAACTATATGCAAGATTATATGACTAATTCATGCAATTATACTCTTCCTAAATATGCTTAAACAAGGGGAAAACAATAAATTACTTACAAGAGCCTAGGAATATACTAGTTAGACAAACCCTACCTTAAATCCAAACCATCCCTAGCTATGCTCCAAAGATGAAAATGCCATAATGCATGCAAGAATGGTACCAAATGAAAGCTCTTATGAAAACCATATGCAAGATTATATGACTAATTCATGCAACTATACTCTTCCTAAATATGCTTAAATAAGGGAAAAACAAGAAATTACTTAGAAGAGTCTAGGAATATACTAGTTAGACAAACTTTAACTTAAATCCAAACCATCCCTAGCTATGCTCCAAGGACGAAAATGCCCAAATGCATACAAGAGTGGTACCAAATAAAAGTTCTTGTGATACTTAACAACTTCTTCAACTAGCATTTCTATCAAATCCAACTAGAATTAGATTAAATTTGGGTTTCAAAGTAATGGTTTGATGAAAAAAAAAAAAAAAAAAAAGCTAGAGGGAAAGAGAGTGAGATCCGGATGAGGGAGAGAGAAGAGTGATGATATTATGCCCAAAATATGATACTTGTGGCTATATAATCCTCTTTTAGTCAATGGTGATCCCCACCTCATGCACTAAAACTACTAAAATGCCCTCCAATCCTAATTATAACCACAACTATGCCAAATACATATAATTAGCCAGCCACATATGCATATATATATATACACACACTAATAAGAAATTAATAAACACAAGTGATACCAGGAAATTTTTCGAGCACGAAAACTCGAGTGCAGGCCTACACGGGGCCTCCTGGGCCCGAAAACCCAAAAATAGAAAAATGAACTATAATGCATTTCTAAGAGTTCTAAACTCAATGAAATATCCTAAATGACACTTGAAACTCACATGGCATGCAAACCAAAACTCAAAAATAATAAATATGAAATTAAAGAAAAATGTCAAAAAAACTGGACCATTATATTAACGGCAAAAATGATTTCAACCTATGATGGATTAGAATGCAGGCTCTATCGGTTCAATAAAGGTTATCCAAGGCGCTAAAGGGAAAGGATGCACTGCCAGAAAAGATTAAGGTCAAAGATGAGGTTATGGAGAAAACACATAGTACGATTTTGTTGTGCTTGATAAACAAGGTTCTACAAGAAATTGTTGGAGAGACTATGACGGATGGGCTGTGGAAGAAGTTGGAGTCCCAGTATGTGACGAAATCTCTTACGAATTGTTTACATCTAAAGAAATGGTTGTTCACTCTTCAGATGCATGAAGGTTCGTCTCTGAAAGACCAGTTTAATGAGATAAATAGTATCACCATGGACTTAAATAACTTAGATGTCAAGATAGAGGATGAAGATTGCCTGAGAACTTTGTTGATACAATGATCTACGACAGAACTGCTTTGTCTATGAAAGACGTGAAGGCAGCTCTAAATTCCAAAGAGTTACAGAAAAGGGCATTTGAGGGTAATACAAAATGTTCTGCAGATGGGCTAGTTGTTAAAGGGAGAATGAATTAGAAGGAAGGAAGGGTTTGGCAGCATAAATATTTCTTAGTCTAAGAATAGAACGAAGGTGTTGAGATGCTACATCTATTGCATAGAAGGGCACTTTAGGAAATACAAACATAATGTAAGAAGGGAAATATAAAATCCTTTGAAGATGATAGTTTGGCTATTGTAAAGGGTAATGATTCAGGTGGTGGTAACATTCTCATAGTTTTAGTCGGTAGCTCTTGCGATGAGCGGATTCCTGATTCGGGTTGCCCATTTCATGCTTGTCAAATAGAGACTGGTTTACCTCTTATTGATCTATTGATGGAGGGGAAGTTCTGATGAGGAATGAAGCGTCGTGTAAGGTTGTAGGTATCAGTACAGTTCGAATCAAGATATATGACGGCATAGTGAAGACATTAACTGATGTCAGGTATGTATTAAACCTAAGAAAGAATTTAAATTCCAAGTCCATATGATGGAACTAAAATGATCTTTACAAGATCTTTGATTCTCAACGCTAATGCTAGAACCTCAAATCGGGGAAATTCTGAATGTTGCGCTTTACGGTGATATTCGACAAGAAGCCTTCGAAATTCTCGAAACAAAGATTCAACCCGTAAGCTCAATCCGAGAAAGTTTTGAACGAAATATATTTACAGGTATCCTAAACCACATGTTTTCCTAGGTACGCTCGATTCCATCGAATGCACTTAAAAGGCTGAAGGTGGAGTCATTTGGGTTTCAAAGGGTGCTTTTATGGTGATGAAGGGATTGAAGGAGCATGGTTTATATGCTCTGCAGGGTAGTACAGTCACGGGTTTAGTTATTGTATCGTCCTCGAATCCAGATTCAGATACTACCAAATTGTGGCACATATAGTTTGGGTATATGAGTGAGAGGGGGATGAATGTTCCAAGTAAGCAGGATTTGCTTAGTGGTCAAAAAACTGGGAAGCTAGATTTCTGAGCATTGTGTCTTCGAGAAGTAGTGCAAAGTGAAGTTTAGTACATGAATTTATAGGACCAAGGTATGGTGGATTATATTCATTATGATCTTTGGAGTCCTTCTCAGATTACTTCACATAGTAGTGGTAGTTATATGATGATGCTGATTGATGAATTTTCTCGGAAAGTTGGGTTCACATTTTGAAGCACAAGAATAAGGCTTTTGTCACGTTCAAGCGGTAGACCTTGATTGAGAAACAGACTGGAAAGTATGTCAAACACTTGAGGACAGTTAATAGCTTCAAATTTTATGACGAAGAATTTAATGAGTTCTAAAAGACTCGCGAGATTGTCAGACACCACACAGTGAGGAAGAATCCATAACAGAATGGAGTTACAGAACGGATGAACAGAATACTGTTGAAGAGGACACAGTGTATACTGTCCAATGTAGGGTTAGACAAAGGGTTCTAGGCTAAAGCTGTTTCTATAGCTAGTTACTTGATGAACCAGTCTCCATCAACTACTATCGACTATAAGACTCCAAAGGAGATATGGTCTGGTTATCCTGCTAGTTATAGTAATTTGAGAATATTTGTGTGTAATGAGAGGACTCTTGAACCGAGGGCTAAGAAATGCATATTTCTTATTTATCAGCCCGAGGTTAATGGATACATATTATGGTGCCCAAAGGCTTTGGGAAACAAGATACTTATTAGTAGGGATGTGACCTCTCATGAGTTTATGATGCTTACTCCGCATAAGGAGATAAAGGGAGCTCAGGGAGTCAGTGAGCAAGTGAAGCATGTAGAGGTTTAGTTAAAGGATAGTCCTGCTCAATCGAATGATAAGCAGGTACAATTTCTGGCTGAGGAAGATGTAGAGTTATAGTAGTATAGTGTGGCTAGAGATAGGCCTAGGAGGGATATTAGGCTACCTGAGAAGTATAGGTTTTCACATGTTGATTCGGTTGGTTATGCACTTAGTATGGCAGAGGATATTGATGAGCAGGTACCATATATACTCTTCTTTAACTTTTCTTTGTTTATACCTAACCTTCTAGTAATTTGTAACACGTTTTTTAAAGTTTTACTCGCGTTTACAATATTTGCGATAATGTTATGGTTGATGAGGAGGTTTACATTCCTTAGTGCCCAGCACCAACTTAAGATGGGCGGTGTCTCTATAGAGCTCATAATGGAGAAGAATGCTAAAGTTAGGGCTTTATCACTTCAAATGAAGGCTCTTAGGAAAGAATCATTTGAAAAGCTATCTCATGCAGTTGAGACATTCAAGGCTTCTAAAAAGTTCAAGAACCACATAGGAAAGGCGTATTTAGATGGCTTTGAAAACTTTTGAGCTTCAGTCACTTTGAATTAGACTTTTCCTTTATCTAGCTTGAAAGTGAGAATGAGAATTAAGCTGAGGAGGATGTTTAGCTCTATATTGTAAGAGGTTGATATCATACAGCTTAACATCACCTACAATAGTTCTTTCTCACTAAAAGTGTTGGGTTTCTCGTATTTAGTGAGATAATAAATTTGTGTGGGGCTTGTGAGCTTGTTCTTACTTAAGGGAATAGGGTTTCTCCTCGACCTTCCTAAACTCGCCCTTAGTAAGTAATTTTATATGAATTGGCTCTGTGAAGTTGTTCTTACTTAAGGGAGTAGGGCCTCATGAACTTGCCCTCATTCTTAAAAGTAGTAATAACATAGTCTTAGTATCTCAAAGAATTTAAACATAAAAAAATAGTACGATAAAAATAGAAAATAGCTAATCATCTTCCTCGACCTCGTTCTCACCCTCACTTTCAAGATAAATGAAGGAAATGTCCATTCAAGGTGACTAAAGGTGGCGCTAGCATGAGCTCGAAAGTCTTCAAAGCTATCAAAGTATGCCTTTCAAACGTGGTTCTTGAACTCTTTAAAAGCCTTGAACAACTGCACAAGATACCTTTTCAAATTATTCCCTCCTAATATCCTTCATTTGAATTGACAAAGCCCTAGCTTTATCATCAGCCTTTTTCTTAGCATCCTACTATATTATGTGCTCTGTATAAACACCACCCATCTCAAGTTGGTGTTAAGCATAAAGGGATGTAATCTACTTCGCGCAACCCTCCTTGTCAGCCACAACTTTATTGCAAAGATTGTAAGCACGAGTAAGGCTCTAGGAAAAAATTGTGTTACAAATTGCACAGAAGAAGGGTTATGCGAAAATATGGAAGAGAATAAACCCTATTATTAAGATCGTTCAAAAGACCACTTGCAAGGACTTTAGCTAAACCTAATCCTCTTAAACTATGATCCCCTTTTCCAAACTTTCAATAACAAGGTCTAGGTTATTAAGTATAGACAAACTCGAATAGTGTGGCATTGTAGGCTGAGTTGTCGCTGTCTATGCGGAGAATAGCTAGCAAGACAAGCCAGACCCAAGTTGTGAGAAAGACAAGAAGCCCGTATTCCCTTATTAAGGAGAAGGTTGTGAGGAATGTGGAAAGGAAGCCCCGCTAGCTGGATTTGTTTGAACTGGGTTAGTTTGAGCACGCTTCCTCTTAAGGGGAGTGGTTGTAGAAAGCTGATTGATTGCTTTCTTATCAATTTTTCTCGACATGCCATAAAAATGAAAATAAGGTGAAATATGCCCAATAAGATAAAGAAGGTAAATTAGAGTAAATAAATGTCTCACATAGTACTTACTAGCATATTCAAGATCAAAATTGTAAGTGAATAAAGCCTAAGAAGTAACTAGAATTGAGAAGTCCTTTACTTGGTATTTAAGAGCGTTTTGTACCCTTCTCAATTCACTGGGAGAAAGGCCTCGTTTCTCTTTAAGAACTGAAAATGTAAATAGAGATTTTTTTAGTAATAGATATCATCAGTAAAAGATAGAAAAATAGTGTATAGCAAACTGACCAACTGAGTTAAGGGGCTACCTGATGCTTGAGGGATGGATCTCCTAACTCCAAAGGAAAAGTTCGCTTAGGGAGCAGAATCCTAACCAAGGCTAGAAACAAAGAAGAATATATTCTTCCATTCTCTCTAATTGGAGGAATTACCAAAAATGGGGGTCTTCTCCCTCATACAATCCCTGATGGAAATGTACCACTAATCCCCTAACTTCTTGGGAGCATAAAAGTAAATAAATTTATTTGTTGTTTTGGGGTCATTACCATAAGCCATCCATAGACCAGGCAACCCATCATTGTCCTCCAAGCATTAGAGGTAAGTTGAGTGGGGACAATTTGAAGGTAACAAATAAGCTCTCTGACAAAAGAAGGAACATGAAATCGCATACCAGATAAAAAAGAAAATTCATAAAAGCAAAGCTCAACAGAGCTTGAGATGGAGTACAAGGCTCTGAGTTGGTCTCGCTCACTAGGGTTAAGCATATTTGGGATATACTACACCCTACAAGTAGGTCTTTTATATTAACCACCCTCCTTCGACTTAAGTCTTCTTGGTCAAGGTCACCACCCTCTCCGATTCAAGTTCTTCCTAGTTAGGGTCACTTTGCACATCTCTTTCACTAAGAGCTTCTGTTATCTTGTTATAATTATAACCACTCCCTAGGGTATTTATATCATGAAGATACATGGAGGAATAGGGAAAAACAGACAATGCAAAACAAAGTAGATAGGAAATAGAGCATGTAAATTGGTAAAAGTAAGTTGCCCTCAGAATGCTAGTAAACTCTTCGAATAAAGAGATAAGTGGACCAAAATGGAGGAAACAATAGGATCGAGACAAATAAAAACGAGAAGGTATGTGTAACATAAGCATAAACAAAGAAAGGATAAAAGGGGCTTACCTGTTATGAAGAATTCTCCTCTGTTACTGAAAGAAAATAAAGATGAAGATGAAAGATAATGTTGTGTGTTATAAAGGAATACATGGATAAAATGATAGCAAAGCAATCTAGGGGTGAAGGGATAGGAACGGCCTTAATAAAATTATGATTACAAGTAAAAACCATATAAAATAAAGTGGCGTGAAAGTTTATATGTCCAAAAAGCAGCATACATTGTCTCTGAAAGGCCATCAAGGCCATTTGTACAAAAAGAACTAGAAAAAAAAGGGGGGGATTGGCTCAAAAGTGCTCAAAATTAGCAAAGCTCATTGCCATAAAGGTTGGTGGCTCGAACTGAGCCAGCACTAAGTTGGGCGGCTCAAAGTGAGACACCACATGGCTTGGCGATTCGAAATGAGCCACCCGCCCTATTGTAGCTCGATCAGTAAGATGCCATAACACTAAACGGCTCGAAGTGAGCCTTCAGGCTTTATTAAAAATAAAAATAAAAGGAAAATTTTAGGGAGCGACTTGAAAATCTAGCCGCCAATCCCCATCGGCTTGAACCAAGCTGACAAGCTCTTAAACCAAGGCATGTCGACCTTGATCAAGGCCAATAAGCCAGATTCAAGCACTACCTTGATTATATAAAATGAAAAAGGGAGGGGGGGAAGGGAAAGAAACAAGATGGTTCTCTGTTCAAGGCCTATGTTGCCATCATACCCACTATTTGAGCATCACACGTATGAGCCAACCTTCAACAAGTAAGCCAACATTCACATATGTATAAATAAAATAATAAATATATGTGTACAAAATTCTCATTTGTATTATTTTGTATATATATGTCTACTTAAAAACTATGCCAGCTTTCCTTGATTTGATTTTTACACTAATTATTTATATTAAACTCAAATTATATATAATATATCGAGTATTTATCACGTTTTCGATCCTCGAACATTAGAGAATACGAAAACAGAGGGCAACTAATAGAGGATAAAAGATAAGGTAGTTCAACAGGCGAAATATTGGCAGCACAAGGTGGCAATTAACATAGTCAAAGGATAAGGTGGTAATTGTAGCTAAGTGACCATTTGAAATTCAAATAGTTGAGCCAGCGTAAGTAGAAAGGAAAGAATTTAAATTAAAAAATATGTACCTGCTTCCTAAAAGATTCTTCAGAGCGCAACTACTCCCACAAGGACTAGCTATAAAAAGCAATTCAGCCTACCAAATGGGTATGACTCAACTCTTAAGTAGTACAATTATATCTCATTTAATTTCCTACGATTATATTTTGCTAACTTAATCATCGGAGGGTCTTTGGCAGGCACCACACTGGTGTTCTTTGGCGTTTTGCCTTTACTCAAGCAAGAAACAAAGTCATTTCAGATTGTATCAGAATTATTCCACAACGGTCAATGCCGATTAAGGTTCCCCTTTGTGTTGCAAGAAAACGATGTCAATGATCGATGATGACTCTCAATATTATAGCTATTAATATGTTTTTTTTTTTTTTTGATAAGTAGCTATTAATATGATATGGAGCTTGAGAATTCCTTTTATTCCAAGGTATTTAAGCAAACCTCCCAGTTAATGTTGGGTTTGTGGCTCAAAATTGTGTGTAAAAATTAATTTCCTTTTCCATTTTCGAATGCTGAAATTTGTGAAGGAAATTGTGGCTCATTAAGTTTTTATTTTAGAGTTAGGATTGATATAGTAACTCTTTGTAGGCAAGTTGAGGAATACTTGTCCAACAAAGAATTGGGTTTTGAAGACTCTATAAATAGAGATGGATTTAAAGAGTTTAGAGAGAGAGAGAGAGAAAACATGTAAGGGATTTAAGGTTGATTGTTATGAGGATAGGAAAGAGTATATATAATTCCTGAGTGTATACATGTAGCATCAAAAGAGATGATGAGTGAGTGAGTGGGGTTTTGAAATGTGGTTGTATATTCTTTTCCTTGATTCATAATAGTAAAATATCTCTCTCCCATGGACGTAGCCCTAGAGTTGGGTGAATCATGTAAAATATTATGTTGTGCGTAGATGTGTATGATTGTTATCTCCATATATGCTTATGTTGATGTGTTGTGATGATGCTTCCGCTGTGGGTGATTAAGGAGGGATTTAACTCTCAATAATAGCCAACCGTTTAGTGGGTTGGAGGGAGTTAACTATCCCCAACAAGTGGTATCAAAGCTGAAGATTGGTATGAGGTTTGTCAAAGCAGAAGGTTGATCATGAGGTGCTATGGAGATTCAATCAGAGTTGATGATGACACAAGGTATGAAGAAGTTAATCAGTGTGAAACCCACGAGGAACAAGTCTTGTGACAAGCCAAAGGATGCTCATTTCCAAGATGAGGCAAAGGTGATAGGTGTGAAGCCCATGAGGAACAAGTTTTGGGGACAAACCAAGAGTGGGTGCTAATTGTCAAGATGGGGTAAGGGTATGAATAATGAAGGGGTTTGTTCTTAGTATGATAAAGAGTAAAGGGGAATATAAAGAGTAAATGGGAGATATTTTTTGCTTTGAGCCAGAAAATCATTTGATGAAGATTGGTGGGTTGCCATGCGTGAGCAATCACCAATGAGGATGATGGATGGAGTTTTCTTCAAGGTGGAGCTATGGATGAGTGTGTGAAGACCAATTTCGAGCCAACGTGGAGATTATTGGGCTTGTGGCTCAAAATTGTGTGCAGAAATTAATTTTCTTTTCCATTTTGGAATGCTAAAATTTGTAAAAGAAATTGTGTCTCATTAAGTTTCTATTTTAGAGTTGGGATTGATATAGTAACTCCTTGTAAGCAAGTTGGAGAATACTTGTCCAACAAAGAATTGGGTTATGAAGACTCTATGAATAAAGATGGGTGTAAAGGGTTTAGAGAGAAGGGGTATAGAGAAAAGATGTAAGGGGTTTAAGGGTGAGTGTTGTGAGGATATGAGAGAGTATATATAATTCCTGAGTGTATACATGTAGTCTCAAAAGAGATGATGAGTGAGTGAGTGAGGTTTTGACATATGGTTGTATATTCTTCCTTGATTCATGTTAGGCACTGAATGTTATACATTTTAGCCCTTTTACTTGCATATTTTATTCTCTTAGGCTATGTTTGGTGTGAGTGAATGGAGTCAAATGAAGGTGGAATGGAATGCATTTGTTTCCATTCTCTTGTTTGGTGTGTTACATTAAAAGTGGAATGATCATTCATAGGGAATGCCCATTCCATCAAAAAGGTGGAATGTCCATTCTTCTTATTGAGAGGTGGAATGACCATTCCATTCCCACCAAGAATTAATAAAGTAATAAAGTAATTTAAATAGATAATTTATGCATACACACACTATATAATATATAAAATATATAATATGTATATATATGTCGTTTGTTCCCTCTCTTCGATTTACACACACAAGGATGAGACAAAAATAGTGTAATTGAACTTTTATAAGCTTTGGTGCTCCGTTATGCAACTTTCTCAGTCATTATCTAACCCTCTGTTTCTTTTTTCTCGTCGGAAAAGATGATCGGAAATTTATCTCTTTTCCTTTTATTTTTACAGTCGTCGGAGAGCCCTTTGTTTCTTTTATCTCATCTATTTTCTCTCTCTATCTCGTCTATTTTCTCTCTTTCTCTCTCTTTATTATCTCTTTCCCTTTTATTTTTGCAATCATCGGAAAGCCCTTTGTTTCTCTCTATCTCGTCTATTTTCTCTCTCTATTATCTCTTTCCCTTTTATTTTTACAAATTAATTTTTTTAGTTAATTTTTTTTACTAATAATAAAAAGTAATTTAAAGAAACAACATAAATTCATTCTATTCCAACTTTCTTACCAAACATAGTAATGCGAATGAGATTCTATTTTACACATTCTATGTTTGCAACCAAACAGTAGAATAAGAATCATTATTCCCACTCCATTCTCATTCTCATTCCATTCCCACCTCCATTCTCATTCCATTCCAATTCATTCCACCACACCAAACATGCCCTTAATTGTAGTTTATTTGTCATTTAACATTGTTTTATTGTTTTTATTTATTTCAGGACTTTAATTGTAAAATCAGTCAAAACTAGTGACTCCGAGCTTTAAAAGATGACATTCCATGAGATCGAGTAATGTTGAAGATCGAAGTCAAATTATACTTAGAAAATAGTCCAAAAGAAGCCATAAGTTGATAAGAATGGAAAGAAGAAGAAAAGGAAAAATCCTTCTCCAAAAAGGAAACTTTCGCCAAAGTTGGTAACTTGAACCCATTTTGGTAATCTAGCAGTATCTCTCTCCTCGAGTGTCAAAACAGTTAAATTCCCGCGCAGGTTGAAAGGAAATTCGAAGAGTTACAATTTTGTATTTCAAGAGGATTCTATAAAACAGTTATTTACCTTATCAAAATTGGGCTGGAAGTCTGTACGAATTTTGGAGTCCTTGTTTGGCAGAATTTCCATATGTCTTCTATATGGAAAAGGGAACTTTAGGGCTTATTTTCTCTTATTTAAAGGGAGTTCTCTACATCATTAAATCATACAGAGGAGCTTGAAGCTGAGATCAGAAGAGAAGCATTCAGAAGCAAGTAGGGATTGATCCATGGTGGTAAAGATGTCTTCCTCAATTATGAAGAATTCCACTCCAGTCATGCTTGGCTAAACGCTTTGCTAGGGTTGTGATGTAACCCTAACTTAGTACACTGGTTTGATTGTATTTATTTATTGGAGAACAATTATTATCATGCATGATTGTGTAATCTATAGTGTTTTTAATTAAATTTTTAATAAAAATCGGTTTTAAAGTTTTTTTTTTCCTAGTTCTGTTTTAAAGTTTTAATTCAATTACAAATATTTTTCTATCTTGTCTTGGATATTTGAATCTTGTAATTAAACACAACTCATTCACTTCTTGTAGTTGTAAATGAGATGATTACACAATGGTATTTCTCTGAATATAATGTTAGAGATTTGATGGATTATGCCTAGAAAAGATAAACCATGCTACACTCTAGAATAAAGTAGTTAGGTAGATGGTTTATACTAATCGAAGATAGTCCATGCTTAGCTTTAAATTATATTATTTTCTAACTGAATTAATATGTGTTTGTAACCATGATTAATTCCCTATGCATGTTATATGATATATCTCCAATAAATTGATGCAATTAATTGGTGGTGCGACGTTAGTGGTGAAATCATTCCCCTAGTCATTTCTCTCTATTTTCTACATCCTATCTAATTATTATTCTCATTTTATTACTTAGTTAAATTTAGAATAAATCATCACAATCTGATTATCCTACTTTCAAGTTAATTTGGAATTTAAGAAATCTGTTGACAAACTTATTTTACACAAGTCCCTTGGGTACGACACCCTTACAAGTAAGCCCTATCTGTAAATATTTGTGCACTTGCGAGTGGTACATATAAATCTCACAACATGTAGCCTCAAAAGAGATGACGAGTGAGTTGATTCATAATAGTGAAATCTCTCCCTCCCACGGACGTAACCCTATAGTTGGGTAAACCATGTAAAATATTGTGTTATGTATGGATGTGTATGATTGTTATCTCCGTATATGTTTTTGTTGATGTGATATGATGATGTTTCCGCTGTATGTGATTAAGGATTGATTTAATTCTTAATAATACCTGGCCGTTGAGTAGGTTGAAGGGAATTAATTATCCCCAGCAATTAACACGTCATCAATATTCAAAACTGTTGAGTCTCGGTCGATGTTACGGTGTATTGTGCATGCATAGAGAAGTGTTTATGAAACTTTATTATAAAATGAGATGTAGTGGATGGTGGGACGACACCCATACAATTTTAGTTGAGGAGTCAATGACACTATTTTCATTCATTATAAGGCACAATGTTCATTATAGTAGCCAAACGTTTTCAACATTCTAGTGAAACAGTTTCTATATATTTTTAGCATGTGTTGAAAGAAAGATGTTGCCTTAGAAAACGATTCATACATCCACCACGATGCGATGATGTGCCTTCTTAGATAAGTCATAATTTCAAAGGTAAAGTACAGTCACACCCCCTGAAGTTTGACAAAAGGATACTCAGAGGAAACTTACCTGTTTTTTGGATAAAGACACCCCCTGAAGTTTCAAAAATGGACAAAGACACCCCTTTACATGAAAAATTGACCAAATTACCCTTTGACCATTTAGGAGACTTTTTTAACTTTACAATTTAATAATTGGATCAATCTACCCTCATGAATAATTTATGCATAAAAAAAAAAGTAAAAAAAAAAACTTTATATTGTTCACTTTTTTTTTTTTTTTTTTTTTGTTATTTACTTTATAAATGTCCTAACTTCTTAAAATGTAGACGTCTAAAATGATTTTTTGATTCAATACATATTATTTTAAATAAATTATATTTTGTTATTACTTCTTTTCTTTTTCTTTTTTTATTTTTAAATTAAGATGCTTAATTCTTTCATTTAAAAAAATTAAACCAATCTTTTTTCCTTAAAAATAAAAAATATGGTACCAGTATAACTCTATACATTTTAAATTATATATCAAATGTTATGCATTTCCCAACATAAAAGAAAATAGGTACTAGTATAACTTTATGCATGCCTTTGTTTTTTTTTTATTATTATTATTTTCCCTTTTATGTTGGGAAATACATAATATTTGATATATAATTTAAGATGCATAAAGTTATACTGGTACCATAATTTTTATTTTTAAGGAAAATAGATTGGTTTAATTTTTTTAGATAAAAGAATTAAGCATCTTAATTTAAAAATAAAAAAGAAAAAGAAAAGAAGTAATAACAAAATATAATTTATTTAAAATATATGTATTGGATCAAAAAATCATTTTAGACGTCTACATTTTTAAGAAGTTGGGACATTTAAAAAAAAAATGGTGAACAATATAAAGTTTTTTTTTTTTTTTTGTTACTTTTTTTTTATGCATAAATTGTTCATGAGGGTAGATTGGTCCAATTTATTAAATTGTAAAGTTAAAAAAGTCTCCTAAATGGTCAAAGGGTAATTTGGTCAATTTCTCATGTAAAGGGGTGTCTTTGTCCATTTTTTAATCTTCAAGGGGTGTCTTCATCCAAAAAATAAGAAAGTTTCATCTAAGTGTCTTTTTGTCAAACCTCAGGGAGTGTGACTATACTTTACCCTAATTTCAAATACTATCCTTGATTTAAGGTATTACTTCCCTTTAATTGAATTATGTTCATTCATTTTATGAGCACTTTTATGCATTTTGTTTTAACTTCATTTAATTTAAAATAGAATTGTGTTGGAACTATATGGCACACATGTAAGTGCTCTTGCACCTGCCAACACAAAACTCCTTATAGAGGAAGAAAGACTATAGCAACACAGAATGTCATGTGCCTTGGTCATTTGATATAATCTTTTACTTTCATTTACTCTCGAGGGTACAACAAATGACTCAAGGGTTTTTGTTGATGAAATTACAAGAGCTGCTGTATGATCTCTTGTACCAATTAAAGGTATTACTTATAACTTATGTGACTTTTTAACATCTATAGTAGCATATTACAAATTATTAGCTTAGTAAAATTTAAATAATATAATATTTTGGTAGCAAACATTACAAAGTTGATTCTGGTTACCAATGCACAATTGGATTCCCTCACGTATAGTGGTCGAAGATATCATTTACAAGAACATAGAGGTAGAAATTGGCAAAGTCTAAAGAAATTGTTTAACTATGGACATTTATCACTTCGCAATGTGATTGAACGTTGCTTTGGGGTTCTAAAAGCTCATTTTACATTTCAAAGCTTAGTTCCTTATAAGTTGACTAGATAACGACTCATATATAGGCACGATTCAAAATTTCGTTAGAGATCTTTAACTAAAGAAAATAAAAAAATTTCATTAGAGATGTTTATGTTGAAGCCTTGGCAGAAATGGCTGCTTATAGAAATCATACGTAACTAATGTTAGATGAAGTTAAATTCATATACCCTAATGTTTTATTTTGGTTATGTAAAATTGAACTCAATGATTGTACGACTAAAAGTACATATGACACTATAAGTAACATATGTACCTCTTTTACTCTCTTTTAATTTAACCAAGTTATGTAGCTCTCATGTTCTATTTAAACTTGTAATGTTGTATTTGTGTAACTCTTATCAACTTAAGAAGGGCACCAGTAGTGCACTTCCAACACTTACTAATAAATATTACATTAGTAGACTTGGGAAAAGAAAGTATTGCATTAGATACATCCCTAGCCACCCATTTCAAGGAAATTGCAGCAAGATTTAAACTAGCATAGGCCTCCTTGCATATGCATGGTGTACGTTTCTCCTATTTGGTCTCATATCAGCAACTACAGCTCCATGTTTAAAAGACTTCGAACTGAATTTTCATGACATTAAAGGGTCATTTGACAATAATATAGTTTTTGAACCCACACTCTTTAGAGGTAGGAAATCAATAAAATCCTAATCTTTTTTTTTTTTTTCCTGGTACAATTACAAAAGGAGGCAAAATCCTCCAATACAAGCCAAGAAATGGAGTAAACTCCATTATCTAAGAAAAACCCAAATCTAAGATTGAAAAAACAAAAGACAAATGAAAGCAAAAACAAAAACTCAATGTTCTCATCCTGCTTTGACAAGAAAACAAAACTCTGATGCTGAAAAAAAACCATGAAAGACAGCCCAATGTGATGAACCAAATCATTTGGTCAAGTACTCTACAGCAGATCAGCAACATATCCAACTGACAACAGACCCCGGCGATAACACACTGAACAAACCCCAGCAATAAGACCATAAAACTCTTCAAGTCTGATTTTGAGCTAGCTTGAGTTTGATCTCCATTGTGATGAAAAACCTCTGATACTGAAAAACAAGACAGTCCAATGTGATGAACCAAATCAACATCCATTTGGTCAAGTACTCTGCAGCAGATCAGCAACATATCCAACTGAAAAACACACTGAACAAGCCCCAGCAATAAGACCAGAAAACAAAACCTTCCTCATTAAAAAATGAGAAGGAAATCTTCAAGTCTAATTTTGAGATGTGACAAAACCTCCCAAACAATAGACTGTGCAGCAAGATTAGCTTGAGTTTGATCTCCATTGTGCAAAACTTCATTTCTGATAGCCCAGATTTTCCAAATGACAGTTGAAAAAACTGAGCTCAACACTTTCGATTTTGTAGAGTTAGAATTGGTTTGCAGTCCAAACCACTCTACCAGTTGCATGAGAGAATTACATCCTGGATTATCTATGTGTAGAAGAGAAAAAATCTCATGCTAAACCTTCTGAGCATAGCTACAAGTGCAAAAAAGATGATCATTGGAATCCACATTCCTCATACAGTTGTGACATATAGCAGAAAGAGTAATGCCTCGTTTCTGCAAGTTGACCAAAGATAAATTCTTGTTGTGTAAAATGATGCAAACCCCTACAGCAATTCGAGGCCTGCAATATTTCCAACAGAGATCACACCAGTTCACTGTTGGAGTTGTATATCTACATGAGTTAAAAGCTGCTTTCAGAGAGAATCCACCAGTCTTCCAGCCTATAATGTCTGAACCTGCTACAATCTTTATCCTCTGAAAAACATTAAACACTGTCTCAGGTATAAAGTCAGGTCTATCCCATCTGCCATTGATAATAAGTTCTGCTAATAAAGCCTGTCTATCCACTTGTCTAAGCAATGTAGCCCCAAATCTCTGAATTAAGGTTTGATTTTCACACCAAGGGTCTGTAATCATCTTGAACTTCATCCCATCCCCTATTCTAAAGTCGAGGTTTTGTAAAAGCAATTGTCTAAATGACGCTAATCAAAGCTGCCAAAATGAAAATAATATGCCCATCAAGTTCTCAAAATGCATAAACTAATGTGTCATTTTTATCTTTCAAGAGTTAGAAATTTTAATGTTATGGGAGGAAGAAAACCAAATCAAATATTATATTTTCCCAAATGTGTTTTTTCAATCACCCCAATATTTCTGAAATAAGCATGTTAGAATTAGCAAATCAATAATCAACAAAAAATATCACAATAAGCAACTATATATAGTCTCTCTTTTCTTTATGGGTGTTAGTTGATCATATGCATAAAAGTAGTAAAAACAGGAATGCCATTAATCAAGCCATCACTAACCTTTCTTCCATGTCAGTCCACCAAATTGAGCAGAAAGAGTGTAGCAAAGGATGAAAAAGTTATAAACAAGGTACCATCTTCTCAACTTCTTCAATCAATTTCTTCTTCCTTTTTTTCCCCCTTTTACTGCTTCAAAGTTTACGAGCAAAACCTGGCTGGATGATGTACTTGATGATATGCGGTCCACACATGAACACAAACCAGAAACATGGACATGAAAGCTGCATCAGTCTCAGAAGAAAGGAACTCAAAAGCATATTTAAAATGGGAGATAGAGAGGTCCTGGAGAATTCCCACATGGAAGCAAAAAAACATTCAAAAAAGGGTCTCTAGCATGTTCAGTTTTGATGTGTCATTCATACATGATGATACATAGAAACATACATATAAAACAAACATGCGCATATATTCTTGAATAAATTGTGAACCTATTTAAACCAACCTATCAATCTTTAAAACCTAGCAAGGAAGTAAGCAAGAAGGAAAATATCAGTGTACCTGAGGAATCATGGAGGGAGCTGCTACAGGTTCAGAAGTGTCATGGCTTCTAATTTTTCTTCCATTTATCGTCACAAGTGATGGGCTATTAGCAGTTGTAATGTCCCAAAAACTGCGTTTCTTAGCTGTCGGCGCTGGGGACAGAAACCGATGACTAGGGCTCTTCAACTCACCCATAGTTTTCTCCTTTGGCTGCAAGCTCACTCTTGTGACAACCTTCTTCTCGCCTTCCCCACCCACTCCTTTTGCTGGTTTTTCACCCTTTAGTGAAAGCTCCCATATGACATCATCTTTCTGCTTTATTTGCAATGCATGATCCTCTCTCATTCTCTCAATTTCTGCTTCTAGTGCCTTCACAGTCTGACGGAGCTCCTTAACAGTCTCGTCTGCTCCTGGCTTTTTTGTTTCTAGGGCGGAAAAATTACTCGCCAAGAAACTTGATCTGGTTTTTTCTTTTTCATTTGGTGGGGCAGGAGACAAGAGAGAGGTTACTGAGGAAGGGGTTTGTGAGGAATTCGCAGCCAAGGATTTTACTTGGAAAGTTAATAGCTTCTGCTGCTGACGTGCCAATTGTACTCGCAATTCACGATTTTCTTTCTGCAGCTCAAGCAATAACTTTGCCTGATCTTCTTCAGATTGAGGTAATTTCAATATTCCCTCATTTGCATCAGATGCCTGCAGTTGTGTATATTAATTATAAGGAAGCTGGATTCCGGACCAATGGGAAAACATAGAGAAAAGGGAGAGAATTGCATTTCTTTGTAAGGAGAATGAATATGTTACTCTTGTCATGATTCATAAATAATTTTTCAAAATTTTGAGACATGTAATAAAAATCAGCTTTGATTAACCAACTAAAAATGTCAAGCGAATTTCGTAACTTATTTTTGAAAATTGATAGCATTTTATAGCAATCAATATAGTGGAAAAAGAAAGGAGTGAGAGCGAAGTTTTGAGGATGAACCTTGGTCCGGATCTCCTTGGCTCGATCAGCCCAATGAAGGGTGTTTTGGGTTTCACCAAATGAAAGATTGCTTGGGCTGATATTGGCAATCATAACCGTGTTACAAGCTCCTCCCAGAGAGTCCTTGAGCAGCTGGGTGAGCTTGGAATTGCGGTATGGAATGTGTTTTTTGCCCTCAACTAGGGCATTGATGCAGCTGCTCAGTGCAAGGAGTGACTTGTTAATGTTAGCACCCTCAAGTGATCTTAGTGTTCTCTGATCAGTAGCGAGAGCTCTTTCTGAACCAGCAAGATCAATAAGTGACAGCTTCCCCACTCCGTTTACAACATTATTAGAAACATCTCTGATTTGATATTCAACCACAACCTGAATGTAACATACAAATGAAGAATAACTAGAAATTTAGAATAGCCAGATTAACTAAAAAATATGCACATATTTGTGCAACTACCTGCAGTATAGCATGGGAGCGCGAAGAAGTCTCATTCAGACGAGTTGGTTCAGTGGTTCGATTTTGGTTTCCTTGTTGAAGCAATGCCATAACCTGTCATAAATTAAACAAAAACACAAGTGACCTTTCTACTAAACCAATGTAAATGTAGAATTTTGTGTCATCAGAAAGGGGAAATAGGAAAATTACTTCTTCTGTAGAATAAGCTCTGTATTGAGTAAGACCAGCTGCCACGATCCCCTGAAGTATTTAAACCATTTTACAAAGAAACAAAAACTTAATTAATTGGTTTAGGAGAAAATTTATAACTAATATGTCAAACATATTAGTTACATGAACAAAGAAAGGACATTATGAAGGTTCATTATTCAAAGACTGTTGAACAAAAAGGGTTCATGGAAAACTTTCCCATTGTTATGCCACAAAAGTGACATGTTGCATTTGAGCATGAAGTGATCGAATTGACCGGTAAGGAATTTAACTAATATTTAGCCTTATCTTTGAGTGAGAATGGGAAAAGACGCATCCTCAAAGCACCCTCTGTAAAAATTTTGCAACCAGATGGTGGAGCAAATTTCAAGGAACTCATCGAGATGCTTATAAGGATTCTCATTGTCAAGGCCATAGAAAGATGGTAGCATTTGGATTATGCTGGCGTTGATCTCATAGATTGGGATGCTTCTTTCAAGTTACCACACAAAAAAGATGGGATATAACTTGACTCCAATTTGATAAGATTTCAACAGAAGTCTTGGATAATTTTTCATTAAATGAAGATTATTATAACCAATGAATCTACAGTTGTGTCGCGAACTAGACCCCATAAAAGTAACTTTCAAATGGGAAATGGACATTAATAGCAGAAGCTTAAAGGGAAAATTTATATGATACATATATTACAAATCAAGTTGTACTTATGCAATGTTGCTGAAACAGACCTGTTTATCTTCTCTAAGGACCAGTGACCTTCCAGGGGAAAGCAAATCCCGGACAGTTTCATTATAGACCTCAAGATATGATAGATGAACCACATGGTTCCCGTCGCAGCTCCTCTGTCTAATCTTGTTGAAAAGATCCTTTATTGCCAAAACCATCACCCCCGGATTCTCCACCGTGCCCAACATAGTGTACGTTTTTCCAGCTCCAGTGGCACCGTAGCAGAATACTGACCCATTCCTCCCTTGCAAAACTGCTTCCACGAGCTCCGCAGTTCTGCAAATCCAATGATTAACTATTGTTCCGTTAAGTTCTGCCTTCTGACCAAATAATGCCTATCCACTACTTCTATGAGACTATAAAGTATTTGAATTGCATAATTTGTGTTGAGGACTAATGCAACTTCTTTAAGAATTAAGCCATACATAGCATGATCAAACACATTCTTGTAAGGGGATTTGGAAGAGTAAAACCAAATATTACTCTCGAGCCACTAAAATTTTTTAGAGCACCATATATAGCAAAATATCATTGTTTTCATAGGAAAATGGAAGGGTAAAGCTTAACTATAAAGTGTAACAAAGAAATGGAAGCCAACAGTAATCTTAAATGGCTGTCTATTACTTGGGCACACATAGAATTTGAAAAATCATAGAGAATTTGAAAGATTAAGTAGTGCTGAAGTGTTAACTAACAACATTAGCTCAAAGTTTATGTAGCACAATCTGACCTTTCTAAGCCAATATGGAAGTCCAAAAAACAAGTGAAAAAGCAGTAACAAAGAATTGGGTAGTTTATGTTACGACAAACACAGAGAATCAAGAACAAATCACGAAACATTACAGAACAATAAACACGTTACACATAATGAACACAAAATATTTGTGATTTGACAAAGCTTACATCCACGTGAAGATCCTGCGAAAAGTTTCACCATAAGAAAATATGGAGATTACAAGTTTGAGCCCCTAAACCCTAACTCTTGCTGTCACTCTTTTTTCTACTAAATAGGGTCCACGACTCGCGAGCAAAATGGGTCAATCAAAATTCGGGACTTTAACACAAATCAGAGAGTTCATTTCAGATTATTACTTGGGGCTTATAATTCAGCTCAAAAATTTAAGAACAAACATAAAAAGATCACATTTTTTGTTTATTTGGAAACTCACGTTGTGGAATAGACTTCCTGTTGAGTAGTGGAATCCGGAAAGGAGGCATCAAAGGTGAAATGTCGCCCCTGAATCCTCTTTAGCCGAAGATAATCATTCTCAGTCGCCATTTCCGTCAGATAAACCTCTCTCCGGTAAACGATCCAGACACAACACCGAGACCCAACTTCTCTCTCCTTCTTGCTCATAGGCCTAAGCCTCACAGATACAAGAATCCTACTACTACCGTCTTTAGTACTGTCCGGTGGTTTCTCTGTAATGGTCTGCAATTCCTGCACATTCTTGGTCTCTCCATAGCCTGTCTGCTCCACCACTGAGCTTCCCATCGATAGCTTTCTCGCCACTGTACCCGGAAACCCAACAATCCTATTGTTATCACTCACCTCCACATTCTCTTTTGCATCATCAATCAGCAGCAGAGGACATACATGACTCTGTTTTGATTCATTTGGGTCCTTCTCTTCCCTCAGGTGGGTCGAAAACTCAGGTCTGGAAGGTGGGTTTTTGAGAGCTGCAGATGCTTGCTTTTGCTGCTCGTACAAAATGGTCAATGCCTTCATCTTCTCTTTCAAGCCATGGTGCAGGTTTCTCAGTGGAAGACCCATATGGGTTTGCATTTCGTCTCGATCTGTCATCAATCTGGTTTTGTGTTCTTGATTGGACTCATTTTGCTCTGGGTTGGTGTTGATCTGAGTCCTCGTTGACACGAGCATTTTTTTTTTTTTTTTCTTCACTATCCAAACATGTTCTTGACTTTTGTTTTCTGAGAAAGAGACCCACTGAAACTGTTTGATTGACAACAGAGCATTCGATAAACAGAGCAAATTAAAAGAGAAAAGATTGATCTAGATTGTGTGTGATTTCAACTTGTGTGTACTTTGAAATTGTTAAAGTGGTTTATGGACTGGTTGGCTTTTTGAATTTTTTGAATTTTGTAGTGTCGCTGGTATGTAACGGTCAAAATGAGTTGGACCTCAAACGGTCTGTTATGGAGAATTTTTGGGGCCCATTCAAAACTTTTATCCTTCCTATAAAATGTGAGGGACCTTAGCCACATACACCAACCAAATAGTTACAAATAAAATGTTGGTCATATGTGCCATATCAGAGGTGGTCAACTGAGCGGAAGGTCAATTACTCAAACAACAAAGTGATACTTGGATCTATAGAGCGGGAAAAACTAGAATACCCAAGGGTACCGTCACATATACCCAAGCCAATCAGGGTGAGACAACTAGGACAGGTGGACCACAGCTAGTCTAATAGATATTTACAGATCTACCACAAACTTTAGTTAAAATTATATATTCACCAATAAAGTTTAATTTACGCACAATTTGTCCAAAGAGCAACTTTTAGAATTTCTTGAATATTGTCGAGTGGCACTTAGGAACTGTTATACTTCACTAGAACTTGGAAATACAACACGTAACTTACAACGACGAATAGAATAACTTATATCTAAAATTATCCTTATTCAAAATATTTTAGAAGTTAAGCGACAAAGGTTTTAAATAGTTTTTTTAATATAATAGAATTTAATACTATTGACTCTTTAATTAAACGACTCGGAGAAAACCTAGATTATATTAAAACACGAGTTGATCATAATTCTAGTCCCAGAAATTTAGATAATAAAATAATAATTTCTGTTATTAAAGAAATAAATAGTGAACTCAAAGCTATTTCTGAAAATCAAAAAATAATTTTAGATTATTTAAAATCAATAAAAGAAGATATCCAATGGTTATTACAATAATTTATGAGCACTAGTAATGCCGATTATTTACTAGCTTTATCTGAGATCTATAAAATAGATAAATAAACCCATAGGATTTACAAGTTTTACGACAAACGTAAAATCTATCAACATACAAATTAGACAAAATAACATTTTAATCCAATTATTATTCCAGTTAATTGAAAAGGTGAGTAAGCTTGAAGAAAAATTAGAAGTCATACAAGAAAGCATTCTCCAACATACTTCTAAAGAATTAAACGAACTAACTGATAAAATAAAAGATTTAAAAATATCAACTAATTCTTTCTCAAATAAAGACACCAAATGAGTAAATCTCCTACAACCTTATAAAGAATGGCCCATATCCTTAGAAAAGCCAAAGAAATAATGCAAGTAGAATATTTATATGATAGTGAGTATGATGCTGAAAATTATTTTGAAAATGGTATGAAGAAAGTATCTAATAAAGTCGGTCTTTATTCAAATAATCTATTAAATTTCCATAGTAAAATATATAACCATCTTAGCCAAAGAAGGATAAATGTAGTTAACAAACAAGTGATACTTGATCTAATAACACCAAAAGCTTATCGTGAATTAAATAAAAGTAAATTAGATCTTATGCATCTTGGCGTAATAATTATCTGTATAGTATGATTAAATAGGTCAGAAGTGGGTACCAATGCACTTTTCTATATATACGACAATAGATGGACTAACCATCTACAAGCACAAATTGCTAGTGCAGAGATAGATTTAGCAATTAACGCAGCAATTGTAGGATGTATACCTAATTTTACAATTACTACTAGAGAATTTAGCAAATATATTAAGGTAGCAATATCCACAGAGGGATATAATATGGTAGGATAATATGAAAACTTATTGATTAATACTTTATTTCTGGGAAAAATAGTTAATCAGTATAATCTAAAGTTTAAAGCTCAAATTGACGAAATAATCAAGCCATTTAGTAGTAAATATGTTCAAATGATCGAAGCTAGAATGGTAAGTAGTGAGACCTATGAAGGAACTGAATGGGAATTACCAAATCTTAATAAAATAACCCAAAGGACTCCCTAAAATAATAAGATATATGCAAAACATAACAAAGAAACATGTATATGATTCAATAATTATAAACAACAAGATAACCTAATAGATAATAATATCGAAGAAGAATTCTTAAATACTCTAATAGAAATTGAATCTCTCGAAGAAATTAATGTCCTCTATAATAAATTAGAAGATGAAATTTTAGATAAAATCATGTATGATTTTGACAATCTGGAAATAAATAACCTAAATGATATGTATCCAAAACCTAAGTACTAGCTACTAGAAAGCATTTACCCAGGACAAGGAAATAATGAAGATATTAAAAGAAATATTTTAACAGTAGGGTTCGAATCCTTTTACACAAGGAATGAATTAAACGCATTAAAAGAATAACTAAACGAGATAGAATAGAGAGATAGCAAAGAACTAGCAGGAACATCAGCCCCTTAAGCAAAACATATAGATTCAGGAGAACAAAAAATGCCTGATAGCACAAGTAATACCAATACAAATACATTAAATGATGATTATACTACTGGACAACGTCTAAACCCAACAAGAGAGACTTATGTCGAAAATAAAGATATAACAAATATATTTCCATGGGCACAAAATTGAAGACATTATGATAATATACCAGCGCTGCAATCAGGAACGATATAAATATATATCATGACATGACCCACAAGATTGGGCAAAGGTAGTTGAAGATTGGGAACAAGATTGTATTAGGCAAGCTATTCTAACCAACTTTGATAATATAACACAAGCCTTAGCTTATTGTGAAACTTTTTTAAGAGGAACATTCAACAAGTGGTGGCAAGCTTATAAAGCTCAAGCTACTGAAGAGTATATCTTTTTACGTGATAATTTCACAATTCAAATCTTCACAAGTCCAATAAAAAAGGTTTTAATAAGAGAAGATGGACTCCTGTAAGAAACTCAAGCAGAAGATCTACGTAACTTAGAATTATTACAAATTTATGACTTTAGATATATAAGAGGTTATACTAATAAATTTTTTGAGTATTTTGCGACCACAGGCAAAACAGTTGATCTAACTTTAATAGATAGGTATCTTCAAAAATTACCAAGAAGTATAGGAGCAAAAATATAGGGAAAATGGTTAAAAAGTCCTTGCAGAAATAGTCCAAGTATAGGAAACAAAGTCTACCATGTTTATAGTATGTTAAGAGCAGAATGTAGACAACGTAAAGAATCCAAACAAATTAAGATACAATTTTATTATACCTGTCGACGATTAGATTTTCCACCTGTTGTATACCTCAGAAAACTTATAAGTATAATAAACCTAATGACCCGAATTTTTCGGATAATTTTTTTTCCGTTGTCTTTTCCCTTCTGAGTTCGATTTCTTGTCGATTAGTGTCATCTCGAGTGCTCTGGAGTGATTTTTGAGACTTTTTTCTGTGGATTGACAACTTCCTTTGAGTACCGAGTTAATTCCATATTTTTTGTTTTTCGACACTATTCACTTTTTGTCTTTTCCCTATTTTGTCTTTTTCCCTATTTCGTATTTTCCTCGTTTGTCACTCTGTTTGCGTAACCACACTTCTTGTGTTCGGAGTTGGTTTCTGACTTCACGTATCTTCATTCTCAATGATTTTTATGAGATACGTATCTTTACTTTCGTGAGAAAGTACTCTGGTTGCTCTCGGTGCCCGTAGGGGCATAAATGCAAAGTTCTTTGGAAACTTTTTCTCTTCTTGGGGTGTTTTTCATGAATATCTTTTGAAGATATTTTATTTCAGGGGTATCTAAGAAAATATCTTTTGGAAGATATTTTCATTCTTGGGCAGTTTCGCAGTTTTCACTTTTGGAGTGACCATTGTGCAATTAATGAAAGTTATTACTCAATGCCTTGTTTTGAGCCTGGATCCTCGTATGGGATTCATTTTCACATTTCGTCGAGTCATGGACTCTTAGAATTTCCTCCTAGACGATGTTTCCAGTTTCAGGGTTTCTGGCCTCGGTTTGCGCCAAACTTGTTTTGGACATAACTCTCTGCTCGGGACTCAGTTTTCGACGCTGTTTCCTCCGTTGTTCATATTTTCTCATTTTGAATCTTTTTTGTTCACAGAGTTTTGCCATTTGAGTGCGTTTGCGCGAATTCCATTTTTTCGGACCCGGCGGGGCCTGTCGGAGCACTTTTTGAGTTTTCTATAAATAGGAGGTCTTAGAAAGAAAAATCAAATTTTTTTTCTCTCTCTCCTCTCTCATGGCCGGTCCAAGCTCCATCCATGGCTACCATCTTCTCTCTCCTCTTTTGGACTTCTTCCCTTTATTAAAAAGTGGTGATGCCTTTGTGTTTTTTGTTCCCCTCGACGAGGCATTCGATTCCAACCGATTGGAATCTTGTTTTGGCCATTTCTTGAGTTCAGGTTTGAATTCAAGTTATGTTTTTGATGGGGCTTCCTTGGGATTCATGTTCGTGGTGTTGTCCCTGACAAAACCTAGGAGTTTCTTCGGATTTGGAGCCGATTTATTTTGGTGGGGATTTGAGATTTCATCTCAAATGGAGGTAGGGAATGTTTTAGGATTTCTTGTGTGTTGTATTGTGTATTTGCCATGATTATATAACATATATGTGCCTTGTATCAAATCTAGAAAGTTAGTAATTTTTATTTCTTTGTATAAGATTTAAAATTCATGATGATATGTAACTTTGATTTGAATTGTGGCATGGTAAAAACTCTTATTTTAATATGTTGGTTAACATATATTAATTTAGGATTAATTAAATAAGAATTGCTCTTTTTAATTAATATTTATTTTTTGTGAAAGATTTAAGTTCATGGCCATACCTTGCATGGAATTGAGTTTTGTTATGCTTCTAAATTAAGTTTTGGCAAGTTTGTTAACATACTTTAATTTGAGAGCATTTGGTTGAGTTTGGAAATCTAGAGACTTTAATTAAGGGAATTAATTAAAATCTATTTTGGTGGTTTCATGGGCCTAATTAAGCTTGTGTGTGAATATATGTAATAACCATGATATGTCTATTAACATATATTAAATTGGGGCCAATTGGAAATGATTTGAAATCTAGAGAGTTTAATTATTTTGATGTAATTAAATTATATCTTGTGTATCCATGGATCTAATCATGTTTTAGAAGTTGTTTCTATTTTAAGAGCATGGATTTAGACTTGTGATGTATTCACTAGATTGTGTTATATGCATTGAAGAGCATTGTTGTTAAGTTTATATTCATGAGAGTGTATTTCTAATATGAATATATTGTTGGCTTGTGATTTCATTGCATTATGGATATGAAATGCTTATTATGCACGATTGAGAGTTATATTGCTAACTTGTTACTATGTAGTAGTAATGTGTATAAGTAATGAACTTATTTGGTTTATTTTGGAGTCTTGGGACATTGTTGTTACATGTGATATGGCTAAAGTTCGGCTTTAGTGCGGGAGGTATGAGTTCTCCCCAATTGAGATAGTGCGCACTTAGGTTGGTTTTCCCTACGGGTTAGTGCCCGGAACAACCATTTTGTTCTCAGCGGAAATCCGAGACGTGATGTCCAAGTCTTCCACTATTTGTTTTTGCATTCAATTCCAAGTTGACAATCATGTTTACCTTGTTAACTTGTGGTTTTGGCTATTGGCGATTTTGATGTTGTTAAGTACATCCATAGTAAATTGCTATATTTAGTTGATTTCACACTTTTAGATTTCTAGTTGATAACCTAGAGAATCTATGTCTTGATGTGTGATATTAGATATTCTAATTATGCTAAATTGTTATATTTAGTTGATGTTGCATTTTAGACTTCAAGTTGATAACCTTGAGAATTTATATGTTGTTGCTTTATGTAAGCATGCGACTATGTTGTTGCTTTGTGTAAGCATGCTCCTATGTTGTTACTTTGTGTAAGCATGATCGTATGTTACTAAAATTGCATGAAGGAGGTGATTGATGCTAAAAATGATCTTAGGTAGCTAGGATGCTCCTTGAGTCTCACTTTTGACATAGACGTTAGGTGGAATGAACCACAATAATTAAATCATGCAAACTTGTAAAACGTAGATCGATGCATGCTCATTTTCTACGAGTAGCTTTACGTTACTCACCCCTACGATACTAGGGCATATTTCAGGTACAAGAATCAAAATTGAGGTCTTCATTATGCTTGGATGGTTTTTGGACTTGGAAACTTCCATTTTTGTGAAGGTTGGCTTGAAATGCCAATTGTAGTCTTATATGTCAACATGTGTACATTTGATTCCCTATATGTAATGTGTACATTAATACACTCTTTACAATGTATTTGATATGTAAGAGATGAAGCCGGAGGCCAATGACATATAATTTGTATCTTACGTAAATTTTGACTTCATGGAATATTATGAAAGTATTAAAAAATATTGAGTTTTTGCTTCACCATGTTCGCATTGGGTGTGGGAATTCCATTTTGATTCTTTCATCAGCATTCATTAATCATGTATGAAGTATGGCCAAGGGCCAAACGGCATTTTGAAACCATCTCATGGTTTTAAATTCCAAGTTTTCGTTCCAAACTTCGTTTTTGGCATTTTGGCCGTTGGGGGTTCATATTTTGTATCGGCCATATTTTTGAGCCATGGACCATTGTAGCATATCTTATTAGGTAAGTTACATTTGCGTGCATGGTCGTTTCCGGGCAAAGATTCTTCTTTGGTGAAATGAGTCTCCTACGGACTCATTTTTCACTTTTGTTGCATATTCTGACCTAAGGGTATTTTGGGAATTTCCTTTGGGAAATAAATTCCGTTCTTCACATGGTCACTTAGAAAATGTGATTTTGGGGAGGGGGGGGGGGGTTTCTTCTTCGTGTTTTTCCAGAAAATGCCATCTTGGTATTGGAAATCGCATCCAAAATTCAGCTCTCAGTTTTTAAATTTAGTAGCTTTTTGGACCCTCTGGACCAGTTTTCTTGGGAGGGCATTTTGGGCATTTCACATTGTGTATTTTTCAATTTTTCTCACTAGTTAAGTAGAAAACTCAATTTTGAGGAGGGTTTCTTCTTTATGTTTTTCCATAAAATGTCATCTAAGCCCTCAAATTTCCATTTTTTCCAGAAAAACCCCTGCTGTCAGGTTTTTGGGTCGCACCCTTATTGCCCCCTTCACATCTAAACGGTTACGAGGGGTTTCATAACCAGTTAGATGAGTGTGGGCAGCGTTTTTGTCACTGTTTTTGGCCTATCAACCAGTTAGATAGGCCATCTAACCGGTTAGATGTTCATGGGTTGCCTCTTTTGGACCGTTTTGCCCCTTCTTCTTCCGTTAGCCATATCTTCTTCATCCAGACTCCAAATCAAGTGATTCTTGAGTCTAAATTCATTAATTTTTCGTTGTCTTTCCAATGGTGTGCTCAGTGGCACCCACTTTTAAGCTAAAAATGACGATTTTTCCCCTAGGTTCATTCTTGTTCGTTTTTGAAACGTTGCTTCCCTATTTGATTCATTTGGGTTCCGTGACCTCGTTGAGGGTCATAATGGTGTCTAAGAGCCATGTTGTATCTCTAGAGACCGTTGTTTTGTCTTTTACTTCCGCATTTTGGATCCTTTATCGGGTCATCTTTCGGTTCATCACTAAAGCACCGGGTTGAAAAACTTGGGCCGTCACACCTAAAAAATATAATCTATATAAAAGTAAAACCTATAAAAACTATCATAACAAAAAAACCATATTTTAAAAATAATCCTAGACAATTCCTAAAATGTCCTTGGTACAAAAAATGAAAAATACACAAAGATGATAATAAAAAGGATAATAAGGCACTACCCACAAAAGAAAAAAATTGTAAATGTTTTATTTGTAGAGATCTCAGTCATATAAAGCCCAATTGCCCTTATCGGAACAAACAGAATCCTATCAAAATGATACAAGAAAAAATCAATATTCTTGACGATATTGAAGATCAAATAGAAGAAATATATGAACTGGAAAGTGTTTATGATTCCGAAGATGATAATGAAAGTATTTATAGTATCGAAAGCATAGATAATGAATTCGATAACGATGAAAATCTTGGACAAGGATTTCATTCAATGAAAGATTTTGCTTACACAATAAGTAATTCATCATGCAGTTATATTTTAACTAATTTTCCTTTCTTATCTTTTAATTGTAAGCAATGCAGCAAATCCATTGAAGAAGGACATTATTGTAAAGACCATTATAAAACCTTATTATACCATGAATGTTATTCTAAATATGAAGGCACACTAGTAGAATCCATAAATTCAATATATAAACTATTTAGCCTCATCCTATTCCTCATAACTTTAGAATTTAAAGAAAAATTCGTACAAACTTCAGCCATGTTAATACCAGAGCATCGAATAGCATAATCCAAAAACATGTGGTACCAGAAGAAGCATTAATAAAGTTAAACTACAATGTTAATATGACTCAGTATAATAATCAAAAACTTCCGATAACTCATTGTGTCCAAAATATTCTTATATTAATTAATAATGAAAAATTCACTTTACCATAAACTGATGTAGTAAATGATATTCCAAGTACCTATGATTTTATTTTAGGACTAAATTTTATAAATTTGCTCACTGGAGGATTTATGTATACCCCTACAGATTTACAATTTTTTTAAAAAGGAACCTATATTCCGTCAAAAATGCCAAACATTCTCCAAAAGAATAAAGGAACTGTCACATATGTTAATACTTTTCCTATAATAGACGAAACTACAGAACATTTATTTGATGTATCCGAATTTTTAGAAAATATCTCTGAAGCATTAATGTTTCTTAGCTATTTAGACGAACCAAAGATTTTTCTAAATAATAAGGCTATACTTAAAAACCCTAAATTAAACTTAGACAATCTTCTACGATTAGCTGAAACAACCGAGATGTCAGGAGAAGATCCTCAGAAACATTGGTATAAAAATGCAAAACTAAATATAATAAATCCCTTTATAACTATAAAAATTCAAGAAAATCCTTATATTCTAGATGACCAAGAAGAATTCCAGAAACAAATCAAAGAACTGTTATAGCTAAAAGTAATAAGAAAAAGCAATAGTAGACATCGGAATCCAACTTTTATGGTTAGAAGTCACACGAAAAAAAAAAAGGGGAAGAAGAAAGAGGAAAGGCTTGAATGGTTATAAATTATAAAAGATTAAATGATAATATTTATGATGATAGCTATAAAATCCCAAATAAAGATGTTTTAATTAACATAATACAAGATAAAAAATGGTTTCTAAATTTGACTGCAAATCAGGATTTTAGCAAATCCATATGCCTAACGAATCTATTGAATGGACTGTATTTACATGTCCTAAAGGACATTATGAATGGTTTGTTATGTCTTTTGGATTAAAAAAATGCACCATAAGAATTCCAACGAAAAATGAATACCATATTTAATAAACATTCAAAATTCTACTGTGTTTACATGAATGATATTCTAGTCTTCAGTCAAACTAAAGAAGAACATAGAAGACATCTTGAAATTATATTAAACGAATTTATAACTCAAGGACTAATTATAAAGATGATATTAGAAAAACAAGAATTAGAATTCCTAGGTTTATATATATAAGGAGGCAAAATAGAGCTACAATCACATATTCTTAAAAAGATTTTGAGTTTCCCTGACAAATTACAAGAAACCAATTTATTACAAGCATTTTTAGGACTATTAAATTATGGTTGCAATTTTATTCCGAAATTAGGGCAATTAGTAGGATCGCTAAATTCTAAATTGGAAAAAAAATAGTCAAAAATATTTTAATACACAAGATATAGAACTTATTAAGAAAATAAAAACTATAGTTTCTCAAGTAGAACCACTACAACTCCCACTTGAAAATAGTTACAAGATAATTCAAATAGATGCATCCGTTCATGGATTGGTAGGTTTACTCCTTCAAAGACTTACAAAAGAATTTTCTCAAGAAGAAGAAGAAATATATCGTTATGCAAGCGGAACATTTAATAAAACTCAATCTATATTACCATCAACAGATCTAGAAATTTTAAGAGTAATAAACTCTATAGAAAAAATTTAGATTTTTCTTAATAAAGTATTCCTCATAAGAACAGATTGTGATAATGTTGTCAAATTTGCAAATAAAATGTTGGACCAAGAGAGGGGTGAATTGGTCAAAACATTCTTTCAAAAAACAACTTAAAAACAGTCAAAATAGTAATCACTGCAACAGAAATTACAAGGAAACCCTCTTAATCAGGGAAAACCTTGGTTCTTGGCCAATGCCAATTCAATCATCCACTAGCTGCAAGTAAACAGTTACACACTCAGCTGTCTCACTCTCTGCACACACCCTTGTCACAGAAGTAGACACTAGTTTTTCACACAATCTACTCACACACTAGCTTAACAAGTGTAAACACACACTCCCCCTATCCTAGGCAACCCTGCCAGGACCAAACAAGCTCTTTAAGCTCACTAAATACATCATCGCAAATGTAAAATAGCAAACACAAGTTCTTCAATTGAAATAAGGCTGACAACTCAGACTGCCAAATTACCACTTCACAACATCAGTTTTCAGCATTTAGATCTTGAGCGGTAAAATGGGAATTTCCTCACGAGATTCATTCAATAGTATCATACTCAGTCTTCATTCACTATGGTACTCATGTTCATGACTTTTAATCACTGAAGTGTAGCATGAGTTAAGCATATAGAACCAAGACAACCCTTGTTTCAGCAAAAACACAGTCTATGACTAAGGGTTGAAAACTGAAAATTGCAGCAGACCAATTTTCTATCACAAAACCAACTTCAACATACAAGATTCATCAAAATACACTTACTAGAGGATTAAAATCTTATAATATAGCAAGGCATAACCAATCAGTGCTTGAATCCAAGAATATCTTAGAAAATTAAGTAAAACAGATGAGCTCACTGTCCATTTTTGATTTCAGCATGATTCCAACAATAATTCAGTACTAAGCAAGTGTATAAAGGTGATTGATACCTGTGTCAACTCTCTGAAAAGACCTCAGCACCTTGGAACTAAAATCCAATACTCAGTTCAGCCCTTGCAGTAGTGAAAAACAACAGCAGCAACATCTTCTCTGCTATAACAATCACATAGCTCGAATCAATGGGTTTTTCTGGCTTGAATCGTCACCAAAAACTTCAGAAAAACTAGTTCAATCAAGGCTCTTGAGATAATTCAGGCTGCAGCTCAATGTCACTTCTCACACACGAGGCTTAAACCCTAAAAATGACTATAACAACATATACATATGGAATCACAAAGTGCACAGAACTTCATACACCCACAGAATACACCTGTCACCTCAAGCCAATCATTGGTAAGGCATAATGCAGATACTTTCAAGAGCAAGAACCAATAACAGAAGGCCACCTTAGCAATTTTGTCTCTATGCACACTGAAATTGACACATACACACAACACTGCAGCATACTCCATTCAGCTCCAGACTTAACCTCCAAGAAATGCAATATTCTTGCATATTCACTTACTTTAGGACCACTGAAACGTTTCACACTAATGAGCATAGTAAGAAATGACCAGAATACCCTTGCAACAGATTTTTAACTTCTTAGCTAAGAAAAATCCTGAAACTGTATCAATGACAATGTTGATTCATTCAGGTCAATCCAGTGCAATGCAGCATCCAAAGCATACGTGTATATGTTGAATACAACTGAGAAATGACAATGCTACCCCTAGAACCATTTGTGACAATTTATATGAACTGAATCCACACAATACTCAGCAAATTAAGCAGGAATAGATAGATATACTATGATAATCACATTAAGACAGTTATGAAAGATAAGTCACTGATTAGAAAATGACCACACTATCCTTGAGACTTATTTCAAGCAACTTTGACAATAAAGAAGCCCTTTGAAGCCACTGCCACATAGATTTTTGACATTAAAGAGGCAAACAATGCTTAAGGGACTTCAGGACCAACAATCTCCCCCTTTTGCCTTTAATGACAAAACTTCAATCATATAGCAGCAAGTAAGAGAAGGGATAGCTGAAACACTACCCTTAGTTCAGTCCATTCTCCCCCTTTTTGACATTAAAGGACAAAAGGTGAGAAGGACCAACAATGAGAGGCTTAGAAAGGACGTGGAACAACCCTGAGAAGAGCTCTAAGGGTTGAAAATCGTTGAGGGAGAAGAGGTTTGGTCATGATATCTGCCAGTTGATTTTCAGTTGGTAAATAAGTAATGTCAATGAGGCCTTTCTGGACTTTGTCTCTAAGAAAGTGATACTTGATGTCAATATGTTTGCTCTTCCAGTGAAGTGTGGGATTCTTGCTTATTGCAATGGCACTTTGATTATCACAGTAGAGTTTAGGAGGACCTGAGAATTGAAGACCAAGATTAGCAAAAGTAGTGTGTATCCAGAGAAGTTGGGAACCAGCCTGAGAAGCAGCTATGTATTCAGCTTTTGAAATAGACAGAGACACAGTATCCTGCTTCTTGCTTAACCAAGAGACTAAGTTGGAACCAAGAAGATAGCAATAGCCTGATGTACTTTTTCTGTCAGGTAAGGATCCACCCCAATCAGCATCTAAAAAGGCTATAATAGGCAATGTGGATGAGAAGATATAATGTAGACCATAAGAAATAGTACCCTTGACATATCTCAGAATCCTTTTAGCAGCCTGAAGATGAGAGAGTCTAGGATTGCTTTGAAACCTTGCTACCAACCCCACAGAATACATGATATCAGGTCTTGAAGTTGTGAGATACAATAGACTAGCAATGATAGACCTATAAAGAGTAGAGGGAACTGATTCTGTGGTACACTTAAGAGACAGCTTGGAATTAGGGCATAAGGGGGTTGAAACAGATTTGCACTCAGTCATATTCAATTTTGTAAGCAACTTAGTGGCATATTTCTGTTGAGAGATGAAAATTCCTTTGGAGGTTTGATGAATTTGAAGACCTAAGAAGTATCTAAGAGTTCCCAAAAGAGACATTTCAAATATGGTTTTTAGTAAATTGGCAAACTCTGAGGCTAAAGATGTATTTGAGCCACAAAACATAAAGTCATCAACATAGACTTGAAGAATAAGGAACTGATCTTGATGAAGCTTGACATAAAGAGTGTTATCCACTTTTCCTCTATGAAAACCTTGTTCAATCAAGAACTAATGCAGTTTTTCATACCAAGCCCTGGGAGCCTGTTTGAGACCATACAAGGCCTTGTTTAACTTGAAAACATAGGAGGGAGACTTGGGATCTTTAAAACCTTCAAGTTGTTCCAGGTATACTTCTTCATTTAACTCTCCATTCAAAAAGGCAGACTTAACATCCATTTGATACACTTTGACTTGTTTGTGACAAGCAAAGGACAAGAGCATTCTAATGGATTCCATCCTAGCAACTGGGGCAAAAGTTTCATCATAGTCAATACCAGCTTGTTAAGAGTATCCTTTACACACCAATCTAGCCTTGTTTCTAATAACTGTCCCTTTTTCATCAAGTTTGTTTCTGTAAATCCATTTGGAACCAATAACATTCTTAGCTGCAGGTCTAGGAACCAGTGTCCAAGTGTCATTCTTGTGAATTTGATTAATTTCTTCTTTCATAGCAACCATCCAATCTTCACTTTTCTATGCTTCAGAATAAGACTTTGGTTTAATAGAGGATAACATTGCAAAATGACTATATTCTTCACCATCATCAACTTCTAATTCAGTGAGTTTCTTTTTATTTCTTATTTGAACACCAGCTTGAGGAGAACCAATGATGTTTTTAGCTTGAACCTGTTTTTGTAATCCTGGATAAGTAACTTCTCTATGATCATCAAGTTCTGAAGTAGATTTAACAGATTTATCTAACCCTTGAATAGAATGAGATGGACTGGCTTTAGTTGATCCTGGTGTAGAACTAATGTCATCATTTATGCTGAACTGAGGAGTTTCATCAAATTTAACATGAATTGATTCAATAACCTTGGAGGATCTAAGATTGTAGCATCTGTAAGCCTTGCTTTTTGTAGAGTACCCTAAGAATATCCCTTTATCAACCTTGGAATCAAATTTTCCTAAGTTCTCTATATGATTGAGGATGAAACACCTGCTGCCAAACACTTTAAAGTAATGAACTATTGCAGGTCTTCCATACCATAGTTCAAAAGGATTTTTATATGAATTAGGTCTAAGAAGTACCCTGTTGATGATATACACAGCTGTATTAATAGCTTCAGCCCAAAATCCCTTTGCAAGACCTTTTTTAAGTAGCATAGTTCTTCCCATTTCCTGAACAATTCTATTCTTCCTTTCCACAGTCCCATTTTGTTGAGGAGTAGCTACAGCTGAAAACTCTTTCTTGATACCCTTTACATCACAATAACTTTCAAATTCCCTCATTGTAAACTCAGAACCAAAATCAGATCTAAGCTTCTTCACAGTACAGCTTCTTTCATTTTCAACAAGATTTACAAACTTAATGAAGTGTGTTATAGCCTCAGACTTTTCTTTCAAAAAGTAAACCCATACCATTCTACTGAAATCATCAATGAGTAGCATAAAGTACTTACTTCCACCAATGCTTGTAGCTCTGGTAGGACCACAGAGATCCATATGTATCAAATCAAGAGCTCTGGATGTGTTGATTTCTTTGGAAGGAATGACACTTTAGTTTGTTTGCCTTATTGACATGCTTTGCATAGATGATTGTCACTGAATTTTATATCAGGTAGACCTTTCACAACTTTCAATTTCAGGATTTTGATTAGATTTTTAGAGTGAAGATGGCCTAGTCTCTTGTGCCATAGTATAGCTTCATCTAGAGAGGTCAGATTCCAGTAAATAGCTTCTTCTGAGACTGTGTACACATTTCCAGAGGATCTGCAAGCTGAGAATAGGATTTTTTCAGATTCAATATCAACCACATTACATCTTTCTTTATCAAAACAGACTTTCTTCCCATTGTCACATAGTTGGCTTACTCTTAGGAGATTATGTTTGAGGCCTTCAACAAGTAATACCTCTTTGATCTCAGGTAATTCATCAGACTTACTCACAGTGCCAATACCAATAATCTTGGCCTTTTGATTGTCTCCAAAGATGACATTCCTCCATCAAAGTTTTTAAAAGATACAAACTTGGAACCATCACTTATCATGTGTCTCGAGCAGCTACTGTCAACATACCATTTGTCATTTGTGTTACCAGCTTTGAAAGCAGTATACACCTAACATACTCACAGCATTCATTCTCTTTGGTATCCACATCATCTTAGACTTTACAAGAGATCTATTATCCTTAACTTTCTGAACTGAAGTTATGTTAGACTTCTTTACATACATTTTGGTAACTTTGTTCTTGAGGGTTTTATGATTAGAAATCTTGCATACACTTCTCCTGAAGATGCCTTAACAAACACAGTGTGGTTTTGTTTTACTTTGGTTGCAGTGTTAGTCTTCATTCACTGTGGTATTCATGTTCATGACTTTTAATCACTGAAGTGTAACATGAGTTAAGCATATAGAACCAAGACAACCCTTGTTTCAGCAAAAAACACAGTCTATGACTAAAGGTTGAAAACTGAAAAGCAGCAGACCAATTTTCTATCACAAAACTAACTTCAACATACAAGATTCATCAAAATACACTTGCTAGAGGATTAAAATCTTATAATATAGCAAGGCATAACCAATCAGTGCTTGAATCCAAGAATATCTCAGAAAATTAAGTAAAACAGATGAGCTCACTGTCCATTTTTGATTTCAGCATGATTCCAACAATAATTCAGTACTGAGCAAGTGTATAAAGGTGATTGATACCTGTGTCAACTCTCTGAAAAGACCTCAGCACCTTGGAACTAAAATCCAATACTCAGTTCAGCCCTTGCAGCAGTGAAAAATAACAGGAGCAACATCTTCTCTGCTATAACAATCACATAGCTCGAATCAGTGGGTTTTTTTGGCTTGAATCATCACCAAAAACTTCAGAAAAACTAGTTCAATCAAGGCTCTCGAGATAATTCAGGCTGCAGCTCAATGTCACTTCTCACACACAAGGCTTAAACCCTAAAAATGACTATAACAGCATATATATATGGAATCACAAAGTGCACAGAACTTCATGCACCCACATAATACACCTGTCACCTTAAGCCAATCATTGGTAAGGCATAATGCAGATATTTTCAAGAGCAAGAACCAATAACAGAAGGCCACCTCAGCAATTTTGTCTCTATGCACACTGAAATTGACACATACACATAACACTGCAGCATACTCCATTCAGCTCTAGACTTAACCTCCAAGAAATGCAATATTCTTGCATAGTCACTTACTTTAGGACCACTGAAATGTGTCACACTAATGAGCATAGTAAGAAATGACCAGAATACCCTTGCAACAGATTTTTAACTTTTTAGCTAAGAAAAATCCTGAAACTGTATCAATGACAATGCTGATTCACTCAGGTTAATCCAGTGCAATGCAGCATCCAAAACATACGTGTATATGTTGAATACAACTAAGAAATGACAACGCTACCCCTGGAACCATTTGTGACAATTTACATGAACTGAATCCACACAATACTCAGCAAATTAAGCAGAAACAGATAGACATACTGTGATAAATACATTAAGACAGTTATGAAGGATAAGTCACTGATTAGAAAATGACCACACTATCCTTAAGACTTATTTCAAGCAACTTTGACAATGAAGAAGCCATTTAAAGCCACTGCCACACAGATTTTTGACATTAAAGAGGCAAACAATGCTTAAGGGACTTCAGGATCAACATAAAACAAAACAACATAGGATGTCTGCAAAAAGATGGATTTCCTTTATTGATTGCATTACTAGTAGAAGTTTTAAACCTACATTTGAACATGTCCAAGGAAAGGATAATAATCTAGCAGATAGTCTATCTCATTTACTAATTGATTGCTAAATTTTGTAGGAATGGAGAAGAGTAGCAACAATAGTTATAGCTTTTATACCAGGCACTTCTAACCCACTTTTGATTATCCAAAATCCAGCTCAACAGTTCCGTGCTAGAAATAAACTTTTTCTAGACCAAAAACTTGTTTTAGATAATATTTGGTTTACAAGAAATAATCCCGATAGAGCCCTCGTCAGAAATTTAAATACTTTAAGTTAATATTTTGTAGCGTCTAACTTAGCATATCATAATCTTCAGCAAGAACACAAGGTGCTCATTTCTCATTTTAAAAAGCTAAATTTAGCCTACCAAAATGCAGCAGCAAACACCACAACTGAACTAACCATGTCTGAACAAAGGACTGATGAAGATGAAAATCTTCAAAAAATTCAATTTCTGCAGGTACAAACAAAGTATGTCAATCTACTACCCATTTTTTCTCCGACTTACAGAGAAATCCTAAGACAGTAAGTCGAAGACATAAAAGAACTTATCTTTGAAGAAACAAAGTTTGATGGATTCAATGAATGGGTTGAAATCCAAAATTACCTCAGAAACAATTGTCCACCTAAAGGAACCCGTTACCATTATTATTTTCCTAAGATTTATCTAGAATAATGATGTACTTACCATAGTTCAGTTAGATATAGACCTTATACATTATTCTCCCTTTGATATCATCAGAAAGACATGGTTTTTTAACAAAAACCACCAGATGCCACACATGTAAGCTTCTAGAACTAGGAATGGTCAACAGCATTACCATACATAAAGACATGCCTTTAGAAGTATTAGAAGTTTTCAATTTTCCTAACAAATTGAACCAAGCAATTCTTTTTGAACAATCTCATTGGCACCAAAATTACGTGCCAGAAAGTCCAATTCTCCTTCAAATCCACAGCATTCCCCTTAAATCGGTAAATTATGGAGTTGTAATTCTTGGACAACATAAGATCTACGTTAATTTAGAGCTAGTGGAAGTTCAGAATCAGTTACAACATACCCCTTTTGTTAATGATTTTCGTAACCACGTAGAACCAGCCACATATGACCATCTAATGTATTACAAAGCATACCGGCAACTTAATTAACCCAAGTTTCAATCACGGTTTCAAATTTTTAGATCATAACATTAATATGGAGATTTTTTATCAAAACCAGAATTCCATATGTCATCAGATCTCCCCTAGAAATCAAAATCTCACTAGAAGTAGTTGCTATAATGGACAAAGAAAAAGAACTCAACAAATGTCTACATGCTCGTTATGACAACAACAGCTCACCAGACAACATTGAAGAAAGAAATTTGTCTAATATGCTAGAGGTGTAATAATTTCGCCAGAAGCATCCAGAAAGCATCCAAAGCATATTCTCTAACAGTGTAAGGATAGAAAGCAGATTCTCTAATAGTGTAAAGATAAAAAGAAGATTCACAAAGCAGATTCTCTAACAGTGTAAGGATAGAAGCAGATTCTCCAACAATGTAAGGATAAAAAACAGATTCATTAGTCGCATAAGAGGACAAAATGCTACAGTATAAAGGAAAAAAAGTTCAGTAATAATTCAAGCTAGATCTTATCATCAAAGTATCTTGAATCTTAGCCGTCTATGCAGCATTTGCAATCTCAAATGTTGATCCATCTCTCATTTTCTTATAAAAAGAACCATTCATCCCAAGAGAATAATAGAGTGCTCCAGACATCGAGTTTCCATCTAGAATTCCAGACTTCAGCAACAGCTTTCTAGTGTATTTTCGTATTGTGATTTCTTTCAGTGTGCTTCTTTTTGTAAAATATTGTGTGAGAGTGAATCCATGTATAAACAGTGTGTATCCATATATATATTTTTCATGTAATAAAATCATCCAGTTTGCTTTTATTTAGAATCTCCTTCCCCTTATTCAGTATTTTCTTTTCTTTCGGACAAAAGATTTATGTCAACAAAAAGATCTAGTATATCGATTTCTTTTAGCCAGACAGTGTAGATCCTAGAATTTTTTTGAATTCAACCAGTACAAGCTACCTTAGTTTTAATTTAGCAATTCCTTCTATGAGTTGACTCGAACTGTTAGCTTGTTGGCCCAGTCTTGCCGGTGTCTTGGCATTTGTTTTCGGGCATTATTATAGTGTTATCAGGTTCGATAGTCATTTCTGTGATTCAATTATTAAATTTATTTCTATGTTATTGCATGCTTCTAGCTTGATACGACATTCGATTTAATTTTGGTATCAGAGGTATATTGTTTCGTTAAATGAAATTTTTATATAAGATCTTTTGTTTAAAGATGTCTATAAGTCTATATTAATCTACTGTGAAATTTTTAGAACTATTTCAAAAAAATAAAAATAATAAAAATAAAAATAAAAATAAAAACTAACTTAGGGGGTCTTTTCATAATTGGTCAAAAGTTTCGAGGTGCAATTCATATTTTACCAAAAATAGAAGGACTTATAAGCAAAATTGGGATAGCAATCACACAGGGACACTCCCCTTATGAGCCAAAATATATCTCTAAACGTGTTTATATGTATATATATAAACACACACATTATATATATATATATCTCATTCTACTTCAATCTATACAAATAATCAAAAGAATTCTAAAAATCTGATGACTTATGGGAGTCCGTCTCGTTCAAAAGTTCTTTGGGACAAATGTTGGCATCATTAAGGTTACGTTTAAAAAATAAGTTCAAAGGAGTTAAAAATTTTTTTTTTTTTTTCCTGATAAATTGGAGAATAGAGACTCAAATACAAGTAAGCTGATGCTCTATATCTATAGGTAACTGGATAATACCTCAAAAGCGACCATTGAGACTATCGGATGTGACATGAACTCGTATCATTGTTAAGCACTTTAGTTTTGACAATGTTCAGTGCACAATTAAGGACATGAAACAAAATTATTTGACTAAAGGACTGATTCATTGATGCCATCGCTTTTCTTTTCCCCATTCTTTTTCTTTTCTCATTTATAATCTTCTCTCACTGGACGCCACCACAGCCAGGCATTAATTGCAACTTTCTCCTGGCAAAACAAAAGCGTGGGCATAACACTCAAAAGATGTTACATGGGAGTATTTAGCTGTTTAAAAGCTTAAGTCATTAGACGAACATTCAAAAGATATTAATATCCAAATTTATATGTTTTCAATAGTTCAATAAATGTGTTCTTATCAGAATTATAAATGAACAATGGGACTCTCTTCATCCGAATATGATGTGGATAAAAACTCATAATATTTTTCTTCATTCAAATTCACAATGCCTTCATTAAGGTTGGTCCACCCGAATAGTGCGGGACCTGATAGGACATCCATCCTAATGGCGGGATACCCGATTCCCAACTAGGACACTTTCATGGGAGCACTTGGCGCAACACTAGATTAAAAATTAGATCTGCTCTAATACCATTTGTTATGGATCAAGTGTTTCGCAATTTGACTTAAAAGCTTAAGTTATTAGGTTGGTGCTAACCCTCAATTTTATATGTCCAAAACTCTTTCCATCCGAGGCACAAGAACACTCCAAAAAAAATAAAAAAAATAAAAGTTAATAAAAAGGAAAGAAGTCATAGCACAAGAAAGAAAAGAAAAGTGGGAGGAGAGCATTTTCTTTTGCAGACACCACAATTGTACTCACCTCCTATTCCTACTTTTGGTTTTTTTGGCTCCATCTTTGTAAAAGCCCAGCAAGGCGCACCATCAATGAATTTGAAAGACTCCAAATCCATACCAAAGAAGCAATTTCATCACTTGTCAACATTTTAAGACCTTTTTTTCTCATTGATGTTGAAATTAATCACCCCCAAATGGAGGAATCAATTGACTCAAATAAATGGTAGAAATTATTTTATTTTATTTTTTTTACTGAAAGGTAAATAATATTTTTTCCCCCCACAAACTTAGTAAATAAATGCTAGATTTAAGGGTAGATTTAAATCAAAAAATAGTTAAACAAGACTAAATTCACATAGATAAGAAAAGTTTTTTTTTTTTTTTTTTTTTTTTTTTTGGGAAAATAGAAGAAAAGTTTGTTATTAGTGCATAACATACACTTTTTTCATAGAGATTGCGACGATGGACAATATTGCGTGAATCTACACAATAGGTCAATTCATGCACGGACTTATTCAAGACCCAGCCCCACTGATTTTTTTCTTTTTTGTCACTCACTCTCAAATAATTTTCCGGGTCTCTTTCGAGGTCAACTCAACAGCATTATTTTCATCATTTGTTGAGAACTACGTATTAATCTCTAGGCCAAATTACACCGATACCCCTCTCGGGGGTTGGGTTGAATCTCACGTAAATAGATACTTTAGTTTTAATTTGCACTCATATTTTGAAAAATTTATTTGTATTTTACTCATACTCTAAATGTCACTTTTCAAATATAACAGAGTGGGAATACTTTTTTACATGCAAAATGACTATGCTATTTATTTGACATCGCTATTGACTTACAAAAAAGGAGTTTTAGGTGCAAAATGACATAATTATCCATGCGAGTCATTTTAAGTGACCAAAATACCCCAAAATTACCCCCACCTCTCTCTCTCTCTCTCCCCTTCTCCCACTAACTATATATATATAGAGAGAGAGACAGAGAGAGTAATGATCTCTTGCTTTTCTGCACTTTTTATACTGGCTTTCCTTTTAATGCAAAATTACTATCACAATTTCTAGTATTCAAATTTAATATTTACTAATACCATTAATTATAACAATAAAAGGTAAGTACTAAAAAAATAAAATTAGAAATCTATTAATCTCTTTAATAAAAATAAAAATAGAATTTTTTTGCTCTACAGAAAGTAAGAGATCACTGCTCTCTCTCTCTCTCTCTATATATCAAAACATATTTATAAAAATATTCACACCCACTACACATATTAATCTGAAATTACCTTGTTACAAGCTGAAAAAATCCCCTTTTCCAACCATATTTACAGGTTCACTAAATAAGTAAATATGTAACACACACACACACATATATATATATATATAGAGAGAGAGAGAGAGAGAGATATGTTGGTTTATGCTAGTTTTGAATGATAAGGTAGAAAGACCTTTTTAAAAAGCTTTGGAGAGAGATAATTGAGTAGTATTTAGTCTATACTCAAATATTAGAGGTAAAAAGTATTAAAATATTAGAGGTAAAATTATTATTTAGTATGACGAAAAGCTATTTGAGTGTGAGTGATGATAATTTTTTAAAAATAATCTTATATAAAATTTATTCAAAACTTAAGGGTGTCACTCAAATTTAATCCTAAAATGAAACTTGAGTTACTTGACCATATCCTAAAAGTTTGAATTTTTTTTTTTTTTGGGGGTTGTAAATTAGGGGGAAAAAATTCGATGAATAAGGAGGACACTTCACCAACCGTGTCACTAAAATAACGCACTTGAAATTATGTTTTCGGCCAACAGATATTTCGCATGTTGAGACGGATTAATAGCTTTTCAAAGTTGTGATGGCACTTCAGGCACTACGTGTCTCCAACTTCGCTCATTATTCACATCCATCCCTATTATTGTATTTGACGATGATATGGATATATGATAATGATATATACAGTCACATACATACATTTTGAGAGAGAGAGAGAGAGAATCGTGATCAGATACAGTGATACTACAGGGAAATGCATTATTGCGTGACTGGAGGAGTGTACAGGTGGCAGACAACTAACCGCCCCATAGATATTTGCTTTGAACCGCCCTGGTGAGGTGGCAAAGGAACTAGTGTGAATTTAAGTCTTTACATAACGGCAACATCACGTGGTGTCCACGTGTCGGCCTTAGCGGGAATGCTTTCCTTTCTAATTATAGCAATAAAGTCACGTCACGGCCTTTCTTATCCAATCAGAGCCTGGTTTTGGATCTCTTCACATGTTTTCTAGTGGAGCTGTGGCTTAGTGCATGCGTACACGTGGAAGGCTAAGCGAGATTGGACGGTGAGGAGTTCTGTCTGGTTCGTTGAGCCGAGCATTTCCTTATTCTCAAATCTCAATCAACGCTGGACTCGTTTTGGACCATCTTTTTGCAGTTACATTCTCTGATTTTTTTTATTTTTTATTTATTTTTTTTTTTTGACAAGCATGTTCAGATTTTCAATTAAATTGAAAATTATTTGAAAATGTGGACAACCTAGAGAGACTGTATATCAAAGTCATAAACTGTATGAAAGAAAAGTAGTGCGATTGACCCGACGAAAAAATTGACAAGTACTTGACAGCACAAGTGTAAAAGGACATGTCGTATTTCGAAATCAAAATGCATGAAAGAAGTTGTATATATGTTGGTGATACAATGGAAGAATTTACCACTAACTCTTGGTTTACGACAATGGTTCGTATAGTATTTGCAATAGTCAATAATAACTCTTCTAATTATGCAGTTGCTCTCGTTTTAGTAGCAAATTTTATTGGATAATTATTTTAGTGTTTAGTTTGAAAGTGCGTCGAGGGTTACTTGGCTAATGTTTTGCCTACCGGCGGGCCAAAATTGTGTTTGGCTCAATTTGTGACTTGAGTTGGTCATGATGTGAGATATATATTTTGTAATTAACTCATTTCGATGTCAAAACAGGTTTGATCAAGTAGTAATTTCTCAATTCAAGATTGAAGATCGGATGCAGATTTGAAGAAATTCAAGTATTCATGATTTATTACACTCCGGGATGATGAGAATAATGCTTTAGAAAGGTATGTGAGTGAGTGAGAACACTTAGAAAGTTTTTAGAAGTTTGAAGTGTTTAGGAAATTTACAATTCGTCCAATTGGTACTGGTAGGCAAATCTAGTACTGGTAGGAAATTTTCGTTCTCTCCATTTGGTACTGGTAGCCAAATAGCAGTTTCACTCTTATCCATTGGGAACCTGTAGCCAAAATACGTCGGAAACCATTCTACCTTTCCTGAACCGATAGCCACATCCTGTATCGGTTCAAGACTGTTGAGCATGTTAGGTAACTTTAGTTTCTTATTCTGTTTTGAATCCTTTTTGGACCAAAACTTCTTTCCATATACTATGCACGAATTTTAATTGTTTTAGAAGTGTTATTAGATCTTCCAAACTTCTATATAATACATCTTTCATTCATTATTGAGGTATGTCTTTGAGGAACATCAATTAAATATTATGAGAAAATCTTTAGAGAGATATTCTTCAGAAAATCAAATATGATTATTCTGAATTTATTTTTTAGAGCACACACATATATTCATGAGTGATTTAGTAGTGTTGTTCTCTATCTCATCGGAATTAGAGCTTAATTGAAGATTCAGATATTCCTAAAAAAACATGATTTAATTCTTCTACATCGAGTTCAGATCTTGAAGAAAAGAAGTAAAAGTGATCACACTTTAAAATGGTCAAAGCATTCGAGAAGTGTTGTTTGATCTACCTTTTACTCTTCTACAAAGATCAAGTATAAACCTGAAGTCAAGTTGCTATTAGACAGGACGTCGCAAAGCCAGAAGATTGTTAGCAATTGGTGTTTGGTAGAACGATTGGTTGTGAGTCAGAGTCAAAGTTCAGAGTACTTTGTTTCAAACATAGTGGATCGGTTTACTTTGGGCTGCATAGTCTACGAGGTTTTTCCCATGCAAATAATTGGCTTATTTTACCAACTGGGGTTTCCTCGCTAAAAATTCTAGTGCGATCTCTCTAACCTTACTTGTTTTACTTTTCAGTATTTATATTTGTAATTGTGGATGATTAATTGATCAGATAATTGAATCAATTATAAATTGAGCAAGTTGACCTAATAATCATATCTAGGACATTAAAGGAGTTAATCACAATTAAAATCAACTGATAACTTCGCAACCCTCGTTTAAACTGTTTTCACAATTTGGTATCAGAGCGGAATACTTGATATACTGAGAAGATCATATTTGTTGATTTATTGTTGATTTTTACATCATGTCTAAAAATTCATCTTTTGTTGATGTGTTACCTTTACCTCCTGTTTTTTATTATGTCATAAGCATGCAAACTGAGTGGTCTAAGTTTAAAAAGGATTTTGAAAATTTGTTAGAAAAACTAAATCTTGCGGAACTTGATAAAGATATTTATAAGTTAGAAGTTTTTGTCTTTGAAAAAAATCTGAAAGAACTTAATCATAAAAATTTGAATCTTCTTCAAAAGAATAATTTTCTAGAAAAGGAACTTGAAAAGGTAAATTTGTTTAATAAATCACTTGAACTAAAAATTGATAATTTGAGTAGTGAGTCTGTTAAATCAAAACAGTCTTTTTAGAAAATTGACACTGACACTTGCAAAATTGATAAGGTGAAAGGAGTGGTTGAAAATATTGGTAGTAACAAATAATTGACTTCAACTTCAAAGGATTTGTATTTTAAAAAATCTAAAGATATTTTTATAAAAGTTGAAATCAAACCTTGTATTATCTCTAGTTTTCCCAAACTTGGGCCGAGAGCACAATTTTGGGTCTTTTCTCAATTTTTTCTAAGGCACAGGGGTGTGATCGATCGCAACAATACCTGCGATTGATTACCAGAGGCATGTAACTTTTGAAACTTTGCATTTTTGAAAATTTTTGCGACTTCGAGATTTGATGCAACTTTGAAATTTTAGAGGCCCAATGAAACTATCTGGACAACGTAAGAAAGAAAAATAGAAGAAATGGGGAAGGAATAGAGTTTGAAAATTCTATGAAACTAGTGTTTAACGTCTCTAGCAAAACGGAGGGCTATTTCCTAGCCCGCATCAAACACTTTAACTACCATCCCCTTAACCTTGGGATGCAAATTTCCTTGAATCTCATTTAACAATTAACTTCCTTGGGAACTTGTTGCATTTGAAGCAATGACGATTGATAGATCTCTATCAACACCCAAGGAAGCACATTTAAGTTTATTTGATGATTCAAACTCAAGTTTATGGTTGGAACCAAGAGAATGAGAGCACTTGAGATCAACAAAGAAGGCAATTTTTGTGGAGGAATAAGGTGGGAATTCTCGACCACTTCTTGTGATACCCCCGGATTTCCGGATGTAAGTTGGACAGGCCCACACCCAAATACCTGAGGATATCAAAAACAAATTGGTAATAATCGAACACAGAATACAAAAGCATGAATAAGAATAAATAAAAATGCTAAAATGAATACTAAAATGATAATCTAATAAATCCTCAGAATAAATTTTCATTGATTAATAAATTCTTCTGATACAATTAATCCTCCAAAATAATACAACTCGAAAATCCATACTATGTGGATCCCTAGAAAAATCCAAACTGAAAAAAAATAACTGAAATAATGTCTACCTCTGAAAATTGAAATATAAATGAATCTCCTAAGTAAAATCGGAAGAATGAAGTAGAGTGATCCCTACTCAGCACGAACAACCTCTACTTCTGACGAACACCTGAAAAATAATGGTATGTTAGGCTCACAAACAAGTTCTACTCTACTACAGTCCAAGCAAAGATCCGATACATGTATACACCCTAGTCAATCCAACAATAACTAGTAGTCCGTATATATATATATATACACACTATAGGAACCTCACTAAACTATAGGGTTGTCTCAACCTGAATAGTAGGCAACATGTAAAAACGCACATATAGTGGGCATGAGTACCTAGACCTACCAGGGTACACAACTACACTATTCTAGCTACACATCCCTGGCAATATACGTGCCCTAACCACTGATCTTGAGACTTAAGCTCATATCATGGCACGCAATTATATATATATAATCCATCTTATCCATCCATAAGTAATCCAGATAGGTTATTCAACTTGTTCAATTGACCTGACACGAATATAAATAGGACTTAACATTTTAGTTAATCCATTCCTTTATACAAAAATAGATAGGACTTAACTTCTTTGGTTAATCCGTCCCTATAATGTCACCGTCTCATACCGGTGCATTAAACCACATAATCTAATATATGATGCAACAGATAAAGCAGTACATCAAATAATCCAAAATAACATGATAAAAATCACATATATCATCCTTGCATATACTTAAGCAAAATAACTATTTTAAGTAGCATGCATTTAATTTTTACAATTAATAAATTAACATGCATCTCAAATAGATTGTTTTAACCTCTATGACGTAATTAAACTATTTAAATTCAATTAATTGATTAAATTAATTTAATGCCAATATTCATCTATTTAAATTATTAAATTAATATTAAACAATTAAATCCTTAGTTAACAATATGCAAATTTATTTAAAGTTCCATATTGTTCACGTCCATAGCATATAGTCATAGATTATGCATTCCAGTTATTAGTCCAATTTATTTAACTCATATAAATCACCCAAACTAAATTAAACATTATTGGAACCAACTTAACAGTCAAACAGAACCTTTAAAAACCAAAATCTACAAGTTCCCAGCGATGGAGCATGCTCTCGTTTTGAGAGAGCAGGCTCTGTCCTAAATGGAGCAAGCTCTGTCCTAAATGGAGCAAGTTATATCCTTAATGGAGCAAGTTCTCAACCTGATGGAGCATGTTCTCAACTCTGAGAGTATGCTCTCGGCCTGAGGGAGCCAGCTTCCTCTTCCATGGAGCCGACTCTCACCCTAAGAGTCGTCACTTTTCAATAGGAAGCCGGCTCCACACCTTTGGGAACCGGCTCTCAACCTGCGTCCACTCATCTTCTTCATCTCCGGTGGCCTCTAATCACTCCGACCACCTCCGTTAAGGGTCCTAAACCTTTGTTCTAAGTTCCAAATCAATCCCAATAATTATAAGAACTCTTTATGCATCTTTTACACGAATTAAAACAAGTTTCTATGCAAAAAAATTTCAAGATCAAACAATAACACATATCCACAACTAAAATTAGTTTTAATTCAATTCGAGCATGCATACAATATCAATTTAATATCTAATTAATCCTGGAATTAACCTAGGCTTGTATAAAACACAAAATCAAAGGGAAAAAGATAGAAGAAGAACTTGCCTCAAGGTTTCGGATTGAAACCTTCTCTTCTTCTTCCTTGGTTTTCCAGCGACCTTGGTTGCCATCAAACCCTCTCTGTTGCTCCTGGTTTTACCCACGAACAAACCCTCTTCCTTCCTCATTGGTCCGGCCTTCAATCCTTGGCCAAAACCCTAGCTTCCTCTCTCAGTTTTCTCTCAAACTCTCTGTCTCTAAAAAGTGGCGTGAATAGCATTTCTAGACCCTTTGGCAGACTATCACTATGTATATATAAACTTATATCAAATCCTTTTCCAAGTCTAAGTCTGCTAAATGAAAAGGAACAAATAAAAAAGAAAAAGGAAAAAATACAATATATACAAATACATCTTAAGTATAATACGTGATATATATGTATATAAATATAATATATAATTAACTTATAACTATATATATAAATCGACTATAATAACTATTACAACTAACTATTAATAATAATTATTATAATTATAATCCCCTTATATACATATATACCCATATATATATGTACCTCCATCCATAGATAAATAATTGTACCCATTAGCCTCGTATCTAAGTAGTCCATGCAACCCATTGGGTTGGTCCATTACTACTATCCAAATCCATCCTTTAAAATTAAAATTAAATAAAATGAAACATAAAAAAATTATATCATTTAATCATAACAATTAATTACAATTAAATCACACATCATTTAAGCAAGCAAAACACCCAATTAATTAATCACAAAAGCACCCAATTTAAATCAAATAACTCACATAAGCAATTAAGATAAATAAGCATATAATCATGTAGCCACATAAGCACATAACCACGTAAGTACATAAAATACAATAAATTAAATAATTAAATCCCTTTTATATCCTTTTGAAAATTAGGGGTATTACAATTTTTCAATGCCTTTCACACAAAATTGTTCATTCTTATCCAAAGAATTTGGACTAGGATTGAAAATGTTCAACTTAACTTTTATGTGCATAAAAGAAAATTCATTTCAGATTATTACTTGGGGCTTATAATTCAGCTAAAAAATTTAAGAACAAACAAAAAAAGATCACTTTTTTTTTTTTTTTTTTTTTTTTTTTTTGTATTTTTTGGAAACTCACGCTGTGGAATAGACTTCCTGTTGAGTAGTGGAATCTGGAAAGGAGGCATCAAAGGTGAAATGTCGCCCACGAAGCCTCTTTAGCTGAAGATAATCATTCTCAGTCGCCATTTCCGTCAGATAAACCTGTGATACCCCTTAATTCTAGAGTCACGGATGATCAAGTCTGAGCACAGATCCGAGGGATACTAGACAATTAAGTACTTAACAAGCAAGAGTACAAAGGAATTAAGAAATAAATAATTAAATACACTGAAAGAATTCTAAATATTAATTTCTCAAAAGTGATAAAACTAATTTAATCCAAACTTTCCAAAACCTCCAATATACGTACAACTCGGAAATCCATCTAGTAGACCCCTAACAAAATCCCAATAGAAAGTAAAGTACGGAAATAAAATCCAAAACTAAAACATGAAAGGAAATCCTACGTAGTCGGAGGAGTGAGTGACTGTATCTGCTCAGCACGATCAAACTCTAAGTCTAGAACTGACGAACACCTAAAAAATAAAAGTGGGTCAGGCCCACGAGCAAGTTCTACTCTACTACAATCTATACAGAAACCCGATACGCAGATACATCATAGATAACTCTGCAATAACTAAAATAGTCTATATATGTATATATATATATATACACTATAGGACACTCACTAGCCCATAGGTCTATCTCAGCCTGAGTAAAAATAATATGCAAATCGCACATAACGTGGGCATGTATACCTAGACCTACTAGGGACCAGGTGTCTATGTCCAGTTATCCATCCTAGGCAATATACGCACCCTAACCATGATCCTGAGACTCAAGCTCATATCACAGTACCATAATCATATGTATATAAAGTCCGTAAAAGCCTAATATAAAAATATCATCCATCTGATACAGTGGTTTGACAAATGTATAAAAATCCATCCGAAAATCAAAGTATGTCATTTAATTGTTTATTGACTTGACATAAGTATAAGTAGGACTTAAATTTTATAGTTAATCCATTCCTTATTCCAGAATAGGTAGGACTTAGTGTTTTGAACTAATCCATCCCTAGTACGCCATCGTTCCATACCGGTGCATATAATCTATCAAACAGTCCAAATAATTGATGCGGTAATTAGTAAAGTAAAACATCAATTAACCCAATATAAGCATAGTAATTTTCATATAATCAACTACGCTTAATACACTACTGAAACATGATTAACACTATTAAATCATGTAAAGAAACAAAATTGTTAAATACCAGTAAGTAATTAAATCAACTATTCAATACTCCACAAGCAAGTTTACTGTTTAACTTCATGTTGTTTCATTCCTTAGAATTTTAATGTAAACATGCTTCCCAGTAGTTTTATATGTCCATAACAGTTATTTAAATCATTTAAAGCAACTTAAACAACTTAGAAATACTCCCCAATGGCCAAACAGAACTTAAAAAAAAAAAAAAAAACAAATTTTGCAAGTTCCAGCGCGAGAGCAAGCTCCCACACTTCGAGAGCCAGCTCTGCCCTCTTGAGAGCCGGCTCTCCACAAGTAGGAGCCAGCTCCCTCCAAGTGGGAGCCAGCTCTGTCCATGAGGGAGCTGGCTTCGTCCATTAGAGAGCCGGCTCTCTCTCCCTGAGAGCCATCTTCTGATCCCGTTCATCTTCTTCGCCTCCAGAGATGGTTCAGAACCCTCTTTATTGTTTTATTAGGACTCCTAGGGTTCAATCTATGTCCTAAATTGATTATAAGCAGTTATCATGCATCACCAACATGAATTAAAACAAGTTTATAATGTCGAACAACAAGAATTAAACATGAACATCCATCAACCATAAAACAATTCTAATTCAACACAGTTAAATTCAATTCAAGCATGCTTAGTAGATCAATTTTAACGTCAATTTAAACCCTGGAGACTATCTAGGCATGCACAGAACACAGGTTTAAGGGAAGGAGTTAGAATATGAACTTATCTTTGGTTTCAGTTTTGAAACCTTAAACCGTCTTCTCTAGTAATTTCGGCGACCTTAATTGCTTTCACCGACCTCTGTTGCTCCTGGTTCAACCCACGAGCAAGCTTCAATTACCCCTCCTTGATTCAGCCCTTGTCCCTAGCCAAACCTTAACTTTCCTCTCTCTGTTTTTCTCTCAAAACTCTCTCTGTTGTGAAACTGAATAGGGTTTTCTTAACCCTAGGCAGACTTATACAATTATATTTATAGGCCAATTAGCTTTACCCTAATTCTAATCTTATAAGGAGACGGAACCGAAAACTGAAACAAAAATCTAAAATGCAGTCGACAATTTCATATATATAAAACCCTGAATAAAACATTTAATTCAACCCTTACGATAAACAAATAAAACAATTTAATCCCATAAAACACTTAATTAAATTTCCACATAAGCACAAATTAATGAAAACAAATAAAGCAATTAAATAATTAAACAAAACAATTACCCAAATAAGCACATAATTCAATTAAATAATTAAACCATTAACAAATAAACAAATAATCAAATAAAAATGCAATAAAACTGTTAATTAAAAATACCGAGACTATCCAAATGCAATAAAATATTTAATTAAAAATACCGAGACTATTCTTTTTAAAATTAGAGGTATTACAAAACCTCTCTTCGGTTAACGATCCAGACACAACACCGAGACCCAACTTCTCTCTCCTTCTTGCTCACAGGCTTAAGCCTCACAAATATAAGAATTCTACTATTACCTTCTTTAGTACTATCCGATGGTTTCTCTGTAATGCTATGCAATTCCTGTACATTCTTGGTCTCTCCATAGCCTGGCTGCTCAACCACTACACTCGAAAACCCAACAATCGAGTTTTGTGTACCACTTAGCTCCCCATAGATAGCTTTCTGGCCACTGCACTCGAAAACCCAACAATCCTATTGTTATCACCCATCTCCACATTCTCTTTTGCATCATCAATCAGCAGCAGAGGACGTACATGACTGTTTTGATTCATTTAGGTCTTTCCAGGGGCGGAGCCAGGATTCAATGCATTGGGGGGGGAGGGGGGGTCGTTGTATTAACAGTTTTACTAATAAAATATAATACTATTTTAAGTCAAAAGTACTTCATGATCGATTAAATGCATACAAAAATATATCTAGCCAATTTATTTGCAAAACAATAATTGGCCTATATCTAGTCAAATATGACATAGATAAATACAAAAAGAAACCTGAAAGACCAAACAACTACTACAAAAGCTGAGGTCGACGATCTTTTAGAGAAGAAAAATCATCTATAATTGAATCTGTACTAAAAATCTGAGCAATTTCTTTTTTAATACTAACACTCAAGTGATCTGTAAGAAACTCATCCTCCATCCTATTGCGCAGTTGTGTTTTGACAAGTTTCATAGTTGAAAATGTCATTTCTATAGTTGCCGTGGAAATGGGAAGAGTCAAGACAAAACGAATCAACCTATCAATCAAAAAGTAGATTTTTGACTTCTTTGTTTCCACTAATCCTCTACATAGTGTAGAAATCGTTGACATATTTTTCAAATGTGAATGAATAGGCCTTTCAACCTCATAATGTTGCAATTGGTATGTCAACATAATCCTTTCTTGGTCCGTTAAATCTTGAGGATAAAATTCATCTACAAGCGTGTAAATGTCTACAACGTTAAAGAACTTGTAACCATCTCTAGGATCCAAAGCTGAGCTGAGAGTAACAAGTTTCATTGTTTTTTCACTAAATATGTTATTCAACTCCTGCAATTGTGAATCAATTGTGCCATAAAATATATCAATCTGATAGTGGTGCTCAAGTGTAATATTCTCTTGTAGGTAGCGTGACCGCCTTAATTTTTTTGGTATAAGGAACACTCAAATCAGGCACATCAATGTTGTGATGCTCACAAAATGATTTAACAATATCAAGTAAGTTATTCCAACCATTTTCTCTCAATTTCAAAATGATTTGTTTTATACTCGAAACCAATTGCATAGCATTTACGATGTCTTGAGATTTTTGTTGCAAAGCTTGATAAAGGATATTAGTTATTCCCATGATATCTTTTATCAAATACAAAATGAACACAAACTGAAATGATCTAAAAGTATTAAAAGCAGTATCAGCATCTCCCTAGATCTTGTAATTACATCCATCTTCAACGATGTTTTCAAGAACTGAACATGTTGGACCAAATAACCTTATCAAACTACAAACAGAATCAAAATGGGAACTCCAACGAGTATCTCCAGGTCGTTGCAAGTTACCAATTTGATAGCTCCTTGGCCAGTTTCAAGTTCATCAAGATCTATCAAATGGGCAATTTCCATAACTTGAGCAGAATGTAATTCATCAGTTCGTTTACAAGAAGCTCCGATGTTATTGATAATGAAGTTCAAGTTTGAAAAGAATTGATGGACAACAATTATTTCTCTAGATGCGGCAACTAATGCTGGTTGTAGTCGGTGAGCTAAACAATGCACATAATATGCATAAGGACAATCATTAAGAAATAATGCTTGCAATCCATTCCATTCACCACGCATATTGCTAGCACCATCATAACGTTAACCTCGGAGATTATGAACATCAAGATTATAGTGAGAAAGAACCGCACAAAGATCCTTTTTTAAATTCAATGAAGTTGTATCTATAACATGCACAAGATCAAAGAAACGTTTTGTAAAAAACCATCATTATCAATGTATCTTAAAGCGAGAGCCATTTGCTCTCTTTAAGATTCATCGCGAGCTTCATCAACAAGAATACAAAACTTGGCATCGTCGATATCTTCACGAATCTTACTTCTCACTTTTATAGAAAGAATATGCAAAATCTCCTTTTGAACTTGTGGTGAGGTATACTTGGCATTTTTTGGAGCATTTTCAAGAACAATTTTAGCGACATCATCATTATATGACGTAAAAGCCTTTACCATTTCAATGAAATTGCCTCGATTACTTGATTGAAGGGATTCATCATGCCCTCTAAAAGCACAAGCTTAATAAGTAAGCCATCGGACCGCATCAATTATGACCTTCAATCTCAATCGATTATTTGAAACTTGTTCGGAAGTTTATCTAACCATCACTGTATCAATATGACAAGATTGATTCATTAAGTCTTACATGCTCTCTCAGCAATGTTATGAGCAGAACATAGACTTCCTCCCACATGATTTAAGAAAAGCACACTTATTGCCATCATTAACTTTCTTCCAGCTTCGAAATCCTTCATTAATAAATGCATTGATTCCAGTACGCCACATTAGTTTCACTCCAAAAAGAAAGCAAGGTAAACAATATGCAGCATCATTTGAAGGTAAATACTCTAACCAGATAGGAAATAATTTAAACCAAGATGATTGAAATCGACGATGATGCTTTTCCGATCCAGAAAGCGGATATACTGAAAGCACAATTTGGTATGTTTTCGCTTTGATATAAGCTCGTCGAACTTCATCACGTTTGTCAACAAGATAATCCCATATTTGACGACGTAATCCTGGATCACGTTCTAAAAAGGTCGGATCAACTTTTGTATGTTCAACTCTTGGAGATTTTGGAGGACGCTGGTTATCATGAATCGAAACATCAACATTAGAGACAGAAGCCGCAGAAGGTACATCATTTTTTTTGAAAAAAAGCGTCAATAGTTCTTTTTGGCTTCACCATCGTATAACACTATACCTAAAGAGGGTAATTCAAGTATAAATTTTTAATACCTAGGATTTTACATTATAATTTAAACCATCGATCCTAAATTCCTAATGAGCATAATTCAGTCGAAATAATACTGCACCCTCATTGTATATAAAACAACTAATTTAAAATATGAAAAAGTTATCACAATATCACCCACAATTGTGCGCCTGTACAGTGTCTAAAAATTAAATTGTGCGCCTGTGAAGTGTCTAAAAATTAAATTGTGTGCCTATGAAGTGTCTAAACAATAAATTGTGTGCCTATGAAGTGTCTAAAAAATAAATTAATTAAATGTTAGAGTCTTAATAATAAATTGTGCGCCTGTGAAGTGTAAAAATTAAATAGTGCGCCTGTGAAGTGTTTTAAAAAAAATAGTGCGCCTGTGAAGTGTCTAAAAAATAAATTGTGCGCCAGTAAAGTGTCTAAACAATGATTGTCTAATTAATTACGCACTTTCTTCTACATGTTCCGATTATTCAATCTTTATCCATTGCCAGCTATCAAGCCTATCATAATAACTTTTGAGTAGTAAATTACCGTTATAACAGATGCAAAAAATCAACGGTCTTAAACTAAGAGATGGGATCATGGGGCCTTGGGGGTTTTGGATATGATGACATGGTCAGATGACTAAGATGGAACAATTCAAACAAACAAGCATAGTTAATCGGATTAGATTGATGAATCACCAACTTGACATAAAAATCAATGACACAAATGTAAAATATTCAGAGTAATAATATAATTATCAGACAACTTTTAAGAAGAGGGCAAAAGATATGTGAGACCTTGAGTTAAGCTTCGGCAGCCTCGATCCTTTGAGATCTCTTAAAAGACTGAGCAAGTGAGTAGCTTCAATGAGTCGCCTACTCGCCTGGCCTTCTCTTTCCTCTCCCTCTATTTTTTTCTCCAACTTCTCTCGCAGCTCTCGCTCTTCTTAGCTGAAAAAAGAGGGCAAAATGATCGGTGCCCTAATGTTGGGGGCCAGTATACACTGTATAATAATTTATTATTATTACTTTTTTTTTTTTTCTATATACTAATATAAATAAATAAATAAAATTTGGGGGGGCTACCCCTCCCTCCGCCCCTAGGTCCTTCTCTTCTCTCGAGTGGGTCAAAAACTCGGGTCTAGAAGGTGGGTTTTTGAGAGGTGCATAGCCTTGCTTTTGCTGCTAATACAAAATGGTCAATGCCTTCATCTTCTCTTTCAAGCCATGGTGTGGGTTTCTTAGTGGATGACCCATATGGGTTTCGTCTCTCGATCGGTCATCAATCTAGTTTTGTGTTCTTGATCGGACTCATTTTGTTTCGGGTTGGTGTTGATCTGAGACCTCGTTGACACAGACATTCTTCTTCTTCTTCTTCTTCTTCTTCTTTTCGCACTATCCAACGTGTTCTTGACTTTTGTTTTTTGAGAAAGAGACCCACTGAAACTATTTGATTGACAACAAAGCATCTAACTTGAGTGTACCTTGAAATTGTTAAAGTACCAACAGGCCAGTGGCCTAGCGGTATTAGTTTCTTACCTCTCAAAAGAAGTCTCAAAAGAGATACATGTGTGAATACCAAGTAAGAAAAAAAAAAAAAAAAAAAAAAAAAATTGTTAAAGTAGTTTATGGACTGGTTGGCTTTTTGAATTTTATGAATTTTGTAGTGTCACTGTAACGGTCAAAATGAGTTGGACCTCAAAAGGTCTGTTATCGAGAATTTTGGGGCCCATTCAAAACTTTTATCCTTCCTCTAGTGAGAGATGAAAAGTAGAATGGATGATATTGTGGAACTTAGCCGCATCATAGTACATGAGCACCAACCAAATACTTACAAATAAGATGTGCCATAATAGAGATGGTCAACCGAGCGGAAGGTCAATTAGTCAAACAACAAAATGATACTTGGATATAGCTATCACACTGGGACGCAGCCAATATATATATATATATATATACACACACACATATAATATATATATATATATATGTATGTATATCGTTCTATTTCAAGCTAGACAAAATAATCAAAATAATTCTAACAATCTGACGACTCTCATGTGAGGCCGTCGCATTAAATATATATATATATATTTTATTTATTTATTTATTTATCTTAAAAAGAGAAGACATTTACAAGATAAGAACAAAAGTCTACACAGATAAACACACACACAAATAATAATCCAAGCAAAATTAACACCCACATATGTCAAGATCACAACATTGACAACACCCTAAATCTAGAGAAGGTGTCAGCATAACCAAGCACCAGGCTCATCAGCAATGAAAATAGAATCTTGAAACCATCATGCTCAAATGTCAGCCATGACGTCATTGGTGAACCCACTGAAAAAGCCACAGAACAACCGCTGGAGACGACCCAAAGAGGACCGAACACATTAGCACAAGCACCAGATATGGTAGACGTCAGCAAAGTGCGTAGATGCATCAGATTCACTCCCATCACTAAACTCCAAAAAGCTCCAAAAAAAGATCAGACAGATCTATCTCTGACAATCTAATAACTATCCATCCTCGAAAACAGCACAGGTTAGGAGATCTGAATTTTTTTTTTTGCCCTGACTAATTAGATGAAAGAGACTCAAATACATGGAAAGTTGATGCTCTATATATCTATAAATAACTGGATAATACCTCAAAAGCGACCATTTAGACTAGATGTGACATGAACTCGTATCACTGTTAAGCACTTTAGTTTTGACAATGTTTAGTGCATAATTAAGGAGATGAAACAAAATTATTTGACTAAAGGACGGACTCATTGACGCCGGTCACTTTTCTTTTGCCCATTCTTTTTCTATTCTCAGGTATAATCTTCTCCCACTGGATGCCAGCACAGCCAGGCATTAATTACAACTTTCTCCTGCCAAAACAAAAAACGCCGGCATAACATTCAAAAGATGTCAAGAGTAGAGTGCTTCAGGGTTTGTTCAAAAACTCAAGTCATTTGGTTGTATTAATATCCAAGGTCTTTTTCATCATAATTAGATAAAAATTCATAACATTTTCACTCACCACAAATCCGCAACCTTTTTTTTTTAAGGTTGGTCCACTCTAATGGTGTGGGACTCGACAGGACATTCATCCTAATGACGGGGGATCCGGTTACCAATCAGGACACTTTTATATAGGCACTTGGCGCGATATCAAATTAAAAATTAGGTCTGTTCTAATACTATTTGTTATGGGCCCAGTGCTTTACGATTTGACCTTAAAGCTTAAGTTATTACGTTGATGTTAACATTCAACCTTATATGTCCAAAACTCTCTCCATCTTGCCCACAAGAACACTCTGAAAATAATAATAATAATAATAATTAAAAGTTAATAAAAAGAAAAGAAGTTATAGCACAAAAAAGAAAAGAAAAGTGAGAGGAGCATTTTCTTTTGCAGACACCACAATTTTACTCACCTCCTATTCATTACTTCTGGTTTTTTTGCTCGATCTTTGTAAAAGCCCAGCAAGGCGCACCATCAATGAATTTGAAAGACTCCAAATCCATACCAAAGAAGCAATTTCATCACTTCTCAACATTTTAAGACCTTTTTTTTCTCATTGATGTTGAAATTAATCACCCCCAAATGGAGCATCAATTGCTGACAAATAAATGCTAGAAATTATTTTATTTTATTTACTGAAAGGTAAATAATATTTTTTTTCCCCAACAAACTTAGTAAATAAATGCTAGATTTAAGTGTAGATTTAAATCAGAAAATAGTTAAACAAGACTTAATTCACATGGAGAAGAAAAGTTTGTTATTAGTGTGCATAACATACACGTTTTTCATAGAGATTGGGACCATGGACAATCTTGCGTGAATCTACAGAATAGGTCAATTCATGCACGGACTTATTCAAGACCCTGCCCCACTGAATTTTTTTTCTTCTTTGTATTATATACCTACTTTTTTATTTTTTCCCCCATAGATTCTCTGCAATTACCTTTTCTTATCTGCTTTTCCTCTTGCTTCATGGAAACTTGCATCAATTTGAATTGTTGTAAATAAGTCTGCTTGGCAAAGCTCAACAGGTGCACAAAGAGAATCTTGCATTGCTAATACAATCAAAATGATTTTTAATCTCAACCATAACATCCAAATACACCAAATCCTTTACACTTTGATCAGAATAGTTTAGTGGAGTATTATTTAAAAAATTTGTATACTCTTAAAAAAATTTGTTACTAGTAAAATTCCAATAAAAATATGCGAATTAATTTGTTTGAAAGTGTAACATTTTTATTGTCGTTTCAACAATCACGAGCCCATTGCAGCTTCTAGTTTCTGGTCTTAGCTTCTTTTATATTTTCAGATAATTATGATATTTGAGACTTCACTTTGACTAATTTCAAAAATCTTTGGTAAGCCGTCGAGTATGACAATAGAGACAGGGATGGATCTAGAAATTCATATGAGGGGGCAAATTTATACAGAGAGGTTTTTTTTAATAATTTCAGTGGGATAATTTTAAAATTTTATGGGTGTAAAAGCAAAAAAATATAAATTTAAAAGTAAAAAATTTAATAATAAAAAATTTCAGTGAGAGATCATGTGTGGGCCCAAGTCATCTCCGTATGCCGAGCACGTGGTGGAGAACAGTCCATTTGATGTCTCATTCCGGCGTAAATTGCTGTGGGAGGGACTGATCTCGTATTTACAAATTCGGAATAAGTTTTTGTAAATTCAAGTTTAATGTAAATTAGGAATGGTAAAGATTGAATTGATAATGGCAACAGTGAACTATATATAAACATGTAAACAAAGTTTCACGGGTATGCGCTCACTGAGATCCTATGTACTGATTGCATTATTTTTTGAAAAAAAAAACAGGATTTGTGTATCAAGAATTATATGGTGCTTTTTCGGGTATGGAGGAGTGGTGGTCAAAGACGATGTCAAAAGTTATATATATAAATAAATATATTTACACATGCAAGTTGACCCATTTAACCCCTTCTTCTAATACAATTTACAATGTATCTTGGATTTATTGTCTTGTATTTTCTCACATACTCTTGTAAATTTTCCTGTATAAACCCGGTTGTGTTATTATATTGTTCATTCAATATGAAATACATATTCATATATATTCTCTCTTTCAACAGAATATATTTTTGGAGGGAAATTATTCTAATTCATTATTTAAATAAAAAAAACCCGAGTGAGAATGTCATTTCTAATTCCAAAATTATTTTACTAATAATAATAATAAAATAACAAATTAAACTCATCATAAAGGTCTTGTTATGATGTACATAAAAAAAATTACTCCGTAATAATAAATTGTTATGTTTAATTTTAAATTTTATCATATAAATTGAAAGAATACTTAATGAATTAGAGTTTCATTCATTCCCATAGAAAAATGTTACTCTCTTGGAAGAGAGGGTTTGGGGATTATATAACCGGTGATTCTTATATATTTTTAATATATATATATATTTAAATATTTACTCATTTCATTTATGCCCTTAAATTCTAATCATATGTCTTACATTAGCCTCCAACGTGTTTCATTTGATAAGACGATAATATCACACACTATTTTAAATTCAAATAATGATATAGATTTCAAAAGTAGACACATATAACTAAAATTATGTGAATAAAAAATCATTAAATAAAATGATATAATAAATATCACTTTCGAATTACATAACATTATTCTATAAATTAATGTCCATAATTAATAAAAGGAAACTTGAATTCCTTGACCATGTCCTAAAAATTTATTTTTTATTATTATTTTTTTTATAAATTAAGAGAAAAAACTCAAACAAGAACCACCAACTATTGAATAATGCATTTGAAATTTTGTGTTTGACTCACAGATATTTCGATTGTTGAGACCGATATAAACTACTACGTGTCTTCAACTTCACTCATTTATTCACATCCATCTCTATTGTAGGGATTTGTTTTTCACGATGACAAGGATATACAGTCACATACATATATATTTAGAGGGAGAGAATCGTGATCTGATACTACACTTTTTACACATATATATTTAGTAATGTCGTAACACTTACTTACATATAATATGACATTAGTTTCCTTTTAACTTTGTATTGACTTAGTAAAGAAATGTTGTTTGATGTTTAAAATGACATTTTTAACCCATTAGATTGCCTTATATGTAAAGGTGTATACTCATGTGTCCATCTTTAATCTAACAGCTACGAATGGAGGGTCAACTTACTTTTGCATCCAACGGCTACAACAAAATTATGAAGTAAAAAGACAGCTTTTTTGTATATGTATTATTTTAGAGAAAAATATACTGCAAAAATTAACTACGACTGACGTGTCTCTACCATTTCCATTAGAAAAATGGTAAGAGTATATATATCATAGGCAAACAAAATCAATATGCAACAACAACAGAAGACATTAAAAAAAAAAAAAAAATTCTTTTATATATTTTTACCAAAAAAATCCCAGATTGTAAATTTGGTTTCAGTACTTTGTAATTGTAAAATTATGATTATTATATATAATATATATTTTAGTTATATCTATACTATACGAGTATAATATATGCATTCTCAAGTGATCAGATGGAAACGTCAATATATATTAATAATATGTCTGAATGCATTATATACCTAAATATATCAAATAATGGGGATATATATATAAATATATATCAAAACATATTTATAAAAATATTAACACCCACTACACATATTTATCTAAAATTACCTTTTTATAAACTGAAAAAGTCCACTTTTCCAACCATACTTACACGTTCACTAAATACGTATAACATATATATAGATAGAGAGAAGTGAGGTATGTTGGTTTATGCTAGTTTTGAATGATAAGGTAGAAAGACCTTTTTAAAAGGCTTTGGAGAGAGAGAATTGAGTAGTATTTCGTCTATATAGGCATGATTGAGTATCTATATATATATATATATATATATATATATATATATATATATATATTTAATTGGAATAGTTGACTGATGAGTTGTTGTATAAAGAAACAATAATCTAAACAATAATGTTTGGTTACATTCAAGAAAGGGAACGTAAAGGAGAAGGTAAACAAGATGATGGTAAAGAGAAAAAATAATGCATCGCATTGAGTTCATTGTTTGATCCTGTAATATAATTCATCTCACTTAGTTCTTCATGCACCACTCAGATGGAAATGTCCAGAGAGAGAAGTGTTCCTTCATATCTATAATGGTGAAGTGAGAAATTGGTGGGAGTGTAGTGGTGAAAGTACTTGATGGGGGCAAAATTGTCCTTTTAGATTGTTTATTCTTATCCCAAAATAAATGTTTCTTTTGAAAAACTGTGACCCATCCCAAAAAGTATTAAAATATTAGAGATAAAATTGTTATTTTGTATGTTTCTAACTGTGTTATTAAAAAATAATAAAATAAAATTATTTGAAATTTGGCTGATAATAATTTTTGAAAGATATTTTTACGTGAGATTTGTCAATGTGTTACTCAAATTTAACCCTATAATTTTAAGAAAGAAAAGAAAAGAAAAGAAATGAAAAATGAAAGAAAAGTGAAGTGAGAGGAAAAAAAAATTATTTTCTACTATGCATTTGGTTCGAATGAAAATTTATTCAAGAAAATTTTTAAAAAATATTAATTTGTTATTTTAGACAGCATGAAAATGAAAAAAAATCGATTGAAGATAGCAAATTTACCTTTATAATTTTAAATACTAATAAATAAATGAATTTGTATTTGTTGATATCTATTTTTAGCAAAGAAATAGTAAAATAATAGATTATTAAATTTAATAATATAATTATTTATATTATATTTATATTTAAAATAAGACTTGATAATATTTTTTGAGGCAGAAGTAGAACTAATTATTAGTGTATGAGAAATGAAACTTAACAAAAAAAAAAAAAAAAAAAAAAAAAAAAACACCAAGATGTATTGATGGCAATCCTAAATTTTTCTTTAGAAATATTTGATTGTATTTTGTTGTTGCCAATTATATATGAACTTGTGAAAAAACAAAGAAAGGTGAGAAAAAAAAAAAAAAAACAAGCAAAAAAAACAAAAAGTTGTTTTGTAGAGAACTTGTCTTGCCTCTTAGAAATTCAGTACAAAAATAAAAAAAGAAATAGTTTTTCACGTTTAAATTAATGGGTAAAATAAGAATGTCAAATAAAAAGACAAACATTTCAGGCGAAAAAATTATTTCTTTGTATTTTGTTCATAAAAAGTTTTGAAAAAAAAAAAATAAATATGAAAAAAAAATTCATTAATTTTCTTTTTCTATCTATCTAAACTCTAAAAGAAATTTTTTTTTTTTTTCTTTTCTTTTTTAGTTGTTTTCACAAGTCTAAAACTTGAAAACTTGAATTTTTTATTTTTTATTTTTTATTTTTGTTGTAAATTAGGAAAAAAAATTCAAACACCCGCTATGGGGGAGTTAGACGGTTGGTGTCACTGAATAACGCACTTGAAATTTTGTTTTCGGCCAACAGATATTTCGCATGTTGAGCCGGGATTTAACTACGTGTCTCCAACTTCGCTCATTATTCATTTGTATTTGACGATGATATGGATATGATAAGGATATATGCAGTCACATACATACATTTTGAGAGAGATAGAGAGAATCGTGATCTGATACTACAAGGAAATGCATTATTGCGTGACTGGAGGAGTGTACAGGTGGCAGACAACTAACCGCCCCATAGATATTTTGCTCTGAACCAACCTGGTGAGGTGGCAAAGGAACTTAGTGTGAATTTAAGACTTTACATAACGGCAACATCACGTGGTGTCCACGTGTCGTCCTCAGCGGGAATGCTTTCGTAAATAAAGTCACGTCACGGCCTTTCTTATCCAATCAGAGCCTGGTTTTGGATCTCTTCACATGTTTTCTAGTGGAGCTGTACTTAGTGCATGCGTACACGTGGAAGGCTAAGCAAGATTGGACGGTGAGGAATTCTGTCTGGTTCGTTGAGGTGAGCATTTCCTTGTTCTCAAATCTCAATCAACGCTGGACGTGTTTTGGACCATCTTTTTGCAGTTATACATTCTCTGTTTTTTTTTTTTTTTTTTTGACCAACATTTTCAGATTTTCAATTAAATTGAAAATTAATTGAAAATGTGGACAACCTAAAGAAGCTGCATATCAAAGTCATAAAATGTATGAAAGAAAAGTAGTGCGATTGACCGGGCCAAAAAATTGACAAGTACTTGACAAGCACAAGTGTAAAAGGACATGTCCTATTTCAAAATCAAAATGTATGAAAGAAGTTGTATATACGTTGGTGATACAATGAAAGAATATAGGTATGCTATCAATACATGGATTTAGTGGGTGTATATTATGTGTTCATGAGGTCAAAGTCATGAAGTTTCAATAATTGGATGGATCACTAAACTATTTTTGTAAAATGAACTCTACTTTTTGCTTTATATCATACAACAAACTATATTATTATTAGTGACCCAAAACAATACTTATATTTCTTAAAAACCTTAGAGTTTGAAATAAGCTTAAGAAAAACTCCTTGAACAAATTATTTAATATTTTTAAATATTTTTGAAGTTTTTCACAATAAATTAAAATATCACAATAAATTAACATGAACTTATAGACTTCTTTAGACAAAAGATCTTATATATAAATTAAATTTAACGAAACAGTATAGGCTCTAATACCAAAATTAAATTCAAGCCAACCGGATAGAAGCATGCAAATATCATAGAGATAACATAGAGATAAAATTATCAATTAAATCACACTGCAAAACCTGATAACGCTCTGATAACGCCTTGTAAAAACGCTTGAACATTGGCAAGAACGGGCCAACAAGCCAATAGTTTGAATTAATTCATAGAAAAAAATTGCTAGATTAAAACTAAGGCTGTTTGTATTGGTTGGATTCAAGAAAATTTTAGGATCTACACTGTCTGACTAAATAAAATCTATATATTCGATCTTTTTGTTGATAGAAGTCTTTTGCCCGGAAGGACTGAAAATAGTAAATATGGAAAAGGAAATGTAGGGATAAGAGAAAACTAGATAATTTATTTCATGAAAACTATATACATGGATACACACTGTTTATACATTGATACACACTGTTTATACATGGATACACTCTCACACAATATTTTACAAAAGAAAGCACACCGAAAGAAATCACAAAAGAGAACACTCTATGAGGCTATAACTAAAGGCTTGAATGTTTGATGGCTCTAAACTTGATTGCTCTAAAACTCGATGATGTTTGCTTGAGTAGAGAGACTCTTTTTATAGGAAAAGTGAAAGATGTATCATCGGTTGAGATTGCAGATACTACATAGACGATTGAGATGCAAGATGCTTTAGAGATAAGATGGCTTGAATTATTGTTGAACTTTTGATGTTTGCTTTTGGAGAATCTTATCAACTTTTACTGTTGAGAATTTGCTTTTGGTGGATCTGTTTTTATCTGTACACTATTGCGAATCTACTTTTCTTGGATGCTGAGTCTGCTTTGATCTGTACACTGTGGTGAATCTGCTTTTTCTTAGATACTCTTAGAACTCTAGCATATTGGACAAATTTCTGTCGGTAGCGCTATCTGGTAGGCTGTCATCTCTGTACATATGGGCCAAATATGCATCAGTGCTGTCTGGTGAACTAGTTTCTTCATTTCTGTAGGCAAGTTCAAATTGTTTAAACAACATTTTTTCTTCATTTATTACTTCTTCAACTTCTGGAGATATCTCAATCCCTGGAGGAGATTTAATGACATGGGGAATTCTGGCTTTGATGAAAATTTTCATATTTACATTATGGTCGAAGAGTCTAAAACCAGGGTTAAAGCTTGGGTCTGGCATGAGATTTTGGGTTAACTTTTGTTCGAAAGCAATGGCTTGGTTTAAACGATTAGGAAGATTGCCTAGGGAGTTCAAATATTTTAAGGGCATATCTTTTGGTATAGAAATGATGTTGACCATTCCTAATTCTAAAAGCTTGCTTACGAAACATCTGGTCATTCTTGTGGAAAAACAGATTTTTCTGGTTATATCAATAGGGCAGTAAAAAACAAGGTCTATGTCTAATAGAATTATGGTTGGTATGAAGTTGCCAGTTTGTATAAATCGTAAAAAATAATAATGGTACCGGGTTCCTTTGGGTAGACTGTTGTTTCTGAGATAATTCTGAATATCAACCCATTCTTTGAGACCATCAGACTTAGCTTCTTCAAGGATAAGTTCTTTAATGTCTTCTTTAATTTGTTGTCTTAGGATTTCTATGTAAGTTGGAGAGAAAATGGGTAATAACTTCGCATACTTGGTTTGTACCTGCAGAAATTGAACTTTTTGAAGAATTTTATCTTCATTAGTCTTTTACTCAGAAATGGCTAGCTCTGTGGGATTTGTTGTTGTCTTTTGATAAGCCAAATTCAACTTCTTTTTTTTTTTTTTTTTTAAATGAGATATAAGAGTCTCATGTTCTTGCTGTAACGTATGATATGTTTTATTAGATGCTACAAAATATTTACTTAAAGTATTTAAATTTCTAATGAGGGTTCTATTGGGATTATTTCTCGAAAACCAAATATTATCTAAAATAAGTTTTTGGTTAGAAAAAAGATTATGTCTAGTGCGGAACTGTTGAGTTGGGTTTTGGATAATCAAAAGAGGATTAGAAGTGCCAGGTATAAGGCTATAGCTGTTGCTGCTCTTCGTTTTCATTCCTGAAAAGTTTAATAATCAATTAGTAAACGAGATAGAATATCTGTTAAATAATTTTCTTTTCCTTTGACATGTTCAAATATAGGTTTAAAATCTCTTCCAGTAATACAGTCAATAAAGGAAATCTATCTTTTTGTAGACATCCGTTGTTGCTTTGCTTTGTTTGCACATTTAACTATGTTATTACAATCTGTTTTTATAAGAAATTCTTTATCAAGGAATATCTAAAATTTTTCAATAAAGTACATTGATGGTAAAGTAGATTGTGCTTTATTAAAGGTTCCACTAGCATGGCGATAAATTTGTTCTTCATCTCGAGATGATTCTTTTGTAGGTCTTTGAAGAAGTAGACCTGCCCATCCTTAAGTTGATGCATCTGTCTGAATTATTTTATAACTCTTTTCAATTGAAAGTTGTAAGGGTTCTAACTGAGTGACGAAAGTTTTAATTTTCTTAACTAATTCTATATCTTGAATATTAAAATATTTTTGACCATTTTTACCTAATTTTGAGTACAATGGTCCTATTAGTTGTCCTAATTTTGGAATAAAATTGCAGCCGTAATTTAATAATTCTAAAAATGCTTGTAGTAACTTAGTTTTTTCTAATTTATCAGGAAAATCTAAAATCTTCTGAACAATATGTGGTTGTAATTCTACTTTTCTGTCTTTTATGTATAAGCCTAAGAATTCAATATCTTGTTTTTCTAATATTATCTTTTTACTACTTATAATGAGTCCTTGTGTTATAAATTCGTTTAATATAATTTCAAAATATTTTTTATGCTCTTCCTTAGTTTGACTGAAGACTAGAATATCATCTATGTAAACACAATAGAATTTTGAATGTTTATTAAATATGGTATCCATTTTTCGTTGAAATTTTTGTGGTGCATTTTTTAATCCAAAAGGCATAACAAGCCATTCATAATATCCCTCAAGACATGTGAAGGCAGTCCATTCGATGGATTCGTTAGCCATACGAATTTGTCAAAAACCTGATTTACAGTCAAATTTAGAAAACCATTTTCTATCTTGTATTCAATTTATTAAAACATCTTTATTAGGAATTTTATAACTGCCATCGTAAGTATTATCGTTTAATCTTTTATAATTATAACCATATAAGCTTTTCATCTTTTTATTTCGGCATAATTTCTAACCATAAAAGTTGGACTCCTATGTCTACTATTACTTTTTCTTATTACTTTTAGTAATAAAAATTCTTTAATTTGTTTTTGGAATTCTTCTTGATCATCTAAGGTATGGGGATTATCTTGTGTTTTTATAGTTATGAAATGATTTATTATGTTTAATTTTGCTTCAATTTTATAATTATACTAGTGTTTCTGGGGATCTTCTCCTAGAATCTCAGTGGTTTCAGCTAGTCTTAAAAGATTATCTACGTTTAATTTGGGGTTTTTTAATATAGCTTTATTATTAAGGAAAATCGTTAGTTTATCTAAATGACTAAGAAACATTAATGCTTCAGAAACATCTTCTAAAAATTCAATTACATCAAATAAATTTTCTTTTGTTGTTTCTTCGGTCATAGGTAAAGTATTGACATAAGTAATAACTCCTTTTTCTTTTTGAGAAATATAAGGATCTCTAGATGGAATAAAGGTTCCTTTCTTAAAAAACTGTAAACCCGTAGGGGTATACATGAATCCTTTGGTGAATGAATTTATAAAATTTAATTCTAAAATAAAATCATAAGTACTAGGAATATTATTAACTACATAGGTTTGTGGTAAAACAAATTTTTCATTATTAATTAATATAGGAACATTATGGACACAATGAGTTATTGGTCGTTTTTCATTATTATATTGACTCATATTAACATTATAATTTAATTTTATAAATGCTTCCTCTGGTACTAAATGTTTTTGAATTATGCTTTTAGATGCTCCGGTATCTAACATACCTGAGGTTTGTACTAATCTTTCTTTGAATTCTAATGTTACCGGAAATTGAATTAAACTAGATGGTTTATATATTGAATTTATGGATTCGACTAATGTATTTTCTAACTTGTTTTCGTATTTACTATAACAGTCGTGACATAATAGGGTTTTACAATGGTCTTTACAATAAAGTCTTTCCTTAATTGAAGAGTTGCTTTGTTTACAGTTGTAAGCTGAGAAATGAAATTTAACGAAATTGTAATGACATAAGGGATTGCTTATAGTACAAATGAAATCTTCCATAGAATGAAGTCCTTATTCAAGACCTTCGTCATAATCGAAATCAGTATCAATGCTTTCTATACTATATATACTTTCATTATCGTCATCGGAATCATAAACGCTTTCTAATTCATATAATTCTTCTATTTGTTCCTCAATATCCTCAAGTATATTGATTTTTTTTTTTGTATTTGCTTAATAGGGTTTTGCTTATATCTATAAGGGCAATTTGGTCGTATATGACCTAGATCTCCACAAATAAAACATTTGCAGCTTCGTTCCCTTTTGGATAATGTATTAGCTTTGCTGTCTTTATTATTTTTTTTTATCTTTTATTATTTTTCATTTTTTATACCAAGGACACTTTCTAAATGGTTTGGGTTGCTTTTAAAATTTTTAATATATGGTTTTTTTTATTATTATAATTTTTATAGGTTCTACTTTTTCGTAATTTATATTTTCTTGGTTTATTTCGTTTATAGGTTTTCTGGGGTATGCAACCATATTGTGGCGGAAAGTCTAATTGCTTACATACATAAATAAATTATTTTTTAATTTGTTTAGACTCTTTACATTGTCTGTATTCCTTTTTTAGCATGTCATAACGCATGGTTAACTCTATCTCCTATTGTTAATCTGTCATTTCGAGGATTCTCTAACCATTTTTTCCAGATCTTAGTTCCTATACTTCCTGGTAATTTCTGAAGATATCTATTGAGTAAGGTTATATCTCCAGTTTTTCCTGTGGCAGCGAAATATTCAAAAAACTTATTGGTGTATTAGCTTATGTATCTAAAATCACAAATTTGTAATAACTCTAGATTACGGAAGGCTTCATTTTGCTTTATTTGAGTTCCTTCTAGTAATCTATCTTCACCTAGTAATACCCTTTTGATTAAACTGGTAAACATTTGGATTGTTAAATTATCTTTTAAGATAGCATAATCGTTAGCATAAGTAACTTTATAAGATTGCCACCAGTTTTGAATCGTGCCTCTTAATAGGGTTTCACAATAAGTTAATGCTTGTGTTCTATTATCGAATCGAGTTAGAATAGCTGTTCTAATACAGTCTTGTTCCCAATCGTCGATTACTCTTGCCCAATATTGGGGATCGTGTTGTGATATATCTAATATAGTTTCTGCATCATGTGCTGGGATATTATCATAGCGTTTACGATGTGGTGTCCACGTATACATGTCTAGTATGTTTTTACTTTCAACATATGTTTCTTGTGTGGGTTGAAATATTTGTCCAGTACTATAGTCGTCATTTGTTTTATTAGTACTACTGGTTGCATTATGCATTTCTTGGTCAACTGATCCTGTAGGTTGAGAGGTAGATCCTTCTGGTTCTTTTCCTTATGCTCTGTTTGTTCTACGACATTTAATTCTTCTTTTAGGGTGTTTAATTCATGTTTTGTGTAGAGTGATTCAAATCCTACTTTTAATATATTTCGCTTAATATCTTCATTATTTCCTTCGCCTAGATAAATGCTTTCTATAAGTTGGTAATTTGGCTCAGGATATTTTTCTTTCAAATCTTCTAACTCAAGATTATCAAAATCATACATTATTTTATCTAAAATTTCATATTCTAATCTATCATAAATGACATTTATTTCTTCAGGAGATTCTATTTCTATTAGTGTAGTTAAAAAATCTTCTTATGTATCATCTACTAAATTATCTTGTCTTTTATAATTACTAAATCTTATACTAGCTTCTCTGCTATTTTTTTACATATATTATATTGCTTTCGGGGATCTTTTTAGTTGTTGTAGTGAGGTTAGGTAATTGCCATTCTGTTCTTTCATGGGTAATACTACTTACTTTCGTAGCTTCTATCATCTGGACATATTTGCTACTAAATTTTTTAACTATTTTACTAAATTGGGCTTTAAATTTTAAGTTATATTGATTAACTGTTTTTCCTATAAATAAGGTATTAACTAATAAGTTTTCAAATTGTCCTGTCATATTATATCCTTATCCTTTTTTAGATATAGCTATCTTGATATGTTTACTGAATTCTTTAGTAGTCATCGTGTAATTAGGGATACATCATACGATGGCTGCGTTGACTGCTAGATCTATTTCAGTATTAGCTATTTGTGCTTGTTGATGGTTATTCTATCGATCATCATAAATATAAGTAAGTGCTCTAGTTCCTACTTCTGCTCTGTTTAATCCTACTAATCCTATCATTATTACACCTAAATGCATAAGTTCTAAATTATTGTCATTTAACTCTTGACAAGCCTCTGGGGTTATAAGGTCTAAAATAACTTAATTGTTAACTGCACTTATTCTTCTCTGGCTAAGATGATTATATATCTTGCTCTAGAAATTTAGTAGATTATTGGAATAAATGTTAACTTTATTTTTTACCTTCTTCATTCCTTGTTCTATATATTTTTTAGCATCATGCTCATTATCATATAAAACTTCTACCCTTATTATTTCTTTGGCTTTTCTAAAGATAATGGTCGTTGTCTATGTGGTTGTAATAAATTTACACGCTTGGTGGTTGTAGGCGAGAACGGATTAGTTGATAATTTTTAATCCTTTATTTTATCTGATAATTCGGATAATTCTTTAGAAGATTCTCTAGGAATACTTTCTTGTATTACTTCTAATTTTTCTTTAAGTTTATTAACTTTCTCAGATAATTGGAGTAATAACTGGATTAATGGAGTAATAACTGGATTAAAAAGTTATTTTGTCTAATATTTATATTAGTGGACTGCACGTCGGTTTTAAAACTTGTAAATCCTACTGGGTCTTTGTCAATTTTCTTAATTTCGGCTAAAACTGTTAGATAATCAGGATTACTAGTGCTCATAAAGCTATTGCAATAGCCTTTGAATATCAATTTTAAGAGATTTAAAATAATCTATGATTATTTTTTGATTTTCAGAAATATTTTTAATATTGTTATTTATATCTTTAATGATGACTAATATTATCTTGTTATCTAAATTATTTGGACTAGAATTTTGTACTACTTGTTCCTTAATATAATTAAAATTTTCTCCTAGTCATTTTATAAAATTATCTAAGTTATTAAATTCTATTCTACTCATAAACCTAGCTAAAATCTTTGCCGTCTAGCTTCTAAAATATTCTGTATTTGAATAATTCTGTATCTAAGTTCTTTTATTCTTCGTTGTAGGCTATGCGCTGTGTCTCCTAATTCTAGTGCAATGTAGCAATTCCTAAGTGCTATTTTGACAAAATTCTAGAACTTTCATAAGTTGTTCTTTGGATAAGTTGTGCATAAAATAAATTTTAGGGGTGAAAATATAATTTTTTCTTATTAAAGGGTTCAAATAGAAAGTCTTGACTTTTGGTTCATGATATGGCAAATATGCAAACTACGTTAATGTATTGGGAATATACTTTTGTTACTACCACTTTTCTGTAGAATTCCCAAGAATATACCATTAACTCTTGGTTTACGACAATGGTTCGTATAGTATTTACAATAGTAAATAATCACTCTTCTGATTATGTAATTGCTCTCGTTTTAGTAGCAAAATTTATTGGATAATTATTTTATTGTTTAGTTTGAAAGTGTGTCGAGGGTTACTTGGCTGATGTTTTTTGCCTACGGGCGTGCCAGAATTATGTTTGGCTCAATCTATGACTTAAGTTGGTCATGATGTGAGATATATATTTTGTAATTGGCTAATTTAGATGTCAAAACAAGTCCGATCAAGTTGTAATTTTTCAATTCAAGATTTTAAGATTGAAGATCGGATGCGGATTTGAAGAAATTCAAGTGTTCATGATTTACTACACTCCGGGATGATGAGAACAATACTTTAGAAATGTATGTGAGTGAGTGAGAACACTTAGAAAGTTTTAGAAGTTTGAAGTGTTTAGGAAATTTACATTTTGTCCAATTGGTACTGGTAGCCAAATCTAATTGTGACAACCCTATAAAAGAATGAGAATGGGATTCCCACACCCGATGCAACCATGGTGAAACAATGATTTGCGATTTTTCAAGATTTTCACAATATTTCATGAAGTTAAAAAGTACATAGAATACAATATAATGTTCATTGGCCTCCGGCCTCATCTCATACATTGAAAGAAGTGTACTTAAGTACATATTACATACATGGAATCAAATATACATATTTTGACATATAAGTCTACAAAATGACATTTCATGCTAACATTCGCATGAAATGGAAACTTGAAAGCTACACGACATCCAAGGAATGTTAGGCGTCACGAACCAAGTCTTCGTACTTGAAATATGCCCCAGTATCGTAGGGGTGAGTAACATAAAGCTACTCGTAGGAGATTAGCATGCATCGACCTATCATTTTACAAATTTATCACCTTAAGGTGAAACATGTTAAAGGGGTTCATGCCACCTAACGTCTATATCGAAATGAGATTCAGGGAGCATCCTAAGCTACCTTAGAGTGTTTCTAGCATAAATCACATCATCTATGCCATTTAAACAATATGGAAGCACGTTATACAAAGCAACAAGATATAGGTTCTTAAAGGTATTAACTTGCAATCTCGAACACAGAAACAACTAAAGTGATCATGTCACCTAACGTCTATGTTCTAAATAAGTCTAAGGAATCATCCTAGGCTATGCTGAACAATCAACACGTAATTTACAACTTCAATGCAATCTAACCACATAAAAGCATATTATACAAGGCAACAAAATACAATTTCTTAAAGTTATCAGCTTGAAATCTAAAGCATGAAAACAATAGAAGTGGGTCATGCCACCTAACGTCTAAGTTATAAATGAATCAATAGGATCAATCCTAAGCTTTATTAGAACGTCAAAACACGATTTTCAATATCGATGCAATTTAACCAACATTGGAACTTCCAATACAACGCATAAAGCACAATTTCGCAAAGTTAACATCCTGTAACTTAAAATAGAATGACAATTAAAAAACAAGTTACAACATCATCTAGTTATCAACTTGAAAATGAAATGCGAAATCAAACAAAGTGGATACTCGGACGTCACGTCAGATCAGACCGATAACATAGTTACTTTAAGGTTACTAGCCCATGGGTAACCTCCCTATGTGCGCACTAGACCATATAGAGGGACTATCCCCCGTACTAGAACCACGTCCTAGCCATAGTTAAACAACGACATTCCCAAGTTTCCAAAATCAACAAGCTGTGCAACAACGCATATATCAACAGAAATATGCAAGATAATCAACTATCTACTAAGCACAACCAAATTTGGAAACCTATACAATACATGCTCTAAATCTACAACTAATATAATATGATGAATGTCGAATCTTCAGTGTGCGATTCGTTACACGCTATGCATGAAAGATGTTAAACATGAAGTGTGCAAATCATTACACAAGGCAACAATATATTCAATAAAGAAAACATATTCTCATGAATACAAACATAGCAACTATGTTATCCAATGTTCAAAACATAAGCAAATGAATATACAACAAGTCTAAGTCTATGATTTGAATATAGAAACCACTTCTAAAACACAACTAGATCATAGAGCAAATTGATAGAATTTAAATAGATAAACACAATTAAATTCCCTAGATTTCTGATTCAATTTCAATTAACCTCAATTTAATACATGTTAAAGGGCATGGCAAGGTCATCACCTATATCCATTCTAAAACTCAATTAGGTTGTTAGAACAACAAAGTAGAACTTTAATTAAATCATGCTAATTTAAATCCCAATGTTTTAAAACAACTTCAGATAGTCCCAAATTAACATATACTAGTAAACAAGTCATGGCCAATACAAATATCAAGTTAAAACCTTAATTAAGCTAATGGGACCACAAAATAGATTTTAATTAATTCTTTTAATTAAAATCTCTAGATTTTCAAACTTAACCAAATGCACTCAATTTAACATATCTTAGAGAACATGCCAAGGACTAATGTAATATCACATTACATGTTTATTTCATTCAATCTACGACTATGTGAATTAAACTTTCACTAAAGTTAAATATAAAATAAAAGTTACAATTCTCATACAATTAATCCCAATTTAATATATGTGAACAACCATACCAAAACTTAATTTTCTAGCATGCCACAATTCAATTCCAAGTTGTATATCACCATGAGGATTAAATCTTAAACATGAAATTTAATTAAATAAAAGGTTTCAAAACCTAACCGAATATTCTAAATCAAATATATGTGAAACTATATGGCATGTAAATCAAGAATATCAAGTTAGAATTCAAATGGAGTGAATAGTGCACTCGGGGCAAATTAATGAATAATTACTAATTTTCAAAACACCTCCAATTACTTTCAAATTCAACTATGTTGAAGAGCATGCTAAGGCCTAATATAATATGCTAACACATATTAATTTCAAGCTAGTTAAGGCCATGTGAATTAATCTTTCACCTAAGATAAATATTAAATAAAATCTTTAATACTTATTCAAATGTTCCAATTTTAATACACGACAATGAGCATATTAAGGGGCAATATAAAATCATGCTACATGTTTAAACCAAGTCATGAGCAACCGGGAAAATTAGATTCCGTACAAGAAAAATAAATAATAAAATCTCTAGATTTTATATTTAATCATGCAAACAAGTAGTATAAGTATCACAAGCATGCTATATAAGAAGAATTTAAACCTAGAACATCTCCTACCTCAATTTGAGATGAAAATTCCAAAGGCCCACCAAAATGGAACGGTTCCGAATCCGACGAAACTACTAGGTTTTGTCGGGAACAACACCGTGAACATAACCCCCATGAAAGCCCCATCAAAATCATAACTTGACTTCAAAATCAAACTCAAGAAATGGTCAAAACTGAATTCTAATAAGGGGGAAAGGTAGAGCACGGCGAGGGGAACAACAAACGTTAAGGTCGAAGACTTTCCATCAAGGAAAAGTGAACCAAAAGAGGAGAGAGAAGATGGCAGCACCCCTTGGGCTGCCATGGGAGTTCCAGGTCGTGCATGAAGAGGGGAGAAGATGAAAAATGAAATATCTCACCCCCCTTTTATAGAAATCTCAAAAAGTGCCCCAAACGGGCCCCGTCGGGTCTGAAAAATTAAAATTTGAGCAAACACACTCAAATGGCAAAACTTTGTGAACAAAAAAGATTCAAAATGATAAAATATGAACAACGGAAGAAACGGCATCGAAAACGGAGTCCCGAGCAGAAAGTTATGCCCAAAACAAGTTTGGCTCAAACCGGGGCCAGAAACCCTGAAACTGGAAAACATCGACTAGGAGGAAATTCCAAGAGTACACAACTCGACGAAATGTGAAAATGAATCCCGTACGAGGATCCAGGAGCAAACAAGACATTTTGCAATAGCTTTCATTAATTGCACAATGGCCCCTCCAAAAAGTGAAAACTGCACTTATGGCCCAGAATAAAAATATCTTCCAAAAATATTTTCTTAAAAACCCCTGAAATAAAATATCTTCAAAATATATTTACAAAAAACACCCCAAGAAAAGAAAATAATTTTAAAGAACTTTACATCCATGCCTCTATGGACACCGGGAGCAACCAGAATACTTTCTTGCAAAAGTAAAGATACGTATTTCGTGGAAACCACTCAAGATGGAGATACATGAAGTTAAAAACCAACTCCGAACACAAGAAGTGTGGTTACGCCAACAAAGTGTCAAACGGGGAAAAGACAAAATAGGGAAAAGGACGAAATAGGGAAAATGACGAAAAGTGAATAGTGTCAAAAAACGAAAAATGTGAAAATGACTCGGTCCTCAAAGGAAGTTGTCAATCCACGAATAAGAGTCTCAGGAACCAATTCCAAGCACTAGAGATGACACTAAGCGACACGAAACAGAGCTCAGAAAAGAAAATTAAACGAAAAAAAAATTCATTCGTAAAATTTCAAGAAAAAGGAAAGGGAGGCAAATGACCGGGTCATTACACTAGTAGTGGTAGGAAATTTACATTCTGTCCATTTGGTACTTGTAGCCGAATCTAGTATTGGTAGCCAAATAGCAATTTCACTTCTGTCCATTGAGAACCGGTAGCCACTTTGGGAACCGGTAGCGAGAATGCGTCGGAAACCATTCTGTCTTTCCTGAACCGGTAGCCACATCTTGTACCGGTTCAAGAATGTTGAGCATGTTAGGTAACTTCAGTTTCCTATTCTGTTTTGAATCCTTTTTAGACCAAAATTCTTTCCATATCCTATGCACGAATTCTAATTTTTTTAGAATTGTTATTAGGTCTTCTAAACTTCTATATAATACATCTTTCATTCATTATTGAGGCATGGCTTTGAGGAACATCGATTTAATATTTTGAGAAAGCATTTAAAGAGATATTCTTCAGAAAATCAAAACTGATTATTCTGAATTTATTTTTGAGAGCACACACATATATTCATGAGTGATTTAGTAGTGTTGTTCTCTATCTCATTGGAATTGGAGCTTAATTAAAGATTAAGATTTTCCTGAAAAAATAGGATTTAATTCTTCTACATCGAGTTCAAACCTTGAAGAAAAGAGGTAAAAGCGATCATACTTTGAAATGGTCAAAGCATTCGAGAAGTATTGTTTGATCTACCTACTACTCTTCTACAAAAATCAAGTATAAACCTGAGGTCAAGTTGCTATTGGACAGGACGTCGCAAAGCCAGAAGATTGTCAGCAATTGATATTTGGTAGAAGGATTGGGTGTGAGCCAGAGTTAAAGTTCAGTGTACTTTGTTTCAAACATAGTGGATCAGTTTACTTTAGGCTGCATAGTCTACGAGGTTTTTCCCACGCAAACAGTTGGCTTATTTTACCAACTGGGGTTTCCTCGCTAAAAATCCTGATGCGGTCTCTCTAACCTTACTTGCTTTACTTTTCAGTATTTATATTTGTGGTTATGGATGATTAATTGATCAAATAATTTAATCAATCATAAATTGAGCAAGTTGACCTAATAATCAGATTTAGGTCATTAAAGAAGTCAATGTCAATTAAAATCAACTAATAACTTCCGAAACCCTCATTTAAACTGTTTTCACAATTTGGTATGTAGATCATATTTGTTGATTTATTGTAGATTTTTGCATTATGTATGAAAATTCATCTTTTGTTAATGTGTTACATTTACCTCCTGTTTTTTATTCCATCACAAGCATGCAAATTGAGTGGTCTAAGTTTAAAAAGGATTTTGAAAATTTGTTAGAGAAATTGAATCTTGCAGAACTTGATAGAGATATTTACAAGTTATAAGTTTCTGTCTGTGATAAAAATTTGGAAGAACTTAGCCATAAAATTTTGAATCTTCTTCAAAAGATTAATTTTCTGGAAAAAGAACTTGAAAAGGTAAATTTGTTTAATAAACCACTTGAACTAAAAATTGATAATTTGAGTAGTGAGTTTGTTAAATCAAAATAATTTTTTCATTAAATTGACATTGACATTTGCAAAATTGATAAGGTGAAAGGAGTGGTTGAGTATATATGTAGTAACAAATAATTGACTTCCACTACAAAAGATTTGTATTTTAAAAAATCTAAAGATGTTTTTGTGAAAGTTGAAACCAAACCTTATATTATCTCTAGTTTTCCCAAACTTGGGCCGAGAGCACAATTTTGGGTCTTTTCTCAATTTTTTTCTAAGGTACAGGGGTGTGATCGATCACAACAGTACGTGCGATTGATCACCAGAGGCATGTAACTTTTGAAACTTTGCATTTTCGAAAATTTTTGCAACTTTGAAAATTTTGAGGCTTAATAAAACTATCTAGACGACGTAAGAAGGAAAAATAGAAGAAATGGGGAAGCAATAGAGTTTGAAAACTCTACAAAACTAGTGTTTAACGTCTCTAACAAGACGGAGGGCTACTTCCTAGCCCGGATCAAGCACTTTGACTACCATCCCCTTCACCTTGGGAAGCAAATTTACTTGAATCTCATTTAACAATTTACTTTTTTGGGAACTTGTTGCATTTGAAGCAATGATGATTAATGGATCTCTATCAACACCCAAAGAAGCACACTTAAGCTTATTTGACAATTTAAACTCAAGTTTATGGTTAGAGCCAAGAGAATGAGAGCACTTGAGATCAACAAAGAAGGCAATTTTTGTGGAGGAATAAAGTTAGAATTCTCGACCACTTCTTCATTGCCATTCACACATAATTGTTTATTCTTATCCTAAGAATTTGGAGTAGGATTGAAAATGTTCAACTTCACTTTTATGTGCCCAAAAGAGATTTTCATCACACCCGTCCGACAATTAATGTTTGCATTAGTGGTAACCAAAAAGGGACGGCCAAGAATGACAGGTATGTGACTCTTAAAGTTATGGACCAATTCTGTATCAAGGACCATAAAATCTACCAGAAAGTAGAATTTGTCCACTTTGATGAGAACATCTTCAATGATCCCACGCGGTTTTTTAATGGATCTATCGGCAAGTTGTAAGACAACCGACATGGGTTTTAACTCCACCAAACCTAATTGGAGATACACCGAGTAAGGAAGAAGATTAATAATTGCTCCTAAGTCCAAAAGAGCCCTATGAATAACATGATCACCAATGGTGCATGAAGTTGTGGGAGATCCGGGATCTTTGAACTTGGGAGGGGTGTTATGTTGAATAATTGAGCCTACTTGCTCGGTGAGAAGTATTTTCTTTGGTGTTTGGCTTTTGGACTTCCTTTTTTGGGTGCACAAGTCCCTCAAGAACTTGGCATACGTGGGAATTTGACGGATTATGTCAAGAAGAAGAAGGTTGATTTTTACTTGCCTAAACACTTCTATCATTTCATGGATTTTGCCGTCTTGTTTCCAAAAAGGAGAAGAGCTTTTCAATGCTTAAGGAAATGGAGCCTTTGTCTAATAAAGCTTCTTTACTTGAGGGAAAGATGATGATGATGAGGGTGATTTATCATTAATGTGACCACTTGCACCTAGTGAAGTAGGAATAGACTTGGGAATGGAGGGAGGGCAACCACTTGGTTGCAAATGACCACTATCTTCACTAGGCAATTCCACCTTGTTATCAACCTCTTTTCCATTTCTCAAGGTGGTTATGGAATTCATTTGCTTATAAATGGGAAATCTTGATGAAGGATTTGATTCCACCATGTAGGCCTTCTTAGTGTTAGGCTCGGGTTGACTAGGCAACTTCCCATTCTCTCTTGCATTCATTGAATTAGTTATTTACCCGATTTAGGCTTCAAGCTTTGAAATGGATTGAGAGTGAGAGTAGAGCAATTGATTGTTAGCTTTAAGACTACCCAAAGCTGCGAAAACCTTGTCCTCAAAGGCAGAATTCCTAGGAGGTGCTTGAGGTGGATGAGAGTAAGATTGAGAATTTTAAAGCTTGAGGATTGCAATAGTATTCACATTGTGAGGAGGATAGGATGGAGGACGGTACCCTTGAGAATTTTCATTTTGAAGATAAGAGGGCACATACTTTACTTGGAAACTTTGACTTTGAGGAGGGTTTACACCGTCTCCTTGATTTTTCTAAGAAAAGTTTGGATGATCCTTCTACCCTGGATTGAGTGAACATGGCATTTACTTATTGTTGAGACTCACTTGGAAAGACTTGTCCAAGAGGACAATTGGAAGTATTGTGAGTGCAGCTAGAACAAGTCATGCACATTTCATTATGATGGTGGGAAGAAAATGATGATTGATTTGTCGATTTTTGACTCAAAAGGAATTTATCAAACCTTTGAGTGAGAGTTTCTACCTTGGAGGCAATTTCCATGGAGCTATCTACTTGACATAGATTTTTCCTCCCCCCTATACGTGAATTCTGACTTAATCGAGAAGATTGAAACCTATGCGTTGAGTTTTCACTCATTTTTCAAAGAGGTGCCAAATATCATCTTCACTCTTTTCCAAATAAGTGCCTCCACATAAAGCATCAACCAAACCTTTGTGGGTATTGGATAAGATTTCATAGAAGCATTGAACTAGTTGCCACTTGGAAATGTCATGATATGGACACTTCCATAGCAAGTCATTCAACTGCTCCTATACTTCATGCAAAGGTTCTCCCTTACCTTAGGAAAATTCACAGATGGAAGCTCTCATTGCATTAGTTCTACTTATGAGGTAATATTTTTTTAAGAATTCTTGTTGCAATTTTGCCCAAGATGTGATTGTGTTCGCCCCCAAGTGATTTAACCAATATTTTTCCTTCTCAAAGAGAGAAAGGGAAAATCATCATTTTTAACACTTCCTCTGGAACATCCATGATTTTCACAGTTGAACAAACTTCAAGGAACTCATCCAAGTGCTTATATAGTTCTTCATTACTCAACCCATAGAATAAGGGGCACATTTGTATGGTTCCAGGCTTAATCTTATAGTGGTGAGCCCTAAAGTTTGGCAACCAGATACATATTAGTGCATTGTATTTATTTGGAGTATAATGATCCCGAAGGACCATTGGAGGATTGAGAGGTAGGTATACCACTTGAGCTCCGGGAAGGATTTGCACAAAAGGATGTGGTTGCATTCCAATGGGTAGTCGAACCACATTTGGTTTTGGCATTCCAAGAGGTTGTTGCACATGATTAGGTTATGGTACTCCCAATGGTGGATGCGCACCTTGAGGATCCACATAACCAAGATTATCATTTTGCTCTTCCATTGAAGTGATGGGGTGGTCAAGAGTGGGAAGAATTCTACTAGAACTACCTCTTAATCACCGAAGGGAAAATTCGAGTTCGTGATCAATAGGGATGAGAGGAGTATTAAGAGACCTTCTACGACACATACACAACAATAATCCACAACAACGTCACAATAAACCACAACAATCAACAAAAAATCCACAACCTCCACATACGATATTCCCTTTCTCCTCAATATATCAATGCACAACAAGGGCCCATGCTTTTAACATTAAAGTAAATGGCCCCGACAAGGGCCTATGCTTGGACAAGAAATTAAGCAATGTGATAGCCTCGATAAGGACTATATTGCAAGCATATATAGAGATGAACAATTATGGTAAAAGAATTCAAAGAAATGCTCACAAAGGTCCTCAAGCCACAACATCAAGATCCATTGCTTGCTCCTCTTCTTTTCAAGTACCTAATTAAACATAGAGTAACAAGTAAGAAAATAATAAAATTATTATTATTATTTTTTTTAAAATAAGCAATCAAAAGAACACTAATGGCTAATTTGATTCCAACTAAACTGTCAATCACTGGTAAAAACTTGATGGTTTTTTGGCGTGGATGGATGGTTTTTGGCATTGTCAATCCCCGGCAAAAGGACAACGGTGCTAAAACCTTGATTCGACTTGAGTGTGTACACAAAATAATGTACTATTGAATATCTAGAAATATATGCTAAATGGGCAACAACTTTTATCATTTATAAAAGCTACTTAACACTTATACAATGAAGTATAGTGAGAAGGAATCATCCTCAAGGATTAAATTAGTATTGGAATCTAACTTCGACTTTAGTAGATCACAAGATTGCAAAAGAGAGTTTTGGTTTGGTTCATTGCACTAAAGTTCAATTAAATGAAAATACAATTAAATTAAACTAAGTGAGCTAGGGTTTGAATGATATGAAGAGAGGCTTAGGGCATAGGAATCACCACTAAGCTCATTCATTAAACCACATGCTTTCAACTAATGGGGATAACATTATATTGTAATCAAAATATAGCTACAATCATTAGTACAACTTGCAATTAAAAACATGGGACTATACAATTCAAGTATGAATTGTCTACCTAACAAGAAGTAAACTAGGGTGTAATGCAACCCATCAAGATAAAGGCATAACCCATCAAACTAATTAACAATTGTATCTAATACGAGCATACATTAATCAAGATAATAATACTAATTTCAATAATAAGCATGGATTGCCAAATCAAGCATAAATTGTCTACCTAACTACAATTAACTAAGGTGTAGAACAACCTATTAAGACTAAACCATAACCCATCAAATTAATTGACAATTGTATCACACATCAATCAATAGGATAATGCAATTTGTGATAATAAGCCATGGACCATCAAATTCAAGCATGAATTGTCTCCCTAACAACAAGTAAACTAAGGTGTAGCAAAACCCATTAAGTTTAAGCGTGATCCATCAAATTAATCAACAAATGCATCAAATAAATACCATGCATAGCCATCACTAAATCCAATTACAAAAAGTATCTAGTGTAGAGATTGATTTTCAATTAATCACACATAAGACAACATGCAAATAACATATAAAATAAATAGGAAGAATTAACCATAGAAATCAGAGGAGAACCCAAGATTCATTATATACACAAGACTATAACATCAATTACAACATATATATCCCCCAAAATTAAAAGATAAAAGTTTAGATTACAAGCTTAGGGTTCATCCAAGCCCTAAGGAGAAGTCTAACTAATCATGAAGGAAATAGATGTAGTCATAGAACCCTCAAGGGCAATCCCAAACATGGCTTCATATTCTTCGTCTTCTTTTTCCTCTTTTTCTTCTTTGCTTTGAAACCCTAGAGAGAGAGTGTGTGTAGATCTAGAGATATTTCTTGTGCCTCCACTTTCCTCCTTTCCTAAACCATTGTCTCTAACTTTTTCTCTCTAAAATAATATCTAACTATATAAAATAAAACATACTCTTTACAAATAGTTCAATCCCCCTTTTATACAAGTCCCTTGGAGCCCAAAATAGGTCAAAAATATGCCCCAAAATGATGCAATCCCATGGTCCTTTGGTAGGTGAAGTTTGGGTAAAAAGCGAGCAAAAAATATCTTTCTAAGACCACTTGCGATCGATCGCAGATAACTGGCATATCTTATCCACTTTTGATCTTATCGCTGATGTGGCGCTGACGTGGCATTGTGATCGATCCCGGCTTACCTGCAATCGATCACAGGTGACAATGTGGCTTGTCCAAAATGCTGTCGTGGCTGCAATCGTTCGCAGCTTAACTGCGATCGATCGTAACTTTAGCAAACAATGGGCAGAGGCTACTTTTGGGCATTCTCTGGACTTTTTTTGGATTTTTCTCGATGCATTTGCTTGACTCCAAAAAGGGCTTTAATGAATCGAAATTAACCCGTTTAAACCTTATTGACCTGAAATTGACAAAAACACAAATTAGGACTAAAATGAGAAAGTAAAGATAGCTTAAGGTTCTAAAATACCCAATATCAAGGGTTGAAAAGTGCATATTTCAGCACTTATCAGAGAACACCTATCTTGGATGGGATAAATCTGACAATTATCCTAGAATAGGGTGCCACTTGTCAGCTTCTGATGGTTGCTTCTTTTTCCTAGCACTCGATCTCTTTGAAAAATTGGATGCTACGTCAATTTCAGCGTGTGTCCTAATAAATAGAGAATGGTTCCTCGGCTTGACCTGATTCCATAGGTTGAGGAGCTTATAAAAGTCATGATACGGCCTCTAGGCAAAGGCTAAAAGAGTAGGTCTTCTCTAGAGCTCTAAAATCCCAACATCTGCTTGCTAAGATCCTAATATAAACAAGTTCCTAATTTTTCATACAAACATTAAGTGAACATTAAAAAATATGATACCATACAAAAATGATTTTCTAAACAAATTATAGTTATTGAAGACTGATGAAAATTGATCTTCTATTCAAGTTGCTTAAAAATGTCTCAAACGATGACATTATATTTCAACATCCTCATTTTTTCCCCAAATATTATCCTCCAAAATATCCCTTATTGGTTTTTATCTTGGTGGAAGTGAAATTCATTTAGAGCTAACCAATCCATTTTCCGAAACTCTGCTTTAGACAATGTTGCAACTTATACTCAAAAGATTTCATTTATTTGAAAGATGTAGGGCCTAATTTTTTTTTTTTTTCTTCTAATGTACCTTTTTATAAAACACTTATAATGGCCAACCCCATAGTTTCAGCCGGCCGATGCTATCTTACTTGCTTGTACTTATAACCCTTCTAAGATGTTTGTGAGATGGTGTACTACGAACCTTGAGATGACACATGTGTTATGTATTGACATTGGAAATGACCTCTGTGACTTTAGACGACCTCGGGTTTGGGTAAGGACCCGATTAGCGATTCTAACCCCCCAGTTCAGGTCATTCCAACACTAGTTGTAGACACCATATTTTGCCTCATCCCCTATTTCAGATATTTTTTATCACTTGAACTTCGAAAAAATCATCAATAAGCAGAACCAAAGAATCCCAAAGATTCTAAATCCATTTTTTTTCTACTGCACTTTTTGTAATACCCCTAATTTAAAAGGATAAACCTGGAATTTATTTAATTGTTTAAGTTGAGTTTTATTTATTAAATGGTGAATTTGTTTGGCTTTAATTGTAAATTTGTTTAGTTTGTTTTGATTGTTTTTTTTTTAATTATTTATTTATTTATTTGAAATTTATGGTTTAACTGTTTTATTATTTATTTGCAATTTTAATAGTTAATTGTTTAGCCATTGGAATTATTTGAATTAATTGTTATTATTTGTTTTTTTTGAATTAATTATTCAGTTAATTATTTAATTGTCTTACTTGAATTTATTTAATTCAATTTTAGTATTCATTCTGCTTTAACGAGACTATATGGTTAGCATACATATAATATACACAGTTTGTGGCCGACATAGTTTTAACCTAGATTTCTCTATGGGCCGAGTAAATTAAGTTAGGGTTTAAGAGAGCCTAGAATTAGGGTAACCTAAATCCTATAAATTCAAGTATTAAGTTTTGTTTAGGGTTTTTAGAAAACCTTATTCACGTCTGTGGAGGTAGAAGGTGAACAGAGGAGAAACTTTGCAATATTTAAGTTCGCCGGAGATCGTAGAAGACAGCGTAGAGATTTTGAACAAAAGTCTCAAAGGCAAGTTCTATCCTTACTCTCTCCCTTAGGCTTCGTGTTCTTTGCATTTCTAAGATTAATTGTAACTTAAAAAGTTTCTCTGTTCGTGCTAAAGTTTAAAATACACCAGTATGAGTTGCATGGTTGTTAAACTGTTAAAACTTGATAGTTGTGTGCATAATTCTTGATTTAAATTGATGATTAGTAATGGTATAAGGACTTAAACACAGACTGGGAACACACTAGGGTTTGGTTACAGGGTATAGAAGCCATAACAGTGAGGTGTAGAGGCTGCAGAGTTCATCGGAGGAAGAAACGAAGAAGCAGAGAGGGAGGGAGCCGACTCCCCTTAGAGTGGAGGCGGCTCCAAGGTCTAAAGGAGGCGGCTCCAATTTTTGGAGACATTTCCTTGCTCCAGTTTTATTTTATTTTTTTTCGTTTTCTGCTAGTTTTTGCATGTGGTTATGTTTCCTGGAGTTTTCGGATGTGTTTAGGGCTGGATGTGGAAGGTCTAATTGAAGCATATGGTTGAATTAAGGCTCCAGATGTGGTGTTAATTAATCTAATTGCCTGGAATTGCTTGGACAGAAGAGGAATTAATCAGATAATTACACTGTGTTTAGATTTGGAAAACTAATAAAGTTTATTTCTCTGTGCGAATAATCTTTTGAGACTGTTAATATAATTGTAACATGTTTAACTGTGTACCATGATCATGTATTTGAATTCTACATGGGTAGGATGTGTTAGTGTTGAATGGAATTAAGTTTTAAATTTAACACTAATGGAATTTTGTGAACTAACCAAAACTAAGCATGTATATATATGTACTGTAATTCTGTCTTGATACTTGCGTTAATACTATTAGTATCAACTATTGGAGGATGGACTTTATTGAGGGTTATTTTAAATGTCTATAATATCAACATCTGAGTATTGAATGTTAATTTAGAATAATCTTATCTTTATATCAGATTGAATGAAACAACCTAAACTGAGTAAGTTTGTGTATATACAGTGACTATGGTTCTTGATGCTTACACTATGCCTGTTAGTATCAGTGTTGGATATAAAACTGAATCTGTTTATGTATATAGCTGATTATGTTTATTGATGCTTACACTATGCCTGTTTATGTTTATGGATTTAGTTGATGTTTACTTTAATTGTTGATATTATCAACTGCTGGATGATTGGATAGTATACACTGGTATGGGACGGTGGTATACGAGGGACGGTTTGGTTTTAAAATACCAAAACCTACCTACTCTGGATTAAGAATTGGATTAACTAAAAGTTAAGTCCTATTAACTGTAGTGTCATGACAACGACTAGTTGAGCGGCACTACTAGGGATTCTGGACGGATTTTATATATATTGTTATGGTACCTCGATATGAGCTTGAGTCTCAGGATCGATGGTTAGGGAGCATATATGCATGGGGATGCATAGCTGGCCACGATGGTTAGAGGTGTACCCTGTCTAGGTTTAGGTACGCATGCCCACTTCGTGTGCGTTTTAGCATGTTACCTCTATTCAGGTTGAGACCGGCCTGTAGGCGAGTGAGAGTCTTTAGTGTGATTATATATATATACTTACGGACTATTAGCTATTGTTGGATTGTTTAGGATGTACATGCGTATCGGGCCTCTGTTTGGATTGTAGAAGGTTAGAACTTGTTCGTGGGCCTGACCCACTTCTATTTTTCAAGTACACGACAGTTCCAGACTTAGACGTGTTCGTGCTGAGCAGAGATTTCTATTCACTCTACCGACGATGTAGGACTTCTCTTCGTAGCTTACTTCTGGATATTTTATCAGTTATTTTAGTTCAGTTTGGATTTTTATTAGGGGTCCACCAGAGATGGATTCCCGAGTTGTTAACTTATGGAGTTTTGGATTACCGGATTTAAGTATTTAATTATTAAAGGATTTTATATTTTAGTTTCTTCCAGCTTTTAAAACTTAATTCTTATTTATTTTGTAATCTGTGTTCGTTATAAAATATTAATTGTTTGATATCCCTCGGGTTTGGGCTTGGGCCTGATCAACCTGTGTCTCGGATCCGAGGGGTATCACACTTTTTTATATAAAAAAGAAAGGAACAGTATTTGGGTAATGTTGTTGTCTATTCTCTGCATGTGTTTGCTGCTGTGTACTATAACTCCTTTCTTGGGATTCATTTTGAGTTCATTTTCTCAAATTTTCAATTAAGCTTGAAAAAAAAGTAAGCTGTTTTCATGCTGTCATGTTTTGTGGACATTTGGTAATGTTGTTGTCTATCCTCTGCATGTGCATACTGATTGCTGTTTTGTACTACAAATGTGATACCCCTCGACTCCGAGACATGGGTTGATCAGAGCCAAACCCAAACCCGAGGGAATACCAAACAATTAATATTTAAATGAACAAAGATGACAAAAGAATTAAGAAATAAATAATAAAGCTGAAAGATTTCTAAATATTAAAACCTCATAATTAAATAATTATAATAATCCGACAATCCAAAACCTCCAAGATAACAACTCGGGTATCCATCTAGTGGGCCCCTAAATAAAATCCCAACTCGAAATACATTACTAAAAATAAAATCCAAATCTAAAACATAAATAAGAATCCTACTTAGTCGGAGGAATGATCGACTGTATCTGCTCAGCACGATCAAGCTTTACGGCTGGAACTGTCAAACACCTGAGAAAAATGATAGTGGGTCAGGCCCACGAACAAGTTCTATTCTAACTACAATCCAAATAGAGACCCGATACGCAGATACATCCTAAATATCTCAACAATATCTATCTAGTCCATACATATATATATATCCATACAAAGGGACTCTCACTAGACTACAAAGGGGGTCTCAACCTGAATAGAAGGCAACATGCAAAACGCACCGGAGGTGGGTATGAGTACCGAGAGTTAACATGGTACACCTTAACCATCATAGCCAGCTATGCATCCCAATGCATATACGCTCCCTAACCATCGATTCTGAGACTTAAGCTCAAATCATGGTACCATAATCATATATTTAAAATCCATCCCAAAACCAGAGTATGTCATTCAATTGTTCATTGATCTGACACAAATAACAACTAATCTAGTTAGTCACTCAACTTATTCAGTTGATCTGACTTGAACACCAATAACAAATAATCCAGTTAGTCACTCAACTCACTCAGTTGATCTGACTTAAATATAAGTAGGATTTAATTTTACAATCCATTCCCTTATTCTAAAATAGGTAGGACTTAGTAATTTGAACTAATCCGTCCCTAATATGCCACCGTCCCATACCGGTGCATACACTCCACAAAATCCATTAATTGATAAATAGATATAAACTTTTCATCAATTGGAATCCAAAGCTTATGCATAATAAAAATCTGATATATATATGATCATATTATGCATCCAATACAAGACTTAGAAATCATGTCGCAATTATTTAGATCGCTAAAATAATAATTAAGCAATTTAATCCTCTAAGTCCACTGACAGCATGAAAAATTAATTAAACTTCCATACTGTTCAAATCAATTGCATATAGATGAAGATTATGCATCACGGGATCCTAATATATCATGTAAATAATTTAGAATCTCATTTACCAACCCCAAACTGTCCTGAAATCTCAAAAAAATATCAAAACCGTAAAAAAAACAATTCTAGTAAGTTACTATGTAAGAGAGCTTGCTCTAAAAAAATGAGAGAGAAAGCTCCCACACAAGGGAGCCAGCTCCCTAACCTTGGGAGCCGGCTCTGTGACCTAGGGAACTGGCTCCCTAGTTCCATGGAGCCGGCTCTCTCTCTCACAGAGAGCTGTGGTCAAAAATCTTAGGGAGCCTGTAATGACCTTGTCATTTTCCTTCTTTTCATTTTTTAGAAATTTCTTTTTTCGTCTTTTTTCCTATTTCGTTCTTTAGTCGTTTTTCATTTTTCCTTGCATAACCTCATTTTTGCACTCAGATTTGATTCCGGCATTTCATACATCCATGATATTTAATTTCCATGATATCTACATTTTTCACTTTGGTAGAAAAGCAGGTTAAATGTTTACTTTTCTTGTAAAGGGCATGAATGCATAACTTTTGGTAATTATTCTAAACTTGAGGGGTTTTTGTGTAATTAAATAAAGTAATTATTTTTCCTCTTAGGGACCATTTTATAATTTAATTTGGAAGATATTTTCAAAAAGGACCTTTTTGCAATTTTTGAAAAATATGACAAGTGTCACATTCCTAAGGTGCCACTTGTTGACATTATAGAGGAACCATTTGGAGACTTAATCTCATGACACATGGAGGGCGGAGATTTACCCATTTGTTGGCCTAGGATAGGAGCACGTGTTGGCATGGATGGTTGACAAGTGTAGGTTTGATATTTAATCTTGGAAGCTTACTTAGATTCATGACAAGTGTAGGCTTCACAATTGGTCTTGCATTAGTGTGTGTGTGAAAGGTAGTGCAAGAGCACCTAGTGAGTGGAGAATCCCACCATTTTAATTTAGGGTTTTCACTTTTAATTCATTTATCTCTTTCCTCTCAAGAGCCCTAACTTAGCCACCATTGGAGCAAAGCTTGACTTAGAGCTTTGACTTCATTTTTGATACCCCTCCACTCACCTTAGACCATTAAGCTTGGAATACAAAAGCCTTGCCTCACTCTCCTCTTCATAACCCTAGAAGGAAAACTTGAAATTCCTTTGCTTCCCTTAGATTCAAGAGGGACAATTCTCTTGTGAGGTAGAGGGTGTTATAATTTATTTTTCCAAGTGATTTAATAGTTCTTATAGTGATATACAAGTTGTATGCATGTCCTATGTTAATTTAAGAAATAAATGACTAATGGTAGCTTGCATATAATTCATTTTAGACTTGATATATGGCATGACCATGACTTGATCTTTGTTGTATATTAAATTGGCATGATTTAAATGAGCTTTTAAATCTAGAAAATTTATTTAATTTAAATTGATTTAAATTCTACTTAATTATACCATGCTTAAATTCCATTTTTGACTTGATATATGGCATGTCCATGAGTTACTCCATGTCATATATTTAATTGGAATTATTTGGACAACTCTTGAAATCTAGAAAAATTACTTAATTAGTTTAATTAATTTCTATCCCATTGTTCTAATGATTTAGTCATTTAATTCATGGAACCTATTGTGTTTTATCACATGTCATGACTTATTGTTTAACGTTTTGATTTTAGAAACTTGGGATATTATCAAGAACATGACTTGGCTAGGACTTGGTTCTAGTATGGGAGATAGCGAGCTCCCTACACTATAGTGCACACTAGGGAAAGGTACCCATGGGTTAATAGCCCTAAAGTGATCCCAAGAGTACGGTTTTAATCCGGGCAATATCCACTTTGGTTTGATTTCGCATTTAAATTCCAAGTTGTTAACTTTATGAATTTGTATCTTATTATGCTATGTTGAAAGTTTTAATGTAACTTTAATAGAGTAGATTGAATTATATTAAATTGCAAACTTTGTAATAAGTTAAACTTATGCATGTTCATTCCCTACGAGTAAACTTGTTTACTCATCCCGAAGTTACCGGATGTTTTTCAGGCAAAGAAGCAATATTGTGGGATGCACAACAATTTTAGACTTGCCAGACTACTTGGAGTATTTTTGTTATATTAGAATATGCACTTGTTAGCATATCTTGTTTCATCTCTGCTTATTATTACAAAATATGTATTCATTGTTCAAACAATGTAACGTATACTTAAGTACAACTTTTGATACTTTTTGGATGTGTGTGTAACAAGGTCAAGGGCCAAACATGTTTAATTTAGTACTAGTAGTCATTTGGTACCATCTTTTGCTTTAAGAATGTATTTTAACAAACTTTGGAGGTTTAGCATGTGAGATTCTTATAAATGATGTGTATGAGGCCATGAGCCATTGTTTTACATTCAATTATGCATATTAAAGTTGTTGACATGTTCACACACTCAAAACTCCTTGAAAATCAGTTTTAAACTCTCATTTTTGAACCAATCCATGAGGGAAATTGAAAAATGGGTTGAACATTCACATATTTGGCATATAGCAACCGAAACACCAAATCGGTCGACCGATGGCTTTTGGGAATTCTTTTGTACAGTAAATCATCCATTCTAGTAGCCTTTTTCATTGTTCAGAGTCATATCGGTAGACCGAAACTCAATTTCGGTCTACCAAAACTCCCTCCTCTCAAAAATACATGTTTTTAGAAAGTTTGTGTCCAGTTTGGTCAACTGAAACTCCAGTTCGGTCCACCGAAACTCCCCTCATACACCTGCCTTCCCAATTAGGTTTCAGCACTGAAGTTCCAACTTCAAAGAGTCATATCTCCTTCATTTCTAACCCAAATGGGGTGATTCTTGAGCCTAAACTCAAGGATTTTGAGTCAGCTTTCCAATAGTACCAATGCCATTCTCAGATTCCAATCATAATGGGAGATATTAATATTTTAGTGAGATAGGCTCAGTTTTTACTTAAACCGGGAAAAAGGGCATTTTTGGGGAATTCTTGGCCAAAGTTCTTAGAACCTCTTGGAATGTTATGAAATGAATATATTAGGTTGTATTCACCTTGGTTGACTTGTTTAGAGTTAATTTTCTCCATTTAATTGTGAATTGACCATTTTATCCTTAATTGACGGAGTTAACCCGTTTTGACTCTCATTTCCTCTTTTGCTCACTATAACTCCCGTGACTTCATGGAAGGTCACATTAGTGCCTTAGGGATGACTTATATCTCTAGAGACTTTAGTTTATCATTCACTTCTACATTTAGGATCCGTTTCTAGGTCGACTTTCGGGACATCACTGACACACCGGGTTGAATAAAACTCGGGTCACGACAAGTGGTATCAAAGCTCCTAGGTTCGAAAACCTTAGGATGATGGGTTTTAGGTGCATATCATACTTTTGTTGGTGTACTTTGATTTATCCATATACCTTGATAACATGTTTTAGTATTATAACATGTTTACGTGCTTAGTTTGATAACATGTCTATGTGCTTACGTGTTTAAGTACCTAGAAGTTTTTAGTATCCATTTAGCATGTTGTATATGCTTACCTGCTTTAGCATGACTGTACGTCATATACATTGACATGCTTCTTGTTTCGTGCATTCATAGCATGAGTTGCATTCGGTCATAATAACTTGTGTTATTATTGACCTCTTTTTTCCGTGCGTTTAGCATCATGGTCTTGACTCGCGGAGAGTCTTCTCATCATGACGGAGTGGATGAACAGGTTGAGGACATCGTGCTCACATGGGTCCAGGGAGGCCTAGGGTTCGACCTCGTGGTGTGGATCCTAATCCACCACGAGCGCAGACTTATGAGGAGCAGATTGCACAGGGAGTGGCTCTGGGGATGTTAGAGTCCATTTAGCAGATGTTTCGTCAGCATATTACAGGGATGCAGATCCCGATATCAGTACCAGCACTGGCACCAGTTGCTAATGAGGCATTGGACTACTTCATAAAGTTTCAGAAGGTTAGGATCGACCAGTTTGCAGGGAGTATGGATCCGCTTGCTTCAGAGGCATGGTTTGATCTCATGGTACGCAAGCTCGATAGCATGGTAGTGCGTATAGACCGATTGAGGATCTCCTTGACAGCCTCTATGTTCATGGGAGATGCCGATATCTAGTAGAGTTCTATAACTAAAATCCACGATGTGGAGGTGATGACTTGGAATGAGTTTAGGGATTTGTTCTTCGACCACTTCTTTCCTAGGACTATGACGCGGGAGATGAGGATACAATTCACAGGTCCTTATCAGGGCACAATAAGTGTCATTGAGTATGAGACGCGATTTACTTCTTTCTCTCGTTATGCCGAGGACATGGTTGCGACAAATGAGGCTAGGGAAATGAAATTTCAGGATGGACTACATCTTGACATTAGGCCACGGGTCGCAATTCTTGATTTGAGGACTTACAGAGAGGTGGTCCAGAGGGCAATGCTAGCTGAGGCAGAGGAATGGGATCAGTTACGGATCAGGGGTTCACATAAGCAGCCTCGCAGCGAGACTCCGCCATCTTCCGGGAATCAGTGGAAGAAGGCTAAGGCCAAAGACAGTTCACGCACTCAGGGACAGTCACAGCAGGCTCGGTCTGCATCTGCAGTTCCCATATCTTCGGGGTCAGCCCGAGGAGTGATTTGTCACCATTGTCAGCAGCCAGAGCATATCAAGCCTTGCTGCCCACAACTTCAGCCACAGACCAGTCAATCACAGGCTAGTAAGCCTACAGCTTCGACAAAAGGGTTTCAGGGGACTTGCAACTATTGCAAATAGCTCGGTCACATGAGGAAGGATTGCCTTCATCCACGGAGAAGGGTACAGAGTGGCACAGGTTCACAGGCCACACCAGCATAGTCTGCAGTTGCTCAGTCAGGTTTCAGGGTGCCTCAGGCACCACAACCAGTGGCGCCGCCAGTTGGTTCTTATCTGGGTAGGGGTTCTACACCTACTGCTTTCGGACATCAGTCAAGCCACCAGGGCAATTCTCAGCAGTGGGGGGCTCAGGGATGAGCTTATGCATTGCCACAAGCTGATACCTCCGCTCGGACTTCTATAGTTTGAGGTATCTTTCCAGTTTTCAGTTCTTGGACTAGAGTTCTTGTTGACACAGGTGCATCACATTCATTCATTTATGCATCATTTGCACATTCTTTGGGTCTGGAGGTCACGCAGCGGGATGGTTTCCTTTGCGTTGACACGCCAGTTAGGGTCCAGTGTTTTTGCACCTTGTTTATCAGGGTTATGCTATCGAGATAGCTGGGATAACATTAGAGTTCAATTTTGTTGTTTTTAACATGACAGGTTTTGACATCATTCTCGGAATGGATTGGTTATCCTTCTTTCGTGCTACAATCGATTGCTTCCGCTGGAGGGTGATTGTTTACACTCCCACAGGAGATTATTTTCACTTCGTAGGAGATCGGAGCGATTCCCACTCGACAATGATTTTCAGTATTGCTGATTGGAGTCACCACAGATCGTACTTGGCTAGTCTGCTAGTCGATGAAGACAGTTGTTTGGGCTATGTTCTTCCGGCGGTTGTTGAGGATTTTGTTAATGTCTTTCCAGAGGAGCTGACCGAGTTTCCTCCCTTCAGGGAAGTTGGTTTTGTCATTGATGTCATTCCCGGTACAGCGCCCATCTCTATGGCACCGGCAGAGCTTGATGAGTTTAAAGCTCAATTGGATGATTTGAAAGCCAAGGGCTTTATTCGTCCTAGTGCTTCACCTTGGGGAGCACCGGTTCTTTTTGCGAAGAAGAAGGATGGGCTTTGAGACTTTGCATCGATTATCATAAGCTGAATCACGTAATGATAAAAAACAAGTATCCCTTGCCTAGGATTGATGACTTGTTTGATCAATTGAAGGGAGCAACATGTTTTTTGAAGATTGATTTGAGATCAAGTTACTATCCGTTGAGGGTTAAGGATGAGGATGTATCCAAGACCGCTTTCCGCACACAGTATGGCCATTATGAGTTTCTGGTGATGCCATTTGGTTTGACCAATGCTCCAGCAGCTTTTATGGACTTGATGAACCGTGTATTCAGTGACCATCTTGATCAGTTCGTTGTGGTTTTTGTTGATGACATTCTCGTATACTTAGCTTTGGTAGAAGAAAATGAGTATCATTTGAGGACAGTATTGCAGATCCTTAGGGATAATTAGTTATATGCCAAGTTCGAGAAATGCGAATTTTGGCTATTGAAAGTGAAGTTCCTTGGACATGTTATGTCAGGGGGCGGTGTTGTAGTGGATTCATCGAAGATTAAATCAGTGATGGATTGGGAAAGTCCGAAGACATTGTTTGAGATTCGGAGTTTTCTTGGCCTAGCTGGCTACTACCGGAGATTTGTTCGGGATTTCTCTCGTTTTGTTGCTCCTATGACTCGACTTACCCGCAAGGGGGTCAAGTTCGTATGGAACGAGGCATGTGAGTTTGCTTTTCAGGAGTTGAAGGTCAGGTTGAGATCGGCTCCAGTGTTGATCATTTCTGAACGTGGTTTGGGTTATGTGATCTTCTGTGATGCTTCACGGGAAGGTTTGGGTTGTGTCTTGATGTAGATGGAGCGGGTGGTTGCTTATGGATCTTGACAGTTGAAGACTCACGAGTTGAACTATCCGACACATGATTTGGAGTTGGCAGCAGTTATCTTTACCCTGAGGGGTGGAAATACTATTTGTATGGGGAGAAGTTTGAGGTTTTCTCCAATTACAAGAGTCTCAAGTATCTCTTCTCTCAGAAGGATTTGAACTTGAGACAGCGCAGATGGGTTGAGTTTATGGAGGATTATGATTTTGAGTTACAGTACCATCCGGGTAAGGCCAATATGGTGGTCGATGCATTGAGTAGGAAGTCCCGGGAGACTCTTGCTAGCATTTCCATTCGCAGATGGAAGATGCTAGAAGAGCTTGCAGATCTTGGTTTACAGTCTTATGAGGATGTTTCCCCGGCTATTTTATTTAGCCTTGTGGCTCGACCAACTCTTGTTAGTAGGGTCATTGAGGCACAGTTGGACGATGGGGAGATGAAGGCCATCCATATTCGGATTTCAGGTGGTGAGGATGTAGAGGGTTGGACCTTACATTCAGACGGTGGTCTCAGGTACAAGGGGATGATGTTTGTTCCCTTGTCTTATCGTGAAGACGTTCTTCGAGATTTTCACCACTCTCAACTCGCAGTTCATCCTGGTGGTACGAAGATGTAGCATAATCTACGACGACAGTTTTGGTGGCAGGGCATGAAATAGGATGTCTCGCAGTTTGTGGCTCGGTGCCTTACTTATCAGCAAGTGAAGGCAGAGCATCAGCGACTGGCGGGATTGTTACAACCATTACCAGTAGCTGAGTAGAAATGGGAGCATATCACTATGGATTTTGTAACGGGACTTCCGAGGTCTCAAGCAGGGAATGATACCGTTTGGGTCATAGTTGATAGGTTGACTAAGACAGCTCACTTTTTGCCTACGGCAGTGACAGATAGTGCAGAAAGATTGAGTAGACTGTATGTGAGGCAGATTATCAGGCTTCACGGGGTTCTTGTATCCATTATTTCGGATAGGGATCCACGGTTAACATCTCACTTTTGGTAGAGTTTTCAGGAAGCCCTTGACACGGGGCTTCATTTTAGCACGGCATTCCATCCTCAGACTGATGGTCAGTCGGAGCGCACCATTCAGATATTGGAGGATATGTTATGGGCTTGTATCTTGGATTTTGGGGGTAGTTGGGAGGACTACTTGCCTTTGGTTGAGTTTACCTATAACAACAACTACCAGACCATTATTGGCATGGCACTTTTTGAGGCGTTGTATGGCAGACCTTGCATATCTCCAGTATGTTAGACCGAGGTCGGTGATACCGTTGCCTTGGGTCCCGACATTGTCATTGAGACTACAGAGAAAATCAAGCTGATTCGGCAGCGGTTGGCTACCGTGCAGAGCAGACAGAAGAGTTACGCTGATAAGAAGAGGCGATCCTTGTCTTTTGAAGTAGGGGACCATGTCTTTCTTAAGATTTCTCCACACAAGAGACTTCTAAGATTTCGCTAGACTGGCAAGTTGTCTCCTAGATTCATTGGACCATTTGAGATATTGGAGCGCATCGGTGAAGTTGCTTATCGTTTGGCTTTACCGCTAGACTTGGACAGGACTTGGCTAGGACTTGGTTCTAGTATGGGAGATAGAGAGCTCCCTACACTATAGTGCGCACTAGGGGAAGGTACCCATGGGTTAATAGCCCTAAAGTGATCCCAAGAGTACGGTTTTATTCCGGGCAATATCCAAGTATCCACTTTGGTTTGATTTCGCATTTAAATTCCAAGTTGTTAACTTTGTGAATTTGTATCTCATTATGCTATGTTGAAATTTTTAATGTAATTTTAATAGTGTGGATTGAATTATATTAAATTGCAAACTTTGTAATAAGTTAAACTTATGCATGCTTATTCCCTACGAGTAAACTTGTTTACTCATCCCGAAGTTACTGGGTGTTTTTTAGGTAAAGAAGCAATATTGTGGGATGCATAACAATCTTAGACTTGCTAGACTACTTAGAGTATTTTTGTTATATTAGAATATGCACTTGTTAGCATATCTTGTTTCATCTTTGCTTATTATGACAAAATATGTATTCATTGTTCAAATAATGTAACGTGTACTTAAGTGCACCTTTTGATACTCTTTGGATGTGTGTGTAACAAAGCCAAGGGCCAAACATGTTTAATTTAGTACTTGTAGTCATTTGGTACCATCTTTTGCTTTAAGAATGTATTTTAACAAACTTTAGAGGTTTAACATGTGAGATTCTTGTAAATGATGTGTATGAGGTCATGAGCCATTGTTTTACATTCAATTATGCATATTAAAGTTGTTGACATGTTCAAACACTCAAAACTCCTTGAAAATCAGTTTTAAACTCTCATTTTTGAACCAATCCATGAGGGAAATTGAAAAATGGGTTGAACCTTCACATATTTGGCATATAGCAGGTCCTTTAGCAGCTTTTTGTGGTATTTCGGTCGACCAAAACACCAAATCGGTCGACCGATGGCTTTTGGGAATTCTTTTGTATAGTAAATCATCCATTCCAGTAGCCTTTTTCATTGTTTACAGTCATTTCGGTCGACCGAAACTCAATTTCGGTCTACCGAAACTCCTTCCTCTCAAAAATACATATTTTGATCAAGTTTGTGTCCAGTTCAGTTGACTGAAACTCCAGTTCGGTCGACCGAAACTCCCCTTATACACCTGCCTTCTAGATTAGGTTTCAGCACTGAAGTTCCAACTTCAAAGGGTCATATCTCCTTCATTTCTAACCTAAATGGGGTGATTCTTGAGCCTAAACTAAAGGATTTTGAGTCAGCTTTCCAATGGTACCAATTCCATTCTCAGATTCCAATTATATTGGGAGATATTCATATTTTAGTGAGATAAGGTTAGTTTTTGCTTAAACCGGGAAAGGACGTTTTTGGGGAATTCTTGGCCAAAGTTCTTAGAACCTCTTGGAATGTTGTGAAATGATTAGATTAGGTTGTATTCACCTTATTTGACTTATTTAGAGTCAATTTTCTCCATTTAATAGTGAATTGACCATTTTACCCTTAATTGACGGATTTAGCCCTTTTTGACTCTCATTTCCTCTTTTGCTCACTATAACTTCTGTAACTTCATGGAAGGTCACATTAGTGCCTTAGGGATGACTTCGATCTCTAGAGACTTTAGTTTATCATTTGATTCTGCATTTAGGATCCGTTTCTGGGTCGACTTTTGGGATATCACTGACACACCGGGTTGAATAAAACTCGGGTCACGACAGAACCGGCTCCATTTCCTTGGGAGCCAGCTCTGTCCCTGCTTCCTGTTATCATTCTCATCTCTGATGATGCTATACACACTCTGTAATACCTTATTTAGGTTTCCAGAAGTCCGTCTATGTCCCAAAACTCTCCCAGAAACTTTTAAATCAAAGTATGCATCTTTACAAGATTTAAAGCAAAATATGAAACAATTTGCTTAATAATTCAATTTCAATTAATCACCACATAAAAATATAATTTAACATCTGAATTACATGCATACATAATCAATTTTAATGTCCATTAAGTTCTTGGAGACTACCTAAGCATGCACAGAACACAGGTTAAAGAGAGAGAGCAAGAAATAGAACTTGCCTCTGATTTCAGTTCTGAAACCTTAGCGTCGTCTTCCTAACTATTCTGAAAATCCGAGACTGTTCTCAACTCCTTTATTGCTCCTGGTTCAACCCACAAGCAAGCTTCCAATACCCTTCCTCGGTTCAACCCTTTCTCCTAGCCAAACCCTAACTTTCCATCTCTCTGTTTTTCTCTCAAGCCTCACTGTTCGTGAATTCTCTGTATATGTGAATAGGGTTTTCTTAACCATAAGCACTTATAATGACATATATATAGGCTTCTAATAAAACCTAATTCTAGTCATATGAGGAGTCGGCAAGGAAAACAGAGCAAAAAAATATAAAATACCTATATGTAAATAAGTCGGCTACCCTAATCGTCCTTGATAATCCTAGAATCATAATATACAGTGAATAATGAATATTAGTACTAATTTTATTATTAATAACTACTAAAAATTAAACTAATCCACATATACATATATACCCATATATACATGTATAAACATTCATGGGTATTAACCGTACCCCGTTAACCCATACCATCCAATCCCATCCTTAAACAAAATTAAACATTTTAATGTAAACAATTAATTTAAATATTTAATGTAAACATTTAATTCAAGTCACCTAACATATAATTTTAAGTAAACAAATAATGCCAATTAAACAAATTAATCAATTTAAACAATTAACGCAATGCCACATAAGCACACAATGTAAGTAAAACAAATAATTCAAATACACAATTTAAACAATTAATTCAAACAAATAAAAATAATTAAACAAATCAGCAAATAAGTAAATAATCAAATAAAAATGCAATAAAACAATTAATTAAATACCGAGACTATTCTTTTAAAATTAGGGATATTACAACAAATGCTCTGTTGGGATTCATTTTTAGTTTCATCTTATCAAATTTTCAACTATGTTTGAACAAAGGTATGCCATAAGCATCCTTCTAATATTTCAGTGTGTGGGGTAATGTTATTGTGCAATTTTATGCATGTGCTTGCTGCTGTATACTACAACTACTATATTGGTGGCTATAACCTGTTATTTTGGATCTCACTACTGTAATTTGAGGTCAAATATTGGCTATGACATGTTGTATTTGGATATGATTTTAGATATATACGTGGTTTGGGCATATCAATTATGGTTGATTGTTTGAGAGTGGTGGGTATAGTCACTACTGTAATTTGTATTCATATTAGGTTGGGGTCACTGCTTACTTCTAATACCCATTTTGTTTCTAAATTTTTGTGGGAATTGATGTTGATGATCACGAAATTATAACCTGTATTGCTTCTTTCCATTTTGGCCAATCATTTCTACGTCGACATTCTTTGACATTTTGAATTCAAGGTCCCCATTATCACTTGGAACTTCAAGAACAACTGCAAAGGAGAATATATTATCGACAATAACTTTATTTTTATCTAATCTTTCTCCATAATTTATTGGCATCTCATCATTTTCAAGTATTAGTACCTCTTTTGGGGCTATTTGCTTAAAAAGTTTAGATTGATTAATCATTTATGTAGCTTTCTTTGTAAGTGTGGTCTCTTTAAGAGCGCCAACTTCCGTATACATTTTCTCTATCACTTTTCTCTTTCTTTATAAATGCATATGGCAATTGATTTACAATACTTTACAAATAAATGATCCCATAAACTTCTAGTTCATATTGATTTGTGCGATAATCAAAATGAAATAATTCCATGGCATTCCAAGTGATATCACACTTCTTATATAGCTATTTGTTTCTCCCCTAATGGTGGAAAAATAGCCTCATCAAAATAATAATTAGCAAATCGTGCCTTAAAGACATCACCTGTCATAGGATCAAGATATCTAATAATAGATGGGGAATCAAAACCTATATAAATCCCAATTCGACACTAGGAGCCTATCTTAGTTCGTTGTGATGGTTCAATAGGAACATAGACTGCACAACCAAAAACTCGTAAGTGAGAAATTTTTGGTTGTTGACCAAGTACAAGTTGTGAGAATGAAAAACTATGGTAAGCAATTGGTCGAATACGAACCAAAGATGCTGCATGAAATATGACATGACCCTAAGAAAAAACAAGTAATTTGGTTCGCATAAGTAAAGGTCTAGCAATTAACTGAAGACGCTTAATAATCTTGGTCTAGCAATTAATTGAAGACGCTTAATAAAAGATTATGCTTAACCATTTTGGGTATGCGTATGTGTAACGAGATATTCAATATCAATTCCAATTGACATACAATAGTCATCAAATTCATAGGATGTGAATTCCCCAACATTATCAAAATGGATTGTCTTGATTAGATAATCAGGGGACTGTTCCCGTAATCAAATGATTTGAGCAAGAAGTTTAGCAAAGTAGCATTACGTGTATAAAGTAAGACTATTGATACTTGCACCAATTTGTTAAAGTGAATTACCTAACTGAAAGTTTCTGATTGGTTATTTATGTACAATACAAGTAAGTGGATGACCACACTCCCTTATTTGTTGCATAGATGGACCAATTAAAATAAGTAGATCTGATAATTCTCTGCAGCAAATTAGTGGAAGAATATTTTTCCATAAAGTAAACATACATGTGACCATCGTGTTGATGCATATGTTAGAATCATAAAATAACAAAATGGTCCACATGGTGGATGGATTAGCCTAAAGAAATCCCCTTGAATAAGTTAGAAAAACGTTGGGAGTTTCAGCAATTAATTTTGAAAGAGACGGTCTAACAATTAACTTACCTTGTGAGCTGGCGAAACAAAAATAATCACTTGCCAAAAGAATCTTCTGATTCTTTAATGGATACTTATGTGAATTCTCAATAATTAGATGGCTAAGACGATCATGCCAAAAGTATAAATGTGACCACCCAGGTTTTATTCAACCCGGTATGTCAGTGATGACCCGAAAGTTAACCTGGTAACAGATCCGAAATACGGAAGCGAAAAATAAATCAAAGCCTCTAGAGATTTAAATCATCCCTAGGATACCAATGTGACCTTCTATGAAGTCACGGAGCTTAAAGAAAATGAAGAAGCAAACAAGAGTCAAAACGAGTAAAATCCATTAACTAAGGGTAAAATGGTCAATTTATAACTAAGAAGGGAAATCTGATCCTAACCAAGTCAAATAATGTTCACATAACCTAAACTAATCATTTCATAACATCCCAAGAGGTTCTAAGAACTTTGGACAAGAATCCCACAAAACGCCTTTTTCCCGGTTTAAGCAATAACTGACACCATCTCACTAAAACATGAATAACTCTCACTGTGATTTGAATCTGAGAATAGCATTGGTACCATCAAAAAGCTGACTCAAAATCCTTGAGTTTAGGCTCAAGAATCACCCCATTTAGGTTAAAATGAAGAAGTTATGACCATTTGAAATCAGAACATCAATGCTGAAACAAAACCTGGAAAGCTGATGTATGCAAGCTATTTAGGTCGACTGAAATGGCATTTTGGTCGACCGAAATGAACAGAAATTTTCCTGAAAGCTAGTTTTTGAGGGAAGGTCACTTCGGTAGACCGAAATAAGGCATCGGTCGACCGAAATGAACCCAAACAGTGATTTTGGCTACGGGAATGTGTGTTTTACTATACAATTGATTTCCCAAAAGCTTTTGACCGACCGAAATGACATTTTGGTTAGCCAAAATGACTCGAGAAGGTGCTGTAAGACCTGCTACACACCAAAAACATTGAGGTTTACCCCAAGCCTCAAATCCCATCATGAATTGGTTCAAAAATAAATGTTTAAAACTGATTTTCAAGGAGATGTGAGTATGTGAACATGTCAACAACCTTAATATGAATAATTGAATATAAAACAATGGCTCATGGCCTCATACATGTTAATTACTAGTGTTTCATATGCTAAACCTCTAAAGTTGGTTAAAAGACGTTTTTAAAGCAAAATATAGTACCGAATGAGTACAAGTGCTAAAGTAAACATACTTAGCCCTTGGCCTTATGTCATGCATACAAATTAAACATCAAAAAGTGTACTTAGGCAAACATTACATATTTCAAGGCAAAAATAACATTTTTCACCAAAATGATACTACATGCTAACACTTGCATGTTTTCCAAAATACAACAAAATACTTCAAGGCATCAAAGCAACTTAGGTATGTGATGCATCCCAAAACAAAGTCTCTTTACCTGCAAAACAACCTGGTAACTTTGGGGTGAGTAAACAAGTTTACTCGTAGGGAATGAGCTTGCATAAACTTATCTTTACACAACTTTGTAATTCAATGTAAATTAATCCAAAATCCTTAACCAAAATTAGAACTTCCCAACACAATGCAATAAGATGCAACTCACAAAGTTATCAACTTGAAAATTAAAGTGCAAAATCAAACTAAAGTGGATACTTGGACATCATGCCGGATCAGACCGACACCATAGTTACTTTAGGGTTACTAGCCCACGGGTAAACCTCCCTATGTGCGCACTAGACTTGTAGAGGGACAATCCCCTGTACTATAACCATGCCCAAACCTTAGTCATAACAACGACATCCCAAGTTTTCAAAATCAACAAGTTGTGCAACAATGTATATATATTAGCATAAACATATATACACAATATAAAACCATCTACCATGCACAAACCGATTTTTGGAAACATAATACATGCCCTATGTTCACAATTACTATGGCATGAAAAATGTTAAATCATAATTATACAACTTGTTACATTCTAGAATAATGTTAGTCCACATTAAAAACACAATCCCATAATTGTGATACAAGTCTAAAATCATGGTTTAACTAGGTAATCCACAAAATACATACTCAAATCACTAATACAACAAGGATGGAAATTAATTAAATACAATACTTAATTCCTCTAGATTTTCATTTCTCATCCAAACATGCTCAATTTAATATATGTTTAAGAGCCAATCATGATCATTACACAACTTTGGGGAATTAACATTACAAAATACATATTTCAAGGCAAAAATAACATTTTTCACCAAAATGATACTACATGCTAACACTTGCATGTTTTCCAAAATACAACAAAATACTTCAAGGCATTAAAGCGACTTAGGTATGTGATGCATCCCAAAACAAAGTCTCTTTACCTGCAAAACAACCCGGTAACTTTGGGGTGAGTAAACAAGTTTACTTGTAGGGAATGAGCTTGCATAAACTTATCTTTACACAACTTTTCAATTCAATGTAAATTAATCCAAAATGCTTAACCGAAATTGGAACTTCCCAACATAATGCAATAAGATGCAATTCACAAAGTTATCAACTTGAAAATTCAAGTGAAAAATCAAACCAAAGTGGATACTTGGACATCATGCCGGATCAGACCGACACCATAGTTACTTCAGGGTTACTAGCCCACGGGTAACCTTCCTATGTGCGCACTAGACTTGTAGAGGGACAATTCCCCGTATTAGAATTATGCCCTAGCCTTAGTCATAACAACGACATCCCAAGTTTCCAAAATCAGCAAGTTGTGCAACAACGTATATATATTAGCATAAACATATATACACAATGTAAAACCATCTACCATGCATAAACCAATTTTTGGAAACACAATACATGCCTAATGTTCACAACTACTATGGCATGAAAAATGTTGTATCATAATTATGCAACTTGTTACATTCTAGAATAATGTTAGCCCACATTAAGAACATAATCCCATAATTGTGATACAAGTCTAAAATCATGATTTAACTAAGCAATCCACAAAATACATACTCAAATCACTAATACAACAAGGATGGAAATTAATTAAATACAATACTTAATTCCTCTAGATTTTCATTTCTCATCCAAACATGCTCAATTTAATATATGTTTAAGAGCCAATCATGATCATTACAAATATAACCTCAAAGCTTGATTTAAATCATGGGAAAATATAAATGAACATTGATGAAATTAATTAATTAATTTCTCTAGTTCTCAAAACAACCCTAAATGACTTCAAATTAATATATATTATGAATCAAGTCATGACCTTTACAAAAAATCATGTCTTAGCTTAATTTCACACAAGGTACCATTAACTACTCACTTAAAATTTAGATTAGAGACATACATTCCATTTGTATCAAGATATGAAACATATAAAATATCAAAAACATAACTTAGAACACCCCCTACCTCAATAGAGAATTGAATCTCTATAAACCAAAGTAACCAAGCTTTAAATGGAAAACCAAACTAGGGTTTTGTAAAGGAGAGTGAGAGGAAACAAAAGTATTCCAAGCTTAAGTGTCTTAGGTGAGTGGAATGAGACCAAAAATGGAGTCAAAGCCTTGAGTCAAGCTTTTCCTTCCATGGAGGCTAGGTTAGGGTTTGAGAAGCAAGTGGTGAGAAAGATGAATTAAAATGTGTGGAGGATTTAACATTCCTCCACTTACTATGTGAGTCTATACCATGGTCTTCACACATACATAGTGCAAGACCTAAAATGAACCTTACACTTGTCATTAATCTAAGGCTCCTTCCTACACTAAATCCCTAACCTACACTTGTCAACTATCTAAGCCAACAAATGCTCCAATCCTAGGCCAACAAATGGGTGAATCTCCACCCTCCATGTGTCAAGAGATTAAGCTTCCAAGTGGTTCCACCAAAATGTCAACAAGTGGTTCCATAGGAGTGTGACACTTGTCACACTTTTCAAAAATTATAAAAAGGTCCTTTTGTAAAATATTTTCTAAATGAAATTACAAAATGATCCCTAAGACGAAAAATAATTACTTTAGTTAATTACACTAAGACCCCACAAGTTAAGAATATTATAACAGATTTATGCATCTATACCCTTTACAAGAAAAGTAAACATTTAGCATGCTTTTCTACAAAAGTAAAAATGTAGATATCATGGAAATTAAATATCATGAATGTATACAAAGCCGGAATCAAATCCGAACACAAAAAGTGAGGTTATGCAAGGAAAAATGGAAACCGAGAAAAAGACAAAATAGGGAAAAAGACGAAAAAAAAATTACTGAAAAAAAAAAAAAAAAAGAAATGAAGAAAATGACCGAGTCATTACAATAAAACCTTTGGATTAGAGCACTTCAGGTGCATGCACTTCTAGTGTGTCACTGTATGTGATTAAACTATTCTTATATTCATATAATATAACCAAGAAGAGAAAGTAGTAAGTTTTTCTAATACATGCTTTTGGCATGAAACAATAGAAGTGATGTAAAGATATCCATTGAGATGTCTATCTTTAAAACTCATAAGATTTCTTTTGAATCTGGTAGAGTACAAAGCATCATCAATATATAATTATGTTCTATGCGATAACACAATATTGACTAGTGTTGTGTAAGGCTGTGGCTAGTGTTGGGATGAATATTTCTCATACATTTTATGCAGATGACCTTCTCATCGTGGTTAAGGCTGATGTTTCTACTGCAAAAAGTATGGATGCTGTGTTTAAGAAATTCAAAGATGTTGCTGGTCTGCAAGTTAATCCTGAGAAAAGTTCTATTATCTACTCCAAAGAAGTTAGAGGGAGAAGAAGGTTATCCAGAATTCTCAAGTTTCAAACTGAGAAGTTTCCATTTAAATATCTTGGACTGCCTTTGTCTAATAAAAGGTTGAGGACAGGGGATTTTTGACTGTTGTTAGATAAAGTGAACTGAATACTATTAATTTGTCTCTTGCAGGGATAATAGAGTTGATTAAATCAGTTCTTTTTTCTTATCTTTATCATTGGTTGTTTGGGTTTAAAATCCCTTGGGCTGTCATATACCAGCTGGAGAAGAGGTTTAAGTTGTTCTTATGGAGTGGTAAGCAGGATTTGAAGAAAATGTCTCAAGTAAAGTGGAGTCAAGTGACTCTTCCTGTGGCTGAAGGTGGATTCAATATTAGGAGGATTAAGGATATTGATTGTGCAGCAAAAATGACACTGTGTTGGGACTTTATTTAGAACAAAGAAAAATTGTGGATCCAATGGTTGCAGGCCAGGTATCTTCAGAAAGCTTGTTTTTGGTCTATAGTTCTAAAGTTAAGTGCTTCTTCTATCTGGAAACAAATAGTTGGGGTTAAACTCCTAATTCTGGAATATACTGAGTTCAAGGCTGGTGATGGTTTGAAGTTCAAATTGCTAACTGATCCATTGTGTAACAATCAATCATTGGTTCAACAGTTTGGGGCTAGAAGATTTCGACATATTGACAGAAATACTATGTTGTCTTCAATAATTCAGAATTGTTCTTGGATTTTCCCTCTTGATTTACCTGGGAAGGTATGTAATGTTATCCTAAGTTTGCAATTACAAGCTGTGTCTGATTCAATTTTATGGAAGCATGGTACTTTCTCTTTGAAAGCTGCTTGGAGTGCTTATAGGGTTATAAAACAGAAAATTTCTTAGAGTAAATTATTTTGGGGTTACTGCCGACCTCGCATTACTGTGGGAGTCACTATTATTCTTCATAATAAAAATCTCAGTTTTGTTAATTTGCAGAAAAGAGGTCTGGTTCTTAGTTCCATATGTCATAATTGTTTGGCAAATTTAGATTCTAACGATCATCTTTTCTGTAAGTGTGTTTATGCTGTTGCAATTTGGCAAGAGCTGGCATCTTTACTTCATTTGGAGCTGCCGCGTTTTACTTTTATTAAACAATTGACAGAATGGTTTTTGGATAATTCAGTTAATAAATCTACAAAGTCAAAGGTTTTGGGTGCTGTCTTTGCTGTTACCATTTACAAAATCTGGTCAAGTAGAAATTCATCTCTCCACAGCGGTACTAAAGATTTTGCTATTTATGCTGTCAGGACTATCATTTGGGATTTGCTTGCCTATCTTGATTTTAGGTTTGAAGATTTGTTACTCATTTTCAGTACTTGATGTTGAGTTTCTCTCATTTATTTCTTTGTTGCATATATTGGAAATAGGCTTTTTCTAGGCCTGTTTTGTAATAAGGGGAATGCCTCCTTATGAATTGCAATTCTTTTTCTTTTCTTTTGTATACAAATCACCATTCAGAAAAAAAAATAAAATAAATAAATAAATAAATAAATAAATAAAATTATTGACTCTTCCAAAGCCTTCAACTAGGTTTGCATGACCTGATATTGTATTGACACTAGTTTTAACTAGTGTTATAGTGTGTTATTGCACTTTCTGCTAGACATATATTTTCTCTGTTCATTTTGGACTTAATCAATGCATTATTTAGATCCATACTTCGTTTATGCAAAATTCATATATATATATATATATATATATATATATATATATATATATATATATATATATACAAGTATTGAAATAGAATAAAAGCACACTAAAAACGCTAACAAAATACAATGACATTATTACACTAGAGATAAGAAAACACATTAATCGATATGGACTTTTCCATCACCAATTAGATGGTCGCTACTACTAGTGGGATCCATAATGAAATTAGAGATATCAAGATTAGTGATGTCCACTGGCTCTTTTTTTCAATAAGATTCATTTCGATTTCTTTCCCCTTTTTAATGAAAGCTTGATAGAGATTAGAGAGATGCCTGGGCGTACGAAAGGTATGCAATCAATGCCTTTTTATACCACACCTATGGTAAGTTTTCTCTTTATAATTTATAAAAGATTTATTTTGCAATTCTTTCCCTTTTCCTTGCTTATTCTCATTTGCATTCTACTTCAGGTTGTTCGGTGTGAATTTCTTTTTGGAAAATCTTGAGGTATTATAGCCACCATGTTGTGGAAATTACTTCTACCGTGATCATACCCACAACCATGATCACAATTATGACTGTGAAATGAGACTACATTCGCTTCAGTGAATGATATTGGTCTGGTTGGGTAGAACTGGTGATATTTCTCATCAATTGTATGCCCATGAGCCAACGCATCAAGATATGTCTCAGTATCAGGGATCCATGGTTAATGTTTTTGTTCATAATATCAAGAGCAACAAACTCAAGCTTTGTGAGATTTAACATGATGATACTATGATTGAAAAATAACACAATTAGAATGAATAAAATGACATGTAATTTAGCAACTTAATAAGGAATCTTATAATAAAAATGAACAATTATATATCCATAAATTGAAGGCCACAAGAAAAATAAAGAATACAATAGTAACATTTAAAAGACATAAATATAATTCATTTTTTAGCTGCTTTAATGAGAAAACAAATTTGCAAAACTTCAGATTTGCAATGAATATTAAGTGTAATGAACTTCAGACCATTAACTACACGAAATTTTGGGCTTAGAGTATGATGGACTTCAGGGCCATTAACTTCACGAAACTTCGGGCTCGAAGTAAAATGGTCTTCAGGGCCATTAACTCGCTCGGAGTATAATGGACTTTAGGGCTTTTAATTTTGTAATGACCTTATCGTTTTCATTCCCTTCTTTTTTTTGGTGATTTCTTTTTTCATCATTTTCCTTATTTTGTCTTTTTCCCATTTATTATTTTTCCTTGCATAACCTCACTCTTTGTGCTCGGAATTGATTCCGGCTTTGCATGCCTCCATAATTGTATTTTTACTTTCGTAGAAAATATATTCTAGTTACTTACTTTTTCCTGAAGGGTATGGATGCATACTTTCTTGGAATTATTTTTGATTTTAAGGTTTTAGTGTAATTATGTAAAATAATTATTTTTCATCTTAGGGACCATTTTACAATTTAATTTGCAAGATATTTTGGACAAGGACCTTTTTGCAATTTTTAGAAAGTGTGACAAATGTCATACTCTCATGAAGCCACTTGTTGACATTTGGGTGGGGAGACTTGGAAGCATGATCTTGTAGCATTTGGAGGGTGGAGATACACCCACTTGTTGGCTTAGGATTGGTACATTTGTTGGCTTTGATGGTTGACAAGTGTAGGCTTAAGATTAAGCCTAGAAATAAGCCTTGAATTGGTGACAAGTGTAGGCTCACAATTTAGTCTTGCTTTGTGTGTGTGTGAGAGAGGTAGTGTAAGAACACATAGTGAGTGGAGGAATACTAGATCCTCCACTCACCATTTATATTTTATCTTTTTCATTTCACTTGTTCTCAAAACCCTAAACCTAGCAACTATTGATGAAAAGCTTGGTTTAGAGCTTCTTGCTTCATTTTGGCTTCCTTCCACTCACCTTAGACCATTAACTTTAGAAGATAAAAATTTTCTCTCACTCTCCTCTTCAAAAACCCTAGATTTGTTTTCCAGTATAAGCTTGGTTGCTTTGGATTATAGAGATTCAATTCTCTATTGAGGTAGGGGTGGTAGTATATTTATACTTCAAATATTTTAAATCCTTTGGGGTTTAATATATCTTGTGTACATGCTTTTAATATGATAGTCTTGTATATTATAGGAAACCCTCACTTTTGACTTAGGATTTATTAATTTAAGCATGTATAATATGTATATACCTTGTGTAGAAGGATTATATGATTTAGTAGTATGCTAAATTCTAGTATTTCACATGTGGCAGTGATATAGAACTCTTGTAGAATTATTAATATTTTATACAATTCCTATTGACTTGAATTGCTATATTTATGGTAGTGATAATTCTATATTCTTGTTGAGGACTAATTGTGATTATTTTAGAAGCTTATTGCTAAATTGTTAAGGATTAGTATATAAAGCTTATTGTTGAGGCATGATTTAAATTGATAAGTTGGTGATATTGTTTTGTACATTGTATCATAATGAGAACTTGTCATTCATTATGCCATTCTAGACTTGGAACCCTAAGACATGGTTGTATGGTATCAAAATACTTGTGCATGGAAGGTGGTATATATGCTTTTATATTTGTGCATAAGTTTTGAACTTGATATATTTTGGATTCTCTTGGGACATTGTTACAAGTGACGTGGCTAGAGTTTGGCTCTAGTGCGGAAGGTATGAGTTTTCCCCGTTCCTAGTGCCCACTAGGGTGGTATTCTGTAATACCCCTAATTTTAAAAGGATAGTCTCGGTATTTATTTATTTGTTTTAATTGTATTTTTTATTATTTAATTGATTATTTAACTAATTGCTTATGTGTTTAATTGAATTAAGTGTTACTTGATTACTATGATTATGTGTCTATGTGTTATTTGTATTTGTTTATATGTTAATTGTTTAATTAGATTATGTGCTTAAATAATGTTTTGATTAATTGTAAATTAAATATTTTATTTTATTTTATAATATAATGTTTTATTTTCTTTTATGGTTATGGTTAGTAGTAATGGGCCAACCAATTGGGTCCTATAGACTACTTGGATATAAGGTTGGATGGGTATGGATTATTACCCATGGATAATGGTGTATGTATATATATAGATATATTATATACATATATAAAAGGGAAAGTAATTTATAAATTACTTTTATGGTAACTTCGGTATTAATATTTAATCTGATGTATATTTTTATATATTTATATAATAAGGATATACATAGATTTTATACGTATCATGCTTTAAGTTACTTTATTATATTATGTTAACTTACATATTATTAGATAATCTGTTAATAAATAATGGAATGTATATAATTTATTTATTTAATAAGGATACATAAATTATATACGTAACATATTTTACGTTATCTTTTTAATAATTTTATATTTTAATTTTAATTTTCTTTATTAAGTGGACTTGGAATGGAATTAGGATTAGGGTTAATTTTCTTTAGCCTATATATATATATATAAGTTTGTAGGAGGCTTCAAGAAAATATAGTACATGATTTTATTCTAGAGAGAGATAGTTAGAGAGAGAAAGATGAAGAAGAAGGAAGAAGGAGAAAATTCTTTAGAGAGAAGATCAAGGAATAAGAGGTTTAACTTTCGATCCGAAAGTTTAAGGCAAGTTCTTCTTCTATCTCTTTCCCTTTGATTCGTATTTCTATATATGCCTAGGAAATTTCAGGATACTTAAACATTAAAACTAAATAGTTATGCATGTTTAATTGGATTAGAATATAGGTTTTATGAATTTGTTCCTTAATTATTCTTGTTGCATAAATGGATAAATTCATAGATTTGATGTAGTTCGTTATGAATTTTTATATGTTTAAATGATGTTTTTCCTATCTGAGGATTGATAGAATGTAGAAACATGCCTAGGATTCCTTAAACATTAAAAATTGAATTCACAATAGGGTTTCTAGGTTGAATCGCATAACAGTACTCAATACATCGTCACGGTACTCGAGCATTGGAAGCAAAGCTCGAGCTATAGGAGAAAAGCTCGAGCTATTGATGTAAAGCTTGAGCCATGGATCGAAAGCTCGAGCCAATAGCTCGAAAGCTCGAGCTATGGTCAGGAAGCTCGAGCTTTGAAAGGAAAGCTCGAACCATAGGTGAAAAGCTCGAGCCTGGGATGCAAAGCTCGAGCAACGAACAGGAAGCTCGAGCCTTAGACATGGTGCTCGAGCATTTAGGACAAAAGCTCAAGCATTACCTAGAGAAGTTTCATAAACAACGTAGTGTTACTTTTTTTTTATTTTGAAGGGTCTTGAACATCAAATAGGGACTTAGGTTTGGGTTTAAATAAATTTAAATAGATTTGATTATAATGATGTTTGTTATTTGAATGTTTTAAACAAACGAATTGATTTAATCTTTTAAATTGTTCTAGCAATTGAGATTAAATGTGTAGTATGAATTACATATGGAGAATGCTTATTTGACAGTATATTAAAATATCATCATGTATAAGATTCGGTTTGTATAGGATATATGATATAGGAAGCTTAAATAAATAATAAGTCATTCCTATTTTGTGATAACTTGATATCATATTATCATGGTTATTTCTGGATTGTTTGATGTATTTCCGTAATTGTTACATCAATTGTCGGATTATGTGGTTTAATGCACCGGTATGGGACGGTGGCATTTTAAGAACGTATTAACCAAAGAAGTTAAGTCCTACCTATTTTTGTATAAGGGAATGGATTAACTAAAATGTTAAGTCCTACTTATATTCAAGTCAGGTCAGCTGAATAAGTTGAATGGCTTATAGAGGATTATTTGTAGAGGATTAAGTATACTGTATTATATATTTATATAATTATGGTACCATGATATGAGCTTGAGTCTCAGGATCAGTGGTTAGGGTGCGTATATCGCCAGGGATGTGTAACTGGATATATAGTGTAGTTGTGTGCCCTGGTAGGTCTAGGTATTCATACCCACTATATGTGTGTTTTACATATTGTCTACTATTTAGGTTGAGACAACCCTATAGTCTAGTAAGGTTCTTTTAGTATGTGTGTGTGTGTGTATATATATATATATATATATACAGACTACTAGTTATTGTTGGATTGACTAGGATGTATACGTATATCGAATCTCTGCTTGGACTGTATTAGCGTATAACTTGTTTGTGCGCCTGACCCACCATTATTTTTCAGGTGTTCGTCAGGAGTAAAGGTTGTTCATGTTGAGCAGGGATCAGTCTACTTCACTCTTTCGGATTTTTCTATGTAGGAGTTTCTTTTACGTTTCAGTTTTCTGATGTAGACAGTTATTGCTGTCATTTGTTCTATTTTGGATTTTTCTAGGGGTCCACACAGTATGGATTCCCGAGTTGTATTAGTGGAGATTAATTGTATCAGAATGAGTTTATTATTAATGAAAATTTATTAAGAGGTTTTTATCAGATTATTCTTTTAGTTTTCTTTCAGCATTTTTATTGATTCTTATTTATCCTCTTGTATTCTGTGTTCGATTATTGCCGATGTGTTTTGATATCCTCGGGTATTCAGGTGTAGGCCTGGCCAACCCGTATTCGGAAATCTGGGGGTATCACATATTCCCAGCGGATTAATGCCCGGAATAACCGTTTAGGTCTTGGTTTTATCCGAGATTTAATGTCCAAGTATTCCACTATTTGATTTCGCATTCATTTCCAAGTTGATAACTAATGTTTAATTGTGACTTGTAATTTTGGTTATTGGCGATTTGATGTTGTTAAGTACATTGATATTATTATTGTGTTATGATAGAATCATTACATTAGCTTAAGATGATCCCTTAGAACACCTTGAACATAGACGTTAAGTGGAATGCTCCCTTGTATTCGTCTATATTAATCTTACAATGATATTGAAACTTTAGGGTATACGCATATGCTTCTTCCTACGAGTAACTTAATTACTCACCCTAGTTGTGTGGGTTATTTTACAAGTAAGGAGACAATGTTCTTGGATGCTCATCATCCTTAAGGGTTCATGAGCAATTTAAGGCATTTTTGTATATGGACAAGCACTTGTTTAGCATGCGATACTTTTGGATGTTACACTTTTGAATACCATGGATGTATGGTATTTTAGAAGCTAAGATGGCTTCCTTCATATAATGTGTATTTAAGTACACTTTTTTATGCTCTTTTTGTATGTATAACATGAGGCCAAGGGCCATTAAACTTCAAGTTAATATGTATGCTTTTAAAACTCAAGTTTTGCCTTAATAGCCTATTTTATGAAAATGGAGGTTTGGAAGGTCAAATTTTGTAAATGGATTGAAATGAGGCTGTAGGCCATTGTAGCGCGTCTAAAATATCATTTTACGTTTGCGGGCATACTCACATTTCATAAAACTTTTAAGTTGCAACTTTTGAACAATTTTTGGAATGAATTATGAATTTTTATGCAAAATTCATGCACAGGAGTCAGTTTCAAGTTTCTCTTTTGTTTAGCATGTTATTTATGCTTGAATGAGGCTAGGAAACATGTTTAAACTTGTTTCGGATTAATTGAAATACATGCATTGCATCAAGGTTGGACAGGGTAAGTTTTTCAAACATTGCACCAGCAGCAGCTTTTGCTGTTGTCTGCTTCGTTAGTCGGCTGATGAGGGCCATCAGCCGGCTGATACATGCTCGAAGAGTCATTCCAGTAGCCTTTTAAGGAATTTCATCATTTTGGCCAGCTGATGATTAGGGTTCGGTTGACCGAAGGTTGAGGTTCAACTGGTTGATGGTTGCATTTTGGTCGACCGATCCTCCCTGGAGCCATTTTCACATCATTCCTTGGACAGCTTCCTTGCATCGACTTCAGAGGGTCATAACTCTTTCATTCCTAATCCAAATTGATTCATTCTTGAGTCTAAGTTCAAGAGTTTGAAGTTATCTTTCCAATGGTATCAACCACACATTAAAACTCCAATCGTAGTGAGAATTGTTCTAGTTTTAGTGAGATAGGTTCGTGGCATCTCTTAAACGGAGGATGTCACTTTGTCCCTTTTCATATCTTTTCCATTCGGACTTTGAATCAGGCGATTCTTGAGTCCAACTTCATTAATTTTTTATTGTCTCTTCAATGGTGTGCACGGTGGCACTCATTTCAATTTGAAATGACCATTTTACCCTTGATTTATTTCTTTTTGGGTTAACATTCTTGTTCCATTGCTTGGCTTATTAGAGTTCCATGGCTTCATAAGGAGTCATTTTGGTGCCTTAGGGATGACATACGTCTCTAGAGGTCATTTTACACATTTCGCTTCCGCATTTTGGATCCGTTATCGGGTCATCTTTTGGTCATCACTGACGCACCGGGTTTACAAAAGTTTGGGCCGTCACAAATTTCATGAAATTTCGGGTTTGATGTATATTGGACTTTAGGGCCATTAACTCCACAAAACTTCGGATTCGTGAAAAATACTGACTCTTTACAAAACTCCAAGCTTGCAAAGGACATCGAGTATATGCAAAACTTCAAGTTTGCAACAAATATATAATATAAAAGAACTCATACTATAAGAACAACAATTTATTTTTTCATAAAATATATATTAAAATAGCATACTAACATTATGATAAATTAATTTTCCAACCATTTGATACGAGAAAGAAAAATAGAGTTTTCTTCTCAATTAGCAAGAACCTTCTTCCCAGTTGGATAGAGACTCGTGCTAATAACTTGTAATATGATTGAAAAATATAAAATAAGGAAGTTAAGAAAGAGAGAGCAAACAAAAGAAACTAAAGACTTTGAGGGAGAGAGAATAAACTGTTATTCATTTTCTGTAAGCAGGATACACTGATGCACACAAAACATCATGTATATATACATCTCATTCACTGCCTTAGTCACCAATTCAAGGATGCATGCTTAACACTTTTATTGTCATATGTTTGACATATTCTCATTTACAATTACAACACATCAAAAGCTTAAAATAAGATAACTATTATATGAACCCCACACCTATATATATATATATATAACAATTTCTTTAAACATTATCTAAAAGAGGCAACCCCTAGTCACTAGGAAGGCTCCCTGGTGTGTGTCAAGCACCGAAGCCTAAAAATGGGCACTAAGAGTGTGAGTGTGCAATGTGGCCAAGTTTTAAATTTATAAAAGCCACTACTACCTCTACCTAAAAATATAGCTAGGGTGATTAGGGATCATCCCAAGGGATTATAGGCGTGCTTGCAATGGAAATAATGTATAGGGTTAGTAGGTCGAGTGATCAAAAGGTGGTGGCTGTGGTTGATTAGACTACAAATTAAACTAAACAAGTTTAATGTAAGATAAGCAATTTAAATGAAATTTAGAGAAAACAAGAGAGTGAGGTCTTGGGGTCTAGAGGTCACCACTAAACATCACCATTCTAGACATTCAATGTATAATTAATGAGGGGAAACATGTGTTGCAATTTGAGAGTGTGTGATTGATTGTTTCAACAAGCATGGATGACCAATTAAGCATATATTGTCTAAGCAACCTAGTGAATAGCACAATACATCAAACTAAGCCATTAATCATTCATTGAAACTCACAATCCAAACACATCACATGGTTAGAGAATAATACTACTTACATTCATAAACATGAAACATCAAACAATAAACATGGATTGTCCTCCCATCTAACAACTAAGGCAACTACACTACAACTAAGCTAAGGGCATGAAAATTAAACAAAATAAACTAAGGGAGAGGCACAATCCATCAAGACATGAGTATGAACCATTAAATAAACCACAATAGTATTCTATTAAGCACTATGTCTTGACAATCTCTAGATCCATAGCATCAACACACATAGACATGCATCAATAACACAAAAACTAGAGATAAACACATGAACATCTATTCTAGCATACATAGACATATGGATAGAATGAAATGATCAATTGGAAGTATTAAACCACATAAATCATTGAATAAACAAGATTCATATATAAAATAAGTGTCAAGACAAGATTACAACACAAATCTCCTCAAAATACAAAGAATTAGAGTCTAGAAAGCATGTTTAGGGCTCACTCTAGCCCCAAGAAAATGTTTAGCCACTCATTGAAGTAGTCATCCAACCCTCAAGGGCTATCTCCATGGTAGGAATGACCTCCTTCTTGATGGAACCCTAGAAGAATGAAAGAACTCCCAAGAATGTGTCTCTAGCCTCTCCTCCTCTCCTTTTTTTCTCTCTAAAAATGTTTCTAAGTATATGTGTATTGAAGATCTTCCAAGCTATGTGTAAAAATGGCTCAAATCTTTATATAGGTAGCTCAAGTGTCACACCCAATGGTCTGGACTCGTGCACAAGTGCTATTCTAATGACTGCACCATGAGACAACTTTTAATGAGCTGGAATTTGATTTAATTCTCACTTGAGAGGGTTCAATCGATCAAACAATGTTGAGATCGATCGAACATTGGTGAGATCCATCGAATGCTGCAGAAATCGATCATCCTTGGCGGCGCCTTTTTGAATAAAGACAAATCTCTGAGATATTTTGGGAAAGAGACAAGAGCGGTAGGTGGGGTGGTAGGTGTGGATAAGATCGAATATTTTCGATCGATCAAAGATAAGTTGGATCGATCGAACATGGTGGAATCTTTTAGATAAGGACAAAGGCTTGGATCCATCTTAAAGTGCCCAGCTTGATGTTGCTCTAATCGATCGAAGGAATGTTAAGATCAATCGAACTTACTGATTTCCACACTTTACTTCATTTTGCTTCCACTTTGCTCCTTTCTTCCATTCAGCTTGGGATTGCTTCTTTTAAGCTCTTATTTGGCTGAATTAATTTATTTTTGGGATAAGTACCTAAAAAGGGCAATAACATGAAATTAGTCTAAAACGGGAAAGTAAGATAAATAAAGGTCCTAAAATACCTAAGCTTAAGGGGTTTAATTGCACACTTTTCAGCGCTCATCACTCCCCTTCTGAATTACAAATAATTCTCCACAAAATCTTTTTTTTATCTAAAAGCTTTTGAACAAATGATGGCGTTCTCTTCTTTATTCACCACAAGTCTAGTGTTTAAAGAAAATTGCTCAAAAACAACTTCAAGACCTTTTATAGTATGCACATCAGTTTGAGTTAAGAGAAAGAAATCATCAACATAAAAAATATATGATAAATTTATACCTTCCTTGATGTTGTTCTAGAGAGAGTTACAAAACGATTTTGCACAGCTTTACTCAATAAAGAAGTGAAATGCTTAATGACTAGTGTAAAAAGCAAAGGAGATATAGGGTAGCCTTGCCGAATTCCTATTTTTGCAGAGAAGAAACTACATACGTGTTGTGATGGACCCAAGAATTTTTTTTAGGATGAGGGTGCACCGTTGAATAAAAAACATTTAGAATTTTTTTAAAAAATAAAATAAAATAATATAAGAACTTAATTTTTTTTGGCTTGTCCAACATGTGCCGAGCCATGTTTAACATATGTCAATGTGAAACCCAGATTTTATGACCTTGTTGATACCCTTTTTGGTAAATTTTGTATTAATGACATGGCAACCAATTTGGGTATAAATTGACACATGAAAAAAGTTACAGAACTACATTCAGAGGCAAAGGAGATTGAAACATTTGAATTATTTAATGGATAGGGATTATAATATTAGTATTTATCTTTTAGTTGATGTAAGTTAAATATTTATGTTTATCTTTAGGATTAGTTTATTTTAAACTTATAGTTAGTCGGGTTATCGATAGGATTAGATTTTATTTAAAATTAGTAATTAGTTATTAGATAGAATTTAATGTATTTAGAATGCTTATACATAGGAGTTTGTTAACATTTTATTCTATAAATAATTAAGGAGGCATGCTGAGATAGTGGTCCAGCACCTTCAGAATCATTTCAACATTATTATTGCTTTCTCAAGCCTTTCCCAAAATAGCATCCTTGCATTTTTTTTTTCTCTATCTCTCTCAATATCTCGTTCTATCTCTCTCTCTCAATCTTTCTCTCTATATTTCTTTCTATATCTATTTCTCTCCCCTTTCTATTCTTAAAACGTTACTATAAATTATTCATTATAAAAGTCCATTTAATTAATTCAATTCTTGAAATCAAAGAGTAGTTTTATTGTTCTTTTTATCCTCGCATCGTCTGAAAGTCAACCTTCCCAAAGTGACTACAATTGACTATTTAATCTCGAACCATATAATTGGTTCTGGCACGCCCGTATCACATTAATTCTGAATCCAATTTAGCCAGCCAATTTTAGCGTCAACATTCTTGGCATGCCCGATGGGACCCCATTAGGTGAGTAAATTAATAGTAAAAATATGCAGTCGGCTTCTCAACTGACTTATGAATATTCTAATCAATCATATCAGCCGATGTACCAGTATTCTAATCTGCCATATGGTTGGCCAAATGATTATTGGCATGTAACAGCCACTGATTATCAGCATGTTTCAGCAACTGATTATCAACATGTTCCAGCAGTCGATTATCAGCAGACGCCAATAGCCGATTATCGGCAAGTGATAAATCAGCATGTCACCCCTGTATCACAATCTTCGATTCTCAGGTGGCAGCCGATAGCCAATCAGTTGTATGGTTGGATTGAAAGTTATCAGTGACCAGCAGCCGATTATCGGCAACTTATAGCCGATTGGCAGGAGATTATTCAGGATTTGAAAGCAATAAAGGCTCAGATATCGGCTATCCAAAGTCGTTATCAAGTTGAAAACTTGGCATCTCTTGAATCAATTTTTCAACGTCTTTCTTTTGCCGTTGACAAACATTTCTTATGGACCATAAACAACTATGGTAGGAATTATCCAGCCGAACATAACTCTTGGTATGCCCATCTGTAATTCGCCGATAATAACAGAAATACCATCAATGCCGATTGAACCGAATGTAAAATCGGCAAGGGTTATTCTACAACGCCCATCAGTTATGTCGATTCCCCCTCAAAAGAACAACAAGAAATGGGGGAGATTGATTAGGAGATTAAAGAATTGATGGCTCAGCTTATCCAGGTTGAGGTAACTTAAGGGCGTAGATGTTCTTGGCCCGTATACAGGAAACCTTATCCTGACCAGGTGGTAAATCAGCATGTTACCCCTGTATCACAACCTTAGTTACATGAGAGGTTGCCGATAACCAGTACAGAAATTGGCTAGTCTTGCTGATCTTGGCAAGAAATTTTACCAGAAAATCGGCAGCAAAGTTTGCCAGAATATTATCAGTCACCGACTGCTGATTATCGGCAAGTTCCAACAATCGAGTATCAACAAGTGGTAAATCAGCAGGTTACTCCTGTAAATCAAGACAAAAAGATAAATCAAACCCAACTTGCTCCCATTTAACATGGTTGTCATGAATGGAAGGGTACAAATCGGCTGAAAGCAAACCGGCCGATGTACCAGAATTCTTCGCCGATTGTGACATCTAATAATCGACAAAAACAATCATTAGCTAAAAGAATTATTTTAGCTTGTTGTCCTCAGCCCAATTTCAAGAAAAGAAAAAAAAAGAATAGATGATGTTAATTTCAAAAGGTTACTTAGAGCTCAGTTGAGAAAATCAGCTAAGACAAAATAGGCTAAAAGAAAATCTGCAAAGGCAAAATCGGCAAAGATAAAATTACCTGAAAGACCAGCGGCTACCAGGGGGCATGTGATTGTTAACCCCCAACAAAAGTTAGTTAATCTATACGCTTTACTTCAGCCTGCCGATTATAGTAAGGTTATGCTTACCGATCAATGGACTTTTAGGTACGATGCAGTCCTATCTATGGAACTGAATGCAAAATCGGCTGCAATGAAATCGGCTGAAAGGAAATCAGCTAAGAAAACTCCTTCTTGGCACAATGTCATAGAGATAATAGGCAGATCGGCAGGAATGACACTTTATAATAATTTAATTCCTACCGATCATGATCATGATTTGCTAATGGAGTTAGAAAATGCACCGGGGGCAAGTCCTTCCTGGGTTTATGGGCAGGCAATATCAGCAAACTTTACGAGAATCTAAGAAGAAGCATAAATCGGCAGATTTAGCTAATATGAAATAAAGATCATCTTAGGGGTGATTCAGAAGAAATAAAGCTTTAGAATTCGTTGATTTGCAATCTTATTCCAAGTGACTAGCGAAGCCCTTATTCAAAATTTTCTTCCAATGTACTTTAAATTTCAAATATTTTATCGGTTTGGGCGGCTGACAGCCGATAAGACATTTAAAATTGGGGGGCATTGTTGACACCCTTTTTGGTAAATTTTGTATTAATGACATGGCAACCAATTTGGGTATAAATTGACACGTGGAAAAGATTACAGAACTACCTTCAGAGGCAAAGGAGATTGAAGCATTTGAATTATTTAATGGATAGGGATTATTATTTTAGTATTTTTCTTTTAGTTGATGTAAGTTAAATATTTATGATTATCTTTAGAATTAGTTTATTTTAAACTTATAGTTAGTTGGGTTATCGATAGGATTAGATTTTATTTGAAATTAGTAATTAGTTATTTAATAGAGTTTGATGTATTTAGAATGCTTATGCATAATAGTTTGTTAACATTTTATTCTATAAATAATCAAGGAGGCATGCTGAGATAGTGGTCCAGCACCCTCAGAATCATTTCAATATTGTTATTGAGCCTTTCCCAAAATAGCATCATTGCTATTTTTTTTCTCTATCTCTATCTATCTCTCTTAATATTTTGTTCTATCTTTCTTTCTGTCTCGATCTTTCTCTCTATATTTCTTTCATATCTATTTCTCTCTCATTTCTATTCTCAAAACGTTACTATAAATTATTTATAATAAAAGTCCTTTTAATTAAGGCAATTCTTGAACTCAAAGAGGAGTTTTACTGTTCTCTTTATCTTCGCATCGTCTGAAAGTCAACCTTCACAAAGAGACTATAGTTGACTATTTAACCTTGAACCATATAATTGGTTCTGGCACGCCCGTATCACATCAATTCCAAATTGGATCTAATCAGCCGATTTTAGCATCAACACTTTTAGTTGTGTCTTCACTTCCTAGATTACCATGGACGTGGTGGATGTGGGGTAGTAGAGAGAAGAAACAAGAGAGCCAATTTCGGACTAAAAAAACAGAATATATAGTGGGTATTTAAAAAAATTAGGTGGGAATATGAGAGTGTGTGAGAGAGAGTTGATTACCATTAATGTGGGAGCGGTAGAGATTGAAAAAGAGAGACAATAATCTTTTGGATTCAAAAAAGGTCAGTGAGGGCAAGAATGTAAAGTGGGGTATTTTTATAAATTGAGTTGGGTATTTTTAAAATTTTAACAAAAAATATAGATAAAAGTGTAAATAGAAAATTTTCAGTGGACTTTAATTAACTTTAATTAACGGAGAAAACATTACAGATTATACAATACGGGGTCCACCACCCATCACGTTAAAATATGTATATTGATGTAATTGGTATACTAATTTTCACTTTTGCAATTGGTATGATGATGCATATAAAAACATTTGATTGGTGGAGTGATGTACAATCACCTGATTGGTTATAGGCATTGAAATCAAAAGCAAAGACTGAAGGCTGCAATCTATTCTATATATACATATGAATTTAATGGACATTAAAGTACTATGAATAAAAGCAATTAACTATCAACTATTCATTATTCCACTCTCTCATTGTTCTCTCAACTTTTGATTTCTATACTTTGATATTATATTTCTATTACAATAAGTTATTAGCATGAGCTCTAACCATCTGAGACTTGAAAAAGAAGCTCTCTTTCCCTTTTTCAATCTCAACTCTATATATCTATCTTATGATATTGGTTTTGATAGGTTGTTGGGTTTGCTTGTTTTACTGAAGAAATTTGTATTTCTCACTCCAAAGAGTAAGAAAATTTTATTATTGTTCATTAATCAATTTGTCCACTTAAGTGATATATGTGCTCATAATATGGTCAGTTTTACTGCATTTATTATTTAATGATTGGTTTTACCGCTTTTATTATTTAATGGTCGGTTTTACCGCTTTTATTATTTATTGATTTATGGTCGGTTTTACTGCATTTATTTTTTAATGGTTGGTTTTACCGTCTTTATTATTTAATGATTTAATGGTCGGTTTTACAGTCTTTATTGCTTAAATTATAATAGTTCATATTATCTTGTTGTTTCACTTAATGCCATTTTATTATTAAGGTATACGCTTATTTTTATATTGTTATATTATTATTCCATCTAGTTGTTCTGAAAATGTTAAACTTGACAAAGCTGGATTTCGTGCCCTGGACATTTCCGGCAAAACTTATTTATCTTGGATTCTGGATGTTCAGACCCATTTAGATGTCATGAGTCTTGGAATCACAATTCAAGAAGAAAATGATACATCGTCACAAGATAAAGCAAAGGCCATAACTTTTCTTCATCACCATATTAGTGAAGAGCTAAAAACTGAATACCTAACTGAAATAGATCCACTAAATTTGCAGAAAATTTTGAAAGAAAGATCTGATCATCATAAAACAGTTATCCTCCCAAAAGCTCGAGCTAATTGGCAGCAACTGCGGTTGCAAGATTTCAAAATTATGACTGAATACAACTCTATTCTATTTAAAATCAGTTCTACATTGAAATTATGTGCTGATACTATTACTGATGAGCTCTTGTTGGAAAAAATATACACCACATTTCAAGCATCGAATGTGTTTTTACAACAATAATATCGAGAGCATTGATTTGAAAAATATTCAGAGCTAATATCATGTTTACTTGTGGCTGAGCAAAATAACGAGCTTTTGTTAAGAAACCACCAGTCCCATTTAACTAGATCGATGCCGATCCCTGAAACATATGTTACCTCATTTCATGGACGTGGACGTGGACGTAAACATTGGCATGGGCGTAGGCGCAGTAGTGAATATGGTCGTAATGGTTGAAATAATAATGAATATGGTCGTGGTAATCGAAATGGTCATAATGATGAATACGGTCGTGGAAGAAATCATTCTATTACCGTGAAGTTTATTAATCCTCAAATTCTAACAATCAGAGATTCATACCATATCCCCATCAAAAGGATTATAATGAAAAGGGGAAAGGTATGGCCCAAACTTTAAAGACAGATGCAAATATTTGTTATCGGTGTGGAATGACAAGGCACAGATAAAGTATATGTCGTATGCCTAAACACTTGGCTGATCTCTACCAAGCCTCACTATAGGAAAAAAGGAAAAAGATAGAAATGAATTTCACTGATTTCAATGAACCAGTGGATATCACAAATCTGGATGTGTCTTATTTCTTTGAGGATTGTGATGGAAAAATTAACCACTTGATTGGTGATGAAAATGTCCACACCAATTAAACTCTACTTTCTTTTAAGTCATCATTAGTCTGTGTTTTTTTGTTATTATTGTGCTTGTACTAAAGTTTCTTCAGTTACATTTGAATTAAAAGTTTCTTTTGTTATCCTTATATTAAAGTTTCTGTTGTCATAATAAAGCCTAAAAATGAACTTGGCATGATATACATAGGCATGGATCTATCGAATGCATTGGTTAATGGCGATGATATATGCCTTGTAGATAATGGAACGACACACACAATTCTTCGAGACAAAAAATATTTTTTCCACTTAGCATTAACTGAAGCTAGTGTTAGTACAATTTCAAGTCCCACAAATTTGATTAAAGACTCTGGAATAGCTGATATTGTTTTACTATGTGGGCAATAATACACATTAATAATGCCTTATATTCTACTAGATCTCAAAGAAATTTGTTGAGTTTTAAAGACTTATGTCAAAATGGGTATCATATTGAGACCACGAATGAAGGAAATGTGGAATATCTACTTTTAAAAAGTATGTACTTGAAAAGCTTCCTATTTTCTCTTCTGGGTTATACTATACAACCATCAGAATAGTTGAGTCAAATGTTGTAATACACCAAAAATCTTGTGACCCAAAGCTTTTTATGCTTTGGCACGATCGACTTGGTCACCCAGGGACTACAATGATGCGTCGAATTATTAAAAATTCACATGGGCACCCACTAAAGGAGCAAAAAATCATTTTACCAAATAATCATCTACGTATCACCTGCTCGCAAAGCAAGTTGATTATTAAACCATTCATTTCAAAAGTCATTGTTGAATCCCTCACCTTTTTACAACCAATTCACGGGAATATATGTGGGCCAATTCATCCACCATGCAGACCATTTCGTTATTTTGTGATCTTAATTGATGCCTCAACATGGTAGTCACATGTTTGTTTGCTTTCTACTCGTAATGTTGCATTTGCTAGGCTCTTTACACAAATTATCAAATTGTGGGCACACTTTCCCGATTATCTAATTAAGACAATCCATCTTAATAATGCCGCTGAATTTCTTATCAAGCTTTTGATGACTATTGCATGTCAGTTGGAATTAATATTGAACATCTTGTTGCATACATTCATACTCAATATGGTTTGGCAGAATCTTTTATTAAAAGACTTCAGTTAATTGGTCGACCTTTACTTATGCAAACAATATCACCTGTTTCTACTTGGTGACATGCCATATTACATGCTACATCATTAGTTCACATACGACCAACTATTTACCATAAATTTTTAGCATTACAACTTGTGTTTGAACAACAACAAAATATCTCTCATATACGAGTTTTTGGTTGTGTCATATATGTTCCTTTTGCACCACCACAACGCACTAAAATGGGTCCTCAATGTAAACTTGAAATATATATTGGTTTTGATTTTCCTTCTATCATTAGATATCTTGAACCCCTGACAGGTGATGTATTTAAAGCACAATTTGCCGACTGTCATTTTGATAAGGCAGTATTTCCACCATTAGGGGGAGAAAAGAAATTTTCTGAAAGGCATAATGAGATATTTTGGAATGCCTCAACATTATCTCATTTTGATCCTTGCACAAATCAATGTGAAAAAGAAATTTAGAGGATTATTTATTTGTAAAATGTTGCTAATCAATTACTTGATGCATTTACTGATACAAAGAAAGTAATAAAATCACATATACCAGCTGCAAATGTTCCAGCAAAAATTAATGTCCCTGTGGGACAATTTGTCAATGTTGCATCAAATGCATCTAGAATATACCTAAAGCATGGAAGACTAGTTAGTGCAAAAGATTTTGTTCCTCGCAAAAGGAAAACACAAAAAAAAGTTGGTGTTCCTGAAGAGGTCACAAAAAGAGCAATAGGAATTATTGATAAATTTGGAATTATAGCCCTTGATGAGGCCCAGGTACCTAAAACTGATGAAATGATAAGCCTTAACGAGGCAAAGACAGTAAATGATAATAATGGGACCCTTGATGAGGCAATGGTATCTGAAAATGATGAGATCTCACTAAATTATGAAATAAAATGGAATATAAATTAAATTGTTGTCGACAATATATTCTCATATTTCGTTACTCTTGATATTGAAAATGAGGATCATGAATCTCAAAACGTCGAAGAATGTCGCCGAAGAAATGATTGGCCCAAATGGAAAGAAGTAATACAGGCAGAGCTAAGTTCATTAGCTAAACGAGAAGTATTTGGACCAGTCGTCCAAAAACCTGAGGGTGTTGAGCCTGTTGGATACAAATGGGTATTTGTATGTAAACATAATGAGAAAAATAAAATTGTAAGATACAAAGCTTGACTGGTAGCTCAAAGTTTCTCACAGAGACCTGGTATTGATTATGATGAAACATACTCTCCGGTAATATATGCAAACACTTTTAGATTCATAATACATGTAACAATCACAGAAAGATTGCATATGCATCTAATGGACGTGGTAACAACATACTTATATGGATCACTAGATAATGATATTTATATGAATATTCTTGACGGTTTCAAAATGCCAGAAACAAAACCATGTATTATGTACTCAATAAAATTACAACAATCCTTGTATGGATTGAAGCAATCTGGGCGCATGTGGTATAATCGCCTGAACGAGTACTTAATAAAAGAAATGTATGTGAGTAGTCATATTTGTCCATGCATTTTCATTAACAAAACTGAATCTAGTTTTGCCATTGTTGTTGTATGTGTTGATGATTTGAATATGGTGGGAACTTTTAAAGAGCTCCTAAAGACTGCCACTTATTTAAAGAAAGAATTTGAGATGAAAGATCTTGGAAAGACAACTTTTTATCTTGGACTGCAAATTGAACATTTATCAAGAGGAATCCACATCCACTAGTCAACATATACAGAGAAGGTTCTGAAGCGTTTTTATATGGATAAAACCCATCCCTTAAGCTCACTAATGATTGTCCGATCACTTGATGTTAAGAAAGACCATTTTCGGCAGCCAGAAGATGATGAAGAACTCCTTGGTCCTGAAGTACCATATCTTAGTCCAATTGGTGCCCTTATGTATCTTACAAATTGCACACGACCTGACATTGCTTTTTCAGTTAACTTATTAGCAAGATACAGTTCTACACCAACCCGTAAACATTGGAATGGAGTTAAACACATATTGCGATATCTTCGTAGAACAATTGATATTAGATTTTTTTTTATTCAAAAGAATCAAAATCCCAGTTAATTGGATATGTAGATGCTGATTATCTCTTTGACCCATATTAAGCTCAATCACAAATAGGGTATGTGCTTACTTATGGTGGCACTGCTATCTCATGGCACTCTATGAAGCAGACAATGATTGCCACTTCTTCAAATCATTCTGAAATACTCATAATTCATGAGGCCAGCAGGGAATGCATTTGGTTGCGATCCATAATCCAACACATTAGAACAACATGTGACTTCTCATCAATAACAGATAGCACCAAAATATTATATGAAGATAATGTTGCATGCATTGCACAAATGAAAGAGGGTTATATTAAAAGTGACAGGACCAAACACATCTCACCAAAATTCTTTTACGCACATGGACACCAAAAGAATGGTGAAATTAATATTCAGCAAATACGTTCATGTGAAAATTTAACAAACCTGTTCACTAAGGCACTGCCAACCATAACATTCAATAAATTGGTACACAACATTGGAATGCGACAACTTAAAGATCTTTGGCACTAATAAGGGGAAATATTTAATTAAAAGGGTATTAACGTACTGTGCTCTTTTTCCTTTGTTCAGGTTTTGTCCCATTGGGTTTTCCTAGTAAGGTTTTAATGAGTCAGTTCTAACCAATTCAATACTCTTTTATGACAAACAAGAATACCGTAGTTTTTTTTTTCCCTCGTTATTTTTTATTATTATTTTTTTTATTTTTTTTTTTTCACTGAATTTTTTTCTAATAAGGTTTTAACGAGACATATTCTTATTATAGTATTGTAAATTCCAACGGAGAGTGTTATATAATATAGAGCCCACCACCCATCACTTTAAAATATGTGAATTGGTGTAATTGGTATATTGATGTGCACTTTTGCAATTGGTACGATGATACATATAAAAGCATTTGATTGGTGGAGTGATGTACATGAACCACCTGATTGGAGCAAGTTGTAGGCGCCAAAATCAAAAGCAAAGACTGCAATCTATTCTATATATACATATGAATGTAATGGACATTAAAGTACCATGAATAAGAGCAACTATCAACTATTCATTCTTCCTCTCTCTCATTATTCTCTCAACTTTTGATTTTTATACTTCGGCATTATATTTTTATTACAATATTACATAAGTAATAGAAGTTTCGACCCATCCAATCCATTTAGCCCAAAACAACAAAGATACGAAATATTAAAAAGAAATGTTCAAGATGGTAATCAATAGATATCTAATCCAAGTAGTATAACTTCGTTCAAGATAGTAATCAATAGATATCTAGTCTAAAGACTAGTATAACTTCTCTATTCGAAAAAAAAAAAAAGGGTGGGGGGAGAGATTAGTGCGTGTCCACAAAAAGTGTACATGAGTGGGTGTTACCATTTTCATAAATGCATTGATATTTTTTAACTCAATGTTAGTTTACATCTTGTATGTAACTTCCCTCGTAAAGTAATTGTAACTTCGGTTCCATTACTGTATACATGCATGGTTTTTGATAGTGGTCTCTTTTTTCATTATATAGTATATTTTTTTTATTGTCTTTGCTGAAAAAAAAAAAAAAAAAAAAAAAAAAATTTGAAACTTAAAAAAGCAGTTGTGAAATTTAAGAAGCCACAAATAGAAACTGATAATCAAAGGGTTATCTTCTTCCTCTTAATAAGCCAAATAAAATCATGATTGAAGTTGAAACATTTATAAAGATTAAGTGTAAAGTATCATAATTTTATTTTATTTTATTATAATAAGATTGTCAATATTTATATCTTTCATGTAATGTGTTTGTGAGGGCTAGGATAGTTCTTGTTATGTACTATTTTTTTTTTTTCCTTCCGTAATTGCTTTATGTGTGCAACATTACATGTTTTTACTGTGATGAGTTTAATCAATACGGAGTACAATTTGTTAAGGGGGAAAAAAAATTAAAAAAAAAAAAAGATAAAGAAAAAAAGATTATCAATATTGCACACATTGCAAACAAGTAAATAAGTAGAAATAAATAAATAATTAAATCGATCATCTATTTCTCACATAAAGCAACTTTTCACTTGAGCATTTTCACGATCTTTGATGCCCTGTGTTAGGCTTTTTGAATCTTATTTATCTTCTCATCTCTCTTCTTTGCATTTTACATCTGTAGGAGTTAAAAAGATGAAAATATCCTTGATCTCTACAATATGATTATAAAGGAAAGAATTCATCATATATTTGGCATATAGCCAACAATATGCGTTATAGCGTATGAAATATATGATGATATTTGGTGTAAAGACTCTCGTGAATGATATGGTCACAAAGAAGCTTCTTTGAAGATGTCACTATTCAGCTGACACGAAAACAAACTGATTACATGAAATAATGAAATGTGCAAAATGATGGCAAAAAAATTGATTTTTTTCCTAATAATTTGATAATGGAGAGAAAATTAACCAGGATGAAATGAGAGGAAGAACGATCTAAAGTAGAGTACAATAAACCTGCTCTAGTTCCATGTTAAAATATATACAAAATTGAAGAGAGAAATTAAAGAAGAAAAATAATACACAATAGAACGTGGTTCAACCACTAGGGTTTATATTCACAACACACAAAATCCAAATGATTATATCATTTTTATTATCTTCTTTCTTATTGTGTTTACAACGACCCACCTTTATTTATAGATGAATTGAAAAAGACTTGTAAACAAATAATATCAAAAACTTCGCAAGAATTTTTGCTCTACCAAAATATGATTATAATGGAAAGATTTCAAAGGAAGTGAAAGACAAACAATGTAATATTCAATCAGTCCAATTAAGAAAAATAATTATTGAAGTATAGTAACTTTAACATAAATCAATAGACTATCAAGAAAGATTAAAAATGCAATCCATTCCTAGTTATTTATTTTATTTTATTAAAAAAAAATCATCAATAGCTCGTCGTATTGTCTGATATGCGATGTATCAGTCGATACGTGACTCTTTTTTAAGTTTAATACGCAATCTGTATTGATCAGTTTACATTAATTTTGTATTAATCCATTACACCACGATCACGATCGCGTTCGATACAACGACCGTGACCAATGCAACAAATCGATTCAATGGTTAAACCCATGTAATATTATAACAATTAAAGAAAAGAGAAGGGAAAACTCTACAATCATATCATATCATATCATAAAATATCCTATCATACATACATATATATATATATATATATATATACATGAAATGTATGGTTTTGTAGTTTATTATATTGCTGGGGAAGTGGGTCTGAATGATGTGGAAATACTGGTATCTACTTTTTGTATAATCATTTTAAAAGTTACAAAATTAAATAAAGAGTTTATTTAGAACGTAACATATGATGACATCATGAGTTTGGAGAGGATCTCCCACTATAATAACGAATATGAAGCTTGTTGGTAGAAAGGTAATTCAATTGCAGTGCAGGAAAAGCATGGGGTGAATATATATATATATATATATATTGTTACTATATTTAGTAGTTAAGCAAACACGCACACATGTTGTCCAATGTGATTATGTGAAGATTAAGTCTCTCACATCCTCTTTACAAAGGAAAGCTTAATTTTGGAGATAGTGAAATTTTAAATTATTATTTTCTATTGTATTGATAAAAATAAAATTTTAAAATTATTTTTATTAAAAAATAAAAGAATATTTCGCAATTACTACACAAATCATTGTCAAATATAAAAATACTACATTCATTTTGGATAAAATTTTTGAAAGAAATATTTTATTATTTTTATTGTATTAATACATAATATTATTAACTGGTTAAAAATTAACACCTAAAGATAAGATCCACTAAAATAAAGTACTTTTATTTATTATAAAAAAGATTTTCACGAATACAAGAAATAGATTTATGGTGTGCCACATATACCATGTCATCCAATCGATCAACATGTACCATTCAAATTATCAAGTTTGTTAGTCCCACCTATTCATAAAAATTGCTTTCAACTAACTTAAATGATATAAACTTCACGGTACCCATTATTAACTCACTTGATTCATTACTATAATCAGCTTGATGCAGTTTGAAGCGTGAAATGAAATTATTAAATTAGATATTTTTACAGCAATAATAACATAACACTTTTCATTAAAAGAGACTTGTATTAATTAACATAAGAGCAGTTGTATTTATTTAGTAATTAATTAATTACATAAAATATAAAGTAAGTTATAAGAAATTATAAGAGAAACCACACCTCCACATGCAAAATTTTCTGTTATCATGAGTATACTACTTGTAACTTTCTATAAAAATTCTGAATTTTAATGTTTTAAGAATAATATTATTTTCTTTTATATGAGAGAAATCGAGATTGAAAGGAAATGGACTAGTGTCAAATAGATCATCACATAAAGAAATGTATAATACATACACACAGTATGTACACACACCAGATTGAAAATATTGGGGGGGACAATCTTTCTTTTCGGTTGTGAGAGAGACAGGAGAAAAGAGTTCTTTTGGGACTCCAAAGTCCAAGAGATCTAAAAATCTGCCATTGGAGAAAGAAAACAAAAAAAGAAAGAGGGGAGAACAACACACAGAAAGAGAGAGCTCCTTAGAGAGAGAAACGAGAGAGAGAGAGACTTGGAGAGAGACCCTTTAAAAAGGCTCCGTTCGGCGCCATTTAAACGCTAGTATTGTTTTATTATTGTTAACTTTCTAGAAGTATAAACCGACTACTTACCAAAACAAAGAAGAAAAATTCTCTCTACTTGCTACTACTCATCAACAATTCCACTTCATCTTCCAAGGCTTTCTCTCTCTTCTCTCTCTCTAGCCTTTCTGTTTATGGCGACGGATTCTTAATTTTGAATTCCGCCGATCACTAGCTTTTGAGACTTGGCAAAGTTAGTTAATTTTTTTCTAGGGTTTTGATTGAGGGCTGTGTTAATTCTTTTGCATCACAAATTCAATCTGCAATAGTAAATAATTATAGCTTTGATGGAAAGATTTGGGTCAGCTGTTTTACACAAGGTATTACTCCATTTTCACACACCAGATCACTTTTGTGTATTACATAGTTGCTTTGAATTTCTTCAATTCTATTTTTCCTTCTGTACAATTCATCTTCAATTTACATTTCCTTCACGCCAAACACACTTTCTCTCTCTTGGGTGTGTTTAATTTCTTCTAATGGCGACCCAGTTGGTAGTCCCTTGTGTAGGCGATTTCAATGTTTATGGGTGTGGGGAATTTTAATATTTGGTTGATTCAAATTCATCAAAACATATGGTTTTGCTTTTCTTCTACGTTTGCGTATGCAATTTGGTTTTGTCATCCTTTACTCACAATCCTAGTTGATTTAGAAGCTATATATATATATATATATTGATGTTGATAGACTTGTGCACAAAGTGCACAAGTTGTAAGCTTTTGATCTGTTGGTATTGCTTCTCTTTTTGTAACAGTCCTTTCTAGTGATTTGAATTAATTGCTTTAGAAGTTAATTTATAACGCATCAACTGTCAGCTGTCACGCCTTTCATGTGATTTTCTTGCTTTTTTTCTTTCTTTCTTTTTTTGATCTCACTTGTTTTTTATACACTTTGTGCAGAGATAGCTAGAAGTTTTGACCCATCAGCTGAAAATTTGATAAAAAATAGTACAAGGTGAGAGAAGATCTATCTTTTTTATTCATAGTAACTTCCTAAAATATAAGGCGAGTTGTCTTTTGCTGTAATGTTAAGGACAGAGTTCTGGTAACCTAGAAAAGCGGTGGGCTGCTCGTGAGTAGCCGACTGGTTTGTTGGTTGATCATTTATTAAGGTCACTTTATGACTTGTTTACTGCTAATTTTGTACTTTCCTTGTGAGCATTGTCTACATCCTTCGAACTTGAACTTCCAATTTTGGAATTCAATTTATTTCATTTCCATCTTTGTATCCTGCAATTTTTATATTTTTTTTTCTGTCAGTGGTTTTCCTTCTTTCTCTGCTTGTTTGATTCAGTGTCGCTATTTTCAAACTGTTGACTTTGTTGTAGAACTTGGGTTGGGATATACAAAATTTGGGGATATGGGATGCCTACTATCGACTCCAACTGATTCTGGTGGAAATAGAAGGCGTCCAGGAAACATTGGGGATGTTTCTGTTTTTGTTCCTGGCTTACGGATCCCTAAACCTGTAGATTTCTCTGAGTCACTCAGTGATCACTTGTCTAAAAGTTTAGTGGAACGCCTTTCTGCTCTTAGAACCCGGATAGTTGTAATGGCCGGCCAAGAAGCTCCAACGATTACAAGAACAAGACGACGAACTGCCACTCAGCATGGTTAGTCATCAACAAACTGGATGTCTTTTTTAATTGTTTGTATAACTCTTAATATTAATACTTCAGTTGTTGGCTACAGGAGGTTCGACATTGACAGATCTTCATCAGGCTCTCGAGGATTATTTGCCAGTTCTTTTGGGATTAGTTAAAGATGGTAAAGCTTGAGAAGCATCAATTCCAGAAGAATTGTTCTCTGTTTAAGATTAGAGCTGACTATTGCCCGTGTGTTTTGTGCAGGAAGCCCACTTCAACATAAGGTACAGTTTGTTTGGGTTAATCAAGAGGATGATGCAGAGGTGAGACTAAAATTTCAGTTTGACATCCTTTTGCTCCATTCAAAGGAACTCTCACCTTGATATGAATTTCTGAATTTTCAGGAGACAGCAATTTCTAATGCTTGGTATGAGGTGCTGTCAGTTTTGCACTTGATGGCAACGCTGTCCTTATCACAAGCTAACTTACTGCTTCTTCCAAGAACATCTGCTGATGGTTACCAACCAAAAGTATCAGAAGGTGGGTACTTACTGCCAATTTTTGTACTGCAGATACTAGATGGAACCAATACGAGATGATGATGATAAATAAATAAATAAATAAGATAAAATATTGTATGTAAACCTCGTATGGATGAGGCACATTTGCAACAAAGATTAGGAAAATGGTGTTTGCATGCCTTTTTGATCTGCTACAAATTTTCCCGTGTGTGTGTATGCAGTGCATTCCTGTAACAATACTATATTTGGTGTGTCAGCATTCATTGTTTTATGTCAGCATGATGTGAAATCATGGTATTCTGCATGATGTGAAATCATGGTCGCTAGCAGTCAGCCATTGATATAATTGTAGATTATTTGATTAGTATCAGACATCGGTACCAGATGATGTAAACTAAAACCATTTAGGGGTTTAAGAATTCTGCAGAATCATTGAGAAATTATAAAAAAGAAAGGAATAGAAGTATGATTTTGATTAGTTTTATTGCCTTGAAATACATTTTATAGCTCTAACACAAACCTATTGTGATAATTTTTACAATTAAATTACAAAGAAACAATCAGTTAATGGTTTTATTTTTTAAACAGTGACAATCATTAATGGAATTTTATTCAAATTACACACCAATTAGATTACATAAACACAATACAAATTACAGGCATGAATATTATGTTTTTGGTTACAAGAACATAATTTGTAGTTTTTAACCGATTTATCAAATTGAAGGGTAATGTACCACCAATATAAATTAGATTGAAGAGGTTAATGTCTTTGATCAAAATTAATGAAACAAATATAAGAGTGCAATTTATATATTATGATTTATAGATTTGATTAGAGAAATGCTTGTACTCTAAAATCTACCAAATATTTCATGAGAATAAAAAAAAAAAAAAGAAAAGAAGAGAGAGATAAACTTTATATAGGGTGAAGTAGAGAAATCTGATAATCTCCACTCAGTCATTAGGTTGCAAGCCAAGGAACTCAAAATAAGATAAACGTAGATAAAAGTGAAGGATCAATGGTTTCATTGAAGGACAGAGAGAAGAAATGGGGAGGTGAGGTAAGAAGAGGACAAAAATAGAGTGTATTTCGCCCTTTTTGTATAATTGTTGTTCCGTTATCAAATGCTAGATGCTACACTACATGCTACAGTGGTGTTGCTTATCACCAGAATGAATCAGTGAGGGAAAGTTTCTACACAGTACTACTGATCAAGATTTTGGGCATTATGTAACCATGAATCTCAATCTTGCTTGAAGCCAATTACTTTTCAGAAACTACCTTGGCTTTTAGGATTTTGTTTCACATTAGGGTCTAAGATGGGTAACTGTGAATCTTGATCTCGCTTAGAGCTAATCACCTTTCACAAATTACCTAGGCTTTTAGGAGTTTGTTTCATATTAGGGTTTTGGATGGGCATTCCTCTGTCAAACTGCAAATTTGCCTATTTATTAAATAAATAAAAATAATTTCTTTTAGAAAAATTAGTAGTTGGTCAATTTTTGGTGATTGTGGAACTATGTGTATTATGCAGTTGCATCATCATTGTTCACATGTTTCACGTGCTGTTAACTTGTAAACTAATTTGAAGCTAATAAAGAATGACAAACAGCGTGGCTTTACAAGTCTCTATATATATAATGTTAAAAGAGGGGTGCATAATTTTTCATCTTACAAAAATAAATGAAGTATAATCTAAATATGTGTTGGTCGACCTGATTATTCCTAGAATACTGCAATGAGATTAAAATCAGTTGTGATTTCTGTATTTTGTTCCTATCATTCACATTGTCCCATTGCTTCCAAACATGCTCATAGTTCCCTCAAATTCATGGAGAAAAAGTTCAGAATGGTTTTTTTTGCTCAAAGGTGGTCTTATGGTGTTTTAATTAGTTGTATTATGGTTTAAAAAGTACTTGTGCTGCTAGTTATTGTAGGTGGTAATCATCTGGTTGGAAATTCGAGAGAAGGGTAAGTCTCTAATGGGCCACAAAACTGAGGGGTGGCAATTCGTGTTCGCGAGTCGTAATCGTGTCGTATTGATGTAGAGGTATTATATAAAACAGTTTAACCCGAACACGACCCATTTAATAATCGTGTCAGAAACCCTCAACACTAACCCGACATGTTTATTAAACGGGTTACACGTGTAACCCATTTAATGACCTATTTAATAAAATGAATTATTATATTATTTAAATTATTAATAATACTCAATCAAATAATAGATACTAGAAAAATATAAGTTTCAATCCAACCAAATTACTAAATAATCTCTGAGCTACAAAAAAATAAATTAGAAGATGCAAGTTTAGATAGTTATTTTAGAACTTCAATAGAAATTTTTTTATGACACTTATAATTAAACGGGTTGAACCCCTCAACCCAAACACGACACGATTAACTAAACGAGTTAATTGTGTCGACCCGTTTATTACCCGAACCTGTTTAAGGTCAACCCAAACCCGCTTAACTCGTGTCGTGTTCAAGTCGTGTTGGCGGGTTGTGTCAAACTTTGCCACCCCTAAAACTAGTGGTTGGGGCCCGGGAGTTGAGCTTGAGATAGTTTGAGCTTGGCTCATTATTTTGGGCTTAGCTGAGGATCTGATCAGGCTCATTAGAGAACAACTCAATGACTATGTACTTCTATTTATCAATAAATAGGTATAGAACTTGTCAAAATTGCAAAAGGCGGAAAAAAATAAATTATACAACTATATGACATTTATTGATCAGATGAGCCTATAAGAGTCACGTGTTTGCGAGCCTCTGTTTTCAAGCCTATACAAGTCAAGTTGAATATTGTTTGGGCTATGCTCGTTTAATAAGCGAGTCCCAGAAATGAGCTCCAGCTCGGTTTATTTTCTATGAAAAGACACGGGTTGAGCTTGAAACAAGGTTAGCCTCATATTTTCATGAACAACTTGATTCATTTGCAGTCCTACCTGGGTCGTTTTGGATGAAAATTAGACTCAAATGAGCAACAAAGTCCTTAAATGGTTTCTGCCATTATTAGTCTTTCTTAAATTGGTCATAGAATGTCAAGGTTTTTGATACTCCTAAAAATATTTTGGCATTCTCACAAACAAAATTGTCTTTAAATTTGGCCACATGATGTCAAGGTTTTGATACTCGAAACTATGTTGATAGGAATCATCTCTGTTGGTTGCATTAGTGAGCTCCAAAGGCACCAGGGTCCTGTAACTCAAATAAGGTGGAATTTTTTTATTAAATAATCTGAAATGGAAAAGCAGTATATATATATATATATTTAGAGAGAGAGAGAGAGAGAGATTTGGCCTTAAGTGTGGTGAAAAGATAGTTGTTGGGAGTTGAGTGGTTGCAATAAAAAGTGTGTAGTGTATGGCTGACCTATTTGCTGTGGTACCATGATAAAAAACAAAAAGAATTCATTATTGCTGTTCTATTAAAAGAAGTATATATTGTGCACAATCTAATCTAGTTACATATGGATTATAATCTAATTTATAGTTCATAGTGTAGAAATTTGGTGAAATGAACAGGTATTTGTTTGTTGTATTTCATTTACGTTGTGAAATGCTTCTGTTCTTTTTTAAGTAAGTCTTCAGTGTTTTGTAGAAGCTTATTGGTATTCTTAAAAGAGTTTGGATAGTTTTCTGTCTGGTAGATGACTTGATTAACTTTTAAGAAGTTGGTTGATGAGTTTATTATATCATTTGTTATTCTGTTGGCATGTTCTAAGGGGAGGCATAGTCTTGCTACTAGAAGTATCCTTAGATTTTATATTTTAGTGAGCTCAAGAGTTTCTTTCATGGATAAGCTTTCATTTATGTGTCATTATGCTTCACATGGTTTTTTATGTTTTTGCTGGTTCTGCTATTAATTGTAACAGAGAGCAGGCGAGCTTCAATTGATATTTTCTTGAAGGCAGCTGGGTACTTGGATTGTGCTGTCAAACATGTTCTCCCGCAGTTGCCCACTCAACTCAGGTTCATTGATGAAAGACTTGTGCAGATACCTATCATCTCGTGCATGAATTACTGTTATGCTGATAACCCTTTTGATTGTTTTCTTGATTTTAGGAGAGATCTACCTGTTGATTTAGCTGAAGGAGTTCTACGTGCACTCTGCCTTCAAGCATTAGGACAGGTACTTGCTCATTCCTTGGCTGGTCGCAGTTGAACTATTAATTTGTTCAGATTAATCACCAAAAGATGAACAATTGTGAATTTTTGGATTGGATCTAGTACCTTGTTTCACCAAACTGAAGATTGGGATATGCAGTAGGATCCCAATCAAGCATATGAGCAAAGCTCTGGTGCCACCCAAAACAAGAAAATCACTGAGAACCTGAGTGGCTAGCTGAAACAACCCAAAAATATTTAGGAGGAAACAATGAGCATAATGAAACCAAAGGTACCAGTGTAACTCACTCTAACTAACCACAAATTCTTATTCCAATAATAATTAGGAGGGATCCTACTGTAATCGTGGGAGGTAGATGGACGGGTAACTTTTTGGAGGGGAGAGGGACTTATTACCTGGTCTGCTACTTCTATCTTCAATTATCTTTGCAAAAGACTAGTCAACTGCCTCGAAAGGTTTTTTTTTTTTTCCTTTTTCTGCAATGCCAATTTTCTTGGATATTTTCCTTTTCGCTTTGCCTAGGAAAAAAAAAAGCTTGTTTCATTGAAAATTTTGAACTAATGTCCGCAGGCCAGACCTAGATTGAATGAGGAGCATGCACAATATAAATTAATTGGAATTTTATAGAACAACTTACTTCAATCATTTTCTATAAATACAACAAGTTGGACTACAATTCTTAGATCGAGGATGAAACATGAATAACAAAATTTTGGTAGTTACAGGTTCCTGTTTTTACTGTTTAGCAGCTTAAAGTAGGGAATACCATGAATACGGTTGAAGCATTGGAAACCTATACTAATGGTTCTATCAGTTCATGCATATCATAACTAATCTTGAGCGCCTTTAATTATAGGTAATGCTAAAGTGAAGTGCCAACAACGGTTTCTATAATACCCTTGTACACTGTATTAGTGGGTGATCCAAAAAACAAATTATGAAAAATATAATTAAAATACAAGGTAAAAGAAAGAAAAGGTGCAAGTAAATGGTTGACAACACTGTCATTAACAAATAATTATATATACTATTGGCATGGGGCTGTGTTACTTGAAGTTCTTAAAAAATTATTTTTGGTTTGCTGGAAGACTTGTCTTCAGGGTTGCATACTTAATTCTTTGAAGCTTTAAATGTTATATGCCTCACAAGCCTAGGCATAATCAAAGCTGCACTTTCTGTAACTCACGATTCTTATCTTGTGACCCTCAAATGTGTTAATTTTTAATAATTATATAAATATTAAATGATGCAAATAAAGAGAGAGAGTTCCACTTACAAGTTACAATTGTCAAAATTGAAAAGAGAAGTAGAAAACGAAGAACACAAGGATATATGTGGTTCAGCTACTGGGGCTTGCATCCATGGCACACAAAGCCCAAAGATCTACGTATCTTTATTATACTCTCTTGATTTTTGTATACAATGATCACCTCTATTTATAGGTGAAATGAGATGGACTTGTAGCTAGAGAATAGAAAATACTTGCTCTACAAGGATTCTTGCTTTACAAGTATTTTATAATAAATGAATTACACAGAAAGTCAAATACATAATTGTCAACAAGTCTCATAGCAATATTCTGTCAATGAGTACTTTAAGTAAGGGTTCCTAATTCCTATAATAATATTCTCCAACAGTATGTAAAGATGGGTATTACTCCAATCACTTTCAGAGTCGAATATTTATGGGAAATCTAGGAAAATCCTTAGAATTGAAGAACAACCAACAAGCTAAGAAAAGCATAAAACACTGAATTGTATTGTATTGGAGAAAACTTGATAGAGCAGAGTAGGAGTGTTGTCCTATAAACAATTATTAATGACCTCCAGAACTTCCCTAAAATGACTTTTGGTACTCTCACACAACATTAAATGATGCTTTCACTTTCATAAACTAGCACCTAGTATTTTTCACTTATAAAAAAAATAAAATAAACTATCACCTCGTATTTTCAGACCTCAAATACTACTTTTTATGAAAACAAGATTGACTCTTTGATTTTTCATTTATTAAGACACATTTTAAGATTCCATGAAACTGTCTTCATCAGTCCACCTCCTCGGAGTAACTTTTAGTGCTGATTTGTAATTGTTCTTTATTACCCTCATGGTATGGATATATATATATATATCTATACACTCATATTTATATATGTATATATTTTTTTATATATGTATATGAGGCAAATGTAGGATCAATGCCCATGCCCAAGTGTTAAGGCAGACCATTTTATAAGCATTTTCTTCAATCTTTCTGATGATTCAATTTGAATTCTGAATGAGAGTCATTGAGACCTTACTTAGGTAAACCATCGCTATTTCTACTTGGAAGCTTTAACATGCCTTTTTCTTGTACACATACTCTTTGCACTTGGCATGGATTCCATATCCTCCGCCTCAAAGATTTTCCCGATTCTTTTAATGCTAGGACAGTAACTAAAGTTCTGTTCTCTTTAATTTATTAACTGCTTTTCAACTTGTGTAGCAGTTGCATTGCCTGTAACACTTTCATCCAAACTGATTCATCTGAACTTACATTATAACCCAACTCACTAAACTCAAAAACATCAAAGAATAGGTAATTGATTGGATCAGAATAGAGTTTTTTCTGATGTAACCCATCCAATACAGGTGTAATAAGTGAGACTTTTTGGATGGGCTGGAACTCAAAATATAATTGAAGTATACCACTATAAATTTCCCAATGGCCGTTTCAAAACTTGATTCATTAAAACCTTGAAGATGGTTAGTGCATTTGGCAAACCAAAGGGTATCACCATCTATTCTTAAAACCAACGTTCAGTTTTCAATGTTGCCTTCCAACTCATCAGTCATCAGCTTCACAAATTCTGGTTTGATGAAAATTATTTTAAGATCAATTTTGGAACGTTTCTGCTCCATGTAACTTGTATAACATATCATCTCGCTGCGCAATTGGAAGGAAATATTTTATGGTTATATCATTGATCACTCTACGGTGAACACATGTTCTCCATGCCTCATCTTTCTTTGGAATCAGGAGCGCTAGAACTGCATATGAGCTCATGGATTCCTTGATAAATCCTTTATTCAGTAGCTCAACTTGCTGTTGGAGTTGGTGTTACTTCAGACTCATTTAGTAACTTTTGGGGCGAGTTTGGTAGACTTGCTTTGGTATCAAATCAATATAGTGTTGAGTACATTCTTTTTGGAGGCAGCCTCTAATAAGACAATAGGAAAATCTTCTTTAAGTTCTTCCATGAGTGCCATCTTTAGAGCAAGAATGGCTTGCTATTGCTCCTGCCCATTAGCATTAAACTCATTTTAAAAAGTGGCTGGCACTCGAATAAACTTTCCTCTTCATTTTAAATTGGAGCTAGAACCACCTTATATCCATCCTTATGCTCCGTTTGGTAGGAAGGAAGAAAATTGGATGGAAGAGAGAGAAGAAGAGATGAATGAAACATCTGTAGGGAAGAGATTGCGTCCTTCCCTCTTTTTGTTTGGTTGGATGGAAGAGAAGAGAATAAGACAATACCTTATTTTGTTTGTTAGGAGAGAAGAAAGAGAGAGTGCTAATTACAAGGAAAGTTTTGTAATTTAAAAGCATTTATAACAGCCTTGCCTTTCTTCCTTCGTGTCTTCCGTCCATATTTGGAGGGATGAAAATTTGTGAAGGAGCAAAGATGACCCACCCATCCAACATCTTTTCTCTTCTCTCCTTGCCTCCTCTCTACCAAATGAAGGAAGTTTGTTTCTTGCTTCCTATTTTCCCTCCTCCCCTCTTCCTTCCTTCGTACCAAACGAAGCATTAAAGAAGGCATCAATATCTTCCTAGTTGGGCAGTTTGTTATCAAGCTATTATGGTCTTTCACAACAATTAATGGAAAGCTTCCATTTCCCATTTACATGAAAAAAAAAAAAAGGCTTCCATTTTCACAACATAATTAAAGACTTTATCCAAACATTTTTTTTCAATAGAAAAAGAAACAAGGCATTGTTATGTTATCTTTACTTCTCCTATCTCTACACAAGCTATTTTGTAAGACCTTTGATGTGGCAATATTCCAATGTTCAACTTTGTGTCCATCTTATACAGATACAAAATTACTTCTGCTAACTCTTCATTGAATAATACGACACTTTGCCTAGGCAAATAATGCATCATGAAATAACAAAGTTATCTTCTGTGCTAGTAAATTATTTCACTCGAGACTTGAACCAACTCATGTCATATTAGAGGATGTCAGTGAATCCTTTTAAAAATATGATTTATACTTATCTTACAGAATCATATTGTTGGTCCGTTTCCTTTAATGTTTGATGCGCTTAACATTATCTTACTAATGCCAGTTTGCAAAGATGACCCATCCATCCTCTTTTCTCTTCTCTCCTTGCCTCCTCTCTACCAAATGAAGGAAGTTTGTTTCTTCCTTCCTATTTTCCCTCCTCCCCTCTTCCTTCCTTCGTACCAAACGAAGCATTAAAGAAGGCATCAATATCTTCCTAGTTGGGCAGTTTGTTATCAAGCTATTATGGTCTTTCACAACAATTGATGGAAAGCTTCCATTTCCTATTTACCGAAAAAAAAAAAAAAGGCTTCCATTTTCACAACATAATTAAAGACTTTATCCAAACATTTTTTTTCAATAGAAAAAGAAACAAGGCATTGTTATGTTATCTTTACTTCTCCTATCTTTACACAAGCTATTTTGTAAGACCTTTGATGTGGCAATATTCCAATGTTCAACTTTGTGTCCATCTTAGACAGATACAAAATTACTTCTGCTAAGTCTTCATTGAATAATACGACACTTTGCCTAGGCAAATAATGCATCATGAAATAACACAGTTATTTTCTGTGCTAGTAAATTATTTCACTAGAGACTTGAGCCAACTCATGTCATATTAGAGGATGTCAGTGAATCCTTTTAAAAATATGATTTATACTTATCTTACAGAATCATATTGTTGGTCCGTTTCCTTTAATGTTTGATGCGCTTAACATTATCTTACTAATGCCAGTTTGCAAATAAGTGAAAAAGTTAAAATGCTGTTGGTCCTAATAAACTACCCGTGATATGCCTAACAATATGGCAAGGTAACATTCATCATCATGAATGAGTTGTCTAATATGGTTATTTTTTATTCTACTTGATTTCCCTTATCGGTTAAAAGATATATTTCAGAAATGGCTCTTGCCTTGTTGGGTATTAGTGACTCGACATCAGTGGAAAACTCTTAAGGGATTGACTTACCATTGTAAATTATTGTTCGTTTCTGCAAGTGAGTCATTTATTATAAATGATTGGCTTCTGCACTGATTCTGTACTTTAGATATTCAATTTTACCTACTCTTTACATAGATCATATAATCAATTGATCAAGTTGAGTGGTCCACATGCATCTTGCACTGGCTTCTTACTGAAGAACAAATTGTTGAACTTTTCTGAAAGTAGAGATTACATGGGCCACTATACTGTTCTGTTTATTTTTTGCTGATTTCAAACGTCTGATTAGGGTGTTGATATCCAACTTGGTGTCGCAATTGATAGTACCAAAGCCACACTTGCAGTGAAACGAAGGCTTGCATGTGAGATGGTAAAGTACTGGCAGCAGGTATTACTTCATCACTCTTTCACCATTTTTTCCTAAGATCTGACATACCAAGGATGTTTCATTACTACCATGAAGCCCTTGGGGTTTACAATCAATTTATCATGCCTATGATGTAGCACCAGTCTTTTTGGTTCGTGTTTTTTTTAATTATTATTATTTTTTTTATTTATTTTATTTTTTTATGCCATTGTAAACAAGATGAAATACCAATTATGCTACTTCAATGTTACCCATATAAAAGACATTGACGCATGTAGGAAACACGTCAAGATAAGTGATTTCAGTTGATGGCTGCATTTAATTCTTCTTACTATGTGTGTTTTTTTTACTGAAACTCACTTTGAGGATCTCGCAAAAAGGCATCTGCATATTTGCAAGAACCATTTCACTCCTTAAGCTAGCATATTTTCCATTTACAATCTGTAACACACCCAAATGTTTCAGTCGCTAGAAATGAGTGGCCATTAGGTCTTATGTAAGGTTCTTAAAATGCATTGGTAATTCATGGTCCTTTAACATTGGATTCCATTACCAAGTGTTAGGACTTAGTATCATTGTGGTTGGAATTTTGTGTCAAAAGCTTGACCGATTTATAATTTTCTTTATTGGAGTTTGAATTCCATTTGAAAATGGGTGGGCCTTTTGGAGACAGTGTTTTCTTTTATGATTTTCGAAAAAGTGTTTCAGAAACTTGGTTTGATTTATTTCAATGTTATAAGTGTTCCTACATGGGAAGTATGCCAAGTGATTTTGAGTGTTATTCCTCCCTTTTTGGAATAGTAAGTTGAGAACTGATACTTAACCTTTGACTATTGATACTCAACATCATAGAGATTTGAGTACTACTGAGAACACATGTACTTTACCTCGTAGAGTCCTGAACACTGGTACTCATGATCCTGCTCCTCGTGAAAATTTAGTGTTTTTACAGTTTCGAAAAGTGTCCTAGTTGTTTCTGACTTATCCAAAAGTTTCAAACTTGTTTATATATTCTTTTGACTTAAATTATGGTTTTTGTTTTTACTTATCAAAAAAAAAAAGAAAAAAAAAAAAATTGGTTTTTAGGCACATATATAAACACCTTTTCAATGAGTTTTAGTGCGAAGAAATATAGGGGAATATGGAGATTGAATAAAGTAATCAGGATTGGTTGCATTGGAGATAATGAGCTGGTCTTACAAACACCTTTTTGTTTCTAAAAGTTCTGTTTTCTGAGTTTAAACTAGTTTATACCCACACACACTTGAGAAATTGAGCATATCAAGTTTCATGGGTTCCTCTGTACATTCAAGTTTCAACTGAAATTTTTTGAAGAACAATTAGCATTAGAGATCATAGTTGCTTGCTGTTGCAGAGTTTTTGGGTAGGCTTACAATCACCAATAAAGAAGAGCGGATTGTGGTGAGTGATTGCTTTGATGTTGAGAGCAGTGTACTGGTGATTTCAAGGTGGAGTCATGTGACTCGTGTTTAGCTGGGAATGTTGTACATTAGAGGTGAATGGGTGATGATTCTAGTAAGAGTTTGGATTTACTGGCTGATGCTGTACTCTTTCTTCTATTTAGTGGGTTGTCGGACTCTATACAAGCCTACTAGGGTCTCGTGGTTTTTCTCTTTCAGTTTCTGACATAAAAAATCCGTTGTTTTATTTGCTTGCTATTGCTTAGTTACTTTCGTGGTTGGTTGATTAATTGATTTGGGTAATTCAATAATTTGTGAACTTAAAACATTTAAATCGAGCAAAGGATACATATTCAAACCCACACCCCCCCCCCCCCCCCCCCCCCCCTCAAGGTCATTTCCACATTTGTAGGTTGTGCCCTCATGTGTAGGTTGTGCCCTTTGGGTTCCTGGGTGGTTTATTGTTATTTTGTTCCTCTACTAGTAATTGATTTTTAGTTATTTCTTTTGTCTTTTTTACTTTCTTTCTATTTTTTCTTTTCTTTTTGTGTTATCCCCATTTTCTTCCACTTCACCAGGATCTCTTAGTTAAGCTATGCAGGTTGTAAATCTATAAACGAATTGTGCTGAGCTTTGGATTGTTTGTGCTTGGCTCCTTAGATCAGAGAAGTCTTCAACCTTGGCTCGTGTTGGAACAAGCTTGGCTTGACATCGTTCAACCAATCTCGAGCTCTACTCAACTAGGCCCATTTGCATTTTTTGTTTTCTTCTAATAATTGCTTATATATGTATAATTGGAGAAAAATACAGTGATCAATAGATATTATTAGACAGATATAATACATATATTTATACACCCAGAGGGATATATGGAGATGGGAACCCATGCACTAATTACAATCTCCTCTGCCGCCTCTTATGTCTGATTTGGGATGTCCTTTGCCGCCTCTGATGTCCAATTTGGGATCTCTGGTGGATGAGAGAGAGTGAGAGTGAAAGCAGTTGTTCGTCTTCAACTTCGGCTGAACGAGAGATTTATGAGAAAGAGATGAAACCAAGATAGAAAGCATTAAAAGTGGGAGATGAGAAAGACAGACAAAGATGGAGAAACATGGAAGAGATGGGATGGACATGGATGATAGGCTGGATGCCAACTAGGAATAAGTAGAATTAGGCTTTTGTAGTTGTAAACTTGTAATTGAGACTTCTTGCATATTTTTGAAGAATCTAACTTGTTCAACGACAAAAATTGACACATACCTGCTCACTAGATGCTCAGCTTACATTCTATATCAACCCATTCATTTCTTCAGTTGCTTCAAAATGCTTTCAATGTAGGATAAGGCAATTTTTGTATTATTCTTCAAGTTTTGCATGATGTAGTTGGCATACTGTTCTGCTTTCTTGTGTTGCCTATTATGTTAGGTCTATTGTTTTGATTTGAAGTTTTCAAACTAATGCTCAGTTATTAACAAGCTTTGTTAAATGTTGTTCGAAGATTGCTACTGTGCTTTGAAAAATCTTCCATTTGTTTTGGGTCACCACTAACAAGTAGATTATGGAGTGTTTTGTTTTGATTGCCCATCTCTAGTAGGTGGCTCAATATCCAATTGTGAACCAAGAAGTCAACACTAACAATTTTAAAAGTTGATTCCTTTTCTTTCTTCCCCTCTACCACCCACCCACCCCTGAGAAAAAAAACCCAACCACCGCAACACCCCAAAAATTTTCTTCGTCCTCTTGTTCTTTGGTTACCTCCAAAGACTCTTTTGCCCTGACTCTTCAGACTTTTAGTCTATTTTTCTTTTCCGATTCTTATTATATATATATATATTTTCCTTTTGGGGTGCTGGGGGTTTGGGGGGAGGGGTTGTTTTTGGCTTGATATTCATACATCACATTTAAAAGGAAAGTAATTTAGGATGTATTCTACTTATTATGTGATAGGGATGAAGGAAATGATGATATTTCTTGTAGCATCACTAAATAATCATGAAAATTTCTTATCTCCATCTCATTTATTTATTTTCCACATAATTACGTGAAATTTTCTGGTTGACCACCATAGTGTCTTATGAATTAATTAGCCATATCATACCATTTGCTTCATTTTTGCTATTTGCTTTGCAGGCACAAGACAACATTATGAACCAACCTTTGTCGAATGGCTGGGGAGAAAAACATCTGCTCTTTGTAAAATGGAAGTACATTGAAGCAAAGGTATCTTTTGGTTGCTTTTGCTGATTTCTGGATCCTTTCGCTGTTGTCATTTTTCACTTTTTTTTTGGTCACTTATCAGCCTTATTTTTTCATCTGCTCATATTGTAGTTATTGTCATTTACAGATCCCTTGTTTTTTTTTTTGTTTATAGATAATAATAATCCACTGAAAAATGCCAAAGGGTATGAACCATGTAGATCCAGTTCAATTTACGGTAGCAGTGTATAAATGTTCTTCCTAGAGTCTCCAGGAAATGTGATTGACAGAACTTATCCACACCTGCTAGGTTAGAAGATATTGGGCCTTTTGCACTATGTTATTTACTACCTTGATGGGGCATGAATTTTTAGAAAAACGTGTGTTTGTGGCTAGAAACATGCATATATTGTGGTTTGATGAAAAGGCTCCGATATAAGACTTAAAGATACCTTGACTACAGTACAAATTTTGGAGTTTTCTGAACAAAGTTAAAATCTTTTATATGGCCAACAAACACCAATTTAAGACCAGGGCAGTATCACAAGAGTATAAATTTAGGTGTTTCCTGCAGGAAGTTATCTTTGATGTGGCCATAGCCTATAAGCAAGTTATCTTATTTCTCACTTTTTTTGCTTACTTTGAAAAAAGTTTTTATTTTTTCCGCCCAGGCTGCAGCGTATTACTATCATGGTTTGATCCTTGATGAGGGAAACACAGAAAAATCGCATGGGATGGCCATATCTGCTTTGCAAGCAGCAGACGAGTATCTCAAAGAAAGTAAGAAGGCATGTGAAGCTTTTAACACGGCTCCTCCATTGTCACGGTAATCCACTGCAACTCTCCTTTTCTCTCCTGGAATTGAGATGGATCATTTTTTTTTTTTTTTTTTTGTTTATTCATTTATTTATTTTCATAACCAAAAATATTTCATGATTTCTGGTTGAGAAATTCTATGGTAATAATGTATTTTCAGGGCATCTTTCTCTTTTTTCTATTTTTTTAACGAACTGAAGAGGAAACACAGATATTATAGAGAGGTTTTAGTGAATGCAATTTCCTTCTTTTTTTTCTTTTCTTTTCATTTTTTGTTTTGGTTGCATCTACTATGAATATATAAATGATGTGTGCTAGAATGTGTAAGCAAAATTTATGTGATGCAGTACATGTAGGGGCCCTTCGATAACAAAATTAATGTAGAACGAGAGAGAGGAGAGAAGAAGAAGAAGAAGAAGAAGGAGAAGAAGAAGACCGAGTGGGAAGAAGTCTGTATTCAATCTCAATAATATTCAATATTCATCAAAAGGTTCTTTCTCAATGTATCAACCACATACATACAAGTATCAAGGAAAAACCCTAATCAAATCCTACTACCATAAATAAAACCCTAAAAGCCTAAGGTACTAAAATATCCTTAAATTAAAACATTACTAAAATAATAATAATAATTAATGGACAAAAATCCCTAATTCTATTTATCTTTCCCATGTCTCCAATAGTAGGTGCAAAACACATTCACTATAAAACCTTGGGTCAGGACCCGTTATCGATCATTATGGGTCAATTAACAACTTGGTTTCCACTCGACAAGCAAGATTTTTCTTCTTGAAGCACCAAATGTTTGGTACTTACTGATTTAGATTAGATTTTCATTTTGAATATTTAAGGATCTAAATCACGTTTTACAAGATTTGGTGCTATTTAAAGTTTAAGAAAACATAGAATAGTCCTGGCTATTTACTTAGTGACGAGTTCTAACTATTTTGAATATTTCAAGATCTAAATCATGTTTTACAAGATTTGGTGCTATTTAAAGTTTAAGGAAACATAGAATGGTCCTGGCTATTTACTTAGTGACGAATAAGTTTGGGTGTCTTGGCTAACAAAATTATTCAATAAGATAATAACAACTAAGAAAATGCCTGATGAATGGCGCAAAGTATTTTATTACCTATAGATTAAATAAAGAGGACATTGAAATTTAACTAATTATCGTGATATTAAATTAATGAGTCATACTTTGAAACTTTGGAAGAGAGACCAAGAGTGTTAAGACTGAAAATTGTTGCGTCAGAAAATCAATTTGGATTCATGCTAGGGAGGTCTACGATGAATGCTATTTACTCATTGATGATACCAATGGAATGATATAGAAAGTGAGAGAAAAAGAAAGATCACGTGGCTTTTATTGATTTAGTGAAAGCCTTTGATAGGGCACCTAGAGATCTACTGTAGAGGGTTTTAGAAAAGAAAGGAGTCACAGAGGGATACATTGACACAATAGACATGATGGGTGTGCAACTATAGTTAGGTATACTATGGAGGAAACAAATTAATTTTCAATTACGGTAGGCGTACATCAAGGGTTGGCATTATGTCTATTCTTTTTGCCTTAGGTATGGATGAATTAGTGAGACAAATTTAGGATGAGATTCCATGTTGTATGTTATTTTTTGAAGATATTGTTTTAATTGACGAAACTAGAGTAGCAAGTGCTAAATTGTCCCTCTGCCTTCTGGAATAAACTGCACTCTTTTCTCGGATGCTAGCTTCCCGTTCTTTCTCATCATCCTGAAATTGAGGTGGGGAATAGAACTCTTCACATCTCTTTTCCTTCTTGAGGAGGAGTTTTCTAGTATTAGAAGGAAGAATGGGATTTGAATTTCTAATCTAGCATCCTAATTCTGTCATTTACCTTTAAAAACATCATATTTGTATTGTTTTCCTCAAGCTAGTTGTCACCTCTTCTCCACTATCTCCTCCGCCTATTTAGACATAGATGTAGTCTGCTATCTTATTTCTTATGTTGTTTACTTCAGTCTTTTGTTTGATATTCTGATGATTCGGGTTCTATTAGTTTAGCTCAAGAGTGAGTCTAACTGAAGAGGTCTCAACTGTGACTGAAGCCAGTCACAATCAAGAACGCGACGGTCAGGATCTTGAGATAGGACTTAGAGAGGGGGTGAATAGGTCGGTTCTCACTTTTCATTTACGTTTTGACTTTGCTTGTTAATTCACACAAACTTCTTTTATCTTTTGAATGCGGAAGGTAATATATCAGAGATATATTAATTCAAGTGTAAGTTGGTGAATCTAAATAACTTTTGTAATCACTCACTTATTAAGTGATTGACCCGTAAATAAATAAATCAGGAATAAACAAATAAACTATTTATTTAAACAAACAAATAAATATGATTTAAACAAACAAATAAATAACTTATTCAACCAGCCCTTAGTTGATTTATATTTAGCCAAGTACTTAACAATGATATGCTAAATCTGATTTAATTGCTTTTAATCATTGTGCACATGTATGTGATGATTTCATTATAATAAACATCCAGCATATATCAATCACATAGCAATATATAATCAATTAAAATGTGCAGTAAAGTAAATAGAGATAAGAGACTTGCACACCAGATTTACAAGGAAAAACCTACCCCAACTGTAGATAAAAAAAAAGTCAGGACTTGGCATGGCCAAGAAAAATCACTATGAAGAAAGTGTGTTACAACTAGTCCAATTCACTCACTATGAACACCAGCTAACCTCCAGACTCAGTAAGATACCAAACCTTCAATGCTCGTTCACCTTGCCGTTGATTACTCCCACCTATTTCATCCAACGCCGTACTAAAGCACTCCAGAAAGTCTCCATGTATCCTCCAGCCGATCCATCTAACCGCTACATGATCCCATTTATCCAAATCAATCCCACCATGCACACAGCTTCTTCACCTCGGACTCGTTCTGTCAACCAATCCTTTCACCACTTGGTTTTTGGTCGATTTTGGCTTTGTAAAGTAGCACTTCTTGGCCTTGTGTTGATGTTGAATTTTTCAGCTCATACCGCAACAATATTGTCAACACAATGAATACATCATAATCACCATATCTAATGCAGAATTTATGATATGTATGATTGATGTGAAAACAAATAACACAAGATATATAAGGTGTATGTGTATATATATAAAGTGTGGTGCCGTCAACTCACATAAGAAATATGTCTCACACAGACTCTCTTATGGATACACATAAGTAGAACTCTCACATAGAAACGAATGCTTTTGGCAGTGTTAAGCACTCTGGGGCTATTTCATTTGAGAGTCGCACCTTAATGATGCAAAGCACACCTAGTCTGAATTTCAGACTTAGTATATATAGAGGACCCTTCTTGTTCCCTACTCAAATGATGTGGTCTCCAAGTAAACTTGTTTTCCAAGTCGTAAATTTAGATTCCACTTAAAATATAATATAAAATTATATTTTATATATATAAGAAAAGATATTTAAAAGAATATATATCATGTAAAGTACATATGTATCTTTTCTTCTGAAAACATTTTAAACTTGAGCTACTTACTATATTAAAGTAATTAAAATGATCAACTCAACTCAACTATAGAAATTAAGTTTTATACTTAAAATGCCAATCTTAACTAATGAGCCTTCGATCGATCGATATATGCTGAGGTTCGATCGATGTCATTGGCGTAGTCTGTCGATCGAAGTTGTGAAGGTGTTGATCGATTGAGAAATGCTAGGTTCGATCAAGACAGCAACGACTTGCTATTTTTGACTTCATTGACTAGTGACCGACTTAGAATAATTATGCACGTGTATTAAGCATACAAAAACGTGCATGAAGAAACCAGAAGTATATTCTCTTTAGTCTTTATGCATATTCATATATAGTATCAAAGGAAACTTAGAACTTTATCAAAATAGCGTATATGTAATCTTTTAGAAAATATATCCTTGATGCTGAAGTATATGCTAAAATAATAATATGGAAAGTATTAGCATTCTTAGCAAATTGATCCTTAAGCAATATTGACCTTCTATATATCTTTAGGAAAATATATATCACGTATATATTTAGTAGAAAGCTCTAGAAACTCAAAATAAATATAATGTATATATTTATTCTGCCCTTGTAGTATTTCTTGGACTATTTTACCCTTTGAAGAAGTACTTTGACTGAATTGCACTTTGTAGTAGTTCTTTGACTGATTTGCCCTTTGTAGAAGATCTTAGACCTTATTTCCCTTTTGATGTAGCTTCCTTCAAGCAATCTTTGTTTTCACACTCAAATCATCTACCTAATCTATTTCTATCTCACTCACTAATCATATAATCATTAAATTATAAGGGTGAGTTTTATACTACGAAATTTACCAATTACAATATCAGAATTGCTAAATTCCTAACATAGTCCGATCCATAATTTTTGACTATTAAAGCAACTGAGAAAAAAACCTATGAAAGTCATGTGGTGACTTTCAAAAGTTCAGTAAACCAATGTCTTATTTTGCTGAAGTAGAACATATATAGTGCAGCAGTTTTAGTGCATTTGCAGCAAAATCGCCTGTTAAGTATTTCTTCATGTTATCAGACCTAACCTTTGAAGTGATTTCACATCTTTTACTAAAATACAAACAATCTGATGATTCTATATGAATTGTAGAGGAGTTTTCTGGACCTTATTTCAATGTAGTGTAATTTGTTTACTCGTATAATGAGATAGATTTCATAACCCATTTTGGTTAACTTATTTTCATGCAGACAGCATAATATTATGAATGCATTGTATGCTGTTTGTTGAAATATATAAATATTTCTATATAATTGCGGAGCAAAATCCTCCACCAAAATATGGTGCCTCCTTTGACTATTGTTCACCTTCCATATATTCTTATTTTTACCATGCCTATATATAGGCTCTTTGTACTTAAGCAAAATACACATCTGAATAATAGAAATGTAACACTAACGGGCTAGTGGCCTAGCGGTATCAGCCTCTTACTTCCAGGAGGTCAGGGGTTCAAGTTTCAGGAGAGACAAGTGTGTGTGAGTACAACTAGGAAAAAAAAGAAAAGAAATGTAGCCCTTAGTGGCTCTTTGTCCATAGATGTAGGCCTTAGTGCCGAACCATATATATGTTTGTGTTGTATCTCTTCCCTTTTCCTATTTGCATTTCTTATTTCCACATCCATGATTGGTGGAGGATTTTGCTTCACAATTATATAGAAATATTTATATATTTCAACACTGTCGATACTGGCTTCACGTTCATGTAACATCTTCTGCCATTTGACCAACTTCTATTGTTGGATAACAATTTTCTTTTCAAGGAAATAATTAATTTTACCATTTATTAAATATAGGAGAGGATTATGGGTAAACACTTAATATTAGAATAGCTGATCATGTTATGTTTTATGTCTCTATAATTGTCATTTTTGGTGCAGAAATCCACCTCTTTGGGGAACCATGAAGTATCTTTCTGAGAAAATTCCAAAAGACACTTTTAGCAAAGTGCGAATTAACAGGGATTTATACACACATGAAAAGTAAGTCCTCCTTTGGTGTACTAATTTTACTTTTGCCTGCAAAATTCCTTTGTGCTTAGTTTTATTCGGAGGATGGTGGATAATGGTTCATAACCAATGTTATCCAATGGGAGCAATATCAGTGGTTGCTGTCATTGTATTTCTCAGATTTATTTATTTATTATTATTTTTTTCTCTGCTGTACTTTGAAACTAGTTACTCTTCCAGCCTTGATACGGCTAATAATAATTAGTAATAGTAATTGCTAGCATTGGTATATAATTATATATGTGCATCAGATTATCCATATTCTGGGTTATATACAACTATATGTAAGCTGAAACTTTGTCCTCCTAGACATCACTTAATATTGTAAATATTTGATTGTAGAATTGTGGAGACGGCGCCAACATTGCCTGATTTTGCTTTGGCCCTGAAACCTGATGAATATCAACTTCCTCCAGTGAACACCTCTTGGAATGATGAAAACATAAACAAGGGGTAACTTGGCTCCAACAGGCCGAAGGGTGATAGAACATAAGCCATTTGCGGTATTTCTCTGATTGTGGATATCATGGGGTGGGCTCGTCAGAAACGAAGAATGGTGGCTGGTAACAAGGGATCCATTCTTCAAGTACTGTGTACCAAAAGGTCCATATTAGCTCTTCTTTTTCTTTTCACCAATATGTTTTTCTTTTTTTGCTCCCCTTTTTCCTGGAGAACGATTCATCAGTAATAGAGCTTTGTACAAGTCCCTGTTGTGTAACTTGCTACTACCAGGAAAGGGTTGATTTTCTCTGTCAATTCCCAAATAATGTGTATGCCCTTTTTGTTCAGTGAAGCCACTACGGTTGTCCATTTGTTTGTTAGAAAAGCTTTGTACAAGTTCCTATTGTGTGAAAGAATGGCTGTTACAAGAAAGGATGATATTCTTTTTCTACGTTGCTGTAATGTTTTTCTGAAAGTGCACGTCTTTCTGTGCACTTTCACTCTTAACAATTTAAATCAAATAAATGATATGATGAGGGCGCTCCATTTGATCACCATTGCTTCTGGATGAAGGCACGAGCTCGTAGTGAGATTGCCCTCATCATAGTATTGCTCTTAGTGATACCTAGTTTAGTTGTAGGGCTACAAATAAATTGAGTTGGTCGACGATAACTCACACTCCGACTCTATGGAATCTGTTGGGGTGATTTTTTAAGTAAACAACCGAGCTGAAATATAATTCGTAGGCTCATTTATTAAACAAGCCACGTTCAAAGGTTATTTTTGTTGGGTTAGTTTTTTGTAAACGAGTTCATAAATCGAGACCTAGATTTAGGTGGTTTTTGATAAAATTGAAAATTAAGAATTGAAAATTGTAAGAGTTTTGAATTTGAAGTAGTGAAGTTTTTAAGTGGTAATTAAAAAACAAATATTTTTTGATATCTTATTGAATTTTCAGTCTTCAGCATTCAATGATAGGTGATATCACTTAAAATTTTACTCCATTTTAAGTTATTATGTTTACAATTTTGAGTGATGTTCAAATTGCATTATCAATTGCAATTAATTAAATAAGCTTTTAATATGTTCACAATTAAGAGTTGAATTAAGTAATCAAACACCTTAGATCACATGCAAAAGACTTCCCTACAAAAAGTAAATCCTCATGTACGAAAACCCTACAAAAAGGAAATCCTCATATACGAAAACCCTACAAAAAGTAAATCTTCCACTCACATATAAAATCCCAGCCCAATACCCAAATTGTTTTATTCCTTCTAAATATGCTCAATTAGCTCTCATAAAAAAATAAAAATAAAAGAGAGTAAATTATACTCACACCCCATGAAGTTAAATTATTTTTAAGCTAGATTAACATTTTGGTTTTAAATTTCACTTACATTTGAATTAGTGGTTTAACATTTCACTTACACCCCAAGTGTCAAATTTTGGTGAGGTCATAGTACTTTTGAGGTGTTAAATGACTATGCTACCCTTTGACCTCCTGTTGACTATTTTTGTGACCAAACTACCCCCAAAATATACCTTTCCTCTTCTTCCTCCTATCGAATTCGCCGTTCCACCACCATATAGCCACACAAAACCCAACTCCTTAAAATTACATAGATATGTATCTATACACACGCGCGCACGCACACGCACACACCACACATATACAAAACAATATTGTGGCCTTGTGACAATGTTATTACTACATATATATATATATATATATATATATATATATATATATATCATATAGTAGGTGGCGGTGGCCAGGCGAGTCGGATTGATTTTGGGTTGTGGATTGGAGGTGGTGGTGGCCAGGAGAACTCGGAACGGTGGCTGCGAATCAAGGGTTGACCAGATCGATTTTGGGTTATGGATTGGAGGTGGCGGTGGTCGGGCGAGCTCGAAATGGCGGCTAAGAATTAGGGGTTAGCCTGATCGATTTTGGGTTGTGGATTGGAGGTGGCGGTGGTCGGGCGAGCTTTGAACAGCGCCTGCGAATCACCGGCGACGATGGCATCGAAGAAGAGGGAAGAACCCACCAGCGACGATGAGCTTAATAGACGATGGCCTCAGCGATGGACCGGCATCGCTTCACGGCGTCGATGAGTTATAAAGAACCCACTGGCGACGTCTTGTTGTGCATTCTTGGCTTTCAATTTGGGTTTTGGATTTGGTGGTGGTGGTTGTCACTGGCGACGTCTCTAGCTGTGGTGGTGATGGCATGGGTGTGTTGGTGGTGGTGATGGCATGGGTGTGCTGGTGGTCGTGGTGGTAGTTGTCACTGGCGATATATATATATATACAGGGGCCTTTATGTCATTTAAGAATAAAGATATTTTGTATTAAAAATTTGAGGGTAAAAGGGTCAATTCGCATGTGTTTGAGGCCAAAAAGTAAATTGGGGTGTAAATGAAAGTTAAAACCAAAATATTCATCTAGGTGAAAAATAACCTAATTTCAGGGGGTGTCTATGTAATTTACCAAAAAAAAAAAATAATAATAATAATAATAAACCAAGCCCTATCTTATACCCATAGATAGCCATAAGCCCTACTAACCTCCTTACCACTTGCATTCCTAATTGCAACCGCCGACCAATAGTCGGCACCCATCTCCAATTTTCTTCCTTTGTTCTCTCTTTACATAAATACGTAATCTTATTAATCCACATCAATCTCATAATGCACTGGTTCCTTACCTTGAGTCTTCTTCAATCTACTCCAAGCTACTCAGTTGTAATATTCTAACCCATATGTCTGTTCCGACCTAATCTGTCTACTCCACACTTAGTTTTGACCTGATTGCCTTACTTCACCTACGTGCTTGTTTCATCCTAACTTTTTGCTTCGCGCCTTTGGATATTAGGAGTTGTAGAATCCGACTTCTTCAATTGATATTCAATCACTTAACATATATATTTTATATTACTTCTAGATTAAAAAATAAATAAAGCTCAACTGCCCAAGCTTGTAAACATATGACAATGAAAACTCCATTCTCAAGCTTAGAATATCTTTTAGTAAGATGAAGACATGAAGACTTTTCGGAGATTCAAAGCTCCTTCCTCTAACATATGATGAATGATATGCAAACCCTAACAGGTGAGAGTTATATGATGAAATAAAATCCCTTCACCTACGCTTAATGTCTAACCTAAACCTATTTAAAAAGTTTAGCAACTTGTTCTCTAACCATACAACTTGTTCTCCAAGTATTAGGTCTTACCATATAGGAAAAATCAAGTATTGAAAACTTTTTTCCCAACTTTTATTTATGTCATTCAAACTGCTCTCTACATCGATTGATCGGTGCAATGTAAACTTCGATCGATGAAAATGAAAATTACTGTTAATGGAACTTTTGAGGTCCTTGATCGATTGATATGTGATAAGCGCAGAATATTGCTTATTCGAGCTCCTAAATATACGTATGTTAAGACCTTAAGTGATACTTCTATCCAGTTTTAGACTGATTTATGTTTATTTTGTGTTTGTAGGTATTTTCCCAAAGAAATGATTAAAACTGAGACTTTAAGATAAAAATATTGATATCGAAGCTTATAGAGTCATTGCCGATCATCCGAAGCAAACCAAGAGTCAAAATGGTGAAAATTAGAAGAATTCAAGTGTAAAGGCTCGAGCTTTAGTTCTATTGCTCGAGCATAACAGAAAGAAGCAAGAAAATCCACTAAGGCAGAAAAGCTTGAGCCCTAATCTCCAGAGCTCGAGCCCAACCTCAGGGTGCTCGGGCTTTTGCCTAAGAGCTCGAGCACATTAGGCATCGGAATGTGAAAAGTTATTTCAGAAAAACCAAGCTTCCAGGACCTTGTGCCAAGACTCAAGGGCTTGAGCACCTTTCCAAAGAACTCGAGCCCAAAGCCAAAAAGTTCGAGCCCAAGACCTAGGGCTCGAGCACCATGAAGGAAGGATCGAGCACTGTTAAAGAAGAAATCCAAAAATATTCCAAGTGTTAATGGAGAAGAGGCTTTGGAAAAGATTTGAAGAAATTTGGCTAAGTATAGAAGCTAGGGCTCGAGCCCTCTACATGAAAGCTCGAGCCCTTTTTCCAAAAAAGCTCGAGCCCTTGATGACAAGTCAGACTTTTTAGATACGGAATTTGTCTTATTTAAGTCCTATTTTGTAAAACCCCTAATTTTAAAAAGGATATTCCTAGTATTTAATGGTATTTAATTTATTATTTAAGTGCATTTTATTTGATTATGTGTCATTATATTTTTTATTAAGTGCTTAATTGTTTTCTTTTGTGGTGATTTAATTTATTTAAATGATATTTATTTTTAGTTATTTGATTGAAATTACTTGTTAGTGTTTTAATTATTTAATTGGCATTAATGGTTTAAGTGTAATTGGTTTAATTATTCTATGTGTGTCTTATTTTATGTGTGTCTTATTTGGTTTAATTGGGTTTACTAATTATTATTTTATTCAATTAGATTATTTTTTAAGTATTTAATGGTGAATAGGGTAATTAGGTAAATACATATAACTAGGGTTTTAATTACAGTATAAATTAGGGTTTTATATTATAGCCGTCGTAGGTTTCTACGTTAATTGGATGGGCCGGTTAGGATTGTGAGTTGGACTTAAATGAACCTAGGGTTTAGGAAAACTTTATAAGTATAAGGTAGACGTCTGTGTAGGGTTTTTTTTAAACAAAGCACACGTTTTGTGGAAGTGGAGAAGGAAAAACGCAATTTTTCACATTCTGCCAATGTTTGATCAAAGCTCTAATCCTGCTTCGTCCGTGGTCCGATCGAACTAAATTTTGGAGGAGAGGTTCACGACTCAGTGACGCACAATCTGAACGGTGGAGATTAGAGTTTGACCTCGGGAACAGTGATTCGTACTCGTGAACAGTAACTGGGTCGCACAGGTTTTTTCCATTCTGCCCAGATTTCATCAAACATCCGATCCTGCTTCGTCCGTGGTCTGATCGAGCTGAAATTTGGAAGATAGGTTCATGACTCAGTGTCGCACAATCTGAACGGTGGAGATCAGATTTTGAGTTTGGGAATAGTGTTTCGTACCCGTGAACAGTAATCAGGTTTTGGAACTCGCCGGGATTTTTTAAGAAGACGACGTTGAAACTTTGAACAAAAGTTTCTGAGGCAAGATTCTATCCTTACTCTTTCCCTTAGGCTTCATACTCTTTGCACTCTTAAATGATTCCAGGATTAATGAAGATTAAACCAAACTAAAATGATATCTGTTTTGCTATGAAACTGGTAGTTACAGTAGTGTTGTATGCTTGTTCAACCTAGACTAAGCATGTTTGTGGATGCATTGTGGACTTGTGGTTCACATTTTTCCTTACCACTGCTAGTATAAATTATTGGAAGGATGGGTCTAGATGATAGCTATCTTTACTTCTGTAATAGCAACTGTTGGAACTTAAATACTAGGAGGATTTGAGTTTAACACTAGATCGGTTTTGTGGAACACTATAATTTGAGCATGTCTACATACATACTGTGAATATTGTTTTGATGCTTAGATTATCATAGTTAGTATCAACTGTGGAGGTTAGGATTTTGTGATACATACCCTACATATCTGTATGTCATTTGTAAGGTGTTAAATGGAAGTTTTAATTAATTCTGTTTTTATATCAGACTAAAGGGAACAACTTAAATTGGGCATGTATATGTTGTTGTTGTGACCCTGTTTATCAATACTTATTTTATCACTGCTAACATTGAATGTTGGATGTTGGAATTTAGTTGATATATACTTGATTTATTGGTATTATTGACTACTGGAGGATTGGAAAGTAGGCACCGGTATAGGACGGTGGCATACTAAGGATGGGTTTGGTTTTTAAAACAATACCATTACCCACCTACTTGGAATAAGGATGGGATTAACTAAAAGTTAAGTCCCGTGGATTTGTATTGTCATGGCAACTACTTGTTGAGCGGCAATACCAGGGATTTTGGATGGATTTTATATATGTACTGTTATGGTGCCTCGGTATGAGCTTGAGCCTCAGGACCGATGGCTAGGGAGCGTATATGCATCGGGTTGTGTAGCTGGCTACGATGGTTGGAGGTGTACCCTGTTTAGGTATAGGTACATATGCCCACTTCGTATGCGTTTTAGCATGTTACCTCTATTCAGGTTGAGACCGGCCTGTAGTCCAGTGAGAGTCCTTTAGTGTGACTATATATATATTTACGGACTATTAGCTATTGTTGAATTGTTTAGGATGTACATGCGTATCGGGCCTCTGTTTGGATTGTAGTAGTATAAAACTTGCGTGTGGGCCTGACCCACTTTTATTTTTCAGGTACACGACAGTTCCAGGCTTAGACATGTTCGTGCTGAGCAGAGGTCTCTATTCACTCTTCCGACGATGTAGGGCTCTCTCTATAGTTTTATTTCTGGACGTTTATTACAGTTGTTCTATCTTCCGTTTGGATGTTTAATAGGGGTCCACTAGAGATGGATTCCCAAGTTGTAAACTGATGGAGTTTTGGAGTTTGGGTCTGATGGATTTTAATAATTATAATATTTTGCGGATTCTATTTTTAGTTCCTTCCAGCTTTAATTTCATTTCTTAATTTATTTTGTATTCCGTGTTCATTATAAAATATTAATTGTTTGATATTCCCTCGGGTTTGGGCCTGGTCCTGATCAACCCGTGTCTCGGATCCGAGGGGTATCTCAGTTGGTATCAGAGCACTCCAGGTTCAAGTGTCTCTAGGATGTTTCGTATTAAGTCTTCCGCGTAGCGTTTTCTCTTGAATAGTGCTTAAGTTAGGATTCATTGTATTCCTTATGGTTCGTATAGAAAGGGTACTGACGTCTGTCTTTTCGTGTTAACAGATGGTTAACGCTAGAAATGGACAGAACATGCAAGCAACTAGGAAGGAAAGGAGAACGGCACGTAGGCAATAATATCTCCTACGGCGTCAGCAAATGGAGGAAGAGCAGCAAAGGCTTGGGTTTCAAGATGACATGGATCAGTTTCAGGAGGAACAGGAGAATGTTCAACAGACTCTGGACCAGGTCAGAGATCCAGAGATTCCTCCTCACCTCAATGACCTCGTTGCTCGGGCTATAGAGGCTGGGGTAACAGCTGCACTTCGGAATCAGCCTTAGGTACAGCCGGCACCTGTACCAGCACCAGTGGTTCAGACGGATTCTTGGGGAAAGGCTAGGAGCTCTTTCACAAAGGGGAGTCCACCTGTGTTCTCAGGCTCAACCGCTGCGAGAGCAGCTCACTAGTGGAAACAGGACATTGAGCGTCATCTTCGTTTGGTTTAGTGCACGGAGGTTCAGAAGCAGATGCTTGCTACTTTCAAGCTCGTTGGGGATGCACTACAGTGGTGGGAGTCAGTTACCACCTCAGAGGAGAGGATGACATTGTCTTATGATGAGTTCAGTGCTCGCTTTGATAAGAAATATTTTCCCTATGCAGTCAGGGCAGCTATGAAAACCGAGTTTCTAAGTCTGCAGCAGGGAAACATGACAGGCTAACTGACAGAGGAGGCCATTTGGTACTTTCCAGGGTAGTTGTTACACTTGTGGAGAGTATGGTCATACCACCAGGCAGTGTCCTAAAGCAGGACAAGGACAGGGACAGAGACAGTATGTGCAGCAGGGACAGAGGGCGCCAGTGCCTCTACCAGCTCCACAGGTTCCACGGATTCAGGGACAGACACATCTGGCTTTACCGGCACCGTCGCAGACTCAGGGACAGGCACCACAGCAGTTACACTATGGCAGGGTGTATAACCCCATGCCACAGGATGTTCAGGCACCTCAGACTATTGAGGGTAAGTTTCTTATTCATGGTTTGCATGGACGTGTTTTATTTAATACGGGTGCTACACACTCATTTGTAGCTAGGACTTTTGTTGCTTTGTCTGGGATGAGGACGAGGGTATGCACTAGACCTCAGGGTATTTCTACACCATTGGGTGATACAGCTATTATACATGAGAGTGATGGGCCTGTGACACTAGATATTGGCAGACTCAGATTTCTAGCCAATCTATTGGTCTTGGACATGCACACTTATGAAGTGATACTTGGGATGGATTGGTTGTCTCACTACCATGCCCAAGTTGTTTGTTTTGATAGATCTATTATTTTTACCGTACCTGGTCAGGATATGTATGTAGTAGCTATGCCACATTCTAAAGGGGGCGGTAGCACCTATTTGTTCCATGTGGAGGAAGAAAATGAGGAGGGGATTACTGTGTCATTGGATAACATACCGATTGTACAAGATTTCTCGGATGTATTTCAGGAGATTCCAGGGTTGCCACCTAGTCGCGAGATCGATTTTGTGATAGACTTAGCTCCAGGCACTACGCCTATTGCTAGGGCACCCTATAGGATGGCACCGGTAGAGATGAGAGAGCTGAGGGATCAGATTCAGCAGTTACTCAGCCAGGGTTTTATTCGTAGGAGTACATCACCTTGGGGAGCACCGGTTCTGTTTGTAAAGAATAAGGATGGTTCGCTTCGTCTGTGTATAGATTTTAGGAAGTTGAACAAGGTTACGATTCGTAACAAGTATCCTTTGCCCAGGATTGATGACTTGTTTGATCAGTTAAGGGGAGCCACATATTTCTCCAAGATTGATCTGCGTTCTGGGTATCATCAGCTGAGGGTCAGGGAGCAGGATGTTCCTAAGACAGCATTTCTCACGCGATATGGTTCTTATGAGTTTCGAGTTATGCCGTTTGGGACGACTAATGCACCTGCAGTATTCATGGACTTAATGAATAGAGTCTTCTGGGCTTATTTGGATCAGTTTGTTATTTTATTGATGACATCTTGATCTATTCTCGGTCGGAGGACGATCATGCTAGACATCTTCGCATAATCTTGTAGACGCTTCGTGAGCACCAGTTATATGCCAAGTTCGAGAAGTGTGAATTTTGGCAGCGGGAGGTGAAATTTCTGGGTCACGTGGTGTCAGAAAAGGGGATAGCAGTGGATCCGGCCAAGGTTTTAGCGGTGGTTGAGTGGGGACAGCCTACATCACCTACTGAGATTCGGAGTTTTCTCGGTCTGGCAGGATATTACAGGAGATTCATTCAGGGGTTCTCCAAGATAGCAGGACCACTCACTCATTTGACCAAGAAGGGTGTACAGTTCGAGTGGGATGGACACTGTCAGCGAGCTTTTGATGAGCTAAAAAGGAAGCTGACTTCTGCACCGGTTCTGGCTACTCCGCAGAGCGGGATAGAGTATCTTGTTTACATGGATGCTTCGTTGCAGGGTCTTGGATGTGTATTGATGCAGGAGGAGCGACCGATTTCTTATGGATCTCGGAAACTTAAGCCTCATGAGCTTAATTATCCAACACATGATTTGGAGTTGGCAGCAGTGGTCTTTGCCTTGCGTATTTGGATGCATTATCTGTTGGGTGAGTCCTTCAGATTATTCAGTGATCACAAGAGTCTGCAGTACTTGTTCACTCAGCGGGAGCTAAATATGAGACAGCGCAGGTGGTTGGAGTTTGTAAAAGACTATCATTTTTCTATACGGTACCATCTAGGGAAAGCGAATGTAGTGGCGGATGCACTCAATCGCCGACCTGTTGGTAGTCTTTCTGCTCTATTCACTACTGAGTGGAATGCTTTAAAGAGTGTGGATGAGTTATCGGATGCTTTTATGGCTTGCATGGTGGTTACACCTTCCATCATTCGCAAGGTTTTCCAAGCACAACTCACCGATCAGCAGTGTGTCGACAAGGTCGCAGAGATAGCTTCCGGAGAGGTTCCATCCTACTATGTTGGGGCTGATGGAGGTTTAAGGTACAAGGGATGGTTAGTGGTACATTCTGCTGATAATTTGAGGAAGGATGTGATGACTGAGACTCATCACTCTGAGTTCTCTGTTCATCCAGGAGGCGATAAGATGTATCAAGATATGAAGCGGCAGTTTTGGTGGGCAGGTATGAAGAGGGACATTGCTCTTTATGTTTCTCAATGTAGTACTTGTCAGATGGTTAAGATTGATCATCAGAGGCCGCCAGGAGCTCTACAGCCACTACCAATTTCGGAGTGGAAATGGGAGAGCATATCTATGGATTTTGTGGAAGAGTTGCCAAATTCTTTCAAGGGGCATAATTCCATATGGGTCATTGTGGATAGGTTGACCAAGTCAGCTCATTTCTTGCCTATTTGCACTGACTACACTTCGGAGCAGTTGGCGAGGCTTTACATTTCAGAGATTGTGAAGCTGCATGGCATTCCACTGTTTATTATATCGGACAGGGATTCAAGCTTTGTATCTGGATTTTGGAAGAGTTTTCAGCAGGCTTTAGGTACGGAGTTACACCTTAGTACTGCTTATCATCCTCAGACTGACGGACAGACTGAGAGGGTGAATCTATTTATGGAAGATATGCTTCGGTCGTGTGTTCTGGATTTCAAGGGCCACTGGGAGGAATATTTGCCACTTGTGGAGTTTGCTTATAACAATATTTTCCAGAAGACTATTGGTATGGCACCATTTGAGGCATTGTACGGTCGACCGTGTCGGTCACCTGTTTGTTGGATGGAGGTTGGAGAGAATCGATTCTTAGGTCCTGAGTTCATCAAGGATACCTCTGAAAAGATTGCTCTTATTCGAGATCGCATGCGTACTGCCCAAAGTAGGCAGAAGAGCTATGCTGATCGTCGTACTCGGGCTTTGGAGTTTCAGGTTGGGGATCAGGTTCTACTTAAAGTGTCTCCTAAGAAGGGTGTTATGCGCTTTGGGAAGAAAGGGAAGTTGTCACCACGATTTGTTGGTCCATTCATGATTACGGATCGCATTGGAGCTGTTGCTTATCGGTTGGCACTTCCGGATACTTTGGATTGCGTCCACAACATGTTTCATGTTTCCATGTTGCGGAAATTTCTTCGAGATGAGGATCGGTATCAGCATATCGATGTTGGGGAGATTGCGTTGCAGCCGGATGTAACTTATTTAGAGCCACCGTGTCGTATTGTCGACCGACGAGATCAGATTCTTTGTAATAAGGTTATTCCTTTGGTTCGTGTTCAGTGGAGTCATCACAATGAGTCTGAGTCCACTTGGGAACGAGAAGATGTCATTCGCTCACGGTTTCCTGAAATATTGGAAGAAGGTAAGAGTGAATTCTGAGGACGGAATTCCTTTTGTTAGGGGGGAAGAATGTAATACCCCTAATTTTAAAAAGGATATTCTTGGTATTTAATGGTATTTAATTTATTATTTAAGTGCATTTTATTTGATTATGTGTCATTATATTTTTTTATTAGGTGCTTAATTGTTTTCTTTTGTGGTGATTTAATTTATTTAAATGATATTTATTTTTAGTTATTTGATTGGAATTACTTGTTAGTGTTTTAATTATTTAATTGGCATTAATGGTTTAAGTGTAATTGGTTTAATTATTTGATTGGAATTAATGGTTTAAGTGTAATTGGTTTAATTATTCTATGTGTATCTTATTTTATGTGTGTCTTATTTGGTTTAATTGGGTTTACTAATTATTATTTTGTTCAATTAGATTATTTGTTAAGTATTTAATGGTGAATAGGGTAATTAGGTAAATACATATAACTAGGGTTTTAATTACAATAAAAATTAGGGTTTTATATTATAGCCGTCGTAGGTTTCTACGTTAATTGGATGGGCCGGTTAGGATTGTGAGTTGGACTTAAATGAACCTAGGGTTTAGGAAAACTCTATAAGTATAAGGTAAACGTCTGTGTAGGGTTTTTTTTAAACAAAGCACACGTTTTGTGGAAGTGGAGAAGGAAAAACGCAGTTTTTCACATTCTGCCAAGGTTTGATCAGAGCTCCGATCCCGCTTCGTCCGTGGTCCGATCGAGCTGAATTTTGGAGGAGAGGTTCATGACTCAGCGACACACAATCTGAACGGTCAAGATCAGAGTTTAACCTCGGGAACAGTGATTCATACTTGTGAACAGTAACTGGGTTGCACAGGTTTTTTCCATTCTGCCCAGATTTCATCAAACATCCGATTCCGCTTCGTCCGTGGTCCAATCGAGCTGAAATTTGGAGGATAGGTTCATGACTCAGTGTCGCACAATCTGAACGGTGGAGATCAGATTTTGAGTTCGGGAATAGTGTTTCGTACCCGTGAACAGTAACCGGGTTTTGGAACTCGCCGGGATTTTTTAAGAAGACGACGTTGAAACTTTGAACAAAAGTTTCTGAGGCAAGATTCTATCCTTACTCTTTCCCTTAGGCTTCATACTCTTTGCACTCTTAAATGATTCCAGGATTAATGAAGATTAAACCAAACTAAAATGATATCTGTTTTGCTATGAAACTGGTAGTTACAGTAGTGTTGTATGCTTGTTCAACCTAGACTAAGCATGTTTGTGGATGCATTGTGGTTCTGTGGTTCACATTTTTCCTTACCACTGCTAGTATAAATTATTGGAAGGATGGGTCTAGATGATAGCTATCTTAACTTCTGTAATAGCAACTGTTGGAACTTAAATATTAGGAGGATTTGAGTTTAACACTAGATCGGTTTTGTGGAACACTATAATTTGAGCATGTCTACATACATACTGTGAATATTGTTTTGATGCTTACATTATCACAGTTAGTATCAACTGTGGAGGTTAGGATTTTGTGATACATACCCTACATATCTGTATGTCACTTGTAAGGTGTTAAATGGAAGTTTTAATTAATTCTGTTTTTATATCAGACTAAAGGGAACAACTTAAATTGGGCATGTATATGTTGTTGTTGTGACCCTGTTTATCAATGCTTATTTTATCACTGCTAACATTGAATGTTGGATGTTGGAATTTAGTTGATATATACTTGATTTATTGGTATTATTGACTACTGGAGGATTGGAAAGTAGGCACCGGTATGGGACGGTGGCATACTAAGGATGGGTTTGGTTTTTAAAACAATACCATTACCCACCTACTTGGAATAAGGATGGGATTAACTAAAAGTTAAGTCCCGTGGATTTGTATTGTCATGGCAACTACTTGTTGAGCGGCAATAACAGGGATTTTGGATGGATTTTATATATGTACTGTTATGGTGCCTCGGTATGAGCTTGAGCCTCAGGACCGATGGCTAGGGAGCGTATATGCATCGGGATGTGTAGCTGGCTACGATAGTTGGAGGTGTACCCTGTTTAGGTATAGGTACATATGCCCACTTCGTGTGCGTTTTAGCATGTTACCTCTATTCAGGTTGAGACCGGCCTGTAGTGCAGTGAGAGTCCTTTAGTGTGACTATATATATATTTACGGACTATTAGCTATTGTTGAATTGTTTAGGATGTACATACGTATCGGGCCTCTGTTTGGATTGTAGTAGTATAGAACTTGCGTGTGGGCCTGACCCATTTCTATTTTTCAGGTACACGACAGTTCCAGGCTTAGACATATTCGTGCTGAGCAGAGGTCTCTATTCACTCTTCCGACGATGTAGGGCTCTCTCTATAGTTTTATTTCTGGACGTTTATTACAGTTGTTCTATCTTCCGTTTGGATGTTTAATAGGGGTCCATTAGAGATGGATTCCCAAGTTGTAAACTGATGGAGTTTTGGAGTTTGGGTTTGATGGATTTTAATAATTATAATATTTTGCGGATTCTATTTTTAGTTCCTTCCAGCTTTATTTTCATTTCTTAATTTATTTTGTATTCCGTGTTCATTATAAAATATTAATTGTTTGATATTCCCTCGGGTTTGGGCCTGGGCCTGATCAACCCGTGTCTCGGATCCGAGGGGTATCTCATATTTCATCTAATATAGGCCCAGATGATACTAGAAGACCTAAAAGCCCATCAGAACCTAAATAGAAGTTAATTCTGCTATAAAAGGAGGCACAAGACCACAGAAAAGATACCTTTTCTCTCTCGATTCATTCTGAATTATCTCTTATTATGGTGGCGGCTTTTAAGGTTTCTGTAGTGCTAGAAGGTGAAGATCCTGAGAAGAGAAGTGCAGTCCGTGATGATGAAAACCACAACAACACAGAGTATGATTTATATAATTAATGATTTATATATTTTGATTATGGTGGCGGCTTTTGAGAATTTAATGATTTATATATTTTGATTGCATGATTATGAGTAATTGAGTAACATCAATTGGTATTTTAATGAAATAATGGTTTTTGAGTAATTATTACCTTGTCTTAGATATAATTGTTCTTAAATTATTTTCAACCCATTATTAATGGACGAGATGGCGGCATAAGGGCTTCTCGATATTAATAATGGAGATCATGCAATAGTGTTTCATTGTTTTTCATGAATGGATATTTTCATAAGCTGTGCTTAGGAAAGATGAATTATATTGCAAAATTAGTTAGAAGTAGGTATGTGGATAGTTCATGCTAACCACAGATAGATTATAGTTAATTGAAATTCATGAAGTATCTCTCTTTAAAACCGAATTAAATGAATGTTATTGAGTTTAATTCATATGATATATAAATTATTAAAATCCCAAAGTTGAACGGTTGACCATAGTACAAAGTTTGTGGTGAAGTCAAGCCCTGAGATGCTCTTTCTGATCTCTTTACCTTAATTTAGTTTAATTTTACTTTATGTTCGTGACAAACAACCAATCAAAACATCTCTTATCTCTGAATCAAAATTGGATTAATAAGAAATAAAACAGTAAACACTTATCTCTCTGTGGGATCGACACCCTCTATATAGTCCTATCCTACAAAGATTCGTACTATTACGAGTGGTATATATTGACACACATCAATATGGCCAATACTTCGATCAAGCAAAGTCATGGTCTCTAGAATAGAATTTAGTGCATTTTCGATCAATTAATGTAGTTTATTTCTAGTGCATTTTTGATGGATCAATGTAGTTTAATCTTTGATCAATGGAATTTTTACACATGTCAATCGAATTTTATTATGGCTCGGTCAATCGATCCTATCCAAAATTCGATCGACGTGTCATCACTTTTTTCAAAAAATAAAGAAATAATGTTTCATGCATTTTTTGGTCCCAGAAAAATTTATTTCATGCATAAGTTCAAGTCATCCTCAGAAATTTTGAAACTTGTCTAAAAAAGCATATATGCATGTTTTGAAAACTTTCTTTAATGCAGAAGTGTTGACCCACAGGTTTGGACCTAAGGGCAATCTAGTAATTTTGATAATTCAAACCATTAATAGTGTTTTTGAGTGTTGTGTTAGATTTGTCATATTTTCAATATTGACCTCAATGAAGCAAAAGAGATCAAAGTCTCATTAAAACCATTCATTCACACATGAATAAATCTATGGACATGGAAATGACTTAAAGATCAAAAAAGTTAACGCAAGGAGCATTCAAGTTAACTTTGACCTCAAAGGCTAAGAATGTAACTCAAAGCTCAAGAAATAAACCCTAAAGCTCAATGATCAATGTCAATACTTGAAAAGGGGTAAATAAGTTGGTGAGTACTTAGAATTCATTGTCAAAGTATTTATGAATTCTCTTTAAAGCTACCTCTATAGAATCATTCATACTTATCATATCATATCTATTTTGATCTTTAATAAACCCGAGAGTAGGTTATGATCTTCAATGAACCATTCATATTTGACCTAAAAGAGTATAAAGGCTCAAGACATCTCAAAGGTAGTCTATATTTGAAATTAGGAACTTCTGGCCTCCTGGTAGCTTTCCTAAATTAAGGCAGTGAGCATGCAAGTTTGAAACCATGTTTCAGCCAACCGGTTTCATCACATCGGTCGATCGAAATATACTTTTAACTAATTGAAATTGGCCAGTTTGAACTCTAAAGGCTAGATTTGCATTTAATGTTCTTCTACCTACCTCTAACGACCATTTTCTGTAGAAAAACTCTATAAATAGGGTTATGCACTTAACAGAAAGACTTGCAAAAACATTTATGAGCATTCAATACATCTTTTGATTTCTCTCTCATTTCATTCAATAAACTTGAGCTTCAACTTGATTTAATAACTACTATAGTCTTGTGAGCTTATGATTTGTATATCCATTTATTGAGAGATACACTTGTATATATATTTTTCCAATAATCCACTTCAAATGCTTGGTTTGACCTAAAGGGTTGGTGTGACCCAAAGGAAACCTAAGAGAATGTCTTTCTCTTAGCAAGAGGGAAGGAAGCAAATTGTTTCATAATAAAGGTTTTCTCTCCACCTAAAAAGAGAAGCCATAGTGGATTTGGGAAAGTCTCAAGAGGGATTTTGAGCCGAGGAGTAGGAGTTCCGAACATCACTAAATCGGAGCGTTACAGTTTTCAATTTCTCTTCCCTTATCTTTTAATTAATTATGTTTATCTTGTTTATATTGAGTTATTGGGTAACACAATTGCTAAAATAAATTTAGAAAACTTGTAAATTCAGCATATATAGCTTATAGCATATAACGAAAAACTTTATTTAAGGTTCAAGAAATATATTATGTATATATATGTGAAAAAACTTTAGAAACTTAATATATATAATTTAATAATATGAAAATAGATTTCTTGATACCAAAATAAGTATATATATAAGTAAGTTCTAGATGCACATCAAGTATGAACATGTAATTCATATGTAACACCTATTATGCCTAATGGCTTCTTAAAGTATTAAGCATGCATGTAACACATAGTCTTCTCTAGATGCCTAAGATGATCAAGCAAGTTGTGAAAATTTTGAACTTAATTCTAGAAGAATCATATTCATGTATAGAAAGGCTATAAAATGATACCTCACTCTGCCTATAACCAATTCTAAAGTCAAGCTAGGTTGTAATGTCCTGGATTTTTCTGAATTTATTTTTTTCAAAATTTTATTTTATTTATTTTTTATACCTCGTTTTGAGTGCCACACTGGCCCCGAGGGCTATTTCGGTCATTTTTTTAGCCGAGGATTTTAGAAATGTATTTTTAATTATTTTAAATCAATTAGAGTTGACAGGATCATTTTTAAAAAATTTTGAAAGTCGGGACGATCGATTTCCAGGCTCAAAAATTTCTCCAGATTTTTCCATTTGCATTGAGGGGCGTTGTAGTCTTTTCACACACACACACACACACACACACACACACATATATATATATATATATTGGGGAGATATTTTAGGGACTTGGATGGATTTGTAAGGGAAGGGTCAGTAAATGTTAGTAACTTGACTAAAGTCAGTAACCATTCTAAGCTTGACAAGTGGCACATTATAGGCTAAGTATGTAATGCAAGACCAAGCCATTAACCTCTTCTTCCTCCCATTCTCGGCATTTTCCCTTCTTTTTCTAACTTTTTATATATATTGGGGAGATATTTTAGGGACTTGGATGGATTTGTAAGGGAAGGGTCAGTAAATGTTAGTAACTTGACTAAAGTCAGTAACCATTCTAAGCTTGACAAGTGGCACATTATAGGCTAAGTATGTAATGCAAGACCAAGCCATTAACCTCTTCTTCCTCCCATTCTCGGCATTTTCCCTTCTTTTTCTAACTTTTCTCTCTTTCTTTCTATATCTACACATATACACACATACATAATGTTTTAAGCTTATATTTGAGAGGTTTGGAGTGGGAATTTGAAGATAATCAAGAAGGAGATGTTGGAGAGCTCGAGGAGGGATTTCATTTGGCACCAATATTGCATAGGCAAGGAGGAATTCAATTTTGGCCTTGGCCTTAGGGCTTGTTTGGCTAGAAGGAATTGAGGTATGGGTTTTTACGTCCTCATACTTTGCCTTTTATTGAGAAATTATTTTGCTCTTCAATTGTTTTCTAACAAAATGTGAAATTATGATTTTGATGCTAGCTAAATGATGATGGTGTGTTGAATATGAGCTGAGCATGCTTAAAAGTGAAAGATATGATGTCTTTTTATGTTAAGTGTTAACATGGTTGAAAAGATGTGAATCTTTTTGAAGAGCATGCTTATGGATATATGTAGAAAATATTTTGTTGTGATTACATTGTGGAAGATGATGTTATGGTTATACTTAATTTCCATAAGAAAATGCCATTCTTATAACCATTGTCTTGATAATGACATGATCAAGATATTACTGTTGCATTAGTAAAGTTGAAGTTAAAATGATGAAATTGCACTCACATGTATGGCATGGTGGGTGAATTGAATGAGAAAGATATTTTGGCCATTTTAGAATGGTGAAAAAGTTGGAGGAGATTGATAAGTTAGCCATCTTGGGATGGGCGGGAAAAAGAAGAAATTTTATAAATGGACCGGGTATCACGAGCCCGGTGTTAACTTGACCTAGAAGGGGCACGGTTTGGTGTAGGACGTGAAAAAGTTGATATTAGGCCCCAAATGGCCAAGGGGCTAGGGATAGTGTTAATCCCAGCTTGGTAAAGTCGGTTAGCATAGGTGGGGATTGGGGTCGGTTTAAGACCAAGTGTGAGGATGGACTCGCGTTGCATTACATCCGCATTTGTAGCGTGCAAAGTTGTATCTATGCTATTGATTTGATTAAGATGTGGTTTAAATTCCGTAAAATCCCCAATGAATGATCCTGGTTTCTTTTTAACCCCAATGTGTGATGTATGGCTCAAGGGAGTCCAAAGTTAACGCCTTAGACATCTTCTACTGAGCCTCCGTGCTCACCCCTTCCTTTAATTCAGGTTATCACAAGCACCCGATTGACAACGGACCTCCCAAGTGTACTTTTTTTCCAAGTTGGGTACTCACACACACATGCCTCTACTAAGGCTCGAACCCCTGACCTCTCTTGAAGTAGGGGCTTGGTACTGTTAGACCACTGATTTGTTGGTCTCCCAAGTGTACTTGAACTCATTAGAATTACCCATTATAATTTATGTAATCAATGTTAGCAATGGTGGTCATTTTTGTATAAGATTCATTTTTTTTTTTTTTTTTTTTTTGTATAAAGCATTATAATGAGGCCTTGAAGGTCATGATATATATATATTCTTTTAGGGACTATTTTTGTATGTAATGGGCTTGAGAATGATGAATGGTAATCATTTTAGCAATATTACAAGTTAAAATGCCAAGGAGGCATGTTTGATTTTATAAATGCTAGATTGATTCTTTAATGTCGATATATAGATTTCATTCATCCATTTGCTCATGTGCATAACTATATTTCGGGACAACTTTTAAACCATGAGAATGCATCCAAGTGCCTAAGCAACTTGCTTGACCATAACATAGTTTTGTAGGGGCATTTTGCCATTTTTTAGGGACAGTGCTCGAGCACAGGGCCTTGGCCAAGATTTATCTATTGTAAGGTGGTTTGTGCTCGAGCACAAAGTGGTCTAACGCTATACTTATGTTAATCCAAACTTCAAACGTCCATAACTTCTCTGTTTTAAACCTAAATAGGGTCGTTCTTGAGTCCAACTTGTATATTTTTGAGTTATAATTCTAATGATATAGGTCTCATTCCATAGTTTTGACATGAAATAACCATTTTACCCTTATCAACCCTAGGTCCCTAAAGTGAGCCTAAAGTCGAGGTTTCACCCTTTCATGATTCAGTTTGGTTAGAAATGATTGGTGTGCCAGCATTATGACTACCTAACATATGGGGAGGTACATAATGACCATTTTTGCTTAGTGTCCTCGGGTCGGGTTGGGACACGGTCAGTGATTCAGATCTATGGGTTTAGGTCGTTACATAGGTCATTATTTGGAACCTAATCAAGTGATTGAATATGTTGATTGCACCTTTCTACTCATTATATCTGAGTTATCTCTATAGAACATCTCTATCTTGTTATAGTTACATTCTGTGACTTAATTTGAGATACTCTTGAAACATTTGTCAATACACTTTGTCTTCACTGAAGTCTGTCTGATTAAACAATGCTCGGATATACTTGACATGCCATATCTGCCTTGTCTTTGCTAACGTGCTCTATCTGACTCAACAATACAATGACACATTGATAATAGTTTTGATGAGGAATATGCCGACTCGTGAATTATTTTCCTAACAATACTAAAGAAAGCGAAACAAAATTTATCTAAGACATAAATGTTGGATAACTTATCGAAGATTGTTTTATGAAGAAGCATGATTTGATTGTACTTAATTGTTGTTAGACGGATTAGTTGAAGGACTATCTAAAGAGATTTTCTGATGTGTGTTGGAGTAAAGCAATTAATTTGTGAGGCAAACCGTTGTATTGAAAGAAGCAAAAAAAAAAAAAAAAAACATTGAAGATTTGGTGTTTTGTTGGGTCTGAAGATTGAACTAGAATTTATAGGTTTAAACGGATTTAGGTTGTATCTCTTTCTTTATAATTGAATGATTCGTTGAAGTTGGTCCCCTATAGTTTTTTGATCTACTAGTTGGGTAGGTTTTTCCACGTACAATCCGGACCCATCGCACTTTATAATGATTGTATGTTCAGAATGATTAAGTTGTTTGCTTAAATATCAATCAAGCTTGTGGTTGTACTTATTTATTTTATAGAATTATTTTAATTACCTTATTAATTATGAAAATAGAATTGACTTATGGTTTATTCTAAATGTGGTATTGGAGTAATTTATTTGTATTTTAATTCTGTCTATTGAAGTTTTAATAGGTTATATTGGAAATCAAACCTTCAATACTAAAGATGCAAGAAAAATGCTCTCTCAATTTGGAAAAAATAATTCTACATTTCAAAAATCTATTTTTCTCTTTTCCCTCTCTTTTCAGTCTATTTATCGACTGTTACAACCATTCTTGAAGCTTTCTAACTAATTTCCTTACGCTGGGCTGACCTTCTGGGCTCATATTCGTTTTGGGCCCATTTCCCTTTGTCTTCACTCGGGCTTCCAAACTGATCCTCTGATCCTGGGCCTGATCAGTGAGGACTTGGTTCAGGTCAGTTGCTCTTACCCGACCCATTCCTATCAATCTGGGTCATATTTGGCTAGTCCATTTTTGGTATCCTCATCTGCCCCCATAAACTCTCCTTAATTAATTAGGGTGAGATTATTGAAAGGACATAATCATAATGTGACAGCTCGAGGTGATGACGTGGGGAAGCAAACGGTTGGTTCAGAGAACGGCACTTTGAGATTTGCTGCATCATTATTGATGTGGTTTCTTGGGCGTTGAATCATTTCCTCTTTAAAAACCCTAGCTTCCCATTTCTTGACTTTCTTTTATCTCTCTCACCTTCATCCTCAAGCTTCATATTTTCCAATTGTCTCTATCAACTTCTAGTTTCCTCCGGCGAGCTTTCCTTGTCTTCTCTGGTAAGTTTCCTCTTTGTGATTCTTCAACTTTCAAGGTGTACTCTGCAAATTTCTTTTCCAAGGTTAGTTCCTTTCCCTTGTTATTTTTCTTAGAGGAGAGAAAGCTTAAAACTGAGAAATCCGCCATTTTTTTTTTAATGGCTCCCGATCTGGATGCTCTTCGTTCGAGGAACAACATTCCTAACAATGTTTGCCTACGAGTCTACCCCACAAACCTGGACGAGAGATCTAGGAAGGGTCTCTTTCCTGGCGAGATCCTATTTTCGGTACTTCACCTAAATGTAATTAGATTTCCCCTGTACCCGTTCTTCTGTTATGTCTTTAGCCAGTAAAGCTTTCCCCTCTTCAAGTCAACCCCAACTTTCTTAGGGTAATATTAGCTCTGCTGCTTCTTAACCGTGATAGGAACCTAGATCTAAACATCATAAATTTTCTTCTTTGCTATAGAGTCACCAAAATCCGAACCAACGAAATGTATTTTCACTTTTTTCCCATTAAGAAACGGTCCATATGTACGGACAAACTCTCATCTGAAAAGGGTTGGAGAAAAAACTTAATTGGGGTCAGTGGAGATTAGTGAACTCCAATCGGCCTGACTTTCCCTATCCCAACCGTTTTCAGGGAGTGTTCTATCCCTCTGTATAAGAAATATAAAAAACATCTGACCAATTTCCTTCACATTAATCATGATGAATTGGTTTATAGCATTTGCAGGGCCAGACTTGACCTTTCTGGAGGAGAGAGTTCTAAACAACATACCCTCTGCCATTGACCTGCTCACCCCAGACAACCTTTCTGATATATCCACTCTTAGAACCATCATGGAGAATGTACAGATTCCTTCTTTCAGCAGGAGGAGGCGTTCTGCAGCCACTCCTGCGGCTGCACTAACCACTTCTGTGGTTACTTCAACCATACCAGTTATGGCTCAGATCATTAAGCGGCCTATCACTGGACCCTCTACATCCACCTCAGCTGAACTTCAACCCATCTTACCGAACAATGAACCCCATGAAACCCCGAAAGATACTTCTCCACCTGCTGTTCAGAACACCGAGGGTTTTTCTCAAAACACTGAGGGATCTTCCCTTACCCGAACCAATGTCTCAAAGAAGAGCCTGGGCAAAAGACCCCAACATGAGGGTGGCTCTAATCAAAATGACCTTCCTCCAACTCAAAAGGCTCAGTATTTCAGTGTCACCAATACTCTTCCTTCCCCTCAGGTAACCATTCTAGAGGGTGAATCAGCCGGAACCTTCGCCTCAGACGGGAGGATGGGTCAGTGATTTCCCCTTCAGATTCCTTGTTTAAAGATCCAGTAACCTCATTTGCCTTCTACAAAGGCATTTGGACCCTTAAGGATACTGTGGTTCAGAACAAGATGAACTTCAACGAGATGTACCAATGTTTTCCAACAGTTGCTGTCGAGGTAGTTTTTTTACCCTCTGAACCAACTTTCCTTAATTTTTCTAGTTCTCATTATTTGACATCTATACTCATTAGAATGCTTGTGTCTTTATGCAGACTCTATTTGGGATGTTCACCTTCTAAAAAAGTCTTGAACATGCAAACAAGAAGATCAAACCCCTCTCTCTTGGACTTAACAGATCTATCAAATCAGAAAGAGAGATTGATGCCAGAAACTCAGAGCTGCTAGTTAAGTTGAACGAGTCAGAGAATGAAGTGAAAGCTCTGAAGACTGAGAGTGATATTCTGAAGAATGAGCGAGATTCCCTTCATGGTAAGCTTAACATCCTGAAGACGGAGAAAAACATCGTGCAGACTGAGAAAGATGCTCTGAAAACTGAGAAGGGGGACCTTCAGCACACTTTAGTTGCTGAACGGTTGACCCATTCCATCTCTGAGGAGAAATTCTTGAATGAGCGCACCGCTTTTCTCAACATCATTGGTTAGGTTGATGGGGGTATGAAGGCTCTTCACGCCCGTTTCTCTAGGATCGGGACTCTCAGATATGCCGAGGGGTACAGAGACGGTTTTATTGACCGTTCTCCTCTCGAGGGAGAATTAAGCTCCTGTGTAGTTCCAGATGAACTGGATGCCTCCCTGGACATCAAACCACCAAATGTTTACAAGGATACATCCCCTACTCCTGCCAAGAACATATTCATTGAGTGCAATGAGATTGCATCTTCAGGGGTCATCCCACATGTTCGTCCTCTGAATGTTTCTCCCATCACCACCATTACTCCATCCATAACTGTTGCCACTAACAGAACTCTACCAACTAATGAGATCATTCATCTTGGCTCTCCCTCCAGAGACTATGAAGCAGCCAAGGATGATGGAACAGGCAACAGATCAGGCATAAGAGAGGATGCAACAGAATAGTGTTCTGTTGGCTTTTGTATTTATCTTCTTTTATTTCAGTGTCACTTCTTGTACTTCAAAAATTATTTTATGATGATGAATGAAATGACAACTTTGTTTTACAAAGCTTCCATACTCCATCCTATGCTTAAATGAACTGATAGTTTAATTTTTCTAATTGATTTTCATTTCACACAAGTGTTTGGTGTTCGGCTCATAGTGCCATTTGCCACTTACTTGGCTAAGTGATTGGTGCTTGGCTAGAATGCCACTTGCCATTTATTTTGCGCAAGTGTTTGGCATTTGGCTCATAGTGTGTTAGCTAAGTGCTTGGCGCTTGGTTAGAATGCCACTTGCCACTTATTTTGCGTAAATGTTTGGCGTTTGGCTCGTAGTGCCATTTGCCACTTACTTAGCTAAGTGCTTGGTGCTCGGCTAGAATGTTACTTGCCACTTATTTTGTGTAAGTGTTTGGCGTTCGGCTCATAGTGCCATTTGCCACTTACTTGGCTAAATGCTTGACGCTCAGCTAGAATGCCACTTGCCACTTATTTTGCGCAAGTGTTTGGCGTTCGGCTCATAGTACCATTTTCCACTTACTTGGCTAAGTGTTTGGCGCTCGGCTAGAATGCTACTGGCTACTTGGCTTTTATTTTGCGCAAGTATTTGGCGATCGGCTTATTGTGCCACTTGCCACTTTCTTGGCTAAATTTTTCTTTGCTCAATCAACTTTTTGAAACTGAATGAAATTTTTTTTATAGATCTCAGAGAGTATGTACATTTGTAAAAGCGTAATTCTCAATGAACAATAATGGAATTCAATCTTTACTAGTAGTACCTTTTTAGAGATATGGCATTCCATGGTTTGTTGACCAATCTCCTAGCCATGGTCTCTAAATTGTATGCCCCCTTTCCTATGGCCTCTGCAACTCTGTATAGACCTTCCCAGGGTGACATCATCTTGTTAACAATTCCCACCTTCTTTTTTAGAACTAAATCGCCAAACGCAAAGTCTCTATGCTTCACCTTTTTGTTGTGACTATTCATAAGAGTTTACTGATATGACGCGAGCCTTATAACCGCTACATCTCTTTTCTCCTCCAGCAAATCGAGGTTAAATTTCAACATACTATTGGTCTGCTCTTGGTTCTATGCTAAACCTCGAACAGTCGGGACTAAGTGTTTAGCTGGTATTACCGCCTCAGTACCATATACCATAGTGAATAGGCTTTCTCCAGTCGGTCGTTTAAGGATTGTTCTATAAACCCACAAGACATTCGGAAGCTTGTTTAACCATTTCCCCTTTTCGTCTTCAAGCTTCTTCTTAATACAAGTAAAGATTGTTCTGTTCATGATTTCAGCTTGGTCGTTCGCCTGCGGATGGCTGCTACCAATTTTGATTGATTCCATATTCTTCCAACAAGTCCTTCACTTGCTTACTGTTGAGATTAGTCCCATTGTCCATAACGATCGATCTTGGCACTCCAAAACGACAAATGATATTACTCTAGATAAAACGTCTTACTTGGGTTTGTGTCACACTAGGATATAGCTCTGCCTCCACCCATTTAATAAAATAGTCTGTTGCAAGCAAAACGTATTTGTTCTATGATCTCGCGGTTGGTAGAGGGCCAACCACATCTATCCCCCATTGCGCGAAAGGCCATGATTTGGCCATTACATGCAAATCTTCAAGTGGTTGGTGGATCAGTAGTCTAAACCTCTGGCACTTATCGCATCTTCTAGAAAATTCTTTTGCATCTCATAACATATTTGGCAAAAAATATCCTTGCATCATCGTTTTGTGCGCTAGAGATCTCCCTCCTGACTGATTGCCACATACACCCTTGTGGATAGTTTGCAAGATCTGCCTAGCTTCCATGGAGGTAACACATTTCAAGCATGGACCCGAGAAAAACCTTCTATACAACTGGTTATGTACTATAGCATACTTTGTAGCATTTAGTCTGATTTTCCTTGCCTCATCTCTTCGTTCGGGTAATACCCCATCTCGTATGAAAGTCATGATTGGATCAATCCAACTCGGCTCATATGGTATGACATTTACTTGTCGAGAATCCAAGCTAGACGGCTCCTCAAAGATAGATGGCTGACACAACACATCAACTGGAATCACCCTTGCCAGCGTTTCTCCAGAACTTAATGCACTGCAGGCTAATCTGTCGGTATCCTCGTTACATTTTCTTGGTAGTTAGATGAACTCAATTTGATCAAAGCTCTTTCCTTCGTGCATAACAGCAGAGCGGTACACTTCCATCATCCCATCCTTGGTTCCGTACTCCCCAGTCACCTGCCGAATGATCAGCTGTGAATCGTTAAAAATAACTAAACTTTTGACCTTTAGCTCTTTAGCCAGCTTCAACACTGCTAGCAATGCTTCATATTTTGCCTCATTATTGGTTACTTTGAATTCTAGCCTAATCACTTGACTCAGCGTAGTGCCTTCTGGTGTCTGTATTTTGATCCCAATTCCTGTCCCCGTTTGATTTGAAAAGCCATTAACGAAGTGTAATACCCCTAGTTTTTAAAAGGATATAATTGGAATTTAATTTTTATTTCTTGTGCATTTTAAGGGATTATGTGGCTATGTGGTTATGTGGCTTGATGGTATGTGTTTAATTGAATTACTTATTTGATTATTTGGCTAATTTAATTCTTTGATTATTTGAGTATTATTATTTTTAATTGTTTATTTTAATATTAATAATAGTAAAATTATGTTAGGGGATTAAATATATATATATATATATATATATATAGTTATAAATTATATATCTATATTTGGTGATCACGTATAGGGCAATATATGTATATGTAATTATATATTTTTTTTATTTTCTTTTCTTTGAGGATTAGCCGACTTAGTATCGGGTTAGGATTAGGGTTAGTTTAAACCTATATATATATATATATATAGTGTTGTCTGCCTTAGGGTTCATAAAACCCTATTCACGCCACCTTATAGACGCGAGTGGTAGCAGAGAATTAAGAGAGAGAACAGAGAGAGGGAAGAGAAACTGGGAGACAAAAGAGAGGGTTTAGGCCAAAGAATTAAGCCGGACCAAGGAGGAAGGTTGAGGGTTGTTCGAGGGTTAGAACCAGAGTAGTAGAAGGCTTGGACGACGGCCAAGGATCCCTGAAAAGAAACTAGGAGGAAGAAGTTAAGGTTTCAATTCGAAACCTAGAGGCAAGTTCTATTTCTTGCTCCTTCCTTTTGACTTGTGTTCTATGCATGCCTAGAGAATCTCCAGGACTTAATCGGATGTTAAAGTTAGTCTTGTATGCATATTAATTCAATGATTAAACTGTATTGCGAGTTGTTACCTGAAACTGATTTATCGTATTAATTGTTTCATATGTTGTAATTATTAATTGTTGTGTTGATGCATACTGTACTTATATGTATTTTTAGATAAATTTTGGACATGGATTAGATCCTAGGAACCTTAATAAATCGTTACAGAGGGTTCTGGACATCACCAGAGGCGAAAAGGATGATCAGGAATCAGTTTACGGCTCTCAAGGAGAGAGAGCCGGCTCTCTAATAGAGAGAGCCGACTTCCTCATGGACAGAGCAGGCTCCTACATAGAGGGAGCCGGCTCCCAGCACTATAGAGCCGACTCCCACTTGTGGGGAGCCGGCTCCTAAGAGGGCAGAGTGGCTCTTAAGTATGGGAGCTTGCTCTTGCGCTGGAACTTGCAGAAATTATTTTTTTAAGTTAGGTTTGGCCGTTTGGAGTATTTTTAAGTTGTTTAAGATGCTGTGAAGGATTTAAATAACTGTAATGGACATATAAAAATACTAAAAAGCATGATTTATAATAATATGCTAAAGAATGGAACAACATGAATTTCAACAGTAAACTTGTATGTTGATTACGGAATCAAGGATTTAATTGCTTACTAGTATTCTAGCAATTTTTCTATGTAAGGTTAAATAATGTTAATCATGTTTTAGCACTGTAATAAGCATAGTCAACTATCTGAAAATGTAGTTTGCTTATATTGGATTAGTTGATGTTTTGTCTATTTATATACTTCATCAATTATTGGATTTGTGGATTATTGTGAAATTTACTTTTGAGTATTTTAATATAATGTGCTCAGTTTATATTTCTGATTATCATTATATCATTTTCTGGATTTTAATTGATGAACTGTTTTATCTGTTTTATCAATTATTGGATTGGTTTGTGGATTATATGCACCGGTATGGGACGGTGGCATATTAGGTACGGATTAGATCAAAATGTTAATTCTTACCTATTCTGGATTTTAATTGATGAACTGCTTATTCTGTTTTGTCAATTATCGGATTTGTTTTGTGGATATATGCACCGATATGGGACGGTGACATATTAGGTATGGATTAGATCAAAAAGCTAACTCCTACCTATTCTGGAATAAGGTTAAATCCTACTTATATTTCGTGTCATAGCAACGAACAGTTGAGCGGCACTACCTTGGTTTTGGATGGAATTTAAATATATAGTTATGGTACCGCGATATGAACTTGAGTCTCAGGATCGATGGTTAGGGAGCGTATATGCATTAGGATGCATAGCTGGCTATGATAGGTAGAGGTATACCCTGTTAGGCTTAGATACACATGCCCATTTCAGATGCGTTTTGCATGTTGCGTTCTATTCAGGTTAAGACCCCCTTTGTAGTCCAGTGAGAGTCCTTTAGTGTGGATATATATATATATATATATATATATATATATAGTTTTGGACTATATAGCTATTGTTGGGGTTGTCTAGGATATATATACGTATCGAGTCTCTGTTTGGATTGTAGTAGAATAGAACTTGTTCGTGGGCCTAACCCACTATTATTTTTCAGGTATCGGATGATTCCAGTTTTAGAGTTTGTTCGTACTGAGCAGAGATAGTCACCCACTCTTTCGACTACGTAGAACTATTAGCTATGTTTTAGTTTTGGTTTTCTTTTTAGTTCAGTTTGTTCAGTTGGGATTTTCTAGAGGTCCACATAGTATGGATTCCTGTAATGACCCGGTTATTTTCCTTCCTTTCCTTTTCTTCCTCAAATTTTACGGATAATTTTTTTTTTTTTTTTTTTTTGTCTTTTCTTTTCAGTGTTCAGTTTCTCGTCACTTAGTGTTGTCTCAAGTGCTCAGAAATAGTTTTCGAGACTCTTTCATTTGGATTAACAACTTTCTTGAAGGACCGAGTCATTTTCACATTTTCACTTTTTGGACACTATTCACTTTTCGTCTTTTTCCCATTTGTCCTTTTGCTGGCACAACCTCACTTTTCGTGTTCAGATTTGATTTCGATTTTTGCATGCGTCCACGATATTTAAATTCCATGCTATGTGTATTTTTACTTTCTTAGAAAAGCATGCTAAGTGTTTACTTTTCTTGTAAAGGGTATGGATGCATAACTTTTTTGTAATATTAGTATAATTACATAAAATAATTATTTTTCATCTTAGGGACCATTTTGCAATTTAATTTAGAAGATATTTTGGAAAAGGACCTTTTTGTAATTTTTTGAAAGTGTGACAAATGTCACACTCCTATGGAACTACTTGTTGACATTTTGGCGGGACCACTTGGAAGCTTAATCTCTTGACACATGGAGGGTGGAGATTCATCAATTTGTTGGCCTAGGATTGGACCACTTGTTGGCTTCGATGGTTGACAAGTGTAAGCTAGGGATTTAGTGTAGGAAGGAGCCTTAGATTAATGATAAGTATAAGGTTCATTTTAGGTCTTGCACTATGTGTGTGTGAAGACCATGGTGTAGACTCACATAGTGAGTGGAGGAATGCTAAATCCTCCACTCACCACATTTTAATTCATCTTCCTCACCACTTTGTTCTCAAACCCTAACCTAGCCTCCATAGAAGGAAAAGCTTGACTCAAGGCTTTGACTTCATTTTTTGTCTCTTTCCAGTCACCTTAGACCATAGAGCTTGGAATATTTTTTGTTCCCCTCATCCTCCTCTACATAACCCTTGAAGGGTTTGCCATTTTGTGAGGTAAGGGTGTTCTAGTTTATTTATCTAAGGGTTTTATTTGCTTTTGTAATGAAATACAAGTTGTATGCATGTTTTATATTAATTTGAGAAATTAATGATTAATTATGGCTTGTTTGTAACTCATTCTAGACTTGGTATATGGCATGGCCAGACTTAATCTTTGTTATATATTAATTTGAAACCATTTAAATGAGTTTTCAAATCTAGAAATTTAATGAATTTAATTTGATTTGAATTATACTTAATGGTACCTTGTTTGTATTCCATTTTAGACTTGATATATGGCATGGCCATGACTTAGTCCTTATTATATATTAATTTGGGATCATTTGAACAACTTTTCAAAATTAAAGATTTAATTAATTTAAATTAATTAAATTCTACATGGTGATGTCTTGCTCATTTTGCACGATATATGTAATGACCATACTATGTTGTTTCACATATATTAATTTGAGGTTATTTGGAATTGATTTGAAATCTAGAGAATTTAATTATTTTTATTTAATTAAATTTTATCTAATTGTTCCATGGATTTAATTGTGTTTTAGAAGTTGTTTTTATGTTTCAATCATGGACTTAGACTTGTTGTATACTCACTTGGTTACGCTTTGAGCATTGGATAACATTGTTGCTATATTTATATTCATAAGAACATGTTTTCTTTATGGAATATATTATTGTCTTGTGTAATGAGTTACACACTTTGTTTTTGACATCTTTCATGCCATAGTAGTTGTGGATTTAGAGCATGTATTGTATGTGTTTCCAAATTTGGTTGTGCGTGGTTGATAGTTGATTATCTTGTATATATATGTGACGGCCCAAGTTTTGTAAACCCGGTGCGGCAGTGATGACCAAAAGATGACCTGATAATGGATCCGAAATGCGGAAGTGAAAGGTGAAACAACGGTTTCTAAAGATACAATGCATCTCTAAGACACCAATGTGACCCTCAATGAGGTCATGGAACCCAAAGAAAACAAATGCAGAAGTGTCGTTTCAAAAACGGACAAAAAGAACCTAGAGGCAAAATGGTCATTTTACAAAAAGTGGATTCAGGTGCTATCGAGCACACCGTTGGAAAGACAATGACAAATTAGTCAAGTTCAAAAAAATTTTTACTCAATTTGGAATCCGGATGGGGAAGAAAGGTGAAAAACAAATATGATGTCGTGGCGGCCCGACGAGGACAACCCACCACTGCTGCAACTGAGAGTAAAAACGGGCATCTAAATGGACTTTTTTGGAAAAACTCAAAGAAGAAACCCCCCCTAAAATCAAGTTTCCTACCCCAATCTTAGACGGAAACAAAAAAAATGCATTGTAAAATGCCCAGAATGCCCCCAAGAAAATTAGGTCAAGAGGAAAAAAACTAATCTGAGCTACTGCCCAAGTTTTGGAAATAGGGCTTCGGGAGGTTTTTAAATTGCCTATATTGAAAATGAAATCTTAAAATGCACCCACAAGACCTCCGGAAGTTTCAGATCGGTCGTGACGATTTTCGAAAAAAAGTCAATGAATAGTACCAACTACATTTGTACTAAAAATTTGCAAAACTTGGCAGCAAGGATTTTCTGGAAAAATATGGATTTTTGAGGGCCAAGATGATGTTTTCTAGAAAAACACAAAAAAGAAACCCCCTTCAAAATCAAGTTTTCTACGTGACTTCGAGGAAAAATGAAAAAAACCCATTGTGAAATACCCGAAATGTCCCTGCAACAGAATAGGGTCAAACTAAAAAATATGCAACTTTAGGTTTTTGTTTCATGAAGGAAGGTATTGTTTGCCAAAGTGAGCATGCAAGTGTTTGTAATATGATAAAATAGATATGCTACAATGGCCTATGGCCTCATTACAATACATTTACAACATTTGACATGTCAAACCTCCAAGTTAGAAAAATTACATTTCATAGACAAATCATGAACATGCTAACACTTGCATGTGAACAAGAATGCTTCTAAAGAAGCTCAACTCAGCAAATCACCCAAGCAGTTGCAATCTCCAATCTTGTATCCTGTACCTGAAATATGCCCCAGTATCGTAGGGGTGAGTAACATAAAGCTACTCGTAGAAAATGAGCATGCATCGACCTACGTTTTACAAGTGTACAGGATTTAATCATTATGGTTCATTCCACCTAATGTCTATGTCAAAAGTGAGACTCAGGGAGTATCCTAGCTACCTAAGATCATTTCTAGCATAAAACACATCCTTTATGCAATTTCAACAACACAAGAGCATGCTACACATAGCAACAAGATATAATATGCTGACACAAAGCAACTAGTTAGAAACATGCTTACACAAAGCAACCAGATATAGATTCTCAAAGTTATTAACTTGAAATCTAAATGCTAAATCAACTAAATATAGCAATTTAGTATGGATTTACTTAACAACATCAAATCGCCAATAGCCAAAACCACAGTCACAATATAAACATGATTGATAACTTGGAAATGAATGCGAAAACAAATAGTAGAAGACTTAGACATCACGTCTCGGACTAAACCAAGAACAAATTGGTTATTCCGAGCATTAACCCGCTGGGAAGTCCACCCTAGTGCGCACTATCTCAATTAGGGAGAACTCATACCTCCTGCACTAAAGCCGAACTTAGCCATATCACAATAACAATGTCCCAAGACTCCAAAATAATCAAATAAGTTCACAACTTATATACGTATTAAACAGTACACGAAACTACCTTCATGCACAAGTAGGTTGCAACAACACAACACATGCTCTAAATCCACAACAACTATAGGATGACAATGTCGAATCTTCAGAGCGCGATTCGTTACGCGCTATAATAACATCACATGTCGAATCTTCAGTGTGCGATTCGCTACACGCTATAACAATATAATCCAATATTGAAAACATAATTTATAAATCTATTACAAGTCTAAAATCATGCTTCAAATATACTATCAATGCCAATTTCAGGATTTAATCATTAAAGCAATAGAAACAGAATTTAATCAAATAAACTAATTAAATTCCCTAACTTTCAAATCTTAATCAAATGACCCTAATCAATGCATATTATACAATATAGCATAGTATATATATACATTCACTAAAATCTCAATTAGACCAATGACACAACAAGGTAGAATTTAATTATATCATGATAATTAAACTTCTAAATTTCAAAGCAACTTCAAATGGTTCCAATTTAATATATACTAGTACACAAGTCCTAGTCATCATGATTATCAAGTAAAAAAACTTAATTGGGCCAAAGGAACCATTAAATAGATTTTAATTAATCATTTAATTTAAAATCTTTAGCATTTCATACTTGTCCAAATACTCCCAAATTAAAGTATGTTAACAAACATGTTAAGACTTAATTTAAAAGCATACTACAAGTTCATTTCATGAAAAGTATGGCCATGGGATTTAATCTTTCACCAAAGATAAATATTAAATAAAAAGTGCAATTCTTATTCAATTAATCCCAATTTAATATATGTTAACAAACATATTAAAACATGATTTTCTAGCATGCCACAATTCAAATCAAAGTTATATATCATCATGAATTTTAAATCTTATACAAAGAAATAAAAATTACCAACTTTCTAAATTTGATATAAGGCATACATATAAGTTGTATAATCATGAGAAACACTCAATACAACACATATAAATCCTAAAATATTTCCTACCTCAAAATGGAACGGCTCCGAATCCGACGAAACTACTAGGTTTTGTCGGGGACAACGCCGTGAACATAACCCCTTGAAAGCCCCATCAAAATCATAACTTGACCTCAAAACCAAACTCAAGAAATGGTCAAAACTGAATTTTAATACGGGGGAAAGGTAGAGCACAGCGAGGGGAACAACAAACGTTAAGGCCGAAGACTTTCCATCAAGGAAAAGTGAACCAAAAGAGGAGAGAGAAGATGGCAGCACCCCTTGGGCTGCCATGAGAGCTCCAGGTCATGCATGAAGAGGGGAGAAGATGAAAAATGAAATATCTCACCTCCCTTTTATAGAAATCTCAAAAAGTGCCCCGAACGGGCCCCGTCGGGTCCAAAAAAGTAAAATTTGAACAGATGCGCTCAAATGGCAAAACTTTGTAAACAAAAAAGATTCAAAATGATAAAATATGAATAACGGAAGAAACGGCGTCAAAAATCGAGTCCCGAGCAGAAAGTCATGCCCAAAACAAGTTTGGCGCAAACTGGGGCCAGAAACCCTGAAACTGGAAAACATCGACCAGGAGGAAATTCTAAAAGTACACAACTCGACGAAATGTAAAAATGAATCCCGTACGAGGATCCAGGCTCAAAACAAGACATTTTGTAATAACTTTAATTAATTGCACAATGACCCCTCCAAAAAGTGAAAACTGCACTTATGGCTCAGAATGAAAATATCTTCCAAAAATATTTTCTTAAAAACCCCTAAAAAAGAATATCTTCAAAAGATATTTACGAAAAATACCCCAAGAAAAGAAAATAATTTCAAAGAACTTTGTATCCATACCCCTATGGACACTAGGAACAACCAGAGTACTTTCTTACAAAAGTAAAGATACGTATTTTGTGGAAACCTCTCAAGATGGAGATACATGAAGTCAAAAACCAACTCCAAATACAAGAAGTGTGGTTACACCAACAAAGTGTCAAACGGGGAAAAGACAAAATAGGGAAAATGACGAAAAGTGATAAGCGCCGAATATTGTATATTCAAGCGCCCTAAAGTACATTAACAAAGTCCATTAATTGATTATTTTATGCAGATTACTCCATTTGCATGTTTTTATGCATTTTCAGGTTAAAGTGCAAAAAGGAAGCAAAAATGATGCCTTGTGGAATTTTGAACAAAAAGGATGCCATTTCTGAATTTCTGGCAGCAGTGATCCTGACTTTTGTCGCCATTTTTGACCTAGCAAACTCAAGAACTGGACTTCCCTCATAACATGAAAGATTTAGATCTCTGAATCAGATTTCCAAATCTTCAAGTGGTTCATCATTCGAAGTTCGGAGCAGAGAGTTATGATCTTCGTAACAGAGGTGCGCAGAACTGCCTGGCAGCACTGAAGTACTGCCTTTCTCCCCATTTTCGACCAACCAGACTTGAGAATTGGGTCTTTATCAAAACATGAAGTTTTTAAAGCACTGAATCAGCTCTCCAAATCTTCAAACAGATCATCATTCGGAGTTCGGTGTACAAAGTTATAGCAGTTTTCCCAAAATAGGTCAGCGCTGAGCAAGAGGAGCATGTTGCACATTGCACTAAGTTAGAGTGCTCGAGATCACTTTTCGAGTGCTCGAAAATCAGGCAGATTGCACTCGGAAATGGCTCAATTTCAGCCACTCGCACATTGGTTTCCTCAATGCCATCTTCCTTCTTTATGAAGTGGTTGAAGGTGTTCCTTGGAGGAGAGAGAGAGGGTGTGTTGGAGAGTAAAAAGCTACCAAAGGCCACACATTTGCTATCTTTGATCTTTAGCAAGATAGAGGAGAGAGAAGAGAGCAAGGAGGAGGGTGTTCTTGAATGCTACAGTATGAGCTCGAAAATGGAGATGGAGTCTTCTTCTTCCTCTTCCATTTTTGTATCCATGGATAACTAAACCTCCATCTAGGGAGGTGATGAAACTCCTCATTGTAAGCATGTCTAGTTTTTGATTTATTTTGGGGAATGAAATGTGTATTTGACTAGTTCCATAATCTAGAGCATGTTACATAATGTAATGGATGTTTTAATGTTCTAAAGATCATGTTGCATTAAATACTCTTGTCTTAGATGATTTAATCTCATGGTTGTATGGCTTATAGTTTCATAGTGACAATGGAGCTAAGACTATGGAATGGTTTTAATGGCATGATTTTGAGTAGCTTGTTAATTCATTGCTTAAGAATTTCTTTTGATGGATTAACCTTGTGACTTGTTATCATGTGCTCTCATCAATTGGTTACTTGTTTGACAATCTCTAGCTTAGTGAGCATGTTGAGGATTGCACCATAGTTTAGGTAATTTAAGCATGTGGAGCTTTGATAGGTTGTTCTTACATTTTAATTAATTGAATTTCTTGAAGATGATATAGTAGTCATGAATTGCTATTCATCAAGGTCATTTCTACATTAATTCCCCAAATCAATCATATAATTAGCTTGTGTAGAGGTTTGGAGTGGATTCACCTCCCTAGACTTCCTTCTCTAAATCTTCTCTTTTAATCTCCTTCAATTTATTGTTGTATGCATTCTGAATTTGTAGTTAAGTGACAACAAACACAACCTCTATGAACACCCCTTCATCATCCTAAGAATGACTCTAAACACTTAGGTTGCCTTAGACTGGCGCAGTTCCAGTGGTTCGACTTACCCGACCAATAGCCCTATTTTACAATGATTCGTGCTATTGCGAAGGTTGATGTATAGTTGATCAACCGATCAAAAAGTGAATAGTGTCGAAAAACGAAAAATGTGGAAACGACTCGGTTCTTAAAGAAAGTTGTCAATCCACAGAAAAGAGTCTCAGAAATCACTCCAGAGCACTCGAGACGACACTAAGCGAAGAGGAACTGAACTCGAAAAGGAAAGACAACGGAAAAAAAATATCCGTGAAAATCCGAGTCATTACAATACATGTTGATATATATATCTAGGATATGGTTGAAAACTTGGGATGTCGTTGTTTAGCAATGGCTAGGACATGGTTCTAGTATGGGGGAATGTCCTCCTATAGTTTAGTGCGCACATAGGGTGGTTACCCATGGGCTAGTAACCCTAAAGTAACTATGGTGTCGGTTTGATTCAGCGTGATGTCCAAGTATCCACCTTATTTGATTTCGCATTTCAATTCCAAGTTGATAACTAGATGATGTTGTAACTTATTGTTTTTTATTTGATTTCCCATTTTAAGTTTCAAGATGTTAACTTTGAGAAATTGTGCTTTATACGTTGTACTAGAAGTTCCAATGTTGGTTAAGTTGCATCGATATGATGAATTGTGTTTTAAATATTCAAATGTAGCTTAAGAATGATCATATAGATTCATTTGGAAAATAGACGTTAGGTGGCATGACCCACTTTAGTTGTTTTCATACTTTAGATTTCAAGTTGATGGTTTTGAGAATCTATATCTTGTTGTCTTGTATAACATGCTTCTATGTTTTTGAGTTGCCTGAACGATGTGACTTATACTAGAAATGAGATATCGTAGCTTAGGATGATCTCTGAGTCTCACTTTGACATAGACGTTAGGTGGCATGATCTTTTTGAATTGTTTCATGTTAATGTAAAAATCTATAAAAAAAAAGTTGAGTCTATGCATGCTCAATCCCTGCGAGTAACTTGTTTACTCACCCCAAAGTTATCGGGTGATTTGTCAGGTACGGATGCCTTGGTTTGGGATGCACAATATCCCTGGATCGTTTCGATGAATTTAAGTTCTTTAAGTGTTTTATCGTTCGTGATTTATGCAAATGTTAGCATGAAATGCTATTTGTAGCTCATATGTCAAAACTTGTATATTTGATTCCATATATGTAATGTATACGTAAGTACACATTTTGTAATGTATTTGACATGTATGAGATGAGGCCGGAGGCCAATGACATGTATTTTGTATCCTATGTAATTTTTTGACTTCATGAAATATTATGAAAATATTGAAAAATGTTGAGTCATTGTTTCACCATGTTTGTATCGGGTGTGGGAATTACATTTTTATTCTTTCATAGGGTCTCATTAATCATGTTTGAAGTGTGTCCAAGGGCCAAACAGTAATTTGAAATCATTTGTCAATTTTGGTTTTCAAATTTTTCATTTCATGTGCATTTTCGCCTTTTCAGTCGTTGGGGGGTCGGATTTTGCATCGGCGGTATTTTTAAGCCATGGACCATTGTAGCATGTCGTAATAGATAAGTTACATTTGCGTGCATGATCGTTTTCAAGAAAAACCTCATCCTTGGTGATTTGAGCCTCCTATGGGCTCATTTTGCATTTTTATTGCATAATCTGATTTTAGGGTATTTTGGGGTTTTCTTGTGAGAAATAAATTCTAGCCTTGGCATAGTCACTTAGAAAACATGATTTTAGGGGGGGGTTTCTTCTTCGTGTTTTTCCAGAAAATGTCGTCTTGGTACCGGAAATCCCTCACGAAGTTCAGTTTTCTGTTTTTTATTTAGTAGCTTTTTGACCCTCATGACCTGATTTCATAGAGGAGCATTTTGGGTATTTCACAGTGAGTTTTTTTTCATTTTCTTCTACATTGTCAAGTAAAAAACTTGATTTTGAGGGGGGTTTCTTCTTTGTGTTTTTCCAAAAAAAATGTAATATTGGCTCTCAAAAATCCATTTTTTCCCAAAAAACCCCTGTTGTTAGCTTTTTGCTGACTTTCAATACAAGTGTGCGAGTAGTGAATTCTCGTAACCGGTTAGATGACTTGGGGCAGTGTTGTGGTCATTATTTTTGGCCTCCTAACCGGTTAGGAAAGTTTGGTAACTGGTTAGATGTTCATGGGTTGACTATTTTGACCTTTTTACCCCTGTTTCTTCCATTAGCCATATGTTCTTCATCCGGACTCTGAATTAAGTGATTCTTGAGTCTAAGTTTATTGATTTTTCGTTGTCTTTTTAATGGTGTACTCAGTAGCACCCACTTTCACGTTGGAAATGACCTTTTTTCCCCTAGGTTCATTCTTGTCTATTTTTAAAACGTCACATCCGAATTTATTTTCTTTGGGTTCTGTGGCCTCACTGAGGGTCACATTGGTGTCTTAGAGACGTGTTGTATCTCTAGAGACCGTTGTTTTATCTTTTGTTTCCACATTCTGGATTCGTTATCGGATCTACGTTCGGTTCATCACAGGACGCACTGTCCTAAAAACCAGGGCCATCACAATTCCCGAGTTGTATTATTATTTGGAGGATTACTTGTATCAGAAGAAATTGTTTATTAATGAAAGTTATTCTGAGGATTAATCCTTGGTTTATTGTTTTAGCTTTTTTTCATCGTTTTTATTTAGTCTTGTTAATCATATTTATATTCAGTGTTTGATTATTACCATTTGTTTTTGATATCCTCGGGTATTCGGGCGTGGGCCTAGCCCACCCGCATCCGGAAATCTGAGGGTATCACATGAAGAGCTTTCATGAAGAATCCCTAAGATCCTCCTCTATGTCTTCTACATCACATTTTAGTAGGAAATCAGCCATCGCTTGTCCTTTGATGGTTATTCTGGTTTCATACGTTATATCAAATGAGCTTAACTCTATGGCCCACTTTGTCATTCTTCCTGATAGATCCAGCTTATGCAGGATCACCCTTATAGGAAAAGTGGTCAGAACGATGATAGGATGGGATTCAAAATAGTGCCTGAGTTTTCTCTCTACATTTACCAATGATAGGATCACTCATTCGGCCTTTGAGTACCTTCTTTCTAGCTCGGCCATTGTTTTGCTAACATAGAACACTGGGAACTGCTTACCTTCTTCACACTGTATCAGAACGACACTTGTTGTAATGCTGGACACGCCAATGTACAGGAAGAGCTTTTCACCTGGTTTTGGGGCAGTCAAGACTGGAGGGTTCCACATATATTATTTCAACCTGGTCAGTGCTTGTCGTTGCTCATCCCCCCAAGATTGCCTTCTGTTGCTTCTTATTGTATCAAAGAATGGTTTGCAGCGATCTGACAGCTTAGAAATGAATCGACTCAGTGCTGCTATTCATCCGATGTGAGCTTGTACCTCTTTAACCGTGCTTGGTTCTGCATTCTTGATCAGAGCTTCCGCTTGGGCTAGACTAACTTCAATCCTTTTGTTGTTGACCATAAGCCCCAGAAATTGCCAAGAACCCACACCGAACGAGCATTTGGTCGGATTCAACTTCATACAATACTTTTTCAATACCTTGAACACATCTTGTAAGTGTTGCAAATGATGGTCTTTCTTTCTACTCTTTACCACCATGTCATCAATGTATGCTTCCACAGTTTCACCCATTTAACTTTTGAAAATCTTACTAACCAACCTTTGGTAGGTGGCCCCAGCATTCCTCAATCTAAACGGCATGACCTTGTAGTAATAGATCCCCTGCTTAGTGATAAAAGAAGTTTTTTTCTTCATCGTTCGGATCCATAGGAATTTGATTGTAACCTGAGTAAGCATCCAGAAAGGTTTGTCGTTCATATTCAGTAGTGGCATCGTGGCATCCACCATTTGATCAATCTTTGGTAATGGAAAACTATCCTTCGGACAAGCTTTATTCAGGTTGGTAAAGTCAATGCAAACTCTCCATTTCCCATTCTTCTTTTGCACTACAACCACGTTCGAGAGCCAGGACGGGTATTGAACTTCTCTAATGAACCCTGCTTCCAGCAACCTGTCAACTTCATCAGCTATTATTTGGTTACGCTCTAGGGCGAACCTTCTCTGCTTTTATCTTACAGGCTTGACGCTCGGATCCACATTGAAGGAATAACAAGATACCGAGGGATCAATCCCTGGCATGTCTGAATGGCTCCAGGTAAAAACGTCTGTATTCTGAAACAGGAAATCAACTAATTAGCGTTCCTCCTCCTTTGCAAGTCCTGACCCCACTCTTGTAGTTCTGTCTGGCCTTAGAGGATCAACTTGTACCTCAACAAGGGGTTCTTTGGTAAGAACCGAAGGCTCCTCCTCCCCCTCACTATCTCTGGGTGGAGGACCCTGTAATTGCTATATTGGGTTATCTGATTGGACGAGAGCTTTTCCTTTCCCAGCAGCTTTCAAAGTTACCGAGTAACACTCTTTGGCCGCAACCTGGTCCCCATGGATATCAATCACCTTGCTCACATCTGGGCTTAAGCATCTCATCACCTAGTGCAGAGTCGACGGGACACCCTGGACCCTGTGAATCCACCCCCTTCCTATCAGGAGATTGTAGGACAGATGGATCTTGACGACCACAAAGCTTTCTGTCAAATCTCTTTCAACAGCTCGTACTGACAATTCTACCATACCAATGGGCTCTACCCGTTTCCCATCGAACCCCAACAGTGGATTTTCGGTGGGTTTGAGCTTTTCTGGCTTGATTTCGAGCCGGTCAAACGTTATTCTTGGCATGACATTCGCACTGCTTCCTGGATCAATTAAAACTCTTTGTACCAAGCACTTTGCCACCGTTAAGCTCACGACCAGAGGATCTTTATGAGGGATTTGAACTCGCAGTAGGTTTGTTCTGTTAAACTTTATCTATGCCGGCTCGATCTGCTGGTGCAGAGCATTTACACTGCCTATCCTCCTCTTCATTTGTGCTTGACGGAGACGCGTTCGGAGCAATTCTTTTGACTCTTCGGTCTGCTCAAGTTGGCCATGAATTGCATTTATTATTCGAATTGGCTGGGCGATATGATAGTTCAGCTTCTGATTTCTTTTCACTTGCTCAGTCGGTCGGTTCTGCTCCACTGCCGGCCCTTGAATATACCTTGCGAACTCTCCCTTTGTTATCAGCATTTCCACTTGCCTCCGTAAGTTCCTGCATTCATTAGTCTAATGACCAAAATCACTATGAAAAGCACAATGTTTAGATTGATCTCTCTGTTAAAGAGGTTGTCTAATTGGTAAGGGAGAGCTAAACTTATCTTTGTTCTCCTGATACAACCTTGCTAGGGTGACTTTGAGTGGAGTGACCGACTCCTCCTCTTTAGGCCTCTTTTTTGCTTTCCAGGAGGCCTGACGCTGTGATGGAGCTTGTTTTTGCCGGATCTTGGTTTTGGACTTCTCCTCCGTCGAGATTATTGAAGTCTTCCTTGCATTAGTAACTTCTTTTTCTTCCACGCGCACGAAACCATCAGCTCTTTCGTTCAGCTCGTCCATAGTCTTCGGCGTATTTACCACCAGACTTGTGTGGAACAGTATCCCTTGGTTCATTGCTAGTTTGAATGTTCGAACTGCCGTGGATGGATGACATTCTATTACCATGCTCTTAACGAGGTTGAACCTGGTGAGGAAAGCCTGGAGATGCTCCTCTTCATGCTGCTTCATTGTGAACAGACTTGAAATATCTTTGGCGGGGTGCTTGTTCCCATAATACTGGCTTATGAATTTGTCACACAGGTCCCGGAAGCTATCGACTGAGCCTCTTGCCAAATTCTTGAACCAATTGATCGTCGGTCTGGTTAGGCTTGTAGGAAAGCATTTGCACATCAAAGGATCATTCTCCGTGTTCAGAGCCATTTTCATTTAGATATGGTAAACATGATCGATTGGATCACTTGTTCTATCAAACAGAATGAAAACTGGCATGGAAAACTTCCTCAGATTCGGAGCATTGAGGATCTCATCACTAAAAGGTGAATCAACCGTTCGTGCTGCCGAACGGAGAGCCTCATTCTCCCTCAGAAACCTTGAGAGAATCCTTTGATCTACGGATCTCCTATCCGAGCTTCTGTAGTCATACGTAGCCATTGAAGGCCGGTAAGGCGGATCGAACAATCTTTGCTCCATGAACTGTCTTTGCCACGGTGATGTTGCTTTACTACGTCCGAACTCCATTGCCTCTTTTCACCTGAGCTTCTCGCGGTAAAGATCAAACGACGTGGCTTCTTCTCGACGGATCTGTTCACGGTGCGGATCGATCTCCATTGCTTCTTCTCGCCTAATCCGTTCACGATGTGGATCCAAATGGACAGATCCCTCTCGATCTTCCACATGATGAATATTTGGCGGTAAATCTTCTGGCCTGATCTCTTCGCGACGAAGATCCAAGTGAACACCTCCTTTTTATTCACCCTAACGAGCAACATTTGGCTGCGAAATTCTCTTTCCTATTGGAGGCGATTGTGGAATTACCGGAACTTCTCGACGTTCCATTCCGACTCTGATCATATTCATCAGTTCGTCGAGCTTTGATCGTTGTTCATTCTCCTGCGTACAAGAACTTTCATCTCCTATCATCGTTCCTGAGCAGAGCAGAGTCATCAACTGGGAAGTTTTGATCAGATCCAAACCCTAACGACGTGATCGCACCAGATCTGGCCTCGGAATGGCCAAATTCTGATCTCCGTTAGCTAGATCTAATCCTTTGTTGCCGTAAACTCGTCGGATCTGGTTTTCATCAATCAAGATCAAATTTCCTCAGAACCAATCTCAATCTTCCAGATCAAGATCTAGTTTCCAGAAATCTAGCTTCTGCCTCGCAGATCTATCTCAATCTTCCGAAAGAATGATCAATTTGCTTTTAAAGATCGAACTCGATGATCAATTGAATCCTTCTTTCTCGTTCTCATAGACGGCGCCATTGAAGATGCAAGAAAAATGCTCTCTCAATTTGGAAAGAATAATTCTACACTTCAAAAGTCTCTTTTTCTCTTTTCCCTCTCTTTTCAGTCTATTTGTCAACTATTACAACCATTCTTGAAGCTTTTTAACTAATTTCCTTAGGCTGGGCTGACCTTTTGGGCTCATCTTCGTTTTGGGCCCATTTCCCTTTGTCTTAACTCAGGCTTCCAAACTGATCCTCCGGTCCTGGGCCTGATCAGTAAGGACTTGGTTCAGGTCAGTTTCTCTTACCCGACCCATTCATATCAATCTGGGTCATGTTCGGCCCAGTCCATTTTTGGTATTCTCAAATACCTATTCACCCCTTCCCTCTAAATTATTGAGTTATATATATGTATTTCCTTGTCCATTTAATATCCGATTCGTTTTTGACTCGTTTATTTATACTTTGATCCAAACTAGCACATTTGTGATTCCTAATTATATATCCCCATTGCCTAAGACAAGGCCAACCCAACAATAATGCAATTGTTAGGTTGTTGGGATGTAGAGATTCTCCTTCTTCCTTCTTTCAAGTTCTTTTGCCTCGGTGGTTCAATAGATTTAATAAAATAAATAAATACCTAATAATGCAATAAATAATTTCAGAGTGTTACATTCTAAAATTATTTATTGTGTATTGTAAAACGTGACACATGTGAATTATTGAAACACAATAAAAAATAAAAAATAAAAGTAAAAAAAAGACACACATAACATTCGTCCGAGCGATATTTGAGATAGCCTGCCGGAGGATAATAGCAGCACTTGTAGTTGGCCAATTGAATAATCCACCAATGTATACCACGTGTGACCATTTAAATATTCAATAATTTATTCGACTTTTGGAGAGAAAAAAAAAATGACATTATTGGATGTCATTATTGATATAGTATCTGATTTGAAAAATGATTTTTTGGAGTAGCGACAAACATTGTGTGGGCAGGCCTATAGGACAAGAGAATCTCATACATGACTTGGCAAGGCATCATTTGCCATGTGAAGAAAAACTATCATATTAGATTCCCTACACCTCCCTTCCCACTTACCTTTTTTTTTTAATTTATGTATATATATATATATATATATATATATATATATATATATATATATATATTATAAAAGTTTAAGAATTTTTTTTCAAATATTTTTCATATATTGTAAAATATGAAAAGAGAGTTCTTTTCTTTTCATTAAGGGTGTGTTTGGATAGATAGGGAGAAAATAAAAGAAAAGGAAAGGAAATGATAATACTAGTTAGGAGAGAAAAGAAATAATAGTAATAATTTATATTCGTATTTGGATAGATAGGAGAGAAAAGAAAAAAAAAATATAGTTATTCTTGCTTGGATAAGATATAGGAGAAAAAAGAAAAGAAATGATAGTGTCTAAATTACTGTCCTACCCTTTCAAAAAATAAAGGAATATAAATGGAATAACTTTTTTATATATTGATTTGTGGAGAGTATTTTTGGTATTATTAATCAATCACTTACTCCACTATCATTTCTCTCCCTATCTTCTCAAATTAGGAGAGAAACCAAATGAGGGCCGGCCCTCCCTATCCTCTCTTTTCTCTCCATTTAATATACCCAAACACACTCCCACACTATCCTTTATTTTCTTTTCTTTCCCTATCCTTCCAAATCAACTCTACCAAACACACCGTAAATGCATGAGTTGTTGTTTCTTAATTTGAAGGTTATTAATTTTTGTAATAGCAGGTACGGTGCTAAGCCAAAAGTAGGGGGCCGGTGTATTGTTCCGGGTTTTGGCCATGTTCGAAATCCACCAGTATCATTTTTCCTCTCCTTTTAACATCTACCTCCTTGAACCCATTAATCATTGTCAAGTCAATATATATATATATATATAATATGGGGTATTAATGGTGTGCTAGTGGGAGTTTTATTTGTATTAGTGGGAGACACGAGTGTTAAAGGATTACTAAATATCATATTAATTGGCTAGTGAAAATAATTAGACATTTATATGTAATTTTTTTTTATATATATATTTTATGTTTAGATCAAACTTTAAAATAAGAATGACTTTTTGCAATTTTTTATTTTTATTTTTATTTTTTAATTGTAGTCGGTGTGTTTTGGAGATGGAATTTTAAAAGGGAACAATGTATTAATTGTATATCTCCTTAAAAACTTCAATTTCTAAACATGGACATCTAATATGAATCGAATGGAGTACATGTTGTTAAGTGTGGAAAACACCTTAGCACAAAACACACCAAAATATTTGGTGCAATAAGTCCCACCTAATATGATATGTCCAAATTACCCTTACTTAGCCTTTTTACATATTATTTTTTTTAAAAAAAAAAACAAAGAAAGTCATTTGTTGAAATGGCATAAAAGGCTAAAAGTTGAAAGGGTTAAGTGTGAAAATACCCTTCCACCATACTTATATTGTAAACAAGGAAAAGAAAGTCATTTGTTGAAATGGCATAAAAGGCTAAAAGTTAAAAAGGGTTAAGTGTGAAAATACCGTTCTACTTATATTGTATATCACATCCCTCTTGCGCACAAAATACCCATGAGAAATAAAATGGTTATATTACATAGTATATTTTTGTTCTATATTTTGAAAAAAAAAACAAAACACTAAAGCTACAGAGGAAATATATATAGGGAGAAAAACATCAAAAAGTAGGTTTAATATAGGTGTGCACATAACACCCGCCACCCGGCCATTTATTATGAGAATCTATATATATATAAAATATTATACATACCTTCTTATAAATTTTGGATAGGGTAAAAGGATAAAATGGATATTAAAATATTATTTTATGTCATATAAATGCAAAATTTAATTTGAGAGGTGTTTTCACATATTTTGTGAAGATTAATTAGAAGAGATAATATCGTACTTTTTAAGATTAGGGAGTGAAAGTATTGTTGGCACTTAACCCTACATATATTTATAAATTATTAAATATGGACTAATTTCTTATGCTCTTTCTCTCTCATGCTTTGTCCTCTCTCTCTCTCTCTCCCCATATACGTGCTTTCGCAAGTACAGGACAATATACGTACTATACATATACATATACATATATATATATATATATACACACACGTACTATACGTACTATACATATTAACAGAGTATAGCCATATACGTACTATATATATATATATATATATATATATATATATATATGCCTTTTCACTTCTCATTATCATCCATCGCTGATTACTTTTCATCGCTGCATGTATTTCAGAGTTCTAGGCAATGCAAGTTTATGAAACCCTGGCTCATTTTTGTGTGTGTGTGTGTGTGTGTGTGTGTGTGTGTGTGTTTGTGCAGGAGAAGAACGTGAGGTTCAAAAGAAGTACTGGATCGAGCACACTGCAGATCTCACCATTGAGGCTATGATGCTTGATTCTAAAGCCTCTGATATTGACAAAGAAGAGAGGCCTGAAGTAAGCTAGCCTCTCTCTCTCTCTCTCTCTCTGTGTAATTATCTTATGATCGAAGTTTGCTTCCAGTACGTGCGATGTGGGATGTGATTGACTGATGGTTGAGGAGATTCTTTAATTTATTCTCTATAATACATTTTTGGTTTTGATTTGAACGTTATTATGTTGAGATTGCCATTGATATGCATTCTTTTCTCGATATTTCTGGTTTTAATTTTTATATCAACGGGTGGCATATATGGTATAAGCACTCCTCCCTTTTACATCATAGAGTGAGTTCCGTGGGGGCAAAAATAAATAGATAACGATTGGGTGTGTTGTGTGTTTTTGCTTGTTGCCGGAAAAAAAAAAAAAAAAAACTTATGCATTAGATGACAATGAAACTAACACACTTTACTGACTAATTTGTTTTTTGTTTTTATAAATTCAGTGAGTTATATATGTGTATTATACATGTTCTTTTTTAAAATAGTTGCTCGTATTTTGTGCATGATAGGAGACTTCTGGTGTCTGCAGTAAAGAAGTTCATTAACCCTTTCTTGTGACCTTTTTTTTTGGCCCCCTTCCATTCAACTTTGTAATGTTTTTTTCTATTTCTCAAAAGATCCATATGGTTCACATTTAGTCTAGCTAAGTTATGATAATGTTTCTACTTACTGTGGTTCTTACACTCTTTTACTTTCGTATAAAGCTAGATGTCATTATCTTTGATTTTTTACTATACTAGAAGGCGATATATCTGCTATATGTATTGTTTTCTCTCTTTTTCTTTTTGTGGTAATAAATGACATGTAATTTAAAATAATTTTAAAGAACAACAGTTCAACAATACAACAAGTCAAAAGTAAAAAGAATTAAAAAAACAAAATATATAATAATGATCTGGACAACCATTCCTATTTTGCATTTGGATTTCAAATTAATGTGTCTATGTTTCTATTTTGGAATGTCGTATTCAAAAAAGAAAATGATTCTTACATCGAATTATCTAACCTAGCTATTTGTTAGGCATAAGGGTTTCTATTTCTTTGGTTTGGTGAATGAGATCCATGTTTGAGTTTATCCATAACATCAAATGGATAGAAACACATTTGGCTAGATAAATAGGTTAGAGTAGTCCGTATAAATATCATTACTCTTCAAAAACATGGATGTACTAATTATTTTATAACATTGCCAAATTAACTATCATTTTGGCATTGACTTGATTAAACAACATTTGATTTAGTGAATGAGACACATTTTTGAGTTTATCCACAACATCAAATGGATATAAACTCATTTGGCTAGACAAATAGGTTAAAGTAGTTGGTATAAATATCATTACTCTTAAAAAAAATAGATGTACTGTTTTTTTATAACATTGCCAAACTATCATTTTGACATTGACTTGATTAAACAAGTGTGCTAATTACGGAGTACTCATTTGTCTCTTAATAAGGATAAATTTAAAAATTCACTCTTATCAATTAAATAAATAAATATTAAAAACCCACAACCATAAAAAGTTGGATTCACCATATACCCCAATAATTTTGGGACAGAAGGGGTATATTTTTTGTGGTGTGATTTATTCAAACATAAACATGTTTGGTAACTAATTTGTTGCATAATGTTTCATAAAAAAAAAAAATTAATAATTTTAAAATTTTAAAAAAATGGTATTTCACATTATATTGATTTTTTATTTTTATTTTAAATCTCATTACAATTGTTAGCTGTAAATAACAAAAACAAGTGAAGTGAAAATAATAATAATAATAATAATAATAATAATAAATTTATTTAAGGAAAAACAGCTACCTAAAATATAGAACTATCCAAACACAGTTTTAAGAGATAGAAATTTTTTATTCCTTCAAAAACTCTACTTATTTAAAGTTGGTAATTATTAAAAGTGTTTTTAATTAATATTTATCAAACACCAACAGGCAAGTGGCCTAACGCTTTTACTTTTCTAATGAAGGTCGCTAGTTATCAACTAAGGAAAAAAAAAAATTATCAAACGCATTTAAAAGTAATTTTTTTAAAAATAAAAATATTTTAAAATGATTGAACAACAATCCCAAATGAACTCTAAATATTTAAAAACATTACCAACAAAAAGGGCAGTAAAATTTTGATGGGGCCTTTCTCAAGTGGGAACCCTCATGGCCCACTTTCTATTGAGGTAGAGGAAGTTGGTAGACTAGCTTGTTAGCCCATCATAACATTGACATGGCCCAACTTGCCAAAGTTGTTGCATATCTTGTATTCAAGAAACGGTTGTTGGTGGTGATGCGGCACAATCGAGCCTCATCATTCTAACCTAAGCACAGAGATTGATCATTGTTTGTATTAGATTATACCTACTATACCCTTTATCTACCGCCTAGGATTTTTTGTTCATTACCTAGTTGCCTTCTATAGCTTTCACCTATAAATATTATAAGGGTGATAATTCGTATTCGTAGGTCATTATTGTGTCGTGTTGAACTAAAGGTATTCTACTAAACAAGTTAATCCGAACACGACCTATTTAATAGTTATGTTAAGGACCCTCAACACTAACTCAGCCCTGTTTATTAAACTAGGTACACAACTTTACTTGTCTAATGACTTATTTATCAAACCTAGATATTATATTATTTAGATTATTTATAATTCTCAATCAAACAAATAAACAGTGGAAAAAAAAAAAAAAAAAAAAAAAGTCTTACTGCAACCAAATTACTACACAATCTCTAGTCCAGAATAGTAAATTAAAAGACATAAGTTTATATAGTTATTACACAGCACAAAATATTCAAAGTAAAAAAAAAATATATCAAACATCTGATAGCCAAGTAGCCAAAATACAAAATTTTAAGTAACTCTAATCACTTAAAAATCATAAGGCGTAGCATGAATCAGACTGCAAAGAGATGACAATTAATGAGCTAAACTATATTTTTATTAGGCTTTATGGCGAAATGAATTAATTGTCCATAATTAAACGGGTATAAACGGTTATATGCTCAACCCGTAACACGACACGATTAATTAATCGAGTTAATTGTGTCCACCCATTTACAACCCAAACCCGATTATTGTCAATCCAGACTTGCTTATTTCGTGTCGTGTTCGAGTCATGTTGGCGGTTCATGTCAAACTTTGCCACCCCTATCTATAAACAGACCCCTTATATACTATAATTCAATACAATCCAATTATTATATATTTTCATTTATTCTAACATGGTATTAGAGCCCGTCGATCATTGGTACTGTCTTCTCAATCCAACGTTGTCACCGATAAGAATGGCACCATCAACCCTGGTGGAGGTTAATCGTCAAAATTCCTTCTACAAAACCATATATTTTTCCCTTCACTAACAAACGTTACACTCCAATGTTGTTTTCATTAACGTGCCGAATCTTCATAGATTCGTCACCATGCGCCTTTTTGCACCTCACCGTGTCGGATCTTAACAAATTTGCCACTAATGCTCGCGCCTCTGCGCCTCAAATCTTCTCGGATCTGCCACCACGCGTGCACCTCAACGTACTGAATCTTCACAGCTTTGCCACCAATTTGTCGAGCCATTACGCTTTCATGTGCCTCTAGTGGTATTCACATCAACTATGCTTCCATACGCCTCCGGTGGTCTTCATGCTTTACAACTACTCTCATGATATTATCTCCAAGCTTAAGCTAGCTTCATATCACCAACCTTGAGTTTAAAGGGAACAGTTAGATTATACTTATTGTACCCCTTACCTACCACCTAAGGTTTCTTGTTCACTACATTGTTACCTTTTATTGTGCTCGCATACTCAGTTTCCTTGTATAGTTTTCGCCTATAAATAGGACCCTCTTAACCTTGAAAATGGTTAGTGTTATACAAACATTAACACACATTTGAGCATCATAAAATGTTGCGTTTGGTGTTAATGAATGGATTGAAATGGAATGCCTATTTCAACCATTCATTTGTTTGGTATGTATTTTGAAATGAGAATAACCATTCCATTGGAAAGAAAATCTATTCCTACAAATGAAAATCCATTCCACAACTAAACTTATGGAATGGCCATTCCTTATTCCCAAGTATTTTGTTTTTTTTAAAAACTCAAGTTCCCAAAAAGTCCTCATGTTTCAAGTCTTAAAACCATCACCACCACTTTCGCCACAACCACCGCCGCCTTTCACCACTTGCCACCTCCATTGCCTTCCACCACCATCACTGCCACCGCCACGTACCATTGTTACCGCCTTCAACCACCATACCGCCACCGTCGTCGGCTCTAATGCCTTCCACCACCTCTACCGTCGCCACCACCACCACTACCACCGACTTCCTCCACTACCACCTTTGATAACCACCACCTCCATTGCCTTCCATCACAGTTATTACCACCACCATTGTCCCTATTACTACCACCTTCCGCCACAACCACCTACACAACTGCTGCCTTCTACCATTGCCATCGCCACCACTGTCGCCACCTTCCACTACCACTACCACTACCACTACCACCACCTTCCACCACCACCACCACCACCACCTACACCATCGCCGCTTTCCACCACCATTACACCACTGCCACTGCCTTCCACCTTTATCACCCACACCATTGATGCCTTCCATCACTGCTTCCACTACCGCCACTAACTTCACCAACACTACTACTGCCTTCCGTAACCAACATAGCCGCTGCCTTCCACCATTGCAACCGTTGTCGCCTTTCAATACTACCACCTACACAATTATCGCTTTCCATCCCCACTACCATCATCATAGCCATTTCTTTTTTAAAAAAATATAGAAGAATGTTATTTTGTTAATTTAATTTATTTATTATTAAAAAGAGTACTTTGGTGAATTTTATTTAAAATTTATTTTATTCTAAATTTTAAATTAATCTAAACAAACATTAAAATTATAATTATTATTCAATTCCTACGTACCAAAAGCAACATAAGTTCTTTCATTTTCTGGTTACTCTTTTCAATTGCTCCAATGATGCAATGGATCGTTTGTAATATGTGAGGACAGCCACTAGGGTCTGAGTACAAGCTTCATATATTGACTTACATAGATGAGACAGACTTGGGCCAACTAGGGTTTTTGATTTTATTTTTTATTTTTTCAGTCACGTAAATTAGAAATATGGATAACGAATTGCATCCGTATTGTGCTTTGCAACTTCAATAAATAATTGTCGGTATGACGTGACATTCAATAATGTGAGATATTTCATTGATCATTTATTCATCATAGCCGGATCTAAAGTAGGCCAACTGAATAATCCCCGAATGAATCACGTGACATTCAATAATTTCTCCAACTTTAGAAGAAAAAGACACTCAAATATTCCATAATTTCTCTAACTTTGGAAGAAAAAGACACTCAAATATTCAATAATTTCTCTTCTTTGTTCTGTGTTGACGACTTGACGTACAAACAAACTAAATATCAGATTTAAGAAATGGTAGCGACAAACATTGTGGTGGGCTGCCCTACAGTAGGGAATCTCATGCATCACGTGGCAAGGGTCCATTGGCCGTGTGACATATCATATCAGATTCCCTACCCCACCCGTCCCACCGATTCTCGACTTCTTTGCAAATTACTTTTCTACCCCTTTCTCTCTCTAAAAGCGAGTCTCATTCTCTCTCTCTATAAATAAAAAAAATACCGAAGCAGCCAGAACTCTGCGCAACAAAATAGTGTGTCTCTCTCTCTCATGCCCTCTCTCCCTATAAATACAAATACCGAAGCAGACACGACTCTGGTGTGGTGAGATAGGGAAATGCAGCAGAAGGGAAGAGCGTGCAACCGTAGATCAAGGACTTTCTCTAGATCTCGCCTTGCCATTGAGGGTTCTTAGCTAACCATTCCACATTTCTATCGGATTTCGATCTCTAACCCAACCCCTATTGTCACTCGCTTCATTCACTTTCTCACCTTTCAGCTTTGATTCAAATGGCTCTCCAAGGTGAGATCTCTTCTTCTCTCTCCTCTTTCATCTATGAAGGTCACAGATCTCAGCAATATAATTGTATGAAAGCCTCATTTTCGGTGTTTGTATGTATGTATATGTGCATATATATATTTGTGTAGGACAAGAACGCGAGGTTCAAAAGAACTACTGGATCGAGCACTCTGCGGATCTCACTGTCGAGGCTATGATGCTTGATTCTAAAGCGTCTGATCTTGACAAAGAAGAGAGACCCGAAGTAACCCAGTTTCTCTCTTTCTCTATTTCTTTCATTTGCAGAAATAATCTTATGAAAGTTTGTTGCTTGTGTGATGTGATTGTGTGATGTGATGATTGATGGTTGAGATTCTTTAATTTACTCTCTGTAATAGTACTACAGTACATTTTTGGTTTTGATTTGAACTGCTTTAATTGGTTTATTGACTTATGATGTTGATATTGCCATTGATATGCATCATTTTCTCCATATTTTGTTTTGGGAAAACGACCAATAGGTGGTGTTTTGGAATCTTGTTCACACTAAACATCGACTCAAAAAGGGCGATTTTTATTCATGAAAATGAAGTTTCTAAAGAATATTTTCAATGAGATGAGAAAACTATATTTGCCCTTTCAATCTTGCCCTTCACCATCTGCGCACGTGCATATTTATTCAAAAAAAATAAAAATGCACGCATAATCTTTTTTAGTACAGCAGTTATGCACCTGCACTGTTCCTTAGTTGTGGTCTCAGCATTGTAACTTCAAGAAATACATTATGTTTGGATATTAAAGTTGTTGTTGTTGTGTTTTTATTTTTTTTATTATTCATTACATTAGTGTCTTGCTTGCCTACCCTTGTCACATTTTTTTCCCAATTGGGTGTGATTAGTTAATATATTTTGGATAAGTAAGATTGTATTAGAAAGCGTTCAAATGGGAAACGGGACCTGAAAAAGCTACACAAGGGCCAAATATGGCCCTAGTCTCTCAATATATCTAAAAAATAAATTATCTCCCCCATAAATTTACAATTTCTCCTAAGAACCCAACAAAAAGAGAACTAGTAATAGAGAATTTCAGTGACCCCATAGAAGTCTCCTCACCATCGAAGGATCCCCTATTCCATGCCCTCCACAAACACCACCAAACACACAAAGGCGCTACCCTCCAAAAGTCATGGGCTTGGGGACACATTGTACAACCTCTGCAAGCCTCTAGCATGTCTTTCGAGGACCAAGGCATGACCCACTGGACCCCGAAGGGCCCGAACAACCCCAAAAGCAATCCCCAATTGTCTAGGCAGGACAATGCAGTAGAAGATGATCAACCGACTTTTCATCTTTCTTGCACATGCAACACCAATTGACAATAATCTGTCTCCTCCTCCTCAGGCTGTCTAGTGTCAAGAACCTTCCCAATACTGCATGTTGTCCCTCCCAAAAAAGGCACCTTTAAGAGATTTCTGGCGCCACGAAATCTCTTTCGATATGGCTTTCTCCGCAATCTCCGTCTGGTACTTATCCCTCCTTTGCCTCTTAGTCTACTCGAGGCCTTCCAACCCCTCCAACTGATCGATCTTTGCAATCTTTCATAGCGCCCTATTCTTCTTCCATTCCAAATTCCCAAACACCTCCTTATCCAAACACCTCCTTATTCCACTTTTTGATGTCTTCCTTCAATGAGTGAAGCTTGCCCGCAAGAATGAAGTTCTGGGTGCCACTCACCCTATACCCCTCCCACCAAGCCTTCACTTTCTCCTTGAAATTCTCTGGTCAAAGCCACATATTCTCAAACCTAAAAGGAGAAATCCTCTTCCGCAATCCACTGCACTCCAAGACCAACAGAATATGATCCGAGGTAGATCTAGCCAACACCGACTGAACCACATTCGGGTATTTCTCTTCCAAATCTCCGGACTGGAGGAATCTGTTCAGCTGCAGGCTATTTTCTTGGATTTAGAATTGTCTGTCTTGACATTTTGTTTAATCTTTTACTTTTCTCAGCTTTGAATAATGGTCATATATATAAAATAAAAAATAAAAAAATAAAAAATGGATATAATCTCATTTTGTCTTTCTGTCAGTGTGTTGAGCTGAGACCTACTGTTGACGTGATCTTTCACCCCCAACCGGGAAAATAAAAGCGGCAATATAATTATTTACTTTTTGTTTTTGCAGATATTTTGGTTATATGTCGATGACAAATGCTCAAAACTTATTATAACTGGTGATATGCACAGGTACTCTCTCTGCTCCCACCTTTTGAAGGAAAATCAGTTCTTGAGCTAGGGGCTGGTATTGGTCGTTTTACTGGTGAATTAGCTAAGAAAGCTGGGCACGTTCTAGCATTGGACTTCATTGAAAGTGTTATAAAGAAGGTAATTTTTTCCCCTCGATAAAGATCAATCCTATCTTGTAAAGTAGAATATATAGTTCTTTCAGCGCAAAGTTTGTCATAATTTTTCCTTTTGATGTCCTACCTTGCAGAATGAAAGCATCAACGGGCATTATAAAAATGTCAACTTTATGTGTGCTGATGTCACTTCTCCAGACCTGGAATTTTCTGCAGAATCAATGGATTTAATATTTTCAAACTGGCTACTGATGTATCTCTCAGATAGAGAGGTGAACTTTCTTTCTACTAACCCTTCTATTTGAAATAGCAGATAGCACAGCATTCTGTTTGGAAATAGGTCAACTTGGGTAGTTATGTAAGTTCATCACTTACCAGTGCTCTTGAAAAGAGAAATGGATGGGCTTCTGCAGATAGTGTTATTGTTACAGGAATCTTTAACAGAAAAAAAAAAAAAAAAAAGGAAAAAAAAAGGTTTTTTTTGGATTTTTTTTTAGAATATATTTTCTATTAGTTCAGCTTTTATATATATCTCATGGCTCCAATGACTACATCTATTCTGTTCTTTTCTCCCTTCTTTCTTCACAATAATTCTTGTCTGGCATTCTATCTTTCTGTTCTTCTCCACATATCACCCATCTTTACTCGGTCACAGTGGTAAGCATGAGGAGTTGTATATAAATGAACTAGAACTAGGCATAGAAGAATTGGGGGCATTGTATTTATCTTCACCCAGGAAGAAGATGATGCTCCTCTGAATGTGCTTGTGTTATTATTCTCGCGGGTGCACAGAAGCATTAAAGCTTGTGATTACCAGTTGAGCATTTTTGTTATCCTGTACTGATAATATTTTGGTTTTTGGTTGTATATTCACCATCTGACTGCTTCTTTTAGTGTAAAATTCTACTCTTATTGATGATCAATTCCAGCACATTACCATGTATTATGTCTAAGACTTCTCGGATACAATTTAAAGTCTGAAAAACTGTGAGCATAATTCAAATGTCTTTGTTCAAATTTCTGTTGCTTGTTCTTTACCCTTTTCTTTTAATTGCAGGTTGAGAATCTTGTAGAAAGAATGGTCAAATGGTTAAAGGTTGGAGGGTTTATTTTTTTCAGAGAATCATGTTTTCATCAATCTGGAGACTGTAAACGGAAGAATAACCCAACGCACTATCGGGAACCCAGATTTTATACAAAGGTTCAGCTTTTATCAACCCTTACTCTTAATATATGCCACAGAATTGTTCCAATTGGAAGTGTTGTTATAAATAATTGTTGATTTTCATATATACTACAGGTGATTGTAATGGCTTTGGACATTAACACGTGAAAAACATGATATCATCACATCACTTTTCAAAAAGAATCTATCTCATGATTTTGTCTGCGGAATTTGGAACTTAGCTCAACACAAAGTAGTCAAGCATGTAGCCAGCCATGTACTGATTGAACTAGAAATTTGAGAAGTTGGTTTTTCCTTCAATTGACTCCACTGAACTCGATAAAGGCTATTTTGCCATGTTCATGAAATTATCAATGAATCATCTAAGCTTAAATTCCAAGTCAAAAGTTCATACTTGATTAAGTTAGAAACTTAGAATAAAAATTTCATCTTCCCAACTTTCTTCTCGAACTTCATATTTACCATAGATGTGTTTAATCTATTTTTAAGGTTTAGTCATCTTAAACATGCATAAAATATAGTATTCAACTACATATTTATATATTTTTTATGATCAATATTGTATTGCAGGTCTTCAAGGAATGCCAAATGCATGATGGTTTTGGGAATTCTTTTGAACTCTCTCTTGTTAGTTGCAAATGCATCGGAGCTTATGTGAGAAACAAAAAGAATCAAAATCAGGTACTAGGTCTATGGTTTGAATCTTTGAATCTTTTTTTTTCTGATTTGACCAAAAAAGTTATTGTATTAGTTTTGGTTTGAAATTCCTTTCAGTTAATGGATAGAAAAGATTGTATTCTAATCTTTCAACCAATAAATTGATCAAATCATTATCATGTCTTAGGCTGATACAATTTAAATAAACAAAGGCATGCTTGGAATCAACATTCGAAACTAAAAGCATTTGTTTCTTTTCCTTTTCCTTATTTTTTGTTTTTTAGTTATGCGTTAAACCAAACACAATTTTTCATCAAATGGTACAACAACAAGAAGAACCAAAGCCTTTTTCCCAACTACTTGGCATTGTCTACATGAATCTTATTTTCCATTCAACTCTATCTAAGGCCATGACCTCAGTCAAACCACATGTTATCGCATCCTTTCTTAATAACTTTCCTCATGTTAACTTTGGTCTTCCTCTTCCCTTAGTATTACCCTCAATGTGGACTGTCACTCTTCCTAATTTGCACATTTAAAGGTCTTTGTGGCACCTATCTAAACCATCTTAACTGATTTTTTCTCATTTTATCTCCAATTGATGCTACTCCAACCATCTCACAATTGTGATCATTTCTAATGCCATCCTTATAGTCTTACTGTACATCCATCCAAACATTCGTATTTTTGCCACTCCCTTTATGCACATGTGTCCTAACTACCCAACATTCTATCCCATAAAGTATGGCTGGTCTAATAGTTATTCTATAGAATTTCCCTTTCAATCTTAAGGGAATATTTTTTTTTTTTTTTTGATAAGTAAAATTGTATTAGAAAGTGTTCAAGAGGGGAATGCGTCCCAAGAGCTATACAATCTTAAGGGAATATGCCGGTCACACAATATATTAGATGCACTCCTCCATTTAATCCATCCTGCCTTTATTCTATGATTAACATCATCTCTAATTTCTCCTTCATTATGAATAATAGAGCCTAAATAACAAAAATATTATCTTTTTTGCACCTCTTGATTCCCAAGCTTCACTACATCCTCTTTTGTATTTCTAGATTTAATAAAGTTACACTCCATATATTTAGTTTTATTTTTACTTATAAACCCTTTTAATTCTAGAGCTTCCTGTGAAACCTCTCATCGGTGAAAAACAATATCATCGACAAATGAAATACACCATGGAATCTCATCTTGAATGTGTCTTGTTAGCTCATCCATAACTAAGGCAAAAAGGTATGGGCTTAATCCTAACCCTTGATGTAAGCCTACGACATTCACATGTTTCCCTACAGCCATTCTATCTATAGTCACACGACCATAGATACATGTCTTTGATTGTGTCATTATTATCCCTTTGTGACTCATTTTTTCCCCCAAAACCCTCCATATTAGATCTGTAGATATCCCATCATAGGCTTTCTCTAAATCAATAAAAACCATATGGTGAACTTTCTTCTTCTCTCTATATATTTCTGTTAGTCTCCTCAATAAGTAAATAGTCTCTGTAGGTGTTGAACATATCTCACTTCACATGGCCCACAAAACTTGGTTAAATGGTCAACAAGTGACGCCACATCAGCAACGATAGCTCACAAGTCAAACGGTCAAACAACCAACAATCGAAGTTACGTGGCACTTACTATGTCATTAGTACTCATCGAACTGAAGATCGAAGACTTGAAGACTTGAGTTGGGAGCAAGACTCAGGATTACTTGGGATCCGAGGAGGTTCTTGTTTTGGTGGATGAAGTTCAGGGCTCGTCGAGTCGACCCTCGACCTGACTCGTAGAGAGAGATACCATTTTGACTCTTGTACAATTTTTACCTATCTTAATTAACATTATTTTATACTGTTAATGGGCCCACATGTGCTGTCATGTGACATCACCCAACTTCTCACTTGGCTTATATAAATAGGTGATCCAAGGCCAAGTAGAAGAAGAAGAAAAAAGAGGAAGGAGGAAACTGCCTCCTAGAGATAGAGATCTCTCATGCTCTTTGATATAGATGCTTTCTCCATACTTTCCACACCCCCACAAAAGGAGTCAATGGTGTGCTATTACACTGCCATCTTCACCCTCTCTCTCGAGTTTGCCTGTGCTTCCCTCTCTCTCAGTCCACCTCGGATTCTACTTTGTTGTCTGGATCACTTAGATTTGTGTTATGATATCACCATTTATATGTATTTTTATTGTGTTATGAAAACGAACCCCTACAGTCTCCATTGTCAACTTTCCTGGCATGAATCAAAATTGATTTTCCGATACTTCAGTCTCTCGTCTTAGGTATTTTTCTCACTCTCTCTTTAAGTTTTAGAGTATGACTCGTTAATTTAGTACCACGATAATAATTATGACTTATATATTCCCTTTATTTTTATATACAGGTATTAAAATTTTTTTTGCCTGTCATCAGACATTCTCTTATTTGTTATTATCTTGGCATATGAGAAAAGAGTCAAACCAAGCATATTTGTTTATTAAGCAATCTTGTTAACCACAACAAACCATCCTCTCCTGGACACTTCCAAACCTCAATAAGAATGCCATCGGGCCCTAAAGCCCTTCCTGATTTCATCTTCCTTAAGGCATTTCTAACCTCACACTCCTTGGCCTTACAGAAAAATATGTTGTCCCTAAAGTTACTATATTCTTCTAAGCCTAAACTAGCTAGATGATTTTCATTTAACAATTTCTCAAAATAACTTTTCCATCATTCTTTAATTTATCATCTTTTGCTAAAACCCTTGAATTTTCTCTCTCAACGCATTTAATATTGCTAAAATTTCTAGTTTTCCTCTCCCTTAGTTTATCAAGTTTATATATATTCGTCTCCCCATCTTTTGTTCCTAGTTTAGAACAAAGATCATCATATATTCTATGTTTTGCTTCACTTATTACTTTTTAACTTCCTTATTTACATTTTTTGTATTTTTAAAGTTTTTGCTATTTTTAGTTTTTTGCCAAGATTCCTGTTTTGTTTTTACAATGTTTTGGACTTGTTCATTCCACCACCAAGTTTCTTTATATAATGATCCTGTACCTTTTGATTCACCTATGACATCTTTTGCTACTCTTTTAATACATGTAGTCATTTTATTCCACATTGAGTTTGTTTCATCTTCAACAGTCCATGTTGCTTCTTGTAACATCTTATTCTTTAATAATTCTAGTTTCTCCCCTCTTAAATTCCACCACCTAGTTCCTTGGTTAATTCATTTATAGTTCTATTGTCCTTTTAGGTTGTCCTTTTATATATACATCTAGAACAAGTAGCCTATGTTGTAATGTTAAACTCTCTTGGATAAACTTACAATCTCTGCTTGTTAATCGACCTATCTTTCTAGTTAAAAGAAAATCGATTCGGCTCACATTTGATCAACTTGTAAAGGTCATTAAATGTTCGTCTCTCTTTTTAAAATAGATATTCTTAGTTAATAAGATTATACGCTACGGAAAAATCTAAAATAACCTCCCCAACATCATTTCTATCCTCAAATCACCACGTACCATCTCATATCTTCCACAATTCTTTCCTGCATGACCATTAAAATCTCCTCCTATTTATATATTTACTCCTACGGGTATCTCTAGGATATATTCATCCGTATGTTCCCAAATTATGTGTTCACCTAGTCCTACTTAGGATTCATAGGCACTAACTATATACATATATTACCTCCTAATACAAGTTTTACAAGTATTATCCTAACGTCTTTTATAATAACGGTCACACCACCTTCTTTTAAATTCTTATCAATGATTACCCCTGCTCCATTTCTATGTCTATTCTTTCAGGTGTTGTAAAGTTTATATCCTTCAATTTCTCTAGCTTTTGTACCTACCGACTTAGTTTCTTGTAGACATAATATATTAATCTTCCTAATCATAGTGCCTACCAACTCCATTCCTTTACCTGTTAGTGTTCCTATATTCCAAGCCCCTATCCTATGCCTACCATATTGGGTAACGTTTTTACCCATGCTTGTCCAGAAAAACACAGGAAACCTTGCCTATTTTTCATCAATTTTGTCCGGATCCTCCTTTTCTTCTGAAAAAGGGGAAGGAGAAGGATCTTTGGTGGATTCCTCTGTATGCAATGCACAAAAGATGGCCGTACGGTTTTTACCACATCCAGGTGCCGATGTGGCACCACTTGCCCATTTTTTGAAGCATCCAGAAGCTGATGGAACGCGTCGCGTAAGAGGAAGCCCTAGAATTTACTCTTAGATTTATAGGATTCATGTTCATATTTGTCACGACAAAAGTTTTACTTTGGCTGTCAAGCTACCTAAAGCGTCTCTCGTCCTTTATCGAGGCTTGGAACTGGATATGTAAACAACACGGGCGGACTTAATTTTTCATCAAATGGTATAAATTTTTAATCAATTGTTTAATAATAATTTATGTAGCAATATTCAAAATTATTTTGTGCTGATAATATATTTATAGAAGTAACATCGTCTCTTTAAACATAAACTTTTAGAGGACTTGGTTATTAACACGTTACTGAGCTGACAAGGTTCTGTGCTAGAAGCTCACTGCTTACACTAATTATAATACATGCACGTGTTTGGCCCACTCTTAGTGTAAGGGAGTCTGCATGCTTATGAAGGCACAACTTGATTTTAAATGTACTTAAAATATCGGTTTTGGTTTCTAGATGAGTAGGTTATTAAGAGTTCTTAAAATATTAACCAAATGTAATATAAGGTTTTGTTTGGTTTGGAATATATACTGATATTTTTTGTTACACAAGTGACTACTGAATGAGTGACTCAACAAGGATATGTGAAAGACCAGTACGATAACACAAACCAGCCAGAATGTCAAATTTGCATGCCTACTAGATTTTAGTGCAGTTTCTACCGGACCTTAGGAAAACTTATTGTTGTTGATCAAAGCTCCTTTGCTTACGATGATCATTTGGTTTTCTTTTAAATTTCAGATTTTTTGCTCTAAGCATGCATATTCTATAAGTATTTAGTCATAACTATTCATTTGATTTATTGCTTAAGAGATTATAAATTAAATGTCTCCATCTGGTTAACCGAATTTCATTTTTGAAACCAAAATCTTGTTTTAATCTATAAAGGTTGTTCAACTGGCCAAAATATCTAAACCAAAAATATCGACACTCGTCGTTTGTTGCTCTTTTTGTGTCTTGGTTAAAGTGAAGTACTGAAGAATTCAATTTTACTGTTTACGTGATGCAGATTTGTTGGATGTGGCAGAAAGTCAGGTCGGAGGATGATAAAGGGTTCCAGCGGTTCTTAGATAATGTCCAATATAAATGTAGTGGTATATTACGTTATGAGCGCGTCTTTGGACAAGGTTTTGTGAGCACAGGCGGGATTGGTATGCCATGCAAAAATATCTTTTCATTTTGGTGCTCTATCCAATAAACATAATTGAAAAAGAAAAAGAATATATTATATCAATTAATCTTTACCAATGTTAAAACCAAGCCTCTCTCCACTTGGCTCTATAGAAAACCCTGATATTGAGATTTTTTTGTCAAACTGTTCATCAAACTAGTGGTACTCACAAGCTATAGTGCCATATAGAATAAGGTCTCTATCATTCACTTCAGACACTTTTCTAGTCCGTTATTTATTTTTTAAAAAGTTTCTATTCTGCACTCTGCCTAATCTTTACAACACTTCTCTACAGGCAGGTGGTAGATATGGGCTGTCTTTTGTGTTTCATGTGAATTTCTGTACTATGCATCTGTTTTAATCTTTACAACACTTTTTTATAGGCAAGAGGCAAGTAGTAGATATGGATGGTCCTCTGTGAACTTTATTGTCCCCTGGTTGATACTCATAACAACACCCCCAACCCCACACCCACACCAAAGTCCCCCTCCCCCCCCCCCCCCCCCCCCCAAAGAGGAATTGTTTGCACCAAGTCGAGCCTTAGACCTGATGCCTCGTGAGGCACCAGGGCCAAATGTCTTACCCACTTGAGTCAACCCCTTGGGGGGTTCTTCTGTGAACTCTTGCTTACTGTAGAAGGCCAAATGACTTGCCCACTAGGCATTCATTTTCTCCTTTGTATACTTCTATTTGTTCTGAGTGATTTTTTGTCTTTGAGCAGATACAACGAAAGAATTTGTTGCCAAGCTGGATCTTAAGCCTGGCCAGAAAGTTCTAGACGTGGGCTGTGGCATTGGGGGAGGTGACTTTTACATGGCGGAGAACTTTGATGTTGAAGTTGTTGGCATTGACCTCTCCATAAATATGGTTTCTTTTGCCCTCGAAAAGGCAATAGGGCTCAAATGTTCAGTTGAATTTGAGGTTGCTGATTGCACCAAGAAATCATATCCTGACAACACATTTGACGTGATCTACAGCCGCGATACCATTCTCCACATTCAAGTAATGGGAATCTCTTCACAGAGCTTTAAATATTCTAGTTGATGTCTTTGAATTTGTTGTTTCCTTTAGGTTGCCTGGAAGAATGAGATGAAAATTTATATATAAATATATATATGTGTGTGTGTGTGTGTGTATAAAGTAAAAATTTAAAATGATTTCTCTTTATTTTCTTTTACATTTTCCCCTAATTTTTCTGGGAAGAAACGGAGTGGAATCAGTTATATTTATCTATATATCATTTTTTTTGAGGAAAATGTTTTTGTTTTTTTTTGTTTTATTACTTATCAAAAAAAAAAAAAAAAAAATGTTTTTGTTTTATTATTTTCTTCTGAAGCAGAATGTTTAAATACACACTTGCATGTGTAAAACATTCAATATAAAATTCATTCATCCTACGAGTGATTATTAGAGATTGGTTACAATCATGCTGATTGTCTGACCATTTGAACAGACTGCTATATATCTTTCTCCTACTTGAATTGACCTTTTAAAAAATAGCTAATCCAACAGCTCGTTGACTCATCTGTACTTGGTCAAACATATTGCACTATTAAGTTTAAGTTGAAAGTGAATTTCTGTTTTTTTCTCAGATTTCTTTTTGTATTTTTTTCTCCTATAAGCATTTCCCACTTTTACAAAGCTCGAACACTTCTTGGTGTATTTTCAGGACAAGCCTGCATTATTTAGATCTTTTTACAAGTGGTTGAAGCCGGGAGGCAAAGTCCTTATTAGTGATTACTGCAAAAGAGTTGGACCTCCGTTGCCAGAATTTTCGGAGTATATTAAGCAAAGAGGATATGATCTTCATGATGTGGAAACATACGGCCAGGTATATATCACACATTAAAATTAATATTGTTAACCTATCTCTAGTCCAATTTCTGACCTGCAAAACTCCTCGTTCTATTTTGGTTAATACACAGATGCTTAGAGATGCTGGTTTTGACAAGGTTATTGCAGAGGATCGAACTGATCAGGTTCTTATATACCTTTGTTTTCCTGGTATTATGTGGCGTATTTTCATTTGAGCATCTTAACCTATAAGTGCTTTCCTTGTGTTACAGTTCATAGAAGTTCTGCAGAAGGAATTAAATGCAGTCGAGAAGGACAGGGAAGCATTCATCCAGGACTTTTCTGAAGTGCGTGCTCTTACAATTCCCGACGCACTTGTCCTGTTTTTTTGGTTGGTATATGCTATCGGAACTTACTCTTTTTATTGTTTGTTGCTTGTGGAATAATCTCCAGGAAGACTATAATGATATAGTTGGTGGTTGGAAGGCAAAGCTGTTAAGGAGTTCATCGGGTGAGCAGAGGTGGGGCCTGTTCATTGCCAAAAAGTGAGGTCTGATCCAGTCTTGTTGGTGGTTGGTATGTATGTCAAGTCTAGCTCAACTTGCCATTAGAGAATAAAATTGGGGTCTGATTATATTATTCAGGTTTGTAATAACATTAATATATATGTATTGTTTGTTTGTGAGAATGAATTTTAACATGTAGTTGGATTCTGGTTTGGCGGAGACCTAGTCATATTGTTGTTCATGTGATCATGAATTAGAACAATGCAAAAGTTGACATGGTGCTTATTTTAGTATGCATCATTTTGTGTGTCTGCACTGTGTTTTGGACATTCCTTATCTGAATGACTCTGTCTTGTTAATTTAATCATTCTAGTTTAAAAATTGTAGTAGGTAAATCCATTTGTTTCCTGAGATTCAAATTTCTTCTTGTTGACAAAAATTCTGGAAAAGCTTAGAAATCATTAACTGCTTTTGCAGATGATCTTCACGATCATTCATCAGCTTGAACTGGACATGTTCCATATCAAGTGAAATAGCTATTTTAGCATTGTAGTTTTCATTTTCTTCTTAGAATAATTTTACAACTTGAGAGGGAGGACATAAGTTTTTCGTTGTGGACATTGCTGTGCGGATGAACTCATCAACTGCTTTTGCAGATGATCCCTTGTAGCCTTCTCCCTCTCTAATTGCATCTTCCATCTTCTCTCATATCACAGGCCTTTCTTCTCATCTCCTCACCTTTTCCGGTCTTGTTCATCACCATCTTTATCACGTTTGTAATCCGATCATGTCTGACAACTTCCAAGCTGCTTCCTCTTCCTACCTCAACGCACACGCCCACTTCCTTTTCCAGCATATGGGAATTGAAGAACTGCTCCCCAGCCAGTGGCCACCCAATTATTGGTATGCCTTGACACAAACTTTCCAGTATGGAGTTCCAACCACAATGGCTAAGAAATGCTCCTATGGACTTGTGTGAGAGAATTTCCTGCTGTGGTGCCCATTCGTGTATTACCATTCCCTGATATTTCCGCCTAATTCCTTCTTTGAATCCATCAGGCAACCATTCAGCTCTGAATTCTTGGCCTAGCAACCCAAATGAATGCCTTGCCGCTTGCTTCTAACCCCATTGCCAATTCTTTAGTTTGTGCAGCTGAGATAGTGTTATGTGATCCGAACGATATGTAGAGAACCGAAGCTGGTGGGTGGAGATTGAGCCATTCAGTGTAGTATCCATTGCTGTTGAAAGGTAGTTCCTCTTTTATGATAGAAGAGGAGGCTGGTCCAATAGTCCATGCTGGTTTACCACCCATTTTTCTGCTAAAATATGTTACACCATTTTGTCCTAGCCCTTCTATGGTGTTTAACAAGATTGCATCAGAACGCAAGCAAAGTGAAAATTGGCGTTTGCGAAAAAGGAACCAGGAATCAGCAGCATCGGTATATCTGAGGTCATGGGCGACTCTTGATTGCTGTATCTTGTGCGCTTCAGGAAAGTTAGGCAGTGAGAATTCATCATCATCGGTCTGCCAGAGTGTGTCGTCCAATGACATGGAGAAGTAAAGCGCCATGCTGTAGTCAGCTCCAGCTATAAACACGGAATGAAAGATTCCAAGCTCGCTGGCAACATTAACTGTCCATCCCAAGAACATATCGGAGATGATACACACCGGTGCACGACCCTCCTGCTCAGTCATTTTCACGAGGAGGCTCTTGAAGGGCGATTCAAGATCTTCCGAGGCTTCCAAGAGGCGGCAGACATGAATGTAGGACAGGGTATCGGTGTTTTCCGAATCAGGTGGGAGGCCATAGTCAGTGCTAAAGAAAGGGATCTCAGCAAGGCGTATGTTGCTGCCGGGAGGGAGTGATGATCCGAGGTTTTGGATGTTCAGTGGGGTGTTTACAATGGTGACGGTGAAACCCTTCCTTTGCTCTATTTGTCTTGCCAGTGCCAAGAAAGGGATGAGATGGCCTTGAGCCATGAATGGAAACATCACAATGTTTCTTTGATTGCAACTTTCAGCCATCTCCGAGTAGGGAAAGTTGGAACTCAATACATTGGTCCCCTACATACATTTGTATATATGTAGTGTGCACAAAGTAGAGACAACTAAATAGGTTGTTTTCTCAGTTGTAAAATTTGTATAGGTGAATAAAGGTGTTCTTGTCAGTTGGTATATAGATCCTAACTATTGGCATCTGATATAACCAGCACAAATAACCGTTAGAACCGATAATCCGGACCTTCACTTAATTCTCATAACCAAATGGTCCTAGGATATTTTCGAGAAGCACGGTCGAGAAACCGAACCCTTTAATTTGGTTCAATTTTATGATGTAACGGTTTGGTTTTAATTTGAGTCAAAAAGAGAACTAAACTAGACTGAACTAAACAGTTACTAATAATACGTATATATAAAGATATAAACTATTTGATTTTTAAGTTGAATTAGGATTTTTTTTTTTTTTTTTTCCCAAACCAAACCGCGTCCACTCCTAATAATAACAAGATCAATTCTTACATGGTACCTCGCAAGCGATTAATCGTCACCCTCGAGTGGTTGTAGATGGTGTGGCTTTTTCTCACAGCTCCAATGGGTGGTGACAAGTACGTGAAAATAAATGAATAGGATTGTTTGCAGTCTAGTTCAGTGTCTATTACTATAGCATACAAAAATAGTGTCTTGAATGAACAATGTTATTCTTGTCCTTTAGGATCTAAGTTTAGTAGAGAATTTAAAAGCTGAAGAGCTCAGAGGATACATTTGTGTATAAACTATCTAATATGATGCACATAATTTTCATCCTCGGAAAATCTCTTCCAATGTTGCTCTTGTATCTGGTGGAACAAAGGACAAGTTGGACAACATCGGGATGTATCAAACAACATGAGGGACAAATCACAATTTCATAAATAGGGCCATGTAAACTATGTTATGAACAAGACATGACAAGAAATTGATTCCAATTTCATAAATACCCTTGTAGTTTGAAAAATAGCAAATAATGGTTTCTAAACCTAAAAAGTGACATGTGCGGGTCACGTGATAAAAAAAAGCAATTTAATACCAACACTACCCTTTTGGACTTCTAAGACTGCCACTCATCTAACCCCAATTTCATTATTTCTCTCTCTAAATACTTTATTTATATATTTTTTTCTCTCTATATAATTTCTGGCTGTTTGTATATATATATATTTCTTCTCATTCTCTGTCTGTCTGAAACAGCTCTCTCCCACGTATATAAATTATAATTCTTTAAGGCTACTAATAATAAATAATAAATAAATTAAATTTATCTTTCTTCAAAAATTCTACTTATATCCTAGTGTGTATCAGAGGCTCTTTGCATGTCCATGTGTGAGATGTTGTGTCATGTGTATATATACAATAATATATTTTTTTTTATAGAAATAATAATAATTTCTAAAATATAAAAGTGATTTACATATTATGTTAGTAATTTATTTTCCCATATTCACGTTATCAAATAATTAAATATTAATTCACCAAAAAAAGAATAAAGTTAAATATCAATAAGACTATACCTATTATATACTTTTAAGAATGAAATCTTTTCTCAAGCATTAAGGGTTTGTCATCTGTATTAAAAGAAAATTGTTTATTCTGTACAGAAAATATATAGTATTTATATATTTATCTATATTACTATTCAATAATTATTCATAGGAATATGATTTGGCACTTGACTTTATATATATTTTACATTATATTTCATTTGATTTTTTAAACAAAGATAATAATATTAATTATTTGATTTAAAGATATATATATATATTACATTATATAATTTTTTGATTATATATTGATTTTTAACATTATATTTCATTTTATTTTATTATCTAATTTTGTGTAAGCTCTTTTGTAACGATCCAAACCTGGAGGTCCGGATCGCTAATTAGGTCCTAACCCGACCTGGAAACACCCAATGATAAAATAGTCATTTCAAGGAAAATGTGGGGAAGAACTGACTATGAGTAGTCAAATAGGGCTTTCTAACATCACATTAACCAATTTGGTCGATTTCATAAGTTCCTAATGGCCATAAGTATAATTTCCCACACTTACCCAATCTCGGTTTGAAGGATTCTTGGACACCTCTTCACTAAAACAGCTATAACTCTCAGTGTGATTGAAATTTGAGGATGATAATGATATCATTGGAAAGCTGACTGGTGTCGTCATGAACTAACAAGTTAAAACGTGTTAAAGAGTGGCCAAGTTTGAATTTCTAAAATGCCACTACTACCTTTAACTACTAATATAGCTAGGGTGAGTAGGGATCGTTCCAAGGGATAAGGAGCAATATTGATATGGAAACAATGTTGGATTAGTAATTTGAGTGATCAAAAATGTTTTGATTCGTTAATTAAACCATAATATCAAATAAATGGATGCAAGGTGAAGCAATTGAAGTAGAATAAAATGTAGAGAATCAAAGAGAGGGATCTTGGGACTTAGAGGTCACCACTAAGCATCACTTTCCTAAACACTCAATTAAGCATACATTGTCTAGACAAACTAATGAATAGCACAATATATCAAATTAAGCCATTGTTTCTTCCTTTAAGCTCACAATCAAAACACATCAACAAACTAAGAAATATACTACTTGCATTCATAAGCATGGAATATCAAACAACAAGCATGGATTGTCATCCCATCTAGAAAAGTAAGGCAACTACACTACAACTAAGCTAGGGATATGAAAATTAAACTAAAGAAGAGGCACAATCCATCAAGAAATGAGTATGAACCATCAAACAAACCACAAGAGTATTCCATTAAAGCACTATGCCTTGATAATCTCTAGATTTATAGCATTAATACACATAGACATGCATCAATATCACAAAACCTAGAGATAAACACATGAACATCTATTCTAGCATACATAGACATATGAATAGAATGAAATGATCAATTGGAAGTATTAAACCACACAAATCATTATAGAAACAAGATTCATGTATAAATCAAATGTCAAGACAAGAATTATAACACAAATCCCCTCAAAATACAAAGCATCAAGGTCTAGAAAGCATGCTTAGGGCTAACTTTAGCCCCAAGAAGATGTTTAGCCACTCATTGATATAGTCATCCAACCCTCAAGGGCTATCTCCATGGTAGGAGTAATCTTCTTCTCCTTGATGGAAACCCTAGATAAGTGGAAGAACTCTCAAATGGTGTGTATCTCTCTAATCTCTAGACTCCTCCCCCCTCTCTCTTGTATATGATTCTCCAAGGTTGTATATGTGTAAAATAGCTCAAAATCTTTATATAGGTAGCTCAAGTGTTACACCCAATGGTTAGATCTCGTGCACTAGGACCTCCAAATGATTGCACCACGAGCACACCTTTTTATTAGTTGGAACTCTGTTTTTTACCGCACTTGAGGGGGTTCGATCGGTCGAAGTCTGGTAAGATCGATCGAACTATGGCAGCGCCTTTTGGAATACTGACAAATTTGAGATATTTTCAGGATATTTTGGGAAAAGGACAAAAGTGGTAGGTGGGGATAAGATCAAAGAAGTTCGATCGATCATAGAAATGTTAGATCGATCGAAGAAGGTATTTTGGTGAGGAAAATAAAAAAAGTCTCGATCCATCTTGAAATAGTTGGAATGATCACTGTGAGATCGTTTTGAGCTTAGTCTGATCGATCGAAGATTACTGTTTTCCACCACTTTGCTTCCACTTTGCTCCTTTCTTCCATTCAGCTTGAGATTGCTTCTTTTATGCTCTAATTTGGCTGAATTGACTTATTTTGGGGATAAGTGCTTGAAAAGGGCAATAACATGAAATTAGTCTAAAACGAAAAAATAAGATAGATAAAGGTTCTAGAATACTCGAGCTTAAGGGGTTTAAATGCACACTTTTCAGCGCTCATCACTGACTTCGAGCTGGTCAGTTTAGATTCAAGAACGACCCAATTTAGATTTGAAACGAGGGAGTTATGGCCATTTGAAGTTTAGGTTAACAACTAGTGGACATGTAAGAGTGCTCAATCGATTGAGCCTAACTCGATCGATCGAGCCTAACTCGACCGATTGAGTCTAAGCTCAATCGATCGAGCCTAACTCGACCAGTGGGGCTGAGAGCATGAAATTTAAGGTTTTTCTCAATTTTTCTAAGTATGGGAGGCTCCGATCGATCGAGCAGAAGCTCGATCGATAGAGTAACTCAGAAAATAGTTAATTTGGCTTCTTAGGAAGCTTTGGTTGGTTCTTACATTGAAATTTAAGACAAATGACACTTCCATACACTTAAAATATGTCCCAAAAAAATCCTAAAAATATAGATACACTTCCACAATATCATCCATACATTATAATGGTTCAAATTACATCATTAAAGCCCATATCATCCCAAAAATTTAAAGTATGAATATAGTTATCATCCCCATGACTTACATGCCTAGATTTTACCAAATATCATCCCAAAGAATAAGTTTACAAGTTATAGAGCCTCAAGGTCTCAATTACAATGCCTTCAACAAAATAAACGAAGAATGTCATCTTTACAAAAATAACCGTTATAGCTAAACATTGTTTACAAAAAACTAAACAAGATGGGTTCTTCTTATATGTCTAAGATGGCACATCATTCGCAATGTCCTTGCCATGTCCTGGAAATATTAAAGGAAGGGGTGAGCATGGAGGCTCAGTAGGAGATGTCTAAGGCACCAACTTTGGACTCACTTAAGCCACACATCATACATATAGGGTAAAAAAAAAAATCGGGATCGTACTTGGGGATTTTATAGTATTTAATTCACAAAATCAATCTCAATAATAATGTTTAAGCATTTCAACACAAGTATGCACAAGATGCAATGCACTGCCCCATATTTCTCAACTTTGGTCTCAATCGACCCTAGCTCGGCTTATACCGGCCCTAAACTTGGTCTCTACTGACCCTAACTCACATTTGAAAACCGCTAACTGACTTTATTGAGGCGAGATTGATAACTATTCCTGGTTCCAAATTTGGCAACCATTTGGGCCTAATATCAACTTTTTCACGTCCTAAACTGGCATGCGCTCCCTCTAGGTTAAATTAGCACCGGATTCGCGAAATCCGGTTTCTTTTTAAAAAAACCTATTCAAAACCCTTTTTCTTAAGCAAACCTCGAAAACCATACTATGCATGTAACCATGGCATGAATGTAACATTTTCTAGAATTCAACCCATTATGGTATTCTCATTAATATAATCATAAGTATAGCATTTTCATTTAAATCAGGCACAACATGGCACTTTGTTATAAACCACATACAAGCATACTCATCATAGAATCTCATATCATCATCAATCATGCTAGAATTCTCATGTTAAGAAACTTTGCACCAAATTTATACAATATACATACTTAGCATGAAATCAAACACACAATTTCCCTCACACTAGCATGCTTTCACACCTTTAACAAATTACTAACATGTCCATTTGCACCTTGACATTCAAGAATGAAATTTCTAGGAAATTATGGCATTTATACTCAATAAAAGTCAAAGTTTTGATGCATTAGAAATCCTTACCTCAAGGAAGCTAGCCAAGCAACCCTTAGCCAAGCCAAATAAGCCATAAGGCCTCCCAATTTCGAAATCCCCTAAGCCCATGCAAGATTGATGTCAAATGGAAGCCCTTGTCTTGCTCTCCAACTTCTTTTCCTTATTCTCCTCTCAAATCTCACCTTAAGGCCCTCAAAAATGGCTTTAAAGTATGTGATATATGTATGTCTATAGATATAGTGAGAGAGGGAGAAAGTTTAGAGAGAGAAAGGGTTTGGCCGAATGGGATGGAAGAGGAAGACTAGGGTTGGTCTTCCAAATGAATGAATCATCCTCCCTTTGCCAAGTGTCAACCTTTGGTTGATTTCTATATTAAGTTACTATCATACCCCCCTCTTCCAATGAAATGCCATCCTTATCCCACAACTATCTACTTCTAATATATAGATACATGTATATGTATATATGACTGAAAAGACCGAAATGCCCTTCAATGCCAATGGCAAAATCGAGAGAAGTTCCCGAGCCCGAAAGTCGTCCCGACTTTCTAAAAATTCTAAAATCCATCCCGTCACTTATAAATGAATTAAAATAATTAAAATTACATTCTCGGCTCAAGAAAATGACCAAAACGACCATTGGGACAAGCGTGGCATGTAACACGAGGCATGCAAATAATAAATAAATAAAAATCCAGAAAAATCTGGGACATTACACCTTTTAAATAATTTCAACTTCTACTCTTCTTTTATTATTTTTGCAAAGAGAACCTTGAGGGGCATTTTTGTATATTTGCCTATCTCACTTTATTTAACTGATAATAAACCCTTATTTGCACACTTTTCAAACTACAAGGGGTTTTTTGCACTTCACTCATTTGTTTTCACTTCATTTCTTGATTCCTTACAATCTTAACGGGCTTGTAATGTCCTGGATTTTTCTGGATTTTTTTTTGATTATTTTTTTTCATTTTCTATGCCTCACTTTGCGTGCCACGCCGGTCTCGGGGACCATTTCGGTTATTTTTTGAGTTAATTGTTTTAGAAATGTATTTTTAATTGTTTTAAGCCAGTTAGAGGTGACGAGATCGATTTTAGAATTTTTCGGAGTCGGGACGACTTCCGGGTTCGGGAACCTTTCCTGGTTTTGGCATTTTAAGTAAGGGGCATTGTGATACCCCTCAATTCCGGAACATGGGTTGATCAAGTCTGCACACAAGATCGAGAGGAATATCATGCAATTAATATTTTAAATTGAACATAAAATACAAAAAGATAAATAATAAAGAAATAATATTGCTAAAGGGAAAACTAATAAATAAATAAAATAATATACTCTGAATAAATCCATTAATCCTCAAAGATAAAAAAATAAAATCCCAATTGAAAATAATTCTCCAAAAGAAAAGAACTCAGTAATCCTTAAATATGGACCCCTAATAAAATCTCATAATTGAAAATAAATAACTGTCTAAAACTGAAATAACTAATCAGGAGATAGAATCCTACATTAATGACACCGTGTAATACCCCTAATTTTAAAAGGATAGTCTCGGTATTTATTTATTTATTTTAATTGCATTTTTAATTGTTTAATTAATTATTTGGCTAATTGCTTATGTGTTTAATTGATTTAAGTGTTACTTGATTTATTGGCTATTTGTCTATGTGTTATTTGTATTATTTGTTTAATTAAATTGTGTGCGTAAATGATGTGAATTATTTGTAATTTTATTTGTTAGATTTAAATGTTAGTTTGTTTTATTTGTATTTTAAAGGATGGATATGGATAGTAGTAATGGACCAACCAATAAGGTCGCATGGACTACTTGGATAGGTGGTTTAAATGAGTATGAATAACTACCTATGAATAGTTTTATATGTATATCTATATATATATATATATATATATATATATATATATATATATATATATATATAAGGATATTACTCTATTATATTAATGTTATTAATAGCATTACTATTAATATATTATGAGATGGCATTAATATTAATATACATTAAATGTTATATATATAAGTTTATGTATATACATATTATATATTAGTTATTTTCTTTTATAATTTTCTTTTCTTGTATTTTTCCATTATTGGCAGACTTAGTTTAGAATTAGATTAGGGTTAGTTCCCTAGCATATATATATAATAGTATAGGTTTGGGGAGGCTGTGATAATATTACGTGATATATATTAGAGAAGAAAAGAAAAGAACAGAGAGTTGAAAGAGAGAATCGAGAGAGTGGAAGAGGGAGTTCGGCCAAGGATTAGGCTGGACTAAGGAGGAAGGAAGAGAGGCTGGCTTGTGGGTTAAACTGGGAGCGGTAGAGGAAGTTGACGGCAGCCAAAGGTCGCCGGAAACCTAGGAAGAAAAAAGAAGGTTTTAATCTGAAACCTAAGGCAAGTTCTTCTCCTACTCTCTCCCTTAGATTCGTGAGAAATGCATGCCTAGGCAGGGAAATCAGATATTAAATCAATCCATTATGCATGCTTGAATTGAATTAAAAATGATTTTATGTGTTGTTATGTTTTCTTACTTAATCTTGAATTTTGTTGCATGATAACTTGTTTTGATGTGGGATTAAGATACATAATAGTTTTAATTAATTATTTGGGGATGTCTGGGACTTAGTTCAGACCTTTAGGGACCTTAACAGAGGCGATCGAAATGTCTGAAAGTTGCCGGAGAAGAAGACGGAGGGTAGCAGGAATGGAGGCGGCTCCATACGGAATGGAGGCGACTCCATGTTGGATAAAGGCGGCTCCCTTTTAAAGGGAGGCGGCTCCTTTGCTGGGTGTTGAGTTTTGGACGAGTTTTTTGGTTATGGAAGTTGGTTTTTGTGATTTTAGGGTTGATTGGTTCCTAAAGCATGATTTAGGATAATAAACCTTCGTATGCTAATAACTTGAACAATTTGGAATTTTTAATTAAATTGGCATATTGTTAATGGATAATTTATTTGCTTAATATTATTTTAGCAATATAAATGGATATTGGACGATGTTAATCTTATATTGGTAGTATAATATAATCAGGTATTGTTTATGATTTTATTATACTTGTTTATGGATTTAATTGATGTACTGTTTTATTACTTCATCAATTATTGGATTGAATGAATGATTTAATTGCTTAAAACTATTTTAGCAATTTAAATGGAGGTTTTATGATTTTAATCATGTATTGGCTGCATAATATGGTCATGTATATATCTGATTTCTATTATGCTTATTTCTGGATTTATTTGATGTGATATTATAATTGTAGCATCATTTATGGATTGTATGCATTATATACACCAGTATGGGATGGTGGTATATTAGGGGCGGATTAATTAAAAATGTTAAGTCCTACCTATTCATGTATAACAGAATGGATTAATTAAAATGTTAAATCCTACATATATTCATGTCAGGTCAACTGAATCAGTTGGATGACATACTGAATATTTATTTTATGTTTTGGATAGGACGGATTTTATATATGTATAGTTATATACCCTGATATGAGCTTGAGTCTCAGGATCAGTGGTTAGGGTGCGTATATTGCATAGGATGACTATCTGGATGTAGTGGATCATTATGTACCCTGGTAGGTCTAGGTATTTATGCCCACTATATGTGCGTTTTGCATGTTACCTAATATTCAGGTTAAGGTCGCCCTATAGCCTAGTAGGACCCCTTTTAGTGTGTGTGTATATATATATATACTGATTATGTAGCTATTGTTGAATTGACTAGGATGTATACGTGTATCGGATCTCTACTTGGATCGTAGTAGAGTATAGCTTATTTGTGGGCCTGACCTATTATTATTTTTTAGGTGTTCGTCAAGTGTAGAGATTATTCGTGCTGAGCTGACATCAGTCTACTTCACTCTTCCGATTCTACATAAGAGATTTATTTATATTTCAGTATTCTGATGTAGACAGTTATTACTGGAGGATTAATTGTATCATAAGAATTTATTAATGGAAATTTATTCTAAGGATTTTAAATATTGGATTATCATTTTTAGTTTTCTTTTCAGCTTATTATCTATTTTTATTTTATTTTATTTTTATTTTTTATTTTTATCCTTTTGTATTTCGTGTTTGTTTATTGCCAATTTGTTTTTGATATCCCAGGCGTTCGTGCATGGGCCTGGCCAACCCACATTCGAAAATCCAGGGTATTACACACCGGAAGAGTGATGATGCCAAGTCTCTAATCTACACGAACAACTGCTAATCTTGCTACTGGCGAGGACTTGAAAGATATAACAAAGGTGGGTTAAAACCCATGAACAGGTCCTTTCTACGACAACCAAAATAGAGACCTGAAAAACTATACATCTATAGCTAACTCATACAATAGCTACATAACCGATAAGTATAAATATACAAACTAAAGACTCTCACTGGACTAAGGCAGACTCAACCGGATAGTGAGTATCTAGAGACCTGAAAAACTATACATCTATAGCTAACTCATACAATAGCTACATAGCCGATAAGTATAAATATACAAACTAAAGACTCTCACTGGACTAAAGCAGACTCAACCGGATAGTGAGTATCTCATGCAAAGCGCACACAAAAGTGGTTACGAGTCTTCCTTCTACCAGGGTACACACATCCCTAAATCCAGCTATCCATCTCAATTAACAATATACGCCTCCATCCTAACAACTGATCACGAGACCTCAAACGCATATCATGGTACATATAATATCACTATAGATATAACTAACCATATCCTGATAGTGGTGCAAAAACAACAACCATACCTATATCCTAATAATGGGTTGGAAAATATATAACATAGCCATATCCTAATAATGACATGTCATGTATATTCTCACAATAGCATGATATAGAACCAAATCCTGACAATGGTTCTCAAATAGTCCACACACACACACACACATCATGTTTTAGACCATAAAATACAGATATGCACCTGATTAAAATTTTCATATCATAATAACAGTAAATAACATATATTTTAATGTTATTTAAATCATAGGAATAACTTATAAATATTTAAAGCTTCCTACATTAATTATCTCAACATAAACTGAACCCTATGTATGCTGATAATTTATATATACAGCCAATTAAGAGTTTTATAATCATATCTCATGCTAAACATTTAATCTCACATGTTCAAATAAGTTATAAGATTAAATACTCCAATCCATAATTGAAATCATTCCTTTAACAAGCATTGCTGTTATCATGCCTTTAGAAATTCACAAAGTACTGTTCTTAAGTCCATATACATTATTCAGGATCTTAAATAATCAAATCGGGCCAAAGTAAATACTTTTTGCCCAATCTACTACAGTAGCGTTCGAGTGCCCTTCCTCATTAGGCTCGAGCGCTACGTTAACCCCATAGCGCTCGAGCGCTATTTCCCAGAAAATGGCGCTTGAGTGCTGTTTCAAGAAACAGCTCGAGAATACCTGCTTTTAGCACTGTTCTCCATTGTTAGGGGTCCTAAAGCATGTTACTAAGTCCCATAACCATCCATGTACGAACTTACATCAATATAACATGTAAAAATCCATTTAAATCAAATCTAAGCCTTTAATTTAACAAATCATTTAACAAATTATTGATTTTATTAATTTTTTAATCATCCTTAAAGTTATACTAGAGACATATAGATCACAGATCTAAGGGGGAAGTGTAGAATAAAGGACTTACCTTAAACTTTCGGATTGAAAGTTAAACTTCTTCCTTGTTCTTCTTCTCTAACGCCGGCAGCCTTCGGGTTACCGTCGTCCATTCCACTTATCTGATCTACCTACGAATAGATCACTTTCATTCTTCTTCTTTCTTTCTCTCTATTCTTCATCTAGATCTATAATATATGTATATATATATCTGTAAATATATACTACATATATCCTAGTCTTAATATACGTAAGACAAATCTAAACTAACTAATTATAATAATAAATAATTATCTTAATATATATATATATATATATATATATATATATATATCACACACACACACTCACACAACATAATATATATATATATACACTAATTCCCAATGGGTCAATATCCAACCCATTTAGGATCCATTCCAAATAGTCCAATACCTATTTAGTTGGTCCAAGGGTTATAACCCAAATCCATAACATTGTAAAATAAAATAAATAGATAATTTAACTAATCAATTAAACAATTTCAATCAATTTAATTACATTAACACATACACATGAAATCAAATAAAAATGCACATACACAATTAGCCAAATCAAATAATTTGAATTAAACCAAATAACAATTAAATAAAACAAATAATTAAATAAACACACAATTAAATATAAAAACAAATAATCAAATAGCCACATAATTAAATAAAAATACAATTACATTTTTTAAATAAAACTCTAGAAATTAGGGGTATTACATTCTTTCCCCCTAACAAAGAAATTCCATTATCAGAATTCACCTTTTACCTCAAATAAATAACTCTAGAAACTTTGAATGGGTTAAGCCTTCCAGTTTCTAAGTGGACTCGGCCTCACTATGATGGGTCCACTGAACATGCACAAGAGGAATAACCTTGTTGCAAAGAACCTGATCCTTATGGTCAAGAATACGACATGGTGGCTCTACATATGTCACCTGATCCTCATCTTGCAGAAATTTTTGCAATGCGGACACATAAAAAACATTATGGACACGATATAAATGGTCTGGAAGTGCTAATCAATAAGTCACAGCTCCCACACGATCCGTAATCATAAAAGGACCTACAAATCGTGGTGACAACTTCCCTTTCTTCCAAAAGCGCATTACTCCCTTTATGGGGGACACTTTGAGTAAAACCTGATCTCTAACCTGAAACTCTAGACTGTGAGTACGATGGTCTGTATAACTCTTCTGCCTACTCTGGGCAGTGCGCTTGCGATCTCGAATAAGATCGGTCTTTTCAAAGGTATCTTTAATGAACTCAGGATCCAAAAATCTACTCTCTTTAACCTTCATCTAATAAACAGGAGATCTACATGGTTGGTCATACAATGCCTCTAATGGTGCTATACGAATAGTTTTTTGAAAACTATTGTCATAAGAAAACTATGCGAGTTGCTAGTAATCCTCCCAATTGCACTTAAAATCTAGGATACAAGATCGAAACATGTCCTCCATAATCTAATTAACCCTCTCAGTCTATCCATCTATTTGTGGATGGTAAGCACTACTCAGATGTAACTCTCTACGTAAAGCCTGTTGAAAGCTCTCCCAAAATCCTGATATAAAGCTCGAATCCCTATCCGAGATGATGGATAATGGTTTGCCATGTAACTTCACAATTTCCTATTTCTTCTCCCATCTTGTATTTTCTGAGGGTATGCCCTCTGTGCATCTGTAAGTATTTCCTTCTTTTTATATAATACTAATTATGAAAAAAAAGGACTCGTTAGAAACTACTTTAAAGTGAATTTTCTACTTTCTCAAGTCCTTCTACTCATTCTACATTCAAGCAATACAGTGATAACTACCATAAATTGCTCATAAAGCACACTAATATCTCCATTTCCATGTCTACAATAGATAAATTCAAATTCTCTCACCATTTGATTGTATTATTCATTATGTTACTTCTCTTTATTTTCATTAATGCTGATTTTCTTGTTTTTCTCTCTTTCTTGACTTGCAGCGTATCCCACCGTGTTTTACGAAGCATTTATCAAGCATTGAATCAAATATGGCAACCCTAAAAGGCCCCACAGGCGGCCACTAGGATGTTAAACTATGCAGGGAGGGAGATAATATATTTCTAGAGGATGGTTGACAGTACTTTTTGAGAGACCACTCTATAGAAAATCATGACTTTTTAGTGTTTAGGTAAGATGGAAATATGCATTTCAACGTAAAATTTTTTAGCAAGACTGGAGTGAAGAGAGTTTATCCATTTCTAACCTGCATACAAAATCTTCACTTGCGTTGTCATCTATGGGATGTAATTCGGAGGATCTCGTTGAGGTTGAGGTTGAGGTGGAGAGTTTAGTGGTTATTGATGGAGAACCAAAACCTAGCTGTAAATGAAAGATACTGTCAGAAATGTTTGTTTTTCTAATTAAGGATGAAAGAAGCACGTGTGTTTATCAATATGAGTAAGTTTATGCAAATGTGTAATGATGGAACTAAGCGTACGTCAATTTGTTGACTGCGTACAGGGATTTGAGAATGAGTGTGTATAATCATATGGGTAAACCTTTTTTTATTTTTTTATTTTTTGTTACATTTGGAATTTGTTGTGTAATAGAAAAGGTCATCCTCTTTAACTGTTAAATATCAGCAAAAACTCAAGATACTAAGTAAAAAGAGACAACTAAGGGGCTGTAATCTGGTGGTATTTTCTTATTTTTCAAAGTACAAGGTTGAGAATCTGGTGGTATTTTCTTATTTTTCAAAGTACAAGGTTGAGAATTCAAGTCCCTGTAGGGGCAATAGATGTGTGAGTTTCTTGCCTGGAAAAAAATAATAAAATAAAAAAAAGAAAAGAAAAAAGAAGTGAAGAGAGAGACACTCAAATGAAGATTAAATAAAAGAAAAATGATTTGCAGGACACATAAAGCTTCCTGTGAGATAGTGAGTGTTGAGTAGTCCAAATTTGGATTGCCTAACACTACTCTAAATCAAAATGGATGGACTTAACCATTTAAGAGGGAGGATTTGCAAGAAAATAAATTTGAAAATTAAACACATCCAATAGAAGGTTGAATGAGATGGAACAGGCTAGAAACGAAATAGTAATTGTTGCTTCCATGCTCTTCTCCATGCCAATTCATAACTAAAGAATAGGTGATCAATAGTTACATTAGACCGTTTAATTATTGAAATAAACAAATGCCCCTGGTTTGAGAATTATAAAAGCTACGCACTTTGTTTTGCAGCATTAAATAGGTAGTGAAGTAAGCAGGAGGTCTGCCACCATTTCAATAGTGCTGAGACTGCTCATTTTTGGGGAATTGGAATATGCAGTACTTCCAGAAGGATTTAACACTAGCTACCCCATGTTTCCAGAGATAACTGTTAACAACCATCTACTCCAAAAGCTTAAGTTGTTAGAGAGGGTGTAACTTAAATATATAAATCCTTCAACACGCCCCCTCACGTGTGACCTTCCTTTGGTCTAACACGTGTTTTTCAATATTTTAATTAGGGTGATGGTGAGGTTTGAATTCGAGACCTTTGGCTCTGATATCATAATAAAGCACAAAGAATTGTAAAATTCTCTACCGCCTTTCTATTGTCTGTACATTGCTCAATATATACAAAATAACGAGAGATAAAAATAGAAACGTGCCCCTAATTACATGCTATAATGGTGGATCGTGATCTTTACATAATTGTATAGAGATAAATATAGAAAGTATGATCTGGACGTTAGATGGGCAAGATTGGTAGAGCTTTATGTGTGATCTTTCTTTCATCTCTAGAATCTATCAATCCATTCAGATTATGGCAGCAATGACGATATTTTCATCAGCGATGGTAATGGTGTCCCAATTACTCATACTGGATCCACTCAGCTTATTACCCCTAATTCTATTTTTACACTTAATAATGTTCTGTGTGCTCCATTAATCCGTAAAAATTTATTATCTGTATCACAATTTTGCCAACAAAATAAAACCTTAATTGAATTTTTCCCATTTTTCTTTGTTGTGAAGGATCTGAACACGGGGGCAATGATCGTCCAAGATCGGAGTAAAGGAAATCTATATGAGTGGCCGACCACCTCAACCCCATCTAAGCCACAAGTTTTTCTCTCCAATAAAGTCTCTTTCAATCAATGGCATCGTTGCTTGGGTCACCTGTCTCTTCGAGTCTTAAAATATATCGTTTCGTGTCAGTCTCTTCTTGTTTTGGAAAAATCGTCTCAAGATGCATGTAATTCTTATTTATGTAATAAGAGCCATAGAATTTCCTTTGGTGTCTCATAGTTGTCCGAAATAAACCTTTGGAAATCATTTTTACAGATGTTTGGGGACCTACCATAATTACTTTATTTGATAATTTTTGATATTACGTGATTTTCGTTGATTATTTCACAAAATATTCCTGGATCTATCCTTTTAAATACAAATCTAACGGCACAAATGTATTCAAAAATTTCAAAAATACAGTTGAATGATATTTTCAGGCTCCAATCCTTACAGTCTATTCTGATGGTGGAGGAGAATATTAAGGTCTTTATCCAACTCTTTCCAAACTGGGCATTCAGCATCTTATCTCTCCACCACACACCCCTCAAATCATGGGGATGGCTAAACGACGACATTACCATGTCATTGAGGCTGGCTTGACTCTTCTTCATTATACATCTCTTCCTCTCAAGTTCTGGTCGGCTGTTTTACAAGTCGCTACTAACCTTATTAATCAACTACCAACCCTAATTCTTGCTAATAAGTCACCATTTGAAAATTTGTTCAACATTTCACCCAATTATCATAAACTCAAGACATTTGGCTGCCTATGTTATCCATGGTTACGACTATATTCTAACCATAAACTAGAACCATGGTTAAGACCATGTGTGCCTAGGTTACTCAATGACTTATAATTCATACAAATGTCTTGATCTGACTACATCAAAAGTTTTCCTTTCCCGTCACGTTTTGTGGAAGATATCTTCCCATTTCAAAACCTCCAATCCCATGAATCTAGAGTCAACAACGATGTTCAAGCTACTTGGCCTTCCCTAAATTTGTCATTATCGAATCCTTACGTCCCTATAGTCACGAGCATAACTCGTGAAACAAATTTTCCTAATTTCCAGGAAGCTACCCACGTCTCCGCCCCATCTATAGATTCAGCCATTCCAAATTCAAATACCTTAATTAACTTTAATCCTACCAAATACTATGGAGATAATTCACTGAATCACCAGTCACAATCTTCTCCCTTTTCCACATCACAATCTCCCAATTTATCATTATCCACATCGCTAACTCATGGAGATTTACTTTCTTCATCCTCGGCAAACAAGTCCCTGGTTTCTTCATCACCAAAGGTAAGAAATCTCTTGCCTATAAATCCTTCGAATCAACCATCCCAAAAACTGCCACCATCCCTTCCAACTCATCCCATGATCACTCGATCAAAACATAATATTTTTAAACCCAAGAATTTTTTTTTGACTACTGCCCATTCCTTACCCAAACTGTAACTACCCACTCTACTACATGGTATGATATTGTCCGCTTTGAGCCTGAGCCCACACGATTTTGCTCTTGGGCTTTTCCTACAAAGGCCTCATACCAATTGGAGTAACACACCTACATATAAGTACTTCACCTTCCCTTTACCCAGGCGATGTGGGACTGTGCACCCATAGCTCGCCAGTGTGGTAGCCTGTCAGTGTCTCTCGTACCCGCCCACGGCACACCCGCCCACAAGGTCATCACAATCCACCCCCCTTGGAGGCCCGACGTCCTCGTCGGTATACTTCCGGCTGGGTTAGGCTCTGATACCATTTGTAACGACCCACTCCACCACATGGTATGATATTGTCCACTTTGGGCCTGAGCCCGCATGATTTTGCTCTTGGGCTTTTCCCCCAAAGGCCTCATACCAATTAGAGTAACACACCTACATTTAAGCACTTCGCCTTCCCTTTACCCAGGAGATGTGAGACTGTGCACCCGTAGCTAGCCAATATGGTAGCCTGTCAGTGTCTCTCGCACCCGTCCACGGCACACCTGCCCAAAAGGTCATCACATAAACCGATAGAGCCTAACTCCGTAACACAAGCTAAAAAACATCCACAGTGGTGTACTACCATATGCGATGAATTTGATGCTCTTGTTCGAAACTCTACCTGGGACTAGTTCCCCCCACTAACACACAAAACATTGTCAAGTGTAAATGGATTTTCAGGGTCGGTGGCACGATACAAAGCTCTCTTGGTAGCCAACGGGTTTCATCAATGCCCTGGCCTTGATTTCCAGGCCAATTTAGTCCAATCGTTAAGCCTACTACCATCCGTCTTGTTTTCTCTATTGCAGTACAATTTAATTGGCCATCCGTCAGTTGGACATTAACAATGCCTTCTTTTAAGGCACTCTTGAGGATGATATATACATGCAACAACCACCAGGTTTTATTGACCAACAATTTCCCAATCATGTCTACAAGTTAAGAAAGGCAATTTATGGCCTTTGCAAGCTCCTCGAGCTTGGTACAATGAATTGTGGGGCTTCCTTCTCTTTTATGGCTTTATCAACTCACAGTCTGACACATCCCTTTTTATACTTCACCATGGGTCACTAATGATTTTCTTGTTGGTTTATGTTGATGACATTCTTGTAATAGGAAATGACTCCAAGGCTGTTTAGACTTTCATCTCTTCCTTCTCCAGTCGATTCTCTTTGAAGGACATTAGCTCCTTTAACTATTTCCTCGGTGTGGAGGTTATCAATACAAACAAAGGCTTATTTCTCTCTTTACATAAATATGTTTGTGATCTCTTGGAGAAAAAAAATATGCACAGTGCCAAAGAGGTCACCAGTCCTCTTTCCACCTCTAAGACACTCACGCTTCATAATGGTGCACCCCTACTGAAGCAACAAAATATCGCAAGGTCATTGGTGCTCTGCAATATCTAGCTTTAACAAGGCCGGATATTTCCTTTTCCGTCAGCAAACTTTCCCAGTTCAGGCACCGTCCATCTACCACTCACTAGGCTGCGGTCAAAAGAGTTCTACGCTACCTCAAAGGCACCTTATATCATGGTCTTCTTCTTAAATGGTCTTCATCATTCTCACTTCACGCATTTTCTGAAGCCGACGATAGAACCTCCACAACTGCTTATGTGGTATTCCACTAATCTCGTCCACCTAACGTCCAGATTATACTTTCCATATTTATCTCTATGCAATTTATGTATAGATCATGATCCACTATTATAGCATGTAATTAGGGGCACGTTTATATTTCTATTTCTCACTATTTTGTATATATTGAGCAATGTACAGACAATAAAAGGCGGTAGAGAATTTCACAATTCTTTGTGTTTTATGAATAACAAGGTTAGGCCCTTGATGAATTGGAATATTGGAAATCAAATGCAAAATATGGTTAGCCCAGCAATAAAAAAGTCAGGTCTAGACCATGAACCACAACCATCACTGACAACAGCTTTTTTTGGAAGATCAAACTGCCTTATAACAATCCTGTGGCCAAAAGAGTGAATCATATAAGCTCCTTTTCACCAAGCATTGTTGTGACTGCCAGACCACATAGTTGTTAGCATCGAATCATTGAAATGCCATTGCTGGACTTTCAATAAGCTTCAAGATTAATACTTTATCTTTATACTTTGTTTGTAAATGGTGAGAGCTTTTTGTGCGCATACATTAAGTGTGTTAAATCTGTTGCCTTATGCCTAACAAATAAAATTAATTATTGATGATAAAGCTAGAAAACCTTTCATAAATTTTAGGAAGTAAAATCTTTGTTAAGCTTGGAAAAGATTTACTTCCTTTATAATTTTTGTGAACACACGACGAATGGGTACTATGTTACAATGGCTAATGGGACGCGAATCCTCTGAAGTGAAATTTCTATGCGGTCCCCTACAGTGTCTTTGTAATGACCTGAACCTGTGGGCTCGAACTGTTTAACTGGGTCCTTACCTGAACTCGAGGTCAACTAAGGGCAATCTTGTCCTTTCCTATACTCACTAGGGATACACATATCATTTAAGGGCCCCAAGGTCTTTCTAAAACATAGCTTAGAAAGAGAAGTCAAAGTACAGGTTAATGGATAAGGTCAGCCAACTGATGGAGAAGTTAGCCAGCTGATGGTCCTTCGTCAGTTGGCTGAAAATGCATGGTTGGCTGGCTGATTGAGATGGTAAGTCGGCCGAAACAATTCTCAAAGTTTTATACTCTCGGGACTTTACTAAAATGGTATATCAGCCTGTTGACACGATTTCCAAAATTGTGTGCTCTCGGGACTTTCTCAAAGCGAACTGTTGACCGGCTGGAGATGGGGTGTCGGTGGACTGATGGTGGAATTTCAGCAGACCGATGGTAAGGTTTGGCCGGCCGAAACAAAGTTTTCCCAATACCCAACTTACTGGAATGATTACGAAGAGCCTGTCAGTCGGCTAACATGCCTTATCAGTCGGCTGATTAGCCTTGGGATGCTGCTAAGTGCAGCCTGACAGTCCAAAATTTTGGGCTCTTTGTGAGCCTAACCTGATAATCACACAATCCCAAATTTGCGGCAACAATGCATAATATTATACATTTAAAAGCATCCATAAATAGTCAACGTATAATATCACATTCCCATTCTACATGAAATATCTACATGGTCTCAATTTACATCAAAATACCATTAAGTGTCGTAATTACAGTACACAGCCATACTTTACAAAAGAAATACATTTTCAAGGTGACACTTTACAAAGGAACGAGTTTTTTAAATACAAAAGTTAGCAAAATGAACTCTAAATCTCCGAACTAAAATTTTGGTGATCCGTCCTTCGCCAGTTCTTTCCTAAGCCTTGAAAAATGTAGAGGAGTGAGCACAACGGCTCAGTAGAGATTGCTTAAGTGGCATCTCCTCAAATAGAGTAAGTAACCCAATGTTTTACACACGATGAATAGGAAAAAGGAGTAGGGGTCATGCGAGGGATTTCACATATGGCACTTAAATTTTCAAGTAATCTTCATTACCATCACATATAATGCAATGCATAAAATGTCAATACAACCGCACGTCACTCGTTTTTTCACACATCCCGCCCATACCATCGTGTATCCACACTTCACTTCCCCACTATCTCACATCTATACATAACATTAATATCCTCACCTCTCTTATACCATCAATACCCTCATGCCATGCATATTTCATTTTAATTTCATTCATTCAATTTTCAACATTCCTTCATTATGCAATAAACAATTTCATGGCCATAACAAGTTAATTAAACAACTTTAGCATACTTCAACATACACCAAACAACTATACTAGGAGTAACATATATAATCCACCACATAGTCACTTTTTAGTATGTCATTAGAAATTCATACACAAAATAAACATTTAATTCCATCAAAACCATCAATTGGGTTAAACTCAAGCATAAACCAAAACCCTAGAATTTGCATTATTCAATTAATAATCAAATTGACATGCCAAAGGAGGGGAGAAACATCTAATTAGCTACTAAATTCAAGGAAATCGACAATTAGACAAACTCTACCTCAAAAGGATGTAGAAAACTCCAAAATTCCCAAATCCAAGCCCTATTTTTTTTTTTTTTTTTTGAAATTCCAAGGTGCACCAAAAATACTTTTGCTCTAATCAAATCGTAGATCTCGATGAGCTCTTCAATTAAACGGCACCAAAAATCTCTCAAAAATGAGAGAAATCAAGATTTATAATTTTTGTAGAAAAGAGAAAAGAAAAAGAGAATTGAGGGGGAGAGATATCCGTAGAGAGAGAATGAGGAAAACAAAATGAGGCCAAAATGGCCTCTTAGCCCTTTATTAAAAAAATAATGTGGGTCCCACCCTTTTAAAATATATATATATTTTTTATTTACACGACAATTAAATATATATGCACATATTAAATCACAGCCACCCATTTTAACACACTAACATAGTATAATTTATAAAATAATTATAAATGAAATGCAAATGGACCCAACCAAAACCCCCGTACGTAACAATTCCGGTAGCGGGTCCCACCTGGGACTTCCCGGCCCAAGAAATAGAAAAATGCCGAAATGGCAACCCTTAAATTTCCAAGAGTCCTGAACTCAATGGAATACCCCAACCAACTCTTAGACACAACCAGCACACCCCACGGTGTCCGACACGTAAAACAAGAAAGATAAAAATACCCTCGAAAAATCAGAAATTCTGAAAAAATGGAAAAATGGGAAAAATTAGCAACATCACAGTCTTCTAAGTGGTTTATATTTGACCACGTGTTTCTTCATTTAATAGCTCCTGAGACTGTGTTTGGTAATTACAACACCATTTATAAGTAACATTATATGAGTCTAAAAAGTAATATCACCATTTGTAAAAAGGTAACATCACCACTTAGGTAATATATAAGTATATAAGAGTATATATATATATATATATACAAGAATGCCTTGAGACTAAGGTACTGAATATATATAAGTATATAAGTATATGATGAGTGCTGAAAAGTGCGTATTTAAACCTTTTAAGCTTAGGCATTCTAGTACCTTTATTTATCTTACTTTACAGTTTTAGATTGATTTCGTAATATTTTCATTTTCAGGCACCTATACCGAAAATAAACTAGCTCAGCCAAATAAGAGCTTAATTGAAGAAAATATGGGATTAAACAAAGAAAGGAGCAAAGTGGACAAAGAAAGAAGCAAATGACGCCAAAGGTGGGAAGCAACAAAGTTCGATCGATCCAACTTTAAGGTTCGATCGATCAAACACTGATCGATCTCAGTACTTCAAGATAGATCAAAACCTTGACCCAAAGTAGAAAGTCCAAAGTTCGATCGATCTAACACCACCCTTCGATCGATCGAACACTTTTGTCCTTATTCAAATGATTGATCTTATCTAGTTGTACCACCCTACCAACCACTTTTGTCCTTTTCCCAAAAATATCTTTAAAATATCTCAGGTTTGTCTTTTCCCAAAAAGCTCAACCAGTTGGATCGATCCAGCCTAAGTTCGATGGATCTCAGCCAAGTTTGATCGATCCAAGTCCAAGGTTCGATCGATCGAACTTCCTCTAGTACGAAAAAGTTAAATTTCTAGCTCATTGAAAGTTGTCCTTTATCCAATCATTAGGGAATATTGTGTGCATGACCCCAACTCATTTTGGGTGTCATTTGACCTACCTATATAAGGATAAGGATTGCTTTTTAGAGGGGGAGCATATATCATTTTCATATCATCTCTTGGAGAGCAAGCTTAGAGGAGGAGGAGGCTAGAGACACCATTGGAGACTCTTCATCATTTAAGGAGCAAATCTCAACCATGGAGTTAGCCCTTAAGGGTTGGAGAAGCACTACCATAAGTGGCTAGACATCCTTTTGGGGCTAGAGTTAGCCCCAAACATGCTTTCTTTATCTTAATCTTGTGTATTATTGAGGGATTAGTGTTGTAATTAATGTTTTGACACTTTGATGTATATAGATCTTGATTGTTCAATGATTTATGTGGTGTAATGCTTCCAATTGATCATTTCATTCTATCCATATGTCTATGTATGCTAGAATAGATGTTCATGTGTTTGCCTCTATTTCTTGTGTTATTGATGCATGTCTATGTGTATTGATGCTATAGATTTAGAGATTGTCAAAACATAGTGCTTAATGGAATGCTCTTGTAAATTTCTTGATGGTTCATACTTATTCCTTGATGGATTATGCCTCCCCCTTAGTTTATTTTCATGCTAGTAGTGTAGATGTAGTATAGTTGTAGTGTAGTGTTAAATGGGAGGACAATCCATTCTTGTTGTTTGATGATCTAAGTTTTTGAATGCAAGTAGCATATGTCTCTAACCTTGTGTTATATTTGGATTGTGAGCTTAATGAAAGGATTAATGACTTGTTTTGATCTATTGTGCCTTTCATATGTTGTTCAGACAATATATGCTTTATTGTTTAGATATATTGTGCCTTTCACATGATGTTTAGACAATACATGCTTAACTAGTCATCCTTACTTGTTGAATCAACCAAACATACACACACACTAATATTGCAACACACCATTTGTCCTCATTAATCACTTGTCAATGGTATAGAAATACATTGCTTGGTGGTGATCTATAAACCCCAAGACTCTTCTCTCTCTTACTTACTTCTAGTTGCATTATTTTGTTATTACTTAGTTTAATTTAGTTGCTCTCTAGTCTAATCAACCAACCAACCATTTGTTTGATCACTCGACCCACTAGCCCTAATAGCAATTCCACAACCTTGTTCGACCCTCACAATCCCTTGGGACGATCCCTACTTACCCTAGCTATATTTATAGTGAAAAGTAGTAGTGGCTTTTATAAATGTAAAACTCTTGGCCCTCGCCTAAAATTGCACACTCTTTAAGCTTGTGGTGTGGTGACACACCATAGTTTTTGGCGCCGCTGCCGGGTATCGATTTGATTTGATTAGGCAACGTCGGAATTGTGGAATCAATTAAGATTAGTACTCTTTTGATCGTGTCTTTACTTTATTTTTATTTATCTTTTTAGTTACTTATTGTGTTGTTCTTACTTGACTAGGTGCATTGTTGGAGAGGAAGCAAGCAAAGGAGAATTCAAGCAAAGCAAAGAAAGTAAAAAGCTAAAATTTAAATTTTTTTGCTAAGCTAAGCTTTAAATTTGGAGTTGAAGTGCTAAAGGACCTTTGTGAGACTTTCTTTACTCAATCCCTTAGTTAAACCGCGTGGAGGCTTGTTTCTTAATTGTTCTTTGCATCATTATTGTTAAAGCATGGGAGTATGAATTAAGTGTGACGACCCCTGGATTTTTCAACCCAGTGTGTCTTGTGATGACCCGAACTGGATCCAAGATGCGGAAGCTAGAAACAAGACAATGGTCTCCCAAGGCACAACACACCTCTAAGACCCTAAGATGACCTTCCATGGGGTCACAGAACCTAAAGGAACAAGTGTGGAAGCAAGAGATCAGAAGGATAACAATTAAGCCCCCAGGGGTAAAATATCATTTTAGAGAATCGAGATTCGGGTGCCACCAAGAACACCACTAGAGAAACAATGAAAAACAATCAAGATGGGCTTAAGAATCTTATTATTCGGAGTCCGGACGAATGAGAAACGGCAAGATGAAGAAGAACGAGCACCTGAGGCCAAAAGGGTAAAATGGTAATTCCAAACTGAATTGAATACCCCCGTGTACACCATTGGATAGAAAATGAAAAATTAACAAAGATGGACTCAAGAATCGCATAATTCGGAGTCTGGATGGTAAATATATCAAGTCCCGAAGTCGAAGGAAGGGAAACCCTATCCTGGTTCGAACCAAATACTGACACTTTTTCACTAAAACTTGAATAATTGGAGATACAAATGGAATCTGAATCTCTAATTGGTACCATTGGAAAGATTATTTTGACGTGGTCAATTAGACACAAGAACGGATCAATTCTGAGTTAAAACGAGTGAGATATGGCCCGTTGAAGAAGAGTGTCCAGTGCAGGAACAGTATCCGCGGGCGCCCGCCCAAGACCCACGGGCGCCCACCCAAATGGGCAGAAGCAACCCAAGACAACAGGAACAGTGTTTTAACAGAAATTTGAGTTTGCGAGGCGGTTTTCGAGGTCAAGACGACATTTTTCGAAAAAACACGAAGAAGAAACTCCCCCTAAAATCACATTTTCTATGTGAAAAAGTCAAGAATGGAATTGATTTCCTAAAGGAAATACCCAAAATGCCCTTAAGCTTGAATTTTCAACAAATAGGTGAAATGAATCCGTAGGAGGCTCGAAACACAAACGATGAGGTTTTGCCCGGAAACGACCATGCACGCAAACGTAACTTACCTACTTAGACGCGCTACAATGGTCCATGGCTTAAAAAAATAGCCAATGCAAAATCCAACCCCCCAACGGGCAAAAAGGCAAAAATGGCCGTGGAATGGAAAACATGGAATCCAAAAATACAAAACGGGATCAAATGACCATTTGGCCCTTGGCCACACTTCATACAAGATTAATAAGACCCTATAAAAGAATGAAAATGGAATTCCCATGCCCGATGCAACCATGGTGAAGCATTGACTTGCGATTTTCAAGATTTTCATAATATTTCATGAAGTTAAAAAGTTGCAGAGAATACAATATACATGTCATTGGCCTCTGGCCTCATCTCATACAGATCAAATACATTGAAAGGAGTGTACTTAAGTACACATTACATACACGGCATCAAATATACATATTTTGACATATAAGTCTACAAAATGACATTTCATGTTAACATTTGCATGAAATGGAAACTTGAAAGCTACACGACATCCAAGGAATGCTAGGCTTCACGAACCAAGTCTTCGTACCTGAAATATGCCCCAGTATCGTAGGGGTGAGTAACATAAAGCTACTCATAGGAGATGAGCATGCATCGACTTAACATTTTACAAATTTATCACCTTAAGGTGAAACATGTTAAAGGGGTTCATGCCACCTAAGGTCTATATTGAAATGAGACTCAGGGAGCATCCTAAGCTACCTTAGAGTGTTTCTAGCATAAATCACATCATCTATGCCATTTAAACAATATGGAAGCACGTTATATAAAGCAACAAGATATAGGTTCTTAAAGGTATTAACTTGTAATCTCAAATACAGAAACAACTAAAGTGATCATGTCACCTAAAGCCTATGTTATAAATAAGTCTAAGGAATCATCCTAGGCCATGCTGAACAATCAAAATGCAAATTACAACTTCAATGCAGTCAAACCACATAAAAGCATATTATACAAGGCAACAAAATACAATTTCTTAAAGCTATCAGCTTGAAATCTAAAGCACGAAAACAACAGAAGTGAGTCATGCCACCTAACGTCTAAGTTATAAACGAATCAATAGTATCAATCCTAAGCTTTGTTAGAACGTCAAAACATGATTTTTCAATATTGATGCAATTTAACCAACATTGAAACTTCCAATACAACGCATAGAGCACAATTTCGCAAAGTTAACATCATGTAACTTAAAATAGAACAACAAATAAGGAACAACAAGTTACAACATCATCTAGTTATCAACCTGAAAATGAAATGCGAAATCAAACAAAGTGGATACTCGGACGTCACGCCGGATCAAACCGACAACATAGTTACTTTAGGGTTACTAGCTCATGGGTAACCTCCCTATATGCGCACTAGACTATATAGAGGGATTATCCCCCGTACTAGAACCACGTCCTAGCCATAGTCAAACAACGACATCCTCAAGCTTCCAAAATCAACAAGTTGTGCAATAACGCATATATCAACAGGAATATGCAAGATAATCAACTATCTACTAAGCATAACCAAATTTGGAAACCTATACAATACATGCTCTAAATCCACAACTAATATGATATGATGAATGTCGAATCTTCAATGTGCTATTCGTTACATGCTATGCGTGAAAGATGTTAAATACGAAATGTGCAAATCATTACACAAGGCAACAATATATTCAATAAGGAAAATATATTCTCATGAGTACAAACATAACAACTATGTTATCCAATGTTCAAAACATAACCAAATGAATATACAACAAGTCTAAATCCATAATTTGAATATAGAAACCACTTCTATAACATAACTAGATCATGGAGCAAATTGATAGAATTTAAATAGATAAACACAATTAAATTCCATAGATTCCGATTCACTTTCAATTAACCTCAATTTAATACATATATCCATTCTAGCATGCCACAATTAAAGGGCATGGCAAGGTCATCACCTATATCCATTCTAAAACTCAATTAGGTTGTTAGAATAACAAAGTAGAACTTTAATTAAATCATGCCAATTTAAACCCTAAGGTTCTAAAACAACTTCAAATAGTCCCAAATTAATACATGCAAGTAAACAAGTCATGATCAATACAAATATCAAGTTAAAACCTTAATTAAGCTAATAGAACCACAAAATAGATATTAATTAATTCTCTAGATTTTCAAATTTAACCGAATGCTCTCAATTTAACATATCTTAGAGAATATGCCAAGGACTAATGTAATATCATATTACAAGTTTATTTCATTCAATTTAAGACCATGTGACTTAACCTTTCACTAAAGTTAAATATAAATTAAAAGTTACAATTTTCATGCAATTAATCACAATTTAATATATGTGAACAACTATACCTAAGCTTAATTTTCTAGCATGCCACAATTCAATTCCAAGTTATATTTCACCATGAGGATTAAATCTTAAACATGGAATTTAATTAAATAAAAGGTTTCAAAACCTAACCGAATATTCCAAATCAAATATATGTGAAGCTATATGGCATGTAAATCAAGAATATCAAGTCGGAATTCAAATATAGTGGATAATGCACTCGGGGCAAATTAATTAATAATTACTAATTTTCTAAACACCTCCAATCACATTCAAATTCAACTATGTTGGAGAGCATGCTAAGGCCTAATTTAATATGCTAACACATATTGATTTTAAGCTAGTTAAGGCCATATGATTTAATATTTTATTTAAGATAAATATTAAATAAAATCTTTAATACTTGTTCAAATTCCCTCAATTTAATATATGTCAATGACCATATTATAGAGTATTATATTACCATGCTACATATTTAAAACAAGTCATAAACAACCGGGAAAATCAAATCCAATACAAGAAAATTAAATAATAAAATCTCTAGATGTCATATTTAAGCATGCAATCAAGTTATATAAGCATCAATAGCATGTTATATAACAAGAATTAAACCTATAACACCTCCTACCTCAATTTGAGATGAAAATCCCAAAGGCCCACAAAAATAAAAGTGCTCCGAATTCGACGATACCGAGAGGTTTTGTCGGGGACAACACCGTGAACTAGAATCCACAAGAAGCCCCATGAAAATATCAACTTGACTCCAAACCCGAACTCAAAAAATCGTCGAAAATGGATTCTAATAAGGGCAAAAGTTGTGCGGCGTCAAGATAAGCATTAAACGTTAAGGCCGAAGAGTTTTCACTTAGGAAATCAAGTGGAGGAGAAGGTCAAAGGGTGGCAGCCAAGGAGCTTCCATGGCTGCCGGCCAAGAGGTGGAGAAGAAGAGTGAAAATTTGATTTTTCACTTTAGGGCATCCTATTTATAGTAAGTCTCAAAAACTGCCCCGAAAAGGCCCCGCTGGGTTTGGAAAAGTGGATTTTGAGCAGACGCACTCAAACAGCAAAACTCCATGAATAAAAAAGATTCAAAATGAGAAAATATGAACAATGAAAGAAACGGCATCGAAAATTGAGTCCCGAGTAGAAAGTTATGCCCCGAACAAGTTCGACTGCAACCGGGTCCAAAAACTCTGAAATTGGAGAAAAACGACCAGAACGGAATTCTAAGAGTCCACAACTCGACAAAATATGAAAATGAATCCCGTACGAGGATCCAGGCTTCCGACGAGACATTTTGCAATAACTTTCGTTAATTGCACAATGACCCCTACAAAAAGGGTTAACTGCGAAACTGCCCCAGAATGAAAATATCTTCTAAAAGATATTTTCTTAGATACCCCTGAAATAAAATATCTTCAGAAGATATTTACGAAAAACACCCCAAGAAATGAAAAAGATTCTAAAGAATTGTGCATCCATGCCCCTGTGGGCACCGGGAGCAACAAGAGTACTTTCTTGCAAAAGTAAAGATACGTATTTCGAGAAAACCACTCAAGATGAAGGCACGTGAAGTTAAAAACCAACTCCGAGCATGAGAAGTGAGGTTGTGCCAAAAACTGACAAATGGAGATAAGACAGATAGGGAAAAGGACGAAATAGCGCATAGTGTCGAAAAACGAAAAATGTGAAAATGACTCGGTCCTCAAAGGAAGTTGTCAATCCACGGAAAAGAGTCTCAAGAACCAATTTTGAGCACTCGAGATGACACTAAGTTACACGAAACAGAGCTCAGAAAAGAAAATTAAACGAAAAAAAAATTCATTCGTAAAATTTCCGGAAAAAAGAAAGGAAGGCAAATGACCGGGTCGTTACATTAAGTGTTTGTGGAAGAAGTCTAATTGCATTGTTGTGGAGGCATAGTGTTTGTCATTCTTTGTGCTGATTGTGTTTTGCATTATGCATGCATGGACGTCGTTCATTGAGACCAACTCTTGTCCCTCTTGATTTGCATCTTGAATCCATCGTTAGAAATCCTAGGGGAAGAGGAAGTTCAAATAAAACCAATCTATCAATGGATGACCATAATGATGATCATGTTGAGGACCTTGGTCACATAGACCAACAAGGTATTCTTCATCCTAATGTGCACAATGAGAACATACAAGTACCATTAGGCATGCCTAGGCCATTCATTCACCAACCACCACAACAACAAGGCCAAGTTCCATATGGAATGCCAAGGCCAATGTATGCTCCACAACCTCCCATCATCAATCAAGGAATTCAAAACTAAGGTGTTCATGTTGCACCTCAAGTAGCTAATCCACCTCTTGCTTTAAGAGACCATTATATGCCTAATGAGTATAATGCACCTACATGCATCTAATTGCCTCCATTTAGAGCACATCATTATGAAATTAAGCCATAAACCATTCAAATGCTTCTTAACTATCATGGAGTTCCAAGTGAAGAACCTTACAAGCATTTGGGTGAGTTTCTTGAAGTATGTTCCACCGTAAAATATACGGACATGCCGGAAGAGGTTTTAAGGCTCAAACTTTTTCCATTCACCTTAAAAGACAAGGCAAAGTATTGGTTTAACAATCTTAAGCCTTTCTTAATCACTTCTTGGGCAGAAATGCAACAAGAGTTCTTGAAGAAGTATTATCCAGTTTCTAAAACCAATGCCATGAAAACCTCGATTCGAGAATTTTCATATGGGGATGGAGAAACGTTTCATGAGGCATGGGAATGCTTCAATGAGTTACTTAGGAAGTGTCCACATCATGACATGCCCAAATGACAATTAGTTCAATATTTCTTTGAGAGCTTATTGGACAATTATAAGGGTATGGTTGCTGCTTCCATGGGTGGCTCATACATTGATAGGCATGAGGATGACGTGTGGCGTCTTTGAGAGCATGAGTGAAAATTCTTTGCATAGAACATTATCATCCAAGAATGGTAGAAATTCACAAGGTAGGAAGAGTGTTGGCTTACATCAAGTCGACCATTTAAATGAAATAGCCGCCGAAATGAAGTCTTTATCTCAAAGGTTTGATCAATTTTTGATTAACCAAAACTTAGCGAACCAAGTATCTTCCTTCCCTAACCATTCTCATCATGCATCAAATGAAACATGTATGACTTGTTCTAGTGTTCTTCATTCTACTTCTTATTGTCCTCACGGATAAGTGCAAAATAAACCTAATGAACAAGTCAATGCAGCTTTTGTGAACCAAGGAAACAATCCTTATGGTACTCATTATAATCCAAGTTGGAGGAATCATCCGAATTTCTCTTGAAAAAACCAAGGAGAGGGCTCAAACCTTTCCCAAGGCAGTTTTCAAGGGAAATACATTCCACCTCCACTTCAAAACCAAGGATCCCAAGGTTATAGACCTTATTAATCACAAGGGAATCAATTTGCTAATTCTCATTTTCCCAACCAATCTTATTCCCAAGGAAATACTAGAAGTCCTGCATTTGAAGAAAAAGTTTTGAATGCTTTGGGCACTTTAGAGGCTAACACACAATTGCTCCATTCTCACTCTCAATCTATTGCGAAGCTATAAACCTAAGTAGGGCAAATAGCAAGCACTCTCAATGCAAGAGAGAAGAGAAAGATGCCTATTAATGCCCCACCTAAGCAATAATGTGTTGTGGAAACCCATTCCTCATCGGAAGGCCACACCATTGAACATGTTAATGCGGTGACTACCTTGCGGAGTGGTAGGATTGTGGACAATCAAGTTAAAATGTCCAATGAAGAGAGTGAACTGGTGCAACCTCAAGTTGTCACCCGTTCCGTTTCACATCCCATTCCTCCTTCATTGCATATACATGATCTTGTGAATGAGAAAGTCTTGAAAAATGTGTTTGAAAAAGAAGTTTTGAAAAATAATGTTGAAAAAGTTTTGCTGAAAAATAATTTGAAACAAAATGATTTGAAAACTTCTTGTGTTGAAGAGAGTTCAAAAGAAAATTCTGAAAAAGTATTTGAACCAAAAGTTTCATTTCTAGATGCCTTAAAAGGATCCATTTCAAAAGACAAGTAAAAGGCAAAAACCAATGAAATTATGGAAATGTTTTGGCAAGTAAAAGTTAATCTTCCACTTTTGGATGTGATCAAACAAATTCCGGCTTATGCCAAATTCTTGAAAGACTTGTGCACCCAAAAGCGGAAGAACAAGAGCCAAGCACCAAGAAAAGTGGTTTTGACCGAGCAAGGAAGCTCAATTTTGTAACATAACACTTTGCCAAAGTTTAAGGACCCCGGTTCACCTACTACTTTATGCATTATTGGTGATCATATCATTAATCGGGCGCTTCTTGACTTAGGAGCAAGTGTTAACCTTCTTCCATACTCGGTTTATGTCAAATTGGGCCTAGGTGAATTAAAACCGACGTCGGTAGTTTTGCAACTTGCCGACCGATCTATCAAGAAGCCTAGGGGTGTCATTGAGGATGTTTTGATTAAAATTGATAAATTCTTCTTCCCGGTTGATTTTGTTGTTATAGACACGGAACCGGTCCCCAATCATAAGAGCCAAATTCCCGTTATCCTTGGCCGTCCTTTCTTGGCAACCGCTAAAGCCAACATTAATTGTAGGACGGGGATAGTGAAGATGTCATTTGGCCACATGAAGGTGAAGTTGAATATCTTCAATCCCACACCCAATTCATTTGACAAATATGAAGGAGAGGTTAATGTTGTAGATAAATGTCATGATCTTCAATGTCAAGGAAGTGAGCTTTTGTGTAAGACCAAAACTTCCAAAGAATCATCTTCAACCTTGTATTCTAAAAGTCTTGTTTCAAATTCTTGCTTTGAAAGGGCATGGAAGCCCAAAGGTTGTGATTGCATAGACAAAGGATCAAAAGTTTCTTTTGAGCTTAATCTAACAAATTCTTCAAAGAACCATTTGTAGGGTGGAGTTCAAAGCATCTATCACCCCAACAAGGAGGGGATGCATTATAAGATCTTTGATCCAGGCTAAAAGAGCCCAATGTCTTACTAGAGACGTTAAAGACTAGCAAAAACATTTCGTAGGGTGTCAAAACCCTATTCCTCCCTTATTTCTATCTTAAGTTTCATTTCTTGCGAAGTCTAGATACTTTTTTTTGGTTCATATGCATTGATAGGAACTTTGATTAGGATTGCATGAGTTTTGTGTTCTGATTGAGCATTTTGCATAAGTTCGATCGATCTCAAATGAGAGTTCGATCGATCGAACTTCCACTTGCATCCAACACTTAGAAAAATTTTCGACCTGCATCCAAATCACCCCTCTGTCCCATTGTTCGAACTAATTCTCAGATCGATCAAGAGACCTTCGATCGATCCAACTTCAAGTTCGATCGATCTCATGATTCAACACTTAGAAAAATTTTAAGCCTGCATCAACCTGCATATTTCAGCTCTCTGTCTCATCGATCGAAACATTTCAAGATCGATCTGAACTTCTCTGATCGATCTAACTTCAAAGTTCGATCGATCTTCAAGTTTAAACACTTAGCTAAATTTTGAACCAAAACCTGCATATTTTTGCTCTCTGTTTGATCGATCGAACTCTTGTTCCGATCGATCTCAGTTCTTCATTTCATTAGTTTGACTTTGTTTTGACTTTTCAAATTTCAAAAATCCAAAAATATTTTCATTTTTTATTTTATTTTATTTTGTTTTAAATTTATTTCATTTAATTTTATTTTTTTCAAAAAGTTTTCAAAAATTCAAAAATATTTTAATTTATTTAGTTTTTAATTATTATTGTTTATTCAAAAAAAATATATATATGAAAATAAAAATCCAAAAATATTTTATTCTATTTTATGTTATTTTACAATTTTTAATTTTAATTCTAAATTTTTAATTTTAGTTTTTCATTTTTCAAAAAAAAAAAAAAAATTCAAAAATTTCAAAAAATACTTTGAGGAGAGTTCATCAAAGTTCGATCGATCTGAAGTCTCAGTTCGATCGATCGAATTCTATCAGGAATATTTTTAAAATAGACCTGGAGGGTCTCAAGATCGATCATTTAGATCGATCCAACCCTCCAAACCCTAACCCCCTTCTCTCTCGTCGCCGTCACTGTGTATTATCATCATTACCTCCGGCGAGTTCTCTGACGAGATCTAAGCTTCGCATCTACCTCTCTCATCTTGGATCTCATCCACTCTTCGCATCCACTTCTCTTCCTTCGATTTGGGTAAGATCCGAGCATCTCATGTTCATTTAAGCTTCAATCTCATCCATACATACTCTATGTGTTGAATCCAGGCCATTTTTATGATGAAATCCACCATTGAAGACCTTGAAGCATGTTTGTATATATATGTATATGCTTCTTATTTGTATATATGTTTGAATATATGTTATATATATATATATATATATATATTTTATTCATTTTGGCTAAATGGGCCTTCTACAGTGATGGGATTTGATGATGTGTTGTGTTGATGGGCCCACGAACACGTTCGTGTGGGCCCCGTGCTTCCAAAGTCACAGATCTGTGACTGTTTACATTCATCGCACAGTTCGATCGATCAAACTCATATCTCAGATTGATCGAAGTTGTGAGATCGATCTCACTTATTTTCAATCGATCCAACTTTTGTGATCGATCTCACTTCTTTTTCTGATCAATCGAATTTCACAGATCTCACACACACACTTCATTCTTCATATCTTGTATTCATGCTATCTTATATATGCCCAATGCCTGTGATATTTTACATTGGATGCATTTCATACTTACATTGTTTGACATGTTTCATATCTTGTCACTTGCATAGATTCATGTTATTTATATGATTTGTCTATCTTATTTGACATGCATGTTTATATTTTGTGCTTTCAATTCTTAATTCTGGTACTAACTCCCCTTGCAAGTTTTTAAATTATTTTTCAGGCTATGACTAAGCGCAAGACCGTTGCCAAGAGGCAACACGGGCCTCATAGACATATTAGACCACGGCTAGAGGAGCCAGCAGAGCCCTCTCATGCACAGGAGGAGCCAGTGCAGCCTACACCACCTCAGTCACCTGCTCATAAGGCTGAGGATGATCATGTTCCATCCACTTTTGCAGCTCTGCCTGCATTTACACCATCACCATCTCCACCACATACTGGAGCTGAGCGTTCACCAATACCATCTCCACCACGCCAGCCAGCTCAGCCAGCTCAGGAGCGTGATAAGCCCGCGCCTAGATATGCGTATATGGTAGTCGACCATGAGTCAGTGTTCGACACAACCTTTTTCTCCAGATCGGTGTTGACCCGATCAGCTTACCACGATATCATTCAAAGGGGCCTTGCAGCTATTCTTGCCCCAGTCACAGAGCCAGTCTACCCGCGGCTGGTACGGTTGTTCTTCCAGGCCCTCTGACCATCCCCGCGTACCACAGCTGAGCTGGTCACTACTATAGATGGCCATCAGATCACTATCACAGTGGACTCGCTAGCCCGATCTTGCCATTACCCACACCGTTGTCTTCTAGAGCTTCAGAAGACATATCCGAGGCTATATAGGCCTTCTTATGCCGACATGGCAGTCTTTCTTACAGGTCACTATGCCGGTGGCGAGACTTTCGCCACTCGGAGATTCCTTCCAGATGACCTATGGTTCATTGATTCCATGTTCTTCCGGAACATCTACATGGCAGGGCACAAGATTCAGAGGAGGGGAGATTATTTGACAGCCCTCTACGCCTTCTACACAGGCCACTGGGTATTTATTCTCGTGCTCATCTGGAGCGTGATGAGGAAGCTATTTAATGAGTATATTAGCAAGGAGACGCCCGGACGGGCTAAGTCTCTCCCATTTGGCCACCTCATCACCCAGATTTTGATTAACCAGCGTTACCCTATTTATCCTCTGGAGCATCCTGAGAGAGGCTTCTGTCACTTCTTGAAGAAGGACTGGAACAAGAGCTACAATGCCATTATTACTAGACTACAGGACCATGCGGTAGTGGCTGCAGAGGAGCTAGAGGCTGAGGAGGAGGCAGCTCAGGCAGCAGCAGCAGATGCCGCAGTGGACGATGCACCAGTCGATTCAACTGCTGAGCATATAGACATCGATTTAGAGCACCCTGCAGACGCTACAGAGCAGTACTCTCTAGCTGGGTCGCCCATTCACGACCAGGAGCAGGCTCAGGAGTTTTTCTTCTGATTCATTTTGTAATACCCCGTAATTTTAAAGAATGTATTTAAATAAATTTTGTGTTAGGTTAATTAATTTTATTTATTTGTGCATACTACATTATTTTATTAAATTTATTTAATTGTGCATGTAAATTAATTGTGTATGTTAAAATAGTAAATGTATTCATTTAATTGTGCATGTATTAGTTTAATTACTTTTATTTGTTGATTATGTTTAATTAAGCAATATTAGTTAATTAGAGTATTATATTTGTGTTATAAAGTATTATGATAATATAATATATTATTTTGTAATAACAATAATAATAATTATATTAGTTTAATAATAATAATAATAAGAATATAATAATAATAATAATAAAAGTTTATTAATAATAATATTAGTAATAATAATAATAATAGTTATGATAAATCAATGTAATGATGGAAAATTAAATACTAGGATAGAATTTCATTTACTATGGTAGAATGGTGGATCAAATATCTTGATTAAAGATAGCATTGTCTTAAAGCCATATAGGTAGGAATATGAGAAATGGGTGAGAAGTTATTATAAATTAGATATTTGTAATATTTATATTATATATTTTGTGTATAAATTAACTAGCTTGCCTTAGAAAAAAAAATAAAGGGAGTTAGAAGCAAAGTATAAATTCTAGAGAGCTATTTTATAAGAGTGAAAGGAAAAGAGAAAGAGAAAGAAGCTTGGACCGGTGTAGGCAATTTTACCCGACTACGCGCAGACCGGCGGATTTATTTTAAATCCAAAAAGGCAAGTTATTATCTACTTTTCCCCTTTGAATTAATAAATTAATTGTTTAGCTTATTTTTATGCATAGAGCCAAGGTTTGGAGGTTAATAAATTATTAATTTTATTTTATTAAATTAATGGAATTTTAATTATATAGGATGGTATATATTTATTTAATGTCCTATGAAATTAATAATGGCTAAAAATAATTAAATAAGACTTTAGGGATTTTTCTAGAATTTTCTAGATTTTTCCGGGCATTTTCTGCAATTTCCGGCGACCTTCCGGCGAGTTTTCCGGTCGCCGGCAGTGGGGGAGACGACCGGAGTGATCCGGTGCGACGCGGCACACCATAGGAGGGTGTACGCGCGCATCCTGGCCATTAGTGGAGTCTGATTGATCCGGTGCATCGCGGTCCATGATACCGCGGTACACCCGGATCTGTGGGCGTTGGATGGAGGGAAGATAGGGTGAGATGATCCGGTGTGACGCGAGTACGGAATCCGGATGCAGCCAACCAACCAGGAAGTGACACATCAGCAAGGCACCCTTAGTGCGCGCGTGGCAGCGCGTGCGCGCGCGTGGGAGCGCGTGGCTGATGCCAGACGCGCGTGGAGGCGCGTGGGAGAGTGGGGAAGGTTGGGCTGCGCGTGGGGAGGCTCTGGGAGGCGCGTGAGGGCGCGTGTGGGGTCCCTACAGCTGCTGGAAATTACCAGAATACCCCTAGGGCCTGTTTTGTAAATTCCAGAACCTTAAACTTGGATTTTTAGGTACTGTGTTGGTAATTACGGGTTTAACGGGCCACGAAATTATTATTTTAACACCCGTTACTTATTCTTATGGCCGATTAATCTTTTCTAAGCATTTATTGGCTCGTTCGCAGTACGGATACTAATGTGATTTATTTAACGACATTGTTAAATATAAATAGTGTTATTATCGTATTTAATGGTATCAAACATTACTGTTAAATTAAATAAGGCCATGGTTTTAGTCAGATAAATTATCCATGATATCTTATAGGATGTTTATACTGTTAATTGATATATAAACCATGATTATTATGCTGTGTGCATTTCAGGAAATAAATGGACTGTTTAATTATGTCGCATTTATATTATATGGATGTGTTGCCATATAGAACCATATGAGCTGGCTAATAAGTTTAGACTCATTTATACCTTATGCATTCGTTGCGATAGACAGATGTGTGGCTGTCGGGGTATGTGGTTTAATATTATTGGCATGTGTTGCCTAATTGACATACTCGGTATATTTATTAATATTATTGGCATGTGTTGCCTAAATTGACATTCTCGGTACATTTATTAATATTGTTGGCATGTGTTGCCTAATTTATATGCTCAGTATATTCATCAGTACTTTGCGAGGTGTTATCACTGTGTAGTTCGTTATAGTCTGTGTTGTCAGTACCGTACACCATGTATAATAGCTGATTTCCCGGGTAGGGAAAGGCGACACTTGACCACCTAGTGTGAGTCTAAGTGATCACCGTCTATTCTGGTTGAGGTCATGTTATACATCGGATAGTTCCCGTAGGATGTATACAGATATAGTACTCATCCGATTCATAATGATTAATTTATTTGATTCTCTGATTTGGGTCATAGTAGAGAGGACTTGCTCGTGGGGTTGACCCACCATTGTTGTTATTTCAGGATACGGTCAGTATCCGTTTCAAGGCTGAGGTTAGCAGTGTGGGACCATCATCCGAACTCATCTACTCCTACGATCCAGTGCAGGGTAGAAGTTTTATGTAGTATTTCAGTTTCAGTTTTTATTTACTTTTGACGTTGAACTCTCAGGGTTATATTTAGGGATCCCTGACGTAGGATTTCCAAGTTGTAATGAAGTACTGTATTAAATAAAGGATGGATGGATGTTGTATTATTTAGTGTTCCTTTCCGGTCTAAATTCTTTTATTATCATCATTTTGTATTCCATGCTTGTATATTGCCAATTGTTTTTGATATCCCTCGTTTTTCGTGTATAAGCCTGATCAACTTATGCGTGGAAAATGTGGGGGTGTTACAGTTGGTATCAGAGCATTCCAGGTTCGAGTGTCTTAGGGATCTGTGATTACTATACTTCCGCGTTGTGTATTCTGATAATTAGAGCCTAAGTATTAGGGTTCTTTGTATTCTTTTAGTCGGTCCATGATAATGTACTGACGTTAGATTCTTTCTGAATGTAATAGAAGGATGTCTCGGCGTGGGACAAGGAATGCGAACCGTCATCGCAGTATTTCCCCAACTCAAAATGAGAATCAGGAATTTTCTCCTCAAGTTGCTGATATCATTGCACGAGCGGTGGCAGCAGGAGTAGCATCTGCTCTACGAAACCAGCAACCTCCTCCGATAGTACCTGTTCCTGAACCAGTGGCACAGCCAATGTCATGGGACAAAGTTCGTCACTCGTTCATCCGGGGAAATCCACCGACATTTGCAGGGTCCACAGATGTCCTGTTAGCATATCAGTGGAAACAGGAGAGCGAGCGTCATCTTCGGATGGTAATCTGTACCGAAGTGCAGAAACAGATGCTGGCTACGTTTATGCTGATAGGCAATGCATTGCAGTGGTGGGAGTCTGTTACTACTGTCGAAGACAGGACCAGATTGACATATGCTGAATTTCAGACTCGCTTTGACAACAAGTATTTTCCTATGTCAGTAAGATCAGCGATGAAGACCAAATTTCTGGATCTGCAACAGGAAGATATGACTGTGGCTGAGTATGAACAGAAGTTCATAAATTTGTCATTATTTGCACCAGAGGAGGTCAATACGGAAGAAAAGAAGCGAGACCGCTTTGTGAAGGGGTTGATATGGCCGATTAAAGTGGTGATCTTAGGTAGTCCGGCATATACTACTTATATCCAGGTGGTTAATGCCGCCTTACAGCACTGCCAGATGAGGAGTGATTACCGGAAGTCCAAGGGAGATAAGCGGACTAACCGAGACTACCAGACAGGGGAGAAAGGAAGCAGCAGTGGTGCCAAGTCAAATGATCGGGGCAGATTTCAAGGACATCAACCTTGGAAGAAAAACAAAGGAAACCTAGATGTGCAGAGGGATGGAGTCCCTAATCAGGGTAGACAAGGTGGGATACCTCAGACCGGACAGGAACAGTGGTCGGGAAGTCAACAGAGGAGGCAGGCAGGTCCTTTTACGGGACGTTGTTATCACTGTAGAGAGATTGGGCATCCGGCCAAGATGTGTCCCAAAGCTAAACAGGGACAGTATGGGCAGCCGAGACCTAATCAGCCGTTACCTCTACCGGCCCCACCGATGCCACGTGGGCAAGTTCAGAATTTTCCGGCACTTCCAGCACCACCATTTCCTCCGGGACAACCTCCACAGCAGTTGCATCATGGCAGAGTTTATAACTTCATGCCACAGAATGCGCAGGCTCCTCAGGCTATTGAGGGTATGTTTTCTATACATGGTAGAACTGCTCGTATACTGTTTGACACTGGTGCATCACATTCTTTTGTGTCTAGATCTTTTGTTATCTTATCTGGTATGACGACTCAGTTATGTGACCAACCTCTTAATATTTATACACCATTGGGAGTTGGCGCAATTTTACGAGAGTATAGCGGTGATATCCTTATAGATATGGGCCGACTTCGATTTCTTGCAAATTTGTTAGTGTTAGATATGCATTCGTATGATGTTATACTTGGGATGGACTGGTTATCTCAGTACCATGCTCAGATAACTGTTACGAAAAGTCTATTGTATTTTCCATACCAGAACAGGAGATGTATCTTCTCGTTGTACCACAACCTGATAGAGGGCCGAGCACTTATTTATTCGTTCTTGAGGAGGACTCACAGGAAGCGACTGCGGTATCTCTTGACAGCATTCCGGTAGTACAGGAATTCCAGGATGTATTCCAGGAAATTCCAGGCTTGCCACCGAGTCGAGAGATAGACTTCGTTATTGATTTAGCTCCAGGCACTACGCCTATTGATAAGGCGCCGTACAGAATGGCACCAGTAGAGATGCGAGAGTTGAAGGATCAAATTCAGCAGCTGCTCAGCCAGGGATTTATTCGTAGGAGTACTTCACCATGGGGAGCACCAGTACTATTTGTAAAGAAGAAGGATGGATCTCTTCGTCTTTGTATTGATTACAGAGAACTGAACAAGGTCACTATTCGCAACAAGTACCCGTTGCCCAGAATTGATGACCTGTTTGATCAGTTGAAGGGAGCTACTTACTTCTCAAAGATCGATTTGAGGTCTGGTTATCATCAGCTACGAGTCAGAGAACAAGATGTTCCAAAGACAGCATTTCTCACGAGGTACGGATCTTATGAGTTTCGTGTTATGCCTTTCGGTTTAACGAACGCTCCAGCTGTCTTTATGGACTTGATGAATAGAGTATTCAGAGAATACTTAGATCAGTTTGTCATTGTTTTCATTGATGATATTCTGGTTTACTCTAAGACGGAGAAGGACCATGCCAGACATTTACGCACAGTATTGCAGACACTTCGAGAACATCAGTTGTTTGCGAAGTTTGAGAAGTGTGAATTTTGGCAGAAAGAGGTCAAATTTCTAGGTCATGTAGTGTCAGAAGAAGGGTTAGCAGTAGATCCAGCCAAGGTTGCGGCCGTTATGGAGTGGGGACAGCCTACCTCACCGACAGAGATTCGCAGTTTTCTGGGATTGGCGGGGTATTATCGCAGGTTCATCCAGGGATTTTCCAAAATTGCGGGTCCACTTACTCATCTGACTAAGAAGAACGTACCATTTGTATGGGATGATTCTTGTCAGACTGCTTTTGCTGAATTGAAGAGTAAGTTAACTTCTGCACCTATCTTAGCCACACCTCAGAGTGGAATCGAGTATTTAGTATTTACCGACGCTTCTCTGAAGGGTTTGGGTTGTGTGTTGATGCAAGAAGAGCGACCAGTTTCTTATGGGTCTAGGAAGCTTAAGCCTCATGAGCTTAATTACCCGACTCACGACCTAGAGCTCGCCGCAGTGGTTTTTGCCTTGCGTATTTGGAGACATTATCTTTTGGGGGAGACTTTTCGATTGTTTAGCGATCATAAGAGTCTACAGTATTTGTTCACACAGAGGGAACTGAATATGAGACAACGCAGATGGTTGGAATTCGTGAAAGACTATCACTTCTCTATTCAGTATCATCCAGGGAAAGCGAATGTTGTAGCAGACGCACTCAGCCGCCGACCCTATGTCAGCCTTTCAGCTTTGTTTACAACAGAGTGGGATGCTTTGAAGACTGTTGATGAGTTAGCAGACGCTTTTATGGCATGTGTGGTAGTAACTCCTTCTATCATTCATCAGGTCATTCAAGCGCAACTCTCAGATCAACAGTGTATTGATCGGGTTTCGGAGTTAGCCTCCGGAGATGTTCCTTTTTATTCTATAGGGACTGATGGAGGATTGAGGTACAAGGGACATTTAATTGTGCCTTCAGCTGATAATTTGAGAAATGTTGTGATGAGAGAGACACACACTTCTCAGTTCTCTGTACATCCAGGGGGAGACAAGATGTATCAGGACATGAAACGCCAGTTTTGGTGGGCCGGCATGAAAAGAGATATAGCTATCTTTGTCTCTAAATGTAGCACCTGTCAGATGATTAAGATTGATCATCAGAGACCGCCAGGATCGTTACAGCCACTTCCCATACCAGAGTGGAAATGGGAGAGTATTTCCATGGACTTCATAGAGGGATTACCTACTTCACAGCATAATCACAACTCTATTTGGGTCATTGTTGATAGATTGACCAAGTCCGCTCACTTTCTGCCTGTTCGGTCAAACTTTACGTCAGAACAGTATGCTAAGCTATATATTGCAGAAATGGTGAAACTTCATGGAGTACCATTGTCCATCGTATCAGATAGAGATCCGAAGTTTGTATCAGGATTTTGGAGGAGCTTTCAGCAGGCTTTGGGTACAGAACTTTATCTTAGCACTGCTTATCATCCTCAAACAGATGGACAGACTGAGCGAGTTAATCAGATTTTAGAAGACATGTTGCGGGCATGTGTTCTTGATTTTAAGGGCAACTGGGAGGAATATTTGCCGCTTTCAGAGTTTGCTTATAACAATAGTTATCAGAAAACTATTGGTATGGCACCATTTGAGGCTTTGTACGGTAGACCGTGTAGGTCTCCTGTCTGTTGGCTTGGAGTTGGTGAGAACAACTTTTTGGGTCCTGAATTTATTAAGGACACGTCAGAAAAGATCGCTATCATTAGGGATCGGATGCGTACAGCTCAAAGCAGACAGAAAAGTTATGCTGACCGTCGAACTCGTGCTTTGGAGTTTAAGGTTGGTGATCAGGTTTTGCTTAAGGTTTCTCCTATGAAGGGAGTAATGCGGTTTGGGTCAAAGGGTAAGTTATCGCCTCGTTTTGTGGGTCCTTTTATGATTACAGATCGGATTGGGGCAGTAGCTTATCGTCTGGCTCTACCAGATAATCTTCATAGGGTACATAATGTTTTTCATGTATCTATGCTGCGAAAATTTCTACGGGATGAAGATCGATACCAACACATTGATGTGGGTGAGATTGAGTTGCAACCCGATGCAACCTATTTGGAACAACCTTACTGTATTCTCGATCGTAGGAATCAGATACTGCGCACGAAGACTATTCCATTAGTACGTGTACAGTGGAGTCATCATAGTGCTACAGAGTCTACTTGGGAACGGGAAGATATTATCCGTGCCAAGTATCCAGAACTTTTTTAAGACAGGTATGTAGTGAATTTCGGGGACGAAATTCCTTTATTAGGGGGGGAGAATGTAATACCCCGTAATTTTAAAGAATGTATTTAAATAAATTTTGTGTTAGGTTAATTAATTTTATTTATTTGTGCATACTACATTATTTTATTAAATTTATTTAATTGTGCATGTAAATTAATTGTGTATGTTAAAATAGTAAATGTATTCATTTAATTGTGCATGTATTAGTTTAATTACTTTTATTTGTTGATTATGTTTAATTAAGCAATATTAGTTAATTAGAGTATTATATTTGTGTTATAAAGTATTATGATAATATAATATATTATTTTGTAATAACAATAATAATAATTATATTAGTTTAATAATAATAATAATAAGAATATAATAATAATAATAATAAAAGTTTATTAATAATAATATTAGTAATAATAATAATAATAGTTATGATAAATCAATGTAATGATGGAAAATTAAATACTAGGATAGAATTTCATTTACTATGGTAGAATGGTGGATCAAATATCTTGATTAAAGATAGCATTGTCTTAAAGCCATATAGGTAGGAATATGAGAAATGGGTGAGAAGTTATTATAAATTAGATATTTGTAATATTTATATTATATATTTTGTGTATAAATTAACTAGCTTGCCTTAGAAAAAAAAATAAAGGGAGTTAGAAGCAAAGTATAAATTCTAGAGAGCTATTTTATAAGAGTGAAAGGAAAAGAGAAAGAGAAAGAAGCTTGGACCGGTGTAGGCAATTTTACCCGACTACGCGCAGACCGGCGGATTTATTTTAAATCCAAAAAGGCAAGTTATTATCTACTTTTCCCCTTTGAATTAATAAATTAATTGTTTAGCTTATTTTTATGCATAGAGCCAAGGTTTGGAGGTTAATAAATTATTAATTTTATTTTATTAAATTAATGGAATTTTAATTATATAGGATGGTATATATTTATTTAATGTCCTATGAAATTAATAATGGCTAAAAATAATTAAATAAGACTTTAGGGATTTTTCTAGAATTTTCTAGATTTTTCCGGGCATTTTCTGCAATTTCCGGCGACCTTCCGGCGAGTTTTCCGGTCGCCGGCAGTGGGGGAGACGACCGGAGTGATCCGGTGCGACGCGGCACACCATAGGAGGGTGTACGCGCGCATCCTGGCCATTAGTGGAGTCTGATTGATCCGGTGCATCGCGGTCCATGATACCGCGGTACACCCGGATCTGTGGGCGTTGGATGGAGGGAAGATAGGGTGAGATGATCCGGTGTGACGCGAGTACGGAATCCGGATGCAGCCAACCAACCAGGAAGTGACACATCAGCAAGGCACCCTTAGTGCGCGCGTGGCAGCGCGTGCGCGCGCGTGGGAGCGCGTGGCTGATGCCAGACGCGCGTGGAGGCGCGTGGGAGAGTGGGGAAGGTTGGGCTGCGCGTGGGGAGGCTCTGGGAGGCGCGTGAGGGCGCGTGTGGGGTCCCTACAGCTGCTGGAAATTACCAGAATACCCCTAGGGCCTGTTTTGTAAATTCCAGAACCTTAAACTTGGATTTTTAGGTACTGTGTTGGTAATTACGGGTTTAACGGGCCACGAAATTATTATTTTAACACCCGTTACTTATTCTTATGGCCGATTAATCTTTTCTAAGCATTTATTGGCTCGTTCGCAGTACGGATACTAATGTGATTTATTTAACGACATTGTTAAATATAAATAGTGTTATTATCGTATTTAATGGTATCAAACATTACTGTTAAATTAAATAAGGCCATGGTTTTAGTCAGATAAATTATCCATGATATCTTATAGGATGTTTATACTGTTAATTGATATATAAACCATGATTATTATGCTGTGTGCATTTCAGGAAATAAATGGACTGTTTAATTATGTCGCATTTATATTATATGGATGTGTTGCCATATAGAACCATATGAGCTGGCTAATAAGTTTAGACTCATTTATACCTTATGCATTCGTTGCGATAGACAGATGTGTGGCTGTCGGGGTATGTGGTTTAATATTATTGGCATGTGTTGCCTAATTGACATACTCGGTATATTTATTAATATTATTGGCATGTGTTGCCTAAATTGACATTCTCGGTACATTTATTAATATTGTTGGCATGTGTTGCCTAATTTATATGCTCAGTATATTCATCAGTACTTTGCGAGGTGTTATCACTGTGTAGTTCGTTATAGTCTGTGTTGTCAGTACCGTACACCATGTATAATAGCTGATTTCCCGGGTAGGGAAAGGCGACACTTGACCACCTAGTGTGAGTCTAAGTGATCACCGTCTATTCTGGTTGAGGTCATGTTATACATCGGATAGTTCCCGTAGGATGTATACAGATATAGTACTCATCCGATTCATAATGATTAATTTATTTGATTCTCTGATTTGGGTCATAGTAGAGAGGACTTGCTCGTGGGGTTGACCCACCATTGTTGTTATTTCAGGATACGGTCAGTATCCGTTTCAAGGCTGAGGTTAGCAGTGTGGGACCATCATCCGAACTCATCTACTCCTACGATCCAGTGCAGGGTAGAAGTTTTATGTAGTATTTCAGTTTCAGTTTTTATTTACTTTTGACGTTGAACTCTCAGGGTTATATTTAGGGATCCCTGACGTAGGATTTCCAAGTTGTAATGAAGTACTGTATTAAATAAAGGATGGATGGATGTTGTATTATTTAGTGTTCCTTTCCGGTCTAAATTCTTTTATTATCATCATTTTGTATTCCATGCTTGTATATTGCCAATTGTTTTTGATATCCCTCGTTTTTCGTGTATAAGCCTGATCAACTTATGCGTGGAAAATGTGGGGGTGTTACACATTTATACTTGAGATTCCAGATCTGACCCCTGGCTTTGGAGTATGCCTGCAGACTCTTGAGGATGCTGTTGTTGCCATACGAGCTGATCTTACGGCCTACAGAGCTGATTTTGCTACCTTTCGTACGGATGTCGCAACTATGTTCCGAGATCTATCCAGAGATATCCGCGGAGCCCGACCTGCCCGTCCTACCTTATCATCTTGAGTTCCCAGTTCCTTTTATCTTTTGATCCCTCTTTGCTCTTTGATCTCTGATCTATATTTTTGACATTGTATAATACTATTATTTTTACAGCCGGTCTGTCGGCTTTGATATTTCTGTTGTACCTGTACTTTATCTATTTTATATATTTGTTTTTGCTATGGATGTCATATGATTATATTTTTATATCTGTATGTTTGATTCCATCAAGTGCATCACAGTGATTTCAGTGAGAGAGTGCTACCCGATTTTCAGGACCACCCTTTTACCTCTCTCATCTCTTTATCTGTTTATCCCATTTACACTTGCATGTCCACTGTGCACTAATTATCCCATTTTGTTATCTGATGAGTTTATCCAAGTGTCAATTTTCAGGACCACAGTTCATCCCAAGTCTGAGGGGGCCATACCACCCACTTTGGATACTTCAGTCCCGATCATTCTTACTTAATTGCACTGGTATACTCTTTCCTTTATTTTTTTGCACATTGAGGACATTGTGCCATTTAAGTTTGGGGGGAATGGTGCTTTGAAGTGTTAGTTTTAAATTCAAATTTTGAGTATGACTTGTGTAATTGAGGGATATTTCTATGATTGGTCCATATCTAGCTATGATTTTGATCTTTTGAGGACTATTTTGCTTAAAATTTAAAAATTGCTTGAATTGAGAGTCCAATACTCCTTGTATGACTTGTGGAAGCCATTTAGGAGTAAATTTTTCGAAAGATTAATATCTTGCTTGCACTTGTGGTCCACATCATCTTGTTTTTGTGATTGTTTTGAGATTCACTCTAGGATTCTACACTAGTACAGGCGCACACTAGCATTCATTTGTGGGGTACATGCTTTGTTGATTATTGAATTGGTTATATCCCAATTGAACTAGTAGTGCATTGAAAGCTTTCATTCTTGATAAAGGTGGATAATAACCCCTTTTCACTAAGTAGCCGGGATTCTAGCCTTATCAAGCACTGAACTTCTCACGCCGAAAGGTGGAGGGCCCAAACTCTAGGTTAATAATTGAACTTGTTCAATGTTTTTTTAAAAAAAAAAAAAAAAGTTGCAAAAGCAATAAAAAAAGTGAGGACTTCTCCCAAAAGGTGAGAAGTGGAAAATGATTAGATGGTTATTGTCTTGATTTGTAGCCTAGTTGATCTGAGCTTGTAAGTCCGTAGGGGTATTTGAATGACTAATGCCCTAAAGCCATCTGGTTTGGGAGTCATTGACCTAATGCTCGACCTCATGAATCACTAGAAAGCTTAATAGATCAAAACATTGCACCATGCTTCCATCTTTAATCCTGTAAAAAAAAAAAAAAAAAAAAATCCAGTGAAAAGAATAAGCGCACCTAGAACAATAAAGCTTTAATAAAAGGTCCACTTTTTGTCTTGATGATCGGTACTAGATTTGTGTGCTAGTTTGAGGGTAAGGATGTGATCATTTCTCTAATTGGCTAAGATAGCAACACATTTGATGCCGGTCCATTCAAAAAGGATTCTAGAGTTGTTTTGATTTACATGATCATTTTATTGATGTGTGGAGGACCATATTTGCTTGCTTGATGTTGAGATTTTGGGTGATTACTTGGAAATGTTTGAAAAATTACATGCTTGAGGTAGTTTTCTCCCAATGCTTGTTTGCAATATTGGTACCTCTTTAGAAAGAATGAGCTTAATGTTTGTGGGTATCATTTCTGGAAACCCTTATGAGACTTCACTCATCCACTAGGGGTAACCTAGGGGTTTAAAAGGCTTGTTGCATATGCTAAGTGCAATCGTGTTCCCTACGAAAGTGGCGTTATCCATTTATTGTTTTCTAGATTCATACTTGTATAGTTATTCATTTCATTCCTTTACTTTTTAGTTCATTGCTAGGGACTAGCAATATTTAAGTTTGGGGGTGTGATGAGCGCTGAAAAGTGCATATTTAAACCCCTTAAGCTTAGGCATTCTAGTACCTTTATCTATCTTACTTTACCGTTTTAGATTAATTTCGTAATATTTCCATTTTCAGGCACTTATCCCGAAATAAGCTAACTCAGCCAAATAAGAGCTTAATTAAAACAATTCTAGGATTAAACAAAGAAATGAGCAAAGTGGAGAAAGAAAGAAGCAAATGAAGCCAAAGGTGGGAAGTAGCAAAGTTCGATCGATCCAACTTTAAGGTTCAATCGATCGAACACTGATCGATCTCAGTACTTCAAGATAGATCCAAACCTTGACCCAAAGTAGAAAGTCCAAAGTTCGATCGATCCAACACCACCCTTCGATCGATCGAACACTTTTGTCCTTATTCAAATGATTGATTTTACCTAGTTGTACCACCCTACCAACCACTTTTGTCCTTTTCCCAAAACTATTTTCAAAATATCTCATGTTTGTCTTTTCCCAAAAAGCTCAACTAGTTGGATCGATCCAGCCTAAGTTTAATGGATTTCAGCCAAGTTCGATCGATCCAAGTCCAAGGTTCGATCGATCGAACTTCCTCCAGTGCGAAAAAGTTAAATTTCTAGCTCATTGAAAGTTGTCCTTTATCCAATCATTAGGGAATATTATGTACACGACCCCAACTCATTTTGGGTGTCATTTGACCTACCTATATAAGGATAAGGATTGCTTTTTAGAGGGGGAGCATATATCATTTTCATACCATCTCTTGGAGAGCAAGCTTAGAGGAGGAGGAGGCTAGAGACACCATTGGAGACTCTTCATTATCCATTGAGGGTTGGAGAAGCACTACCATTGTGGCGACTCTGGTTTTTAGGTCAGCGTGTCCTGTGATGAACCGTAAGGATGATCCGATAACGGATCCGAATGCGGAAGCGAAAACAGAAAACAAGACTCTAAGAAGTCAAAATGACCTTCCATGAGGTCGTGGAACTCAACAAGAACTGATGCGGAAGCAAAAGATCGAAAATATGACAAATAAGCCCCCAGGGGCAAAATAGTCATTTCTGAAAACTGTAGATTCGGGTGCCACCGAGTATACCACTGGAAGGAAAACGAAAAACTAATCAAGATGGACTCAAGAATCGCATGATTCGGAGTCCGAACGAAGGAGAAACGGCATGACGAAGAAAAACGAGCACTTAAAGCAAAAAGGGTAAACTGGTAATTATCCAGGAAGAACCGGGTGTAACCGAGCACACCGTTGGAAAGACAGTGAAAAATTAGTCAAGTTAAAAAAAAAATTCACTTGAATCGGAGTCCGGACGAAGGAGAAAAGCCCAAAAGAAGAATTGATGTCGCGGCGGCCCGACAAGGAGCCATGGCGCACACGGCGCCTATGCACGAGCCCACCGGCGTGCATGCCGGCGCCCAAAGACATGGCTGGTGGCAGCCCTTGGCTGCTGCTACATTTTTTTTGATCTGCCCAGAACTGAGGCTTGAAATGGAGGTCAAGACGAGTTTTTCTGGAAAAACACGAAGAAGAAACCCCCCCTAAAATCGAGTTTTCTACCTGACAACGCAAACGGAATAGAAAAAAACTCACTGTGAAATCCCGAAAATGCCCCTAGATCAGAACTGAACAAGAGGGTCATAAAGTTGCTAAATGAAAACTGGAAGCTGAAACTTCACGAGGGATTTCCGGTACCAAGACGACATTTTATGGAAAAACATGAAGAAGAAACCCCCCCTAAAATCATGTTTTCTATTCAACCATGTCAAAAGAAGAAAATAAAACTGATGTGAAAGGTCCATAATGCCCCTAGATCAGAATATGTAAAAAAAATGCGAAATGAATTCACAAGAGGCTCAAAACACAAACGATAAGGTTTTGCCCGGAAACGACCATGCACGCAAACGTAACTTACCTATTTAGATGCGCTACAATGGTCCATGGCTTAAAAATATAGCCGATACAAAATTTGACCCCCCAACGGGCAAAAAGGCAAAAATGGACTTGGAATGGAAAACATGGAATCCAAAAATGTAAAATGGAGTCAAATGACCATTTGGCCCTTGGTCACACTTCATACAAGATTAATAAGACCCTATGAAAGAATGAAAATGGAATTCCCACACCCGATGCAACCATGGTGAAGCAATGACTTGCGATTTTTCAAGGTTTTCATAATATTTCATGAAGTTAAAAAGTTGTATAGAATACAATACACATGTCATTGGCCTCCAGCCTCATCTCATACATATCAAATACATTGAAAGAAGTGTACTTAAGTACACATTACATACATGGAATCAAATATACATATTTTGACATATAAGTCTACAAAATAACATTTCATGCTAACATTTGCATGAAATGGAAACTTGAAAGCTATACGACATCCAAGGAATGCTAGGCTTCACGAACCAAGTCTTCGTACCTGAAATATGCCCCAGTATCGTAGGGGTGAGTAACATAAAGCTACTCCTAGGAGATGAGCATGCATCGACCTAGCATTTTACAAATTTATCACCTTAAGGTAAAACATGTTAAAGGGGCTCATGCCACCTAACGTCTATGTCCAAGTGAGACTCGGGGAGCATCCTAAGCTACCTTAGAGTCTAAGCAACAAGAATCATGATATACATACGTGTATGAAATGAATCATGGTTGGGATAATCCAAAGAACACGACAAGAAGAATGCTTGAGCATAGATTAACATGAATTGCATTTTCAATACAATTGAACTAGGTCTAGAGTGATCCATACAACATTACAAAAGCATATTTGAATACAAGTTAACAAGAATCACATTATCCATGCAATTCAACAACAAAAGAGCACGTTATATAATACAACAAGGTTTAAGTTCTCAAAGCCATCAACTTAGAATCTAAAGCACAAAATAACAGTAGTGGTTCATGCCACCTAACGTCTATGTTATAAAAGAATTAATAGGATCAATCCTAAGATTTATTAGAACGTTAAAACACGATTTTCAATATCGATGCAATTTAACCAACATTGGAACTTCCAATACAATGCATAAAGCACAATTTCGTAAAGTTAACATCCTATAACTGAAAATGGAACGACAAATAAGAAACAACAAGTTACAATATCATCTAGTTATCAACTTGAAAATGAAATGCGAAATCAAACAAAGTGGAGACTCGGACGTCACGCCGGATCAGACCGACAACATAGTTACTTTAGGGTTACCAGCCCATGGGTAACCTCCCTATGTGCGCACTAGACCATATAGAGGGACTATCCCCCCATACTAGAACCACGTCCTAGCCATAGTCAAACAACGACATCCCCAAGTTTCCAAAATCAACAAGTTGTGCAACAATGCATATATCAACAGGAATATGCAAGATAATCAACTATCTGCTAAGTACAACCAAATTTGGAAACCTATACAATACATGCTCTAAATCCACAACTAATATGATATGATGAATGTCGAATCTTCAGTGTGCGATTCGTTACACGCTATGCATGAAAGACGTTAAACACGAAGTGTACAAATCATTACACGAGGCAACAATATATTCAATAAGGAAAACATATTATCACGAATACAAACATAGCAATTATGTTATCCAATGTTCAAAACATAACCAAATGAATATACAACAAGTCTAAGTCCATGATTTGAATATAGAAACCACTTCTAAAACACAACTAGATCATGGAGCAAATTGGTAGAATTTAAATAGATAAACACAATTAAATTCTCTAGATTCTGATTCAATTCCAAATAACCTCAATTTAATACATGTTAAAGGACATGGCATGGTCATCACCAATATCCATTCTAAAACTCAATTAGGTTGTTGGAACAATAAAGTAGAATTTTAATTAAATCATACTAATTTAATTACCAAGGTTCTAAAACAACTTCTAATAGTTTCAAATTAATATATACTAGTAAACAAGTTATAGCCAATACAAATATCAAGTTAAAACCTTAATTAAGCTAATGGGACCACGAAATAGATTTTAATTAATTCTTTTAATTAAATCTCTAGATTTTTAAACTTAACCAAATGCTCTCAATTTAACATATCCTAGAGAATGTGCCAAGGACTAATGTAATCTCACATTACAAGTTTATTTCATTCAATTTAAGACCATGTGACTTAACCTTTCACTAAAGTTAAATATAAATTAAAAGTTGCAATTTTCATGCAATTAATCCCAATTTAATATATGTGAGACAACTATACCTATGCTTAATTTTCTAGCATGCCACAATACAATCCCAAGTTGTATATCACTATGAGGATTAAATCTTAAACATGGAATTTAATTAAATAAAAGGTTTCAAAACCTAACCGAATATTCTAAATCAAATATATGTGAAACTATATGGCATGTAAATCAAGAATATCAAGTCGGAATTCAAATAGAGTGAATAGTGCACTCGGGGCAAATTAATTAATCAAATTAATTAATAATCACTAATTTTCAAAACACCTCAATCACTTTCAAATTCAACTATGTTGGAGAGCATGCTAAGGCCTAATTTAGTATGCTAACACATATTGATTTTAAGCTAGTTAAGGCCATGTGAATTAATCTTTCACCTAAGATAAATATTAAATAAAATCTTTAGTACTTATTCAAATGTTCCAATTTTAATACACGACAATGAGCATATCAAGGGGCAATATAAAATCATGCTACATGTTTAACCAAGTCATGAGCAACCGGGAAAATTAGATCTCGTACAAGAAAAATAAATAATAAAATCTCTAGATTTTATATTTAATCATGCAAACAAGTAGTATAAGCATCACAAGTATACTATATAACAAGAATTTAAACCTAAAACATCCCCTACCTCAATTTGAGATGAAAATCTCAAATGCCATCAAAATGGAACGGCTCTGAATCCGACGAAACTACTAGGTTTTGTCGGGGACAACGCCGTGAACATAACCCCCATGAAAGCCCCATCAAAATCATAACATGACCTCAAAGCTAAACTCAAGAAATGGTCAAAACTGAATTCTAATAAGGGGGAAAGGTAGAGCACGGCGAGGGGAATAACAAACGTTAAGGCCGAAGACTTTCCATCAAAGAAAAGTGAACCAAAAGAGGAGAGAGAAGATGGCAGCACCCTTTGGGCTGCCATGGGAGTTCCAGGTCGTGCATGAAGAGGGGAGAAGATGAAAAATGAAATATCTCACCCCCCTTTTATAGAAATCTCAAAAAGTGCCCCGAACGGGCCCCGCCGGGTCCGAAAAAGTAAAATTTGAGCAGACGTGCTCAAATGGCAAAACTTTGTGAACAAAAAAGATTTAAAATGATAAAATATGAACAACAGAAGAAACGGCGTCAGAAACTGAGTCCCGACCAGAAAGTTATACCCAAAACAAGTTTGGCGAAAACAGGGGCCAGAAACCCTGAAACTGGAAAATATCGACCAGGAGGAAATTCCAAGAGTACACAACTTAACGAAATGTGAAAATGAATCCTGTACAAGGATTCAAGCTCAAAACAAGACATTTTGCAATAACTTTCATTAATTGCACAATGGCCCCTCCAAAAAGTGAAAACTGCACTTATGGCCCAGAATGAAAATATCTTCCAAAAATATTTTCTTAAAAACCCCTGAAATAAAATATCTTCAAAAGATATTTACGAAAAATACCCCAAGAAAAGAAAATAATTTCAAAGAACTTTGCATCCATGCCCCTATAGACACCGGGAGCAACTAGAGTACTTTCTTGCAAAAGTAAAGATATGTATTTCGAGAAAACCACTCAAGATGAAGGCACGTGAAGTCAAAAACCAACTCCAAGCATGAGAAGTGAGGTTGTACCAAAAATTGACAAACGGAGATAAGACAGAATAGGGAAAAGGACGAAATAGTGCATAGTATCGAAAAACGAAAAATGTGAAAATGACTCGATCCTCAAAGGAAGTTGTCAATCCATGAAAAAGAGTCTCAGGAACCAATTCTGAGCACTCGAGATGACACTAAGCGACACGAAACAGAGCTCAGAAAAGAAATTTAAACGAAAAAAATTCATTCGTAAAATTTCAGGAAAAAGGAAAGGAAGGCAAATGATCGGGTCGTTACAACCATAAGTGGCTAGACATCCTCTTGGGGTTAGAGTTAGCCCCAAGCATGCTTTCTTTATCTTAATCTTGTGTATTATTGAGGGATTAGTGTTATAATTAATGTTTTAACACTTTGATATATATAGATCTTGATTGTTCAATGATTTATGTAGTTAAATGCTTCCAATTGATCATTTCATTCTATCCATATGTCTATGTATGTTGGAATAGATGCTTATGTACTTGTCTCTAGATTTAGTGTTATTGATGCATATCTATGTGTATTGATGCTATAGATTTAGAGATTTTCAAAATATAGTGTTTAATGGAATGCTCTTGTGATTTTCTTGATGGTTCATACTTATTCCTTGATGGATTGTGCCTCTCCCTTAATTTATTTTCATGCTAGTAATGTAGATGTAGTGTAGTTGTAGTATAGTGTTAAATGGGAGGACAATCCATGCTTGTTGTTTGATGATCCAAGCTTTTGAATGCAAGTAGCATATGTCTCTAATCTTGTGTTGTATTTGGATTGTGAACTTAATGAAAGGATTAATGACTTATTTTGATCTATTGTGCCTTTCACATGTTGTTTAGACAATATATGCTTTATTGCTTAGATATATTGTGCCTTTCACATGATGTTTAGACAATACATGCTTAACTAGTCATCCTTACTTATTGAATCAACCAAACACACACACACACCAATATTGCAACACACCATTTGCCCTCATTAATCACTTGTCAATGGTATAGAAATGCATTACTTGGTGGTGATCTCTAAACCCCAAGACTCTTCTCTCTCTTATTTATTCCTAGTTGCATTTTTTTGTTGTTACTTAGTTTAATTTAGTTGCTCTCTAGTCTAATCAACCAACCAACCATTTGTTTGATCACTCGACCTACTAGCCCTAATAGCAATTCCACAACCTTGTTCGACCCTCACAATCCCTTGAGACGATCCCTACTCGCCCTAGCTATATTTATAGTGAAAGGTAGTAGTGGCTTTTATAAATGTAAAACTCTTGTCCCTCGCCTAAAATTGCACATTCTTTAAGCTTGTGGTACGGCGACACACCAGTATATATATAACATCACCATGTTGAATTGAGTTAGATTTATGTGTGATTATTAGTTTTTTAACACTATGTGAATACCTTTTTTTGATGGTGATGGTGGTGAGTGTGGCAATTAATATTAAACTTTGCCACATTTTTTTCAAAGATATGTTAAATAATTTATCCAAGTGTATGGTTTTTTTTTTTTTTTTTTTTTTTTTTTTTTTTTTTTTTTTTTTAAATATTTGAAAGAAAAAAAAAATGTGGCTCTTTTCATTATTTTTGGAAATATCTAGTATTTTTTTTGTTGTCTAAAGTTAATCCAAGTGACTTTACTTTTGGTTTAAATTCTTTAAATTAACATGTTAAAGTGTTTTTAAAATACTTTAATTTCAAATAATAACATAAATCATATGTTGAATTGAGTTACGTTTATATGTAACATTACTTAATCTGCATTATGTGCATACCTTATTTTGAGGGTGAAGATAGTTTTCACTTTATGAGGTATTTGGCTGTCAACAACTTTTATTTTAAGTGGTGATGTTACCTCTTACAAATGGTGGTGTTACTTTTTAGACTCTTATGATGTTACTTATAAATTGTGATGAAATGTTACTCATAAATGGTGATATAATTGCCAAACATAGTCTTAGGAGCTATTAAATGAAGAAACACATGGTCAAATATAGACTACTTATAAGACATTGTAGGGGACCGCATAGAAAATGCACTTCAGAGGATTCGCGCCCATGGCTAGTGAGGCTTGTGTAATTTTCCTTCAGATCGTACCGAATCTAGTGATAGAATGAACATTTCGTTACCATTTTGCTTGGTTACAAATTTTTTATTTTATTTTTTATTTTAGTTGGAAGCATAATATTCAATATTAATTTTTTGAGCATTCAAATTAGGGGTGCAAGTTGAGCGGGTTAGTCCAGCCCAACCTGAAATTTTTTGGGTTGGGCTTGCATTTTTAGAAGCTTGGATTGGGATTGGGTTGAAAATTCTCAACTTGGGCCCAATTCAGGTTAGCCTTAGGTTAGAACTGTTGTAACTCGATCCCAACCCATCCACCCCGATTTTGATTTTTTAACTTTTTTTTTTGGCATAAAACTGTAACTACTTGTAGTCCTTTTGGCAACCCCCCACCGAAAGGACTGTAAGACAAAGGGTTTTGTTTGGTTGTGATGGTGTGGTTGGGAGTGGGTGATGGAAAAAAAATTGTAGACAAAGGTTATTGTTTGGTTGTGATTTTTTTAAACAGATCTCTAAATTGATTGATGGCGAAGAGTATTGAATGATGCAGATAAGCGGTTGTGTTGTTTGGCTTTGATTGTGTGTTTGGGGGTGGGTAGTGATTTTTTTTTTTTTTAAAATTCGGTCAACTATTTTTGAAACTCAAATTGAAGATTTCAAATCTTTTTATTTCTCTTGTTTGAGAGAAAAGAAAGAGGGGCTGAATGTTTGTAGGGTTTGATGAGATCCTTTAGATGCAAGAATGGACGGTTAAGATTAACCTATAATATTTGAGTAGTGGTACTCACACCGAACACTTGTAATGAATTGTCTAACCGAATAATTTTTAATTGACTATTTATACCACATACAACTAAGTAGAGGGTTCAACTTCCTTATTTGTTGCATAATTGGCCAATTAAATGAGTAGGTCTAGCAATTCACTACAACTATTCGGTACAAGAATCATTTTCCATAATATTTTTTTTAAGGATCAATTGTGGTGAATATGTGTGTAAAAAAAGAAAAAGAAAAAATGGCTTGACCAGTTGACCCACCCAACCCGTGAATATTCGAATTGGGTCTCACATATTGAAGCCTAGGTTTGATGTACATCGGGTTGTCCCAACCCAACCCGAAGTGGGGTTGACGTTGGGCTGGGCAGCCCAAGTTGCACCCTTCAAATGCCACACACAAAAAGGCACACAATATTTACTTAAAGATGATGCTAAGGAGAAGCTAGTCAACAGTAAGAAACTCACAAGAGGGAAAAATTGAGATTCACTTCAAGCCAATCGAAAATTTACTTCAAGCTCGTGTGATTTTACTAGTGAGGATAGAAATTATGTTTCTCAATAAGTTGAAATTCATTTTATGTTTTTAGTCTCTGCAAATGTTTGTGGAGAAATTTTGGGTTCTTCGGGTTTCAAACAGAATTCATCAATCAATTGTGAGACAGTTCTTTCAGTACACTTGTTTGTAGGAACTCACATTAATTTGTTTTAGGGATCAACCAAAAACAGAGAGTTGACAGCCAATGAAGCCACTGTCAAATTTTATTAGCATAAAATTTAGATTTGGTTTGTGAGCTGTGTTTGCTTTTTCTTAGTCCAGGTCTTGGCAGATTTTGTTTGATGTTTGGCACTTCAAACGATTTCTTAGGCAAAAGGAGGTTGTTTGTATTCATTTTCAGAACATCAACAATCTGTGTCCTTACTATGTGTGTGTGTGTATATATATAAATGTCTCTTTTATCAAATGCAGGAATGAAAATTATTGACCTAAGAACATGATGTATCAAAATTCCTTGGAGTTAATCACAGTAAAACCCGAATTGGTTTAGTTTGTGCAGTAGATTTCAGCTTCGGATTCAGTCTGAACTGAAGGTATATCTGTACTATTTTAACATATGCCAAAAAGAGAGCTTTATATTACTGTGATTTTCCCGAATGACACTGCATTCGAAAAATGGAACATAATTATCTAATATTTTGTTTTGATGCAGTGAAGATTTGCTCGAAAACATGAAGTTTTTCCCTTCATTTTTGTTTATCATGAAGATAAAATTACAATTACTCTTTGTAGATACAATTGCTACTTTATTCCAAGGCATGATTCATTCACAATAAACAGACCAAAGCAACAACTTTTCAGGAGTCATGAGGTTGGACTTATCTATAAAAAAGAATTTCACATAGTTAGGTCCTTGAATTATATGACATGTATATATATATATATATAGGTGATGCATTCCAAATATTACAAATCTGCTCATTATAGATAAGTTGCAAAAGACACAAAAACTGCAATCTGATGGAAGGGAAGAGTATTTATTTTCCGAGAAGAACAAAAGTTACCGAAAAGGAAAAGCAGGAAAGCAGGACATGCTTCTGCTAAAATCTAGTGCACTGAAACACAGAATCATTAGTGATTCACTGAAGTCATTAGCGATTTATTGCTGCACGCAGCATACGTAACAGCAAATAGGAAGAACACCTTCAGTTGTTAGTGCTGCCATCATCTTCATCTTCATAATCACCATCTTCATCAGCTGTAGCATCCTGGTACTGCTGATACTCTGCCACAAGATCATTCATGTTACTCTCGGCTTCCGTGAATTCCATCTCATCCATTCCTTCTCCAGTGTACCAGTGCAAGAAGGCCTTCCTCCTAAACATGGCGGTGAACTGCTCACTCACCCTCCTGAACATCTCCTGTATAGAAGTCGAATTCCCAATGAAAGTTGCAGCCATGGAAAGCCCTTTTGGTGGGATGTCACAAACACTAGACTTGACATTGTTTGGGATCCATTCGACAAAATAGGAAGAGTTTTTGTTCTGTACAATTAGTATCTGTTCATCCACTTCTTTGGTGCTCATTTTGCCTCTGAACAGAGCCGATGCTGTTAGGTAACGCCCATGTCGTGGATCAGCTGCGCACATCATGTTCTTGGCATCCCACATTTGCTGTGTCAGCTCAGGGACAGAGAGGGCGCGGTACTGCTGTGAGCCTCGGGAGGTCAGAGGAGCAAAACCCACCATGAAGAAGTGAAGCCGCGGAAAGGGGATCAAGTTCACTGCTAGCTTTCGGAGGTCTGAGTTCAGCTGCCCCGGAAATCGCAAGCAACAAGTTACTCCACTCATTGTTGCTGAAATCAGATGATTCAAATCCCCAACTACAGAAAAAAAATAGAAACAATGAGCAACAGAGTTATAAGAGCACATTCTATTACATGAAGCTCAAGACATGAGAGTGTGAGATGAAAATTGTTGTTTGTGGCTTTTAGAGCACTTACAGCTTGGGGTGGTGAGCTTGAGAGTCCTGAAGCAGATATCATAGAGTGCTTCATTGTCGAGGACCATACACTCATCGGCATTCTCCACCAGCTGATGAACAGAAAGTGTAGCATTGTAAGGCTCTACGACAGTGTCCGACACCTTTGGAGATGGGAAGACAGAGAATGTGAGCATCATTCGATCGGGATACTCTTCCCTAATCTTTGAAATGAGCAGAGTCCCCATTCCTGAACCAGTTCCACCTCCAAGGGAATGGCACACTTGAAATCCTGCATTGATAACCAAATTATGACTATATAAATATGTAGTAACTTTTTTTTTCCGGAGCAGAACAGACCCAAAAAATTATGTAAGGACCTATGTTGTGGGGGAATAGTAGGTTCTTTAATTTCAGTGGGAACAATTTTAAAATTTTATAGGTATTGAATACAAAAAAGAAAAGACAATAGATATAAAATACCCCAAAAAAAAAAAAAAAAAAAAAAAAAAAAAAAAAAGGGAAAAAGCCAATGGGGGAATTGCCTAGGTTCGTGCCTGATAACGAGTAACACTTTCAATCTAGTGACCTTTGGTATAAGAGGATGTAAACTTTAGATATGTGCGGTACAGTATTTTGTATAATTTGAGAGTCAAACCTAGAACGTTTGCCCAATGTCAACCTCTTACCTACATGGCTAGCAGTGAATTTCTTATCTAATATAATAACATTGATGACAAACTGATAGCATAGTTGAAATGATATTGTAATAGTTCAGTTTTAAAAATCACAAGACAAACCTTGCAAGCAGTCACAGTTCTCTGCTTCTTTCCTCACAACATCGAGCACCGAATCGATAAGCTCGGCACCTTCAGTGTAGTGGCCCTTAGCCCAGTTGTTTCCGGCCCCTGACTGCCCAAAAACATAGTTATCAGGCCTGAAAATCTGTCCATAGGGCCCGGTCCTCACGCTGTCCATAGTCCCCGGTTCGAGGTCCATGAGCACGGCTCGTGGCACATACCTGCCGCCGCTCGCTTCATTGAAGTATACATTAACCCTCTCCAGCTGTAGCTCGGAATTCCCACTGTACCTGCCGGTGGGATCAATGCCATGCTCATCACATACAACTTCCCAGAATTTTGATCCAATTTGATTCCCACATTGCCCTCCCTGAATGTGAAGAATCTCACGCATTTTGGCTTAAGAGGGTAGGTGATCAGGGTAAAATTGGGAAGTTAGAACTTTTTAACTGCTGGTGAATCTCCTTGGAAGGGCTTGAGTGAGAGATGGGAGTTTGGAAGTTATTTATACAGCCATGTGAAAGCCTGCAAATGATCCAACGGCTGTGATTAGCATGTGTGTATGGTAGATTACGTAAGTGCCCTTTGGTTGCCGTGATGATGAACGGTGGACATTGGTTGGCTGATTGGGATCCAACGGTTGAGGAGCGTCCGTCCAGTGTGGTATTTGGATGTTTCTATTTGTGGTGTTGTCTTTAAGGATTTTCTTTTCATACTTCGCCATCTGGGGCCGTTTCATTCAACCTGGCCGGCTTAGGGGATGAGAAGTCATGAGATTCTACTTTTGTGATTTGTCTCTCTCACACACACATACACGTATGAGCACACTAACATCTATTTTCATTATTAGTGTTGAGTGATTGAGTGATTTTAAAAGGCTAACGATAAGATTGAGAGTGTTAGTGATTTTGTGCCTCATCAAAATTGGATTGTTCAGTTCAGTTCATGACGTAAAAGTTCACCAGATTTGACTATGAGAGTGCCACGAGCTCACTGAGGAGCCCTCATCTTAAATTTGCTCTTCCCAAGGTGATGTCATGATACTACCCTATGATGGCTTTAAAGAAGGGAAATAAATTTTTTTTTTTTTGGCAAAAGTGCAAAATACTCTCTTGAGTTTTCAGTAAATGAGCAAATTACTCTTCTCAATTAAACAAAAGTGAGCAAGTCACTCATAGTACTTTCAAAACTGCGCCTTGGCAGAGACAGCCGATAACTTTCTGACAACTGTTGATGTACAATTACTAATTTATCTCGACTCATAATATAAAAATAAAAAAATAAAAAATGTTAAGTAACATTTATACCCTCTCTCTCTCTCTCTCTCTCTCTCTCACACACACACACACACAACACATAACACATGCAGGAACCACCACCATTGCATTGCGCTCGAAAAGTTGAGCAATCGCTGGCCAGCAACTTTCATGCATAAAGTTTTTCTGGATGCCAGGAAGCAATTCACTCCAAGATGTAGTATGAAATGGCAAGCTTATAGATGCCACACTCCCCGCGCCCTTCTTCGACCAAATTCCGGCAACTCCTTTCTCCCAAATCTTAAATTCGCACCTCATACCCCTCTCTCTTCGCCACCAACCCCTCACGTCTCTCGCATGGTAAGGGTTGAAAGGACAGCTTCTGTGGTACACTCAAGTGTAAGCTTGGTGTTAGGGAACAAAGGTATAGAAATAACCTTACTTTCAGCTATGTTGAACTTCTTGAGTAGCTCGCATACTTCTCTTGAGAAATGAAGATTCCTGTGGATGTTTGATGTATTTGAAGGCCTAAGAAGTATCTAAGAGTCCATAGAAGAGACATTTCAAACCTTGTCTTCATTAGATTGACAAGTTCTGAGGTTAATGAAGTGTCTGAGCCACAGAACATGATATCATCAACATAAATTTGAAGAATGAGGAATTGAGGAATTGATCATGATAAGTTATGACATATAAAGTGTTCTCCACCTTGCCTCTATGAATTTATTGTTCAACCAAGAAATTATGTAACTTTTCATACCAAGCTTTAGGGGCTTGGTTAAGACCATACAAAGCCTTGTTTAGTTTAAACACATGGGAGGAGAGCTATGGATCTTCAAAACCTTCAGGTTGTTCTAAGTAAACTACTTCATTAAGTTCACCATTCAAGAAGGCAAATTTCACATCCATTTGGTAAACTTTGACTTGTTTGTGACAAGAAAATTATAGGAGCATTCTGATGGATTCCATTCTTACCACAGGAGCAAACGTTTCATTATAGTCAATACCAGCTAGTTGAGTATACCATTTGCACACCAGTCTTGCTTTGTTTCTAATAACTGAGTCCTGATCTGTGATGTCTTGTGTTTTTTGGTATTTTTTTGGCCATTTTTTGTTTTATTTTATTTGTGTACGGGGATGCGTGCCATAGTGTTCCGGTAGTTGTTGGGACATTTTTTTGGGTTTAGAACCCTTAGAACCTTATTTGGGTTCATTTCGGTCAGTTTCGATTTTCATGCCCAAGAGGTGCCAAGTGGGCCTATGGCAGATTTTCGTGTTCGGGAAATTTCTCGACATCATTGCGTTCTTCGTTTACATTGGGATTGTCCGTTTTGCACTGCATTGAGTCATTTGCGAGTGTTCAGAACTTAAATGGACTGTTTTAAGCATTTAAGTGGAAGGCAGGACCCACATATTTGGCTTTTGTACCTAGAATCATTTTTGGCTACAATTCCACTTCTTTCTCTCTCTTAACTGAGGTCTCTCTCTCTCTCTCTCTCTCTCTCTCCCATCATTTTCTTTCTTTTCCTATATTTTCCTTTTTACATGCTTCAGACATGAATTTCATCTAGTTCGGGTGAGATTTTAGCGGCGTTGTAGAAGGGAAGTTTGACGAGCGTGATGAGAGTTACGTGCCTATGGTCTTGGTTTTTAATTGGAGCATTTTGGAGATTTTGGGTGAAGGCAAAGTTCAGATTTTGGAGGCGCCGTAGAAGGATTATTCGATCTCTTTCACCTCCTCTTTCATCCTACAGAGCCGGTTTCGCAAGGGGAGTATTTTGGTTTCGGTGGGATTAGGATTTTTATCCTAATTTGAGATAGGGTGTTTAATTCATGGAGTTCTAGGTAATTTGTGAGTTATTGTGTGATATTTGCATATATTACCATGCTATAAATGCCGTATTTTGATCATTAGATAGGCTATATGGAAATTCTAGTTATAACCATGCCTATGTGATGTTTAGTTGTGTAGAAATTATACCATCTATGTGGGAAATTGACAAGCATGATCCATATGATAAATTTGTGCCAACAACATGCTAAAATGATTGTTTAGATGATTTGCTAGCATGCCTAATTATAGGAATTGTGTTATGTATGTGCTAAATAGTGAATTATGAGTAAAAATTTATATAACTTATGAAGTTGTACATACCATAATTTGGAACTTTACTCTAATGTGATAAAGCATGCTTAATATGAGATAATGTGATTATGTCAAGTAAATGGTTAAATTTTGTTTTGATTTAAGCATGTTTGTATAATGAGATTTTGATGTTATTGGACGGCATATTCATTTCAAGAAGCTAGCTAGGAGTTTAGTCATTTTAAGTTGGAAGACGAGCATTCATTGATGTATTTTTAGCTCATGCATTGGGTAGAGAATGTATGAATGAAAGGGTGATTTGAGAAAAATGAGATTCGAATTGAGGAAAATTTGTGATGAAAGGAAGACAAGTGGTAGTCTTGCTTCCGAGATTTCGGTAGCTAGACCCCAAATGATGATGAGCGGTGCTCTTACACCAGGGATAGCTAGTCAATGAGCCAAATGGTGGACAAACGGTGGACTTGTGCCATTTGGAGTTGAGGCCTCCAGTGTGAATTTGTGTAGTGAGATAGATTAGTTGGGAAAGTGTATTTGTGTGTAGGATGAGATCATAGAACTAGTTTGGGAAGATTTATGGCATAAGCATTGATTGCATTATTAGTCTTGTGATGGACTTGTATGTGTGTGAATGTGATTAAGTTGTTACATGTATATTGTTGCTAATGTCATGTATAGTTGATTCCGTTATTTTTTCCCCGCAATAGTATGATCCTCCTATCTTGACCTCCCTTTCTTTATATGTTTACTCACAGGGCTTTAGGAGTCTTGCATTAGGCACAATCTACTGAGTGGTGGTGCTCACCCCTTTATTTTAAACTTTTTTAGGACTTGGGAGAAAAGTGGAGGATGGTGTAACTTTATGAGCTTAGGCACAGTTATAGAATCTATTTTCGTCACCTTTTTGTAACATGTATGTTTTCAAATGGTATAAAATTTTTATTTTATTTTTTATCCTATTTTGATTTCTTTATTTTATTCTTAACTTGATTTCTGAAAGGATGTGTAACAAACATAAATTGATTCCTGAAATATGAAAAAGTTATTATTTTTCTTATTAGAATAGAAGGATTTTGAAATTAATGTTGTAGATGTTGAAAGTTCGTCATTTTGTTAAGGGTTGATCTCCTGGTTTTGCTTATTCTTGTCCTCCCCTCTATTTGATGGAGCACAAATATTTACTCTATCTAGTAAAAGCTGAAGTTGCTTGAATTTCTTAATACAATCAGTTGATTGAATTTTTTTATTTTAGCTGAGGGTGAATAAGTGAGTCCAACCAAAAAAGAATGTGCTCCATTTTATTTATAAATTTATAACCTTTTATAGATGCTGGCATGTTTTTCCATCATTGGGCAGCTCGATCCTTTTTGTCCTTACAAATTTACGAGATCTATATATATATATGGGATAATTTCACTCACACTCCTTCAGATTTGGCCATTTTTCACCCTCAAACTTCTTTCGAAAATAACTGTCACTTAGGTCCATTTTTGTTTTTCTGTTAAATGCTCCGTTAAATCCATGGGAAAAGACAAATTTTCCCCTAATTTTTTAATCCCATTTATTCCAAAATATCAGGTTGCTTAAATGACCATTATACCCTTACACCCACCTACCACTACCACCCACATGCATCTACGCCACCGGCAAAACAACCATGGAAGGAAGACGCTTAAATCCCCTACACCCACCGTCACTATAACCACCATCAACAACTCCAAACTTAAACCCATCACCAACATTAATACCCCCATCACCACATCACCAACATCAATACCCCCATCCGACCATCACCAACCTCAAACACATAAGCACAACCAAAATTTGTAGAATGACTTAACGCTGGACCACCACAACCAAAATTGTATTTCTCGTTCACTCCTCAAGTTGAAGCAGAGGAATTCTGTTATAATCCAAAGAACATCATAAAGCCCTCACAGAGCTATAAAATCCTTCCCCTTCTCTCTATACATCCAAGCCGAACTATCAATTTAGCATGGACAAGGTTTGTAAAATGGAATTATTAATTATTATATATACAATTGTTCCCATTATTTTAGGAAGTGAAACCTGCCTCTGCCCCTACCAATAGACTTGATCCCTCTGTCTATGAGTATTGGTGGAAGATATTAAACCATCGTGATAATTATCGGGGAGGGAGAGGTTGATGTCGGCGTTGCCGGGGAGTGGAAGAGACGAGGACGGAAGCGTCGCTAAGGAGGGAGGGATGCAGGCAAAAAGCAATCTCAACTTGTTGCAGGCGGCGTATTTTAGCACGTTGACGCGTTAGCTCCACTAGGTTGGGATGAGTTACTGAGTGAGTCGTAACTCGGTGGAAGCTCAAAACCTAAATCATCCTTGTCGTCACTAGGATCTTGCTACCGTCGTCTCCTGCCCTTGCCCCGCTATCGTCTCTTGCGCTGACATACTCACCGGTGTTGGTGGTGGTGTGTATAATATAATTGTATATCTATATGTATCTATATATATAATTTGTCAATTTACAAAACAATTAGGGGTATTTTAGTCTTTTAATATAATTGTTTAGGCTAAATAGTTATTTTGACAAACTAAAAGGGTATTTAAGTCATTTTACATAGTTTCATAACTGTTCAACTAACGTTTGAGGTGTGAGTGAAAAACGGAACAAAAATTTATAATGTGAGTGATAATTATTTTCGAAAGAAGTTTGAAGGTGAAAAATGGCCAAACCTGAAGGGTGGTGAGTGAAATTAACCATATATATGTGTGTGTGTGTGTGTGTGTGTGATACATAAAATCTAGTTCTGGTATTTTTGGCTGGACAACTTAAAATTAGGTAGCTGTAGGTGCAGTTTTTCACACCCGAATACTTAAGAAAATAGACAATGGACAATTTTGATAAGAAAGAACTGTATAATTGGAGTTCGATGCCTTTCTCTTCTCATTCATGCTTTACTTATAAGCCTGTATAGAGAATTACATGGAGCCGTTACTGGCAGTTTTCCAAACGTGGGCGTTTATGGCCCTGATCTTGCGACCCTTTCTTTTATGGTGGGCATTATAGAATTTTGGGTTAGCCGCTCTTGGGCTTTTCCCTGGCCCATTTTATGTTTAGTGGAACGTCTTTCGTTAATAGGGCTGACTTGACCTATTTGTGGACCTTTCATATTGGGCTGCTAGTTGGTAATGGGCTTCAGGGTAATTTAAGTTGGTAATGGGTTATACACTCATTTATACGTGGCATGCTATGATTAGTGGGGAATTTTCCCTCCATACTTTGCCCCCAATTCCTTTTATGAATTGGATTCATATATAGAATTGTAACTACTTTCAGGAAGTGGAAAAGTTTTTGCTACTGTTACTGCCTATCATTACCATTTGTGCTCCCAATTTTTGGGGTCTCATGCTCACCTCTTCGTTATTTGCTTTACTTTGTCTATATATTATGTTCTCATCATTTGGGTATTTGCATCTGTGATCCCGTCTCCGAGTTAAGGAAGAATATGATCGCTGTTGCGTCATCTTTTTTCATCTGTCGAGGTTAGTCATTCTTCTATTCCCTCTTTTTATCATTTTGAGTTAAGAAAGTAGCGAACGAACTCTTAGTGCTTATACTTCCGATTCTGAATTGGGGACTGCGGCAGTGAGTTTGAGTGGTTACGTCGAGGGTCCCATAATCCTCCCTCTGGATATTATAGAAAAGAAATCTTTTTCAATTGCACAGTTGAGAAAGAAAAATCGTGTTTCCTTCTGATGTAACCCTTGTGGATATGATTATGATTTGAACTTTAGTACCGGCGATGGTTTGGAAGAAGGCGAGATGCTCTTCTCGGCTTTATACTTCCCCCGCCTTTTAGTTTTCCCTTAACCATTTCTATCTTTGGGTCTTATCAGTGTTGAATTTGGCTCCCCTTCAGGTTAACCCTAATTTTTTTCGCATCTTCTCTTGCCTTCTTGCTTTGAATAAGGTTTGGGGTTTGACCTTGAATCTTGCTGATCTTTTATTCTGCTATACATTTGATAGAACTAAAGGTGGAGGGGGTAGGTTCTACTTTTATTCTAGGCCGGGTAGAGCCCTTTTCTCTCATCTTAATACTTTTGGCAAGGAGTGGAAAGATAAAATTGTTAAAGTCAGAGGGGCGTGGCATTTTTCGTCCGCTCAGGATTTATTTGTTCGGATGAGCTTTCATGCCCCATCCATTCCTGCATTCAATGATTCGGGCGAGTCTTCTTGCTTTATCTGTGTCGTAAAGCATTTTTTAAAATTTATGACTTCTTAGGTCACAAAACTGACTTTTTCCCTTCGAAATTTGTAGATAACCGCCTTTAGTATTTGTAGGCGAGCGTCTAGAGCGATGTTCTTTCTACTAAGGTCCTTCTCTCCCCTTCTCTTCTTGAGACAATCTCTAGGGATTCTCCATGATTGTTCAAAATCCCGAGGAGTCTATCGACCTCGAAGGTTCTAATACTGAGGCTAGCCTTGTATCGCCTGCTCCTCTTCTTCTTTCTCAATTAGCAATGTAACTTTCCTCTCCAAAACCCCATAAGACTAGGAAAGAGAGGGAAGCAGCTATTAAACTGTTGCAGGAGAGGAAGAACACCCTGTTGAGATGCGTAAGTTCTCCTCTTCTCAAAAATAAAAAGGGGTTCAGTCTATGCTGGGGCACAAACGCTCTTCCGTGAAGATGATTCTCCTTTTAAGTGTCCTAAATTTATGGCTGCTCGGGGGCAAAAGTGCCCTAGTACCTAGTTTCGTTGACACTGCAGGGTGTGATTTTGTGGGGTTTACCGAAAGGTGGTTCCCTGAAATGCTAAAGGCCGACGACTCTCCTATCACTATCGGTGACTCTGGAACTGAGGATCCTGAGACACTAATGGGCTTGGTCAGAGGGATATGGGTGCCTAGGGATGAGATTCTATAGCAGCAGATGAGTGTTGATGATCTCCTTTCCCTTGCTCCCAAGTTCATCATAGTGGTAATCTTTCTTGACTCCTTTCTTTTGCTTCTTTGTTTTGATTTTTTGATTTTTGATTTTTTGATTTTTTGATTATTATTATTTTTAATAGTATTCTGCTCCTTTTCTTACAAAGCTCTTTCTTGATGTTTACCTTTATGAAGAAGTTGTCAGCTGATTCTCTTCAGACGAACCAATTTGTTGCCCTTTAAAAGAGGGTAGATCTTTTAGAGGCTTCCTTTGCTGAGGCTAAGAAGGAGAAGGCTCAGCTTAAGTCAATTGAGTATTTTGACAAGAGGGCAAAGGAGCTTAAGAATAAGGCAACTGAGCTTTATTTGCAGCTTGGGAAAATGAATTCTCTTATTCAAACCTGCAAAGATGGGGGTTTGGAGATGTTCAGTCGCTTTTCCCAGATTGCGAATCTCGGCTATGCCAAGGGTTTTAGGCTTGGCTTTGCTCAAGGGTAGCTTCCTTCTGAAGAGGGGGATTATGGTGATGCTGATGAGTATGATGTCAGAGTAAGGGCTCTTAATTACTGGGGAGTATGCCGAGCCATCTGCTAGCCTAGGGAGACTGAGTTTACTGCTCTGTTGAAAGGCGAAGTGGCTTCTAAAGTCTTGCCTCCTCTTCAGTATCCCTCAAGCTCTTTAGGCTTGCCCTCCTTAACTATTAATGCTTCTCCTTTTATCCCAGCTAGAGTGGAGCTGGTTGATGCCTCCATGCAGAAGTTTAATGCAGAAGGCGGAGCTGTAACTGTGGAGGATCCTATGAACGAGGGGTAACTTGATATACCTTTTTTTTGTGTGTGGAGGTGTGGGGTATGTCCTGCCTCTAATGTAAACTTATTATATATATATAGAAGTTTACATTTTGTTATACTTCTTTTGGTTTCTCGTATTTGTTTGTGTCTTTGTTGTAGACTTGATCAATTTTTTGATTAAATCTAATGATACGTTTGGCTTTTGATCAAATCTGATGAGGCGTTCGGCTCTTTGGGCCTTTGCTTGTTGTGGCAATCGGCATTTGTGGCCGTTCAGCTTTTTTGGACTTGATCAATTTTTTGATCAAATCTGATAAGGCGTTTAGCTCTTTGGGCCTTTGTCTGTTGTGGCGGTCGGCACTTGTGGCCGTTTGGTTTTTTTGGACTTGATCAGTTTCTTGATCAAATCTGATGAGGTGTTCGGCTCTTTGGGCCTTTTCCTATTGTGGCAATCGGCACTTATGGCCGTTTGGCTTTTTTGGACTTGATCAATTTTTTTGATCAAATCTGATGAGGCGTTAGACTCTTTTGGGCCTTTGCCTGTTGTGGCGATCGGTAGTTATGGCCGTTCAGCTTTTTTGGACTTGATCAATTTTTTGATCAAATCTGATGTGGCGTTCGGCTATTTGGGCCTTTGCCTGTTGTGGTGATCGACACTTGTGGCCATTTGGCTATTTTGGACTTGATCAATTTTTTGATTAAATCTGATGAGGCGTTCGACTCTTTGGGTCTTTGCCTGTTGTGGCGATTGGCACTTGTGGTCGTTTGGCTTTTTTAGACTTGATCAATTTTTTGATCAAATCTATTAAGGCGTTCGGCTTTTTGGGCCTTTGCATATTATGGCGATCGGCACTTGTGGTCGTTTGGCTTTTTTGGACTTGATCAATTTTTTGATCAAATCTGATGAGGCGTTTGGCTCTTTGGGCCTTTGCTTGTTGTGGCTATAGGCACTTGTGGCCGTTTGGGTTTTTTGGACTTGATTAAATTTTTATTTTTATTTTTTTTATATCAAATTTGATAAGGCATTCGGCTCTTTGGGCCTTTGCCTGTTGTGGCGATCGACATTTGTGGCCGTTCGGCTTTTTTGGACTTCATTAATTTTTTGATCAAATTAGATGAGGCGTTTGGCTCTTTGGGCCTTTGCCTGTTGTTGCGATCGACACTTGTGGCCATTAGACTTTTTATTTTATTTTATTGGGCCTTATGAAGGTCCGATCCTAATGAAGCAATTCAGGGAGGGACTCTTAGTAATGGGCCTTTGCAGAAGAAAATGGGTCTATCCCTTAATAATGGGTCGCCATTAGATAATGGGCTTCCATTATTAAGGAGTTTGACCTGCTGACAATAAAGTCAAGTACTTGTACTTTAATACTAGAGAGAGTTTCCCTTTTAGTCACTGTGGGACCTTGGTTGAAAGGAAACTGTTTATTTGGAAAGAAATGACTCTAAAAGAAAACGGGGAAGGCTCTGAATTATGGATCCGTTGATAGTAGGTTGTGACTATCCATGGATCACATAATTTAGGGACCTCACCCGCTGATTATATACCTGATAGGTTGTACTTTAATAATAAAGGGAATTTTTCTTTTTTGGTTGATGTGGGACCTTGGTTAAAAAGGAAATAACTTTATCAAAGAGTTTGGGGGAGCGCGTAAAGACCTCTAATAATGGGGCATTTGATAGTGAGTTTACCATCAATGGTTCCCATTATCATGGTGTCCCACTCGCTGATTTGTAGATGAACCATGTATGTTATAAAAGTAACATAGGGCTCTATTTTTTAATCGATGTGGTTCATCGTTGAAAGATAAAAATAGTTTTGCTTTTTATAAACAAAACTAAAGTGTGAAATGGAGACCCTTTATAGTGGGTCACTTTGTGGGTTGCCCACTATCTGGGGGTCCCTTTCACTGTATATAAGTCATATTATTTTTAATTAAATAATAAATAGAAGTCTTATTTTCAGTCGATGTCGGACTTTCGAAGAAAAGACAAAAGATACCTTTATTCATTTGCTGAAATAAAGTACTAGAAAACATTATATGATTACTTTATTGAAAATACCTTTACAATTGCATTGTTTTCCTTGGTTTGGCCATTTTGGTGCCATCTAGGTATTGAAGTCTGTATGCTCCTTTCCCAATCACATCCGAGATTAGGTACGTACGAACCTTCCAATTAGGATGCATTTTGCCGACATATTTTTCCAACTTCAAAAGCACCAGGTGTCCTGGGTTGAAGCTTCTATATCTGACCCTTTTATTGTAGCTGTTTGCCAATTTTTGTTGGTACACAGTTAGTCAAATGGTTACTGCCTCCCTTTTCTCCTCCAAAAGGTCTAGTTTGTGTTCTAGAAGTTGGTTATTTGTCCCCTGCTCCCATGCTAAGTTTCAGGTGATTAGGGCTACCACTTCAGTTGGGATTATGACTTCAGTTTCGTAACCTAAAGAGAAGGGGGTTTCACCTGTGGGGCGTGTCGGCATGGTTCTGTATGTCCACAAGACATTTGGCAATTCATCCAACCATTTTCCTTTCTTGTCTTCGAGCTTCTTTATGATGTAGGCAAAAATTGTCCTGTTGGTTATCTTTGCCAGCCCATTGCCTTTTGGGTAGTACACGGCTGACATTTTTTGGTTGATCCCATAATTGTTAAAGAAACGTTGAGTATGCTGATTGCTTAAGTTCGTGCCGTTATCCATAATGATGGATTTTGGCATTCCAAATCTGCATATTATATTGTTCCAGATGAACTTTCTTACCTGAACGTTAGTTATGCTTGCGTATACTTCGGCCTCTACCTATTTGGTAAAATAGTCAGTGGCTAATAGGATATACCTTTTTTTAATGCAGCTGGTGGCAGAGGTCCCATAGTGTCCATCCCCTATTGGACAAACGACCAAGGACTACTCATTGTGTATAGTTCCTTTGGAGGTTGATGGACGAGGGGAGTGAACCTCTGGCACTTATTGCATCTTCTGGAGTACTCTTCAGCTTTTCTTGCCATGTATGGCCAGAAATATCCTCGAGTTAAAGCCTTGTGAGCTAGTGATCTGCTCCCAGAGTGATTTCAACTTTCTCCTTCGTGTAGTTGTTTTAGAATTTCTCTAGATTATGTGGAAGTCAAGCATTTGAGGTAAGTGTAATACCCCTAATTTTCAAAAGGATATAATGGAAATTTAATAAATTATTTATGTGCATTTTAAATTGATAAATTGATTATTTGTTTTGTGTGCATTTAAATGTGATTATCTGGCTAAGTGGTTAATTGTTTTACTTGTTTAAAATTGGTATTGTGTATTTGTTTTATGTTGTTTATTTATTTTAACTTAATTACGTGCAATTGGGATTTATTTTATTTATTTGATTAATTGGTTTTTTTTTTAATTATTATGTGTTTTTAAATGGGTTGTGTGACTTGTTTGATTTAAGTTATATGGTTGTAGTTATATTTACGTTTAGGGTTTTGGTGTTAAGTATTTTGGTTGGCCGACTTATACTTGGGCTGGAATTAGGATTAGGGTTTTTGCATGAGTCTATATATATAGAAAAATATTTGTCAGCAAGGGTTTTGGAGACACCCTTTTCACGTAATAATCTGGAGAGGTAAACAGAGGGAAACTAGAGAAGAGAGAAACAGAGACGTTTGAGGGGAAAAACACAGAGGGACACAGAGAGAATCAATTAAGCTTTCAGCTATGGACTAAAGGTGGACCATAGAGGAAGGAAGAGGTTGATGCTGAGATAGAACTGGAGCAGTAGGAGAGTTGATGGTAGTCTACAGTTCGTCGGAGAATTTAGCAACGGCGTTGAAAGGTTTCAAACCGAAACCTAAAGGCAAGTTTCATTCTATCTCCTTCCTGTAAACTTGTGTTCTGTGCATTCTCTATAGTCTCCAGGAATCTAATTTAATTATTAAAATGGATGTTTATGCGTGATAGAGTCTCTGTACAATTTTAAACCCCTGTTCGCTTTTGAAACTATGAACTGTTTGTTTTGGTTTTAAATTTTTTTGTCATTAATTTCACAAGAGAATTTGAGGAGTTTCTAGGATTTAATGAACTTGAATTGAACCCTAGGAATGTAATAAAAATTCTAGAACGGAGGGTTGAACTTCGCCGGACGCGAAGAAGATAAACGGAGAAAACATAAACTGTTGCGTTCATGGTTTAAGCTTTTGCTAGGTAATTCATGCTGGAATACAAGAAGTTTCTAGGCTTGTTAGGACTTAATTTGAACCTTAGAAATCTTCAACAAAAGGTGGGATAGAGGGCGGAGGCTTTGCCGGACACGAAGAAGGCAACACAGAGGAAGTAAAGAAGGAAAAACGGAGGCTAGGGAAGTGGAGGCGGCTCCATACTTCAATGGAGGCGGCTCCATTGAAGTGGAGCCAGCTCTACAAAGAGTTGAGGCGGCTCAACTTAAAATTGGAGCCGGCTCAACTTAAAATTGGAGGGGGCTCCAATTTTATAAAGTGCCCAGTACGTGAATTTTGTGATTTCAGGGCTCCAGTGTGTGTTTAAACTTGGTTTAATGGATTTGAATGATGTAATTAAATAGGATTATACCCAAGAATGATTAATTCTACCCATGAATAATTAATTCATGTTAGGAACTTGATCAACTTGGGATTTAAAATTAAATTCACATGCGGTTTACGGCTTGGAAGAAATTAAATTTCTTGTCGTGATGTTTAAGCAATTTTAATGGAGAGGTTTTAAAATGATGTATTTAATCTATTAAAAGACCTAGAATTATTGGTTGAGGCTATGGGAGTGGAGGGCATGACTTTTAATTATTAATTAAGCATGCAGTCAAGGAGGGTGGAAGGGTTAATTTCTAGCGTGGTACTAGTAAATTAAACGGACTAAAATAAAAGTTATTTTTGTGAGGTTATATAAATGAAATATATAATGTATGGGTCCCAGGAATGTTGGTTTCTATTATAGTTATAGACATCATGAAATTTAGATACTAAATTATATGCTGTCAGGAGCAGTGGAAGTTGCAATTGTTAGTCTCGCTTTAGAAAACTAAATAGACTAGCATGGAGGTGGTTTTGGCATTGAAATAAAATGTGTTCAGTTTTTATAGCTGAGTATCATTAGATCATGCTTCGGACTTATAGTTGGGGATTAAATAGTCGCCATGAGAATTAAATATTAATTTACATTGCCGACAAGGATTGAGGAGGATTTATATGCTAGTCTTCGTTTTAATAATGTAAATGAACTAGTATGGATGTATTGGTTGGGAATTCTAGTATAATGTGCAGTTATAATTCTGTTATTCATTATATTATGTTATGGATGATAATTGTCGAACTGTCATAATTTCTGTTTTGTCAATTATATGGAAATTGATGGCTTAAATTGTTTATTGGTACTTTAACAATTTAAAAGGAGGATCTATGATTATAATCATATACTGGATGCATAATAGGATCTTAATAATACCTGTTTTCTATTATGCTGGTTTCTGGATTTATTTGATGTTCTAATGAATGTGCATCATTTGTGGATCATTTGCATGATATGTACCGGTAAGGGACGGTGACATATCAGGGATGGATTAGATCAAAAAGCTAAGTCCTACCCCTTTCATACATACGGAATGGATTAACTAAAATAGTTAAATCCTACATGGATGCATGTCCTGTCAACTAAAACAGTTGAACGACATAACGGATGGTTGTTTTATCTTTCTGCGTTAGGAAGGAATTTATATATATATTTATGGTACCGTGATACGAGCTTGAGTCTCCTGATCATGGTTAGGGTGCGTATATTGCAAAGGTTGAGTAGCTAGATATAGCTAATGTTCCCTGGTAGGTCTAGGTACTTGGCCGCTGAAAAGCGTGTTTTATATGTCACCTTCTACCCAGGCTGAACTATGTTATAGGCTAGTGAGCATCCTATAGTGTGTATTTATACATCTATGGACTATTGTAGATATTGCCGAGTTATCTAGGATGTATCTACGTATCGGGTTTATGTACGGATTGTAGTAGGATGGAACTTGCATGTGGGCCTGACCCACCTTTATTTTTCAGGTGCTCGTGAGTACCAGGCTTAGGGTTTGATCGTGGTGATGCAGATACAGTCACTCACTCTTCCGACTACATAGGATTTTCTTTCTTATTTTGGTTTTGGATTTTAATTCTGTAAATGTTTTACCAGTTGGAATTATTAGGGGTCCACTAGATGGATTCCCGAGTTGTACGGATTTGAAGGATTTAAATGTTATTAATTTATTATTTTTAAGTTGAGGTTTTTATTATTTTAGAATTCTTTCAGCGTTTTGTTATTTTATTCTTAATTCAAATTTTATTCCTGCTTGTTTATATATTGATTGTCTGGTATTCTTCGAATCTGTGCCCGGACTTGATCACCCGTGGTTCTAGAATCGAGGGGTATCACAGTAAGGCCCTGAGTAGGATCGCTTGAAGAGCTGTCTTCTTTTGATCGAGTATTTTGCGGCTTTCATTCTTAATTGCTGAGCTGTGACGACCCTAATTTTTCAAGCTAGTGCATCCTATGATGACTTGAAGGTTGACCCGATAACGGATCCCGAATGCGGAAGCAAAACAAAAACAAAGTATCTAGAGAGGTACATCATCCCTAAGATGCCAACATGACTTCCTATGAGTCACAGAAACAAAAAAAAAAAAAAAAAAAAAAAAAGTACAGTAGCTACATTTTAAAAACAGACAAAAACAACCCTAAGGGAAGAACAGTCTTTTCAAAACAAAAATGGGTACTACCGTGCACACCATTGGAAAAACAATGAAAATTTTATAAAGTTAGACTCAAGAATCACCTGATTCGGAGTCCGAATGAACAAGATATGGAACCTCGATGTTTTTGGGGGGTAAAAACAGAATTTTCAAAAGTACTAGGGGTCTTTCGATCTATTGTGGAATTCTTCAACTGATCAAAGAATCCACGATGGATTAAAAAGTAAAAGTCCTGAAAGCATGCATTTTTAGAAGAAAAAAAAAATGAACAGTGAGTTCTCGATTGATCGAGACTTTGGCGATCAATCGCCAAAGTTCTCGAAGGATCGAGAAAAATTCCGATTGATTGAGGGGTATCTCGATTGATCGAAAAAGCACAGGCTGCACCAGAAAACAGAAAACAGTGTGTGATTTTGGGCCCCAAAATAGTTATTTTTGGAAAAATTTCAAGAAGAAACCTCCTTTAAAATGATGATTTCTATATGACCATGTTAAAAGTTTTCTTTATTTTTCAAAGGAAAACTGCAAAATGCCCTTACGCGCAATATTTGCAAGAAAAATGAAAATGCATGAAACCTAAAGTGTTCATTTTATCAATTGTGATCTTAGGTGCAAAAGTGAACATACACGCAAACGTAATATGCATTTTTAAGTGTGTCACAATGGCCTACGGTCTTATTACATGTCATTTACAAAATATCATATATCAAACCTTAAATTCTTAAAATATTTTCAAATAAAACATGTAACCAAATGAGTAAACTTGCAAACCAAAAGTAATTGGCCCTATTACACACATTTAAAATGGATCATAAAAGGTGCACTTAAGTGCACATTACATATATAGAAAATACAATTTTTGGTAATTTAAACCAAATTAAAGCTAAACATGCTAACATATGCATGTAAACAAATACACTATAAGTACTCTATGTTACAAAGCGAATCTATGAATGTTGTGTATCCCAAAACATAGTTTCCTTACTTAAAAAATGTCCCAACAATGAGGGTGAGTAACCAAAGTTACTCGTAGGAAGATGCATATGCATATACCCTAAAGTTTCAATGAATCATTTGCAACGTAATATAAACCAGTACATGTGGTTCATGCTCCCTAACGTCTATGTTCAATGGGAGAACTAAGGAATCATCCTAAGCTATCATCGAAGCAATTTAGAAACAATTCAAAATAGGCAAACAATCCATCATAATGGCAAGGTTTCATAAGACACAACAAGTTACAACCTTAGGTTATATCAACTTGTAACATAAAGCGACTGTTTACATGTGGTGCATTTCACCTAACGTCTATGTCCAAAATGAGCCTATAGGATCATTCCTAAGCTACATTAGAACCAATCAACATTAACCACAATATTTATGCATTTAAACAACATTGGAACATCCAACACATTACAACAAGATATAAATTCTCAAAGTTATGAACTTGAAATTTAAAATGTGAAATCAACCAAAAGTGGAAATACTTGGACATCATGCCGAAATAGAACCGTACACAAGGATCACTTTTGGGTTACTAGCCTGTGGGTACCCTCCCCTAAGTATGCACTATAAAGTAGGGAGAACTCATATCTCCCGTACTTGAGCCTTACTCTAGCCATAGTCAAGACAACAACATCCCAAGTTTCCAAAATTAACAAAATAGTGCAACAATTGTATATACATATATAACAAAAACACTTAATCAAATACTAATCCCAAGTCTCCAAAATTAACGAATAGTGCAACAATTGTGTATATATCTATACCAAAAGCACTTAAACAAATACCATGCACAATCAAATTTTGGAAACACACAAGTCATACCCTAAGTCCTCAAGCTAAATAGCATACATAATGTCAAGTCTATACTATGATACAATGTACAATATGATATAATCTACTTGACAATTTAAATCATGCTTCCATGGTAAACTTTAAACACCAATTCTATAACATTGTAGCAATGAGTTTACAAGGCAAATAATATCAATAATTCATAAGAATTCCTTATTACTAAACATAGTAGCAAGTTAGCAATTTAACTCCAAATAATGCACAACAAGCATTCCATATTCATAATACTATGAAATCACAATAATTTGGTAATCTACTAAATTAAATAACTTCTCTACACAAGTTATATATACACATTATTAACATATGAAATCATTTTAAGTTAATATAGAATAAGCTCCAATTCCATGAATTTAGCCACATCATAGTGTTAATTACTCAATTAAATTATTAACAATAATTTACTAAAATCATCAAAGTTGTATTAACAAAAACATGTGATTTCAAGTCATCACCAAATGAATCAAAGTAACCTAATTACTAGGTAACCAACATATAGATTTTTAATTATGCTCACATGGTACTCATTAAATCCCTAAATTATAATGGCATATTCAAAACTCACAATGCAATTAAAAACCAAATTTATACAAGAATATCATGGTAAAACCACAAGTCTACTCATGAATTCCAATTTCAACAAAGTATAACTATAAATATACAAGTGAGTAATCACATAAAAGCCTTGTGTAAATGACACCCTATGTTAGATACAATCAAATATTATCTAATATAATCCTTGAATATTAGTTTACATGCATAAAGTATATATCACAACAAGGGAAACAAGAAACCCAAAGCAAGAGTATAAACAAAGTACAACCCCTACCTCACTAGAGGATTGTCCCTCTAGAATCCAAGGCAAACAAGCTCAAAATGAAAAACTAAAAGACGGCCATCTAGATCATGAAGAGAGGAAGCTATGATCTTTAATGTTGGAGACCCAATTCCTCAAGCAAAGAGGTTAAATTTCAAAAGTGGCAAAATAGCTCCTAAGATTCCCCAAACTGGCAACCCGAGATTCAACCTTCTGGAATCCCAACAAACGAGGTCAAAATGGAAAAATGGAAAAAGAAGTTCTAGATTAAGAAGAGGAAGTTATGATCTTCAAGGTCTAAGATCAAACTCCCAAGGCAAGGGCTTCAAAAACTGAAAGGGATAAGGAGGTTCTCAGGATACCTCAAACTGTCTACACGAAATTCACCCCTTTGGAATCCAAGGCAAACAACCTCCAACGGAGAAACTAAGAAAAGATGTTCTATATCAAAAAGAGAGGAAGTTATGATCTTTAAGGCCTAAGATCAAAATCCTAAGGCAAGGGTTTCAAAAATTGAAAGTGGCAAATCAACTCCTGTTTGGCTGAAAATGGAACTTTGAGAGGAAATGTCAAAAATTCTTTAACTTCCATTAACCCTAGTATTTTGATAAGTGCTCAAATGTGACGCATTTTAGCATCTAAGTTAGGGTATTTTAGTCCATTCATCTATCTTACTTTCATGTTTTAGTACTTATTTGTGTTTTTGCCTATTTTAGATTAATAAAGTTCAAACAGACTAAAATGAGCCATTTAGCTCAATTTTGAAGCTAAGGAGCAAATCCGAAAAAAAAGTCAAGAAAACTGCATCAATGAATTTTCGATCGATTGAAGGAAGTCTCGATTGATTGAAGAAGGCTACAATCGATCAAAATCAAGGCAGTGCCAGCTCAACAATTTGGATAAGGCCAAGAAGATATTTTCATGACACGTCATCTTCGATCGATTGAAGCTAGTGTTTGATCGATCGAAATTCCCTTCGATCGATCGAAGTTACTACTGGCAGTGTGTTGTCTAATTCCCGAGCGCGTTCGGACTCTACCTACTTTTGTAGCTGCGAATTTCCACCAATCATAGGCATTATTTTTGACTTGTTGCCTACTCAAAGAGGCTTATAATAGATTAATTGATACAATTTTGAAAGAGAGTTCTCTAGAATTAATTTTTACCAATTTCAGAAATAGTTTCTCTCTCTAGATTAGGGTTTGTGAAGAAAACAAGAAGGAAGAAGATGATGCCAACCTCCAAGTTAACCCTTGAGGATTCTATGACCGCTATAATGAGTGGCTAAATCGTTATTTTGGGGCTAGAGATAGCCCCTAAGTTTGCTTCATAGACCTAGTCTTTTGTATATTTTTGGGGATTTTAGTTGTAATTGATATTGTGACCATGAATGAATATAGATCTTGTGATTCTTACATGATTTGTATAAATGAATGCTTTCAATTGATCATTTAATTCTATCCATATGTCTATGTATGCTAGAATGAATGTTCATGTGTTTTTCTCTAGATTTAATGAAATTGATGCATGTCTATGTGTGTTGATGTTATAAATCTAGTGATGGTCAAGGCATGGTGCTTAATTGATTATTTTTGTGGTTTATTTGATGGTTTATACTCATTTCTTGATGGATTGTGCCACATCCTTAGTTTAATTAGCTTAATTTTCATGTCATTAGCTTAAATGTAGTGTAATTGCTTTAATTTCTTAGATAGGTGGACAATCCATTCTTATTGTTTGATGTTCTATACTTATGAATGCAAGAAGTACATTTCTCTAGATTTTTGTGTGCACTAATTGTGGTTTAATTGAATGGTTATTGGTCTCATTTGATATGTTGTGCTATTCACTAGATTAATTAGACAATCTATGCTTATTTGCCATCCATGCCTAGTTTTCAATTAGTCACACACACACACACACACATATTTTACAATATGAATTTCCCCATTAATTTACAATTGCTAGTGTTTGGTGAAGTGAAGCTTAGTGGTGAACTCTAACCCCCAAGGCCTTTCTCTCATATTACTTTCTCTAATTTCTAGATTGTTACTTAATTGCATTGTTTTAATTGAACCATTAGTTTAATTAATCAAACCAAACCCCTCTTTTGATCATTCGACCTACTAATCCAACATTTATTCCAAAATACCCTTCCTTTCCCTTGGGATCATCCCTACTCACTCTTGCTACGTTAGTAGTTAGTAGTGGTAGTGGCATTCTATAAATTTAAACTTGGCCACATCTTCATCACATTTGCAACTTTGGTTGTGACCTACGACATTTGCACACACCAAGTTTTGGCGCCATTGTAAGGGATTGGCAACGCCGTATTTTGGGATTAATTAGGAATTTGTACTCCTTTGATCTTGTTTTTACTTTATTTTACTTTGTTTACTTATTATGTTTGTTCTTGATTGGCTAGGTACTTGGAGACAAGGAAGTGAAGCCAAGGAATCCTAAAGCGAAAAAGCAAGCTAAGTTAAGCAAAGCATAAAAAGCTAAAAATAAAAAAAAAAATTTGTAAAGAAAAGCAAGGCAAAAATTAAAAATATTTTGAAGTTACTTCAGGACCCTTTGTGAATTTTTCTAACTCTCTTTTTTAGTTAAATCGTGAGCCCACATGGAGGCAAGTCTTATTTTCACTAGTTAAATCATCGGCCCGCATGGTGGCACTTTATTTTCTTGCATTTGTTAAAAGCGTGGGAGTATATGATCAATGTATGTGGAAGTTTGTTGTTGATTGACTTGTTACGGAGAAGTAAAGTTTGTTACTTGCTATTTGTTGAGTTGTTGCTTGTTTTGATTGTGCATGCGTGGTCGTAGGTCGTTGAATCCCACTCTTTTCCCATTAAATTTGAATTTTGAATCAATTATTCGTAATCCAAGGGGAAAGGATAATTCTTGTGACTATTTCATCAATGGAGGAACATAATGAGGACCATGTTGAGGACTTTAGTCACATTGACCAACAAGGCATTCTTCACCCTAATGTGTATCAACAACATGATAACATGCAAGTACCATTAGGCATGCCTAGACCCTTCATTCGACAACAACAAGGTCAGGTTCCAATGGGAATGCCTTAGCCATTTTTTGTACCACCTCCACCTCATGTTGTTCAAGCAAATCATGGTGCTCGTGTAGAGCCACCAATTGTAAATCATCTTCCTGCTTTAAGAGACCATTATGTGCCCAATGAGTATAGTGCACCAATATGCATTCAATTACCTCTATTTAGAGCACACCATTATGAGATTAAACCATAAACAATTCAAATGCTTCCCAATTACCATAGGCTACCAAGTGAAGAACCTTACAAGTATTTGGATGAATTTCTTGAAGTGCGTTCCACCGTTAAATACACGGACATGCCGGAAGAGGTTTTGAGGTTAAAACTCTTCCCTTTCACCCTAAAAGATAAAGCAAAATACTGGTTTAACAATTTGAGGCCATTTTTTATCACTACTTGGGCAGAGATGCAATAAGAGTTTTTGAAAAAGTACTATCCGATGTCAAAGACCAATTCAATGAGAACTTCAATTCGTGAATTCTCACAAGGGGATGAAGAATTGTTTCATGAGGCATGGGAGCGATTGAACAATTTGCTTAGGAAATCTCAAGGAAATTTAAGAAGTCATGCATTTAAAGAGAAAGTTCTAACCCATTTGGGTACTTTGAAGGCAAATACCCAATTGCTTTATTCTCATTCCCAATCGGTTGCAAAGCTAGAAACCCAAGTCGGGCAAATACCTAGCACGTTGAATGCAAGGAAAAAAGGGAAAATGCCTTTAAATCCGCCACCAAAGCAACAATTTGTTGTGGAGACCAATTCTTCTTCGGAAGGTCCTACCCTTGAGCATGTGAATGCGGTGACCATTTTGAGAAGTGGAAAAGTTGTTGACAACCAAGTTGGTGTGTCCAATGAAGAGAGTGAACCGGTGCAACCCAAAGTTGACACCTATCCCCTATCACATCTTATTCCTTCTTCATTGATTGTGAAAGAATTAATTGTTGAAAATGTATCAAAAAATGATTTTGAGAAAGCTTTTGAGCCTAAGGCTCCATTTTCGAATGCTTTAAAAGCATCCCACTCTCTTGAAAAGCAACAAAGCAAGGCTAATGAAATCATTGATGTGTTTAGGCAAGTAAAAATTAATCTTCCTCTCTTGGATGCAATTAGACAAATTCCGACTGATGCCAAATTTTTGAAAGATCTTTGCACCCTTAAGAGGAAAAACAAAAGCTAAGCACCAAGAAAAGTTGTTTTTACCAAACAAGTAATCTCAATCTTGTAACACAACACCCTCCCAAAATTCAAAGACCTCGGTTCACTGACTACTTCATGCACTATTGGTGATCATGTTATCAACTGGGCTCTTTTTAATTTAGGAGCGAATGTGAATCTTCTCCCTTATTCAGTTTATGTTCAATTGGGCTTAGGTGATTTGGAACCGACGTCGGTAGTTTTGCAACTAGTCGACTGATCAATTAAGAAGCCCCGGGGTATCATTGAGGATGTTTTGATTAAAATTGACAAGTTCTTCTTCCCGGTTGATTTCATTGTTATTGACACGGAGCCGGTCCCAAATCCTAAAAGCCAAATTCCCGTTATCCTTGGCCGTCCCTTCTTGGCTATCGCTAATGCCAACATCAATTATAGGATGGGGATATTGAAGATTTCATTTGGTCACATGAAAATGAAGTTGAACATTTTTAATCCAACCCCGAATTCTATGAACAAATATGGAGAGATATGTGTTATTGAAAAGTGTTGCAAATGAATTTGACAAAAATAAGTCTTTGCTTGGTGTTGAAACATCAAATAGTTTGTCTTCTAAAAAGATTTCAAAAGAAAGTGTTTTAAAGTCTAGTGTTGAACGAGTATGGAAGCCCAAAAATTTTATTGACCAAGGGCCATCAATTCCACTTGAACCAAATCCAACAAGTTTATTAGGGAATAGTTTGTTGGGTGGGGTTCGAAGTTCTATTCATCCCGCCGAGAAGGGGATGTCTACTAAGATCTTTGATCCTGACTAAAAGAGCCCAACGTCTTGTTAGAGATGTTAAAGACTAGTGCTTCATAGGGTTTACAAACCCTATTTCTCCCTCATTTCTTGTTTTGATATTTTCTGCGTTGTCTAGATATGTGTTGAATTGAAAAATTCAGTTTTCGGGCAGTTTCTTGCATTTTTCTGCACTTTCAGTGAAGCTTCGATCGATTGAAGCCTAGTTCGATTGATCAAAATTCCACTTCGATCGATTGAACCTTGAGAGTTAATGACTTTTCATGTCCAATTTTGATCGATCGAAATCCATCTCAATCGATCGAAATCCATTTGGATCGATCGAAGTCAATGTTCAATCGATCAAAAACTCTTCGATCGATCAAAATGATGTCTTTTGAATTTTTGGAAAATGCCTTGACTCTCCACCTTCCCACTCAAACCCTAATTTTCTTTTATTTTTCTTTTCTTTTAATTTTTTTTCTTCTTCCTTATTTTTCTTTTTCTCTTTATTTTTTTTTTCTTTCTTTCTTTTCTTTCTTTCTCCCTTTCTCGGCAAACCCTCTCTTTCTCTCCAGATTTCTCAATCTCTCCCCTTCCTCTCAATCTCAACCTTTCTCTCCTCCCTCAGTCTCCCACAACTGAACCACCACCACTTCTTCTTCTCTTCTTGCCGATGATTCCAAGGAGAGCCCATTTAGCCGCCGTTGATTCTGCATTATTTTTCCCGACAAAGAACTCTTAGCCAAAGGGTCGAGTTCTCTCATCCATTCTCTCTATCTCCCTTGGATTCACTCATATTCGTCATTTCAGGCCGATTTAGGCCAAGGAGGAGTCGGTCACCATCTTCGGCGACCTCTGAAGATTCCGGCGAAGCTCCGGCGAGCTTCGGGTCATCTTATCCGGCCACGGTGAGCCCGAAAACCCTTCGTTTTGCTCCAAAATTTTTGTTTCAATCTCCTCTACTCTCTTTTGAATCGGGTATGCATCAATTTATTCTCTTTTATTTATTTTCATTTTGTTTTTGTATATTTTGTTTTATGTTTTGCTTTGTTTTTATTTTTGTATTTTGCATTTTATTTGTCATTTGTATATATGTTTGTAAATATAAAAACAATTGGAAAACAAATATAAAAATTGAAAAAATAAAAAAATAAAAAAATAATAAAAATGAAAAATTATTTAAAAATTGGAACAATTATCTTTGGATTGCATATCTTTGATTTTGGATTGAACGGTGATGGGAATACTTTGACGAATGGAGTTTGGAGTAGTTTAGAAGGAAAACATGCATTCATTGAATTGCGGATTGATGTTGTGGGCGGTATCCCTTCTTGAAATATTGAATGGATTTGATTTGAACTTCGTGTGTTACTTGATTATGATTGAAATGCATATTTGTTGTGTTTGACAATTTTGGAAATGTTCATTTTTAAGGGGAACCCATGCCATATTTTGAAAAATTAAACTTGAAGTTTGATTTTACATTCCAAAAGGCATGTGGTTTGTTTTTGAAGCTTGAAATAAATTTTGAAAAAGAGTTTTGAAGTTAAGGATTGGATTTGAATTGAAAAGAAAGAAAATTACAACTTCTTTGAAAGTTGCTTTGAAAATCCAAGTTGTTTGGAAATCTCATGATTGTGCAATTTTGTTTGTTGATTTTAAAATGCAAATTTGAATGTCAAAATGAATTTGTTGTCTAGAGATTTGAAATGAAAGGAAAATCTTTTTGAACTTATATTTTTGCAAATCTTCTTGAGATGGCATTGCAAATTTGAAATGTTGTGAACATAATCCCGACTTGTTTCATTTGATTATCTTGAGTATGAAATGCATGGATGTATTGTTTTTGGATTATCTTAGATGCATACAAGTATGTTTTGACTTGAATTTTGTTCTTTTGAACTTTAAAATGCAAAGTCTTGTTAAATGTATAAAGGTGTTACAAAATGGACTTTTTTGAACAGTTTTGATTTCTAATTAACTTAAGCTCATGATTCAAGTGCATTGTTTTGGTAAAATGATCTTTAAATGTTAAAATGCTTTGTGATCACACTTGTTGGATTCAAATGATTAAAAGGAAAGTTTTGAACTTTGTTTTGAAAATGAGAAGTCAAGTTGCTTGATTCCTTCTTTTGTTATTCATTCATTGCATGATTCTTGTCATGAAGCTTTTACACAATGCAATCGAATATTTTGACTCCAAAATTTTCAAAAATTCTAATTTTGCCCCAAAAGTGTCGAGTAATTCCAAAGTTGACCAAAATGCCCTTGTTTGAGTTGAAACTTGTTCCAGTTGACTCTTTTCCATCTAATTGCATGTGCAAGTGCCTTTGAACTTGTTGTGATACAATTCTTGATTCTTGCCACGTTAGGGCACAAGTTTGATGTCTTTTGACCGTCCTTATCATGATTTTGATCTTCTCTTGCAAAATGAGATGAATTGCCATTCCAACTCAACTTTTTGAAATCAAATGATTCCATTGTTGCTTATTGACCTTGAAAATTGTCAAATGTGTTCCTCTTTGAATAATTGTTTACACTTTGGAATAATTGCAATTTGTTGCTTGTATATACACCGTTTTGCACACATTTATGTCACATTGATAGTTTTTTAGAGTTCTTGTGCATATTTCAAACATATCTTCTTGGAATTGATCTTTGACTAAGTTTGGGGGTAGGAAATGGATGTTTGGGTTTTAAAATGCATGATTGGAATGTGATTTATGTTCTTTGGCCTTAGTATCACTTCTTGAGTTTAACTTGAATTCTGAAATGCAATTTGACATGAGTCCGAGGATTGTTTGCTTTGTCTTGAAAATTATCTATTTAATTGCCATTTGCTTGATATCAGACACTTGTGATCCATTTTTGAGAACCAAGTAAGGGCTTATGGCCGAGGTTCTTTCTGGTCTAGATTTTGATTCCATAATGGTAAGCTTCTTATATTCTCAGTTTTTGACCATTCTCTGTTTCATTTAAGCTTTAAAGTAAGCGATCAATTTTCTGCTTATCTACTGCTTAGAGGAGGTCACGAGCCATGAGTGATCATAGGATGTCGATTTTGTTACACTAGAGTATAGGATATTTCTTTGTTTGGAGTTTGTTGATATATGTGCATCATTCAGATACATGCCATCTAGTTGCATACCATGTTAAGGATTCATTCTTGAACTTGTCTATCATAACATGCCTTAGATTAAAGTGTTTTGCAACTGTGCATTCCATTTAGTCTTTATTACATGATATGCATGCTTATTGAGTCTTAGGTTAACATTTGCCATGATTATGTGTTCCATGTTATCCTGTTTGCTCTATTTGATCTTAACTGTTGAACTTGTAGACATACTTGCTTAGGAATTGATACGATGTCATCCTAGGGTCTACTTGTCATGTCATTGGTGTATCTACTTGAGTTTTAGGTTTGTGAATGCATTTAGCATCATTTATGCATATCACAGCCTATGCTTATTCTGTTGATCATTTTTTTGCTCAAAATGTTCCAAATGTGACTTTTCTACCCTCTATGCCATCACTGTAACAACCCAAAAATTTCCCTTCCTTTTCTTTTTCCTGAAATTTTACGGATAAGTTTTTTCCTTTTATTTTTCTTTTCTGAGCTCTGTTTCATGTCGCTTAGTGTCATCTCGAGTGCTTGGAATTGGTTTCTGAGACTCTTTTATGTGAATTGACAACTTCCCTTGAGGACCGAGTCATTCCGCATTTTTAATTTTCGAATACTATGCGCCTTTCGTCCTTTTCCCTATTCTGTCTTTTCCCCGTTTGTCAGTTTTTGGCATAACCTCACTTTTCGTGTTCGGAGTTAGTTTTTGACTTCACATATCTTGATCTTGAGTGGTTTCCATGAAATACGTATCTTTACTTTTTCAAGAAAGTACTCTGGTAACTCCCGGTGTCCATAGGGGCATGGATGCACAATTCTTTGGAATTCTTTTCTTTTCTTGGAGTGTTTTTCATAAATATCTTTTGAAAATATTTTATTTCAAGGGTATCTAAGAAAATAGCTTTTGGAAGATATTTTCATTCAGGGGCAGTTTTGTAGTTAACCCTTTTTGTAGGGGTCATTGTGCAATTAACGAAAGTTATTGCAAAATACCTCATCTGGAGCCTGGATCCTTGTACGGGATTCATTTTCACTTTTTGTCAACTCATAAATTCATAGAATTCCGGTTTGGTTGTTTTTCTCCAGTTTCAGAGTTTTTGGACCCGATTGCGGCCAAACTTGTTCGGGGCATAACTTTCTGCTCGGGACTCGGTTTTCGACGCCGTTTCTTCCGTTATTTATATTTTCTCATGTGAATCTTTTTTGTTTATGGAGTTTTGACGTTTGAGTGAGCGTGCTCAAATTCCACTTTTCCAGACCCGGCGGAGCCCTTTCGGGGCACTTTTTGAGATTTTCTATAAATAGGAGGCCTTAAGAGAAGAAGTCAGATTTTTCTCTCTCTCTCCTCTCTTCTGGCTAGAATCCATGGCAGCCATGGCTACCACCTTCTCTCTCTTCTTTTGGTCCATTTTTCCTTGGTAGAAATCCTTCGGCCTTAACGTTTATTGTTCCCCTCGACGTGTTCTACCTTATGCCCTTCCTAAAACTCATTTCTGACGATTTCTTGAGTTCGGGTTTGAGGTCAAGTTGAGATTTTCATGGGGCTTCTTGTTCATCGTGTTGTCCCCGACAAAACCCTTCGGTATCGTCGGATTCGGAGCACTTTTTTTTCGGTGGACCGTTGAGGTTTTCATCTCAAATTGAGGTAGGGGATGTTCTAGGTTTAATTCTTGTTATATAGCATGATATTGATGCTTATACGACTTGATTACATGCTTAAATATGAAATCTAGAGATTTTATTATTTAATTTTCTTGTATTGGATTTGATTTTCCCGGTTGCTCATAACTTGTTTTGAACATGTAGCATGGTATAACATTACTCCATAATATGGTCATTGACATATATTAAATTGAGGGTATTTGAACAAGTAATAAAGATTTAATTTAATATTTATCTTGAATGAAAGATTAATTCACATGGCCTTAACTAACTTGAAATCAATGTGTGTTAGCATGTTATGTTAGGTTTTATTATACTCTTTAACATAGGTGAATTTGAAAGTAATCAGAGATGTTTTAAAATCTAGAGAATATTTAATTAATTAATTAATTAATTTATTCCGAGTGTACTATTCACTCCATTGAAATTTCGACTTGGTATTCATGATGTGCATGTTATGTAGCTTCGCATATATTTGATCTAGAATATTTGATTAGGTTTTGAAATTTATCATTTATTATTTTTCTAGTATTAAAGTTTAATACTCATGGTCGTATTTTGCATGTAATTCACTTGTATCGTGTTTTTAAAACAAGTCTTGACATGTTGTATAACATACATTTAATTGAGGTCACTTGGATGACTTTTAAAATCTAGAGATTTTAATTAAATGAATTAATTAAAATCCAATCAATGGTTCCATGAGCTAGATTAAGTTTCTAACCTTGTATTCATGATTTCTTAACAAGTCTCTTCACGTTTATCAATTCGAAAATAAACAGATAAGTTTTGAAACTTATATCAAATCAATTCCTTTGTATGGAACTTAACTCACATGGTTGTGTTTTGCATGAAAAGAACTTGCAACTTGATATTGAACTTGTCCATGACATGAGGCCAAGGGCCGCAAACCTTTAAGTTCATATGTATGCATTTTAAACTTCAAGTTTTGCCATTAAAATGTATTTTGTCAACTTTAGAGGTTTGACATGTGAAACTTTGTAAACGGAGTGTAATGAAGCCATAGGCCATTGTAGCATGTTTAAAATGCTATATTACACTTGCGTGCATGTTCATACCTTCACACACTTGTATATAATGCAAATTGAACATGCCATGGGGGATTCTATACAGACTTTCAGCTTTTTATACATAACAGGTTCATTTGCACTTCCTCAAGTCATTTCGGTCGACCAAAATGCTAGTTCGGTCGACCGAAGCCCTTTTGGGTTCCATTTGAGCATCAAAATCATCATCATATACAGTAGCCTTCTTCGCTGTTTGGACCTATTTCGGTCGACCGATGGTCCATTTCGGTCTATCGAACCAACCAAGCCTTAAAACTTGTTTTTAGCAGAGATTTAAGTCATTTTGGTCGTCCAATGGGTTATTTCAATTGACCGAAATAGCCTGATCCTAAGAGTAGCCTCAGTTCAGTTTCAGTATTGCTGCTCCGAATTTGAATAGCCATAACTTCTTCGTTTATAATTCAAATAGGGTGATTCTTGAGCCTAAATTCATGAGCTTGAAGTCAGCTTTCCAATGACACCAACCATGCATTGAAACTCTGATTGTGTGAGAGTTATTCATATTTGTGTGAGAGCGTGTCAGTTTTTACTTCAACCGGGAAGGGGCATTTCGTGGGATTCTTGTCTAAAGTTCTTAGAACCTTTTGGAATATTGTGAAACGATTGAATTAGGTTTAGTGGACCTCATTTGACTTGTTTAGAGTTAAATCTCCCTTTTTAATTGCAAATTGACCACTTTGCCCTCGATTAAAGGGTTTTGCTCGCTTCTCTTCATCTTGTTGTTTCTCCTTCGTTCGGACTCCGAATCATGCGATTCTTGAGTCCATCTTGATTAGTTTTTCATTGCCTTCTAGTGGTGTGCTCGGTGACACCTGAATTCATACTTTCAGAAATGACTACCTTACCCTGAGGGCTTAAATTTTCATTCTTCCAGTCCTTTGCTTCCGCACCTTGTTTATTTGAGTTCCGTGATCTCATGGAGGGTCATCCTAGGGTCTTAGAGGTGTTTTGTGCCTTGGAAGACCATCGTTTTGTTTCTTGCTTTCACATCTGGATCCGTTATCGGGTCAATCTTCGGTTCATCATTGTAGTACTAGGTTGAATCAAAACTCAGGTCATTACAAGTGGTATCAGAGCGCCCGGGTTCGAATACCTTGGACGACGGGTTTTGGGTGCATATCATGCTTGTGTTGCCATACTCTACGTGTTTAAATACTTCTTGAAAATATATTTTGTTTGATAACATGTCTTGTGTGATAACATGTTTTGATTTAATAACATGTTTGTTTGCTTATGTGGCATATTGAGTAGATAGTCCATTGCTATGTTGCATGCTAGCTGTTTACTTTTATATCAGGTTTTGACGTTGTCTCTTAGGATCTGTCGCATTCCTTGGATGCGTTCTTGTTTCACGAGTTTCTTCCTTGGATAGGAGAAATTCATTCTGTAGGGACCTGTGTCGGGAACCTTCTTGTCTGTTTTCTTGGTTGGGTATTTTGAGATCCTAGTCTGTCGGTTGATGTGAGAGAGCTTATATGAGCGTAGAGGACTGCGATTCATTTCCTTCTCCTTGTCTGGTGGAATGAGATGCTGGCCATGGAGGCACCATTTTATTTCCTTTTCCTTTGTGGCTTCTGGGTCTAAGGCCTTAAGCGTAATAGTGCCAGTGTCATTATTGTCAGAGTTTTGGGATTAGCTACCCCAACTCACGCAGATGCCTGGTTCCCATGGTGCTTTTGGTAATGATCATTTCTGACATTAATGTCATTGGTATCGATAGGCTTTTCAGAGTTGACCTGGTTGGGGCATGTTATGAACTAGTGCCTTATACTATTATGCTACCTTGCTGACAAGTAAGTGTGGGCGGGTTTTGGTCACTGTCCGTACTGCTTGTCACTCTCTTCGTTCATCGCGTTTCTACGTTTCATTGTCTTGGGATTCTCTCGGTGGTTGACGTTAACTTGACATGCTGATTCATATGAGGTGTTGTCTTAGTTCGTAGTCTCACGTTCCTTCAGTTGATCTTGAGACTTCTGAAGTTATCCTTCGGTGCTTTATAAGTTGTCCTTTGGTTCAACCTTTTGTTCGGTCCTTGTTATGTTCTCTTCCAATATGTTCCAAATTTTGGGACGAAATTTCTTTAAGGTGGGTAGGTTGTAAGAACCCGAAAATTTCCTTTCCTTTTCTTTTTCCTGAAATTTTACGGATAAATTTTTTCCGTTTAATTTTCTTTTCTGAGCTTGGTTTCGTGTCGCTTAGTGTCATCTCCAGTGCTCGGAATTGGTTCTGAGACTCTTTCATGTGAATTGACAACTTCCTTTGAGGACCGAGTCATTCCGCATTTTCACTTTTCGGACACTATGCACCTTTCGTCCTTTTCCCTATTTCGTCCTTTTCCCTATTCTGTCTTTTCCCCGTTTGTCAGTTTTTGGCATAACCTCACTTTTCGTGTTCGGAGTTAGTTTTTGATTTCACATATCTTGATCTTGAGTGGTTTCCAGGAAATACGTATCTTTACTTTTTCAAGAAAGTACTCTGGTTGCTCCCGGTGTCCATAGGGGCATGGATGCACAATTCTTTGGAATGCTTTTCTTTTCTTGGGGTTTTTTTCATAAATATCTTTTGAAGATATTTTCATTCAGGGGCAGTTTTGCAGTTAACCTTTTTTTGTAGGGGTCATTGTGCAATTAACGAAAGTTATTGAAAAATACCTCGTCTGGAGCCTGAATTCAAACTCTAGCCATGAGCTTGAAGTCAACTTTCCAATGACACCAACCATGCATTCAAACTCCAATTTGGGTGAGAGTTATTCATGTTTTAGTGAGAGGGTGTCAGTTTTTACTTCAACAGGGAAGGGGCATTTCGTGGGATTCTTGTCCAAAGTTCTTAGAACCTTTTGGAATGTTGTGAAACGATTGGATTAGGTTTTGTGGACCTCATTTGACTTGTTTAGAGTTTAATCTCCCTTTTTAATTGCAAATTGACCACTTTACCCTTGATTAAAGGGTTTTGCTCGCTTTTCTTCATCTTGTTATTTCTCCTTCGTCCGGACTCCGAATTATGCGATTCTTGAGTCCATCTTGATTAGTTTTTCATTGCCTTTCTAGTGGTGTGCTTGTTGACGCCTGAATTCATACTTTCAGAAATGACTACCTTGCCCTGGGCGCTTAAATTGTCATTCTTCCAGTCTTTTGCTTCCGCACCTTGTATCTTTGAGTTCCGTGACCTCATGGAGGGTCATCCTAGGATCTTAGAGGTGTTTTATGCCGTGGAAGACCATCATTTTGTTTCTTGCTTTTGCATCTGGATCCGTTATTGGGTCAATCTTCGGTTCATCACTGTAGTACTGGGTTGAATCAAAACCCGGGTCGTTACAAGTGGTATCAGAGCGTCCGGGTTCGAATACCTTGGACGACGGGTTTTAGGTGCATATCACGCTTGTGTTGCCATACTCTACGTGTTTAAATACTTATTAAAAACATGTTTTGTTTGATAACATGTCTTGTGTGATAACATGTTTTGATTTGATAACATGTCTGTTTGCTTATGTGGCATCTTGAGTAGATAGTCCATTGCTATGTTGCATGCTAGCTGTTTACTGTTATGTCAGGTTTTGACGTTGTCTCTTAGGATCTGTCGCATTCCTTGGATGCGTTCTTGTTTCACGAGTTTCTTCCTTGGATAGGAGAAATTCATTCTGTGGGGACCCTGTTGGGAACCTTCTTGTCTATTTTCTTGGTTGGGTGTTTCGAGACCATAGTTTGTTGGTTGATGCGAGAGAGCTCATATGAGCGTAGAGGACTGCGATTCATTTCTTTCTCCTTGTCTGGTGGAGTGAGACGCGGGCCATGGAGGCACCCCAACTCATGCAGATGCGTTTCATTTCCTTTTCCTTCGTGGCTTCTGGGTCTAAGGCCTTAAGCGTAATAGTGCCAGTGTCATTGTTGTCAGAGTTTTGGGATTAGCTACCCCAACTCATGCAGATGCGTGTTTCCCATGGTGCTTTTGGTAATGATCATTTCCGACATTAATGTCATTGGTATCGATAGGCTTTTCAGAGTTGACCTGGTTGGGGCATGTTATGAACTAGTGCCTTATACTATTATGCTACCTTACTTACGAGTAAGTGTGGGCGGATTCTGGTCACTGTCCATACTGCTTATCACTCTTTTCGTTCATCGCATTTCTATATTTCATTGTCTTGGGATTCTCTCGGTGGTTGATGTTGACTTGACGTGCCGATTCGTATGAGGTGTTGTCTCAGTTCGCGGTCTCACGTTCCTTCAGTTGATCTTGAGACTTCTGAAGTTATCCTTCGGTGCTTTATAAACTGTCCTTTGGTTCGACCTTTTGTTCAGTCCTTGTTCTGTTCTCTTCCAATATGTTCCAAATTTTGGGACCAAATTTCTTTAAGATGGGTAGGTTGTAACGACCCGAAAATTTCCCTTCCTTTTTTTTTTTCCTGAAATTTTACGAATAAATTTTTTCCGTTTAATTTTCTTTTCTGAGCTCTGTTTCGTGTCGCTTAGTGTCATCTTGAGTGCTCGGAATTGGTTTCTGAGACTTTTTCATGTGAATTGACAACTTCCTTTGAGGACCGAGTCATTCCACATTTTCACTTTTCGGACACTATGCACCTTTCGTCCTTTTCCCTATTTCGTCCTTTTCCCTATTCTGTCTTTTCTCCGTTTGTCAGTTTTTGGCATAACCTCACTTTTCGTGTTCGGAGCTAGTTTTTGATTTCACATATCTTGATCTTGAATGGTTTCCAGGAAATACGTATCTTTACTTTTTCAAGAAAGTACTCTGGTTGCTCCCAGTGTCCATAGGGGCATGGATGCACAATTCTTTGGAATTCTTTTCTTTTCTTGGGCTGTTTTTCATAAATATCTTTTGAAAATATTTTATTTCAGGGGTATTTAAGAAAATATCTTTTGGAAGATATTTTCATTCAGGGGCAGTTTTGCAGTTAACCCTTTTTATAGGGGTCATTGTGCAATTAACGAAAGTTATTGCAAAATACCTCGTTTGGAGCCTGGATTCAAACTCCAGCCATGAGCTTGAAGTCAGCTTTCCAATGACACCAACCATGCATTCAAACTCCAATTTTGGTGAGAGTGATTCATGTTTTAGTGAGAGGGTGTCAGTTTTTACTTCAACGGGGAAGGGGCATTTCGTGGGATTTTTGTCCAAAGTTCTTAGAACATTTTGGAATGTTGTGAAATGATTGGATTAGGTTTTGTGGACCTCATTTGAATTGTTTAGAGCTAAATCTCCCTTTTTAATTGCAAATTGACCATTTTGCCCTTGATTAAAGGGTTTTGCTCGCTTCTCTTCATCTTGTTGTTTCTCCTTCGTCCGGACTCCGAATCATGCGATTTTTGAGTCCATTTTGATTAGTTTTTCATTGCCTTTCTAGTGGTGTGCCCGTTGACACCTGAATTCATACTTTCAGAAATGACTACCTTGCCCTGGGGGCTTAAATTGTCATTCTTCCAGTCCTTTGTTTCCGCACCTTGTTTCTTTGAGTTCCGTGACCTCATGGAGGGTCATCCTAGGGTCTTAGAGGTGTTTTGTGCCTTGAAAGACCATCTTTTTGTTTCTTGCTTTCGCATCTGGATCCGTTATCTGGTCAATCTTCGGTTCATCACTGTAGTACCGGGTTGAATCAAAACCCAGGTCATTACAATCACTGCTTATCTGAGATAGCTTATTGTGCTTTGATATATTTTGTCTAGCTGAGGAATGTTGAATGATAATTTTGAAGTTTTCTTAATCATTTCTTGCACAAGCATAATCCTATTTGTTTATTCTCTGTTTCTACTTGATTCAGGCATGCTTTGTGTTTTCTTATGAGTTGCTTACCTTATTCTTTACCTGTGCACTAATTTATTCTTGTTGCTTTTGCAGATGCAGCGCAGATAAAAGACTCTTGCTAGAAAGCAAGTAAGCAAAGCTTTACAGCTTCTTTCTCAACCTCCAATGGCCGAGTCTTCTTCGTTTTCATCTTCAGCAGTCCATTTAGAGCCATCTTCTATAGAGGTCACGCATCCTATTATCCGAGAGGTCCTTACTGTTTCTTACTCTCGTAGGAAGTTAGAGCCCGAGTACAGATTCGATCGCGATTTATTTTCCCACTTGGACTAGACCAAGTGGTCCTATGATGAACTTGTTCGGAGGGGCATTGACAAGCCCCTTTCTAAGTGTTTAGAAAATGAACTATGTAATGCGAGAGGTCGCTTCGCAAGGTCAAAATATGAATGTGGGTTAGAAAGTCTTTATAATCAAATTTACATTTATAAAAACCACTACTATAACTAATGAAGCATCGCGAGTAAGGATCGTCCACAGAGATTATACGTGTTGGAATTTAACTTCAACTCTAATGTACCAAATGATTGCAAAGGAGGGTTGGTTGGTTGATTACCCTAGAAAATAATTAATTAAAATGCAGTTAAAATAAACTAAGTTGAGATAGGGATTTAAGAGATGAGAAGTGAGGTCTTGGGGTCCTTTTGAATTTCCACCAAGCTTGTTCACCAAACCACACACTTTCAACTAATTTGGGGAAAACCTTCTTGTGAATAAAATGTAACTACTAATTGCAATATTAAGCATGGACCATCAAATTCATGTATGAATTGTCTACTTAACCGACAAATAAACTGAGTGTAGCACAACCTATCAATTCTAAGCATAACCCATCAAACTAGTCACAATTGTAGCACACATCAATATAGAAAATCATGGAATTTGCAATAATAAGCCATGGAATATCAAATCAAGTAAAGATTGTCTACCTACCTATAAGCATGAATTAAATTGTTGAACAACCCGTCAAGCATAATCCATCAAATTAATTGACAAACCCATCTAATAAAAATCATATCTAGACATCACTAGATTCTCAATTAACCACACATAAACATTCAATTAATATAGAAAAACTAGTGTAGAGAACAATTCCCAAATAATCACACATAAGACAACATGTAATCACATAGAGAATTAATAGAAAGAATTAATCCATAAAAATTAAAAGAGAACCCAAGATTCATTAAATTGACAAGGCTAAAACACTAATCACAAGATATTATTCCCCAAAAAGTATAAAAGATATAGCGGTTTAGATTACAAACTTAGGGCTCATCTAAGTCCCAAGGAGAAGTCTAGCCAATCATAGAGGAGGTGGGCGTGATCTTGGAACCCTCAAGGGCAATCCCCAAACTTGGTTCCATCTTCTTCCTCTTCTTCTTTGTTGAATTCTAAAGAGAGAGAGTGTATAGATCTTGAGATGTGTTCTTGGTGCCTCCACTCTTCCTCCTTTCTTCTAACCTTAATATCTAACTTTTCTAGAGAGAAAAAATAAAATTACAATAAAATAAAATTAAAGACAAATGATGTTTTACAAAATGGTTAAATTCCCTTTAAATACAAGGTCCTTGGAGTAGTGAACAAGTCAGAAAATAAGCCCTTAAAATATCTAATCCTACAGCTATGGGGTAAGTGCAGTTCGGGCCCGCGGGAATAAAACAGCTCGCTGCCAGCATATTTTTGATTGATCGAAGATTTCTTCAATGAATCGAAAAATTCTCGATCCATCCAAAAATTCTGCATTTTTACCTTTTTCTTGGATTTCTCTGGAATCTTTTCTAAACTTTTGCTTGACTCTAAAAAGGCTGTAATAGACCATTTTTGGCCCGTTTGAACCTTATTGACCTATAATAGACAAAAACACAAATAAGTACTAAAACAAAAAAAATAAAGATAGATGAATGGACTAAAATACCCTCGCTTAGGTGTTAAAATGCGTCACATTTGAGCACTCATCGCCATCATGACACCGGCAGACACAGTAGTCTATCCCTGGTTAGTTGTATTGTTCTACCAGCACCTTCAGATGGATAAGGATGATAGACTACTATTACATACCACTATAGACGGCCAAAAGATTGACATTTCTCTCCCGGCCATAGTTGCTGCTTGCTGATGCCCCCATTCATCTCCATTGGCTGTTGATTCTCAGGATCCTTTATATCCTAGTGCTCCACCTTATCCCTCTGAGCTAACCATGGTAGTTACTTTATCTCCATATGCTGCCTATGAAGGTAACACATTTGCAAACAGGGTTGATATTGATCCCCAGTATTGGTTTATTGATTCGATGTTGCACCTCAATGCCTTTCCATCAGGCCATGGTACTCAGAGGAGAGAGGGAATTTTTCAGGCCCTATACTATTTGAGCCAGGGCTATTGGATTTCTATTCATGCGCTTATCTGGGAGCTCATCCATAAGTTCTGGAAGAATCTGCATCATACGGACAATTCTAGAGCTGTAGCTTGGCCTTTACCTTATGGCCACCTGATTACTCAGCTGCTCCTTGACCAAGGTTATCAGTTTGACCCAGATGAGATTCCAGAGACTAATTCAGAGAGAGATAGTAGGGCCTATGACCAGGCCAGGTGGACAAAGACCTACAATTCTTGCCTCAAGAACAGAAAGAACAAAGATATGAAAAGACAACATGAGCAGCAGCGAACGCAGCCACAAAGGATGCAGCTGTAAAGGATACAACACATAGATCTCTTCCCAGATAGAGGTGTCGCATTACCACTTCAGGTTCTACCTCGCAACCAGATGTACCTACTACATATCAGTAGGCTGGCCCTTCTCATGTCCCTCCCACAGATCCAATAGCTCAAACCGACACTCGATCCCACCATTCCAGTACTGATTCTAGCTACAAATCTGAGGTTGCTTAGCTACACACAGACTTTATTTCCTTCAGAGCTGATATGACCGGGTGACACGAGGATATCACGAGGCGGCATGATGATCTGGTGAGGAGACATGATGACTCAGTGGGGAGGCACGATGATTTAATTAGGCGTTTTGATGACTTAAGGGTAGGTGTAGCCGAGGTGAGGTGTGAGCTTGGAGCATTACGGACTGACCTTACGACTTCTCTCACTCGCCACAACCATAAGATGTCCGATATGCTGCAACACATTGCTGATATGATGACTCCGGATCATATCCCTTGATTCCACCATTTTCTCTCTCTATTACTCATTATCTGCGCTGCCATGCTAATACACTGTTACTTTGGGATATTTTTGACTATTCTGCTGCACTCACATTGATACATTGGTTATTATTTTTGCATAGTATTGGATATATATTTGGTTTTGGATTTATTTGTTATATATGGATTTTTGAGATTTTGTTATCAGTTTTGGATATTCTAAGCTTGACATTGCTAGATGCCATGATTTTTGCCCAGTTCTCAATTTCACCTCTCATTTATATCATTGATGCATATGCTTTGACAGTTGCTAGTGTGACCATTTTCAGACAGGTTTTCAGAATCTAAGTTTGAGGGTGCGTCTTCCAAAGATAAGCATTCGTTGCTGGGTCCTTTTTGCTACACCAATTTGGTATACTCTTTCCATTATCTGTTGCTTCTTTGCACATTGAGGATAATGCATAGATTAAGTTTGGGGGTGTGTTAGCATATTTTACATGTCGCACTTAGTTTCTATACACGTGGTATGATTTGAGAGTCTTGAAACATCATTTTGATCTTTTGAAGACCATGATACTTAGAATTTAAAAATTGTTTGACTTGAGAGTCCAATACTCCTTGTATGCTTTGTGGATGCCATTTAGGAATAAATTTTTCGAAAGATTGATAGCTTGCTTGCATTTGTGGTCCAAAAGGTGAGATTTGAGAAATGATTAGATGAAGGTAGTTTTGATTTGTAGCCTAGTTGATTTGAGTTTGTAAGTCCTTAGGGGTATTTAAAAACCTAATGCCCTAAAGTCGTCCGGTTTGGGAGTCATTGACCTAACGCTCGACCTCATGGATTGCTAGAAAGCTTAATAGATCACTACATTGCACCATGCTTCCATCTTTGATCCTCAAGGTTAGTAAAAAAAAAAAAAAAAATTTAAGTTAAAATAATAAGCACACCTAGTTGAATAAAGCTTTAATGAAAGGTCCATTCTTTGTCTTAATGATCGGTACTAGATTTGTGTGCTAGTTTGAGGCTGGATGTGATCATTTCTTTAGTTGGCTTAGATAACAACATATTTGATGCCGGTTCACTTAAAAAGGATTCTAGAGTTGTTTTAATTTGCATGATTATTGTCTTGATGTGTGGAGGACCATACTTGTTTGCTTGCTGTTGAGATTTTGGGAGATTACTTGGAAAAGGGTTGAAAAATTGCATACTTAAGGTAGTTTTCTCTCAATGCTTGTTTTGTATATTGGTGCCTCTTTAGTGAGAAAAAGCTCAATGTTTGTGGGTATCATCTCTGGAAACCCTCACGAGACTTCACTCTTCCACTAGGGGTAACCTAGGGGTTTAAAAGGCTTGTTGCATATGCTAAATGCAATCGTGTTCCCTACGAAAGTAGCATTACCCTTTTATTGCTTTCTAGTTCATAGTTACTTAGTTGTTTATTTCTTTCCTCTCCTTGTAGTTCATTGATAGGGACTAATAATATCTAAGTTTGAGGGTGTGACAAGTGCTCAAATGTGACGCATTTTAGCATCTAAGTTAGGGTATTTTAGTCCATTCATCTATCTTACTTTCATGTTTTAGTACTTATTTATGTTTTTGCCTATTTCAGGTCAATAAAGTTCAAACAGGCTAATAAGAGTTATTTAGCTCAATTTTGAAGCTAAGGAGCAAATCTGAAAAAAAGTCAAGAAAATTGCATCAGTGGATTTTCGATCAATCGAAGGAAGTCCCGATCGATCGAAGAAGGCTACAATCAATCGAAATCAAGGCGGTGCCAGCTCAGCAATTTGGATAAGGCCAAGAAGATATTTTCATGACACGTTATCTTCGATCGATCAAAACAAGTGTTTGATCGATTGAAATTCCCTTCAATCGATCGAAATGACTGCTGGTAATGTGTTGTCTAATTCTCGAGCACGTCCAGACTTTACCTACTTTTGTAGCTGCGAATTTCCACCAATTATAGGCATTATTTTTGACTTATTGCCTACTCAAAGAGGCTTGTAATAGATTAATAGATACAATTCTGAAAGAGAGTTCCTCTAGAATTAATTTTTACCAATTTTAGAAATAGTTTCCTCTCTAGAACTAGGGTTTGTGAAGAAAGCAAGAAGGAAGAAGATGATGCCAACCTCTAAGTTAACCCTTGAGGGTTCCATGGCCACTACAATGAGTGGCTAAATCCTTATTTTGGAGCTAGAGATCACTCCTAAGTTTGCTTCCTAGACCTAACCTTTTGTATATTTTTGGGGATTTTAGTTGTAATTGATGTTTTGACCATAAATGAATATAGATCTTGTGATTCTTACATAATTTGAATGGATTAGTGCTTTTAATTGATCATTTAATTCTATCCATATGTCTATGTATGCTAAAATGAATGTTCGTGTATTTTTCTCTATATTTAATGAAATTGATGCATGTCTATGTGTGTTGATGTTATAAATCTAGTGATGGTCAAGGTATGGTGCTTAATTGATTATTCTTATGGTTTATTTGATGGTTCATACTCATTTCTTGATGGATTATGCCACATCCTTAGTTTAATTAGCTTAATTTTCATATCATTAGCTTAGATGTAGTGTAATTGATTTAATTTCTAAGAAAGATGGACAATCCATTCTTGTTGTTTAATGTTCCATACTTATGAATGTAATAAGTACATTTCTCTAGATTTTTGTGTGTGCACTAATTGTGGTTTAATTGAATGGTTATTGGTCTCATTTGATAGGTTGCTATTCACTAGATTGATTAGACAATCTATGCTTATTTTCCATCTATGCTTAGTTTTCAATTGGTCACACACACACACACACACACACACACACATTTTACAACATGATTTTCACTATTAATTTATAATTGCTAGTGTTTGGTGAAGTGAAGCTTAGTGGTGAACTCTCAGCCCCAAGACCTTTCTCTCATATTACTTTCTCTAATTTCTAAATTGTTACTTAATTGCATTGTTTTAATTGAACCATTAGTTTAATTAATCAAATTAAACCCCTCTTTTGATCATTCGACCTACTAATCCAACAATGATTCCAAAATACCCTTCCTTTCCCTTGGGACCATCCCTACCCACTCTTGCTACATTAGTAGTTAGTAGTGGTAGTGGCATTCTATAAATTTAAACTTGTCCACATCTTCATCACATTTTGTAATTTTAGTTGTGACCCACGACATTTGCACACACTATATTTGTTGGCCAACCACACACACACAAACACTACCTCTTTCACACACATATATAAGACCAAATTTAGGCCCTCCACATGTTATCCATCTAGGCCTTCTCACATGGTTTGATCCTGGCTTTACAATTGTCACCATCCTAGGCTTCCAAGTGCATCTAATGGAAGGCCAGCACATGGTGTAATAGGAGAGTGCCATTTGTCACTCTTTCCCCTAATTACAACTTAATCTTTCCTCTAAATATCTAGCAAACAATATTGGACCAAAGTCCATAAGGCAAAATATCTCAAAAACATAATTACACAAAACACCCCGAAAAATGCAAATGAACTATGCATTCATACCCTTACAAAATATAAATTTATGAACATGCTTTTCATATAAAATAAAGACATACGCAGCCAGTAAAAGACAAAATAACGTAATACATATGGTGTCGGAAATCGTTTCTGAGCACCAAAACCTACTTTAGGTTAGACAAAACCCTTACGTCATAAGAAAAAGATTAAATCTAATGATTAAATAATTAAATAAATAAAAAAAATTAATGTCAAAAAATCGGAAAGGGAAAAAGAAAACACGGTTAATACACGCACTACTTCTTTGGAGTTGGGGAGTTCTCCTCTTTTGAGATAGGCTAGAATGGGTTCTATCCAGCTTGGCTCCCATGGAATAACCAGCACTGGTATCCCCTTTGTGATACTTGGTGTGTCCAAAATATCGATGGGAATGACCTTGATCAGCGACTCATCTGTTGAAGATGTTGCGCAGGCCAAACGATCGCCGATCGGGTTTTCTTCCCTCGGGATCTGCCGAAATTCTATCGTGTCGAAATGCTTTGCCAGCTTTTCCACCTCTTCTCTGTATGAGTTCACTCTTTTTTCTCTAGAGGTGTATTCACCTATCACCTGTTTGGTGATGAGTTGTGAGTCACTATAAGCTTGAAGGTGTTTAACCAAAAGCTCTTTCGCTAGCCTAAGCCCTGCCAATAGTGTTTCGTATTTTGCTTTATTGTTTGTGGCTAGAAATTCCAATCAGATTGCTTATTGGAGTTTGGTCCCCTCGAGAGTTCTAATTTCCAATCCTGTTCCAGCTCCGTTTTGGCTCGAAAAGCCATCCACATATAGTTTCCAGCAAGGATTTTCTGTAATTGGCTATTCTTCTCCTGGATCAGTATCCAAGAGGAAATCTGTAACCACCCGCCCCTTCTTTGTGGTGCGTTGTTCATATTGAATGTTGAAGGAGCTCAATTCAATTGCCCATTTGGTAATTCTACTTAAAATGTCTGGCTTATTGAGAATTGCTCTGATTGGATGAGTCGTGGGGACTATTACCCGATGAGCTTCGAAGTAATGCCGAAGCTTTTTTTTTTTGCTTGAATTAGAGCAAGGATGACTTTCTCTGCCATTGAGTATCGGCTTTCGAAGTCCGTCATGGTTTTGTTGGAATAGAAGACAGGATATTGCTTCTTACCAACTTCTTTTATCAGGGCCGAACTAGTTGCCAACTGAGATACTGTTAGATAGAGATACAATGGTTCTTCTGGTTCAGGGGTAGACATAATTGGGGGGTTTGCTATGTACTCTTTGAGTTTTATGAGAGCTTCTCGCTGCTCTACCCCCTAAATGTCTCCATTCCTTACTTTAATAGCGCACATCGAAGAATGGTTTACATTTATCTGACAGTTAAATATGAAAACGGCTAAGAGCCGCTATTCATCCAGTGAGGACTTGGACATCCTTTATGGTTTGAGGCTCTTTGCTCTACAATAGCTTCGTCAGTTGAGTTGGGCTGGCTTCTATTCCTTTTTTGTTTACCAGATGACCTAGGAACTGGCCTGACGATACCCCCCGAATGAACATTTTACAGGATTTAGCCTTATCTTATTTTCTCTGAGAGTACCGAACACATCTTACAGATGTTATAAATGATCTTTCCTTTCTTTACTTTTTACAACCATATCATCTATATAAACTTCTACTATTCTACCGATTTGCTTTTCGAACACCTTATTGACTAGCCGTTGGTAAGTTACCCCTACATTCTTCAGTCTGAAGGGCATTACCTTGTACCAATAGGTTCTGCGTTCGGTGATAAAAGAGGTTTACTCTTCATCCAATGGGTCTATCGGGATTCTGTTGTAACCTGAACAAGCATCAAGGAAAGTTAGTTTTTCGTACCTGATCATAGCATCTACCATCTCATCGATTTTTGGAAGTGGGAAGCTATCTTTGGGCAGGCCTTGTTTAGGTTGGTGAAGTCAATGCATACTCTCAATTTGCCATTTTTCTTCTGAACAACAACCACTTTCGACAACCACAGGGGGTATTAAACTTCTCGGATGAATCCTGCTTCCAAGAGTCGGTTAACCTCTTCAGCAATGATTCTGTTTCTTTCTAGGGCAAATCTACTCTGTTTTTGTTTCACCGGGTGGTGGCTTGGCTCTACCTTCAAGTGGTGACACGCTATCTGTGGGTCGATTCACGGCATGTCCCAGTGGTTCTAAGCGAAAATGTCTGCGTTCTTCCTTAATATTCTTGTTAGCTCTTCCTTTTCTTCGGCTGATTGGAGCGCCTATGTAAGTTAGCTTGGGCTCATCCCCTATGGTTATTTGCACAGCTTCTAGGGGTTCTTTGGTCGATTGCTCTTCTCTTGGCTCCTTATTCTCTTTAAGAGAAGAGGAGCCTGGTAATTGCTATTTCAGCAATTGCTCTCCTTTATCGGTTGAACGGATAGTAGTGTGGTAGCACTCCTTTGCTGCCACCTGATCTCCCCATATATCAATAATTTCTTAGTCGTTTGGGCCAATACACCTCATGATTTGATGTAAAGTTGATGGAACTCCTTCTATTCGATGGATCCATCCTCGATCCATTAGGAGATTATAAGTGGGATGGATGTCCATAATCACAAAGTTTTCTTTCAAAGTTCTTTTGGCCACGGTCACCGATAGTGTGATTACACTTATGGGTTCAACCCTTCTTCCATCGAACCCTACTAGGGGATTCCCAATGGGGCGGACCTAATCCAAAGCCAGCTTCAGTTGGTCGAAAGTCCACTTCGTTATGATGTTGGCATTGCTGCCAGGGTCAATCAGCACATGCCTAACTAAGCAATTTGCTGCTAGTAAGCTGATCACTAGTGGATCTTCATGTGGATGTTGCATCCTTTTGAAGTCTCTTTTATGGAAGGAAATCTGCGTTGGGCTCAGCTTGCATTCGACTGCATTGATCTCACCGACCCTTCGTAACTTATGGGTTTGCTTGAGTTGAATTCTGTAAGAATTTTCTGGCCGTTCGTCTTCTTCCGGATGGGCATGGATCATATTGATTACCCAAATGGGTTGGTTGTCTCTTGTGGCTTTTGGATTTGGCCTAGCTCGCTCGGGTTGCCTCTGGTGGCTTGTTTTAACCAGGTAATCTGACAGTTCATCTCTTATGATCAATACTTCCACCTGTCTTCTTAAACTCCTACAATCATTGGTTAGGTGACTGAAATCACTATGGAATGTACAATGCTTACTTTAGTCCATTTGTTCCATTGGTTGTCTGATCGGTGGTAGGATTTAGAAAATGTTCCTGCCCTTAGTCTCCTGATATAGTATTGCCAGTGTTACCTTGAGAGGTGCGACCTTCTCTGTTGTTCGAGACTTTTTCTTAGGAGCTCTTCCTTTAATGCTCGTGGGTTCCCGTTGGGCCCTTGCGGTGCTCGAGCTTTCTTTTAGTTAGTTTTCCACCGTGACCAGAGTAGCTCTTTGCTGCCTCGTCATTTCATTCTCTTTGAGTTTGATGTAGTTTTGTACTCTTGAATTCAACTATGATATGTTAGCCATGGTCTTTTTCACCGGTGAAGAATGGAAATATGACCTTTGTACCATGGTTTTCTTGAATGCCTCTGTAGCCGTATCTTGGTTGCAATCTAGAATACCTAAAGACTCCATGTTAAACTGAGTGAGAAAGGCTTACAAGCCTTCCCCTTTCATTTGCCTAATCATGAAGAGACTGGCAATGGTCTTTTTCTGTTTCTTGTTTCCACAGTACTAGGCTAGAAATGCAATGCATAGTGTCTCAAAGTTTGAGATTGACTTGCACGGGTGGTTCTTGAACCATTCCAGGGCTACTCCTATTAGACTGGACGGAAAGATTTTGCACATGAATGGATCATTGTGCGCTTCTAGTGTCATCTCCTGAGTGTAATGATTGAGATGCTAAAGGGGGTCTCTCGTTCCATTGAACTTGATAAACATTGGTATTATGAACTTTTTGGGTCTTCCCACCCGTTCTATTTCATCCATAAAGGGAGTTTTAACTATTGATGCAGTGAATTCTTTCGCCATGTCCTCAAGTGATGTAGTGAACTTTCAACCATTTGATACGTTCATCCATTTCCTTTCAGAATCTAGTGATAAAATCATTCCCTGGTGATTGTTGATCATCGATTGGGACTCATGCATCTTTTTTTCCCGATTCAGCATGGTCGTCTAAGGCTAGTACCTTAGTAGTTTGAGGCCCTCCCATCATGGAGTTTCCCAAGATGTGGGATTGGCTTGCTGTTTCTTCGGTTTCGTTTCGATCCAAAGTGTTGGTTTGGGCATTGAACGACTGCCGTGGAACCCTCTGTTGGGGAGGAGGGTTATTGAGTCCTAGCGCCAGAGGCGGATCTTCATTTTGGCGTTTAGGCTGTGGGATGATTAGTGGATCATTTTACCGAGTGTTGACTTGAAGTCTTTCATTTTCCTGGCGCAAAGCATTGATCTGTGCTATGTTAGCTTCGTTAGCTTGCTTTAGCACATTGATCTGCTCTATACTAGCTTCGTTGGCTTGCTGAAGGGCGTCGAATTACGTTTGCATCTCTTCACTCATCTTCTGTATGATCTCCCGCTGTTGTACTCGTGCGGCGTTTGATTCTGTCCTCATCCCGGAGTGATGTCGCATGAAAGTGATAGTGGAAAGGCTTTTTTGTAAAAAATTCCCATAGAAAGTGCCAAAGTGTAAGTTTAGTTTTTTCACACCTGAACACTTAAGAAAATAAATTAAAAAAAATTATGAACAATATGATAGAGATAATGGATAATTTTGACAAGAGAGAACTATATGATTGGAATTCGATGCCTTCCTCTTCTCATTCATGCTTTACTTATAAGCCTACAGAAAATTACATGGAGCCATTACTGGCATTTTTTTTAACATGGGCATTTATAGCCCCTGATCTTGTGGCCCTTTCTTTTATGGCGCACGTTATGGAATTTTAGGTTAGCAACTCTTGGGCTTTTCCCTAGCTCGTTTTATGTCAAGTGGAGCATCCTTCGTTAATAGGGCCGACTTGACATATTTGTGGACCTTTCATATTGGGCTGCTAGTTGATAATGGGCTTCAGGGCAATTTAAGTTAGTAATGGGCTGTACACTTATTGATACGTGGTATGCTGTGATTGGTGGGGAAATTTTCCTCTATAGTAGGGGTGGGTTTTGTTAGTGGTGTTATTACACACAGGTAATCCTTCTATCATCATTTTTACTACTTAAAAGCTTGGCTCTGAAAATTAGCTGAGAAGGAGCCCTCAAATAATTAATAGAAAATGAAATGTGTAGGTAAACAGTCCATGTGAAATGCCTCTTTCACTCTCTTCCGGTCCAAATTAGATTAATAATGCTTTTTATTTTTTTATTTTTTTTATTTTTTAAATGGGGACGCCAGCCTCATAAAGCACACTATAGTCCAATTAATGATTTATTTATTTATTTATTATTTAAAGTGAAATGGGATATCAGGTCTCATATAATCCCGTAGTCCATATTGGACACATACATTTTCCTGAATGTCTTACCTGCATTAGATACTTTTTGAAAAAATTTCTTCAAAAAAATTCAAACACCAAACTCTGGTATGAGGTAAAAGCCATGCACTCATAGTAGGTATTATTAAATCCTATAAATGATTATTATGATATATTATGGAAAATCTTTGAAAGGGAAGAATTAAATAATTTTTGACAAAATATCGCTTATTTCTTCCTCCAATATATTAGTAAGTTAGGGTCATGGATTTTTGGGATCATATCAAGAAGAAATTGGTGTAGTAAAAGAAAAAATAATGAGAGCCCCCAGGGCATAGCGGCGTTGGCAGGGATCTGGGAGGTAAGTCTTTGAGGTCTCGCTTTTGAGCTGCACTCTTAACTTGTATGGTGCCTGTGTTGTGGAGCCGATACACTTGCTCTAAGGGGAAAAAAAAGGGAATGAGTAATTAATATACCATCCATAGTCTATTCTATATGAATTATAGTTATGCTCCGTTCGGTAAGAAGGAAAAAAATTGAACAGAAGGGAGAGAAGAAATGAAGACTACGACATCTCTAGGGAAGAGATTAAGCATTTCACTCTTTTTATTCGGTTAGATGGAAGAGAATGAAAAATTTTGACAGTTTAATTTGGTCGGTAGAATAAAAGGAAAGATCAATTTCTAAGTTGTTTTTACCATTAAACTCACCCTTACTTTATTTATGGGATTTATTAAATATTTATAAAGGGTGATGTAGTAATATAAAACTTCTATAATAGGCTCACTTATGTCTCTCCTATCTTCCCCCCATATTTGGGTCGATGAAAATTTGCGAAGGATGAAGGATGAGTCATCCTTCCTATTATCCTTTCTTTTCTTATATCATCTCTACCGAGGAAAATTTGTTATTTTCTTCCTATCTTCCTTTCATCCTTCTTCTTTCCTTCCTATTGAAAATAAAAAAAATTGGAAGGAGGGAGAGAGAAAAGGGGATGATTCTTATATGTTTGATAGAGAGGATAGTGATTAGTGAGGGAGAAAGGAAGAGATGAGGTAATAACTTTTTCTTTCGCTGTGTAGACCATTTCTTTCCATTCCTTTCAATTTGATTTTATATTCTTCTTATCAAACAACTAATCCACAATCAATCATTGATGGAGCCAAGACCCTCAGCATCTCAATTCTCAATTTTGAATCGAAACTATCATTATGCTCTCTTTTGTTTTATGAGCTGGTCAATTTTGGGCTTGCCTTTGGGCCATTTATTCTTGTTACGCTTTACTTTTTATACACTAATGTAAATTGGGCTAAAAGCATATAGTTTTGGCCCAGCACCGAACATTTATTTCTCAATTGATATATACTTTTGAAGATGCAAGAAAAATACTCTCTATTTAGAAATAATAATTCTACACTTTAAGAAATTTTCTAACCCCCTTTCCCTCTATTTTCAGTCTATTTATAGACTGTTATAAATCTTCTAGAAGCTTCCTAACTAACTCCTTGCATTGGGCTGACCTTCTGGGCTTCTCTTGGTTATGGGTCCAATTCCTTTTATCTGAAATCGGGCTTCCAACATGATTTTCCGGTCCTGGGCTGGACTAGTGAAGACTTCGTTCAAAGCGGTTGCTCTTGCCCGACCCATTCTTAGCAATCTAGATCGCACCCAGCCCAATCCATTTTTGGTGTCTTCATTTACCCCTATAATCTCTCCCTAATTAATTAGGGTGAGATTATTGAAAGGACATAATCATGATGTGACGGCTTAAGGTGATGACATGGGGAAGCGAACGGTTAGTTCAGGGAACGGTGTTTTGAGATTTGCTGCACCATTACTACCGTGGTTTCTTGGGCGTTGAGTCATTTCTTCTTTAAAAACCTTAGCCTCCCATTACTTATCTTTCTTCTATCTCTCTCACCTTCATCATCAAGCTCCATCTTCAATGGCTCCCGATTTGGATGCTCTTCGTTCGAGGAACAATATTCCAAACTATGTTTCCTTTCGAGTTTACCCCACAAACTTGCACAAGAAATCCGGGGAGGGTCTCCTTCCTGGCGAGATCCTTTTTTCGGTTTTCCATTTAAATGTAATTAGATTTCCTCTACACCCATTCTTCTGTTATGTCTTTAGCCAATTAGGGCTTTCCCCTCTTCAAGTCAACCCCATTTTTTTTAGGGTAATATTAGTTTTGATGTTCTTGAACCATAACAGGAACCTAGATCTAGACATCATAGATCTTCTTCTTTACTATAGAGTCACTAAAATATGAACCAATGAGATGTACTTTTACTTCTTTCCCATTGAGAAACGGTCCATATGTACGGACAAACTCTCATTTGAAAATAGGTTGGAGGACAAACTTAATCGGGGTCAGTGGAGATTGGAGAACTCCGCTCAGTCTGATTTTCCCTATCCTAACCATTTTCGGAGAGTGCTCTGTCCCTTTGTACAAGAAATACAAGAAATATCTAATCGATTGCCCCTGTGAAATTTGTCTTCCTCATTTCTGCACTTTTCTTTGCGATTGCCTTCACATCAATCATGATGAATTGATTTTCAGAGTTTGTAGGGCCAGACTTGACCTTCTGGAGGAGAAACTTCTGAACAACATCCCTTCTACCACCGACCTGCTTACCCCAAACAACCTTTCTGACATATCCATCATTGGAATCACCATAGAGAATGTCCAGATTCCTTCTTTTAGCAGGAGAAGGTGTTCTGCAGCCATTCCCACGGCTGTGCCAACCGCTTCTGTGGCCACTTCGACCATCCCGGTTATATCTTAGAACAACGAGCGGCCTACCACTGAACCTTCTTCATCCACCTTGGTTGAAGATTAACCTGAATTACCGAGCGATGAGCCCTTTGGTATTCCAAATGAAACTTCTCCTCTTGCCACCCAGAACACAGAGGGATCTTCTTAGAACGCCAATGGATCTTCCCCTATCTGAACTCGTGTTTTGGAGAAGAACTTGGGCAATAGACCTCAGCCTGAAGGCAACCATGGTCAGAGCGTTCTCCCTCTGGCCCAAAGGGCTTAGACTTTTAGGGTCACCACGACTCTTCCTTCCCCTCAGGTAATCATTCCAGAGGGCAAAGCAGCCAGAACATCTGCCTCTCCACCTATGGTATCTCCATGGCATCCCTTGCTCAGACATGAGGACGGATCAGTTGTTGCCCTTACAGACTCTCTATTCAAGGACCCATTGACTTCATTTGCTTTTTACAAGGGCCTTTGGACTCCCAAGGACATTGAGGTTCATAACAAGATGACCTTCAATGAAATGTACACCCGTTTCCCCGTTGCTGCTATTGAGGTACTTTTTTTTTTTTTTTACCTTCTGTACTATCCTTCCTTTGTTTTTCCTATTATGATTATTTAACATTTGTACTTTCTTAAACACTTGTGTCTTTGTGCAGACTCTTTTTGGGATGTTCACGTTCTAGAAGAGTATTAAACATGCAAATATGAAAATCAAATCCCTCTTCGCCGGTATCAAGAGATCTGTTGACTCAGAAAGGTTAACTAAAGCTAAGAACATAGAGCTTTTGGTTAAACTAAATAAGTCAGAGAAGGAAATAGGCGCTTTGAGGGCTGAGAGGAATGCCCTAAAAAACGAGTGAGTCTCTCTTCAGGATGAATTGGACGTTATGAAGATTGAGAAGAATATCTTGCAGACCGAAAGAAATGCTCTAAGAGTTGAAAAAGGGGACCTTTAGCGTACTATTTTTGCTGAACGGTTAACACACTCATCTCTAAAGAGAAATTCTTAAGCGATCACACCGCTCTACTCAACGTCATTGGTCGGGTTGATGGCGGCATGAGGGCTATTCATGCCCGCTTCTCTTGGATCGGGGCTCTGAGATATGCCGAAGGGTATAAAGATGATTTTATTGACCGTTCTCCTCCCGAGGGTGAATCAAGCTCTTGTGCAGGTTCGGACAAACTGGATGCCTCCCTAGACATCAACCCACTGAACGTTTACAAGGATGCATCCCCTGCCCTTGCCGAGAACATTTTCATTGAGTGCAATAAGATTACATCTTTAGGGGTCATCCCACCTGTTCGTCCTCTGAGTGTTCCTCTTATCTCCACCATTACTCCATCTACATTTGTTGCCACTGAAGGAAATCTACTAACTGAGGAGATCATTCATCTTGACTCTCCCTCTAGAGGCGATGAAATAGCAAAGGATGATGGAACAGGCAATGGATCTGGCTTAGGAGAAGATGCAACAAAATAGTGTTCTGCTGGCTTTTGTATTTATTTTCTTTCGTTTCAGTGTCACTTCTTGTACTTCAAAAATTACTCTATGATTATGAATGAAAAGGCAACTTTGTTTTACAAAGCTTCCATACTCCATCCTCTGCTTAAATAAACTGATAATTTAATTTTTCACCTTTTGTTTCTCATTTTGTGCAAGTGTTTGGCATTCGGCTCATAGTGCCATTTGCCACTTACTTGGCTAAGTGCTTGGCACTCGGCTGGAATGCCACTTGTCACTTCTTTATTTTTGCGCAAGTTTTTGGTGTTCGGTTCATAATGCCATTTACCACTTACTTGGCTAAGTACTTGGCGCTCGGCTAGAATGCCACTTGCCACTTTTTTATTTTATGCTAGTGTTTGGCGTTTGGCTCGTAGTGCCATTTGCCACTTACTTGGCTAAGTGCCTGTAGTTCTGCTAGAATGTCACTTGCCACCTGGCTTTTATTTTGGGCAAGTGTTTGGCGTTCGGCTCGTAGTGCCATTTGCCACTTACTTGGCTAAGTGCCTGGCACTCGGCTAGAATGTCACTTGCCACTTGGCTTTTATTTTGTGCAAGTGTTTGGCGTTCAGCTCATAGTACCATTTGCCACTTACTTGGCTAAGTGCTTGGCGCTCGGCTAGAATGCCACTTGACACTTTTTTATTTTACGCAAGTGTTTGGCATTCGGCTCATAGTGCCATTTGCCACTTACTTGGTTAAGTGCCTGGCACTCGGCTAGAAGAATGCCACTTGCCACTTATTTATTTCTACATAAGTGTTTGGCATTTGACTCATAGTGCCATTTGCCACTTACTTGGCTAAGTGCTTAGCGCTTAGCTAGAATGCCACTTGCCACTTCTTTATTTTGCGCAAGTGTTTTGCGTTCAGCTCATATGGTATGACATTCACTTGCTGAGGACCTGAGCCAGATGGTTCATCGAAGATGGATGGCTGACACAACACATCAACTAGAATCACCCTGGCTAGTGTTTCTCCAGAACTCGATGCACTGCAGGCCAATCGATCAGCATCCTCGTTATGTTCTCTCAGCAATTAGATGAACTTGATTTAATCAAAGTTGCTTGCCTTACGCATAGCGGCAGACCGATATGCCTCCATTATTTTATCCTTGGTTCCGTATTTCCCAGTTACCTGCCAAACGATCAGCTGTGAATCACTAAAAGCAACTAGACTTTTGACCTTTAGCTCTTTGGCCAACTTCAGTCCAGCCAGCAATGCTTCATATTCTGCTTTATTATTGGTTGCTCTGAACTCAAGTTTGATCACTTGACTCAGCGTGGTGCCTTCTGACGTCTGCAGTTTGATCCAAATTCCTGCCCCTATTTGATTTGAAGAGCCATCAACGAAAAGCTTCCACGAAGAACCTCCATGATTTTCCTTTGGGTCCCTTATGTCACATTCCAGCAGGAAATCAGCCACCGGTTGTCCTTTGATGGCCGTTCTGGATTCGTACGTTATGTCAAATGAGCTCAACTCTATAACCCACCTTGTTATTCTTCCTGAAAGATCTGGCTTATGCAGGATCACCCTTATAGGAAAAGTGGTCAGAACGGCGATAGGATATGATTCAAAATAATGCCTGAGTTTCCTCTTTGCATTCACCAATGACAGGATCACTCGTTCGGCCTTTGAATACCTTCTTTCTGGCTTGGTCATTATTTTGCTAACATAAAACACTGGGAACTGCTTACCTTCTTCACATTGTACCAAAACGACACTTGCTGCAATGTTGGACACTCTAAGGTACATGAAAAGCTTTTCACTTGGTTTTGATGAAGTTAAGACTGGAGGGTTCCGCATATACTCCTTCAACCTGGTCAGTGCCTGCCTTTGCTCATCCCCCCAAGATTGCCTTCTGTGGCTTCTTATTGTATCAAAGAATGGTTTGTAGCAGTCTGACAATCGAGAAATGAATCGACTCAGTGCTGCTATTCGTCTGGTGAGAGCTTGCACCTCTTTGATTGTACTTGGCTCTGCATTTTTTAGCAGGGCTTCCAATTGGGCCGGGCTGACTTTAATCCCTCTGTTATTGACCACGTGCCCTAGGAACTGCCCAGAGCCTATACCGAACAAGCACTTGCTCGAGTTCAGCTTCATACTGTACTTTTTGAATACTCCGAACACATTTTGCAAGTGTTGCAAATGATGGACCTTTTTTCTACTCTTTACCACCATGTCGTCAACATAAGCCTCTATGGTCTTACCCATCTGACTTTTGAAAATCTTGCTGACTAACCCTAGGTAAATGGTTTTGGCATTCTTCAATCCAAACGACATGACCTTATAACAGTAGATCCCCCGTTCAGTAATAAAACAAGTCTTTTCCTCATCGTCTGGATCTATAGGGATTTGATTGTAGCCTGAGTAAGCATCCAGAAAGGTCAACCGTTTATACCAAATTATGGCATCCACCATTTGATCAATCTTTGGCAATGGAAAGGTATCCTTCAGGCAGGTTTTGTTCAGGTTAGTAAAGTCAATGCAAACTCTCCATTTCCCATTCTTCTTTTGCACTACAACCACATTCGAGAGCCAGGACGGATATTGAACTTCTCCAATGAAACCTACTTCCAATAACCTGTCAATTTTGTCAGCTATGATCTGGTTATGCTCTGGGGTGAATCTCCTCTGCCTTTGTCTTATAGGCTTGACGTTTGGGTCTATATTGAGGGAATGACAGGAGACAGAGGGATCGATCCCTAGCATGTCTAATTGGCTCCAAGCGAACACAACTGCGTTCTGAGATAGAAAATTAACTAATTGGCATTTTTCTTCCTTTGCAAGTCGTGATCCTACCCTTGTGGTTCGGTCTGGCTTTAGATGATCGATTTGCACATGAATGAGAGGTTTTTCGGTCAAGACCGAAGGTTCTTCCTCTCCATTCTTGTTGGGTGGAGGCTCATGTAATTGCTATCTTGGGCTAGTAGAACAGATGGGAGTTTTTCTTTTCCCAGCGGCTTTTAGAGTCACTAAATAGCATTCCTTGGCTGCGACCTGGTTCCCATGGATGTCAATCACCTAGTTCCTATCTAGGCCCAGACATTTCATTACCTGGTGCAAAGTCGACGGGACAATCTAGACCTATGAATCCACCCTTTTCCCATCAAAAGATTGTAAAACAGATGGATCTCGATTACCACAAAGCTTTTAATCAACTCTCTCTCAGCAGCTCAAACCGGCAATTCTACCATTCCGATTGGTTCCACTCGCTTTCCATTGAATCCCAATAAGGGATTTCTAGTTGGTTTGAGCTTTTTTGGCTTGATCTCGATCTGGTCGAACGTTATTCTTAGCATAACATTCGCACTGCTCCCTTGATCATTTAGAAACAAACTTGGGATTTTCAGCATTAGACTTTGGATTTGCCGGAGTGAACTCTTCGTACTAAGCATTTTGCCACTGTCTAGCTGACGACCAGTGGATCTTCATGAGGGATCTGAATTCGCAACAGGTTTGTTCTGTCAAACTTTATCTGTGCTGATGCGATCTATTGGTGCAGAGCATTTACATAGCCTATTCTCCTTTTCATTTGTGCTTGACGGAGACACGTTCGGAGCAGCTCTTCTGACTCTTCTGTCTGTCCAGGTCGGCCATGATTTGTATTTATAATCCGAATGGGCTGGGTGTTATTGTAATTTTGCCTTTGACTTCTTTTCACTTACTCAACCGGTCGGTTCTGCTCTACTGCCGGCCCTTGGACATACCCTGCGAATTCTCCCCTTGCTATCAGCATCTCCACTTGCCTCCTTAAGTTCCTGCATTCATTAGTTTGATGACCAAAATTACTATGGAAAGCACAATGTTTAAATTGATCTCTCTGCTCGAGAGGCTGTTTGATTTGTAGGGGAGAGCGAAACTTATCTTTGTTCTCTTGGTACAGCCTTACCAGAGTGACTTTAAATGGAGTGACCAACTCCACCTCTCTCGGCCTTTTTTCTACTTTTTAGGAGGTTTGACACTGTGGTGGAGCTTGTTTTTGCCGAATTTTTGTTTTGGACTTCTCCTCCATCGAGATCATGGACGTCTTCCTAGCATTGGCAGCTTCTTCTTCCTCCAAGCGCACAAAACCATCAGCTCGCCCATAGTTTTCGGTTTATTCACCACCAGACTTGTGTAGAACGGTGTCCCTCGGTTCATTGCTACTTTGAATGCTTGAACTGCCGTGGATGGATGACATTTTATTACCATACTCTTGACAAGGTTGAATCTGCTAAGAAAAGCTTGGAGACGTTCATCTTCATGCTGCTTCATCGTAAACAGACTTGAGATATCTTTGGCTGGATGTTTGTTCCCGTAATATTGGCTTATGAACCTATCACACAAAGTCCGGAAGCTTTCCACTGAGCCTTTTGCCAGGTTCTTGAACCAATTGAGCACTGGTCTAGTCAGGCTTGTAGGAAAGCACTTGCACATCAAAGGATCATTTTTCGTGTTCAGAGCCATTTTCAATTAGATGTGGTAAACATGATCAATCGGATCGCTCGTTCCATCGAACAGAATAAAAACTGGCATAAAAAACTTTCTTGGATTTGGAGCATTCAGAATCTCCTCTGTAAATGGTGAATCGACTGTTCGTGCTATTGAACGAAGGGCCTCATTCTCCCTTGGAAGCCTTGGGAGAATCCTTTGATCTACAGATCTGCCATCCGAACCTCTGTAGTTGTACGTAGCCATTGAAGGCCGATGAGGCGGATCGAATGATCTTTCCTCCGTGAGCACTCTCTACCACAATGACGTAGCTTTATTGTGGCCAAACTCCATGTCTTCTTCACGCCTCATTCTTTCTTGATACGGATCGAACGTTATGGCCTCTTTTCATCTGATCCCCTCGTGATGCGGATCCGAATGAATAGATCATTCTCGATCCCCTGCATGACGGGCATTTGGCGGTAAATTGCTTGGCCTAATCTCTTCGCGATGAAGATCCGTGTGATTGGTGAGCAGCATCGGGTTGTAAGTCTCTATCTCCTACTAGAAGTGGTCGTGGAATCACTATAGCCTGCCGACTAGGGGTGCACAAAAGAACCAGAACCGGAACCGTTTTTCCCAGTACTCATAGTTCTGGTTCTGGTCCCGGTTCTTAATTTCAGAACCGCGAGTGTACAGTTCCGGTTCCAGTTCCAGCCCGTGGGAACCGGTAAGAATCGGAATCGTATGTGTATACATATATATAATTATATATTTAATTAGTTATTCTAAACTAAAGGCCTACAAGCAGCCACGTGTCTGAAACCTCATCTAACCATCTAAAAATTCTAAACCAATCGCCTCCATCTCTATTCTCTCGACTCTGAACTTGCCCTCTCTCTATTTTTGTTCTCAGATCTGAACTTGCCCCTCTATCTCTCTCTCTCTAACAAGTTTAATAGAGAAACCTTCAGCACAGGTTGAAATAATGTTGAATCTTAGCAAATTTGGAACCCAAGGGTCTGTCCATACATTAACACCATCACCTATACCCACCCTCCATCACAAACCTCTCTGCAACTAGACATATTTTTCTAAGCCCAGCTAGAGCTCTTTCTTACTCTAGCCTCTAAAAACAGAAGTCTCTGAAAAATTTTTACCTTTCAAAACCCATATATTTTAGATTTGTCTGCAAGAATCAAAAGTTCAAAACCTATATCAGCATATCATTTCAGATTGTTTAAAAACATCAAAACCCATATCTTTCAGTTTCCGTCGCTGCTGTTCCAGTTCAGGTTCGTAAGCTTCGGTGCTCAACGGATTAAAACCCAAATATATATATATATATATATATATCTCTCTCTCTCTCTCTCTCTCTCTCTCTCTCTTATACGGGCCTATTTACCACAAAGAAAACACTATATATAAATTTCAAAATGCGAAAGTTTGGGAGAATCTTGTGAGGCCGTAATCTCCTTTTTTTTGTTTTTGTATGGGACGCTGCTTAGTCTTTTGGCTTTCACAATCAGAATGAGAAATGATGCTACTTTTATCCTTTGGAGTAATGTTAGAGTCGCACCACATTTAAATTTCACTCTCTAAAATTTGTTCTCTAACAAAATATATCCCTCCCCAAAAAAAACACATGATCGGATCAAAAGACGATGGAAAAAAAACATCTCATTAGAAAAGAAGAGGGTTCATGGTTAACTGTAATGACCCGGATTTTCACGGATATTTTTTTTCCGTTGTCTTTCCTTTCTGAGTTCAGTTCCTCTTCCCTTAGTGTCATCTCGAGTGCTCTGGGGTGATTTTCGAGACTCTTTTATGTGGATTGACAACTTCCTTTGAGGACCGAGTTGTTTCCACATTTTTCATTTTTCGACACTATTCACTTTTCGTCCTTTTCCCAATTTTGTCTTTTCCCCGTTTGACACTTTGTTGGCAAAACCACACTTCTTGTGTTCGAAGTTGGTTTTTGACTTCATGTATCTCCATCTTAAGTGGTTTCCACGAAATACGTATCTTTACTTTTGCAAGAAAGTACTTTGGTTGCTCCCGGTGTCCATAGGGGCATGAATGCAAAGTTCATTGAAATTATTTTCTTTTCTTGGGGTATTTTTCAAAAATATCTTTTGAAGATATTTTATTTCAGGGGTTTTTAAGAAAATATTTTTGGAAGATATTTTCATTTTGGGCCATTAGTGTAGTTTTCATTTTTTGGAGGGGCCATTGTGCAATTAATGAAAGTTATTGCTAAATGCCTTGTTTTGAGCCTGGATCCTTGTACGGGATTCATTTTCACTTTTCGTTGAGTCTTGTACTCTTAGAAATTCCTTCTGGTCATTGTTTTCCAGTTTCAGCGTTTCTGGCCCCGGTTAGCGCCAAACTTGTTTAGGGCATAAATTTCTGCTCGGGACTCAGTTTTTGATGCCGTTTCTTCTGTTGTTCATATTTTCTCATTTTAAATATTTTTTGTTCATAGAGTTTTGTCATTTGAGTGCGTCTGCTCAAATTTCACTTTTTCGGACCTAGCGGTGTATGTTCGGGGCACTTTTTGAGATTTCTATAAAAGGGGGGTGAGATATTTTATTTTTTCATCTTCCCTACTCTCTTGCAGGACCTGAAGCTTCCATGGCAGCCCAAGGGAGGCTGCCACCTTCTCTCTCCTCTTTTGAGCTTCATTCCTTCGTCAGAACATAGAAGGGCCTTTGCGTTTAGTGTTCGTGTTGACTACGCGCTTCTTTCACCCTTATTAGAACCCATTTCTGACCATTCTTTGAGTTTGGGTTTGAAGTCAAGTTGTGATTTTGATGGGGCTTCCTTGGGGGTTATGTGCACGGTGTCGTCCCTGACAAAACCTAGAAGTTTCGTCAGATTCGGAGCGGTTTCCATTTGGTGGCTTTTGAGATTTTCATCTCAAATTGAGGTAGGGGATGTCCTTGGCTTTTGTGTGTGTTGTATTGAGTGTTTAACATGATTATAAAACTTAATTGCATGCCTTGTATCAATTTTAGAAAATTAGTATTAATTATTTCTTTGTATGAAATTTAATTCACAAGGATGTGTATAACTTAGAATGGAATTGTGGCATGCTAGAAAATCATGTTTTAATATGTTTGTTAACATATATTAAATTGTGATTAATTGAATAAGAATTGCACTTTTTATTTAATATTTATCTTTGGTGAAAGATTAAATCCCATGGCCATACTTTTCATGAAATGAACTTGTAGTATGCTTTTAAATTAAGTCTTAGCATATTTGTTAACATACTTTAATTTGAGAGTATTTGGACAAGTATGAAAATCTAGAGATTTTAAATTAAATGATTAATTAAAATCTATTTAATGGTTACCTTGGCCCAATTAAGTTTTTTATTTGATAATCATGATAACTAGGACTTGTGTACTAGTATATATTAAATTGGGACCATTTGAAGTTGCTTTGAAATTTAGACGTTTAATTATCATGATATAATTAAATTCTACCTTGTTGTGCCATTGGCCTAATTGAGATTTTAGTGAATGTATGTATATACTATGCTATATTGTATAATATGCATTGATTAGGGGCCATTTGATTGAGATTTGAAAGTTAGGGAATTTAATTAGTTTATTTGATTAAATTTCGTTTCTATTGCTTTAATGATTAAATCCTGAAATTGGCATTGATAGTATGTTTGAAGCATGATTTTAGACTTGTAATAGATTTATAAATTATGTTTTCAATATTGGATTATATTGTTATAGCGTGTAGCAAATCGCACACTGAAGATTCGACATTGTCATCCTATATTTGTTGTGGATTTAGAGCATGTGTTGTGTGGTTACAACCTACTTGTGCATGAAGGTAGTTTCGTGTACTGTTTAATACGTATATAAGTTGTTAACTTATTTATTTTGGAGTTGCTTGGGACATTGTTAAGCTGTGATGGCTAGGGTTTGGCTCTAGTACGGGGACAAGAGTCCTCTAAGTCAAAAGTTCGCGCGTTGGGTAGGCTGCCTGGGGGTTAGTAGCTCCAAATTAATCCTATAAAGTTTGCGCATTGGGTAGGTTTCCTGGGGGTTAGTAGCTCCAAATTTGCCTTGTCTCGGCGGAAATCCGAGCTGTGATGTCCAAGTCTTCCACTATTTGATTTTGCATTCAATTCCAAGTTGACAACCAATGTTTAATTGTGACTTGTGGTTTTGGTAATTGGCGATTTGATGTTGTTAAGTACATCCATACTAAATTGATATATTTAGTTGATTTCACACTTTTAAATTGCTAGTTGATAACCTAAAGAATCTATGTCTTGATGTGTGGTATTAGATATTCTAATTATGCTAAATTATTATATTTAGTTGATGTTGCATTTTAGACTTCAAGTTGATAACCTTGAGAACCACTATGTTGTTGCTTTGTTTAAGCATGCTCCTATGTTGTTGCTTTGTGTAAGCATGACCCTATGTTGTTAAAATTGCAAGAATGAGGTGATTGATGCTATAAATGATCTTAGGTAGCTAGGACGCTCCCTAAGTCTCACCTTGATATAGACGTTAGGTGGAATGAACCACAATAATTAAATCATGCAACTTGTAAAACTTTAGGTCGATGCATGCTCATTTTCTACGAGTAGCTTTATGTTACTCACCCCTACGATATTGGGGCATATTTCGGGTACATGATACAAGATTGGAGATTGCAATTGCTTGGGTGATTTGCTGAGTTGAGCTTCTTTAGAAACATTCTTGTTCACATGCAAGTGTTAGCATGTTCATGATTTGTCTATGAAATGTAATTTTTTTAACTTGGAGGTTTGACTTGTCAAATGTTGTAAATGTATTTTAATGAGGCCATAGGCCATTGTAGCACATCTATTTTATCATGTTACATACACTTGCATGCTCACTTTGGCAAACAATACCTTCCTTGATGAATCAAAAACTCTAAGTAGCATCCTTAGGGAGTTTTACCCTATTCTGTTCTAGGGGCATTTTGGGTATTTCACAATGCATTTTTTTTCATTTTTTTCCGAAGAGTCAAGTAGAAAACTCAATTTTGAGGTGGTTTCTTTTTTGTTTTTTTTCCAGAAAACATCTTCTTGGCCCTCAAAAATTAATATTTTTCCGAAAAATCCTTACTGCCAGGTTTTGCAAATTTTTAGTACAAATGTAGTTGGTACTATTCATCGACTTTTTTTTTAAAAATTGTCACGACCGATCCGAAACTTCTGGAGGTCTTGTGGGTGCATTTTAAGATTGTATTTTAAATTTAGGCAATTTTAAAACCTCCCGAAGCCCTATTTCCAAAACTTGGGCAGTAGCTCAGATTAGTTTTTTTTTTCTCTTGACCTGATTTTCTTGGGGGCATTCTAGGCATTTTACAATGCATTTTTTTTGTTTCGGTCCACTATTTGGGGTAGGAAAATTGATTTTATGGGGGGTTTCTTCTTTGAGTTTTTCCAAAAAAGTCTGTTTAGATGCTCGTTTTTACTCTCAGTTGCAGCAGTGGTGGGTTCTCCTCGTCGGGCCGCCACGACATCATTTTTGTTTTTGACCTTTCTCCCCCGTCCGAACTCTAAATTGAGTAAAATTTTTTTTGAAATTGACTAATTTGTCGTTGTCTTTCTAGCGGTGTGATTGGTTGGTCAATTAACATCAACCTTCGCAATAGCACGAATCATTGTAAAATAGGGCTATTGGTCGGGTAAGTCGAACCACAGGGACTACGCTAGTCTAATACAACCTAAATGTCTAGAATCATTCTTAGAATGATGAAGGGTGTATAGAGGTTTTGTTGTTTGTCACTTAAGCTAAGAATATTGAAATTGCATAAATTAGAAACTTGCAAGAATTAAAAAGAAATGAAATACAAGTAGAGAAAAACTAGGGAAATGAATCCGCTTCAACCCTATACAAATTCTAGATTGAGATTAAATTGGGAAAATCAACGTAAATGATGGTCATGACACATAACAACCCTTGGTTGCTATACTATCCTCAAGAGGTTCATTAAATCAAAAACAAGAATAATCCATCAAAGATTCACATGCTTGAACTACCTAAACTAGGGTGTAGTCTTCAACATGCTCCCTAAGCCAAAGATTATCAAGCCCTTAATTAAATGATGAGAGCACACAAAGTTAAGAATCAAGTATAAACCATCAAAGGGCATCCTAAGCAATGATTTATCAAAGTTCTCAAACTCCATGCCATTAAAACCATTCTATGATCTAACTTCCATTGTCACTATGGAAATGCAAGCAATATGATTAGGAAGAGAAACCATCTAAGACAAGATGAATAGCTCAAAATAATCATGTATAGACATTAGAATTCATTACAACACATATGATGCTCTAGATCATAAAATCACCAACAATAATACATTGAAATCCCAAAAGTAAAATCTACACTAGAACATGCTTACAAGGGAGGGGCTTCATCACCTCCCTAGAGAAGATTTAGTTACCCATAGGAGCAATGGAAGAAGGAAGAAGCTTGAAGACCTCCTCCATTTTCGTGCTCCCTTCTTCAAGCTTGAAGAACTCTCTCTCCTTGCTCTCTTCTCTCTCTTCTAATCTTGTAGAATATGGGATAATGATATGTGTGGCCTTCCTTGCCTTATCTACCACCAAAAGGTCACCAACCAACATCTCCAACCACTTCATTAAAGAGGAAAGCAAAGTGAAGAAACCAAGGTGCAAGTGGGCTGAAATGAGCCATTTCCGAAGGGCATTCTGCCCAAAATTCGAGCACTCTAAGCAAGGCCTCGAGCACTCGAATTTAGTGTAAAAATGCCCATGCTTCACTTGCTCCGCCCAGACCTACTTTGGTTAAACAGCCATAACTTTGCACTCCGAACTCCGAATGATGAACCGTTTGAAGATTTAGAAAGCTAATTCAGAGCTCTAAATATTTCATGTTTTGGTGGAGATCCAATTCTCAAGGATGGTTGGTCGAAAATGAAGATCAAGGCAGAATTTCATTGCTGCCAGGCAGTTCTGCGCGCCTCTGGTAACAAGGCCATAACTCTCTGCTCCGAGCTCCGAATGACAAACCGTTTGAAGATTTGGAAAGCTGATTCAGAGCTCTAAATCTTTCATGTTATGAGGGAAGTCCAGTTCTCGAGTTTGGAAGGTCAAAATGGCGAGCAAAGCCCAGGTTCTACTGCTGCCAGAATTCAGCATTGGCACCTTTTGTTGCTCAAGATTCCACAAGGCCTTATTCTTGTTCCATTTTGGCCAATGAACCTGAAAATGCATAAAAACATAGAAATGGAGATAATCTACATAAATTAACATACAACGGACTTTACTAATGCAATTTAGGGCGCTTGAATATATAATATTCGGCGCTTATCACACCCCCAAACTTACATTTTGCTAGTCCCTTAGCAAAACTACAATGAAAAATTTAATGAAAAGACAACCATGGGCTTGCTACTGCAAAAATATCATCCATGGTAAAATAAGATATATACATTGCTCAAAAATAACTTGAAATAGAAAAAGAGCTGGAGATGGGGTCATTGGGAAGACTACCTTGCATATATGAAGCATTGATACAAAAATTGGCTAAATACATTTCCACATACATGCATCAACATCAAAGTCTATATAAATAACTCAATTATCATCTCTTGAATGGAAATCAACTCTAGCTTCAGTGAAAGTGAATTGGATTCTCAACATGCGGCTTTTACTTTCTTTTCCAATTCCAAAGCACAAGTTTGCAAATCATTAAATTCCCCTTTAAATGAGGTCCCTAAGGCATGATTTTATTTACAAGACAACTTTTGTTGCTTGTTGACAATTTATTGTAACTCATAAGCGAAACATAGAATGGTTGTGCAATGCTGAAGTCCCTTAAGCTTTCTAACCAACCTATGTAGCAAGCGTTAGGCCAACAACTCCCAAACCAGATGGCTTTAGGGTGTTAAGTGTAGAGACACTCCATAGGGCTTAATAGCTCAAGTTGGAAAGGCTACGAACTCCAACGAACCATGTTTATTACCAGTTTATTTTTTGAATGACCGTGCAATGTTTAAGTCCCTTAAGCTTTCTAACCAACCCTTGTAGCAAGCGTTAGGCCAACAACTCCCAAACCAGATGGCTTTAGGGTGTTAAGTGTAGAGACACTCCTAGGGCTTAATAGCTCGAGTTGGAAAGGCTACGAACGTCAACTGGTCATTATTTTCTTTCCTTTTCAGTTTTTTTTTTTTTTTTTTTTTTTTTTTTTTTTTAGCTCAAAATAAATCATGCCAAAGATATTCATCCATTAGGTTCATCAAATCAGATTAACTAGGGCAAGGTCAAGGTCAATCAAGTTGCATGCCTCACAGTTAAGTTTCCAATGTGCATCTGTGCATTGTGAAGCTTAAAAGAGTGTCAAATCCAGCGAGAATTTAATTGAGACATTTATACAGACTAATTTGAATCTACATGATCATTTCAACTCAAATTTTCTTTATTTTCAAAAATATCAGCTGCTTCTATACACAAAGTTTTAAACATATGCTTTCATCTCCAACAGGTTTCAAATTCCATTATCATTGCTTAGCAAAAATGTAAAACCAAAAATACATAAATGCACCCCCAAACTTGAATGTCACATTGTCCTCAATGTGAGAAGACAAGTAAATCAAAATAAGAGCAAAAAAGGGGGGAAAGGAACAATAATACCAAGTGGAGTGACACAGACGAAGATGTTCAGCTATGTGAGTGCGCAATTGCGTCCCCCAAACTTGGACATGAAGACCTATCAAAATACAACTAAAATATACATGTAAAAGCATAGGTCTCTTAAGAAAAATAGGAACAGAAAAAATAATACGAACATGAATGTTATTGAAAGATAGAAATCTATACAAAAACATAAATTGGCACACATTAGCCACAAGTTTAAAATGGATAGCAAAAGAATGCCAAAAACCGTGCATTTAGAGAGATAAAGTTGGCTTAGGCAATTCGTCAAACACGTGGTGTGCAAGACAAAAAGGAAGAGGGCCAAAGGTTGATTAGAGATGAGAAAATCCAAAAATTTGGCCCTGCAAATGCAATACACAACTCCCAAACAATCACAAATCCTTCACACAAGCAATCCCATCCTCCATGGATCAAAAATTAAAAGAAAAAAGAGTCTAGACACTTACCCAACAATGGAGAACCAAAGGCCCTGTGTGCGTGGGATAAATGGTGGGGATGGGTGGGAGGTTGATGATGGTGCTTGGGTTAGAGGAGAGTGGAGAAAAAGGTGGAGGAGGTGAAGGTAGGTTTGCATGGGGTGGTGAGGTTGAGGGTGGTTGGGTTGTGGAGTTGGTGGAGGAGAGGGGTTGGCAGCCGAGGAGAGGAGATGAGGTTGAGTGAGAGTGGTGGGCTGTGGTTTTAAAAGGGAGAGGGAAGCTTGGTTCGAGCACTCGAAGGGTGTCTTCGAGTGCTCGAAATTGGGGCAGTGGGCTCGGCTGTGAGGATGGTGTATTGTGCTCCACACTTCGAGCACTCGAAATGGGACTTCGAGTGCTCGAAGTCTTGGCAGTGAGTGAGGGAAATGTGGTAGTGAGGTGGTGATTGGTCGAGAGTGGTGAGTCAAGCAAGGTGGTGAGGGTGGGTTTGATGGGTTGAGGTTGGCCGAGAGAGATGAGGAAGGTTGGGGGGGTTGATGGTGGTGAGTTATGGGTTGCATGCATGGTGGGATGAGATAAGGGTGGTGAAGTGAGGTTGATGGTGGTTGAATGGTGTGAGGCCGAGAGGGATGGTGGTTAGTTTGGGAGGTGAGATGCGGGTTGAGGATGATGAGGTGAGGTTGATGCGTTTGAGATGAAGGTTGTGCATGCATGGTTGTGCATGCATTGGTGTGGGTTGATGTGGGTTGGTTGAGGAGTTGCCGAGAGGGAGAAGGGTGGTGGTTTGGTGAGGTGAGTTGTGAGAGATGAGGGCTCGGGTGAGGGAGGAAGAGAAGTTGGTTCACACTTCGAGCACTCGAAATGGGACTTCGAGTGCTCGAAGTCTTGGCAGTGAGCAGGCTAAGGAAATGGTGAAGCTTCGAGCACTTGAAGCTTGGCCTACGAGTGCTCGATTCTGAGGCAGTAGCTGCAGAAGTTGGGCTGAAAATTTGGAGCAATCCAAATGGAAGCTAGAGTGCTCCAAAAATGGGCAGTGAGCTTGGGATTGATGGTGAAGACATTTGGAGCAATCCAAATGGAATTTAGAGTGCTCCAAAATGGGTAGTAGCTCATGGAATTTTGGTTAGATCATTCGAGCACTAGAATCTTGGCCCAGTGAGCATTTTGAATGGATGCAATTGCTGAAACAAATATGTCAAACTTTGCAACATCTTGCTAATGCATGAATATAATTGGAAATTTTTTTCAAAATGTAACACATTTCCAATGTATGGATGAATTTTGAACTTTGCAAATTCATTCCATTCCAATGCATGGATGTAAAAAAAATTTTAAACTTGGCATGCCATTCCCATGCATGGAAAGATTTTTAAAGCTTTGCATGGCAGTTGGAAAAATATTTGAAAACTTTGCATGCCATTCCATGCATCGAAAATTTTTCATGTCATTCCCATGCATCGAAAAATCATTGCAAGCAGCAGCTTCAATTCAAGCCATGCATGGAAAATTTTAAAACTTTGCACATTATTCCAATCTAATGCATGGATGGATTTTTGAAGCTTTGCATGCATGGAAAGAAATTGAAATTTTGCATGGGACAATGCATGGGGAATTTTGAAAAATTTTCAAACATTGCAAATGCTTGGAAAAATTTTAAACAGTGCAAGAATTTCAATGCATGGATGATTTTGCGAAAATTTTCAAGAATGTATTACAAATGAGACATTATGCACATGAGTAGCATTCCTAAGATCCGATGAAATTGCTAGGAAGCGATGGAAATTTCCGGGAATGAAAATTAGAGTTGAGAAGGTCTAAGAAAAATCAAATTTTTGGCTTTTCTAAACCGTTTCCCAGAAAATTTTGCAAGGCACGAGCAATTTCAAAGAGAAGGAAGCTTGGAAATTGAAAGAATTGCTTCCCTTGCTTTGCTAAATTTAATGTCGATAGCTAGACGAAGTTAGAGCAGGTACTAATCCTCAAAAATCTCGATAGCTAGACACACCGAGATCAGGTTAGTCCTCATTACCCTATACCATGTCTCTCAAGAGATTCAAGCTTCCCCAAATAGGATAATTCTTTTAAAAGCGAAGGAGGAAGAGCTTGAAGACAAAAGTGGAAAAGAGGTAGCGGAAAGACCTCAACCCACTCTTCATCCTCAATGAAGAACTTTGGATTATGGGGCTTATTTGGATTATAGGAAGATGGAGTAGGCGAGAGTGCACCTAGCAAAGGCTTTTGGAGGGTCATATTGAGCACGGGAATGCTCGACAACTTATCCTTCAAAATTTCAACATCCTTCTCACACTTATCCGGCGGTTCGGGCTCAACAACTTGAGACAACTCAAGTGAGGGAATGGGATGAGATGCAAGCTCCCAAGAAAGAGATACATTTGATGTTGACCAAGGAAGAGAATGAATAGGTGGATGAATATTAAGCAAAGAATTCACCTCCGAAATGGAATTGTCAACATTAAAATCCTCACAATTAAAATGAGCCAAACAAGCTTTTAGAGGATCCTCCATTGAAGGAGGTGTATCAAGCAAAGGATTATGTAGGGGCTGTTTTGGAGTTGGGTAGACAATCTCTACATCATTATTTTTCCCATTTTGAGCCACAATTGCTTCATTTTGATGTGGGGCAACAATTTGATCTTCCACCACCATTTCATCATTTTCACATGTAATAACCACTTGATCATTCTCATGATGAAAGTTATTAAGAGTAATCTCATCATTCATAGAATTTTCTTTTGGATTGGCCATAAATTCAAATGAAAATGTTTCCTCCTCTTCATGATTTTTAGCATTAATCCTTTGTTGAATTTGAGATATTTGGTCATCTATCATTGCACTAACTTGGGACTGGTGATATGGTACCACTTGATTGATAGACTCTACTGTGGATTGCATGCTAGCAAAGGAGGCCAATAGTTGATTGTTGGAGTCCATCATTTGTGTGTGCATAGACTCCATCATTTGTTTGTTAGCAACAATTAGCTCATCCAATGGAGACGGTGGAAAAGGAGAAGAGGGCTGGAAATAATGATCATTGGGTTGAAAATTGGCTTGAAAATGTTGCCCATGAGATTGTGGGGCTGAATTTTCCATGTCATGCCACAAGAAATTTTGGTGATCTCCCCTACCCGAGTCATAACCATTGAAGTATGGATCATTACCCGGTTCAGAGAAATTTGCATTTGGTTGCTCTAGATAAAAATCTGAGAATTGTCTCGTTGGAAGACAATCTCTTGTATGATGTGTATTACTAGAGCAAAAAGCACAAAACGCATGTGGTGTGTAGAATTGAATTGGGAGACAATTATTCTCCATCTAGGAGTAATTCAACAACACACAAAGCAATCAACACAACACTTCATCACCATAACCTCCACATATGATATTCCCTTTCTCCTCAATTATCAAGACAAAAATGTAAATGGCCACGACAAGGACCGATGCTTGAACACGAAATATAAATAAGATAAGAGCCTCGACAAGGGCTTCACAACAAAACTAAACACATACACAATATTCACAATGCGAAACTAGAAGTCAAGAGACTTACTTGGGGTCCTCTAGACTTACAATTTGCTAGCAATCCCACGGCGAGCTTCGAGTCCCTAGAATCTTACAACACGAAGATGATCAAAACACACAAGGAATATTCACAAGACACAATATTAACAATCAAACTAAAATTAACCCTAGAACTTTGGTCGCGAAACCGTTTGCAGTCCCCGGCAACGGTGCCAAAAATTGATCGGTTGGTCAATTAACATCAACCTTCGCAATAGCACGAATCATTGTAAAATAGGGCTATTGGTCGGGTAAGTCGAACCACAGGGACTACGCTAGTCTAATACAACCTAAATGTCTAGAATCATTCTTAGAATGATGAAGGGTGTATAGAGGTTTTGTTGTTTGTCACTTAAGCTAAGAATATTGAAATTGCATAAATTAGAAACTTGCAAGAATTAAAAAGAAATGAAATACAAGTAGAGAAAAACTAGGGAAATGAATCCGCTCCAACCCTATACAAATTCTAGATTGAGATTAAATTGGGAAAATCAACGTAAATGATGGTCATGACACATAACAACCCTTGGTTGCTATACTATCCTCAAGAGGTTCATTAAATCAAAAACAAGAATAATCCATCAAAGATTCACATGCTTGAACTACCTAAACTAGGGTGTAGTCTTCAACATGCTCCCTAAGCCAAAGATTATCAAGCCCTTAATTAAATGATGAGAGCACACAAAGTTAAGAATCAAGTATAAACCATCAAAGGGCATCCTAAGCAATGATTTATCAAAGTTCTCAAACTCCATGCCATTAAAACCATTCTATGATCTAACTTCCATTGTCACTATGGAAATGCAAGCAATATGATTAGGAAGAGAAACCATCTAAGACAAGATGAATAGCTCAAAATAATCATGTATAGACATTAGAATTCATTACAACACATATGATGCTCTAGATCATAAAATCACCAACAATAATACATTGAAATCCCAAAAGTAAAATCTACACTAGAACATGCTTACAAGGGAGGGGCTTCATCACCTCCCTAGAGAAGATTTAGTTACCCATAGGAGCAATGGAAGAAGGAAGAAGCTTGAAGACCTCCTCCATTTTCGTGCTCCCTTCTTCAAGCTTGAAGAACTCTCTCTCCTTGCTCTCTTCTCTCTCTTCTAATCTTGTAGAATATGGGATAATGATATGTGTGGCCTTCCTTGCCTTATCTACCACCAAAAGGTCACCAACCAACATCTCCAACCACTTCATTAAAGAGGAAAGCAAAGTGAAGAAACCAAGGTGCAAGTGGGCTGAAATGAGCCATTTCCGAAGGGCATTCTGCCCAAAATTCGAGCACTCTAAGCAAGGCCTCGAGCACTCGAATTTAGTGTAAAAATGCCCATGCTTCACTTGCTCCGCCCAGACCTACTTTGGTTAAATAGCCATAACTTTGCACTCCGAACTCCGAATGATGAACCGTTTGAAGATTTAGAAAGCTAATTCAGAGCTCTAAATATTTCATGTTTTGGTGGAGATCCAATTCTCAAGGATGGTTGGTCGAAAATGAAGATCAAGGCAGAATTTCATTGCTGCCAGGCAGTTCTGCGCGCCTCTGGTAACAAGGCCATAACTCTCTGCTCCGAGCTCCGAATGACAAACCGTTTGAAGATTTGGAAAGCTGATTCAGAGCTCTAAATCTTTCATGTTATGAGGGAAGTCCAGTTCTCGAGTTTGGAAGGTCAAAATGGCGAGCAAAGCCCAGGTTCTACTGCTGCCAGAATTCAGCATTGGCACCTTTTGTTGCTCAAGATTCCACAAGGCCTTATTCTTGTTCCATTTTGGCCAATGAACCTGAAAATGCATAAAAACATAGAAATGGAGATAATCTACATAAATTAACATACAACGGACTTTACTAATGCAATTTAGGGCGCTTGAATATATAATATTCGGCGCTTATCACGGTGTGCTGAATCCACTTTTTGCAAAATGACCATTTTGCCTCTAGGTTTTTTTGTCCGTTTTTGAAACGACACTTCTGCATTTGTTTCCTTTGGGTTCCGTGACCTCATTGAGGGTCATCTTGGTGTCTTAGAGACACATTGTATCTCTAGAGACCGTTGTTTCACCTTTCGCTTTCGCATTTTGGATCCATTATCGGGTCATCTTTTGGTCATCACTAATGCAACGGGTTTACAAAACTTGGGCCGTTACAAGTGGTATCAGAGCTCCTAGGTTCGAAAACCTTAGGATGACGGGTTTTGGGTGCATATCATGCTTTTGTTGTCATGCTCTATGTGTTTATATGCTTTATGATAACATGTTTATGTGCTTACGTGCTACATGTTGTATGTCGTTCGTTTAACATTGTTTTATTCTAATGTAAAGAGCATGACATATGACGTATGTTAGATTAGAATTGTATATGCATAATTATGTTGTATATTTGGCATGACACGGGATTGGTCATTGAGGCACGAGTTGAGGTTGATGGTGATTGTAGTCACAGTTTCGTGGTAGTATAAGTTGTTGTCAACCTAGTATTGGTTTTAAGGTAGGTGGATGGTCACCTTTTGTTTAGGCTCTCATGAGATGAGTTGTTTAGCGTTACCATAGTGCCAGATTTGTTGGTTTGGGGCCATTATGAGGTTATGGACCTCTTAGGATCCTTGATTGTTCAGGATGATTCCTCTGGAACTTGCGTTTTTCGTGGGCCGGTAGGTTATGGGCGGGTGCATGGCACTGTCATGCTACCATACTCGCATGCTATGTGTAGTTCGGATGGAATCAGTGTCGATTTTGTTTTGATAGGCGTTGTCCTTTTGATCGATGATGATGGTGTTTGTTTTAGGGATTAGTCGCGGTGATTGATTTCGTTATTGTTGGCATGGCTATAGTTGCCATTTTCTTTGGAGTTCTCCTTGAGTGATGACGCTTTTGGGATCAAGTCGATTGATTGATGTTTCGGGTAGAGAGAGCATTGCATTGTTAGCGTCACTTGTAGTGTCACCTCTAGATTTGGAGTTAGATTGTTAGAGTCTTACCATTGTGGTAAGGGCTCACATTTGTTTTGAGATAGGTTGATGTCGTATTGGTTTTTAGAGACAGTTTATGGCTAGGACTGGTCCTTCCTTTTGCTTAGACACTCTAGGACATGATGTCCATAGGGTTCATTGTTGCATCATTTTGTCTTTTGCAGTTTCGTTTACTACCATGTTAGTAGTATGATTTATGATGTTGTGATGCATGAGTAGATGGAGGTGTATCCATATTTGCCTTCTTGTTGTGTGGCATTAGCATGCCTTCCTTATATGCTTAGAGATGCCATACTGTTATTACGCTTTAATGACATGCTTTTGTGCTTACGTGGAGACGTGTTGCATGTACCTTTGATTTTTATCTATGTGAGTAGATTTCTTTCTGGTAGTTGCATTCTTTGTCACATGGATGACTTCCAGGTTTGGGTTCCCTTTTGTTTCTCCTCAGTCGCACGTAGTGTGTATGTGGGTTTCCGTAAGAGTTTCGTTGTGAGATTCCTTGTAGAGGAGTTGTCATATTTGTTCCATCTTGAGCTGTCCACTTCCCTAAGGTGGGAAGGATGCTCCATTTTCGTGTTTGTCATATAGACACTTGTAGGAGGATAGGGTTTCTTCTCTTTTCTTGGTTCGTGTTAAGGACTTTACAAGGAGTGAGTCTCTTCTTTTCGTTGCGTTGTGCACAGTTCTTGGTTGGTTGGTCCGTGAGGATCACCATTGTTGTTTTGAGTCCTTGGTGAGGATTTGATGGATTTTGGTCGACTTACTTCCATGTAGGGGGTGAAGTCTTTGACCTTGCTGTCTTTCATTTCAGAGATGGGGTTGTAGTGTTGTCCTTTTTAGGATTGGTGGTTCCCTTTCTTTCGTGTCTTCCTTGGGGAGTTTTTGCTGTGGTTGTTGACGGAATTGTGGTGCTCGGAGTGAGTTGATTGGTGTGAGATCATTTTATGGGGACTTGTGTCCTTATCGTTGAGGTTTTATTTGATTGTGAGGTGAGCTCAATGCTCTTTTGAGAATGTCTTTTAGAGACTTGTTTCCGTTTTGGAGGTTTGGATGTGGTTAACTTTTAGGAGGAGTTTTGGAGGATCGCTGTTGGATATGGCTTGTTGTGGAGTTTTTCATCCAAGTTATAACTAGGCATGGTTTTGAGGAATCGTAGTTCCAGTGGTTGTTTATGGATCGATAGAAATTGAGGAATTTTCATTTAGCTTGGTGTTGCCAAGCATGGTTTTGAGAGATTCATCTTGTAACCTTAGTTGTTGGCATTTTGATATGTGTGCCACTTGGTGGATTTGTATTTTGAGGATTTAGTTATTCGTGATAGGGATGTGGATTTGATGTTTGATTACGGTGTAGTCTTGTAGTTGATTTGTTTCTGGGAGATGTGAAGGGCTTTCGATGAAATGTCTTATTGTGAGGTTCGTTTTGATTTTTGTAGGCGTTGATTTGCTTGTCAGGTTTTGGAGATGTTGGTTTTGTTGTATTGAGGATTTAAGGCCTTAAGCATAGCGGTACCTATGGCATTGTTGTCAGAGTTTTAGGATTGGTTAGGATGGTTTGGCCAGACATCTTTGGACCATATCTCAACTCTCACAAAATGTTGGTCTTCGTAGTGCTTTTGGAAATGATCATTTTTGACATTGATGTCATTTGTATCGAGAGGTTTCTTGGGTAGACCTAGTGGGGGGCAGGTTATGAATTAGTGCCTTATACTGCCATGCTACCATACAAAGTTGTGTGTTGTGGGCGAGTACTAGTTGCCGTCGATGCTACCTTACTGACGAGTAAGTGTGGGCGGGCACTAGGCACTGTCATTGCTACCACACATTTGAGTACTTCGTGGGCGGGTTCTGGTCGCTATTCGTACTGCCACATCGTCTTGTTCGGTACCTTGATATGATATATGGTTATCTTGGAGATCTTTTGGTGGTCGTTGTTGGATCGGTATGATGGTTCATCTAGAGGGATGTTTACGGTTGTTGTCTTCCGTTCCTTTGTCTCACCTTGGGTTCTGTGTGTGAGTTCCGACTTGTTGGGTGGCCATTTAGTCACTTTCCTTTTGAGAGGTTGTCCTGTCGTTAGCACGTGGGTGCTAATGACATTGGTTTATGCGTTGTCTTTCAGCTTTGGGATTGCTTTTGTATCGCGTTGTGTGGGATACTCGGAGATGTACTCCGTAGTTATCCTAGTTTCGCCTTTTTGTTTTGGTTGGGGCTGGATTTCGAGGACGAAATCCCTTTAAGGTGGGAAGGTTGTAATGACCCGGATTTTCACGGATATTTTTTTTCCGTTGTCTTTCCTTTCTGAGTTCAGTTCCTCTTTGCTTAGTGTCGTCTTGAGTGCTCTGAAGTGATTTCCGAGACTCTTTTTTGTGGATTGACAACTTCCTTTGAGGACCGAGTCGTTTCCACAATTTTCATTTTTTGACACTATTCACTTTTCGTCCTTTTCCCTATTTCATCCTTTTCCCTATTTTGTCTCTTCACCGTTTGACACTTTGTTGGCATAACTACACTTCTTGTGTTCAAAGTTGGTTTTTGACTTCATGTATCTCCATCTTGAGTGGTTTCCACGAAATACGCATCTTTACTTTTGCAAAAAAGTACTCTGGTTGCTCCTGGTGTCCATAGGGGCATGGATGCAAAGTTCTTTGAAATTATTTTCTTTTCCTAGGAAGTTTTTCATAAATATCTTTTGAAGATATTTTATTTCAGAGGTTTTTAAGAAAATATTTTTGGAAGATAATTTCATTCTGGGCCATTAGTGTAGTTTTCACTTTTTGGAGGGGCCATTGTGCAATTAATGAAAGTTATTGCTAAATGCCTTGTTTTGAGCCTAGATCCTCGTACATGATTCATTTTCACTTTTCGTCGAGTCGTGTACTCTTAAAAATTCCTTCTGGTCATTGTTTTCCAGTTTTAGGGTTTCTGGCCTCGTTTAGCGCCAAACTTGTTTGGGGCATAACTTTCTGCTCGGGACTCAGTTTTTGACGCCGATTCTTCCGTTATTTATATTTTCTCATTTTAAATCTTTTTTGTTTACAGAGTTTTGTCATTTGAGCGCATCTGCTCAAATTTCACTTTTTCGGACCCGACGGGGCCATACGGGGCACTTTTTGAGATTTCTATAAAAGGGGGGTGAGATATTTTATTTTTTCATCTTCCCTACTCTCTTGCACAACCTGAAGCTTCCATGGCAGCCCAAAGGAGGCTGCCACATTCTCTCTCCTCTTTTAAGCTTCATTCCTTCGTCAGAACATAGAAGGGCCTTTGCGTTTAGTGTTCGTGTTGACTACGCGCTTCTTTCACCCTTATTAGAACCCATTTCTGACCATTCTTTGAGTTTGAGTTTGAAGTCAAGTTGTGATTTTGATGGGGCTCCTAGAAGTTTTGTCGGATTCGGAGCGGTTTCCATTTGGTGGCTTTTGAGATTTTCATCTTAAATTGAGGTAGGGGATGTCCTAGGCTTTTGTGTGTGTTGTTTTGAGTGTTTAGCATGATTATAAAACTTAATTGCATGCCTTGTATCAATTTTAGAAAATTAGTATTAATTATTTCTTTGTATGAAATTTAATTCACAAGGATGTGTACAACTTAGAATGGAATTGTGGCATGCTAAAAAATCATATTTTAATATGTTTGTTAACATATATTAAATTGTGATTAATTGAATAAGAATTGCACTTTTTATTTAATATTTATCTTTGGTGAATGATTAAATCCTATGGCCATACTTTTCATGAAATGAACTTGTAGTACGCTTTTAAATTAAGTCTTAGCATGTTTGTTAACATACTTTAATTTGAGAGTATTTGGACAAGTATGAAAATCTAGAGATTTTAAATTAAATGATTAATTAGAATCTATTTAATCGTTCCCTTGGCCAAATTAAGTTTTTTACTTGATAATCATGATGACTAGGACTTGTGTACTAGTATATATTAAATTGGGACCATTTGAAGTTGCTTTGAAATTTAGAAGTTTAATTATCATGATATAATTAAATTCTACCTTGTTGTGCCATTGGCCTAATTGAGATTTTACTGAATGTATGTATATACTATGCCATATTGTATAATATGCATTGATTAGGGGCCATTTGATTGAGATTTGAAAGCTAAGGAATTTAATTAGTTTATTTGATTAAATTTCGTTTCTATTGCTTTAATGATTAAATCCTGAAATTGGCATTGATAGTATGTTTGAAGCATGATTTTAGACTTGTAATAGATTTATAAATTATGTTTTCAATATTAGATTATATTGTGATAGCGTATAGCGAATCGCACACTGAAGATTCGACATGTGATGTTATTATAGTGCGTAACGAATCGCGCTCTGAAGATTCGACATTGTTATCCTATAGTTGTTGTGGATTTAGAGCATGTGTTGTGTGGTTACAACCTACTTGTGCATGAAGGTAGTTTCGTGTACTGTTTAATACGTATATAAGTTGTTAACTTATTTATTTTGGAGTTGCTTGGGACATTGTTAAGCTATAATGGCTAGGGTTTGGCTCTAGTACGGGGACAAGAGTCCTCTAAGTCAAAAGTTCGCGCGTTGTGTAGGCTGCCTGGGGGTTAGTAGCTCCAAATTAATCCTATAAAGTTTGCGCGTTGGGTAGGCTTCCTGGGGGTTAGTAGCTCCAAATTTGCCTTGTCTCGGCGGAAATCCGAGCTGTGATGTCCAAGTCTTCCACTATTTGATTTCGCATTCAATTTTAAGTTGACAACCAATGTTTAATTGTGATTTGTGGTTTTGGTAATTGGCGATTTGATGTTGTTAAGTACATCCATACTAAATTGATATATTTAGTTGATTTCACACTTTTAGATTACTAGTTGATAACCTAAAGAATCTTTGTCTTGATGTGTGGTATTAGATATTCTAATTATGCTAAATTATTATATTTAGTTGATGTTGCATTTTAGACTTCAAGTTGATAACCTTGAGAACCACTATGTTGTTGCTTTGTGTAAGCATGCTCCTATGTTGTTGATTTGTGTAAGCATGGCCTTATGTTGTTAAAATTGCAAGAATGAGGTGATTGATGTTATAAATGATCTTAGGTAGTTTGGACGCTCCCTGAGTCTCACCTTGACATAGACGTTAGGTGGAATGAACCACAATAATTAAATCATGCAACTTGTAAAACTTTAGGTTGATGCATGCTCATTTCCTACGAGTAGCTTTATGTTACTCAACCCTACGATACTGGGGCATATTTCAGGTACAGGATACAAGATTGGAGATTGCAATTGCTTGGGTGATTTGTTATGTTGAGCTTCTTTAGAAGCATTCTTGTTCATATGCAAGTGTTAGCATGTTCATGATTTGTCTATGAAATGTAATTTTTCTAACTTGGAGGTTTGACATGTCAAATGTTGTAAATGTATTGTAATGAGGCCATAGGCCATTGTAGCACATCTATTTTATCATGTTACATACACTTGCATGCTCACTTTGGCAAACAATACCTTCCTTGGTGAAACAAAAACTCTATGTAGCATCCTTAGGGAGTTTTACCCTATTCTGTTGCAGGGGTATTTTGGGTATTTCACAATGCATTTTTTTCATTTTTTTCTCAAAAGTCAAGTAGAAAACTCAATTTTGAGGGGGGTTTCTTCTTTGTTTTTTTTCCAGAAAACATCTTCTTGGCCCTCAAAAATTAATATTTTTCCGAAAAATCCTTGCTGCCAGGTTTTGCAAATTTTTAGTACAAATGTAGTTGGTACTATTCATCGACTTTTTTTTGAAAATTGTCACGACCGATCCGAAACTTCTGGAGGTCTTGTGGGTGCATTTTAAGATTGTATTTTTAATTTAGGAAATTTTAAAACCTCCCGAAGCGCTATTTCCAAAACTTAGGCAGTAGCTCGGATTAGTTTTTTTTCCTCTTGACCTGAATTTCTTGGGGGCATTCTGGGCATTTTACAATGCATTTTTTTTATTTCCGTCCATGATTAGGGTAGGAAACTTTATTTTATGGGGGGTTTCTTCTTTGAGTTTTTCCAAAAAAGTCCGTTTAGATGCCCGTTTTTACTCTCAGTTTCAGTAGTGGTGGGTTGTCCTGGTCGGGCCGCCACAACATCATTTTTGTTTTTGAACTTTCTCCGCCGTCCGGACTCCAAATTGAGTAAAATTTTTGTTGAACTTGACTAATTCGTCGTTGTCTTTCCAACGGTGTGCATGGTAGCACCTAAATCCACTCTTTTTGAAAATGACCATTTTGCCTCTAGGTTTTTTTTGTCCGTTTTTGAAACGACACTTCTGCATTTGTTTCCTTTGGGTTCCGTGACCTCATTGAGGGTCATATTGGTGTCTTAGGGACCCATTGTATCTCTAGAAACCATTATTTCACCTTTCGCTTTTGCATTTCGGATTCATTATCGGGTCATCTTTTGGTCATCACTAACGCACCGGGTTTACAAAAATTAGGCCGTCACATTAACGGTTCTCGTGGAACCAAACTGGAACCGATTCGGTTCTAATCTATACGGTTCCAGTTTCGGTTTCATTTTTTAGGAACCATTGTGAACAGTTTCGGTTCTGGTTTCTACCGGAACCGTGTGCACCCCTACTGCCAACGCTCCATTCTAGCTCGCAATTCTACATTTCATTATCTCTTCTCAGGGTTTCAATTATGCTCATTAAATCATCAAGCTTCATCTGCTGGCCATTCTCTTATGGATTAGAACTCTCACTTCCTATCATCGTCCCTGATGAGCATTGAAAAGTGCGTATTTAAACCCCTTAAGCTTTGGTATTCTAGAACCTTTATCTATCTTATTTTACCGTTTTGTATTGATTTCGTGTTATTTCCATTTTCAGGTACTTATCCCCAAAACAAGCTAACTCAGCCAAATAAGAGCATAATTAAAGCAATTCAGGGATGAATCAAAGAAAGTAGCAAAGTAGAGCAAAAGGAAGCAAAGGGTAGAATTTCAGCAACTTCGATTGATCTCAAGAAAAGTTTGATCGATCCAACTTTCATCGATCTCAGCACTTCAAGATGGATCTGAGCCATGTTTGTTCCTATTCAAAATCTCAAAGTTTGATCGATCCAACCTTATTCTATGATCGATCGAACCATCTTATCCTTATCCAAATGATTGATCTTATCCAGTTGTACCACCCTACCAACCACTTTTGTCATTTTCCCAAAAATATGTTCAAAATATCTCATATTTGTTTTTATCCAAAAAGGCGCCGCCATTGAGGATCGATCCCACTTAAATTCGATAGATCTCAGCCATGTTCGATTAATCGTACCTCAAGTTCGATTGATCGAACCTCCCAAATCCCGAGAAAAATCTAAATTCCAGCTCATTAAAAGTTATCTCATATCTAATCATTAGAGGATTATTGGTGTACAAGCTCAGCTCATTTGGGGTGATTTTTGACCTACCTATATAAGGAATATAAGCCACTTTTTAAGAGAGCCTTTTTGATATACTTTGATACACATACTTAGGGAGGAAAAAAAGAATAGGAGGAGGCTGGAGACACCATTGGAGACTCTTCATCAACCAAGGAGCAGATTTATTCCATGGAGCTTGCCCTTGAGGGCTAGAGGACATCATCCATGAGTGGCTAGACATCATCTTGGGGCTAGTGTTAGCCTTAAGCATGCTTTCTACTTCTCAATTTATGTATTTTTGAGGGGATTTGTATTGTGATTCATGTCTTGACACTTTTATATATATAGATCTTGTTTATTCAATGATTTATGTGGTTTAATGCTTCCAATTGATCATTTCATTCTATCTATATGTCTATGTATGCTTGAATAGATGTTCATGTGTTTGTCTCTATTTCTTGTGTTATTGATGCATGTCTATTTATATTGATACTATAGATCTAGAGATTGTCAAGACATAATGCTTAATGGCATGTTCTTGTGGCTTGTTTGATGGTTCATACTCATTTATTGATGGATTGTACCTCTCCCTTAGTTTAATTAGTTTAATTTCATATCATTAGCTTAGTTGTAGAGTAGTTGTTAAATGGGAGGACAATCCATGCTTGTTGTTGATGTTCAATACTTATGAAAAGCAAGTAACATGTATCTCTAAGCTTGTGATGTGTTTGGATTGTGAGCTTAAAGAAAGGATTAATGGCTTAATTTGATATGTTGTGCTATCCATCATGTTATTTAGACAATATATACTTAATTTGTCATCCATGCTTGTTGGAACAACCACACACACACACTTTGTTGTAATACATGTTCTTCCCCTCATTAATCATTCATTAAAGGTGTAGAAAAGCTATGCTTAGTGGTGATCTCTAAACCCCAAGATCTCTCTTTCTTTTATTATTTTTATTGCATTATTGTTTACCTTAGTTTAATTTGCATCTAGTTTAATTCAACCAACCAACCACTATTTTGATCACTCGACCTACTAACCTTAATTTTGATTCCTCAACCTAGTACGACCCTCAATCTCTTGGGATGATCCCTACTCAACCTAGCTATATTTTTAGTGAAAGGTAGTAGTGGCAATTTCTAAATGTAAAACTTGGCTACATTGCATAAACTTTTGGGGTTTGATGACAACTACCACCAAGTTTTTGGCGCCGTTGTCGGGGATTGATTGATTGGCAACGTCGTATTTGTGGAATCAATTAGGAATTAGTACTCTTTTGATCGTGTCTTTACTTGTTTTCAATTTTTGTTACTTATTGTGTTTGTTCTTGTTTGACAAGGTGCATTAAGATAAGAAGGTGAGCATAGGAACATCCAAGCAAAAGAGCTAAGCAAGCAAAGGAAAAATGCTAAAAATCTAAAAATTGCTAAGCTAAAAGCTAAAAACTTGGAGTTGAAGAGCTAAAGGACCTTTGTGAGCTTTTTCTTACTCAAACCCTTAGTAAAATCGTCGGCCCGCGTGGAGGCTTATATTTCAATTCTTAGATGAATCGTGAGCCCGCGTGGAGGCAATTTACTTTTCTTGCATATTGTTAAAGCATGGGAGTATGAGAACATTATATGTGGAGGAAGTTTGTTGATTATTGACTTATTGTGAAGGTGAAGTGTTTGTTGTTATTGCTTGTTGTTTTGGATTGTGCATGCATGGTCGTAGATCATTGAGACCCACTCTTGTCCCTTTAAATTTTCATCTTGAATCCATTATTCGAAACCTTAGGGGAAGAGGTAGTTCTAGCCAATCCATTTCATCAATGGAAGGACACAATGAAGACCATGTGGAGGACCTTGGTCACATAGACCAACAAGGCATCCTCCACCCCAATATGCATCATGATAACATGCAAGTTCCATTAGGCATGCCAAGGCCATTTGTTCATCCACCACAACAACAAGGCCAAGTTCCATTGGGAATGCCAAGGCCAATCTATGCTCCACCACCTCCCATCATTCAAGGCAACTAAGGTGCCCATGTTGCACCTCCAATTGCTAATCCTCCCCTTACTTTAAGCGATCACTATGTGCCTAATGAATATAATGCACCCGCATGCATTCAATTGGCACCATTTAGAGCACACCACTATGAAATCAAACCACAAACCATTCAAATGCTTCCTAATTATCATGGACTTCCAAGTGAAGAACCTTACAAGCATTTGGATGAGTTTCTTGAAGTATGTTCCACCGTAAAATATACGGACATGCCGGAAGAGGTCTTAAGGCTTAAACTTTTTCTATTCACCCTTAAAGACAAGGCAAAATATTGGTTTAACAATCTTAGGCCCTTTTTAATAACTTCTTGGGTGGATATGCAACAAGAGTTTTTGAAGAAGTACTATCCAGTTTCTAAGACCAATGCCATGAGAACTTCAATTGGGGAATTTTCACATGGGGACGGGGAAACATTTCATGAGGCATTGGAATGCTTTAATGAATTGCTTAGGAAGTGTCCGCATCATGACATGCCCAAATGGCAATTAGTTCAATATTTCTTTGAGAGTTTATTGGATAATTACAAGGGTATGGTTGTTGAGTCCATGGGTGGCTCTTACATTGATAGGCATGAGGATGACGTGTGGCATCTTTATGAGAGCATGAGTGAAAATTCTTTGCATCGTACTTTATCTTCTAAGAATGGTAGAAATTCTAGTGGTAGGAAGAGTGTTGGCTTACATCAAGTCGACCACTCCAATGAAATTGTTGCTGAAATGAAATCATTATCTCAAAGGTTTGATCAATTTTTGATCAACCAAAACTTGGCGAATCAAGTATCTTCCTTCCCTAACTATTTTCATCATGCATCTAATGAGACATGTATGACTTGTTTAAGTGTTTTACATTCTACTTCCAATTATCCCCATGGACATGTGCAAAGTGAGCATCATGAACAAGCAAATGCTATTTTTACTAATCAAGGGAACAATCCTTATGGAAATCATTGCAATCCTAATTGGAGGAATCACCAAAATTTCTCTTGGAAAAACCAAGGGGAAGGGTTCAAACCCTTCCCAAGGCGGTTTTCAAGGGAAATACATTCCATCTCCACTACAAGGCCAGGGTTCCCAAGGTTTTAGATCATCATACCAATCACAAGGAAACCAACTCTCTAATTCTCATTTTCCTAATCAATCATACTCCCAAGGAAATGTTAGAAATCCCGCTTTTAAAGAGAAAGTTTTGACCGCTTTAGGCACTTTAGAGGCAAACACACAATTACTTCATTCTCACTCTCAATCCATTGCAAAGCTAAAAACCCAAGTAGGGCAAATAGCTAGTACTTTGAATGCAAGAGAGAAGGGAAAAATGCCTTTAAATACCCCACAAAAGTAACAATGTGTTGTGGAGACTCATTCCTCATCGGAAGGTCACACAATAGAGCATGTCAATGCGGTGACTACCTTGAGAAGTGGAAAGATTGTGGATAACCAAGTGGGTATGTCCAATGAAGAGAGTGAACCGGTGCAACCACAAGTTGACACCCGTCCCGTTTCATATCATATTCCTCCTTCATTACATGTGCATGACTATATAAATGAGAATGTGTTGAAAAGTGATTTGAAAAGTGATTTTGAAAAGAAAGATTTATAAAATAATTTGAAAACTTCTTGTATTGAAGAGACTTCAAAGAGAATTTCTGAAAAGGTTTTTGAACCAAAAGCTCCATTTTCGGATGTCTTAAAAAGATCCATTTTAAATGGCAAGCAAAAGGCCAACGTAAAAGAAATCATGGACGTGTTTAGGCAAGTGAAAGTCAATCTTCCACTTTTGGATGCAATCAAGCAAATTCCGGCTTATGCCAAATTCTTGAAAGACTTGTGCACACAAAAGAGGAAGAACAAAAGCCAAGCACCTAGAAAAGTGGTCTTACCTGAGTAAGTAAGCTCAATTTTGCAACATAACACTATTCCAAAGTTTAAGGACCCAGGTTCACCTACCACTTCATGCATCATTGGTGATCATATCATTAATCAGGCTTTTCTTGACCTAGAAGCAAGTGTTAATCTTCTTCTATACTCGGTATATGTCAAATTAGGCTTAGGAGACTTGAAACTGACGTCGGTAGTTTTACAACTTGCCGACCGATCAATCAGAAAGCCTAGGGGTATCATTGAGGACCTCTTGATTAAAATTGATAAATTCTTCTTTCCCGTTGATTTTGTTGTCATTGACATGGAACCGGTCCCAAATCCTAAGAGCCAAATTCCCGTTATCCTTGGCCGTTCTTTCTTGGCAACCGCGAATGCTTACATTAGTTGTAGGACGGGGATAATGAAAATTTCATTTGGCCCCATGAAGGTAAAGATGAATATTTTTAATCCAACCCCCAATTCATTTGACAAGTATGAAGAGATTAACGTTGTAGAAAGATGTCATGACCTTAAAAGTGAAGAAATTGAGTTTTTGTGTGAGACCAAAGTTTCAAAAAGTCCATCTTCAACCTTGAAACCAAAGAAAGTTGTTTCAAAATCCTATTTTGAAAGGGCATGGAAGCCCAAAGATTGCATTCACCAAGGACCGAAAATGTCTTTTGAGCTTAATCCAACAAGTTCCTTAACGAACCATTTGTTGGGGGGAGTTCAAAGCACTTATCACCCCATTGAGGAGGGGATGCACTACAAGATGTTTGATCTGGGCTAAAAGAGCCCAACGTCTTGCTAGAGATGTTAAAGACTAGCAAGACATTTTGTAGGGTGTCACAACCCTATTCCTCCCCCATTTCTATCTTTAATTTCATTTCTTGCAAAGTCTAGATATTGGCTTTGAGTTCATTAGCATTGCTAGGAACTGTGATTAAGTCTGCATGCACTTTTATGTTTTTTTTTTTTTCCTAAATGAAGGAGTATATAAATATCAACAATATTGTACATTGGTCAAAGAGGAGGCATACCTCCACTTACACCTCAAAGACCTTCCAAAGAAAAGGCCTACAGAAAATAAAAAAACACACTATAAAAATAAGACTACATGATGTCCTGAAGTTGGATCCCTAGTATATCTATAACCTCCCACAAAATACACTTAACTAGTTCACCAGGATCTTGGCACATATCATTATGCAACCTCTCAAAACAACAGTGAATAAAACTTTAGCTAACTTATTGCTTTTCCCTTGAAATCTTTGTGTAAAATGCATTACCAATTGTTGGACCTCATACACCTTTTGTAAACTCCACCCACACATATCTAAAAACTGCATCCATACTTGCCAAGTATAGTCACAACTACAAAAAATATGATCCAGAGACTCCACGTTTCTATAGCACAAATAGCATCTAGACATCATAGTAATCCCTCCGTGTTGCAACAAAGAATGATGTACTATAGCATTTTGATGAACAAACACTGAATGTGTAGACCACCTAGGACGGCCTCCACTCCAACAAATACTAGCCCAATTAACTTCTGGTTTACTACTTCTGCAGATCTCCTAAGCTTGTTTAAAGCTAAAATTATTCTTCCAGCTGATTTGATCCTCGCCTCCATATATAGTGTGTTCATAAAACAGTTGTAAAACTTCCTGTGTAGCATTCCTCAATATATCATCATTCCACTGATTACCAATCATAAACTCATTCAAAGCAATATTCTTGTTTCTACTGAGACTACCCAACATTCTATGATTGAACATATCACTCAAGCACTTTCCATCACACCATGGATCCAAGAACACCTTAATTTTCTGTCCATTTCCAATTCTGTATCTGCAATTTCCTTTAAGACAGTCTCTTGTAGCCACGATGCTCTTCCAAATACATGAAGAAGACTCCTTAGGCATGACATTCCAGAAAGAAGCCTTCTTTAAATATACCTATTCAAACCATGCCACCCAAATTCTATTTTTAGATAGCAAGAAATCCCAAGCTAAACAACATTTTGAAGCCTTGTCAATGTCCACCAGCCGTCTCAGCCCAATCTTCCTTCAGCTTTAGGAGCTGCCAACTTTTTCTAGCAAAGACCATGAATTTTCTTTCTGTCTTCCACATGTCCCCAAACAAAATTCCTCATTTTCTTCTCAATTAAGTTAATAATTGCTGCTGGAAGAACAAACACAGATGGCCAATACTAAACTATAGGAAGAATCACAGCTCTGTATAACTCTACTCTACCTGAAACTGATAAATTCATCCCATTCCATCTAGTTGTAGTAGAGATAATCTTCTCCACCAAAATGGAACAATCCTTACTCCTCAACATCTTATCAGAAATAGGCAAACCAAGGTAGATAAAAGGTAATTTTCCTACCTTACATCCAAGAGTTCTAATAATGGTGGACTGTCTTCTAACTATTCTTGTGAAAAACAATTCTGATTTCTCTTTACTAATTGCTAATCCCGAAGTGGATTCAAATAGTTCCAGAGATTTTTTTAAAGTAATAATTATTGCCATATTAGCTCTAACCACCATCAAAAGATCATCAGCAAAAAATTGGTGGGTTAGAGGTAACCCAATCCTAGCAGCAACCTTAGCAGGACACACCTTACCCCTCTTTACCTCAAAATCAATTATGCCAAAAAAATAATCTGTCACTAAGGTAAACAGGAGTCGGGATAGAGGGCAACCTTGTCTTAGACCCTGCTTAAGCTGAAAATACCCTTGAGGAGAACCATTTACAATGATTGAAAACCATACTGAAGAAATACAAGTATGAATCCAACTAATCCATCTACTACCAAACCCAAACAGCTTCGTCAACTGCACAAGAAATTTCCACTATACTTTTATGTTGAAATTGAGCATTTTGCATAAGTTCGATTGATCTCCAAAGAGTATTCGATCGATCGAACTTCGACCTGCATCCAACACTTAGAAAATTTTCGACCTGCATTCAACCTGCATCCAAATCACCTCTCTGTCCCATCGATCGAATTTGTTCTCAGATTGATCATAAGTCCTTAGATCGATTTCGATCAATCTTGAGTTCCAACAGTTAGAAAAATTTCTGAACCCAAAAACCTGCATATTTTTAGCTCTCTGTTAGATCGATCGAACATTTGTTCCGATCGATCTCATTTCTAGAATTCATTACTTTGACTTTGTTTTGACTTTTTAATTTTAAATTCAAAAAAAAAAAAAAAAAAAATCCAAAAATATTTTAAAATTTAAAATTTTTAGTTTTTAATTTTTCCATTTTTTTTAAAAATCTTTAAAAATTTCAAAAATACTTGGAGGAGAGATCGATGTCAGTTCGATCGATCTGAGGATTCAGTTCGATCGATCGAACTGGCAAGGAAATGTTTTAAAAAAAATGAAACCAAGGTTTATAGATCGATTCCTAAGATCGATCTAACCCTCTCAAAACCCTATCCCTCTCATCGCCGCTGCACATTCACTCTTCTCCATCTCTGGCGAGACCTCCGGCGAGCTTCATCTCACCTCGAATCTTTCTCTCCTCTTGGATCTTCATCTCATCTTCATCTCATCTCATCCTTCGATTTGGGTAAGATCTGAATCTCATCTTGTATTTCAAGCTTTGATTTGCTTCATACATGTTTTCCATGTTAGATCTATGATGTTTTAATGATGATTATTGCAATATCTGAAGATTTGAAGCTTTGTATATATGTATGTTTATATATGTATATATGTTTTTGTATTTTTCTTGATTTTAATTTTATTTTTGGGAGTATGGGCCTCATTACGTGATTATGATTGATGTTATGTTGTGTTAATGGGCCTACGACCTTATTCGTGAAGGCACCATGCCATCCACGTCACAGATCTGTGACTGCTCACATTCTTCACACAGTTTGATCAATCGAATATATTTCTCAGATCGATCTAGTGAGATCGATCGAACTTAGTTTCTTATTTTTTCAGATCGATCATATGAGATCGATCTCACATTTTTTGTGATCAATCGAACTTCACAGATTTCAAATACACATTCCATGCATCTTATCTTGTGTTCATGCTATCTCATTCATGCCCAATGCCTGTGATTTTCCATATTGAATGCATTTTACACTTATACTGCTTGGCATGTTCACATCCTGTCACTTCCATAGATTTATCTATTTTGTCTATCTTACTTGACATACATGATTCTATTTTGTACTGTAAACTCTTTATTCTGGCACTGACTTCCCTTAAAAGTTTTCAATTATTTTACAGGCCATGGCTAGGGTCAAGACTGTAGCCAGCGGACACTATCACCGTAGGGGAAGGCAGAGTTTGGATGACAAGGTCGGTCCATCTCATGCCCAGGACTCCATATAGGAAGAGCCAGTGGAGCCCATACAGTCTCCCCATTCTGACAACAGATTACACTCTGATACTGGCGCATCTCCTTCTTATTCAGCTGAGGCTGAGAATCCACCATCTCCACCACCACAGCCAGCTCAGCCAGACTAGGAGTTAGACCAGCCATTACGTCGATACTCATGCCTTTCAGTGTCGCACAAGTTAGTCTTTGATACAGACTTCTTTTCCCCATTGGTACTTACCCGATCAACTTATGATGATATATTACGGAGAGGCCTTGCAGCCATTCTTGCCCCTGTCACAGACCCGGTGTACCCGAGGCTAGTACAAATGTTTTTCCAAAACCTCCGGCCTGCCCCGCGTAACACGGCGGAGCTGAAGACCACCATTGATGGTCATCTGATTTTTATTACAGTGGATACATTGTCCAGATCTTTCCACTATCCATATCACTGCCCTCCCGAGCTACAGGACACATACCCCACTCTCTACAAGCCATCATATGCGGACATGGCAGTTTTTCTTATAGGTCACTATGCCGATGGCGAGACTTTCGCCACCCGCACCTATCTTCCAGATGACCTGTGGTTCTTCGACTCTGTCCTATTCCGCAACATTTTCATGGCCGGCCATAAGATACAGCAGAGAGGCGACTTTTTAAGAGCTCTGTACGTATTCTAATCAGGGTATTGGCTATATATCCCAGCGCTCATTTGGAGCGTGATGAGGAAGCTCTATGATAACTACATTAGTAAGGAGAGGCCCAAAAGGGCTAAGTATCTCCTATTCGGCCACCTCATCACCTAGATCTTACGTGATCATCACTATCCCTTTCAGCCACGGGAGCGTCCTGAGACTAGGTCCTGCTCGTTTGGGAAGAAGGACTAGGATAAGAGCTACAACGCTCTTATCAAGAGCCTTCAAGATGATGTTGCTGAGGCAGCAGAGGATTTAGAGGTAGAGGAGATGGCAGCAGCTGCAGGCCTGCAGCGGATGATATACCAGTCGATCCGGCTGTCGTACATATGGACATCGATTTGGAGCAGCATGCCGAGGACGCAGAGCAGCACTTTCTAGTTGGATCACCCGTCACGATGCGGGGCAGGCTCAGGATCATCATTCTCTCGCTCCAGCGGTACCTGAGGCTCCAGCACATACACCTGGCTTTGGAGAGTGACTCCAGGCTTTGGAGGATGCTGTAGTATCTATCCGCGCCGATACGGTCTCTCTCCGAGAGGATGCTGTCTCCATTAGAGCTGAAATTGCTACTCTTCGTACGGATGTCATGACTGCATTCAGAGATCTATCCAGAGACATCCGCGGAGCGCGATCTGCCCGTCTTACCTCTTCTTCCTGATCTCTCTATCTCTTTTCTCCTGTCATCTCATATATCTATGATCTCATCATGTTTTTGATACTGTTATACTATTTTTCCAGCCGTGTCTGTCCGCTCTGATACTGGATGTACTATACTTTATTCTTTGTTTATATACATTTTCTTTATGGATGTCATATTTTTATATTCTTATAGCTATCTGTTTGACTCTATCAGGTGCATCCCAGTGACTTCAGTGAGAGAGAGTACTGCCCAAAATTTCAGGACCACGTTTTTACCTCTCTCTATTTTCAGTTGCTATCCCATTTACACTTGCATGTCCACTGTGCACTGTTATTATCCCTTTTGTTATCTGATGAGTTTATCCGAGTGCCAAATTTCAGGACCACAGTTAATCCCGAGTTTGGGGGGGCTATGCCACCCACTTTGGATACTTCTGTCCCAGCCATTCTTTGCCTTAATTGCACTGGTATACTCTTTCCTTTTGTTCTCTTTGCACATTAAGGACACTGTGACATTTAAGTTTGGGGGTAATAGTGCTTTGCAGTGTTTGTCTTTAAAATTCAAAATATTGAGCATGACTTGTGTATTTGAGAGATTTTCTATGATTGGTCCAAGTTAGATATGATTTTGATCTTTTGAGGACTATATTGCTTAGAATTTAAAAATTGCTTGACTTGAGAGTCCAATACTCCTTGTATGCCTTGTGGATGTCATTTATGAGTAAATTTTTTTAAAAATTGATATCTTGCTTGCACTTGTGGTCCACATCATCCTGATTTTAAGATTGTTTTGAGATTCACTCTAGGATTCTACACTAGCACAGGCACACACTAGCATTCATTTGTGGGGTATATGCTTTGTTGATTATTGAATTGGTTATATCCCAACTGGGCTAGTAGTACATTAAAAGCTTTCATTCTTGATAAATGTGGATAACAAACCCTTTTCATTGAGTAGCTGGGATTCTAGCCTCATCAAGCACTAAACTTCTCCCGCCGAAAGGTGGAAGGCCTAAACTCTAGATTAATAATTGTTTATTCAGAAAAAAGAGGGAAAAAGTTGCAAAAGCAATAAAAAGTGAGGACTTCTCCCAAAAGGTGAGAAGTGGGAAATGATTAGATGGAGGTTGTTTTAATTTGTAGCCTAGTTGATTTGAGCTTGTAAGTCTTTAGGGGTGTTTGAACACCTGGTGCCCTAAAGCCGTCCGGTTTGGGGGTCATTGACCTAACGCTCGACCTCATGGATCGCTAGAAAGCTTAATAGATCAACACATTGCACTATGCTTCCATCTTTGATCCTAAAAAAATAATAATAATAAAATAAAATAAAATCGAGTGAAAAGAATAAACACACCTAGATCAATAAAGCTTTAATAAAAGGTCCACTTTTTGTCTTGATGATCGGTACTAGATTTGTGTACTAGTTTGAGGGTAAGGATGTGATCATTTCTTTAGTTGGCTAAGATAGCAACACACTTGATGCCGGTTCACTCAAAAAAGATTCTGGAGTTATTTTGATTTTCATGATCATTTTCTTGATGTGTGGAGGACCATACTTGCTTGCTTGATGTCAAGATTTTGGGAGATTGCTTAGAAATGTTTGAAACATTGCATACTTGAGGTAGTTTTCTCCCAATGCTTGTTTGCAATATTGGTGCCTCTTTTGAAAGAATGAGCGTAATGTTTGTGGGTATCATTTTTGGAAACCCTTACGAGACTTCACTCGTCCACTAGGGGTAACCTAGGGGTTTAAAAAGCTTGTTGCATATGCTAAGTGCAATCGTGTTCCCTACGAAAGTGGCGTTATCCATTTATTGCTTTCTAGTTCATAGTTGTATAGTCATTTCATTTCATTCCTTTACTTTCTAGTTCATTGCTAGGGACTAGCAATATTTAAGTTTGGGGGTGTGATGAGCGCTGAAAAGTGCGTATTTAAACCCCTTAAGCTTAGGTATTCTAAAACCTTTATCTATCTTATTTTACCGTTTTGTATTGATTGCATGTTATATTTATTTTCAGGTACTTATCTCCAAAACAAGCTAACTCAGCCAAATAAGAGAATAATTGAAGCAATTCTAGGATGAATCAAAGAGAGGAGCAAAGTAGAGCAAAAGGAAGCAAAGGGTGGAATTTCAGCAACTTCGATCGATCTCAAGAAAAATTCGATCGATCCAACTTTCATCGATCTCAGCACTTCAAGATGGATCTGAGCCATGTTTGTTCCTATTCAAAAATCTCAAAGTTCGATCGGTCCAACCTCATTCTATGATCGATCGAACCATCTTGTCCTTATCCAAATGATTGATCATATCTAATTGTACCACCCTACCAACCACCTTTGTCCTTTTCCCAAAAATATCTTCAAAATATCTCAGATTTGTTTTTATCCAAAAGGCGCCGCTATTGAGGATCGATCTAACTTAAATTCGATAGATTTCAGCCATGTTCAATCGATCATACCTCAAGTTTGATCTATCGAACCTCCAAAATCAAGAGAAAAATCCAAATTCCAGCTCATTAAAAGTTGTCTCATATTCAATCATTAGAGGATTATTGGTGTCCGAGCCCAGCTCATTTGGGGTGATTTTTCACCTACCTATATAAGGAATATGAGCCACTTTTTGATATACTTTGATACACATACTTAGGGAGGAAGAAAAGAAGAGGATGAGGCTAGAGACACCATTGGAGACTCTTCATCAACCAAGGAGCAGATTTCTTCCATGGAGCTTGCCCTTGAGGGTTGGAGGACATCATCCATGATTGGCTAGACATCCTCTTGGGGCTAGAGTTAGCCCTAAGCATGCTTTCTACTTCTTGATTTATGTATTTTTATGGGGATTTGTATTGTGATTCATGTCTTGACACTTTTATACATATAGATCTTGTTTATTCAATAATTTATGTGGTTTAATGCTTCCAATTGATCATTTCATTCTATCCATATGTCTATATATGCTAGAATAGATGTTCATGTGTTTGTCTCTATTTCTTGTGTTATTGATGCATGTCTATGTGTATTGATGCTATAGATCTAGAGATTGTCAAGATATAGTGCTTAATGACATGTTCTTGTGGTTTATTTGATGGTTCATACTCATTTCTTGATGGATTGTACCTCTCCCTTAGTTTAATTAGTTTAACTTCATATCATTAGCTTAGTTGTAGAATATATGCTTAATTTGTCATCCATGCTTGTTGGAACAACCACACACACACACTTTGTTGCAATACATGTTCTTCCCCTCATTAATCATTCATTAAATGTGTAGAAAAGCTATGCTTAGTGGTGATCTCTAAACCCCAAGATCTCGATCTCTTTTATTCTCTCTATTGCATTATTGTTTACCTTAGTTTAATTTGCATCTAGTTTAATTCAACCAGCGAACCACTATTTTGATCACTTGACCTACTAGCCCTAATTTTGATCCCTCAACCTAGTACGACCCTCAATCCCTTGGGACGATCCCTACTCACCCTTGCTATATTTTTAGTGAAAGGTAATAGTGGCAATTTCTAAATGTAAAACTTGGTCACATTGCATAAACTTTTGGGGTTCAACGACATCTACCACCAGTCCCTGATCGGAGTAGAGTCATCAATAGTAAATTCCCAACTGGATTTGAATTGTGTTAATGCGAATGCACTAGATTTGGCCTCAAACTAGCTGAATTCTGATCTCTTTCTGCTAGATCTGATCTACAATCTGTTAATTCTATTCTTGCCGTGAACTCGTTAGATCCAATCTCGGTAAACAGATCGAGATTTTTCAGATCTGACTGCAATCTCCGAAGATCAACTAGGACCAGGTCTCTGCAAGACAGATCATGAACTTACCGATCTGAATCCAACTTCTAGAGATCAAGCTTTGTCTTCACGAATAAGTCTTGATCGAATCAATCTTGATCGAATGCGAATCAATCTTCATCGTTTCCCACGGACGGCGTCATTGAGGATTCAAGAAAAATACTTTATATTTAGAAAGGATAATTCTACACTTCAAGAAATTTCCAACCCCCTTTCCCTCTATTTTCAGTCTATTTATAGACTGTTACAAATCTTATAGAAGCTTCCTAACTAGCTCCTTGCATTGCTGACCTTTTGGGCTTCTCTTGGTTATGGGCCCAATTCCTTTTATCTGAAATCGGGCTTCCAACATGATTTTCTGGTCCTGGGCTGGACTAGTGAAGACTTGGTTTGGAGCGGTTGCTCTTGCCCGACCCGTTCTTAGCAATATGGATCGCGCTCGGCCCGGTCCATTTTTGGTGTCTTCAACTTTCTTTGATCTTTCGGAAGAAAAAAAAAAAAAAAATGTCACCCACAATCAACTCATTTGCCACAAGCATGGCCACTCACCCTCAACCATTGCTAGTTGTGAGAAAGTATCATTCGACTAAAACACTTGGCATGACCACTATTAATTCTAAATTTATCAATTTTAGTGCCACTGTATAATTCGGAAATTATTGAAGTGTGAAAATTTGACATTTAAATTAACATGGAAACGTTTTTACTAGCTTGTTGAAATATGACAATACAGTAATAAAATTACATTGCGGATCCCGGGGGGGCATATAAGGGGCCTGAGACCCCCCCAAAAAAATAAATTATTATTTTTACTATAGGTAATTTTAGACCACTACAAAAAAAAATAATAATAATAATAAATATGTATAAAAAATAAAAATAAAAATTAGTAGTACTAGCCCACTCCAAAATATATTTGCCCCTTACAACATATTTGGGCGTCAGCCATTGATTACACAGTTGAAAGTAGATTTATTGATGTGATGATGTCATATATGTGAATTAATAAATAATTAAGCCCATTTGGCCATTAAAGACATTCCACCAGCACCTAAAAGAACTGCAATGTAGGATTTGATTTGAAGCTTGATGCTACCTTGCAACTTTGGACCCATGAAATCGGCAGACAGAAGATCCACCAAAGCCATGTAGATCAAAAGCCCAGCCGATGATGCATTTAGTAGTCCAACTGTGATCAAAGAGCTTGGACTATTTTCTTTGTATGTGTTTGACAATGCTATCCCAAGTGCTATCCCAAATGGAGTTGTTACAGAGAAGAAGAACACCATCGCTGCCTTCTTCAACAACTTATACTCCGCCTATATATATATATATATATGAGTGGAGACATGTGAGAGACACAGAGACTGAGATTAATATATATTTAAGAAATGGTAGTTTTTGAGCTTTAATTAAAATGTAACTAAAGAGGCTACACACACATATATATATATATATATATATATATATATATATATATACCTGGAGGATGCAACCACCGAGACCCATTCCTTCAAACATTTGATGGAAGCATAGAGCAGCCACAAGTGGTTTTATGGTGCAAGTGTTGTTTGAAGCTCCCATTGAGAGCCCTATCACCACTGAATGAACAACAATTCCCAGTTCCAATACCTGCAATATTCATGCCCATATATATGAGATCGAAAAAAAAAAACCCTTGAAACATTGCCCTTTTACAAATAATCTCCTGAACTACAAATTGCCGGAACTATTAATTGATTACAATTAAAGGCAATTTTATCCCAAAAAACCATTTTATCCTTTTTCATTAAATGTATAGCGAGACAACTTACCATGGCAATCACACGATAACGTAATAGTTGTGAGTCTACACTTCCACTCGTGGTCGGCCCGTGGCCATGGTGGTGGAATCCATGTAAATTTCCGAACCTCATGGCACCCGTTTCTTGGTCTCCTCGGACAACTTCACTCTCCGATTTAATCCCAACATTGTTTTTCTGACCATATATAGTAGTGGCCATTGAGTCCACCATTAGAGTCACTATAGCAGACAACATAGCAACAAAACCCGTAAAAGGGAACTTGTGCCATGGAGTTTCAGGTAAGCAGGTAGACGATAACATGTCAAAAGAGTCGGGTAACACGTGCATGAATCCGGTGGCTAGTATGATCCCGGCTGCAAAAGCCTTAACGATCACAAAAGGGCTCCGATCGGGACTTAGAGCCGGGATTGAACGTGTTACAAGTGGTAAGCAAACACCTATCATGCTAGTTACCAGAATAGCGAAAATTGCAATAATCTTGAGGGTTAACGCCCCCTCCTTGTCATTGCACTCACCGGAATTGCTCCCACATTCGTCTGAAGCAGAAAGGACGTGGGTTGTGAAGACGGAGAGAAGGATGAAGAAGATGGAGATGAGTTTGAAAAGTGTAGCCATTGCTGCCTCACAACACAATTAGCTCTGGATCTTCTCAGCTTGCGAGAGAATATATATTAATTGTTTTTGTTTATGTTGGGCATACAATTATGTCTTGGAGCTGATTGTATATATGGAATTTTGTGACATCATTCATGTGCTTGTTGTACGAATATATGTTACTAATTAGAATATATACCTACAGTGTGACATTTGATGCACAAATATAGAATAAAATAATTGTAGTTAATAATGTGTGGTCATGTGTTTCAAAGTAGCAAGAGAATTCCATGCCCCCATTTTTTGTGCAAGTATTTTCAGCGAAAGATATACTCCATGGAAATTTGGGAAGTAAACGCTTTGGTTGTACCATCCTCAATTTTTTATGTAACGTGTTCAACTTGAGTTTGGATGCTGATGTCGCTCGGAATTGGAAAGATGGAAATTTCCAATTAGACGATCTAAGACCATGACCAAAAAACTAGGCTACTCTTCTTTTTTGACTGATGAGCCACTGAGCTTAACTAAATTGAAAAAAGAAAAATATTAGAATTATTTGGACAATTTTGAAATTTTTCATGATTGTATTGGTAGGCGTAAATTTTTCATGATTATCAATAAATGACATTGTTTAATAAATTAATCTCTTTTGTTTAAAATTCAACACTACAATTGTCAAAATAATAATAATAATGCTAACAAAAATCAATGTTAACATCAGCAATGTTCATCCCCCACCGTTCATTATTTCTTTTTTTTCTGTTTTAAAATTTGTTCTACAATTAGGAATTAAGTATTCCTTTGACAATTGACATCCACCATGGATGATGTGAGTGATGTTAGATTAAGATTAGAGAATTCCCCATTGGGTGAAAAAAAAGGACGAGAATTGTATCATTTGTACCAAGTTTGCATTTATTCTCCATTACAAAATAAATAATTTGCATAAATATATATCATATTTGACTTTCAATTAAATATATATAAATTGCGTAACAAAGTCATAAACTCCCCCTAATTATGAACATGATATAACTATCAATTTCTTTTCTCTCGCTGTGCTCAACTTGTTATTCCTTTTCTTTCCTTTTTTTCTTTAATTTCCTCTTGCCATCATCTTCACATGCAAATTAACCATACCACATCGTTGTGATTGCTAGCCACCAGGCTACCAATGGTGTTGAGATTTTACCTCTTGTAATATGGGATTAAACAGCTGTATGATTGAATTATTTACTCCTTGATTTAGTACTAACTGGTAGGTAATTAGTTACCCGATTATTGTATAATTAGTTACCTATTTTAGCTAGGTATTATTCTATAAATTGAATGTAACACTATCGTGAATAATATTGAATAGAGTTTTAATTCTCATATTCTTTCTCTGAATTTCAAGATGGTATCAGAGCCATCATTGAACCGTATCTTTGAATCTCTTTGAATTTATCTTTGAAATTGACAGACCCATACACATACATTCATAGACCCATACGCATACAAATAAATTCACAGACCCATACCTATACATATACAGTTACCATAAACTACCACTGATTCACAAACCCATACCCGTTGTCCATAGCTCTGCTCTTGTGGCCATCCTAGATCTGTCGAACCGCTGCCGAACCACTGCACCGCTGTCGGCGATCTGCAGAACTGAATCGCTACTCGCCGCTGTATCGCTGCCAAATCGCTGCATCGTCCATAGCCATTATCGGATCTTCTTCGCTGTCTAGAGCCATCGCCGGATCTACAGCCCTCAACTGTTGAATCAATGTTCATAACCGTCGCCGGATCTGCCATGCTCTCATCCAATTTTTTTAATTATTTTATTTTATTTTATTTTGTTTCTGTTGCTTAACAGAGAAACATTGTGCTTCTTAGATATTTTTTTTTTTATTAATATATCTATATATATATATATATATATATATATATAAATGAGTGAAAAAAATATTGAATCATCTGGGACGAAATCAGTTCTTATTTTTGTTCAATCTGAAGGTGTTTTTAATGCAAGGATTAGTCTTATTGAATCTAATTATGACGTTTGGTCCCAACTAATGGAGATGCATATTGCTGAACGGGAGAAACTCTCTAATATTCGTGGCAAGACTAAGCCACCTGCTGACTCAGAAAATGGTTATGATAAGTGGTATGCCGAAAATCAGAAAGTGAAGCAGTGGTTATTAATATCCATGACTCCAGAAATTATGAAGCGTTATTTACGCTTACCCACTACCCACGAAATCTGGAGTGCTCTATCAAAGGCCTTTTATGATGGGAATGATGAGTTACAAGTTTTCGCCTTGAACTGAAAGGCCTTCGCTGCCAAACAAAATGGAAAATCTCTATCTGAATATTATGGAGAGCAAACTGAGGTTTTCCGAGAAATGGACCATCGAGATAAAGTGGTCATGAAAGATCCGGATGACATTGAAGCATATCGGAAGTTTATCGAGCAACTAAGGGTTCACATCTTTCTTGCCAGATTGGATAGTGTTTTAAAGCAAGTTCGTGGAAAAATTCTACATAAAGATCCAGTTCCAGACTTGGAAGGCTATTACTCTTTGGTTTGACGAGAAGCGGTACGTCGTGTAACTCTAAAAGAGGAGTCCGAAAACTCTGAAGCTTCAGTCATGATGGCTCGAAACAGGTCTAAGCAAAACTGGTAGGACTGTACTAAACCCAATCAATCTAAAGCCACCAATGATGCAGACAAGTCTACATATAAATGCACCCATTGTAATTAGACCGGTCATACCAAAAGTTGTTGTTTCGAACTTGTGGGATATTCAGATTGGTGGGATTATAATAGTTGGAAGAAGAATTCGACGAAGACCTCCACTGCAGTAGTTGTTAAGACAGAGGATGATGGTACTAAATAGGCCTTGGGACTGGAGATAATGGTGACAAGTTTTTAAATATTTCTACACCTGTTGTTAATAGTGCATGGATAATTGATTTTGGTGCTACAGATTATATGACATTTGATTCTAGACAGGTCTCACCTCTTACTTCTTCCTCACAACACTTTGTTTCTACTACCAATGGTACTTCGACCCCAATTATTAGGGAAGGATCTTTAACACTCACTGATAATCTGCATTTAGATTCTGTTTTAGTTATTCCATCGTTAGCTTATAATCTTTTGTTAGTTTCCCAAACAACCACAGCTTTATCTTATGTTGTAATTTTTTGGCCTTATTTTTGTGTGTTTAAGGACATCCAAACAAAGCAGACGATTAGTTGTGGTATTAGGCAAGGGAAACTGTATTACTGGACTTGATGTCAAAAAGTTCCGACAAGCTGCGATAAGCATTGACAGCGGATGGTTTTAAGCGGGAGAAAAAGAAATCTGAAATCTGGCTGTGTCATCGACGTCTAGGGCATGCTTCCTTTGGTTATCTGAAAAAATTATTTCATAGTTTATTTGAAAATTTTGATGGTTTTGGTTTTCATTGTGATGTTTGTGAACTAAGAAAGAGCTACCGTGCTTCTTTTCCATTATGTTTAAATAAAAGTCCACTTCCTTTTATGGTTATACCTTCTGATGTTTGGGGTCCGTCCAAAGTTATTACTTTAGGTGGATCACGTTGGTTTGTTACTTTTATTGATGACTGTACCAGGATGACCTGGTTGAGCTTGATGAAATCCAAAAGTGAAGTGAACTTATTGTTTCAAAAGTTTTATAAAATGGTTGTAACTCACTATAATGCACATGTTCATGTTCTCTGTAGTGATAATGGTGGAGAATATCATAGTTTTGACCTTTAACGATATTTGGAAGCACATGGAACTATTCATCAAACCAATTGTTCCAATACACCCCTGCAGAATGGGGTTGCAGAGCGAAAAAATCGCCACCTATTGGAGGTTGTTCGCGCTTCATTGATAAAAGTTCATATGCCGTTATCGTATTGGTGAGAAGCACTTACATCTGCAGCATATCTACTCAATCGAATACCTTCCAGCTCTATTGACTTCAGGACACCATTATAGGCTCTCACTGATGCAGTTGTTGCCCCAACCATCCCAAATCTACCTCTTCATGTCTTTGGTTGTGTAGCATTTATACACCTCTATAAGCATTAATGCAATAACCTAACTCCTCGAGCATTGCGATGTGTTTTTCTCGGATATGCTACTTATAAAAAGGGTTATCGCTGTTATCACCCTCCAACTCGATAAATGTTCATCACCATGGATGTTATTTTCCATGAAGACTCGATTTATTTTTCCTCTACGTCTGAACTTCGGGGGGAGTACTAGAACGAAGTTCAGACTCTAGATTATGATTATCTAGATTATGATTATCACACTTTTGAGGATGGTGATTCTAGTGGTGATGATTCATAAGTTGGACCAGCTAATTAGGAATCAAGCAAATTGGATTCGAGTGGTATAAGTTTGGATCAAAGTGGTGATGAACGCCCAGAAATGGAAAGTATGGCGCCAACCCCACCGTCATCTGAGTTTGAGTCCTTTGCAACTAATATATTAAACCAATCGCTTACTGAGGATGTTCCTGATTTAGTCTTTGAGCTACTCAGAAAACAATTACCACAGTGTCACACTGAGGTATTCCTGAACCCACATATGAACCTAAACTTTCTAGTAAAGTTAAGTATCCCATGAGTCATTATGTGTCGAACCATCATTTGTCAGAATCAAATTTGTCATTTGTAAATCAATTATCTACTGTATCTATTCCTAACAGTGTGCAAGAAGCCTTAGCTGACCCTAGGTGGAAAGAAATTATGAAAGGGGAGATGAAATCCTTACAGAAAAATAAAACTTGGGAACTCATTGATCCTCCACCAAGAAAGAAACTAGTAGGATGTCGATGGATTTACACTGTGAAGTATAAAGCTGATGGCATAGTTGAACGCTTTAAAGCAAGGTTGGTGGCAAAAGGTTACACCCAAACCTATGGAATCGATTACACAAAGACGTTCGTACCTGTAACCAAAATCAACACAGTTTGGGTTTTATTGTCTTTAGTTGCGAACTTGGATTGGCCATTACAATAATTCGATGTGAAGAATGCCTTTGTGCATGGTGAATCATCTGAAGAAGTCTACATAGATCTCCTACCAGAATGCATGATACTCGAAAAGAATAGTCGAAAGGTCTGCAGGTTAAAGAAATCATTATATGGGTTGAAACAATCTCCGAGAGCATGGTTTGGAAGATTCACAAAGTCGATGATAGCCTTTGGCTATCATCAGAGCAATTCAGACCACAAATAACAATAGGGTAAGATCACTGCACTCATTATATATATAGATGACATGGTGGTTACAGGGAATGATCCTGAAGAAATGAAGGCTCTCAAAAAGTACTTGTTCAGAAAATTCGAAATGAAAGATCTAGGTCCTTTAAAATATTTTCTTAGGATCGAAATATCTCGATATAATAAAAGAATCTTTCTATCTCAAAAAAAATATACCTTAGATCTATTACAAGCCTGGCATGATAGCATGTCAACCAGCTGAGACACCAATGGAAGAAGGACTGAAGTTATGTGTTGAGTCCAACCAAGTACCTGCTAATAAAGGAAGATACCAAAGACTTGTAGGGAGCTTAATGTACTTAGCACATATGAGACCGAATCTGGCTTATGCATTGAGCATTGTTGTTAGTTTATGCATGATCCTAGAGAGCAACATATGAATGTAGTTATGCGCATTTTAAGGTATATGAAATTTGCTCCTGGAAATGGAATTTTGTTCACTAAAAATGCTGGTTATCAAAACATAGATGCATATACTGATACTGACTGGGCTGGAGCTATAGATGATAGGTGATCTACTTCTGGTTACATCACTTTTATAGGCGGTAATATTGTTACATGGAGAAGCAAGAAACAAAATGTTGTTGCTCGCTCAAGTGTAGAAGTTGAATTCAGAGGTATGACGCTTGGACTTTGTGAAACTTTGTGGTTAAGACTTCTCTTGTGGGATTTGGGTTATCTACTTAGGCAACTGATTCGACTATATTGTGACAATAAAGCAACATGTAATATTGCCTATAATCCAGTTCAACATGATCATACAAAGCATGTCGAAATAGACAGATTCTTCATTAAGGAGAAGTTGGATGGAAAAATTGTGGAGTTGCCTAAGATTTGATATGAGGATCAACTAGCTGACATTCTCACCAAAGCAGTCTCAAATCAAGTGTTTTCAAAATTTTTAGACAAGTTGGGCATGTGTGACATCTATGTACCAACTTGAGGGGGAGTGTTGAGATTTTACCTCTTGTAATCTGGGATTATACAGTTGTAGGATTGAATTATTTACTCCTTAATTTAGGGCTAATTGGTACGTAATTAGTTTTCCGATTATTGTATAATTAGTTACCTATTTTAGTTAGGTATTATTCTATAAATTGAATGTAACACCATCGTGAATATGAGATGACAGCATGGAAAAGATATTGGGTGAGCTCGGTATGTCATGTCATTGATACGTCCAGCTAATAAAAATTCACCATAAAGTGAATGAGTCCCAAAATTTGAAAAAATTGCTCAAAATTACTCTTATAAACTAATTTGTTACTGTTGTCCAGAATGGCGTATAATTACCATATACTATAATATTACTATTTAAATATTAAAAAAAAAATATAATATATATATATATATAATTATTATTATAAAAAAAATAGATATATATATAATTTTTGAATAATGTATATTATACTAAATGAAATATCCTTATATATTAGTATAATAAAACCAAACTTAAAAAAAAAAAAAATTTGGTTAATAGGTCGAGTCTAAAATTGGATTATATCTCTATAAGACAGATTCGTTCTGCTATGGTGTTGACAGACCTAGTGGCGTCTATCTCCCAGGATACAACGACCTTTCTTTCTTAAGTAGTAGCACTGCAAACCAGAGAAATTGGCAAACCAGCTCGGTGAAGTACTATTTCTCTGAACCAGACTCGAACTAACACACTAACACTATGTGTATGCAAATATAAGAGAAGAAAATAAGAGAGTAAAACTCAGAATCAGAGAAGAATATTTCTGAGTTTGGTGTTTGTTGCAAATAACCAAATGGGGGTATTTATAGGCATACAAGTGCCTTTTCAGAGGACCCGTAAAGCCATGGGACACAATGGTTCAACCTGAACCAACACGAAAGTCACCTATTCAAATGGGATGCATTGGTTCACACCAAGTCCAACCCTTGGATGCACTGGTTCACACCAGGTGCAACCATTCGTAAGCCCAACCCAATAACCCATCAGAGTAAGCCCATCCCAAAATAAAATTAAACTAAACACAAGGCTCAATTCAAAAATTCCGTTTAATAAAAAATTAATCGGATTTTATAATTAAGCCCAAGCCTAGACCGGGTTCAGTCGGGCAGGGCGCGCACGTGTGTGGTAAATAGCTCGGACCCAAGCTTGACTAGGTCCTCCCTCTCTTAAAAACTTGGGTGCCCTTGGCCCAAACCCAAATTCCAAACTTGGGCTATATAAACTCCAATTGTTTTACTTTATTTTCAATGTGGGACAACCACTTCTCACATTTTGCTTACCCTTTTAAACTTATCAAACACCTTAATTTGGAGCTAATTTCTCATTCATCCGAAAATGGATTTGAGAAAGTAAATATACTACTTTCATCTCCTTACGGAGAGGAACATATTCGACTATAAATCCGTAAGAAATTCTTAGCAGGACCTACTCAAAATTTTGCCCAAATTTTATGTTTTGTATGTTCCGTTTCCAATAATCCCCCACATGAATGGAAATTGGCATTAATTGAAAATGATGAAAATGCATACACTAGATAGAGTACTATTGGAAAATTACTGCATCGGGATAGGTAACTTTTGGCCTTGAACCTTCCTTAGTGTATTACTATCGGATTTACTAGCTAACCAGTGAACTTGAATTGTTCAACCGTTGAATTAAACCAAGACAATAGCAAACACACAGTTCCTTCCCACACAAAGTCAATTCTTACGGTTGTGTTCATATGGCCCTGAACAACTCCTGGTATTTCATGAATGCTCCAGAAAACTTAACCTTCGAAGTTCTAATAGAATCAGCCCCACTTCACACTCATATAGGTAACCTCTTATTAAGAGTATCCTATCATACCCCACTTAAATTTTCAAGGTATAAGAGTCATTAAAAGCATAACTTATCCTAAACTTCGTTATAGGTAGCACTGTCTCATCATAGAAATAAGTAAAAGATTAATAATTTCCTAGTGCTTCTGGTGAGTCATTCAGAATTTCTGTTGTGCCTTTGAACCTAGATCTTGGGATCTCCAATCAGCTAGGTAAGGTTTCCATTAAGATGACTCGTTAGCTTTCGGCTTTAATCCCATTCTCCTCGATGAACTATACACTTGCTCTCTTATCAAACTTTTTGTAAACAGATCCGCTAAATTGTTTTTAGACTTGATATAATCTATTGAGATTATCCCACTTGAGAACAATTGTCTGACAGCATTATGTCTTCGACGACGTATATGTCGAGACTTACTGTTATATATTGATGTGGGTGATTTTCAATCATAAAAGACCACTCGTAATAGAACGAATCATTTGTAGGATTGGGCTACTTAGAGGGTGTCAAACCTCAGGGACTGTGGTAGTTTATCAAGTCTAAAATTAATTTCTATTTTAATTTAGAGAAAAAATTTGTTTGTTGTGGTTGTACTCAATACATGAACAAAAAATAAGCAAAATAAAGTAAACTGAGATCACAAGGACAAGTATTTGATGTGTGTAAATTTATACCACTCACAATAGTACGAATCCTTTGCAGGATAGGGCTACTTAGAGGGTGTTGAACCTTAGGGACTATGGTGGTTTATCAAGTTTTTAATTAATTACTATTTTAATTTAGGAGAAAGATTTGTTTGTTATGTGATGTGATTCAATAAAAAAGACAAAAATTAAACTAAGTTAAAGGATTGAGATCACAGAGAGAAGATCTTAGGGATTGACTTCACCACGAACCTCATACTATGTTTAACTGTTCAACTTTGGGATTTCAATATTATGTATAACTCATAATTAAACTCAATAACATTTGTTTAATTCAATTTAAAGAAAGATGAATCAATGAATTTTAGTTAATAATAACCCATTTTCAGTTAAAAATTTTGAGATGCAGAACTTTGATTTAAATCAGAAGGAAAAGAATCTTGCTTTAAAATCAACGTAGGTTGAGAATTTTGTCGATAAAAATTTTGATGATGATTTTGTTTTTCTATCAAAGCAATCCAATTAAATTTTGCAAAGACAATAGAGGAGAAGGAGTAGCAATGGGGCCAATCCTCAAAATATTGACAAGGGGTCAAAACTGAGATTTAATGAAAAGAAAGTAGAAGAGTCAAAAGAAATTGAATTCATTTGCTAGAATTGTGGTGGCAAAGGTCATGCATCCAATATTTGTCCTAGTCTTAAGAAAGATCAAAAGGATAAGAATAAAGGAAAAGCAATGAAAGTTCCTATTTTTGAAAATTCTGCTTCTAGTGATAATGATTCTCCTCATGATGATTGCAATGATTTTTCTTATGTCGCTTTTCTTGAAAAAGGTCCTCATGTTGTTACTTTATTTGACTATGATAGTTCAAATAATGAAGACAATGAAGTTTTTGATGAACAGGTACAAGAGGATGAAAATGATGAAGAAAGATTGAAGAAAATGTTCGAAGAAACTATTGAAGTCAACTGGCTGTTAATAAGTTAGCAAAGAAACTTATCCAAGCTAAACGGGAGAATGAAGATATAAGAAAACAGATTAATGAAGGAAAAAGAAAATCTTTTGAAAGCGATTCAATCATCACTGAACTCAACAGGAAGATCATCATTCTTGAAGATAAGGTAAGTTGTGCTAACTCCTTCAAAGAATATCTTGGCTTGAAAATTAATTATCTTGAACTAGAATTGCAATCTACACAAGATAAACTGAAAAGGTTTACTATGGGCCAAGTAAATCTGAATAAGATGATCAACATGGATAATAATGTGAATGATAAAACTGGGTTAGGTTCTGTTAAAGGCTCATCTAGTAATCATGGTAAACCAGTTTTTGTTAAACCTACTGATAATTCTATGCCTGATCCAAGTTTGACTAGTACATTGTATTCTGATATGTTATATGTGCCTAAATTGCTGCATTACACTTTTTGTGGTAAGAATGAACATAGCCATCATTCATGTTTTCAAAAGAAAAATAAAGATTTTTCCAAAATTCATTCTCATGATGTTCATGCTAAGAAAAAGGTACATTCTAGGAAGAAAAAGAATGTTGTGGCACTTAAGAATTCTAAAGTTGAAAATTTGCCTAAGAAAGAGGTAAAATATGAAAGAGAATTTCAGGAAGTGAGATTGAAAACTGTGTGGATCAAAAAGAAAGATTTGATCAATCATATGCCAGTTGAGTCTGTGGAACTAGTTTCCAAAAAGACTTTACCTTTAAACTGAATCCTAGGATAATTAGTGATCATGGTTTGTGCTTAATTGAAAATTTTGTTGCCATTGAATCACTTGTTAGGGTTTGGTTAAGGTATTGAGTTATTGATCATACTCTTCATGATAAATGTGTGAAAATTCTTTCAATGAATTTATGATCTATCTTTAAATGCAAATTGAGGCACATGATGATTTGATAAAAATAAACTATTGGCTTGTAATCTATAGAATGAAAGATAATTTGCATTGATTAAGAGATTTTTAGATTTGAATCTCTTAAGTTCATAATTTTTGTGCACTAGTCCATCTTTAAAAAATTTGATTGAAAATCTAAAGGTTATTGTCTGGAAAAAAAAAAAAAAATAGGAACATTAAAAAAAAAATGAAAAAATTATTCAGCATAAATAGAAAAGAAAAATTGAAAATTTATTGAATTCTTTGTTAAGGAAAAGGGTACCTATTGGTTTGAGTCGAAAGCTCCCATTAGACCTTGAGGAGGAGCTAATTGAGTAAAAAAAAAAGGTGGAGACAAGTTGAATTGGGGAATTGTTATCTGCTCTTTAAAGTGAAAGCCACCTTATTTAGAAAAATTGCTCAAAGACAATCATATCTTGATGTTTTTCGATCCATATGGTTTGGACAATGATTTGTTGAATTTGATTAAAAATTGATGAAATTAGATTTCACACACACATACATGAACTTGCTAGATTAATTTCTAAATGTTTCAGCAATATTTGCAAGTTGAATTTCATGTTGTGATTATTTTCTGAGATTTAAAATTGATTTAAGATTCTATGGAATCAAAATTTGTGTTTATAGATATCTCTAAAAATTTTCTGGAAATTTGAATCGTGTGAGGACTTGAAAGAAGATGATTAAATTATCAATGATTTGTTTTCTGTTTTTAAAAAAATTGAAAAACTCTAAAAAAAATTCAAAAAGATTTTGATTTTTAGGTTGTAGAATTTTTTTGTTGATTGCATTGATCATTGAGTAATTAAAGATTAGGGAAGAAATTTTTTGAAAAATTTCAAGTCTGTGAAGTGCTCACTGTCCAGGTGTTTCCAATATAGATCTCCCCTATCGGTTCAAAGGTACTAAAATTTTAGGGCTAACCACACTGTCCTCTGGTTACCGGTACCAAAGCTTTGCTATTAGTATTGGTCTGTTGCCCAATGCACGAGAACACACTGCCTTTTGGGAACCGGTTCCCACATTGGTTGCCAGTTTTTAGCAGCAAATTTTGGCTTTTAAGAGCTTCATCGTGCACATTGTTGGGTATTGCATCAAACCCACTTTCTCTTTCTCTCTATATTGCACACATCATATATATTCATATCTCTTCTAATCGAATATCATTCCATATTTATAATTGTGTTTCATTACATAATTGAAGTGTGAAATCATTAAGTTTGAAGATTGAAGATTAGAGTTTGAAGATTAAAAGAGGATTTTTGAATTGGAGTTTGGGTTTTTGAACAAAATTTCGAGGATTAGTTAAGATTTTGTTAAAGATCTTTGCGTTTTATGATTAAAGACTTGGGTTTATTTGTGGACTTGATTGCTTAGTTGTGTTGTCGATTTTTGGGGGATTTGAAGAATCCAATCGAGCTTTCTCTAGAAAAAGCATTGAGTTGCACGCCAAGTGTTCGATAAAATTTCCAAGTGAACTTAGAAGCTTCAAACCAATTTTTTCCAAACATCAAATAGCTCCAAGACTATCCAAAGAAGCCAAGGGTAAAGGAGTTGCTGTTCCAAGGCCTCCCAAAAGAGTGATAACCACTATCTCCATTCATGACCCTCAAGAGGGTTCGAATGCTCCTAGGGACACGCCATCGTCTCCTATGGACACGAGTTCTCCTACCACTGAGGTACCAGCTGGGTATCCTTCAGTTTCTGATGCTGGGAAGATTGAGTTTGCTTGGGATTACTTCTATAATGAGCATGCATGGAAGGCGTACACAAAAGTGTACAAAGGCGAGCCTATCAAGTCGGAAAGTATTGTGAATCTGAAAAAGCTCCTAAATGGTGCGGGTCACAAGCTTATGGACTACATCAAGAAGAAGAGCTGGCTTTTCTTCACTACCATGGAGCATAGCTATTGTGCATACATGATACACTATTTCTACTTAAATATCTGTCGAGTTTTTGACAATAGGTATTTGAGGTTGTTATTTTTAGGACTAACTACCTTATTAATGAAGATGTTATCTATGGTGTCTTGGGCGTCAACAAGGCATCGAAGTTCGAGCCTTGTACCTTGGTGCTCGAGCCCCAACTTAGGGTGCTTGAGCCTTACCTAAAGGCGCTTGAGCCTTGACCCTCAAGGTGCTCGAGCATGAGGCGTCGGAAGTTGAAGAGTTGATTTTAATTGAAAGGCTATGCTCCCAGGTCTCGTGCCTTACCTTCAAGATCGAGCACTATCTATTGAAGCTCAAGCCTAGAGTCCCAAATGCTCGAGCTTGGTACCTAATGCTTGTGCCCATGAAGCTTAGATTGAGCAATGTTAAAAGATTTCAATCCCTAAAATATTCTAAGCGTTGAAGAAAAAGACGCTTCGGAAAATAGTTGACGAAAATTGGCTAAGTGTCAAAGTAAAAATTGAGCACCAATTGTAGGAGCTCGAGCATCAATCCAGAGAAGCTCGAGCCTTGTTCCTAAAGCTCGAGCCTGAAACTTAAAGCTCGAGCCTTCCATGACATATCAGATTTAAAGTACGGGATTGCTCTTTTTATCAGCCGTATCTCATCCCAGATGGGCCAGAAGACCTAAAAGCCTACCAGATCCTTATTTTCTTCTATAAAAAAAGGCGTAAGCCTTGATAGAAGAGGTCCAAAATTTCAAGTTCTTTTGATGGTGTTATTCAGAAGGCTGGTAGTGTGGTGACTTTTAGGGTTCTTACAACCTTGAAAGTGAAGATCTTAAGAAGAGAAGTGCTGTCTGTGACGATGGAGATAACTCCAACACAGATGACATCCGACATCGTCATGAGTAGCTAATTCCTCTCTTAGGGCATTGATGTAACCCAATCTAGTATTTTGGTTTGATTGTTTTAACTCTAGGATTTTTATTTTATTATATTATGTTTACTTGATTATATGACTATGAGCAATTAAGATAGCTCAATTGGTTTTACTGTTTTAGTAGATTATAAACTGTTATTCCCTTGTCTTAGATGTAATGGTTTATTGTTTATTCTCAACCTATCTTACTGTGCGGTATGTTATGACCCTAGATTTTTCAACCCAGTGTGTCCTATGATAAACCAAAAGAATGACCCGATAACGGATCCGAAGCCACTAGAGATGTACGTCATCCCTAAGGCATCAAAATGACTCCCCATGGCATGATCAAATTGCATTATATGCTATTGTGTGAACATACACGCAAGTATAAAATGGTATTTCAAACATGCTACAATGGCCCATGGCCTTATTATAACTCATTTACAACATTTGACATGTCAGACCTCCAAGTTAGAAATATTACATTTCATAGACAAATCATGAACATGCTAATATTTGCATGTGAACAAGAATGTTTCTAAAGAAGCTCAACTCAGCAAATCACCCAAGCAATTGCAATCTCCAATCTTGTATCCTGTACCTGAAATATGTCCCAGTATCGTAGGGGTGAGTAACATAAAGCTACTCGTAGGAAATGAGCATGCATCGACTTACGTTTTATAAGTGTACATGATTTAATCATTGTGGTTCATTTCACCTAACGTCTATGTCAAAGGTAAGACTCAGGGAGTATCCTAGCTACCTAAGATCATTTCTAGCATAAAACACATCCTTTATACAATTTCAACAACACAAGAGCATGCTACACATAGCAACAAGATATAACATGCTTACACAAAGCAACTAGTTAGAAACATGCTTACACAAAGCAACCAGATAGAAACATGCTTACACAAATCAATTAGATATAGATTCTCAAAGTTATCAACTTGAAATCTAAATGCTAAATCAACTAAATATAGCAATTTAGTATGGATGTACTTAACAACATCAAATCGCCAATAGCTAAAACCACAGTCACAATATAAATATGATTGATAACTTGGAATTGAATGCGGAAACAAATAGTGGAAGACTTGGACATCACGTCTCGGACTAAACCAAGAACAAATTGGTTATTCCGGGCATTAACCCGCTGGGAAGACCACCCTAGTGCGCACTATCACAATTGGGGAGAACTCATACCTCCCGCACTAAAGCCGAACTTTAGCCATATCACAGTAACAATGTCCCAAGACTCCAAAATAATCAAATAAGTTCACAACTTATACGTAATTTATATAATGCACTAAGTCACCTTCCATGCACAAGTAGATTGTATCCACACAACACATGCTCTAAATCCACAACTTTTATAGGATGATAATGTCGAATCTTCAGAGTGCGATTCGTTACACGCTATAACAATATAATCCAATATTGAAAACATAAGCTCATAAATTCATTATAAATCAAAAGTCATGCTTTAAACATACTATCAATGTCAAATACATGAGTTAATCAATAATACCATAGAAACGGAATTTAATCTATAAACTAATTAAATTCCCTTTGTTTCAAATCTCAATCAAATGGCCTTCAATTAATACATGATAAACAATATAGCATGGTCATTACATACACCACATCAAAACTCGATTAGGCCATAAGAACAATAAAGTGGAATTTAATTAAATCATGATAATCAAATCCCTAACTTCTAAAACAACATCAAATGGTTCCAAATTAACATATGCTAGAACATAAGTCATAGTTATCACAAATGTCAAGTTAAACACTTAATTAGGCCAATGGAACCCTTAATTAGATTTTAATTAATCATTTTAATTAAAATCTCTAGATTTTCATACTTGTCCAAATGCTCTCAAATTAAAGTATGTTAAACAACATGCCAAGCCATAATTTAAAAGCATATCATAAGTCAATTTCATGCAAGATACGGCCATGGGATTTAATCTTTCACAAAAGATAAATATTAAATAAAATATGCAATTTTTATTCAATCAATACCAATTTAATATATGTTAACAAACATATTAAAACATGATTTTCTAGCATGCCACAAATCAAATCAAAGTTATATATCATCATGAATTTTAAATCTTATACAAAGAAATAAAAATTACCAACTTTCTAAATTTGATACGAGGTATACATATAAGTTGTGTAATCATGAGAAATACTTAATACAACACATATAAATCCTAAAACATTTCCTACCTCAATTGGAATGAAAATCCCAATTACCACCGAAATGAAATCGCCCTAAATTTTTGGTCTACAAGACAGATATTTCAGCTAGTTACCTTCAACTTGGGAAATTCATAAAAAATTCAATTCTAATCCAAATTGAATGAATCCAAAGCCCAATGAAAGTTTAAACACTTTAATTTGATAATATCAATTTAGTTTAACAAAATATTTTCCCAATTGAAATAGTTTTGACCCACAATTTTGAAACAAATTCTGCCCAGAAAACACATTTTCAACCTGTAGCTCCAACTTTGAAAATTCATGAAAAATTCATTTGACATCCAAATTGGGCAAACCTAATTTATTTTGGAAGTAAACATATGAGAGTGTAAAACTGAAAATTTAAGCCATGATCCAATGTCAAAAGGTTAGTGAAATAAATCATCTAAAAATATGTTTTCCAGCTGCAATAAAAACATGTACAACAGATAGTCTTGGATTTTTAAAAAAACTTAGAAATGCTCTAAAATCGTAAAAAAATTCTGAGTAGTGTAAAATCCATGGAGAAAGTTCCAGTAAAAATTCAAGGTAGTTGAAGCACCACAACTCCATATAAAAATTCGTTTCCGGACCGGATAAGAAAAGATTTAAATTTCCAGCAACTAGCTTGCAACTTCAAAAATTCATAACTAATTCATTTTAAATCCAAATTACATGAAACCAAAACTAAATGGAAGCTAATTGATTATATTTTCATGTTATATATTTAATTTGACAAGATTTATTTCAAGTTAAAACAGTTTAAGGGCAGAATACAAATCCTTCTCTTCTATGCATGTAAAACACTCAATAATGACATAAAAATACTTCAAAATAATAGATCAATACCTCACTAGAGAATTGAATCCCTAGACACCAAAGCAAAACTAGGAGTTAGGCTAGATCCTTCAAGGCTTTTGAAGAGGAGGATGAGGGGAACAAAAAGTATTCCAAGCTTTATAGTCTAAAGTAAGTGGAAGGGCCTCAAAAATTAAGGTCAATGCCTAAAGCTTCAAGCTTCATCCATGGAGGCTAGGGTTTTGTGGTGAGGAAGAAAGAGATGAAATGTGAAAATGTGTGAGTGGAAGAAATAGAAATCCTCCACTCACTATGTGATCCTACACCATGGTCAACACACACATCTATGGTCAATTGCACAAAAACCCTCATTTAAAACCATAATCCCAAAGTGGCCCAAAGATATTTGCAAGACTAAATTGTGAACCTACACTTGTCACCAATCCATGGCTCCTTCCTAGGCTTAATCCCACACCTACACTTGTCAACCATCCAAGCCAACAAGTGCACCAATCCGAGGCCAACAAGTGGGTGAATCCTCACCCTCCAAATGTCATCATCCAATGCATTAAAGTGTTTCCACACAAATGTCAACAAGTGGACCAATGAGAGTGTGACACTTGTCACACTTTTCAAAAATTGCAAAAAGGTCCTTTTTGAAAACATCTTCCAAATTTAATTGCAAAATGGTCCACAAGATGAAAAATAATTACTTTATTTAATTACACTAAAACCCCACAAGTTAAGAAGAATTACACTAAAGTATACATTAATGCCCCCTTTATGAAGGAAGTAAGCAATCAACATGCTTTTCTAGAAAAGTAAAAATACCACTATCACGAAAATCAAATATAATGAATGCATGCAAAACCAGTATCAAATCCGAGCACAAAAAGTGAGGTTGTGAAAGGAAAAAGGATAAACGAGAAAAAGACAAAATGTGAATAGTGTTCGGAAAAATAAAATATGGAAATGACACAATCCCCAAAGGAAGTTGTCAATCCAAGGAAAAGAGTCTCCAAAATCATTCCAGAGCACTCGAGATGACATCAAGTGATGAAAAACCGAACCCAAAAAGGAAAAGACAACGGAAAAAAATTATCCGTGAAAATCCGGGTTATTACACGGTATCTGGCGGAGCGCTACTGGACACAAGAATAGAGGTCATATAATGGTATGCGAAAGTTTTTTGCAAAAGAATATTTTCATAGACTATGATTAGGAAAGGTGGATTGTTTACAAAGTAGTTAGAGTAGGTAGGTGGATAGTCTGTGCTAACTGCAGATAGGTTATAGTTAACTGAATTTTGTAGAACATCTTTCTTTAAAACCGATATTGAATGAATGTTATTGAGTTCAATTCATTTGAAAAACATAACTGTTAAATTCCCAGAGTTGGAGTAGTTAACCATAATATAATGATTGTGGTAAAGTCAAAGCCCTAAGATTTTTCTCTCTGATTACTTAGTTTAATATTTCAGTTTAATTTTAGTTTGTTTTTAATCATGACAACCAACAAACTTTCCAACCAAGTTACCTGTAAACCATAAAATGAAATTAAAGACTGAATATAAATCTCATCTCCCTGTGGTTTCGACATCTCTTTTTATAGCATTATTCTACATAAAATCATCCTATTGTGAGTGGTAAAATTAGGCACGATCAATTTTTGGCATCGTTGCCAGGGAGATTAGTTTCTTATTTAATTTTTATTAGTTTGTGTTGGTTTACCAGTCTTCGGACTTTTTGATATCTCCCTTTAATTCTTTTTCTTTTCAGGTACAAATTAGTAGTGAGGATAAATATGCTTAATGGATAAAATGTTTTGGTTTATTAAACATTTTGTGAGTTCTTATTGTTTTTTGTTACTTGGAATATTTTATTTTTACTACTGTTAGGATTAATGGAACCAGTGCATGTTAACTCGCCATAATCGGACAACACCTTTAGTGCTTGATCCTGAAATAGAGAGAACTCTTAAACAGTTAAGAAAGCTTAAAAGACATTTAAATTCTATAGGAAGTTCCTATGATAATATGGCTGATCAACGTAACGCATCGGGTGATAATGGTAATGGTAATGGAGAACGGGATCCACCTGTTCCTCCACCACAACCATAATTAAGGGATTATTTTATTCCTACCACATACACTTCCCCTTCGTGCTTTATTTTTCCAAATGTTGATGCAACCCATTTTGAGATCAAGCCTGCTATGATCCAAATATTTCCTACCTTCTACGGGTATGCAATAGAGGATCCTTATAAGCACTTGGACGTGTTTTTGGAATTGTGTTCAATTACCAAGTTGACCACTCTTACTAGTGATTCATTCAGAATGAGTCTTTTCCAATTCTCTCTCAAGGATAAAGCAAGAACTTGGTTGCAGTTCCTTCTAACAAATTTCATATCGGCATGGGACATGTTGCAACAAGAGTTCTTGAAGTAATACTATACTGTGGGTAAAAGCACACAAATGAGAAGAAAAATCATGGCATTTTTCCAAATCTCGGGAGAACAGCTCCATGATGCATAGGAGAGATATAATGATCTTCTAAGAAAGTGTCCACACCATGATATTGCTCAATGGCACTTAATACAGATTTTCTATGATAGTCTTACAGATTCTTATAGAAACATGGTAGATGCATCCAGTAATGGAGCTTTTCTGCGTAAGAGCCCGGCTGACGCTTTGGAACTGTTTAAGGCCCTAAGTGAAAACTCAGTGCAACATGCTTTTTCCTCTAGGTCTAGGTCTTCACCTGGAATGCATAAGGTTGAAAAACTTTATGAGGTAGATAAATCTAGTGAGTTAGCCGCTCAAATAGAAGCCTTGAACCATAGGTTCAATCAAATCTTATCATCTGGCTTCACTCTTGTTGCTAATCCACAAATTGCCTTGCCAAAGGAGGTTTGTTCAATCGTGTTAATCCCAATCATTTTGCTGACACTTGCCCTATGTTGGGACAATCATCTGAGATCCCACAGGAGCAAGTGAATGCTGCATTCTCTAGATCAACTTATAATCCATATACTTCTACATACAATCCTACATGGAGAGATCATCCTAATCTATCCTGGCATAATCAAAATCAAGGAACCACTATTCCTCAATCACTGGGGCAGTATCAAAATTCATCCAATCCTATGCCACAAAATAATTTTTTCAACCAATCTGGTATTTACCGTCCGCCTCAGTTTAGGAATTAACCCACTCAAGCTCCAAATCTTCCACTTCCTCCTAAAAATTCTGCTTTTGAGGAACAAGTACTCAATGCTCTTGTTGATCTTAAAGCCAATACCCAACTTCTTAATACTCATTCTCAAGCTATAGCAAAGCTAGAGGCATCAGTTGGGCAAATAGCGAGTACTCTATCTCGAAGAGATGATGGAAAACTGCCTAATCAGCCAATAGCCAACCCGAAAGGGCAGACTTATATGATTGATGAAACCAATTCCTCGGGTATTCATCATGAGCAAGTTCAGGCTATCACTACATTGAGGAGTGGAAAAGTGGTTGATAACCAAGTTGAAAAAGGACATAAGGAAAAAGAAAGGCTTAGGATTCCCATTGTTTCTATCATTTATAATCCACATCCCAAGGATGTTTCCTCAAATTCTATTCCATAATCCATAAGAGGAGTTGAAGGTGGAGTCACTTCTTCGTCTACTCCTAACCCTGAGACAACTTATGAGCCAAAAGCGCCTTATCCTGAGCATCTTAAGGAACCCTCCCACTTTGGTAAACAAGGGGAGAAAATTCAACATATGATGGAGGACTTTAAATAGGTCAAAATCAATCTTCCTCTACTCGATGCTATAAAACAAATTCCAGCCTACTCCGAATTTCTAAAGGACTTGTGTACTCTAAAAAGAAAATCCAAAAGCCAAGTTCCTAAGAAAGTTTGTCTGACTGAGCATGTCAGTGTTATTCTTAAGTATAACACTCCTCTTAAGGTTAAAGATCATGGTGCTCCTACAATTTCTTGCATCATTGGAAACAATGTGATAGAGCGAGTACTTCTTGATCTTGAAGCAAGTGTAAATCTTATTCTTTACTCGGTGTATAAGAAGCTAGGTTTGGGAGAGTTAAAACCTACATTGGTTGTTCTACAGCTTGCTAACCATTCTGTCAGACCACCACGAGCTATTGTTGAAGATGTACTCATAAAAGTGGATAAGTTATATTTTTCGGTTGATTTTCTAATTGTTGATACAGAACTAGTCCATGATTCCAAAAAGTATATTCTAGTCATTCTTGGGCGACCTTTTCTAGCCACAAAAAATGCTTGCATTAACTGTAGGATTGGAGCCATGGATTTATCTTTTGGGAATATGAAAGTCAAGTTAAACATCTTCAATGCTATTCATCATCCCCACGATGATAGTGAATGCTTCTTCCTTGATGTTATTGATGAGTTGGCTGAGGAATCACTCCCAACTATTTTAACCAAGGATCCTTTAGAAGCTTGTTTGAATCACTTTAATTATGAAGAGTTCGATATCAATTCTTCAATAGTTGAAGTGAATTCTTTGCTAAATTCCACTCCTATCACAGATTTTCCCCTATGAAAATCTAGGTTAGAGCCTCTTCCACCTCTTTTTAGTACTCCGCTTATCCCTTCTTTAAAGTCTCCACCTAAGCTTGAGCTTAAGCCACTACCGGAAAAGCTCAAGTATGCTTTTTTTGGTTTAAATGACACCCTCCCGGTCATTCAAATCTTACAAGTTCCTAAGAAAATAATCTCTTAAAAGTTCTTGAGCAAAATAAAGAGGCTATTGGGTGAAGTGTGGCTGATTTAAAAGGAACTAGTCCTACCATTTGCATGCATCAGATTCATTTAGAAGAGGATTTCCAAACATCTCAGGAACTCCAACAAAGTTTGAATCCTAATATGAATGAGGTAGTTTCGAAGGAAGTTGTGAAGTTGCTAGATGCGGAAATAATCTACCCCATCTCAGATAGAAGTGGGTAAGTCCTGTTTAGGTAGTACCTAAAAAGACAGGTATTGTGGTTGTTGAGAATTCCGAAGGAGAATTAGTTTCACAGCGCACCACCACTGGATGGTGTGTGTGTATTGATTATCGGAAACTCAACTCCACTACTAGAAAAGATCATTTTCCACTTCCATTCATTGATCAAATTCTAGAGCAATTGGCTAGCCAGAGTTATTATTACTTTTTAGATAGGTATTCCGGCTATAATCAGGTGGCCATTGATCCTACGGATCAAGAGAAAACTACTTTCACTTATCCATTCGGTACATTTGCTTATAGACGGATGCCTTTTGGATTGTGTAATGCACCAAAAACATTCCAGAAGTATATGATGTTTATCTTTTCGGACATAGTTGAAAAGTTTTACAAACTCTTTATGGATGACTTCTCTGTTTTCGAGTCCACATTCGAAAACTGTCTCTAAAATCTTTCCCTAGTGCTTCAGCATTGTAGGGAAACCAATCTTATTCTTAGTTGGGAGAAGAGCCATTTTATAGTTCAAGAGGGTATTGTTTTAGGACTTATCATTTCAGAGAGAGGTATTCGTGACGGCCCTGGTTTTTCAAGCCAGTGCGTCCTTTGATGAACCGAAGATTGACCCGATAACGGATCCAAATTGCGGAAGCGAAAATAGAAAACAAGACTCTAAGAAGTCAAAGTGACCTTCCATGAGGTCGTGGGACTCAATGAGAACTGATGCGGAAGCAAAAGAACAAAATATGACAAATAAGCCCTTAGGGGCAAAATAGTCATTTCTGAAAACTGTGGACTCGGGTGCCACCGAGTACACCGCTGGAAGGATAACGAAAAACTAATCAAGATGGACTCAAGAATCGCATGATTCGGAGTCCAGACGAAGGAGAAACGGTATGACGAAGAAAAACGAGTACTTAAGGCTAAAAGGGTAAACTGGTAAATATCCAGGAAGATCCGGGTGCAATCGAGCACACCGTTGAAAAGATAGCAAAAAATTAATCAAGGTAAAAAAAAAGTTCACTCGATTTGGAGTCCGGACGAGGGAGAAACGAGTGTTCGAAGTTTTGACGTCGCGGCGGCCCGACAAAGGCCATGACATGACCCATGCGCGCCCAGCGCCCATATCGGCGTGCGCACCACCGCCCAATGGCATCCCCATGCTGACAGCAAGGGTCGAAAGCAGGTTTTCCAGAACAGAGGCTTGAAACGGAGGTTAAGATGAGTTTTTCTAAAAAAACACAAAGAAGAAACCCCTCCTAAAATCGAGTTTTCTATGTGACTCTCGAGAGAATTAAAAAAAAACTCACTGTAAAATGCCCAAAATGCCCCTCCATGAAATTTGGTCAGGAAGGCCAAAAAGCTGCTAAAATGCAAACTGAAAGCTGAAACTTCACGAGGGATTTCCGGTACCAAGACGACATTTTGTAGAAAAACACGAAGAAGAAACCCCCCCTAAAATCATATTTTCTATTAAACCATATCGAAAGAAGAAATTAAAACTGATGTGAAAGGTCTAGAATGCCCCTAGATCAGATTATGCAACAAAATTTTAAAATGCGTCCATAGGAGGCTCATTTCACCAAAGAAGAACGTTTGCCCTGAAATAACCATGTACACAAATGTAACTTACCTATTTAGATGCGCTACAATGGTCCACGGTTTAAAAATACCACTGATACAAAATCCGACCCCCCAAAGGGCAAAAAGACAAAAATGAACAAGAAAAGGGAAATTTGAAAACCAAAATTATTAAATGATTTCAAATTACCGTTTAACCCTTGGCCACACTTCAAACATGATTTATAAGACCCTATGAGAGAATAAGAATGGAATTCCCACACCCGATGCAAAAGTTATGAAGCAATGACGTAGCATTTTTTAATATTTTCATAATATTTCATAAAGTTAAAGTTGCATAGAATACAAGATACATGTCATTGGCCTCCGGCCTCATCTCATACATGTCAAATACATTGCATAGAGTGTACTTATGTACACATTACATAATTGGAATCAAATATACACATTTTGACATATAAGGCTACAAGTGGCATTTCAAGCCAACTTTTACAAAAATTGAAACCTTCAAGGCTACAAATCATCCAAGTAATATGAGAATCTCGAATCTTGATTCCTGTACCTGAAAAATGTCCCCACTACATGGGTGAGTAACATACAGCTACTCGTAAGAGATGAGCATGCATCGACCTAGCATTTTACAATAAGATCACCTTATGGTGAAACATGTTAAAAGAGCTCATGCCACCTAACATCTATTTCAAAATGAGACCCAGGGAGCATTCTAAGCTACTCATGCAATTGAAATGAGCTACGAGATACAAGTATACATGCTAAAGTACACTAAACCGTATTAAAACATGATACACAACATTCAAGTACACATGCTCACAAGTATGCTAAATTATGTTAAACGGGATAAGCAATGTAATACCCCTAGTTTTCAAAAGGATAAAATGGGAATATTTTGGTTTGTTTTTCATTTTTATTTAAATTATTGGACTTATTTGTTATTTGGTTAAATTAGTTGATTTATTATTATTTATGTGTATTTAATTTAATTGTTATATAGTGAATTGATTTGTTTAATTGATTAAGTGTAAATTATTTGTTTTAGATTAATTGATTTATTTTAATTGTTTATTGGTTTTAAATTAATTGTTTAATTGAATTGGTATTTTAAATTAATTATTTATTTATTTTAATTTAATTAGTTTTAACTGACGTGTCTTGTTTATGGCTTATATGGTTTATATTTTAGGGTTATTTTAATTTAAGTTAGGGTTTCATTTATTCATGGTGTAGCCGACTACTAAATTTAATTGAATTAAACGTAGGTTAAATAATAGCCTATATATATAAAACTGTATGGTCTGCTAGGGTTGGAGAAACAAAAACAAAACCCTATTCATGGAATAGTATTTTGAGAGGAAAACAGAGAGGGTTCTTGAGAGAATCTGTGAGGCTAATGGAGGAAGGATAGAGGAGGAGCAGAGGAGTTGCTCGTGGGTAAGTCAAGAAACAACAGAGGAATAGAAGGTTTATCAAAGGAGGAAAACAATCTGGAGAATTCTGAAACGTAGAGACGGCGTAGAGGTTTTAATTCAAAATCTCATAGGCAAGTTTCAGACTATCTCTTTCCCTAAAAACTTGTGTTCTGTGCATCTTATATAGACTCCAGGAACTTAATTAAACTATTAAAAATGGATTTTATGCATTGCTAGATGATTTCTGAAATATGTTCTGTGTTTTTAAAGTTTAAACCCGTTGTTGCTTAAACTATTCTGTTGTGAGTTTAATTTCTGTCGTTTAATTTACACTGGAGTATGAGAGGTTCTAGGACTATAAAAACTTAAATAGAATCCAAAGAATGGTACAAAAGTTTGGGATATGACACTGGACTTCGCCGGAAGCGAAGAAGAACTGAATTGGTTGTTTGCATAAACTGTTTTTGTCTTCAAATTAGATTTTTGCCAAACTATTGTTAGGGAAATCAAAGGAGTTTCTAGGAGTATTAGGGCTTAAATTGAACTCTTAAAATCCTTAAGAAACTTAGGACAGACAGTTGGAACTTCTGCCGGAAGCAAAGACGAAGCAGTGAAGCAGAGAGGGGCTCTCAGGGGTGAGAGCCGGCTCCTAAATGGTGGGAGCCGGCTCCCATGAAGAGAGAGCCGGCTCTCCATGAGGGAGAGCAGGCTCTAGAAGCCTAGGAGCCGGCTCCAATAAAGGGGAGCCGGCTCCCATGGGGAAAAAACCCCTACGGGTGTTTTCTGCAATTTTCTGAAGGTCAGGGGCTTAAAGGTAATTACTGGAAAGTGATGGGGGGTTTTAAATGATTAAAATTAACTTGTTAAAGCCTTCAAATAGTTGGTTTATGCTAAGGTGCTAAACCTAAATGCATGTCATAAAACAAAAGCTTATGATAGGCCTACTGTCAAGGAAGGAGGAATGCTTGTTTTGCTAAGTTGTTTTGACAACTTAATTTGGACTGTCATTGTAATTATTGTTAGAATTTATATCCATGATATATTTAGCATAGTTCAGTTCCAGGAATGTTGGTTATGACGTCATGTACTCGTATCTAATAAGTTGTATATTGTCGGGAGTAATGGAAGGTTAGTTGCTAGTTTCGTGTTAGCAAATTAAATGAAACTGGTATAAAATACTTTTGAAGTTTCATATGATGTACTTAAACTTTGGAGTGTCATTATATCCGACCCAGAAATTTATAATGGGGAATTACATAGATGCCATGAGATTTAATTATAAATTTGCATGCCGTAAAGGATTTGGGAGGATGTAAATGCTAGTCATCATTTTTACATTTTAAACGAACTAGTATGGATGTGTTGTTTTGGAATTCTAGTATAATAAGCAGTTTAAAATTCTGATATTCATTATATTATGTTATGAAGGATAATTGCTGAACTGTCTTAATTTCTGTTCTGTCAATTACATGGAAATGGATGGTTTAAATTGTTTATTCTTATTTTAACAATTTAAAAGGAGGTTCTATGAATATAATCATATACTGGATGCATAATAGGTTCTTAATAATATCTGTTTTCTATTATGCTGGTTTCGGGATTTATTTGATGTTCTATTGAATGTGCATCGTTTATGGATCATTTGCATTATATGTACCGGTATGGGACGGTGACATATCAGGGATGGATTAGATCAAAAAGCTAAGTCCTACCCCTTCTTACATACGGAATGGATTAACTAAAATAGTTAACTCCTACATGGATACATGTCCTGTCAACTAAAACAGTTGAACGACATAATGGATGCTTGTTTTATCTTTAGGCATTAGGAAGGAATTTATATATATATTTATGGTACCGTGATACGAGCTTGAGTCTCCTGATCACGGTTAGGGTGCGTATATTGCAAAGGTTGAGTAGCTAGATATAGCTAATGTTCCCTGGTAGGTCTAGGTACTTGGCCGCTGAAAAGCGTGTTTTATATGTCACCTTCTACCCAGGCTGAACTATGTTATAGGCTAGTGAGCATCCTATAGTGTGTATTTATATATCTATGGACTATTGTAGATATTGCCGAGCTATCTAGGATGTATCTGCGTATCGGGTTTATGTACGGATTGTAGTTGGATGGAACTTGCATGTGGGCCTGACCCACCTTTATTTTTCAGGTGTTCGTGAGTACCAGGCATAGGGTTTGATCGTGGTGATGCAGATACAGTCACTCACTCTTCCGACTACATAGGATTTTCTTTCTTATTTTGGTTTTGGATTTTAATTCTGTAAATGTTTTACCAGTTGGAAATATTAGGGGTCCACTAGATGGATTCCCGAGTTGTACGGATTGGAAAGTTTATTTATATTAAAACTTTTATTTTGGAGGTTTTACAATTAGAATTCTTTTCAGCGTATAATTATTTTATTCTTAATTCAGTTTTATTCTTGCTTGGTTACATATTGATTGTCTGGTATCCCTCGGATCTGTGCTCGGACTTGATCACCCGTGGCTCTAGAATCGAGGGGTATCACAGTTGGTATCAGAGCACTCCAGGTTCTAGTGTCCTTAGGAGTGTCTTTTGTTGGAAGTCTTCCGCATTACGTCTCTTAAAAAAAACTTAGAGCCATATTAGGATTCGTTGTACTCTTTTACGGTTCATTAGGAGGAGCTCCTGATGTCAATTATATTCCATAATTATGGAATGGTTGACACTAGAAGGAGGATGGGGTCTGCGGTGACAGCAAAACCAGACCGAAGGAGTAGAGGAGTACGTTATCGAGTTCTCTATCAGAAGCAGAACTTGGGATTTAAGGTTTAGTTCCGGTTGGCGCTACTTTTTGAAGTATAAGCCAATGAGGGATATAGGAGTGTGTTTTAGGTCACCGTATAAAGGGACCAACACAATTTTAGTTATTCTCATAAATGAGACAACCGAGGAATTGGAGTCCAAAGAGGATTCTAGTGGAGGAGATTTCAACAAACCCAAGAAAGAGGGTATTAAATGTTGAAAAGCAAGGATCACGTGAAAGTGACCTTGTTCGCTAATAGTATAGTGAACGATACTCATAGAGTTGAGGTGGATAGTTAACCTTGTGTATTACCTTTAAATGAGGTAGATAAAGGGAACTCTTCAGGGGTTTGGGAATCGGATGAAGTTCTTCTCAAAACGAAGCAAAGATTATATAGCACGTTTCGGGGAGTATGGGGATTATGTTTTGACTATCTAAGTTGCTTTATACAGCTACATTAGACGGTTTGTATCCTGTGTATAAGGAGGATGAAGGTTAAGCCTTTGGCATTTGCTGAGGCAAATGGAGTTGGTTTTGAGCTATGTTTCGAGGTTGGGTGATTACCTCCGAAACTGTAGAAAGGAGATTGTGAACTAATCGGGTAAAGTTGATTTCTAAAAGAAATTTTCTTTGCTAGGAGGAACGATGTTTTACGTAGGAGTTTATTGTGTTTTATTGTGTGTGCTTTACGTGTTTCTTTTTCGTCAAGTATCAGTTAGTTACCGTTTGGAGGTATAGCGTTAATTTTGCTAGGATTGTAGGCATGTGATCATAGGATTTGGTTAGTATATCTAACTTTAGTCAATCAAATGAACCTAGACGTGCGTGGCTGTAGTATGTGTTCAGGATGGGATAAGGAAAAAAAAAACCAGCAGTTTTGAGTCAAATGATATAGATTCAGTGGATAAGTTGTAACGTCATGTTGGTTTATCGAAGGAACTGGCTTGGCTGAATATCTTCTAGGAAAATTTTAAACAGGTGTTCCTAAGTCAGTAAGAGGATTTTGGTACTGGTTTAAGTACTTGTTGGAATGACACCGACTGAGGTAGGTAGACGAATTCACTAGTCATCAGTAAATTCTTAATCAAGAATTTTTCTCATCAGGGGGGTGTCATTAGGAGGAGGTGCTGGCGATGCATATCAAGGAGGAGGCAGAGTCAATCATTTGCACAAATAATATGGAATTTTTTTTTTAGGTTACCGTTCGCAACAAGTAGTTGTTGCTCGAAAATTTTTGACTATTTGGAGGATGAAAAGATTTCCATATGCGGTTGCAGTTAGACGGGATGTCTAATAGCCACTTATTTATGTTAGAAAGGTAAGATGTCAAAGACTTGAGGATGAGACCAAACATCTAATATCCGTCTCAAAGTCTGATATCTGGTACATAATCTAGATGGACCGTCAAAGATCATTAGATCCTTGCGGCCACTTCTCATGCTAGAGCGGGACTGACAGAGTAGTTTCCATGGATCTAGATGAGAGATTACCGATTCTATAAAAGGGTCAGGATTTTGGTTGGGATATCATTGGCTGATAAAATTAAATCAGCTTCATTTTGTCTGGTTTGGGAACTAGTAAGATATCAGTTCCTACGAATAGCACGGATCACGAGACGGCTTAGCTGGATAGATGTGGTGATTCACACTTTGCATTAAGCTTCGTCTGGTGAAAGTAATAGGGACGAAGGTGATCTTATCAACCGATATGGTAATTGAACATTCGGTGGTTATTGCGCAATCCGTTGCGGTTTAACATGTGAAAATTATAACACCCGCTGTTACCAGGGAAATGGAAGTGGTCAACTTAGAATATTTGAGCTGACCCCATAGGAGGTAGTACCTTTTTCAGATGAGTTTAAGGTACTGAAAGAGGATTGATAGGTGTCTTTCTGCTTCTAGGAAGGTCGGAGTGACTGAGATGTAAAATTCCTAACTTTTGTAGTGTAGTCAAATGGATAGGAGTTACAACACGACATGCCAGGTTCGTTTTGGTGAGCTGGTACAGATAGGGACAAGTATAGTACTGTCTCCAAGTGTCACCTGCTAACAAGGTGGGAAATTGAGGCTCGAATATCATTGGAGGTTTTAGCCACTTCCTATATCAACAGGGAAGTAGGACTAATCAGGAGGTCGATGGTTGGTAGAAAGTACAGATATTGTTTGGAATTTTAATTCCATATGGATTAAGAGTTGTGGATAAGCAAGTTTGATGGTGGACATCATTGTGAGTGGTGTTGTTTTTGTGTGTTATGTTAGTTCTACATTGCGCTGATAACGGAGTTATAGCATGTGGTTATTCAATATGGAAGATAACCGGTGCTATGTCGAAGGAGCTTCCTGAAGGTGTTGGAGCAACAACTATGCTTCGCATCTCTAGACGGGAAATGGGATCCTGATATTCTATTTAATCATGGCATATATGCTTAGGATACATATCCTAGGTTGGCATAGGTAATTGAAAGCGTTACTTACCGTTTCAGATATTATCTGTGCTATTGTTGGCACAAGGAGGTTCGTGCGACAATGTTTGGGATTTTAGATAGTCGGGTTGTGTCGATCTCTTACTGGTTGGTCCGACATGGAAGCGAGGCTATCTAATAAGACCTTGACTTTATGGAAGGATACATTGGAGAACCATGCTCTCTTTTGGTAATGATTGCGCACGGTTTGGAGGCGGCAGTCGGATTTTGTAGATAGTTGAACTCGTACATGAGTGTTTTCTATCAGGAAATGGTTGTTGGGAGGACTTTCGTATTGGAAACAATGTTTTGAGAGGAAGGTCAGTTTTATGTATTACACTGACTTTTCCAGGATGTTGTCACTCGAGTTAGGATATAGCATATTGTTTAGCGTTACTAAATAACTAGCGCTGGATGCATAGGACTTTTATGTGTTAGTTCTATGGAATTGGAAGGACAAGGGATGGTTACCCTTCATTAAATATTGGGTAAGATTGGATCGTTGCTAGATACAACCTAGGAGTTGTACATTATTTACTATTTTTCTTTTACATAGAAACTTGGTATGTTGTTGTTTATGTTAGGAATTTGGTGGAGCTCATATAAGCGGCTGTGCCACACGAAAACGGAAATGAATTTTGTAAAGTTATTAATTCAGAGTTTCGTGAATTCTGAGGACGGAATTCCTTTTGTTAGGGGGGAAGAATGTAATACCCCTAGTTTTCAAAAGGATAAAATGGGAATATTTTGGTTTGTTTTTCATTTTTATTTAAATTATTGGACTTATTTGTTATTTGGTTAAATTAGTTGATTTATTATTATTTGTGTGTATTTAATTTAATTGTTATATAGTGAATTGGTTTGTTTAATTGATTAAGTGTAAATTATTTGTTTTAGATTAATTGATTTATTTTAATTGTTTATTGGTTTTAAATTAATTGTTTAATTGAATTGGTTTTTTAAATTAATTATTTATTTATTTTAATTTAATTAGTTTTAACTGACGTGTCTTGTTTATGGCTTATATGGTTTATATTTTAGGGTTATTTTAATTTAAGTTAGGGTTTCATTTATTCATGGTGTAGCCGACTGCTAAATTTAATTGAATTAAACATAGGTTAAATAATAGCCTATATATATATCAAACTGTATGGTCTGCTAGGGTTGGAGAAACAAAAACAAAACCCTATTCACGGAATAGTATTTTGAGAGGAAAACGGAGAGGGTTCTTGAGAGAATCTGTGAGGCTAATGGAGGAAGGATAGAGGACGAGCAGAGGAGTTGCTCGTGGGTAAGTCAAGAAACAACAAAGGAATAAAAGGTTTATCAAAGGAGGAAAACAATCTGGAGAATTCTGAAACGTAGAGACGGCGTAGAGGTTTTAATTCAAAATCTCATAGGCAAGTTTCAGACTATCTCTTTCCCTAAAAACTTGTGTTCTGTGCATCTTATATAGACTCCAGGAACTTAATTAAACTATTAAAAACGGATTTTATGCATTGCTAGATGATTTCTGAAATCTGTTCTGTGTTTTTAAAGTTTAAACCCGTTGTTGCTTAAACTATTCTGTTGTGAGTTTAATTTCTGTCGTTTGATTTACACTGGAGTATGAGAGGTTCTAGGACTATAAAAACTTAAATAGAATCCAAAGAATGCTACAAAAGTTTGGGATATGACACTGGACTTCGCCGGAAGCGAAGAAGAACTGAATTGGTTGTTTGCATAAACTGTTTTTGTATTCAAATTAGATTTTTGCCAAACTATTCTTAGGGAAATCAAAGGAGTTTCTAGGAGTATCAGGGCTTAAATTGAACTCTTAAAATCCTTAAGAAACTTAGGACAGACAGTTGGAACTTCTGCCGGAAGCAAAGACGAAGCAGTGAAGCAGAGAGGGGCTCTCAGGGGTGAGAGCCGGCTCCTTAATGGTGGGAGCCGGCTCCCTTGAAGAGAGAGCCGGCTCTCCATGAGGGGGAGCCGGCTCTAGAAGTCTAGGAGCCGGCTCCAATAAAGGGGGGCCGGCTCCCATGGGGAAAAAACCCCTACGGGTGTTTTCTTCAATTTTCTGAAGGTCAGGGGCTTAAAGGTAATTACTGGAAAGTGATGGGGGGTTTTAAATGATTAAAATTAACTTGTTAAAGCATTCAAATAGTTGGTTTATGCTAAGGTGCTAAACCTAAATGCATGTCATAAAACATAAGCTTATGATAGGCCTACTGTCAAGGAAGGAGGAATGCTTGTTTTGCTAAGTTGTTCTGACAACTTAATTTGGACTGTCATTGTAATTATTGTTAGAATTTATATCCATGATATATTTAGCATAGTTCAGTTCCAGGGATGTTGGTTATGACGTCATGTACTCGTATCTAATAAGTTGTATATTGTCGGGAGTAATGGAAGGTTAGTTGCTAGTTTCGTGTTAGCAAATTAAATGAAACTGGTATAAAATACTTTTGAAGTTTCATATGATGTACTTAAACTTTGGAGTGTCATTATATCCAACCCAGAAATTTATAATGGGGAATTACATAGATGCCATGAGATTTAATTATAAATTTGCATGCCGTAAAGGATTTGGGAGGATGTAAATGCTAGTCATCATTTTTACATTTTAAACGAACTGGTATGGATATGTTGTTTTGGAATTCTAGTATAATGTGCAGTTTAAAATTCTGATATTCATTATATTATGTTATGAAGGATAATTGCTGAACTGTCTTAATTTCTGTTCTGTCAATTACATGGAAATGGTTGGTTTAAATTGTTTATTCTTATTTAACAATTTAAAAGGAGGTTCTATGAATATAATCATATACTGGATGCATAATAGGATCTTACTAAAATCTGTTTTCTATTATGCTAGTTTCGGGATTTATTTGATGTTCTATTGAATGTGCATCGTTTATGGATCATTTGCATTATATGTACCGGTATGGGACGGTGACATATCAGGGATGGATTAGATCAAAAAGCTAAATCCTACCCCTTCTTACATACGGAATGGATTAACTAAAATAGTTAACTCCTACATGGATACATGTCCTGTCAACTAAAACAGTTGAATGACATAATGGATGCTTGTTTTATCTTTAGGCATTAGGAAGGAATTTATATATATATTTATGGTACCGTGATACGAGCTTGAGTCTCCTGATCACGGTTAGGGTGCGTATATTGCAAAGGTTGAGTAGCTAGATATAGCTAATGTTCCCTGGTAGGTCTAGGTACTTGGCCGCTGAAAAGCGTGTTTTATATGTCACCTTCTACCCAGGCTGAACTATGTTATAGGCTAGTGAGCATCCTATAGTGTGTATTTATATATCTATGGACTATTGTAGATATTGCGGAGCTATCTAGGATGTATCTGCGTATCGGGTTTATGTACGGATTGTAGTAGGATGGAACTTGCATGTGGGCCTGACCCACCTTTATTTTTCAGGTGTTCGTGAGTACCAGGCTTAGGGTTTGATCTTGGTGATGCAGATACAGTCACTCACTCTTCCGACTACATAGGATTTTCTTTCTTATTTTGGTTTTGGATTTTAATTCTGTAAATGTTTTACCAGTTGGAAATATTAGGGGTCCACTAGATGGATTCCCGAGTTGTACGGATTGGAAAGTTTATTTATATTAAAACTTTTATTTTGGAGGTTTTACAATTAGAATTCTTTTCAGCGTATAATTATTTTATTCTTAATTTAGTTTTATTCTTGCTTGGTTACATATTGATTGTCTGGTATCCCTCGGATCTGTGCTCGGACTTGATCACCCGTGGCTCTAGAATCGAGGGGTATCACAGTTGGTATCAGAGCACTCCAGGTTCTAGTGTCCTTAGGAGTGTCTTTTGTTAGAAGTCTTCCGCGTTGCGTCTCTTAAAAAAAACTTAGAGCTATATTAGGATTCGTTGTACTCTTTTACGGTTCATTAGGAGGAGCTCCTGATGTCAATTATATTCTATAATTATGGAATGGTTGACACTAGAAGGAGGATGGGGTCTGCGGCGACAGCAAAACCAGACCGAAGGAGTAGAGGACTACGTTATCGAGTTCTCTATCAGAAGCAGAACTTGGGATTTAAGGTTTAGTTCCGGTTGGCGCTACTTTTTGAAGTATAAGCCAATGAGGGATATAGGAGTGTGTTTTAGGTCACCGTATAAAGGGACCAACACAATTTTAGTTATTCTCATAAATGATACAACCGAGGAATAGGAGTCCAAAGAGGATTCTAGTGGAGGAGATTTCAACAAACCCAAGAAAGAGGGTATTAAATGTTGAAAAGCAAGGATCACGTGAAAGTGACCTTGTTCACTAATAGTATAGTGAACGATACTCATAGAGTTGAGGTGGATAGTTAACCTTGTGTATTACCTTTAAATGAGGTAGATAAAGGGAACTCTTCAGGGGTTTGGGAATCGGATGAAGTTCTTCTCAGAACGAAGCAAAGATTATATAGCACGTTCCGGGGAGTATGGGGATTATGTTTTGACTATCTAAGTTGCTTTATACAGCTACATTAGACGGTTTGTATCCTGTGTATAAGGAGGATGAAGGTTAAGCCTTTGGCATTTGCTGAGGCAAATGGAGTTGGTTTTGAGCTATGTTTTGAGGTTGGGTGATTACCTCCGAAACTGTAGAAAGGAGATTGTGAACTAATCGGGTAAAGTTGATTTCTAAAAGAAATTTTCTTTGCTAGGAGGAACGATGTTTTACGTAGGAGTTTATTGTGTTTTATTGTGTGTGCTTTACGTGTTTCTTTTTCGTCAAGTATCAGTTAATAACCGTTTGGAGGAATAGCGTTAATTATGCTAGGATTGTAGGTATGTGATCATAGGATTTGGTTAGTATATCTAACTTTAGTCAATCAAATGAACCTAGACGTGCGTGGTTGTAGTATGTGTTCAGGATGGGATAAGGAAAAAAAAAACCAGCTGTTTTGAGTCAAATGATATAGATTCAGTGGATAAGTTGTAACATCATGTTGGTTTATCGAAGGAACTGGCTTGGCTGAATATCTTCTAGGAAAATTTTAAACAGGTGTTCCTAAGTCAGTAAGAGGATTTTGGTACTGGTTTAAGTACTTGTTGGAATGACACCGACTGAGGTTAGTAGACGAATTTACTAGTCATCAGTAAATTCTTAATCAAGAATTTTTCTCATCAGGGGGGTGTCATTAGGAGGAGGTGCTGGCGATGCATATCAAGGAGGAGGCAGAGTCACTCATTTGCACAAATAATATGGAATTTTTTTTTTTAGGTTACCGTTCGCAACAAGTAGTTGTTGCTCGAAAATTTTTGACTATTTGGAGGATGAAAAGATTTCCATATGCGGTTGCAGTTAGACGGGATGTCTAATAGCCACTTATTTATGTTAGAAAGGTAAGATGTCAAAGACTTGAGGATGAGACCAAACATCTAATATCCGTCTCAAAGTCTGATATCTGGTACATAATCTAGATGGACCGTCAAAGATCATTAGATCCTTGCGGACACTTCTCATGCTAGAGCGGGACTGATAGAGTAGTTTCCATGGATCTAGATGAGAGATTACCGATTCTATAAAAGGGTCAGGATTTTGGTTGGGATATCATTGGCTGATAAAATTAAATCAGCTTCATTTTGTCTGATTTGGGAACTAGTAAGATATCAGTTCCTACAAATAGCACGAATCACGAGATGGCTTAGTTGGATAGATGTGGTGATTCACACTTTGCATTAAGCTTCGTCTGGTGAAAGTAATAGGGACGAAGGTGATCTTATCAACCGATATGGTAATTGAACATTCGGTGGTTATTACGCAATCCGTTGCGGTTTAACATGTGAAAATTATAACACCCGCTGTTACCAGGGAAATGGAAGTGGTCAACTTAGAATATTTGAGCTGACCCCATAGGAGGTAGTACCTTTTTCAGATGAGTTTAAGGTACTGAAAGAGGATTGATAGATGTCTTTCTGCTTCTAGGAAGGTCGGAGTGACTGAGATGTAAAATTCCTAACTTTTGTAGTGTAGTCAAATGGATAGGAGTTGCAACACGACATGCCAGGCTCGTTTTGGTGAGCTGGTACAGATAGGGACAAGTATAGTACTGTCTCCAAGTGTCACCTGCTAACAAGGTGGGAAATTGAGGCTCGAATATCATTGGAGGTTTTAGCCACTTCTTATATCAACAGGGAAGTAGGACTAATCAGGAGGTCGATGGTTGGTAGAAAGTACAGATATTGTTTGGAATTTTAATTCCATATGGATTAAGAGTTGTGGATAAACAAGTTCGATGGTGGACATCATTGTGAGTGGTGTTATTTTGGTGTGTTATGTTAGTTCTACATTGCGCTGATAACGGAGTTGTAGCATGTGGTTATTCAATATGGAAGATAACCGGTGCTATGTCAAAAGAGCTTCCTGAAGGTGTTGGAGCAACAACTATGCTTCGCATCTCTAGACGGGAAATGGGATCCTGATATTCTATTTAATCATGGCATATATGCTTAGGATACATATCCTAGGTTGGCATGGGTAATTGAAAGCTTTACTTACCGTTTCAGATATTATCTGTGCTATTGTTGGCACAAGGAGGTTCGTGCGACAATGTTTGGGATTTTAGATAGTCGGGTTGTGTCGATCTCTTACTGGTTGGTCCGACATGGAAGCGAGGCTATCTAATAAGACCTTGACTTTATGTAAGGATACATTGGAGAACCATGCTCTCTTTTGGTAATGATTGCGCACGGTTTGGAGGCGGCAGTCGGATTTTGTAGATAGTTGAACTCGTACATGAGTGTTTTCTATCAGGAAATGGTTGTTGGGAGGACTTTCGTATTGGAAACAATGTTTTGAGAGGAAGGTCAGTTTTATGTATTACACTGACTTTTCCAGGATGTTGTCACTCGAGTTAGGATATAGCCTATTGTTTAGCGTTACTAAATAACTAGCGCTGGATGCATAGGACTTTTATGTGTTAGTTCTATGGAATTGGAAGGACGAGGGATGGTTACCCTTCATTAAATATTGGTTAAGATTGGATCGTTGCTAGATACAACCTAGGAGTTGTACATTATTTACTATTTTTCTTTTACATAGAAACTTGGTATGTTGTTGGTTATGTTAGGAATTTGGTGGAGCTCATATAAGCGGCTGTGCCACACGAAAACGGAAATGAATTTTGTAAAGTTATTAATTCAGAGTTTCGTGAATTCCGAGGACGGAATTCCTTTTGTTAGGGGGGAAGAATGTAATACCCCTAGTTTTCAAAAGGATAAAATGGGAATATTTTGGTTTGTTTTTCATTTTTATTTAAATTATTGGACTTATTTGTTATTTGGTTAAATTAGTTGATTTATTATTATTTGTGTGTATTTAATTTAATTGTTATATAGTGAATTGGTTTGTTTAATTGATTAAGTGTAAATTATTTGTTTTAGATTAATTAATTTATTTTAATTGTTTATTGGTTTTAAATTAATTGTTTAATTGAATTGGTATTTTAAATTAATTATTTATTTATTTTAATTTAATTAGTTTTAACTGACATGTCTTGTTTATGGCTTATATGGTTTATATTTTAGGGTTATTTTAATTTAAGTTAGGGTTTCATTTATTCATGGTGTAGCCGACTGCTAAATTTAATTGAATTAAACATAGGTTAAATAATAGCCTATATATATAAAACTGTATGGTCTGCTAGGGTTGGAGAAACAAAAACAAAACCCTATTCACGGAATAGTACTTTGAGAGGAAAACAGAGAGGGTTCTTGAGAGAATCTGTGAGGCTAATGGAGGAAGGATAGAGGACGAGCAGAGGAGTTGCTCGTGGGTAAGTCAAGAAACAACAAAGGAATAGAAGGTTTATCAAAGGAGGAAAACAATCTGGAGAATTCTGAAACGTAGAGACGGCGTAGAGGTTTTAATTCAAAATCTCATAGGCAAGTTTCAGACTATCTCTTTTCCTATAAACTTGTGTTCTGTGCATCTTATATAGACTCCAGGAACTTAATTAAACTATTAAAAACGGATTTTATGCATTGCTAGATGATTTCTGAAATCTGTTCTGTGTTTTTAAAGTTTAAACCCGTTGTTGCTTAAACTATTTTGTTGTGAGTTTAATTTCTGTCGTTTGATTTACACTGGAGTATGAGAGGTTCTAGGACTATAAAAACTTAAATAGAATCCAAAGAATGCTACAAAAGTTTGGGATATGACACTGGACTTCGCCGGAAGCGAAGAAGAACTGAATTGGTTGTTTGCATAAACTGTTTTTGTCTTCAAATTAGATTTTTGCCAAACTATTCTTAAGGAAATCAAAGGGGTTTCTAGGAGTATTAGGGCTTAAATTGAACTCTTAAAATCCTTAAGAAACTTAGGACAGACAGTTGGAACTTCTGCCGGAAGTAAAGACGAAGCAGTGAAGCAGAGAGGGGCTCTCAGGGGTGAGAGCCGGCTCCTAAATGGTGGGAGCCGGCTCCCATGAAGAGAGAGCCGGCTCTCCATGAGGGGGAGCCGGCTCTAGAAGCCTATGAGCCGGCTCCAATACAGGGGAGCCGGCTCCCATGGGGAAAAAACCCCTACGGGTGTTTTCTGCAATTTTCTAAAGGTCAGGGGCTTAAAGGTAATTACTGAAAAGTGATGGGGGGTTTTAAATGATTAAAATTAACTTGTTAAAGCCTTCAAATAGTTGGTTTATGCTAAGGTGCTAAACCTAAATGCATGTCATTAAACATAAGCTTATGATAGGCCTACTGTCAAGGAAGGAGGAATGCTTGTTTTGCTAAGTTGTTTTGACAACTTAATTTGGACTGTCATTGTAATTATTGTTAGAATTTATATCCATGATATATTTAGCATAGTTCAGTTCCAGGAATGTTGGTTATGACGTCATGTACTCGTATCTAATAAGTTGTATATTGTCGGGAGTAATGGAAGGTTAGTTGCTAGTTTCGTGTTAGCAAATTAAAAGAAACTCGTATAAAATACTTTTGAAGTTTCATATGATGTACTTAAACTTTGGAGTGTCATTATATCCGACCCAGAAATTTATAATGGGGAATTACATAGATGCCATGAGATTTAATTATAAATTTGCAAGCCGTAAAGGATTTGGGAGGATGTAAATGCTAGTCATCATTTTTACATTTTAAACGAACTGGTATGGATGTGTTGTTTTGGAATTCTAGTATAATGTGCAGTTTAAAATTCTGATATTCATTATATTATGTTATGAAGGATAATTGCTGAACTGTCTTAATTTCTGTTCTGTCAATTACATGGAAATGGATGGTTTAAATTGTTTATTCTTATTTTAACAATTTAAAAGGAGGTTCTATGAATATAATCATATACTGGATGCATAATAGGATCTTAATAATATCTGTTTTCTATTATGCTGGTTTCGGGATTTATTTGATGTTCTATTGAATGTGCATCGTTTATGGATCATTTGCATTATATGTACCGGTATGGGACGGTGACATATCAGGGATGGATTAGATCAAAAAGCTAAGTCCTACCCCTTCTTACATACGGAATGGATTAACTAAAATAGTTAACTCCTACATGGATACATGTCCTGTCAACCAAAACAGTTGAACGACATAATGGATGCTTGTTTTATCTTTAGGCATTAGGAAGGAATTTATATATATATTTATGGTACCGTGATACGAGCTTGAGTCTCCTGATCACGGTTAGGGTGCGTATATTGCAAAGGTTGAGTAGCTAGATATAGCTAATGTTCCCTGGTAGGTCTAGGTACTTGGCCGCTGAAAAGCGTGTTTTATATGTCACCTTCTACCCAGGCTGAACTATGTTATAGGCTAGTGAGCATCCTATAGTGTGTATTTATATATCTATGGACTATTGTAGATATTACCGAGCTATCTAGGATGTATCTGCGCATCGGGTTTATGCACGGATTGTAGTAGGATGGAACTTGCATGTGGGCCTGACCCACCTTTATTTTTCAGGTGTTCGTGAGTACCAGGCTTAGGGTTTGATCGTGGTGATGCAGATACAGTCACTCACTCTTCCGACTACATAGGATTTTCTTTCTTATTTTGGTTTTGGATTTTAATTCTGTAAATGTTTTACCAGTTGGAAATATTAGGTGTCCACTAGATGGATTCCCGAGTTGTACGGATTGGAAAGTTTATTTATATTAAAACTTTTATTTTGGAGGTTTTACAATTAGAATTCTTTTCAGCGTATAATTATTTTATTCTTAATTCAATTTTATTCTTGCTTGGTTACATATTGATTGTCTGGTATCCCTCGGATCTGTGCTCGGACTTGATCACCCGTGGCTCTAGAATCGAGGGGTATCACAGTTGGTATCAGAGCACTCCAGGTTCTAGTGTCCTTAGGAGTGTCTTTTGTTAGAAGTCTTCCGCGTTGTGTCTCTTAAAAAAAACTTAGAGCTATATTAGGATTCGTTGTACTCTTTTACGGTTCATTAGGAGGAGCTCCTGATGTCAATTATATTCTATAATTATGGAATGGTTGACACTAGAAGGAGGATGGGGTCTACGGCGACAGCAAAACCAGACCGAAGGAGTAGAGGACTACGTTATCGAGTTCTCTATCAGAAGCAGAACTTGGGATTTAAGGTTTAGTTCCGGTTGGCGCTACGTTTTGAAGTATAAGCCAATGAGGGATATTGGAGTGTGTTTTAGGCCACCGTATAAAGGGACCAACACAATTTTAGTTATTCTCATAAATGAGACAACCGAGGAATAGGAGTCCAAAGAGGATTCTAGTGGAGGAGATTTCAACAAACCCAAGAAAGAGGGTATTAAATGTTGAAAAGCAAGGATCACGTGAAAGTGACCTTGTTCGCTAATAGTATAGTGAACGATACTCATAGAGTTGAGGTGGATAGTTAACCTTGTGTATTACCTTTAAATGAGGTAGATAAAGGGAACTCTTCAGGGGTTTGGGAATCGGATGAAGTTCTTCTTAGAACGAAGCAAAGATTATATAGCACGTTTCGGGGAGTATGGGGATTATGTTTTGACTATCTAAGTTGCTTTATACAGCTACATTAGACGGTTTGTATCCTGTGTATAAGGAGGATGAAGGTTAAGCCTTTGGCATTTGCTGAGGCAAATGGAGTTGGTTTTGAGCTATGTTTCGAGGTTGGGTGATTACCTCCGAAACTGTAGAAAGGAGATTGTGAACTAATCGGGTAAAGTTGATTTCTAAAAGAAATTTTCTTTGCTAGGAGGAACGATGTTTTGCGTAGGAGTTTATTGTGTTTTATTGTGTGTGCTTTACGTGTTTCTTTTTCGTCAAGTATCAGTTAATTACCGTTTGGAGGAATAGCGTTAGTTATGCTAGGATTGTAGGCATGTGATCATAGGATTTGGTTAGTATATCTAACTTTAGTCAATCAAATGAACCTAGACGTGCGTGGTTGTAGTATGTGTTTAGGATGGGATAAGGAAAAAAAAAACCAACAGTTTTGAGTCAAATGATATAGATTCAGTGGATAAGTTGTAACGTCATGTTGGTTTATCGAAGGAACTGGCTTGGCTAAATATCTTCTAGGAAAATTTTAAACAGGTGTTCCTAAGTCAGTAAGAGGATTTTGGTACTGGTTTAAGTACTTGTTGGAATGACACCGACTGAGGTTAGTAGACGAATTCACTAGTCATCAGTAAATTCTTAATCAAGAATTTTTCTCATCAGGGGGGTGTCATTAGGAGGAGGTGCTGGCGATGCTTATCAAGGAGGAGGCAGAGTCACTCATTTGCACAAATAATATGGAATTTTTTTTTTAGGTTACCGTTCGCAACAAGTAGTTGTTGCTCGAAAATTTTTGACTATTTGGAGGATGAAAAGATTTCCATATGCGGTTGCAATTAGACGGGATGTCTAATAGCCACTTATTTATGTTAGAAAGGTAAGATGTCAAAGACTTGAGGATGAGACCAAACATCTAATATCCGTCTCAAAGTCTGATATCTGGTACATAATCTAGATGGACCGTCAAAGATCATTAGATCCTTGCGGCCACTTCTCATGCTAGAGCGGGACTGACAGAGTAGTTTCCATGGATCTAGATGAGAGATTACCAATTCTATAAAAGGGTCAGGATTTTGGTTGGGATATCATTGGCTGATAAAATTAAATCAGCTTCATTTTGTCTGGTTTGGGAACTAGAAAGATATCAGTTCCTATGAATAGCACGGATCACGAGACGGCTTAGCTGGATAGATGTGGTGATTCACACTTTGCATTAAGCTTCGTCTGGTGAAAGTAATAGGGACGAAGGTGATCTTATCAACTGATATGGTAATTGAACATTCGGTGGTTATTGCGCAATCCGTTGCGGTTTAACATGTGAAAATTATAACACCCGCTGTTACCAAGGAAATGGAAGTGGTCAACTTAGAATATTTGAGCTGACCCCATAGGAGGTAGTACCTTTTTCAGATGAGTTTAAGGTACTGAAAGAGGATTGATAGATGTCTTTCTGCTTCTTGGAAGGTCGGAGTGACTGAGATGTAAAATTCCTAACTTTTGTAGTGTAGTCAAATGGATAGGAGTTACAACACGACATGCCAGGCTCGTTTTGGTGAGCTGGTACAGATAGGGACAAGTATAGTACTGTCTCCAAGTGTCACCTGCTAACAAGGTGGGAAATTGAGGCTCGAATATCATTGGAGGTTTTAGCCACTTCCTATATCAACAGGGAAGTAGGACTAATCAGGAGGTCGATGGTTGGTAGAAAGTACAGATATTGTTTGGAATTTTAATTCCATATGGATTAAGAGTTGTGGATAAGCAAGTTCGATGGTGGACATCATTGTGAGTGGTGTTGTTTTGGTGTGTTTTGTTAGTTCTACATTGCGCTGATAACGGAGTTATAACATGTGGTTATTCAATATGGAAGATAACCGGTGCTATGTCAAAGGAGCTTCCTGAAGGTGTTGGAGCAACAACTATGCTTCGCATCTCTAGATGGGAAATGGGATCCTGATATTCTATTTAATCATGGCATATATGCTTAGGATACATATCCTAGGTTGGCATGGGTAATTGAAAGCGTTACTTATCGTTTCAGATATTATCTGTGCTATTGTTGGCACAAGGAGGTTCGTGCGACAATGTTTGGGATTTTAGATAGTCGGGTTGTGTCGATCTCTTACTAGTTGGTCCGACATGGAAGCGAGGCTATCTAATACGACCTTGACTTTATGTAAGGATACATTGGAGAACCATGCTCTCTTTTGGTAATGATTGCGCACGGTTTGGAGGCGGTAGTCGGATTTTGTAGATAGTTGAACTCGTACATGAGTGTTTTCTATCAGGAAATGGTTGTTGGGAGGACTTTCGTATTGGAAACAATGTTTTGAGAGGAAGGTCAGTTTTATGTATTACACTGACTTTTCCAGGATGTTGTCACTCGAGTTAGGATATAGCCTATTGTTTAGCGTTACTAAATAACTAGCGCTGGATGCATAGGACTTTTATGTGTTAGTTCTATGGAATTGGGCGGACGAGGGATGGTTACCCTTCATTAAATATTAGGTAAGATTGGATCGTTGCTAGATACAACCTAGGAGTTGTACATTATTTACTATTTTTCTTTTACATAGAAACTTGGTATGTTGTTGGTTATGTTAGGAATTTGGTGGAGCTCATATAAGAGGCTGTGCCACATGAAAACGGAAATGAATTTTGTAAAGTTATTAATTCAGAGTTTCGTGAATTCCGAGGACGGAATTCCTTTTGTTAGGGGGGAAGAATGTAATACCCCTAGTTTTCAAAAGAATAAAATGGGAATATTTTGGTTTGTTTTTCATTTTTATTTAAATTATTGGACTTATTTGTTATTTGGTTAAATTAGTTGATTTATTATTATTTGTGTGTATTTAATTTAATTGTTATATAGTGAATTGGTTTGTTTAATTGATTAAGTGTAAATTATTTGTTTTAGATTAATTGATTTATTTTAATTGTTTATTGGTTTTAAATTAATTGTTTAATTGAATTGGTATTTTAAACTATTTATTTATTTATTTTAATTTAATTAGTTTTAACTGAAGTGTCTTGTTTATGGCTTATATGGTTTATATTTTAGGGTTATTTTAATTTAAGTTAGGGTTTCATTTATTCATGGTGTAGCCGACTGCTAAATTTAATTGAATTAAACATAGGTTAAATAATAGCCTATATATATAAAACTGTATATTCTATTTAATCATGGTATATATGCTTAGGATACATATCCTAGGTTGGCATGGGTAATTGAAAGCGTTACTTACCGTTTCAGATATTATCTGTGCTATTGTTGGCACAAGGAGGTTCGTGCGACAATGTTTGGGATTTTAGATAGTCGGGTTGTGTCGATCTCTTACTGGTTGGTCCGACATGGAAGCGAGGCTATCTAATAAGACCTTGACTTTATGTAAGGATACATTGGAGAACCATGCTCTCTTTTGGTAATGATTGCGCACGGTTTGGAGGCAGCAGTCGGATTTTGTAGATAGTTGAACTCGTACATGAGTGTTTTCTATCAGGAAATGGTTGTTGGGAGGACTTTCGTATTGGAAACAATGTTTTGAGAGGAAGGTCAGTTTTATGTATTACACTGACTTTTCCAGGATGTTGTCACTCGAGTTAGGATATAGCCTATTGTTTAGCGTTACTAAATAACTAGCGCTGGATGCATAGGACTTTTATGTGTTAGTTCTATGGAATTGGAAGGACGAGGGATGGTTACCCTTCATTAAATATTGGGTAAGATTGGATCGTTGCTAGATACAACCTAGGAGTTGTACATTATTTATTATTTTTCTTTTACATAGAAACTTGGTATGTTGTTGGTTATGTTAGGAATTTGGTGGAGCTCATACAAGCGGCTGTGCCACACGAAAACGGAAATGAATTTTGTAAAGTTATTAATTTAGAGTTTCGTGAATTCCGTGGACGGAATTCCTTTTGTTAGGGGGGAAGAATGTAATACCCCTAGTTTTCAAAAGGATAAAATGGGAATATTTTGGTTTGTTTTTCATTTTTATTTAAATTATTGGACTTATTTGTTATTTGGTTAAATTAGTTGATTTATTATTATTTGTGTGTATTTAATTTAATTGTTATATAGTGAATTGGTTTGTTTAATTGATTAAGTGTAAATTATTTGTTTTAGATTAATTGATTTATTTTAATTGTTTATTGGTTTTAAATTAATTGTTTAATTGAATTGGTATTTTAAATTAATTAATTATTTATTTTAATTTAATTAGTTTTAACTGACGTGTCTTGTTTATGGCTTATATGGTTTATATTTTAGGGTTATTTTAATTTAAGTTAGGGTTTCATTTATTCATGGTGTAGCTGACTGCTAAATTTAATTGAATTAAACATAGGTTAAATAATAGCCTATATATATAAAACTGTATGGTCTGCTAGGATTGGAGAAACAAAAACAAAACCCTATTCACGGAATAGTATTTTGAGAGGAAAACAGAGAGGGTTCTTGAGAGAATCTGTGAGGCTAATGGAGGAAGGATAGAGGAAGAGCAGAGGAGTTGCTCGTGGGTAAGTCAAGAAACAACAGAGGAATAGAAGGTTTATCAAAGGAGGAAAACAATCTGGAGAATTCTGAAATGTAGAGACGGTGTAGAGGTTTTAATTCAAAATCTCATAGGCAAGTTTCAGACTATCTCTTTCCCTATAAACTTGTGTTCTATGCATCTTATATAGACTCCAGGAACTTAATTAAACTATTAAAAATGGATTTTATGCATTGCTAGATGATTTCTGAAATCTGTTCTGTGTTTTTAAAGTTTAAACCCGTTGTTGCTTAAACTATTCTGTTGTGAGTTTAATTTCTGTCGTTTGTTTTACACTGGAGTATGAGAGGTTCTAGGACTATAAAAACTTAAATAGAATCCAAAGAATGCTACAAAAGTTTGGGATATGACACTGGACTTCGCCGGAAGCGAAGAAGAACTGAATTGGTTGTTTGCATAAACTGTTTTTGTCTTCAAAATAGATTTTTGCCAAACTATTCTTAGGGAAATCAAAGGAGTTTCTAGGAGTATTAGGGCTTAAATTGAACTCTTAAAATCCTTAAGAAACTTAGGATAGACAGTTGGAACTTCTGCCGGAAGCAAAGACGAAGCAGTGAAGCAGAGAGGGGCTCTCAGGGGTGAGAGCCGGCTCCTAAATGGTGGGAGCCAGCTCACATGAAGAGAGAGCCGGCTCTCCATGAGGGGGAGCCGGCTCTAGAAGCCTAGGAGCCGGCTCCAATAAAGGGGAGCCGGCTCCCATGGGGAAAAAACCCCTACGGGTGTTTTCTGTAATTTTCTGAAGGTCAGGGGCTTAAAGGTAATTACTGGAAAGTGGTGGGGGGTTTTAAATGATTAAAATTAACTTGTTAAAGCCTTCAAATAGTTGGTTTATGCTATGGTGCTAAACCTAAATGCATGTCATAAAACATAAGCTTATGATAGGCCTACTGTCAAGGAAGGAGGAATGCTTGTTTTGCTAAGTTGTTTTGACAACTTAATTTGGACTGTCATTGTATTTATTGTTAGAATTTATATCCATGATATGTTTAGCATAGTTCAGTTCCAGGAATGTTGGTTATGACGTCATGTACTCGTATCTAATAAGTTGTATATTGTCGGGAGTAATGGAAGGTTAGTTGCTAGTTTCGTGTTAGCAAATTAAATGAAACTGGTATAAACTACTTTTGAAGTTTCATATGATGTACTTAAACTTTGGAGTGTCATTATATCCGACCCAGAAATTTATAATGGGGAATTACATAGATGCCATGAGATTTAATTATAAATTTGCATGCCGTAAAGGATGTGGGAGGATGTAAATGCTAGTCATCATTTTTACATTTTAAACGAACTGGTATGGATGTGTTGTTTTGGAATTCTAGTATAATGTGCAGTTTAAAATTCTGATATTCATTATATTATGTTATGAAGGATAATTGCTGAACTGTCTTAATTTCTGTTCTATCAATTACATGGAAATGGATGGTTTAAATTGTTTATTCTTATTTTAACAATTTAAAAGGAGGTTCTATGAATATAATCATATACTGGATGCATAATAGGATCTTAATAATATCTGTTTTCTATTATGCTGGTTTCGGGATTTATTTGATGTTCTATTGAATGTGCATCATTTATGGATCATTTGCATTATATGTACCGGTATGGGACGGTGACATATCAGGGATGGATTAGATCAAAAAGCTAAGTCCTACCCCTTCTTACATACGGAATGGATTAACTAAAATAGTTAACTCCTACATGGATACATGTCCTGTCAACTAAAACAGTTGAACGACATAATGGATGCTTGTTTTATCTTTAGGCATTAGGAAGGAATTTATATATATATTTATGGTACCGTGATACGAGCTTGAGTCTCCTGATCACGGTTAGGGTGCGTATATTGTAAAGGTTGAGTAGCTAGATATAGCTAATGTTCCCTGGTAGGTCTAGGTACTTGGCCGCTGAAAAGCGTGTTTTATATGTCACCTTCTACCCAGGCTGAACTATGTTATAGGCTAGTGAGCATCCTATAGTGTGTATTTATATATCTATGGACTATTATAGATACTGCGGAGCTATCTAGGATGTATCTGCGTATCGGGTTTATGTACGGATTGTAGTAGGATGGAACTTGCATGTGGGCCTGACCCACCTTTATTTTTCAGGTGTTCGTGAGTACCAGGCTTAGGGTTTGATCATGGTGATGCAGATACAGTCACTCACTCTTCCGACTACATAGGATTTTCTTTCTTATTTTGGTTTTGGATTTTAATTCTGTAAATGTTTTACCAGTTGGAAATATTAGGGGTCCACTAGATGGATTCCCGAGTTGTACGGATTGGAAAGTTTATTTATATTAAAACTTTTATTTTGGAGGTTTTACAATTAGAATTCTTTTCAGCGTATAATTATTTTATTCTTAATTCAGTTTTATTCTTGCTTGGTTACATATTGATTGTCTGGTATCCCTCGGATCTGTGCTCGGACTTGATCACCCGTGGCTCTAGAATTGAGGGGTATCACAAGCAATATCTAACATACATACATAAGTATAAGATATATGTATAGAGTACTCATAAATCAAGTATACAAACACAAGTATACTAAGCTAAACACATACGCACAAGATAAGTATACATGGCACAAGTATACAAAAATGAAATCCGCATACACAAGACAAGCATACTAAGCGTAAATACACTAGATAGAGTTTAGATACACCAACAAGGATATAAGTTCAAGTATACAGTTTCAAGTATACTAAATGAGATCAAAATACATAGGCAAGCACCAATTCTCAAGTTACAAGTAATCCATGATTAACAACTTGAAATTGAATGCGAAATCAAAGTAGAAAGACTAGGACATGTGGTCACTAGACCAAGCAAGTGTTTCTGGGTAATTACGACCCACAAGGCACTACCTTGTGCGCACATGTATAAGTTATTCCGGCAATTACGACCCACAAGGTATTACCTAGTGCACACTTATGACTTAGAAGACTCTTATCTTCGTACTAGAGGCAAACCCTAGGCATCACGTGAAATATGTTTTTACAAGCTTTCCAAAATCAATAAGTCCAAAACTTATACAAAAATCAATAAGTTAGACCAAACTTATACCAAATCTACTAATGTATGAAACCATTTTGCATGCTTAAATAAGGTTGAATCCACACAAACCATGTCCTATAATTCAAGTCTAGATAGCATATGACATGTCAAGCCTCCAATATGTAATTTATACATCAAAACAAGAATATTTTACAACAATTGAACCACATTACCACACTAAGCCACAAGTACTAAATAAGTCCCAATTTAGTAACTAGCTTCCAAGGTAAACAATTGTAATTTTCTAACAAGCTATATACCTACACAAGATATATCTAAACAAGCTATTAATGAGCACTGAAAAGTGTGTATTTAAACCCCTTAAGCTTAGGTATTCTAGTAACTTTTTCTATCTTACTTTACCGTTTTAGATTGATTTCATATTATTTCAATTTTCAGGCACTTATCCAGAAAATAAGCTAACTCAGCCAAGTAAGAGCTTAATTGAAGCAATTCTGAGATTAAACAAAGAAAGGAACAAAGTGGAGAAAGAAAGAAGCAAAATGAAGCAAAGCAGTAAGTTCGATCGATCCAAGTTCAAGGTTCAATCGATCAAACATTGATCGATCTCAGCACTTCAAGATAGATCCAAGCCTTTACCCAAAGCACTTAAGTCCAAAAGTTCGATCGATCCAAAATCATTCTTCGATCGATCGAACACCTTTGTCCTTATCCAAATGATTGATCATATCCACAACTGTACCACCCACTAACCACTTTTGTCCTTTTCCCATAAATATCTTGGATTTGTCTCTTGGCAAAGAGCTCAGCCAGTTGGATCGATTCAGCCTAAGTTCGATCGATCTCACTTACTTTCGATCGATCGAACTTTGTCCAATGCGAAAAAGTTAAAATTTCAACTCATTGAAAGTTATCTTTATCCAATCATTAGGGAATATTATGTGCACGACCCCAACTCATTTTGGGTGTCATTTTGACCTACCTATATAAGGATAAGGATTGCTTTTTCAAGGAGAGCCAACATTATATTTTTCATATCATCTCTTGGAGAGAAAGTTTAGAGGAGAAGGAGGCTAGAGACACCATTGGAGATCTTCATCAACAAGGAGCAAACCTCTTCCATGGAGTTAGCCCTTGAGGGTTGGAGCATCATCACCATAAGTGGCTAGACATCCTCTTGGGGCTAGAGTTAGCCCCAAGCATGCTTTCTATTTCTTAATCTTGTGTATTATTGAGGGATTAGTGTTGTAATTAATGTTTTGACACTTTGATATATATAGATCTTGTTTAATCAATGATTTGTGTGGTTTAATGCTTCCAGTTGATCTTTTCTTTCTATTCATATGTTTATGTATGCTAGAATTGATGTTCATGTTCTTGTCTCTAGATTTGTGTTATTGATGCATGTCTCTGAGTATTGATGCCGTAGATTTAGAGATTGACAAAACATTGCGCTTAAAAGATTGTTGTTGTGATTCTCTTGATGGTTCATACTTATCTCTTGATGGGTTGTGCCTCTCCCCTAGTTTATTTTCGTGCTAGTAGTGTAGATGTAGTGTAGTTGTAGTGTAGTGTTAAATGGGAGGACAATCTATGCTTGTTGTTTGATGATCCAAGCTTTTGAATGCAATTAGCATATGTCTCTAATCTTGTGTTGTATTTGGATTATGAGCCTAATGAAAGGATTAATGACTTGTTTTGATTTATTGTGCCTTTCACATGTTGTTTAGACAATATATGTTTCATTGCTTAGATATATTGTGCCTTTCATATGATGTTTAGATAATACATGCTTAACTAGTCATCCTTGCTTGTTAAATTAACCAAATACACACACACTAATATTGCAACACCCTAATTGCCCTCATTAATCACTTGTCAATAATATAGAAATACATTGCTTGGTGGTGATCTCTAAACCCCAAGACTCTTCTCTCTCTTACTTACTCTTAATTACACTATTTTGCTATTACTTAGTTTAATTTAGTTGCTCTTTAATCAACCAACCAACCAATTGTTTGATCACTTGACCTACTAGCCCTAATTGCAATTCCGCAATCAATTCCGACATTGCTCAATCCCCATAATCCCTTGGGATGATCCCTACTCACTCTTACTACATTAGTAGTAGTGTTGGTAATGGTTTTTATAAATTGAAACTTGACCCAAAAGGCTTTTCTTGAACCGCACATTCACTACATCAATTTTGGCGTGTAAGAAGGGCCCTTCGTCGTCAAATTTTGGCGCCGTTGCCGGGGATTTGTTGATTAGATTTGGCAACGTCAGATTTGTGTAATTGATTAGGATTAGTACTCTTTTGATCATGTTTTATTTTATTTTTATTTTTATTTTTGGTTATTTATTGCGTTGTTCCTACTTAACTAGGTGCATTGTTGGAGAGGAAGCAAGCAAAGGAGCCATTGAGCATTCAATTCAAGTAGGCAAAGAAAAGAAAAATGCTAAAAACTTAAAAAAAAAATTTGCTAAGCTAAGCTTTAAAATTTGGAGTTGAAGTGCTAAAGGACCTTTGTGAGATTTTCTTTGCTCAATCCCTTAGTTAAATCGTCGGCCCGCGTGGAGAATTATTTTTTATTGTCTTGCATCATTGAGTTAAGTATGGGAGTATGAATTTAATGTTTGTGGAAGAAGTCTAATTGCATTGTTGTGAAGGCATAGTGTTTGTCATTCTTTGTGTTTGTTGTGTTTTGTATTGTGCATGCATAGGGTTCGTTCATTGAGACCAACTCTTGCCCCTCTTGATTTGCATCTTGAATCTATCTTTAGAAATCCTAGGGGAAGAGGAAGTTCAAATAGAGCCAATCTTTCAATGGATTACCATAATGATGACCATATTGAGGACATTGGTCACATAGACCAACAAGGTATCCTTCATCCCAATGTGCACAATGAAAACATGTAAGTACCATTAGGCATGCCAAGACCATTCATCCAACCACCACAACAACAAAGCCAAGTTCCATATGGAATGCCAAGGCCAATGTATGCTCCACAACCTCCTGTCATTAATCAAGGAATTCATAACCAAGGTGTTCATGTTGCACCTCAAGTAGCTAATCCACCTCTTGCTTTGAGAGATCACTATGTGCCTAATGAATACAATGCACCCACATGCATTCAATTGCCACCATTTAGAGCACATCATTATGAAATTAAAGCACAAACTATTCATATGCTTCTTAACTTTCATGGACTTCCTAGTGAAGAACCTTACAAGCATTTGGATGAGTTTCTTAAAGTATGTTCCATCGTAAAATATACGGACATGCCGGAAGAGGTTTTACGACTCAAACTTTTTCCATTCACCTTAAAAGACAAGGCAAAGTATTCGTTTAACAATCTTAGGCCTTTTTCAATCACTTTTTGGGCAGAAATGCAACAAGAGTTCTTGAAGAAGTACTATCCGGTTTCTAAGACCAATGTTATAAGGACCTTAATTCGAGAATTTTTTCACATGGGGATGGAGAAACATTTCATGAGGCATGGGAACGCTTCAATGAATTGCTTAGGAAGTGTCCACATCATGACATGCCCAAATGGCAATTAGGTCAATATTTCTTTGAGAGTTTATCGGACAACTATAAGGGTATGGTTGATGCTTCCATGGGTGGCTCTTACATTGATAGGCATGAGGATGACGTGTGGCGTCTTTATGAAAGCATGAGTGAAAATTCTTTACATAGAACACTATCATCCAAGAATGGTAGAAATTCACAAGGTAGGAATAGTGTAGGCTTACATCAAGTCGAACATTCAAATGAAATAGCCGGCGAAATGAAGTCTTTGTCTCAAAGGTTTGATCAATTTTTGATTAACCAAAATTCGGCGAACCAAGTATCTTCCTTTCCTAACCATTCTCATCGTGCATCAAATGAAACATGTATGACTTGTTCTAGTGTTCTTCATTCTACTTCTCATTGTCCTCATGGACAAGTACATAATGAACCTAATGAACAAGTCAATACGGCTTTTGTAAACCAAGGGAACAATCCTTATAGTACTCATTATAATCCAAGTTGGAGGAATCATCCGAATTTCTCTTGGAAAAACCAAGGAGAAGGCTTAAACCCTTCCCAAGGCAATTTCCAAGGGAAATACATTCTACCTCCACTTCAAAACCAAGGATCCCAAGCTTATAGACCTTATCAATCACAAGGGAATCAATTTGCTAATTCTCATTTTCCCAACCCATCTTATTCCCAAGGAAACACTAGAAGTCCCGCCTTTGAAGAAAAAGTTTTAAATGTTTTGGGCACTTTAGAGGCTAACACTCAATTGCTTTATTCTCACTCTCTATCCATTGCTAAGCTAGAAACCCAAGTAGGGCAAATAGCAAGCACTCTTAATGCAAGAGAGAAGGGAAAGAAGCCCATTAATGCCCCACCTAAACAACAATGTGTTGTGGAAACCCATTCCTCATCGGAAGGGCATACCATTGAACATGTTAATGCGGTGACTACCTTGTGGAGTGGTAGAGTTGTGGACAATCAAGTTGAAATATCCAATGAAGAGAGTGAACCGGTGCAACCTCAAGTTGTCACCCGTCTCGTTTCACATTCCTCCTTCATTACATACACATGATCTTGCAAATGAGAAAGTTTTGAAAAATGTGTTTGAAAAGAAGTTTTGAAAAATGATGTTGAAAAGGTTTTATTAAAAAATGATTTGAAAACTTCTTATGTTAAAGAGAGTTCAAAAGAAAATTTTGAATAAGTGTTTGAACCAAAGGTTCCATTTCCGGATGCCTTAAAAGGATCCATTTCAAAAGATAAGCAAAAGGCAAAAACCAATGAAATCGTGGAAATGTTTAGGCAAGTGAAAGTTAACCTTCCACTATTGGATGCAATCAAGCAAATTGCGGCTTATGCCAAATTCTTGAAAGACTTGTGCACCCAAAAGCGGAAGAACAAGAGCCAAGCACCAAGAAAAGTGGTTTTGACCGAGCAAGTAAGCTCAATTTTGCAACATAACACTCTTCCAAAGTTTAAGGATCCCGGTTCAACCACTACATCATGCATCATTGGTGATCATATAATTAATCGGGCACTTCTTGACTTAGGAGCAAGTTTTAAACTTCTTCTATATTCGGTCTATGTTAAATTGGGCCTAGGTGAATTGAAACCGACGTCGGTAGTTTTGCAACTTTCTGACCAATCCATTAAGAAACCTAGGGGTGTCATTGAGGATGTTTTGATCAAGATTAATAAATTCTTCTTCCCAGTTGATTTCGTTGTCATTGACACAGAGCCGGTTTCCAATCTTAAGAGCCAAATTCCCGTTATCCTTGGCCGTCCTTTCTTGGCAACCACCAATGCCAACATCAATTGTAGAACAGGGGTGATGAAGATTTCATTTGGACACATGAAGGTAAAGTTGAATATCTTTAATCCCACAACCAATTCACTTGACAAGTATGAAGGAGAGGTCAATGTTGTAGAAAAATGTCATGATCTTCATTGCCAAGGAAATGAGCTTTTGTGTAAAACCAAAACTTCCAAAGGATCATCTTCAACCTTGCATTCTCAAAGTGTTGTTTCAAATTGCATAGACAAAGGATCAAAAGCTTCTTTTGAGCTTAATCCAACAAGTTCTTCAAAGGACCATTTGTTGGGTGGAGTTCAAAGCATTTATCACCCCAACAAAGAGGGGATGCATCACAAGATCTTTGATCGTGACTAAAAGAGCCCAACGTCTTGATAGAGACATTAAAGACTAACAAAGGTATTCGTAGGGTGTCAAAACCCTATTCCTCCCCCATTTTTATCTTTCATTTTGTTTATTGCGAAGTCTAGATACTTGTTTTAGGTTCGCATGAATTGAAAGGAACTTTGGTGAGGATTGCATAAGCTTTTATGTTATAATTGAGCATTTGGCAAAGTTCGATTGATCTCACATTGGAGTTCAATCGATTGAACTGTGGATTGCACTCCAACACTTAGAAAAATTTTTGATCTGCAGAAACCTGCATCCAAATCACCTCTCTGTTCCATCGTTCGAACCAACTCCAAGATCGATCGAGAGTCCTTTGATCGATCCAACTTCCAAGTTCGATTGATCTCAGGACTCAACACTTAGAAAAAAATTTGAGCCTGCATAAACCTGCATATTTCAGCTCTCTGTCCTATCGTTCGAATTCAATTCAAGATCGATCTGAAAATTTTCGATCGATCCAACATTAAGGTTGGATTGATCTCAAGTTCCAGCGCTTAGCCAATTTTTGAACCAAAAACCTGCATATTTTTTTATCTCTGTCTGATCGATCGAACTCTTGTTTCGATCGATCACAAATCTTCATTTCATTATTTTAACTTTAGTTTGACTTTTCAACTTTTCAAAAATTCAAAAATATTTTCATTTTTATTTTTTTATTCTATTTTCACTCTCATTTTATTTTGTTTTAATTTTCAACAAATTTTTAAAAATTCAAAAATATTTTAATTTATTTAGTTTTTAATTAATTAAATTTAAAAAAAAAAAAAAATCTAAAAATACTTTGAAAGGAGTTCATCAAAGTTCAATCGATCACAACTCATCTTCGATCGATCGAACTAATCGGGAAATGTTTTTAAAAATAGATCCAAGGGTCTTAGGATCGATCATTTGGATCGATCTCACTCACAAACCCTAGCCTCTCGTCCCTGTTCACTGTGAATCATCTCTCCAAGCTCCGACAACTCCTCCGGTGAGATCCAAGCATCTCGAATCTCAGTTCATCTCCATCTTCTTCATCTCAGATCTTCTCAATTTATTCTCCATCTCTTGCTCTCTTGAGACTATGGCTCACGTTAAGACGGTAGCACGTAGACACCGTCACGGCTCCACCTGCAGACTTAACGACGGCGCCGGTCCATCTCATTTCCGTGACCCTACTCCTGACCACACAAAGAGGAGAGTCCGACAGCAGACTGGGGAGATTGCGCAGCCCTCTTACACAGAGGAACCATTACACCCTACTCCACCTCAGTCGCCGGCTCGTCTAGCATTCACTTCATCACCATTTCCACCGTATAGAGGCGCTAAGCAGCCAGCTCAGCCGGCTCCACCTGTTCAGCCAGCTCATGTATAGCGTGATAGGCTCATGCTTATATATGCACACATGACTATCGAGCACGAGTCAGCATTCGACACCGCATTCTTCTCCAGATCGGTGCTGACTCGATCTGCCTATCAGGACATCATTCAGCGGGCCCTCTCAGCTATTCTTGCCCCAGTCACAGAGCCGATCTACCCGCGACTGGTACGGTTGTTCTACCAGAACCTCTGACCGCCGCCGCGCACTACAGCCGAGCTCATCACCTCTATCGATGGCCATGAGATCATCATTACAGTGGAGACTCTGGCCCGTTCAACTCGCTGTCCACATCGGTGCCCGCTAGAGCTTCAAGAGACCTATCCCAGGCTCCACAGGCCTTCTTACGCCGATATGGCCATTTTTCTCATAGGTCACCATGCCGGTGGCAAGACCTTCACCACCCGGACATTCTTGCCGGATGACCTGTGGTTTACAGATTCGGTGCTCTACCAAAACATATACATAGCAGGACACAAGATTCAGAGGAGGGGTAACTATCTAGCAGCCCTGTATGCCTTCTATACCGGCCACTGGGTGTCTATTTCTATGCTTATCTAGAGCGCGATAAGGAAGCTCTATGATAAGTATGTCAGCAAGGAGGCACCCGGAAGGGCCAAGTCTCTTCCATTCAGCCACCTCATCACCCAAATTCTTATTGACCAGCGTTATCCCATCCACCCGCAGGAGGACCTCAAGAGAGTTTCCAGTTACTTCCTCAAGAAGGACTGGGACAAGAGCTACAGAGATATTAGCACTTGCCTGTAGATCCATGCCGTACTGGCGGCTGCAGAGCTGGAGTTAGAGGAGGAGGCGGCAGCATAGGCAGCCCCGGCACCAGCAGAGCCAATAGCAGCAGCTCCCACAGCGGACGATGCACCAGTTGATCCAGCTGCCGAGCATGATGACATTGACATAAACATTAACTTGGAGCACTCAGCGGATATCGCAGCTCAGCATTCTCCAGCTGGGTCACCTATCCGCGAGCAGGAATAGACCTAGGAGCTGTCTTTTGACTCATCCATACCAGACTTGACCCCCGGCTTCGGAGTGCATCTGCAGACGCTCGAGGACGCTGTTGTTGCCATCAGAGCTGACCTCAGGGCCCACAGAGCGGAGTTCGCTACCTTTCGCACGGATGTCACAGCTATGTTCAGAGATCTATCCCGAGACATCTGCGGAGCCAGACCTGCCCATCCTACCTCATCTTCCTGAGCTCCTAGTCTTTTCTATCTTATGATCCCTCTCTCATTTTGATACTTCGTTTTTGTCACTGTATTATTTTTACAGCCGGTCTGTCAGCTTTGATATTTTTGTTGTACCTGCACTTTCTCTATTTTATATATCTATTTTTGCTATGGATGTTAAATGATTGTATTCTAATATCTATATATTTGACTCCATCAGGTGCATCACAGTGACTTCAGTGAGAGAATGCTACCCAATTTCCAGGACCACCCTTATACCTCTCTCATTTCATTATCTGTTTATCCCATTTACACTTGCATGTTCATTGTGCACTGATTATCCCATTTTGTTATCTGATAAGTTTATCCAAGTGACAATTTTCAGGACCACAGTTCATCCCAAGTTTGGGGGGGCCATGCCACCCGCTTCGGATACTTCAGTCCCGATCATTCTTGCTCAGTTACACTGGTATACTCTTTCCTTTGTTCTTGTTGCACATTGAGGACATTGTGCAATTTAAGTTTGGGGGGAATGGTGCTCTACAGTGATAGTTTTAAATTTAAACTTTTAGCATGACTCGTGTATTTGAGGGATATTTCTATAATTGGTCCATACCTAGCTATGATTTTGATCTTTTGAGGACTATATTGCTTAAAATTTAAAAATTGCTTGACTTGAAAGTCCAATACTCCTTGTATGCTTTATGAATGCCATTTAGGAGTAAATTTTTCAAAATATTGATATCTTGCTTGCACTTGTGGTCCACATCATCCTAATTTTGTGATTGTCTTGAGATTCATTCTAGGATTCTACAAAGGCACAGGCGCACACTAGCATTCATTTGTGGGGTACATGCTTTGTTGATTATTGAATTGGTTATATCCCAATTAGGTTAGTAGTGCATTGAAAGCTTTCATTCTTGATAAAGGTGGATAACAACCCCTTTTCACTAAGTAGCCGGGATTCTAGCCTCATCAAGCACTGAACTTCTCACGCCGAAAGGTGGAAGGCCCAAACTCTAGGTTAATAATTGTTTAAGAAAAAAAAAAAAAAAAGCAACAAAAGTGAGGACTTCTCTCAAAAATTGAGAAGTGGGAAATGATTAGATGGTTGTTGTCTTGATTTGTAGCCTAGTTGATTTGAGCTTGTAAGTCCGTAGGGGTGTTTGAACACCTAGTGCCCTAAAGTCGTCTGGTTTGGGAGTCATTGACCTAACGCTCGATCTCATGAATCGCTAGAAAGCTTAATAGATCAATACATTGCACTATGCTTCCATCTTTGATCCTCCAAAAAAAAAAAAAGGAGTGAAAAGAATAAGCGCACCTAGAACAATAAAGCTTTAATAAAAGGTCCACTTTTTGTCTTAATGATCGGTACTAGATTTGTGTGATAGTTTAAGGGTAAGAATATGATTAATTCTTTAGTTGGCTAAGATAGCAACACATTGATGCTGATCCACTCAAGAGAATTCTAGAGTTGTTTTGATTTGCATGATCATTTTCTTGATGTGTGGAGGACCATACTTGCTTGCTTGATGTTGAGATTTTGGGAGATTGCTTGGAAAGGGTTGAAAAATTGCATACTTGAGGTAGTTTTCTCCCAATACTTGTTTGCAATATTGGTACCTCTTTTGAAAAAATGAGCTTAATGTTTGTGGGTACCATTTCTGGAAACCCTCACGAGACTTCACTCATCTACTAGGGGTAACCTAGGGGTTTAAAAGGCTTGTTGCATATGCTAAATGCAATCGTGCTCCCTCCGAAAGTGGCGTTATCCATTTATTGTTTTCTAGTTTATAGTTGTATAGTTGTTCATTTCATTCCTTTACTTTCTAGTTCATTGCTAGGGACTAGCAATATTTAAGTTTGGGGGTGTGATGAGCACTAAAAAGTGCATATTTAAACCCTTTAAGCTTAGCATTCTAGTACCTTTATCTATCTTACTTTACTGTTTTCGATTGATTTCGTATTATTTCCATTTTCAGGCACTTATCCCAAAAATAAGCTAACTCAGCCAAATAAGAGCTTAATTGAAGCAATTCTGAGATTAAACAAAGAAATGAGCAAAGTGGAGAAAGAAAGAAGCAAAATGAAGCAAATCAGCAAGTTTGATTGATCCAAGTTCAAGGTTCGATCGATCGAATATTGATCGATCTCAGTACTTCAAGATAGATCCAAGCCTTGACCCAAAGCACTTAAGTCCAAAAGTCCGATCGATCCAACATCATTCTTCGATCGATCGAACACCATTGTCCTTATCCAAATGATTGATCCTATCCACAGCTGTACCACCCACTAACCACTTTTATTCTTTTCCCATAAATATCTCGGATTTGTCTCTTTCCAAAAAGCTTAGCCAGTTGGATCGATATAGCCTAAGTTCGATCGATCTCACTTACTTTCGATCGATCGAACTTCCTCCAGTGCAAAAAAGTTAAAATTCCATCTCATTAAAAGTTATCTTTTATCCAATCATTAGGGAATATTGTGTGCACGACCCCAGCTCATTTTGGGTATCATTTTGACCTACCTATATAAGGATAAGGATTGCTTTTTCAAGGAGAGCCAACATTATGTTTTTCATATCATCTCTTGGAGAGAAAGTTTAGAGGAGAAGGAGGCTAGAGACACCATTGGAGATCTTCATCAACAAGGAGCAAACCTCTTCCATGGAGTTAGCCCTTGAGGGTTGGAGCATCATCACCATAAGTGACTAGACATCCTCTTGGGTTTAGAGTTAGCCCCAAGCATGCTTTCTATATCTTAATCTTGTGTATTATTGAGGGATTAGTGTTGTAATTAATGTTTTGACACTTTGATATATATAGATCTTGTTTAATCAATGATTTGTGTGGTTTAATGCTTCCAATTGATCATTTATTTCTATTCATATGTCTATGTATGCTAGAATTGATGTTCATGTTCTTGTCTCTAGATTTTGTGTTATTGATGCATGTCTATGTGTATTGATGCCATCGATTTAGAGATTGACAAAATATTGTGCTTAAAAGAATGCTTTTGTGATTCTCTTAATGGTTCATGCTTATCTCTTGATGGATTGTGCCTCTCCCCTAGTTTATTTTCATGCTAGTAGTGCAGATGTAGTGTAGTTGTAGTATAGTGTTAAATGGGAGGACAATCTATGCTTGTTATTTGATGATCCAAGCTTTTGAATGCAATTAGCATATGTCTCTAATCTTGTGTTGTATTTGGATTGTGAGCCTAATGAAAGTATTAATGACTTGTTTTGATTTATTGTGCTTTTCACATGTTGTTTAGACAATATATGCTTCATTGCTTAGATATATTGTTCCTTTAACATGATGCTTAGAAAATACATGCTTAACTAGTCATCCTTGCCTGTTGAATCAACCAAATACACATACACCAATATTGCAACACCCTAATTGCCCTCATTAATCACTTGTCAATAATATAGAAATGCATTGCTTGGTGGTGATCTCTAAACCCCAAGACTCTTCTCTCTCTTACTTACTCTTAATTATACTCTTTTGCTATTACTTAGTTTAATTTAGTTGCTCTTTAATCAACCAACCAACCAATTGTTTGATCACTCGACCTACTAGCCCTAATTGCGATTCCACAATCAACTCCGACATTGCTCAATCCCCATAATCCCCTGGGACGATCCCCACTCACTCTTACTATATTAGTAGTAGTGTTGGTAGTGGTTTTTATAAATTTAAACTTGACCTTAAAGGATTTTCTTGAACCGCACATTCACTACATCAATTTTGGTGTGTAAGAACTGCCCTTCGTCGGCATCTATGCAAGTCAATGATATTCTATATCATGCTAAGTCCAATTACCATTTCAAGAGGTCTCAAGTACTAATTCTACATCAAATTAGTAACATGCTCACAAGGTGATTAAACAAACTACATTTCAAGGGATTATTGACCTATTACATCCAATATCAATTTAAGTGATTAACACACTTAAAATAAAATTAATTAAGCTCATTAATTAATTTTTCTCTAGATTTTCAAACATATCCAAATGTCGTCAATTTAATATATGTTAAAGAACTCACCAAGGCCTACTTTAATATCACATTATAAGTTGGTTTCATACTTGATACAAGTATGTGAATTAATCTTTCACAAAAGATAAATATTAAATAAGTTTTGCAATTCTTACTCAAATGCTCCAAATTTAATATATGTTACACAACTCACCAAGGCCTAATTTACTAGCATGCCACAATTTAATTTTAAACTATATATCATCATTAGAATTAAATCCTAAACAAAGAAAATAAATAAATTAAATTTTAAAAACTTGAACAAGGCATGCTCACAAGTTGTATAGGCTTATAAAACAATCAATATAACAATAATATAAACCTAAGACATCCCCTACCTTAATTTGAGATGAAAATCCCAAATCCCCACTGAATTGAAATGGCTCCGAATCCGACGAAACTCCTAGGTTTTGTCAGGGACAACACGATCTATATGAATCCCCAAGAAGCCCCATGAAAATCCAAACCTGACCTCAATCCCGAACTCAAAATTTGGTCAAAAATGGTTTCTAATAAGGGGTAATGGTGTGCGTAGTCAACACGAATACAAAACGTAAAGACACTTCAACTTTTTAACAAAGGAATAAAGTTCAAAAGAGGAGAGAGGTGGTGGTAGCCTCCTTTGGGCTGCCATGGGAGCTCTGGTCGTGCAAGGTGAGTGGGGAAGATGAAAAATGAAATATTTCACCCCCCTTTTAAAGAAATCTCAAAAAGTGCCCCGAAAGGGCCCCGTCGGGTCCGGAAAAGTGGAATTTGAGCAAATGCGCTCAAATGTAAAAACTCCATGAATGAAAAATATTCAAAATGAGAAAATATGAACAACGAAAGAAACGGCGTCAAAAATTGAGTTCCGAGCAGAGAGATATGCCCCGACAAGTTCGGCGGGAAGAAAAAAGACCAGAAGGAAATTCCAAGAATTTACGAGTCGACGAAAAGTGAAAATGAATCTTGTACGAGGATCCAGGGTCTAGATGAAGTATTTTACAATAACTTTCATTAATTGCAAAATGGCCCCTCTAAAAAGGGTTAATTGCACTAATGCCCCAGAATGAAAATATCTTCCCAAAATATTTTCTTAAAAACCCCTTAAATAAAATATCTTCAAAAGATATTTATGAAAAATACCCCAAGAAAAGAAAATAATTTCAAAGAACTTTGCATCCATGCCCCTATGGACACCGAGAGCAACCAGAGTACTTTTTTGCAAAAGTAAAGATACGTATTTCGTGGAAACCACTTAGAATGAAGATGTGTGAAGTCAAAAACCAACTCCGAACATAAGGAGTGAGGTTACGCCAACAAAGTGACAAACGGGAAAAAGACAGAATTGGGAAAATGACAAAACAGGGAAAAGGAAGAAAAGTGAATAGTGTCGAAAAACAAAAAATATGGAAATGACTCGGTCCTCAAAGGAAGTTGTCAATCCAAAGGAAAGAGTCTCAAAAACCATTTCTAAGCACTTGAGATGACACTCAGTGATGAGAAACTAAACTCAGACAAGAAATTTCAACGAAAAAAATTCATCCGTGAAATTCTGAGGAAAAAGAAAAGGAAGGAAATGATCGGGTCATAAGAACCTACCCTCCTTAAAGTGATTTCATCCCCAAAATCAGGAACATTCCCAGAAGAACTGAAGAGGTCTCAAAATCAACGAAGAGACACGAAACCGCGAATAGTGAGACACCTCTCCAACGAATTGACATACTAACCCAATGTCAACCACCCAAAAGAGATCAAGGCAACTACATAACTAAACGAGGAACACAACCAGAAGGAACATGGCAGCACGAATACTGACTAGAACCCGCCCACAACGTACCCAAGGTGTGGTAGCATCCACAGTGTCTACTGCCCCCCCACACTCACATTACTAACTAGGTAATGCAAGGTAGCATCGACGGTAACTAGCACTCGCCCACACACAACCTGTACGGTAGCATAACAGTATAAAGCCCTAATTCATCACCTGCCCTTAACAAGCTTACCCGTGAAACCTATCGATACAAATGACATCAATGTCAAACAATCATTACCAAAAGCACCATAGAAACCAGGCATTCTGTGAGAGTTGTGATATGGTCCAAAATGTCCGGCCGGATCATTCTAGCCAATCCAAAACTCTGACAAACAATGTCATAGGCACCGCTAGGCTTAAGGCCTTAAATCCTCAATAGTGAAAAAACTGACAACCCCAAGTCTCAAAACACTGTTGTCAACCATACCAGTCACGAATCCAAAGCATGACAAGTCTATGCCTTCAAGCCAATGGGTCGGACTTTACAAATCAAATAACATCATCATCGCCTTAGTCACAATGACTCCCAACAAGACAATACACCCAAAATCCTCCACGTCATGCTAAAGTTGACCTACTACAAGGTTACGCCTAAGAATCAAGACATCAAATCAAGCTCACACACACAATCCCGATAACCAAGGTTATACAACCCCAAGTACAGTACAGGAATAATAAATTAGGCAATTAGTCATGAAACATATATATATCTATTCAAGTATACATTCATAAGTATACTAAGAAATATCAAAATGGAAATACAATATATGTATATGCACAAGTATACACTCTACAAGTATACTAAGTAGTACTAAATCCATGGTAGACACGTATACGGCTCAAGTATACTAAACCAAAACGAAATGAAATAAACAACGTACAAGCATACTAGGTACAAGTATACTAAACGTAATGAAAATCCATGCACCAAACAACTAAATACATAGTGTACAAGGGCAATTAAGTATGCTACCTATCACATAGGGGTCAAGCATCAGAGACATACTACACATCACCTATGACGCTAGCATGACAAACAGATATAGTAAATAGAAAACACACCATCTATACCAGTACATAGCCATCAAATAGTCACATCCCCTAACATGTTTCTAAGGCATGCTCAAAATGACAAGGCATATAAACATGTAAGAATGACTATGCAAATAACAATCCCACAAAATCAAAAGTAAGAAAAGATGAAATGCCTCTCAGAAGAACAAACTCACTAAAGTGAATCCCAAAACCCGGATGAGTCCAATCCCTTATAGCAAGGAAGTGAATTATCTCCTAGAATAAACACTAAGGTTCCCGAAACAAAGTGTCTACAAGTCTTTCCCAAGACTGGCTTAAATATAAGGTGGGATCCTAAAGCCACACAAGATATAACCACCACTCTAAGAACAAAGGGCACGGGAACCTCGCCGTTAAGGCCTACGAAGATAAAACTCCCAATCCCCAAGGAAGGACTCAAGTCAATCCGACTCGTCGTCCCATGACGTTAGAAACAAGACCCCAATGACGTCACCACATCAAGGTTACCACGAAACCCCAAGAGATGATGCCCTAGCATCAATCTCAACTAACCAAGCTGGAACAACCCATAATGCCTAAACAAGACATAAAAGTAAGCAGTTGACACGTAACATAGCAATAGACTACATACTCACACAAGTAGTAAGGTTATATAAGGCATGTCAATGTATGCATCGTACTATCATACTAAGAATAACAAGTACATGCAATACGCTAAAGTAGACAAGCATAACCAACATGCTAAGCAGACAAGCGTAAGTTAATATGCTAAAATAAACAAGCATATATAATGTACCGAAGCCAACAAACATATACTGTATGCTAAGGCAGACAAGCACATACAACATGCTAAGATCTACAAGTATATACAATTTACTAAGGTAAATAAGCATATGTATCATGCTGTGACAGTTAAGGTAAACTTCTAAACATACGTCCACATAAGCACGTAAACAAGTTATCAAGAAGCAACTAAACACATAAAGTAAGGCAACACAAGCATGATATGCACCCAAAACCCGTCGTCCTAAGGTTTTCGAACCTAGAAGCTCTGATACCACCTGTGACGGCCCTAGTTTTTCAAACCAGTGCGTCCTGTGATGAACCGAAGATTGACCGGATAACGGATCCGAATTGCGGAAACGAAAACAGAAAACAAGACTCTAAGAAGTTAAAGTGACCTTCCATGAGGTTGTGGGACTCAATGAGAACTGATGCGGAAACAAAAGATCAAAAATATGACAAATAAGCCCTCAGGGGTAAAATAGTAATTTTTAAAAATTGTGGACTCGAGTGCTATAGAGCATACCGCTAGAAGGACAACGAAAAACTAATCAAGATGGACTCAAGAATCGCATGATTCGGAGTCCGGACGAAGGAGAAACGGCATGACGAAGAAAAACGAGCACTTAAGGCTAAAAGGGTAAACTGGTAATTATCTAGGAAGATCTGGATGCAACCGAGCACACCGTTGGAAAAATAGTGAAAAATTAATCAAGGTCAACAAAAAGTTCACTCGATTTGGAGTCCGAACGAGGGAGAAACGAGTGTTTGAAGTTTTAACATCCCGGCGGCTTGACGAAGGCCATGACATGCCCCATGCACGCCCGGCGCGCATGTCGGTGCGCGCGCTGGTGCCCAATGGCATGCCTTTGCTGACAGCAAGGGTCCAAAGCAGGTTTTCCAGAACTGAGGCTTGAAACGGAGGTCAAGACGAGTTTTTCTAGAAAAACACGAAGAAACCCCCCCCCCCCCTAAAATTGAGTTTTCTACGTGATGCGTATAAGAATTAAAAAAAAACTCACTGTAAAATGCCCAAAATGCGCCTCCATGAAATCTGGTCATGAAGGCCAAAAGGCTGCTAAAATGCAAACTGGAAGCTAAAACTTCACGAGGGATTTCCAGTACCAAGATAACATTTTATGGAAAAGCACGAAGAAGAAACCCCCCCTAAAATCACATTTTATATTCAACCATGTCAAAGAAGAAATTAAAACTGATGTGAAAGGTCTAGAATGCCCCTAGATCAGATTATGCAACAAAATTTCAAAATGAGTCCATAGGAGGCTCATTTCACCAAAGAAGAAAGTTTGCCCGGAAATGACCATGTACACAAACGTAACTTACCTATTTGGACACGCTACAATGGTCCACGGCTTAAAAATACCACCGATACAAAATCCGACCCCCCAAAAGGCAAAAATGAACAAGAAAAGGGAAATTTGAAAACCAAAATTATTAAATGATTTCAAATTACCGTTTGGCCCTTGGCCATACTTCAAACATGATTTATAAGACCCTATGAAAGAATAAGAATGGAATTCCCACACCCGATGCAAAAGTTATGAAGTAATGACATAGCATTTTTCAATATTTTCATAATATTTCATAAAGTTAAAGTTGCATAGAATACAAGATACATGTCATTGGCCTCCAGCCTCATCTCATACATGTCAAATACATTGCATAGAGTGTACTTCTGTACACATTACATAATTGGAATCAAATATACGCATTTTGACATATAAGGCTACAAGTGGCATTTCAAGCCAACTTTTACAAGAATTGAAACCTTCAAAGCTACAAATCATCCAAGCAATATGAGAATCTCAAATCTTGATTCCTGTTCCTGAAAAATGTCTCCACTACGTGGGTGAGTAACATAAAGCTACTCGCAGGAGATGAGCATGCATCGACCTAGCATTTTATAATAAGATCACCTTATGGTGAAACATGTTAAAAGGGCTCATGCCACCTAACGTCTACATCAAAATGAGACTCAGGGAGCATCCTAAGCTACTCATGCAATTGAAATGAGCTACGACATACAAGTATACATGCCAAAGTACACTAAACCGTATTAAAACATGATACACGACATTCAAGTACACATGCTCACAAGTATACTAAATCATGTTAAACGGGATAAGCAATATATAGCATACATACACAAGTATAAGATATATGTATAGAGTACTCATAAATCAAGTATACAAACACAAGTATACTAAGCTAAACACATACGCACAAGACAAGTATATATGGCACAAGTATACAAAAATGAAATCTGCACACACAAGACAAGCATACTAAACGTAAATACACTAGATAGAGTTTAGATACGCCAACAAGGATACAAGTTCAAGTATACAGTTTCAAGTATACTAAATGAGATCAAAATACATAGGCAAACACCAATTCTCAAGTTACAAGTAATCCATAATTAACAACTTGAAATTGAATGTGAAATCAAAGTAGAAAGACTAGGACATGTGGTCACTAGACCGAGCAAGTGTTTCTGGGTAATTACGACCCACAAGGCACTACCTAGTACGCACATGCATAAGTTATTATCGGCAATTACGGCCCACAAGGTACTACCTAGTGTGCACTTATGACTTAGAAGACTCTTGTCTCCGTACTAGAGCCAAACCCTAACCATCATGTGAAATATGTCCTTACAAGCTTTCCAAAATCAATAAGTCCAAAACTTATACAAAAATCAATAAGTTAGACCAAACTTATACCAAATCCACTATTGTTTAAAACCATCTTCCATGCACAAATAAGGTTGAATCCACACAAACCATGTCCTATAATTCAAGTCTAGATAGCATATGACATGTCAAGCCTCCAATATCCAATTTATACACCAAAACAAGAATTTTTTACAACAATTGAACCACATTACCACACTAAGCCACAAGTACTAAATAAGTCCCAATTTAGTAACTAGCTTCCAAGGTAAAATATTGTAATATTCTAACAAGCTATACACCTACACAAGATATATTTAAACAAGCTATGCAAGTCAATGATATTCTATATCATGTTAAGTCCAATTACCATTTCAAGAGGTCTCAAGTACTAATTCTACATCAAATTAGTAACACGCTCATAAGGTGATTAAACAGACTACATTTCAAGGGATTATCAACGTATTACCTCCAATATCAATTTAAGTGACCAACACACTTAAAATAAAATTAATTAACCTCATTAATTAATTTTTCTCTAGATTTTCAAACATATCCAAATATCCTCAATTTAATATATGTCAAAAAACTCACCAAGGCCCACTTTAATATCACATTACAAGTTGGTTTCATACTTGATACAACTCTGTGAATTAATCTTTCACAAAAGATAAATATTAAATAATTTTTGCAATTCTTAAATGCTCCAAATTTAATATATGTTACACAACTCACCGTGGCCTAATTTACTAGCATGCTACAATTTAATTCTAAACTATATATCATCATTAGAATTAAATTCTAAACAAAGAAAATAAATAAATTAAATTCTAAAAACTTGAACAAGGCATGCTCACAAGTTGTATATGCTTATAAAATAATCAATACAACAATAATATAAACCCAAGACATCCCCTACCTCAATTTGAGATGAAAATCCCAAATCCCCACTGAATTGAAACGGCTCTGAATCAGACGAAACTCCCAGGTTTTGTCGAGGACAACACGATCTATATGAATCCCCAAGAAGCCCCATGAAAATCCAAACTTGACCTCAATCCCGAACTCAAAATTTGGTCAGAAATGGTTTCTAATAAGGGGTAATGGTGCGCGTAGTCAACACGAACACAAAACGTAAAGGCACTTCAACTTTTTAACAAAGGAATGAAGTTCAAAAGAGAAGAGAGGTGGTGGCAGCCTCCCTTGGGCTTCCATGGGAGCTTTGGTCATGCAAGGTGAGTGGGGAAGATGAAAAATGAAATATTTCACCCCCCTTTTAAAGAAATCTCAAAAATGCCCCGTACGGGCCCCGCCGGGTCCGGAAATGTGGAATTTGAGCAAACGCGCTCAAATGGCAAAACTCTGTGAACAAAAAAGATTCAAAATGAGAAAATATGAACAACACAGAAGAAACAACATCAAAAACTGAGTTATGAGCAGAGAGATATACCCCGAACAAGTTCGGCGGCAACCGAGGCTAGAAATCCTAAAACTGAAGAAAAACGGCCAAAAGGAAATTCCAAGAATTTATGAGTCGGCGAAAAGTAAAAATGAATCCCGTACGAGGATCTAGGCTCCAGAAGAAGTATTTTACAATAACTTTCATTAATTGCAAAATGGCCCCTCTAAAAAGGGTTAATTGCACTAATGCGCTAGAATGAAAATATCTTCCAAAAATATTTTCTTAAAAACCCCTAAAATAAAATATCTTCAAAAGATATTTACGAAAAACACCCAAAGGAAAGAAAATAATTCCAAAGAATTTTGCATCCATGCCCCTATGAACACCTGGAGCAACTAGAGTACTTTCTTGCAAAAGAAAAGATACATATTTCGTGGAAACCACTTAGAATGAAGACGTGTGAAGTCAAAAACCAACTCCAAACACAAGGAGTTAGGTTACGCCAACAAAGTGACAAATGGGAAAAAGGCATAATAGGGAAAATGACAAAACAGGAAAAAAGACGAAAAGTGAATAGTGTCAAAAAACAAAAAATATGGACATGACTCGGTCCTCAAAGGAAGTTGTCAATCAAAAGGAAAGAGTCTCAAAAACCATTTTTGAGTACTCGAGATGACACTAAGCGATGAGAAACTGAACTCAGACAAGAAATTTCAACGAAAAAAATTCATCCGTGAAATTCTTAGGAAAAATAAAAGGAAGGAAATGATCTTGTCATTACAGTATTGAAGTTAATGGAGCTAAAGTAGATTTGATCTCTAAATTTCCTCCTCCTGCCTCCGTAAGGGGAGTGCGATCATTTCTTGGGCATACTGGGTTCTATCGACGTTTTATTAAGGATTTTAACAAAATTTCCCGTCCACTATGTAATTTACTTGCAAAGGACGCTCTTTTTGTCTTTGATGAATCATGCCTTCACGCTTTCTAAAAGCTTCGCTCTCTTCTGTCTTCAGCTACTATACTGAATCCTCCGGACTGGGCTCTTCTATTTGAGATTATGTGTGACGCATCTGATTATGCTATGGGTGCTATCTTAGGACAATGAGTAGATAAACTTCCTCATGTTATTTACTATACGAGCAAAACTCTTTCAGATGCATAATTGAATTATACCACAACTGAAAAAGAGTTACTTGTAGTTGTCTTCGTTTTGGACAAATTCAGATCATATCTATTGGGTTCTAAAGTCGTAGTCTATTCTGATCATTCTGCTTTGAAACATCTTCTTTCCGAAAAGGAAACCAAGCCTTATTTGATTCGATGAATCCTCTTGCTACAAGAGTTTGATTATGAAATCGGGATAAGAAAGGGTCTGAGAATGTGGTAGCTGATCATCTTTCTAGAATTCTGATTAAGGATACCTCAACTTCACTTTCCAGTTTGTGATTCCTTTCCAGATGAACAACTGTTTGAGGTTTCTCATAAGGATTTGCCTTGGTTTGCTGATATTGTGAATTACCTCGCAATAGGTAAAATTCCTTTTATATTGGTCAAAGCAGGAAAAAGATTGATTCTTCTCCCAAATTAGGGTGTACTATTGGGAAGATCCCCAACTATTCAAATACTGTGCTGATCAAATCGTTCGTAAATGCATTCTTAAGAGTGAGTTTCATAGTATTTTGACGTTCTGTCACAGTTTAGCATGTGGAGGTCATTTGAGTGCAAAGAAAACTACAGCTAAAATTCTTCAATGTGGTTTCTTTTGGCCTTCCCTCTTCCAGGATGCATACTTATTCTATAGGTTATGCCCTAGATGTCAGTAGCTAGGATCAATTTCTAGAAGAAATATGATGCCCTTGACTCCAATCTTAATTATCAAGGTTTTTGATGTTTAGGGTATTGATTTCATGGATCCTTTTGTTCAGTCTAATAAAAATGAATACATTCTTGTGGCTGTTGATTATGTGTCTAAATGGGTTGAAGTAGTAGTTACTAAAATCGTGGATCACGCAGTCGTGGTTGAGTTCATTCAAACAAAAAAAAAAATTAGTTGGTTTGGTATGCCACGAGCTATTATTAGTGATGGGGGTGCTCATATATGTAATAGGTATTTCTGTACCTTGGTGCAAAGATACTCCATCACTCATAAAGTTGCTTCTCCCTATCATGCCCAAACAAGTGGCCAAGTTGAACTATCTAATCGTGAAATTAAGAGAATTCTTGAGAAAACGGTTAAGCCATATCGTAAAGATTGGTCTTATAGACCAAATAATGCTTTGTGGACTTACCGTACTGCTTTTAAGACTCTGATTGACATGTTACCTTACTATCTCGTCTATGGTAAAGGGTATCATCTTCTTGTAGAGTTAGAACATAGAGCTTTATGGGCCATAAAAAAACTCAACTTTGATATGACATTTGCTGGTTCTAATAGGAAGCTTCAACTAAAGCTTGAAGAATTATGTAATGATGCTTATGAGAGTGCTAAGGTTTACAAATCAAAGACTAAGGCATTTCGTGATAAGCATATCTTGCGTAAGACTTTTGAGCCTGGAAAGAAGGTTTGGTTGTTTAATACATGACTGAATCTTTTTCTTAGAAAGTTAAAGTCATGTTGGGAAGGTCCATACATGGTTATTTCTGTTACACCTTACGGTGCAATAGAGATACAAGATTACAAGACTGGATAACTGTCCAAGGTCAATGGACAGCGACTTAAACCCTATATAGAGGGTAGTGTGCAGAGAGGCACAGTTGAGGTAGTAGAATTTCATGATCCCATTTACTTGGACTAGAGAGTCATTTTACGTCGAGCTATCGATGTTAAACTTAGCATACTATTGACGTTAAACTTAGCATTTGTATGTTGTACTGTAGTTTATTTTGATTTTGATTTTGTTATTTTAGTTTTGATTTAATTATTTTCTTTTCTAGGTTTTAGATTTATTTTAGTCTTCATTTAGGTTTAGATTAGTTTAGGTTGAAGTAAAATAGAAAAAGAAAAAAAAAATTAAAAAATAACTAAAATCCAAAAATAGGCCTCAATGCTCGAGCCTGAAAGTTGGGGCTCGAGCATCAGCTACTAAAGGCGTGGGCATTAGTACCTTAAGCTCGAGCCCTCTATCACCATGAATGTAAAGATTGATGGTGGCAGGCTTGAGCTCATACCCTTAAAGCTCGAGCCTGAGGTTCTAAAAGTTTTAAAATCAGGAAACTGAGTACTCCGTCTCCTAGAACATAAAGGACATCCATTCTCTATATAGGCTCTCCAAGTTCTCTCAAAATTCATATATAGTTTACTTCATATTTTTGTCCCAGATCTACAGAAAATATAAAGGTAAACTTCTCTTTCTTCATCCTCCTTCCATTGGCTTTTCCTTAGTTCACTAATTTTCTAGATCTAACGAAGGAGAGTATGGGTTATTCTTTGGATATATGAGTTTATGAATTTTGTTTATACATCATCAACATAGACTAATTATTTAGATCCACTCTTAATTGATTATTGAACTGAGTTTTGTGCTCTGATTCGGTGAAGTCTAGGTAAGGCTCGAGCTTTGCAAGTTTAGGCTCGAGCATTGGTTGAAGCTCGAGCCCGAAAGTTAAAGCTCAAGCCTCAGTTTACAGATTGCAGGAACTAGAAATTTTTGGGAAATTTGAAGGTTTTGCTTGAGGATGGTTCATCCTAGTCTTGCTAAGTGCGCTAGAGGGATGAAAGATGTGTTACCAAGTGCGTGGCAGACAATTCTAATTTCTTATAAAATGACCTTTGATTATCAGGCTTTCATCAATGATCATCGCACTAGATGGGCTATGAAATCCTTCAGTTACAGGAACTTTCTTCATCTCATGGTCCCTGTTACTCAGGTTGCTTATCCTCGTCTTGTTCGTTTGTTTTACCTTAATCTGATTTATAGTAAGGATGACCTTTAGGAGCTTAGGACTAGGATTGATGGGTATGACTTGATTATTAATCCTGATGCTATTGTTGCAGCTCTAGAATGTTATTATGCACTTCTTGAGGTTGTAGATGACAAGCATAGCTGTCCTACCTTCACACCTTTCCCTAGAGTACCAATTGCAGAAAATTTGATTCAAAAATTTTGCGATGGTCGATTTGCCAGGAAAAAATGCAGTAGTACTACCAAAGCCAAAATTCCTAAGAGATTATGGATTTTAGATTCTATCATCTCAGCTAATGTCCATCCTCTTAGGCATAAGAATATTAGGAATACTGACTTTCTCTAGGCGCTTTATGCTATTCAGCTTGAGCACTGGTATTCATTCCCTAGGATGATTTTCTGCCAGCTACTGGAGTTTTGGTCTGAGATTGGGCCACATAAGGATATTCCTACACATGCACTTTCTTTTCTATATATGATTACCAGGCTATTAGAGCTATAAGGTTTTGTGACATGTCACCTATAGGAGTTATGTAATGAGTCGCCACAGTTTGGAATTAAGGAATGGGATAAGGTGAGGCCACAGTTTGGTGACGAGGGTTATATTGCAGTTACTATTAGGAAGGATGATGATGTTGAGGCTACAAAGAAGGAAATGGATCTCTCTGATAGCCAGCCCTCACTGAGGAAGAGGCCCACTCCTGCAGCCCAGCCTGAGAGTTCTTCTTAGGCTGAGATTAGAGCTTTACAGGCCAGGGTGGCCAAGCTGCAGGATGGCCAGGCAGTACTGCAGTAGATGCTTACTGCACAGCAGAGCATATTAGGACAGTCTTTTTGATGTATTTATTTCTATATGATGTATATTCGCCTTAAGTTTTTTTTTTTTTCAAAAGCATTGTACTGATTTATGATATATATACAAGTTTTTTGCTTCTATTTTCCTTGTGTTGATATTTTTGGTTCACTATGATATTTCTTTATGCTTATTTTATCTCCTTGATACTATGATGTGTGTTCAAGTTTATTGATTTTGTCGGATATTATAGATTAAGTTTAGGGGTGATTTGCCTAATAGCACCATTAGGTGGTTTTGAGAGAAATCACTATGTTAAAGGAGACGATGCTGAATATTCATTTTTACCTATCTGTGCATTATTTTGTCATATCTTTGCTGGTCTGCTTGAATTGTAATATCTTTCTAACTCTCTTTTGTTCTCACACATTGAGGACAATGTGCACACTAAGTTTAGGGGTAATGTTGTGTTATTTAAAAAAATTTCTTACACAAGGATGTGATTTAATAGTTAATGATATAAGCATGTGTTTGAGATTGTTGATAGTGATATACTCTGTTTGCAGTCTGATGTTGGTTAAAAATGGTTTTTATGCTAAAATACTGTGAAAAGGGATTCCTTGAAAATTTTTAAAATCAGTTGGTGGCCTGTTGTAATACCCCTAATTTTAAAAGGATAGTCTCGATATTTATTTATTTGTTTTAATTGTATTGTTAATTATTTAATTGATTATTTGACTAATTGCTTATGTATTTAATTGAATTAGATATTACTTGATTATTTGATTATGTGTCTATGTATTATTTGTATTTTTCTATGTGTTAATTGTTTAATTAGATTATGTGCTTAAATTATGTTTTGATTAATCGTAAATTAAATGTTTTCTTTTCTTTTATTATTTTATTTTATTTTTCTTTTATGGTTATGGTTAGTAGTAATGGCCAACCAATTGGGTCCCACGAACTACTTGGATAGGAGGTTGGATGTGTATGGATTATTACCCATGGATAGTTGTGCATGTATATATATAGATATATACTATATACATATATAAAAGTGAAAGTAATTTATTAATTACTTTTATGGTAATTTGGGTAGTAATATTTAATCTGATGTATATGTTTTATATTTAAATAATAAAAATATACATAGATTTGATACGTGTTATGTTTTAAGTTACTTTATAATATTATGGTAACTTAAGTATTATTGGATAATCTATTAATAAATAATGAAATGTGTATAATTTATTTATTTAATAAAGATATACATAAATTATATACGTAACATATTTTACTTACCTTTTTAATATATATAAAAGGGAAAGTAATTTATTAATTACTTTTATGGTAACTTGGGTAGTAATATTTAATTTGATGTATATGTTTTATATTTAAATAATAAAAATATACATATATTTGATACGTGTTATATTTTAAGTTACTTTATAATATTATGGTAACTTAAGTATTTTTGGATAATCCATTAATAAATAATGGGATGTGTATAATTTATTTATTTAATAAAGATATACATAAATTATATACTTAACATATTTTATTTACCTTTTTAATATTTTATTTTTTTATTTTTTAAGTTGACTTGGATTGGGAAAAGGGTTAGGGTTATTTTATTTAGCCTATAAATATATAGCTATAGGTTGTACGAGGGGGTTAGAAATATTCACGTGATATATTCTAGAGAGAGAGAGAGAGTTAGAGAGAGAAGGAGGAAAAGAAAGGAAGGAGAAGAAAAACACTATAGAGAGAAGATCAAGGAAGAAGAAGTTTAACTTTCGATCCGAAAGTTTAAGGTAAGTTCTTTTTCTATCTCTTTCCCTTTGATTCGTGTTTCTGTACATGCCTAGGAAATTCCAGGATTTATTAAACACATAAAATTAAATAATTATGCATGTTTAATTGGGTTAGAACATAGGTTTTATGAAATTGGTTCATATCTGTTCTTGTGTTATGAATTGATAAAATGCATGATTTTGATTTGATTTCTTATGTGAATTTTTACATGTTTAAATTATGTATTTTTTATATCTGTGGAATGATGGAATGTAGAAACATACCTAGGATTCCTGAACATTAAATAGGGACTAGGTTTGGGTTTTAATAAATTTAAATAGACTCAATCATAATGATGTTTGTTATTTGAATGTTTTAAACAAACGAATGGATTTAATATTTTAAAATATTTTAGCAATTGAGATTAAATGTGTAGGATGAATTGGATATAGAGAATCCTTATTTAACGGTATAATAAAAAATATCATCATGTATAAGATTCAGTTTGTGTAGGACATATGATATAGGAAGTTTAAAGAAATAATAAGTCATTCCTATTTTGTGATAACTTGATATCATATTATCATAGTTATTTCTGAATTGTTTGACGTATTTCCTTAATCGTTACATTAATTATTGGATTGTGTGATTTAATGCACCAGTATGGGACGGTGGCATTCTAGGGACGGATTAACTTATCAGTTAAGTCCTACCTATTTTATATAAGGGAATGGATTAACTAAAATGTTAAGTCCTACTTATATTCAAGTCAGGTCAGCTGAACAAGTTGAATGACTTATGGAGGATTAATTTATTATATAAGGGAATGGATTAACTAAAATGTTAAGTCCTACTTATATTCAAGTCAGGTCAGCTGAACAAGTTGAATGACTTATGGAGGATTAATTCATACTGAATAGGATGGTTACTAGATTTTATATATATAAGTATGGTGCCATGATATGAGCTTAAGTCTCAGGATCAGTGGTTAGGGTGCGTATATCGCCAGGGATGTGTAGCTAGATATAGTGTAGTTGTGTACCCTGGTAGGTCTAGGTACTCATGCCCACTATATGTGCGTTTTGCATGTTGCCTACTATTCAGGTTGAGACAACCCTATGGTCTAGTGAGGTTCCTTTAATGTGTGTATATATATATACGGACTACTAGTTACTATTAGATTGACTAGGATGTATACGTGTATCAGATCTTTACTTGGACTATAGTAGAGTAGAACTTGTTTGTGGGCCTGACCCACCATTATTTTTTAGGTGTTCGTCAGGAGTAAAGGTTGTTCGTGCTGAGCGGGTATCAGTCTACTTTATTCTTCCGATGTTACATAGGAGTTCTTTTATGATTCAGTTTCCTGATTTAGACAGTTATTGCTGTCATTTGTTTAGTTTGGATTTTCTAGGGGTCCACACAGTATGGATTTCCGAGTTGTATTTTGGAGGATCAGTTGTATCAGAAGAGTTTATTAATTAATGGAAATATATTCTGAGGTTTATTATTAGATTATCATTTTAGTTTCTTGTCAGCATTTTATTTATTCTTCTTTATTCTTTTGTACTCTGTGTTCGTTTATTGCCGATTCGTTTTTGATATCCTCGGGTGTTCGGGCGTGGGCCTGGCCAACCCGCATTCGGAAATCTGGGGGTATCACACCTGTGGTCCACTTTATTAAGATGATTATTGTTTAATGATGTTGATCTCTGAGATGCTACACTTTGCACATATTCACACTTGCATGCATTCTGTGGGGTAGATATTAAAAACCTTGTTTTGTTTTGAGTTAGACTAAGATGAGTAGGTAGATTGGATAATTTTGATAACCAAGGCATAAAAAGAAAAAGAAAAAGAAACCATAAAAATATTAGTATGTATGCAATACAATAAAAGAAAAAATTCTTCACCAATGTGAATGAAAAAGAAAAAAAAAATGAAAAAGAATTTAAAAATGATCAAGTTCAGGTTTGTACTTATATTGTTTGAGTGATTAAGTCCTTAGGGGTGTGTTCTGACACCTAATGCCCTAAGATCATCTGGTCTGGGAGTCATTGGCTAAAAGCTTGTTACATAAGGGGTTTAGGTTGCCTAGATTACTTGAACAATTAAGCCCTTAGGGGTGTTTTAACACTTAATGCCCTAAGATCATCAGGTCTGGGAGTCATTAGCTGAAAGTTCGTTACATGGGTGATTTAGAAAGCTTAATAAACCTAAACATTGCACAGTATCCTTTTTGAAAAAAATGCATACTCATAGAAAAATAATAATACCTTGGAATCGGACTTTGGAAAGTTTACCTGTGAATTAAGGAATGGCAAGGAATAAATGCAAGTATGGACAGTAAGCCACACGTTGAATTGTAGGATCATTTAAAAAAAAAAAAAGTATTTTAGAGATTAAGATTGTTGAATAAATGATTAAACTATTATATGGTGACTATGGTTTCTTAATTGAAATTGGAAGTTAAAAGTTTTTTTGATTACATGATTAGTATGCTTGCTGTATTTAACTGATTAATGAACTGCAGGATGATATGATTTGAAAACAGACTTGAATAAGCTTACTGTGCAGTTAAGGCACCGATTTGGGAAGTTTGTGGGTATCTTCACCAGAAACCCTCACGAGACTATAACTCGTCCACTAGGGGTAACTGATGAGTGCTGAATATATGTATATTCGATCCCCTAAATACGTATATGTTAAGGCCTAAAGTGATACTTCTATCCGTAATTAGACTAATTTATGTTTAATGTGTGTTTGAAGGTACTTTCCTAGAAAAATGGTTAAAACCCGGACTTTATGATGATATCGAAGCTTACAGAGTCATTGCCGGTCATTCTTTTTTAGAGCTTAAATAGTGAAGTTTGAAGCAATTCAAGCCTTAGAGCTTGAGCCCAAGTGTTGAGGCTCGAGCATCACAATAAAAAGAAGAAGAAAAGTCAACAAAGCCTAAAAGCTCGAGCATTGTACCTTGATGCACGAGCCTTACCAAGGGTTGCTCAAGCCTTAACCAAAGGTGCTCGAGCATTGACCCTCAAGGCTATGCTCCCAAGTCTCATGCCTCACCTCCTAGATCGAGCACCATCTATTAAGGATCGAGCATTATCCATTGATGCTCGAGCCTTGAGCCCCAAATGCTCGAGCCTGGTACCTAGTGCTCGAACCCTTGAAGCTTGGATCGAGCAATGTTAAAAGAGTTTAACCCCAAAAATATTCTAAGTGTTGAAGAAAAAGACGCTTCGGAAATTAATTGAAGAAAATTGGCTAAGTGTCAAAGTAAAGATCGAGCACCATTTATTGAAGCTCGAACATCCATTTAGAGAAGCTCAAGCATTATTCCTAATGCTCGAGCATGAACCCTAAAGCTCGAGCATCTATTCTTAAAGCTCGAGCCTTCTATGATATGTCAGATTAAAAGTTGCGGGATTACTCTCTTTACCAGCCGTATTTCATCCCAGTTGGGCCAAAAGACTTAAAAGCCCACCAAATACTTATTTTTTTTTAATAAAAGAAGGCATAAGCCTTGATAGAGAGGGTTTGAAATTTCAATCTCTTTTATGGTGTTATTTAAAAGGCAGAAGGTGTGGTGGCTTTTAGGGTTCTTACAGCCACAGAAGTGAAGATCCTGAGAAGATAAGTGCCGTCCGTGATAAAGGAGATGAACTGAACATAGATGATATCCAACCTTGTCATGAGTAGCTAATTCCCCTCTTAGGGCACTGATGTAACCCAACCTAATACTATGGTTTGATTGTTTTAACTTTGGAATTATTTTTAATATATGTTATTTCTTGATTATATGACTATGTGCACTTGAGACAACTCAAGTGGTTTTCATGCTTTAACAGCTTATACACTGTTATTACCTTGTCTTAGATGTAATAGTCTGTTTGTTATTCTTAACCTACCTTATTGGACGGTATCTAGCGGAGCCCTGCCGGCTATAAGGCTAGAGGTCATATAATGGTGTTCCAATGTATTTTGCAAAAGAACATTTTCATAGTCTATGCTTAGGAAAGGTGGATTATTTATAACGTAGTTAAATTAAATAAGTAGGTAGACAATCCACGCTAACTGCAGATAGGTTATAGTTAGCTAAATTTGTAAAATATCTTTTTTTAAAACCCGAATTGAACGAATGTTATTGAGTTCAATTCATTTGGAAAATATCATTGTTAAATTCCCAGAGTTAGTATAATTAACTGTAGTATGATGGTTGTGGTGAAGTCAAAGCCCTAAGATTCCTCTCTCTCTGATCACTCAATTTATTTACTTTGCTTTTATTTAATATTTTGCTTAATTCTAGTTTGTTAAACCGTGACAACCAACAAACTCTCCAACCAAGTTACATGTAAACCATGAAACTAATTTAAAGACTAATACAAATTCCATCTCCCTGTGGTTTCGACATCCTCTTTAGATAGAGCTATCCTATACAATATCGTGCTATTGCGAGAGAACATCAATAATTTTTGGCGCCGTTGCCGGGGAGATTAGATTTTGTTTAGTTTTTAATTAGTTATTTTAGTTTACTAGTCTTCGGACTTTCTAATATCTCACTTTACTTCTTTTTCTTTTCAGGTACAAATTAGTAGTGAGGGCAAAGATGCTTACGTAATACCCTTAATTTTAAAAGGATAGTCCTGGTATTTTAATAAATTATTTAATTGCATTTTTGTTTATTTACGTGCATTTTTATTTATTTAATTGTTTATTTACCTGTTCAGTTGAATTAATTAAACGAATTGTATTATTTGTTTTATTTAATGAAATTACATGTTTAATTTGTGTATTGTTTTAATTATATATTTTATTTTATTTAAATGAATTAAACGTTTTCATTAATTAACTTTGTTTTTATTAATTGGTAGTAGACATAGTTTATACATTAGGTTTTGTTCTACGGGCCGATTAAGTTTCAGTTTAGGGTTTAATTGGACTTAGGTATTATAGTTGTCTATAAATACATACCATATGCCTGCCTAGGGTTTTAGAACCCTATTCACGGCATAGTGAAGGTAGAGAGATGTTTAGAGAAGTCTGGGAGAAAACAAAAAGGGAAAACAGAACGTTCGCCGGAAACCTTAGGAAGACGACGCTGAGATTTTGAACTGAAATTTCAAAGGCAAGTTCTACTTCTAACTCTCTTCCTTTAGCTCATGTTCTTTACACGCCTAACTCAATTCAAGGAGTATTTAAACATTAAAATTAATCTAGTTTTGCATGTTGGAATTAAGTAAATCAGTACGTGTTTATGAATCGTATATTGCTTGTTTTGAATTTTTCTTGCATGGTTCATGTTTTAATTGATGTTAATTAATGAATAAAAGATTTAATCAGTTCTGGAACACCTTGGGAAAACATTAAACTAAATTTGGTTTGCATGGGTTATCACTTGAACAGTACGTTCATGAATGGATAGTTGTTCCGGTTTAAATTCTTTTTTGCATAATTCATGTTTAACTAAAGTCGGTGATTGAATAAAGAATTTAATTGTTTTTGGAACATGCTGGGATCTAATTTAAACATCTAGGAACCCTAGGTATGGAGGACAGACGTCTGGGAAGTCGCCGGACTTGAAGACGAAGAAGGAACAAGAGGAGAGCCGGCTCCCGTTAGAAGGGAGCAGGCTCCCTTAATCAAAGAGCAGGCTCCCTCAAGGAGGGAGCCGGCTCCATGCACTAAGGAGGCGGCTCCCTCGAATTATTTTTATTTTTCAGCTTTTCGGCGACTGTTTAGGCTACGGGGCTTGGATTTTGGAATTTTTAGATTCTGGTAGAAGCTGTATTAGGGTGTTTGGAGATATGCTAAGCTTGATTAAAATCTCTGAGAGAAGATTTATGCAAAATAAAACAACTTTGTTTTTAATGCGACGATAGACAATGTTTAAATAAATCAGTTTACTATTTCTGGATAGAAGGATTTCAAATTGCTCAAATTTTGGGATAGTAGTTCTTAGTAATAAAATTCTTAGTTAATTCTGTCCCAGTGTTATAAAAATAAGCGTGTGGATTTATATATTCTAGTATGCTTGTTTGGAACTAAGTTGGTTTATGGTTTTCTGGGTGGAAAGGATTACAAGTTGTTTAATTTTAGTAGTGAAATTCTCAGTGATGATTTTTAGTGAACCACGTTCCAGTATTATAAAAATAAACCTGTGAATGTTTATATTCTATTATGCTTAATTAGAATTAATTGGTTTAACATTTATGACCTGTAGTATCAATTATTAGACATTGCGGAGTAGTATCGAGTAAGCCTGTTAATTTACAACATTTTATCATGCTTAATATGGAACAATTGATGTTTATACTTAATGTTTTATTATCGATTGTGGAATATATGAATTAGTTGATAGTTACATTTATTATTTATTTAATCAACTGCTAGATGGATTGGATTATATACACCGGTATAGGATAGTGGCATACTAGGAATGATTTAGCTCAAATTGCTAAGTCCTACCTATTTTGGAATAAGGGTACGGATTATAAAAATATAATCCTCCTTATATGTAAGTCTGTGCGGCTGAACAAGCTGAACGACTAACTAGATTTCTTATGGATGGATAGGATCGGACTTTAAATATATTTTTATAGTACCGCGATATGAGCTTGAGCCTCAGAGTCAACGGTTAGGGAGCGTATATGCAGTAGGATGCGTAGTTGGCTATGTTGGTTGAGGTATACCCTGTTAGGCTTAGGTAGTCATGCCAACTCAGGTGCGTTTTGCATGTTTCGTTTTACTCAGGTTGAGACCCTCATCATAGTCCAGTGAGAGTCCCATAGTGTGGATATATATATATGTACGAACTACATAGTTATTTTTGAGTTGGTTAGGATGTACATGCATATCGAGTCTCTGTTGAATTGTAGTAGGATGGAACTTGTTCATGGGCCTAACCCACTTCTTTTTTTTTTTCAGGTATTCGCCAGTTCCAGTCCTAGGTCTGATCGTGCTGAGCAAAGACTAGTACTCACTTTTCCGATGACGTATAACTTCTCTCTGTGGTTTAATTTTTGGATGTTCTTTTAGATATTTACATTTCTGTTTGGATTTTATTATTAGGGGTCCACTGGAGGGATTCCCGAGTTCTTAATCTATTGGAGGTTTTGGATTTTAAGTGTTAATTTCAAAAGGATTATATTTTAGAATTCTTTCAGCTATTAATTATTTATCTCTTAATTCATTTTAAAATCTGTGTTCATTTTAATATTAATTGTTTGATATTTCCCTCAGGTTTGGGCTTGGGCCTGATCAACCCATGTCTCGGATCCGAGGGGTATCACAGCTTAAGGGAGAAAGAGCTTCGGTTTATTAAACTTTTTTGTGAGTTCTTACTGTTTTTCTATTACTTGGAATATTTTATTTTTACTATTGTTAGGATTAGTGGAATCAGTGCATGTTAACTCGCTAAAATAGGTCAAAACCTTTAGTGCATGATCCTGAAATAGAAAGAACTTTGAGTCAGTTAAGAAAACTTAAAAAACACTTGAATAATATAGATAGTTCCTCTGATAACATGGCTGAGCAACGTAATGCACTGGGTAATAATGGTAATGGTAATGGAGAACGGGAGCTGCCTGTTCTTCCACCACAACCACAATTGAGGGACCATTTCATTCCTACCACATATACTTCCCTTTCGTGCTTTATTTTTCCAGATGCTGATGCAACCCATTTTGAGATCAAGCCTGCTATGATCCAAATGCTTACTAGCTTCCATGGGTATGCAACAGAGGATCCTTATAAGCACTTAGATGTGTTTTTGGAATTGTTCTCAACTACCAAGTTGACCACTCTAACCAATGATTCATTCAGAATGTGTCTTTTCTAGTTTTCTCTCAAGGATGAAGCAAGAACTTGGTTACAGTCCCTACCAACAAATTCCATATCTACATGGGACATGTTATAACAGGAGTTCTTGAAGAAATACTACACTGTGGGTAAAACCACACAAATGAGAAGAGAAATCATGGCACTTTCCCAAATCCCGGAAGAACAGCTCCATGATGCATAGGAGAGATATAATGATCTTCTAAGAAAGTGTCCACACCATGATATTGCTCAATGGCACTTAATACAGATCTTTTATTATAGTCTTACAGACTCGTATAACAATATGGTTGATGCTTCTAGTAATAGAGCTTTTCTGCGTTAGAGTTCAGCTGACGCTTAGGAACTGTTTGAGGCCCCAAGTGAAAACTCAGTACAACACGCTTCTTCCTCTAGGTCTAGGTCTTCACCTGGAATGCATAAGGTTGAAAAACTTTATAATGTAGATAAATTTAGTGAGTTAGCCACTCAAATAGAAGCCTTGAACCATAGGTTCGATTAAATCCTATCATCTAGCTTTGCTCCTGTTACTAATCCACAAACTGCCTTACCAAAGGAAGTTTGTTCCATCTGTGTTAATCCTAACCATTTTGCTGACGCTTGCCCTATGCTGGGACAATCATCTGAGATCCCACAGGAGTAAGTGAATGTTGTATTCTCTAGTCCAACTTATAATCCATATTCTTCTACATATAATCCTGGTTGGAGAGATCATCCCAATCTTTCATGGCACAATCAGAGTCAAGAAAACACTGCTCCCCAATCTTAGGGGCAGTACCAAAATTCATCCAATCCTATGCCACAAAATAATTCTTTCAACCAATCTGGTATTTACCGTCCACCTCAGTTTAGGAATCAACCCACTCAAGCTCCTAATCTTCTACCTCCGCCTAGAAATTCTACGTTTGAGGAACAAATACTCAGTGCTCTTGTTGATCTTAAAGCCAATACCCAACTTCTTAATTCTCATTCTCAAGCCATAGCAAAGCTAGAGGCATAAGTTGGGCAAATAATGAGTACTCTATCTCGAAGAGAGGATGAAAAGCTATCTAGTCATCTAATAGCCAACCTGAAAGGGCAGATTTACATAATTGATGAAACCAATTCTTTAGGTATTCATCATGAGCAAGTTCAGGCTATCACTACCTTGAGGATTAGTAGAGTGGTTGATAACCAAGTTAAAAAAGGATAGGATAAAAAAGAGAGGCTTAGGATTACCATTGTTCCTATCATTCATAATCCACATCCCAAGGATGTTTCCTCAAGCGCTATTCCACAATCCACTAAAGGAGTTAAAGGTGGAGTCATTTCTTCATCTGCTCCTAACCCTGAGACAACTTATGAGCCAAAAGTGCCTTATCCTGAACGCCTCAAGGAACCCTCCCACTTTGGTAAACAAGGGGAGAAAATTCAAGATATAATGGAGGTCTTTAAACAGGTCAAAATCAATATTTCTCTACTTGATGCTATAAAGCAAATTCTAGCCTATTCTAAATTTCTAAAGGACTTATGCACTCTTAAGAGAAAATCAAAAAGCCAAGTTCCTAAAAAAGTTTGTCTCACTGAGCAAGTCAGTGCTATTCTTAAGTACAACACTCCTCTAAAGGTTAAAGATCCTGGTGCTCCTACAATTTCTTGCATCATTGGAAACAATGTGATAGAGTGAGCACTTCTTAACCTTGGAGCAAGTGTTAATCTTATTCCTTACTCGGTGTATGAAAAGTTAGGTTTGGGAGAGTTAAAACCTACATCGGTTGTTTTACAGCTTACTGACCGTTCTGTCAAAAAAACACGAGGTATTGTTGAGGATATACTCATTAAAGTGGACGAGTTCTATTTTTCGGTCGATTTTTTAGTTCTTGATACAGAACTGGTCCACGATTTCAAAAAGTATATTCCAGTCATTTTTGGGCGAACTTTTCTAGCCATAACAAATGCTTGCATTAACTGTAGGACTGGAGCCATGGATTTATCTTTTGGAAATATGAAAGTCAAGTTAAACATCTTCAATGCTATTCATCATCCCCACAATGATAGTGAATGCTTCTTCCTTGATGTTACTGATGAGTTGGTTGAGGAATCACTCCTAACTATTTTATCCAAGGATCCTTTAGAAGCTTGTCTGAATCACTTCAATTATGAAGATTTCAATATTGATTCTTCAATAGCTGAAATGAATTCTTTGCTTAATTCCACTCCTATCATAGATTTTCCTCTATGAAAATCTAGGTTAGAGCCTCTTCCACCACTTTCTTATACTCCGCCTATTCCTTCGTTAGAGTTTCCACCTAAGATTGAACTTAAGCCACTACCGGAAAAGCTCAATTATACTTTCTTAGGTTTAAATGACACCCTCTTGGTGATTATTGCTTCCAATCTAACAAGTTCCCAAGAAAGAAGTCTTTTAAAAGTTCTTGAGCAAAATAAATAGGCTATTGGGTGGAGTGTAGCTGATTTGAAAGGAATTAGTCCCAAAATTTGCATACATCAGATTCATTTGGAGGAGGATTCTCGAACATCTTAGGAGCTCCAATGAAGATTGAATCCTAATATGAAGGAGGTAGTGTTGAAAAAAGTTGTGAAGTTGTTAGATGCGGGAATAATCTACCCCATCTCCATTCAAAAAAAACAATAATCTACCCCATCTCAGATAGTAAGTGGGTGAGTCCTGCTCAGGTAGTACCTAAAAAGACAGGTATTACAGTAGTTAAGAATTTCGAGGGAGAATTAGTTCCACAGCGCACCACCACTGGATGGCGTGTGTATTGATTACCGAAAACTCAACTCCGCTACTAGAAAAGATCATTTTCCACTTCCATTCATTGATCAGATTCTAGAGCGATTGGCTGGCCAAAGCTATTATTGCTTTTTAGACGGATATTCCGGCAATAATCAGGTGGCCATTGATCCTAAGGATCAAGATAAAACTACTTTCACTTATCCATTTGGTATGTTTGAATATAGATGGATGCCTTTTTGTTTCATGTAATGCGCCAGCAACATTTCAGAGGTGTATGATGTCTATCTTCTCAGACATGGTTGAAAATTTTCTCAAAGTCTTTATGGATGACTTCTCTATTTTCGTGTCCACATTCGTAAACTATCTCCAAAATCTTTCCCTAGTGCTTTAGCATTGTAGGGAGACTAATCTTATTCTTAGTTAGGAGAAGAGCCATTTTATGGTTCAAAAGGGTATTGTTTTAGGACATATCATTTCAAAGAGAGGGATTGAAATTGATAGAGCTAAAGTTGATTTAATCTCCAAATTGGTTCCTCTTACCTCCATAAGAGGAGTGTGATCATTTTTTAGTCACGCCGGGTTCTATCGATGCTTCATTAAAGATTTTAGCAAAATTTCCCTTCCTTTGTGTAATCTACTTGCAAAAGATGCTACTTTTATCTTTGATGAGTCATGTCTTAAAGCTTTCCGAAAGTTTCGCTCTCTTCTTTCTTCAACTCCTATCATGAATCGGATTTGGCTCTTCCATTTGAGATTATGTGTGATGTATCTGATTATGCTATGGGTGCTATCTTGGGGCAATGAGTGGATAAGCTTCCTCATGCTATCTACTGTGCTAGTAAAACTCTTTCAGATGCACAGTTAAATTATACCACTACTGAAAAAGAGTTGCTTAAAGTTGTCTTCGCTTTGGACAAATTTAGATTATATCTATTGGGTTCCAAAGTCATAGTCTATTCTGATTATTCTACTTTGAAACATCTTCTTTCTAAAAATGAAACCAAACCTCGTTTGATTCGATGGATCCTCTTGCTTTAAGAGTTTGATTATGAAATCCGGGATAAGAAAGGGTCAGAGAATGTTGTAGCTGACCATCTTTCTAGAATTCTGATTGAGGATACCTTAACTTCACTTCCAGTTTGTGATTCCTTCCCGGATGAACAACTATTTGAGGTTTCTCAGAAGGATTTACCTTGTTTTGCTGATATTGTGAATTACCTCGCCATAGGCAAAATTCTTTTGTCTTGGTCAAAGTAGGAAAAATGATCGATTCTTCTCCCAAATTAGGATGTACTATTAGGAAGATCCTCAGCTATTAAAATACTTTGCTAATCAAATCATTCGTAGATGCGTTCTTGAGAGTGAATTTCACAATATTTTAACCTTTTGTCATAGTTTGGCATGTGGAGGTCATTTAAATGCAAAGAAAACTATAGCTAAAATTCTTCATTGTGGTTTATTTTGCCCTTCGTTCTTTTGGGATGCATACTTATTCTGTAGGTCATGCCTTAGATGTCAGCAGCTAGGATCGATTTCTAGAATGAATATAATGCCCCTAACTCTATTCTTAGTTATTGAGGTTTTTGATGTTTAGGGTATTGATTTCATGGGTCCTTTTGTTCTATCTAATCATAATGAATACATTCTTGTGGTTGTTGACTATGTGTCTAAATGGGTTGAAGCAGTGGCTACTAAAACTGTCGATCACGCAGTCATGGTTGAGTTCATTCAAATCAATATTTTTAGTCGGTTTGGTATGCCACGAGCTATTATTAGTGATGGGGGTGCTCACTTCTGTAATAGGTACTTCCGTACCTTGGTCTAAAGATACTCCATCACCCATAAAGTTGCTTCTACCTCTCTTCCCCAAACAAGTGGCCAAGTAGAAATATCTAATCGTGAAATTAAGAGAATTCTTAAGAAAATGGTTAAGCCAGATCGTAAAGTTTGGTCTTTTAGACTAAACGATGCTTTGTGGGCTTACCGTACTGCTTTTAAGACTCTGATTAGTATGTCACCTTACCACCTTATCTATGGTAAAGGGTGCCATCTTCCTGTAGAGTTAGAACACAGAGCTTTCTGGCCATAAAAAAGCTCAATTTTGATATGACATCTGCGGGTTCTAATAGGAAGCTTCAATTAACTGAGCGTGAAGAATTACGTAATGATGCGTATGAGAGTGCTAAGGTTTACAAAGCAAAGACTAAGGCATTTCATGACAAGCATATCTTGCGTAAGATTTTTGAGCCTGGGAAGAAGGTTTGGTTGTTTAATACACGACTAAAACTCTTTCCTGGAAAGTTAAAGTCACGTTAGGAAGGTCCATACATGGTTATTTCTGTTACCCCTTATGGTGTAACCGGTCCTTTACAAGGGTCGCGATACCAAGTCAAGCTTGAAGAGTTGTGAATTTAGGAGGTGGCCAAGTTTTACATTTATAGAAAGCCACTACTACCTTTCTCTATATAAAATATAGATAGGGCGAGTAGGGATCGTCCCAAGGGATTTGATGGTGTATCGAATTGTGAAATTATGGTAATTAGGGTTAGTAGGTCGAGTGATCACACAATTGATTGGTTGGTTGATTAAGCTAAATTGAATTCAACTAAATAAAATAATATGAAGTAAACAAGAGAGAGAGAGGTCTTGGGGTGTAGAGATCACCACCAAGCAATACTTTTCTATACTACTAACAAGTAATCAATTGAGGGTAATGGATGTGTTGCAATATGATAAGGGTGTGTGTGCATTAGGTTGATTCAATTGGCAAGGATGACAAATCAAGCAAGTATTGTCTAAACATCATGTGAAGAGCACAATATATCTAAACAATAGAGCATATATTGTCTAAACAACATGGGGATAGCACAATAGATCAAAACAAGTCATTAATCCTTCATTAAGCTCACAATCCACATACAACACAATATTAGAGGAATATGCCATTTGGACTCACAAGTATGGAACATCAAACATTAAGAGTAGATTGTCCTCCCATCTAACATTACACTACCACTACACTAAATCTACACTACTAGCATGAAAATAAAGCTATCTAGACTAGGGGAGAGGCACAAACCATCAAGAATAGGCATAAACCATCAAATGAACCAAAATAGCATTCATTAAGCATATCATCTTGATAATCTCTAGATCTATAGCATCAATACACATAGACATGCATCAAAAACACTAAATCTAGAGGTGAGCACATGAATATCCTACTCTAGCATACATAGACATATGGATAGAATAGAATAGTCAATTGGAAGCATTAAACCATACAAACCATGAAATAATCAAGATTTATATATACATGAATATCAAGATGTATCATACAACACTAATCCCTCAATAATACACAAGATTAGAGTATAGAAAGCATGCTTGGGGCTAACTCTAGCCCCAAGAGGATGTCTAGCCACTGATGATGATGAAGCTCCAACCCTCAAGGGCTAAATCCATGGTGAAAATCTGCTCCTTGATGATGAAGGTCTCCTCCAAAGGTTGCTCTAGCTTCCTCCCTTCTTCCTCTCCAAGAATAGCCTCCAAGATGATTTTCAATGTGTGACAAGAGACTCCCTCAAAAAGTGTATCATATTCCTTATATAGGTAGGTCAAATACACCCCATGATGAGCTGTGGTCGTGCAAGGCATATTCTCCAATGATTGGATGAAGGACGGAATAAATGAGCTGGACTTTAACTTTTTCTCGCTGGAGGAAGTTCGATCGATCGAACCTTAACTTGGATCGATCGAAAATGGGTTCGATCGATCGAACTGCATCTTGGATCGATCGAAGTGGTCTGACTTCTCCGGATAATGACAAGGCTGGGATATTTTTAAGATATTTATAGGGAAAAAGACAAAAGTGGTTGGTAGGCGTACAACTGTGGATAAGATCAATCATTTGAATAGGACAAAATAGGGTTCGATCGATCGAAGGTGATGTTCGATCGATCGAACTTGGAATTTTAGCAAAGGCTAAGGTTGGATCTATCGAGAAGTACTGTGATCGATCATAGATGTTCGATCGATCGAACTCTAAGTTGGATCGATCGAACTTTTCAACTGCACAACTTGATTCCTTTTTGCTCCTTTCTTTCTCCACTTTGCTCCCTCATTTGGTTTATCTCAGGATTACTTCAATTAAGCTCTTATTTGGCTGAGTTAGCTCAATTTTGGGATTAGTGCCTGAAAATATAAATAACACATAATAAGTCTAAAACGGCAAAGTAAGATAGATAAAGGTACTAGAATGCTTAAGCTTAACGGGTTTAAATGCGCACTTTTCAGTACTCATCACACCCCCAAACTTAAATATGGCTAGTCCCTAGCAATGAACTAAGAAGTAAAGGAATGAAATAAACAACTATATAAGTATAAACTAGAAAGCAAGTAAAATGATAACACCATTTTCGTAGGGAACACGATTGCATTTAGTATATGCAACAAGCCTTTTAAACCCCTAGGTTACCCCTAGTGGACGAGTAAAGTCTCGTGAGGGTTTCCAGAAATGGTACCCACAAACATTAAGCTCATTCTTTCAAAAGAGGTACCAATATTGCAAACAAGCATTGGGAGAAAACTACCTCAAGTATGCAATTTTCCAACCGTTTCTAAGCAATCTCCCAAAACTTCAATAACAAGCAAGCAAGTATGGTCCTCCACATATCAAGGAAATGATCATGAAAATCTAAACAAGTCTAGAATCCATGTGAGAGGTCCGGCATCAAGTGTGTTGCTATCTTAGCCAACTAGATAAGTAATCACATCCTTACCCTCAAACTAGCACACAAATCTAGTACTGATCATTAAGATAAGAGAGTGGACATTTTATTAAAGCTTTATTGTTCTAGGTGCGCTTATTCTTTTCACTCTTTTTCTTTTTTCTTTTTTCTTTTTTTTTTTATTTTTTTTATTGAGGATCAAAGATGGAAATATTGTACAATGTGTTGATCTTTTAAGCTTTCTAGAAGATTCATGTAGCGAGCTTTAGGTCAATGACTCCCAAACCAGATGGCTTTAGGGCATTAGGTGTTAAGACACCCCTACGGACTTACAAACTCAAATCAACTAGGCTACAAATCAAGACAACAACCATCTAATCATTTCCTACTTCTCACTTTTTGGGAGAAGTCCTCACTTTTATTGCTTTTTGCAACTTCTTTTTTTTTTTTTTCAATTATTAACCTAGAGTTTGGGCCCTCCACCTTTCGGCACGAGAAGTTCACTGCTTAATGAGGCAAGAATCCCGGCTACTCAATGAAAAAGGGTTGTTATCCACCTTTATCAAGAATGAAAGCTTTCAATGCACTACTAGCCCAATTGGGATATAACCAATTCAATAATCAACAAAGAATGTACCCCACAATTGAATGCTAGCGTGCGCTGGTGCTAGTGTAGAATCTTAGAATGAATCTCAAGATAATCACAGAATCAAGATGATGTGGACCACAAGTGCAAGCACGATATTAATTAATTCAAAAGGCATACAAGGAGTATTGGACTCTCAGGTCAAGCAATTTTTAAATTTTAAGCAATATAGTCCTCAAAAGATCAAAATCATAGCTAGAAATGGACCAAGTATAGAAATATCCTTCAAATACACAAGACATGCTCAAAATTTGAATTTTAAAGCAACACTGAAACATACACCAATACCCCCAAACTTAAACTGCACATTGTCCTCAATGTGTGAAGAGAACAAAAGAAAGAGTATACCAGTGCTTTAGACATGAATGATCGGGATAGAAGTATCCAAAGTGGGTAGCATGGCCCCCCCCAAACTTGGGATAAACTGTGGTCCTGAAATGTTTGCACTCGGATAAACTCATTAGATAACAAGATAAGATAATCAATGCACAGTGGACATGCAAGTGTAAAATGGGATAAATAGAGAATAGAGAGAGAGGTGTAAGAGTGGTCCTGAAAAATTGGGTAGCACTTTCTCACTGAAGTCACTGTGGTGTACCTGATGGAGTCAAACATACAAATATGAGATACTAAGAGACATCCATAATCAAAAAGCAATATATAGAGAATATAAAGTGCAGGTACATCAATAAAATAATAAAGTCGACAGACCGGCCGCAAAGTATAATACAGTAACAGTGACAGTATAATACAAATCCAAAATAAAAGAAATGAAAGCATAGAACAACTGGAAGTGGAGTCTCAGGAGGCCTGATCGTGAAGATCTGCAGTGGCTGGAGGTGCAGGTGCGGGTACAGGTACAAGGAGTCGGATTGAGAGATCGGCAAAGTAAGCCATGGCATTCGTCCTGAAAGAGGTAAACTCAGCTCGGTGGGCAGTGATGTCAGCTCGCATGGCTGCTACATCCTCCTCCAGTGTCTGCAAGCGTGCTCCGAATCCGGGAGTGGGAACTGGAGACTAAGGCAGAGATGCCTCTGAAGAAGACTCCCGAACTCGCTCCTGAGCAGCGGCTCGATCACTGGTATCATCGGCATCAGCATCATCTGCAGCATCGGCATACTCCTCCGCAGGTCACTCCAGGTCAATGTCCATGCGATCGGCAGCCGGACCGATTGGTGCGTCGTCCGCTGCGATATCTGCTGCTGCTGGAGGTGCCGGCTGTGTCTGGGCTGCCTCTTCCTCCTCTAGTTCAGCTGCTGCCTCTACAGCTGGCTCCTGAAGACTCCGAATAAGAGCATTGTAGCTCTTCTTCCAGTCGCTCCTCCCATAGAAGCTGGACCGTGCAAGGGGCTCCTTATCTGGGGGCACTCTGTAGCGCTGGTCAAGAAGGATTTGCGTGATGAGGTGTCCGAAGGGCAGGACCTTGGACCGCTTAGGGTCCTCCCTGGAAATGAAAGAATCATACAGCAACCTCATCATGCTCTAGATAAGGACTGGGATAGTTACCCAGCAGCCCATGTAAAAAGCGTAAAGAGCTGTCAAGTAGTCATGACACCTCTGGATCTTGTGGCCCGCCATGTAAATGTTCTAGAAGAGAACTGTGTTGATGAACCAGAGGTCGTCAGGCAAGAAGGTCCTGGTGGCGAATGTCTGACCACCGGCATGATGGCCTGTCAAGGAGATAGCCATGTCAGAAAATGAAGGCCTATGCAGCCTCAGGTATGTCTCTGCAAGCTCAGGTGGACACCGGTGTGGGCACCGGCAAGCACGGGCCAGAGTGTCAACTGTGATGACAATCTCGTGGCCGTCCACTGTAGTGATCATCTCCGCGGTAGATCGTGGAGAGGGCCAGAGATGCTGAAAGAATAGCCGCACCAGTCGTGGGTATACAAGGCCGGTGACTGGGGCAAGGATGGCTGAGAGGCCCCACTGCATGATATCCTGATAGCCAGACCGGGTCAGGATGGACTCAGAGAAGTACTCAGTATCGAAGTACGACTCCTGAGCCACGGTCATGGCTACATATCTCAGCAACAACTGGTCACGGTGCTGAGCCGGTAGAGGTGGCTGCGGTGATGGCATGGCGGCTGCATCTGCCTGATGGCGCGCAGGAGAAGGTGATGGTGTGAAGGCTGGAGGAGCCTGGGATGTAGATGGCACGTGGTCAGCTCCCTCCTCAGCCTTGTGGGATGGGGACTGAGGGGGAGTAGCCTGTGCGGGCTCCTCCTGAGCATGAGATAGCTCTGCAACCATCTCTATCCTGGGCCGTATATGTCTGCGGGGTCGCTGTGGCCCCAAAGATCGCCTGGCTACTGTCTTGAACCACGGAGGCATGATCTGTAAAAAGACAAGAAAATTTCAATATATAAGTCAGTGCCAGATATATAAGAATTTAAATGCATAATAGAAACATGTATGTCAACTGGTCATGGCCGTGACTTAATCCTTGATATATATTAATTTGAGATCATTTGAACAACTTTTGAAATCTAGAGATTTAATTAATTTAAATTAATTAAATTCCACACGATTATATTTTGCCTATTTATAATGTATTATGACTTGTTGCAACTTAGCTCCATTAATGTAGTTAATGAACTTGCACCTTTATCTTGAAATGGTTTGATTACTCATGTGTTGCTTAGTAAGTAGTTAAATCATCAATCTCATACTTGTGGTATACTTACATCAATGGATTATATGTGCTATATATCATAGTTCGTAGTCTATGTGGATACATGCTATGATTTCTTGACATTTCACATGCCATCATAGTTGAGAACTTAGGGCATAACTTGTGTGTTCCAAAACCTTGGTTGTGCATGGAACGTGGCCAAATGCGTTTCTTGTCTCTTGATACTATCTTGACTTGCACAACTTGTTGATTTTGGAACTGGGGATATCAATCAAGAATTGACATGGCTAGGACTTAGTTCTAGTACGGGAGATATGAGAGCTCCCTATCTTATAGTGCGCACTAGGGGAAAGGTACCCATGGGTTAGTAGCCCTAAAGTGATCTCAAGAGTACGGTTTTAATCTGGGCAATATCCGAGTTTCCACATTGGTTGATTTCACTCTTTAAATTTCAAGTTGCTATTCCTTGAAGATTTAAACTTGTCATGTATGTGAAATGCTCCAATCTTGTTTCATTGCATAGATTTTATGCTTCATTCGTGATTTGACTCCTTAAATTTCAAGTATTATATTCCTTGAGGATTTAAGACTCTTTTCGTTTTGTATGGAATATCCCATCCTTGTTTAATTGCATAGATATTACGCCTTGTTCTTGATTCCATCTATAACTCTTTTCGTGGTATGTGAATTGTTCTAACTTTGTCAAATTGTGTAGATATTATGCATTATCCTTGATATCATGTATTCTTCTTGTCATGTTCATGGAATGTCCCATCCTTATTAATTGCATAGACATTATGCCGTGTTCTTGAATCCATGTTTAACTTGCATAGATGTTATGCCTTGTTCCTGAATCCGTGTTTAACTTGCATAGACATTATGCCTTGTTCTTGAATCCGTGTTTAATTTGCATAGACATTATGCCTTGTTCTTGAATCCTTGTATAACTCTTATCGTGTTAATCAGAATGTACTAATGTTGTTAATTGCATAGATATTGTGCCATGTTCTTGATTTCGTGTATTATCCCTATCGTGTTAATTGGTATGTTCTAATCCTGTAAATTGCATTGCTTTATCTGATCCATGTATTCTACTATCTTCTTGTCGTGTTGTATGGACTATCCTAAACCTTGTTAAATTGTATTGAAAATACAATTCATGTTGATCTATACTTAAGCATCCTTCTTGTCGTGTTCTGTGGATTATCCCAATATTGATTCATTTCATATACGTATGCATATCATGATTCTTATTAATTTATGCTCTAGACTAGCTTAGGATGCTCCCTGAGTCTCACTTTAACATAGACGTTAGGTGGCATGAGCCCCTTGACATGTTTCACCTTAAGGTGATAAATTATAAAACGCTAGGTCGATGCATGCTCATTTCCTATGAGTAGCTTTATGTTGCTCGCCCCAAAGTTACTAGGGCATATTTCAGGTATGAAAACTTGGTTCATGATGCTTAGCATTCCTTAGATGTCGTGTAGCTTTCAAGTTCCATTTCATGCAAATGTTAGTATGAAATGTCATATTGTAGACTTATATGTCAAAGTTGTATTATTTAACTCCATAGATGTAATGTGTACATAAGTACACCCTTTGTATTGTATTTGACATGTATGAAATGAGGCCGAAGGCCAATATCATGTATCTTGTATCCAATGTAAATTTTGAATTCATGAAATAATATGAGAATATTGAAAAAATGCCAAGTTATTGTTTTGCCATGGTTGCATCGAGTGTGGGAATTCCATTTTCATTCTTCCATAGGGTCTCATTAATCTTGTATGATGTGTGGCCAAGGGCCAAATGGTCATTTGACTCTGTTTTATAATTTTGGTTTTCAAAATCTCCATTTCAAGTTCATTTTTGCCTTTTTGGCCGTCGGGGGGTCGGATTTTGACTTGGCCATTTCTGGGAGCCGCGGACCATTCCCGTGTGCTCAAAATATCTATTTACCTATGCGTGCATGATCATTTTCATGAAAAACCATTTTGTTTGTGTTTTGAGCCTCTTATAGACTCATTTCACATTTTTGTTGCATAATCTTGCTTAAGAGCATTTTGGTAATTTCCTTTTTGAAAAATATTCCATTCTTACTTTGTCACATAGAAAATGTGATTTTAGGGGGAGTTTTTTCACGACATTTTTCCGAAAAATATCATCTTGACCTAGAAAATCGTGTCGCAAACTCATTTTTTTGCTAAAACACTGTTTCTGCTGTTTAAGTTCAACCCTGGTCAAGTTGAACCGGTTCAAGAATAGTTGAACTGGTTCAAGGTTCATTTTTGGTTTAGCATGGGCATTCTGTCTATGTTGAATCGGTTCAAGAAATGTTGAACTGGTTCAAGTCTTCCAGAGTTTTCAGTTTAGGACTTCAAACTTCAAACTGACGTAACGTCTTCATTTCAACTCCGAATTGGTCCGTTCTTGAGTCTAAACTGACCGCGTCAAAGTAAGCTTTCCAATGGTACTAACTTCAGCTTCATATTATTTTCCTAGCTCAAGATATCCTCATTTTAGTTAGAGGGTGTCGGATTTAGTTCGAACCGGGATAGGGTTCTTTTGAGATTTCTCTTCCTTTGGTCTTGGGACATCATGTGAAGTTACCAAAGGTTGTTTTTGAATGTTTTTGATCTCATTTGACTTGTTGAAAGTCAAATTCCTTCCACTTAGGGTAAAATGACCATTTTACCCATGGTCCTTCCTTCGATAGGGTTTTCATACCCTTGTCCTTGTTTTGCTTCTGTATCTGGATCTGTTAATGGGTCAATCTTTGGTTCATCACTGTAGTACCGGGTAGGACCAAAACTCGGGTCGTTACAAGTGGTATCAGAGTGTCCGGGTTCGAATACCTTGGACGACGGGTTTTGGGTGCATATCATGCTTGTGTTGCCATGTTCTATGTGTTTAAATGCTTCTTAATAACATGCCTTGTTTGATAACATGTCTTATTTGATAACATTTCTTATGTGATAATATGTCTCGTATGATAACTTGTTCAAATGCTCAGATGTTTTGAGACGCCTATTATTTGTTAAGCATGTCTTATGTGTATATATGCTTCCTGATAACATGATCTAGGTGGCTATCATGTCCTAGCATACCTTACACTTTTCATTCACGTGTATTGTCATACCATGTACTTATATGCTTTTTGATAACATATTTTGACTTGATAACATGTCTGTTTACTTATGTGGCAACTTGTTTAGAAGCTTACTTGACTGTCTTAGCGTATGATATATGCTTGTTTACCTTAGCACATGGTACCTGCTCGTTATCTTAGCATGTGGTATATACTTGTCTGTCTGAGTACATTGTATACAGTTGTTCATCTTGACGTGATTATATGCAGCGTATCATCGTGTTTTACGTTCTTCTCCTGTATACACTGACATGTCTTACGTGATTTTTACTACTTGTGTGAGTAGGTAGTCCGTTGCTATGTTGTATGCTAGCTGTTTACTTTTATGTCTGGTTTTGACATTGTCTCTTTGGGTCTGTCGTATCCCTTGGATGCATTATTGTTTCACGAGTTTCTTCCCTTGGATAGGAGAAATTCATTCTGTAAGGACCCATGTCAGGAACCTTCTTGTCTGTCTTTTTGGTTGGGTGTTTCGAGACCTTAGTCTGACGGTTGATGCGAGTAAGGCTCATGTGAGCGTAGAGGACTGCAATTCATTTCCTTTTCCTTGTCTGGCAGAGTAAGACGTGCGCCAGGGAGGCACCATTTCATTTCCATTTCCTTCGTGGAGCTAAGGCCTTAAGCGTAGCGGTGCCTATGACATGGTTGTCAGAGTTTTGGGATTGGCCAAGATGGTCTGACCAGACATCATTAGACCATACCCCACTCTCACAAAGTGCCTGGTCCCCATAGTGCTTTTGGTAATGATCATTTCTGACATTAATGTCATCCGTATTGATAGGTTTTTCAGAGTTGACCTGGTTCAGGGCAGGTTATGATTTAGTGCCTTATACTGTCATGCTACCGTACCAAGTTGTGTGTTGTGGGCGGGTGCAAGTTGCTGTCGATGCCACCTTACTGACGAGTAAGTGTGGGCGGGCGTTAGGCACTGTCATTGCTACCACACATTTGAATACGTTGTGGGCAGGTTCTGGTCACTGTTCATACTACCTTATCACTCTCTTCTTGTATCGTGTTTCGACGTCTCGTTGTCTTGGGATTCTCTCGGTGGTTAATATTGAGTTAATGTGCCGATTCATATGAGGCGTTATCTCAATTCATGGTTTCGTGTTCTTTTAGTTGATCTTGAGACATCTGGAGTTGTCCTTCAGTGCTTTATGAGCTGTCCTTCGTTTGACATTAAATTCGGTCCCTGTTCTTTTCTTTCCTGTATGTTTTGAATTTCAAGGATGAAATTCCTTTAAAGAGGGTAGGTTGTAACGACCCGGTCATTTGCCTTCTTTTTCTTTTTCCTGAAATTTTACGGATAATTTTTTTTCGTTGAGTTTCCTTTTCCGAGTTCTGTTTCTTGTCACTTAGTGTAATCTCGAGTGCTTAGAATTGGTTTCTGAGATTTTTTCGTGCGGATTGACAACTTCCTTTGAGGACCGAGTCATTTTCGTATTTTTCATTTTTTGACACTATTCATCTTTCGTCTTTTTCTCGGTTGTCACTTTGTTGGCATAACCTCACTTTTCGTGTTCGGTTTTGATTCCACTTTTTCATGCACTCATGATATATGATTTCTTAGAGACGTGTGTTTTTACTTTCCTAGAAATGCATGCCATTTGTGCACTTTCTACTATAGGGGTGTGGACACACACTTTCCTTGGAATTTTCCTTTCTTTTGGGGTCACTAGTGTAATTATTGAAATTAATTATTTTTCGTCTTAGGGACCATTTTGCAATCTAATTTGGAAGATATTTTCAAAAAGGACCTTTTTGTAATTTTTGGAAAGTGTGACAAGTGTCACACTCTCATCGATCCACTTGTTGACATTTGTGTGGGGACACTTTTGATGCCTTGAATGATGACATGTGGAGGGTGGAGATTCATCCACTTGTTGACCTAGGATTGGTGCACTTGTTGGCTTGGATGGTTTACAAGTGTAGGCTTGAGATAAAGTCTAGGAAGGAGCCATTGATTTGTGACAAGTGTATGCTCCAAATTTAGTCTTGCAATTCCTTTCGGGCCACTTTGGATTCTAAAGAGACGCTTCTCTAATGAGGTAGGGGATGTTATAGGTTTCTATTTTGTTGTCTTCCATGCTTTTGATGCTTATACATGTTGTATGCATGTCTTTTATTAATTTGAGAAATTAAGGATTCTTTTAACTTGTATATAACTCACTTTTGACTTGGTATATGGCATGGCCTTCACTTGATCTTTGTTATATAATTATTTAGAACCATTTGAATGAGTTTTCAAATCTAGAAAATTAATGAATTTAATTTGATTTAAATTCTAGTTAATTGTACCTTGCTTGTTTTCCATTTTTGACTTGATTTATGGCTTGGCCATGACTAAATCCTTGATATATATTAATTTGAGATCATTTGAACAACTTTTGAAATCTAGAGATTTAATTAATTTAAATTAATTAAATTCCACATGATTATATTTTGCTCCCTTTGTGAAATTAATGTGATATTTGCAACCACCATAGAATGGACATTCACATATATTAAATTGAGAATTTTTAGAAAACTTTGATTTCTAGAGAAATTGATTAATTAGTTTAATTAATTTTTACTTAGTGTTCTAATGATTTGGACATCTATTTCATGGGGCTTTTGCCTATTTATCATGTATCATGATTTATTGCAACTTAGCTCCATTAACGTAGTTAATGAACTTGCACTTTTATCTTGAAATGGTTTGATTACTCATGTGTTACTTAATAAGTAGTTGAATCATCAATCTCATACTTGTGGTATATTTACATCAATGGATTATATGTGCTATATATCATAGTTCATAGTCTATGTGGATACATGCTATGATTTCTTGACATTTCACTTGCCATCATAGTTGAGAACTTAGGGCATGACTTGTGTGTTCCAAAACCTTGGTTATGCATGGAACGTGGCTAAATGCATTTCTCGTCTCTTGATACTATCTTGACTTGCACAACTTGTTGATTTTGGAACTGGGATATCAATCAAGAATTGACACGGCTAGGACTTAGTTTTAGTACGGGAGATATGAGAGCTCCCTATTTTATAGTGCGCACTTGGGGAAAGTTACCCAAGGGTTAGTAGCCCTAAAGTGATCTCAAGAGTACGGTTTTAATCCGGGCGATATCTGAGTTTCCACATTGGTTAATTTCACTCTTTAAATTTCAAGTTGCTATTCCTTGAAGATTTAAACTTATCGTGCATGTGAAATGCTCCAATCTTGTTTCATTGCATAGATTTTATGCTTCATTCGTGATTTGACTACTTAAATTTCAAGTGTTGTATTCCTTGAGGATTTAAGACTCTTTTCGTGTTGTATGGAATATCCCATCCTTGTTTAATTGCATAGATATTATTTCTTGTTCTTGATTCCATCTATAACTCTTTTCGTGGTATGTGAATTGTTCCAACTTTGTCAAATTGTGTAGATATTATGCATTATCCTTGATATCATGTATTCTTCTTATCGTGTTCATAGAATGTCCCATCCTTGTTAATTGCATAGACATTATGCCTTGTTTTTGAATCCGTGTTTAACTTGCATAGATGTTATGCCTTGTTCCTGAATCTGTGTTTAACTTGCATAGACATTATGCCTTGTTCTTGAATCCGTGTTTAATTTGCATAGACATTATGCCTTGTTCTTGAATCCTTGTATAACTCTTATCGTGTTAATCAGAATGTACTAATCGTGTTAATTGCATAGATATTGTGCCATGTTTTTGATTTCACGTATTATCCCTATCGTGTTAATTGGTATGTTCCAATCCTATAAATTGCATTGCTTTATGTGATCCATGTATTCTAGTATCTTCTTATCTTGTTGTATGGACTATCCTAAACCTTGTTAAATTGTATTGAAAATGCAATTCATGTTGATCTATACTCAAGCATCCTTCTTGTCGTGTTCTGTGGATTATCCCAATATTGATTCATTTCATGTATGTATGTATATCATGATTCTTGTCAATTTATGCTCTAGAGTAGCTTAAGATGCTCCCTGAGTCTCACTTTAACATAGACGTTAGGTGGCATGAGCCCTTTGACATGTTTCACCTTAAGGTGATAAATTGTAAAACGCTAGATCGATGCATGCACATTTCCTACGAGTAGCTTTTTGTTGCTCACCCCAAAGTTACTGGGACATATTTCAGGTACGAAGACTTGGTTCGTGATGCTTAGCATTCCTTGGATGTCGTATTGCTTTCAAGTTCCATTTCATGCAAATGTTAGCATGAAATGTCATTTTGTAGACTTATATGTCAAAGTTGTATTATTTGACTCCATAGATGTAATGTGCACATAGGTACACACTTTGTATTGTATTTGACATGTATAAAATGAGGCCGGAGGCCAATATCATGTATCTTGTATCCAATGTAAATTTTGTCTTCATGAAATAATATGAGAATATTGAAAAAATGCCAAGTTATTGTTTTGCCATGGTTGCATCAGGTGTGGGAATTCCGTTTTTATTCTTCCATAGGGTCTCATTAATCTTGTATGAAGTGTGGCCAAGAGCTAAACAGTCATTTGACTTCGTTTTATAATTTTGGTTTTCAAAATCTCCATTTCTAGCTCATTTTTGCCTTTTTGGCCGTCGGGGGGTTGGATTTTGACTCGGCCATTTCTAGGTGCTGCGAACCATTCCTGCGCACTCAAAATATCTATTTACATGTGCGTGCATGATCGTTTTCATGAAAAACCATTTCGTTTGTGTTTTGAGCCTCTTATGGACTTATTTCAAATTTTTGTTGCATAATGTTTCTTAAGTGCATTTTGGTAATTTTGTTTGGAAAAAATATTCTGTTCTTGACTTTGTCACATAGAAAATGTGATTTTATATGGAGTTTCTTCATGACATTTTTTTGAAAAATGTCATCTTGACCTCGAAAACCGTGTCCCAAACTCATTTTTCTACTAAAACACTGTTTCTGCTGTTTAAGTTCAAATCTGGTCAAGTTGAACCGGTTCAAGAATAGTTGAACAGGTTCAAGGGTCATTTTTTGTTCAGCATGGGCATTCTATCCATGTTGAACCGGTTCAAGAAATGTTGAACCGGTTCAAGTCTTCCAGAGTTTTCAGTTTTGGACTTCGAACTTCAAACTGACATAACTTCTTCGTTTCAACTCCAAATTGGTCCGTTCTTGAGTCTAAACTGACCGTGTCGAAGTAAGATTTCCAATGGTACCAATTTCAGCTTCATATTATTTTTCTAGCTCAAGATATCTTGATTTTAGTGAGAGGATGTTGGATTTAGTTCGAACCAGGATAGGGTTCTTTTGAGATTTCTCTTCCTTTGGCCTTGGGACTTCATGTGAAGTTACCAAAGGTTGTTTTTGAATGTTTTTTTTTTTTTATCTCATTTGACTTGTTAGAAGTCAAATTCCTTCCTCTTAGGGTAAAATGACCATTTTACCCTTGGTCTTTCCTTCGGTAGGTTTTTCATACCCTTGTCCTTGTTTTGCTTTCGCATCTGGATCCGTTAATGGGCCAATCTTCGGTTCATCACTGTAGTACCGGGTTAGATCAAAACCCAGGTCGTTACAGCATAGTAGTACTACCAAAGCCAAAATTCCTAAAAGGTTATGGATTTTAGATTATATCATCATTACTAATGTCCATCCTCTTGTACATAAGAATATTAGGAATACTGACTTTCTCCAGGCCCTTTATGCTATTCAGTTTGAGCACTGGTATACGTTCCCTAGGATGATTTTCTATCAGCTATTGGAGTTTTGGTTTGAGATTGGACTGCATAAGGATATCCCTACACATGCACTGCCTTTTCCATATATGATTACCCGGATATTAGAGCTATAGGGTTTTGTGGTGAGTCCAAAAGAGGAATCATGTGATGAATCTCCACAATTTGGAATAAGGGAATGGAATAAAGTATGAACACATATGCCGGCCCATCGAAGAGATGCAATAGAGTTTGGTGATGAGGGATATGTAACGGTTGTTGATAGGAGAGTAGATAGGGAGGTGTATCTCTCCGATTCCAAGCCTTAGGTTAGGAGAAGATCCACTCCTGCAGCCCAGCCTGAGAGTTGTTCTCAGGCTGAGATTAGAGCTTTACAGGCCAGGGTGGCCGAGCTGCAGTATGGTCAGATAGTGCTGCAGTAGATGCTGACTACGCAGCAGAGCATATTGGAGGAGTTACTTCGTCGCACTCCGCCCACTCCATCCACTTCTTCCACTCCACCACCACCACCTCTAGATTAGTTTTAGGACTTTTTTATATGTTTGTTGACTAGGGCAGTCTTTTTGCTATAATTATTTCCATATGATTTATACCTTCACTAAATCTTTCTTTCTAAAGCATTGTACTGATTTATATACATGCTTTTTGGTTATTTTATCCTTGTGTTTATATTTCTCTATGATTACTCCATATACCTGATACTTTGATGTGTGTTGGAGTTTATTGATTTTGCTAGATACAACAGATTAAGTTTGGGGGTGATTTTGAGAGGAACCACTATGTTGAAAGAGACGATGTTGCAAACTCATTTTTATCCATCTGTGCAGTATTCTATCCTATCTTTGCTGGTTTACTTGTATGGTAATATCTTTCTAACTCTCCTTTGTTCTCACACATTGAGGACAATATGCATAATAAGTTTGGGGGTAAGGTTGGCTTATAAATTTTAATTTTTGGCTTAATCTGCTTACACGAGGATGTGATTTGCTATTTAATGATGTAAGCATGTGTTTGAGTCTGTTGATGGTTATATACTCTATTTGCAGTTTGATATTGGTTAGAACTGATTTGTATGCTAAATTACTATGAAAGGGATTACTTGAAATTTTTAAAATCAGTTGGTGGCTTGTGGTTCACTCTGTTAGGATGATTGTTGTTTAATGATGTTGATCTCTGAGATGCTACACTTTGCACAATGTCACACTTGCATGAATTCTGTGGGGTAGAAATTGGAAGTCTTGTTTTGTTTTGAGTTACACTAAGATGATCAGGTAGATATAATAATTTTGATGACCAAGGCATAAAAAAAAACAGAAAAATTTAGTATGTATGCAAAGCAACAAAGAAAACAATTCTTCACCAATATGAATGAAAAATGAAAAGAACATGATGAAAAATAAAGAAAAAAAAAAAAAAAAAAAAAGTAGAAAAGGATCAAGTTTAGGTTTGTACTTGGATTGCTTGAGTGATTAAGTCCTTAGGGGTGTGTTCTGATACCTAATGCCCTAAGATTGTCTGGTCTGGTAGTCATTGGCTGAAATTTTGTTACATAAGGGGTTTAGGTCGCCTAGATTACTTGAACAATTAAGTCCTTAGGGGTGTTTCAACACTTAATTCCCTAAGACCATCTGCTCTAGGAGTCATTAGCTGAAAGTTCGTTACAAGGGTGATTTAGAAAGTTTAATAGACCTGAACATTGCACAGTATCCTTTTTTAAAAAAATGCATACCAAGAAAAAAGTAAAAATGCCGTGGGAGTTAGAATTTGAAAAGTCTGCCTGCGAATTAAGGAATAGCAAAGAATAAATGCAAGTATGGACAGTAAGCCACATGATGAATTGTAGGACCACTTCCAAAAAGTGTTTAAGAGATTGAGGTTGTTGAATAAATGATTAAACTTATATGTGGGGACTATAGTTATTTAATTAAAATTAAAAGTTGAAAGTTTTTCTGATTACATGATTGGTATACTTACTGTATTTGACTGATTAATGAACTATAGGGATGATACGATTTGAAAACAGGCTTGAATAAGCTTGTTGTGCAGTAAGGCACTAATTTGAGAAGTTTGTGGGTATCTTCACTTGAAACCCTCATGAGACTACAACTCGTCCACTAGGGGTAACCCAGGGGTTTAAAGGCTTGTTGCATAGGCTAAATGAAACCGTGATTCCCACGAAAGTAGCTTTTTAGTTCTGTATTGCTAAAGGACTAGCAATATGTAAGTTTGGGGGTGTGATGAGTGCTAAATATATGCATATTTGAGCCCCTAAATACGTATATATTAAGGCTTAAAGTGATACTTCTATCCGTAATTAGACTAATTTATGTTTAATGTGTGTTTGAAGGTACTTTCCCAGAAAAATGGTTAAAACTGGGACTTTATGATGATATCGAAGCTTACAAAGTCATTGCCGATCATTCTTTTTTAGAGCTTAAATGGTGAAGTTTGAAGCAATTCAAGCCTTAGAGCTTGAGCCCAAGTGTTGAGGCTCGAGCATCACAACAAAAAGAAGAAGAAAAGTCAACAAGGCAAAAAAGCTTGAGCATTGTACCTTGATGCTCGAGCCTTACCAAGGGGTGCTCGAGCCTTAACCAACGGTGCTCAAGCATTGACCCTCAAGCTCGAGCATGAGGCTTCAAAAATTAATGAGTTGATTTTAATTGAAGGCTATGCTCCCAGGTCTCGTGCCTCACCTCCACGATCGAGCACCATCTACTAAGGATCGAGCATTATCCACTGATGCTGGAGCCTTGAGCCCCAAATGCTCGAGCCTAGTACCTAGTGCTCGAGCCCTTGAAGCTTGGATCGAGCAATGTTAAAAGAATTCAACCTCAAAAATATTCTAAGTGTTAAAGAAAAAGACGCTTTGGAAAATAGTTAAAGAAAATTGGTTAAGTGTCAAGGTGAAGATCGAGCACCATTTATTAAAGCTCAAGCATCCATCCAGAGAAGCTCAAGCATTGTTCCTAATGCTCGAGTATGAACCCTAAAGCTCTAGCATTTGTTCTTAAAGCTCGAGCCTTCCATGACATGTCAGATTAAAAGTTGCGGGATTGCTCTCTTTACCAGCCGTATCTCATCCTAGTTGGACCAAAAGACTTAAAAGCCTACCAAATACTGATTTTCTTTTATAAAAGAAGGCGTAAGCCTTGATAGAAGGGGTTCAAAATTTCAATCTCTTTTACCGTGTTATTCAGAAGGCTGAAGGTATGGTGGCTTTTAGGGTTCTTATAACCCTAGAAGTGAAGATCCTGAGAAGAGAAGTGCCGTCCTTGATGAAGGAGATGAACTCAACACAGATGAGATCCAACCTTGTCATAAGTAGTTAATTCCCCTCTTAGGGCATTGATGTAACCCAACCTAATACTATGGTTTGATTGTTTTAACTCTAGGATTATTTTAAATATATGTTATTTCTTGATTATATGACTATGAGCACTTGAGACAACTCAAGTGGTTTTCATGATTTAATAGCTTATACATTGTTACTACCTTATCTTAGATATAATAGTTTGTTTGCTATTCTCAACCTACCTTATTGGACAATATCTGGTGGAGCCCTGCTGGCCATAAGACTAGAGGTCATATAATGGTGTTCTAATGTATTTTGCAAAAGAACGTTTTCATAGTCTATGCTTAGGAAAGGTGGATTGTTTACAACGTAGTTAAAGTAGTTAAAGTAAGTAGGTAGGCAGTCCACACTAACTGCAGATAGGTTATAGTTAGCTAAATTTGTAAAACATCTTTCTTTAAAACCCAAATTGAACGAATGTTATTGAGTTCAATTCATTTGGAAAATATCATTGTTAAATTCCCAGAGTTAGTGTAATTAACTGTAGTATGATGGTTGTGGTGAAGTCAAAGCCCTAAGATTCCTCTTTCTCTAATCACTCAATTTATTTACTTTGCTTTTATTTAATATTTTGTTTAATTCTAGTCTGTTAAACCATGACAACCAACAAACTCTCCAACCAAGTTATCTATAAACCATAAAATTAATTTAAAGACTAATACAAATTCCATCTCCCTGTGGGTTTGATATCCTCTTTACATAGAGCTATCCTATACGATATCGTGCTATTACGAGAGAACATTAACAATAACCTAGGGGTTTAAAGGCTTGTTGCATAAGCTAAATGCAACCGTGATTCCCACGAAAGTGGCTTTTTAGTTCTGTATTGCTAAGGGACTAGCAATATGTAAGTTTGGGGTTGTGATGAGTGCTAAATATATGTATAATCGAGCCCCTAAATAGACATATGTTACAGCCTTAAGTGATATATCTTTCCTTTTTTAGGCTGATTTATGATTAATGTGTGTTTGTAGGTACTTTCCAAGAGAAATGGTTAAAATCGGGACTTTATGATGATATCAAAGCTTATAGAATCATTACCGGTCATTCAGAGCAAGTCGAGGGCTTAAATGGTGAACTTTGAAGAAATTCAAGCCCCAGAGCTCGAGCCTAAGTGTTGAGGCTCGAGCATCACAACAAAGAAAAAAGAAAAGTCAACGAGGCATTAAAGCTCGAGCCTTATACCTTGGGGCTCGAGCCCCAACTTAGGGTGCTCGAGCCTTGACCCTCAAGCTCGAGTATGAGGCATCGAAAGTTAAAAAGTTGATTTTAATTGAAAGGCTATGCTCCGAGGTCTCGTGCCTCACCTTCAAGATCGAGCATTATCTATTGAAGCTTGAGCCTGGAGTCCCAAATGCTCGAGCCTGGTACCTAGTGCTCAAGCCCATGAAGCTTGGATCAAGCAATGTTAAAAGATTTCAATCCCAAAAATATTCTAAGTGTTAAAGAAAAAGACGCTTTAGAAAATAGTTGAAGAAAATTGGCTAAATGTCAAAGTGAAGATCGAGCACCAATTCAAGAAGCTCAAGCATCAATCCAGAGAAGCTCGAGCCTTGTTTCTAAAGCTCGAGCCTGAACCTTAAAGCTCGAGCCTTCTATGACATGTTAGATTTAAAGTACGGGATTGCTCTCTTTATCAGTCGTATCTCATCCCAGATGGCCAGAAGACTTAAAAGCCTACCAGATCCTTATTTTCTTCTATAAAAGAAGGTGTAAGCCTTAATAGAAGAGGTCAGAAATTTCAAGTTCTTTTGACGGTGTTATTTAGAAGGTTGGTAGCGTGGTGACTTTTAGGGTTCTTACAACCCTGAAAGTGAAGATCCTGAGAAGATAAGTGATGTCCGTAATGAAGGAGACAACTCTAACACAGATGACATCCAACATCATCATGAGTAGCTAATTCCTCTCTTAGGGCACTGATGTAACCCAATCTAGTATTATGGTTTGATTGTTTTAACTCTGGGATTTTATTTTATTATATTATGTTTACTTGACTATATGACTATGAGCAATTGAGATAACTCAATTGGTTTTCATGCTTTAGTAGATTATAAACTATTATTCCCTTGTCTTAGATGTAATGGTTTATTATCTATTCTCAACCTATCTTGCTGTGCGGTATCTGGCGGAGCCCTCCCGGACACAAGAATAGATGTCATATAATGGTATTCTAATGTTTTTTACAAAAGAATATTTTCATAATCTATGCTTAGGAAAGGTGGATTGTTTACAAAGTAGTTAAAGTAGGTAGGTGGATAATCTGCATTAACCGTAGATAGGTTATAGTTAACTGAATTTTATAGAACATCTTTCTTTAAAACCTAAATTGAACGAATGTTATTAAGTTCAATTCATTTGAAAAACATAATTGTTAAATCCCCAGAGTTGGAGTAGTTAACCATAGTATAATGATTGTGGTGAAGTCAAAGCCCTAAGATTTTTCTCTCTGATTACTTAGTTTAATATTTCAGTTTAATTTTAGTTTGTTTTTAATCGTGACAACCAACAAACTTTACAGCCAAGTTACCTGTAAACCATAAAATGAAACTTTAAGACTAAATATAAATCTCATCTCCCTATGGGTTCAACATCTTTTTCTATAGCATTATTCTACATGGAATCGTCATATTGCGAGTGATAAAATTAAACACGATCAGTAGCCCACTTCAAGAACAATACCAATAGGAAGTCCTCTCCATTCACTATGATTATCATGGGACTCTATAGGAAGTTTCAGAATTTGATTCCTCCTAGAGCCCATTAATAAGCACCAAATTTTGCATATTAAGCGCCCTTAATTGCATGGTTTAGTTTATTTAGCATGTTAATAAATTATGTTTTATAGGTTATGTTGTATTTTGTTTATTTTCAGGGTTTATCTCCAAAATGGAATAAAAACATGCTTTATGGGTTTCTGATGAATAAGGTTCATGGCAAGCTATGGGAGTAAGCAAAGTGGTCCTAAGTCTTTGAGAAAGCTCAGTTTGGGGAAGGAAGTTGACTTGAGAAGCTAGCAAGAAAGATGAAGTGCATCATTGGAAGAATAAGGCTAGCGTCCGTACGTAGCCTCCAAGACCATTCTCAGCATTTGGACGCCATGTGTAATCATTGCCCAGAACTTGCAAAATTAAAAGGAATCGAATTCTAGTAGCCAAGAAAAATAACGTTTGGACGCCCAGTTTTGCGTCCGGATGCCCGATGCCAAAAGCCTGCAACATGAGCACCTTAGCATGCGCTGCACCCAAGATGCGTCCGGACGCCCATCTTGGCATCCGGATGCCAACCTGCGAATTAATGTTTGATTTTGAATTTTCAGTTAATTTTTTCTCTCTTCTCCAACTTCAATGCACGAGTTTTGGGGGGATTTTTAACTAATTCTGCAAAAAAGGCTATATGCACCTCTCTATATTGTAATACATATTTTTTTGATCATATCATTATTCAAATTTTGTATACTTTTGGAGAGAGAAAAGTGACTATAGCTAGGGTTCTTAAGAGGGGCTGCTGTGGAGCTGAAGATGGAGACTTCCTCCTTGATCCTTGGGGCTTTAACCACCACCACGATGAGCTAAATTTCCTTCTAGGGGATTGAGGTAGCCTTAACTAAATTAAGCATGCAAATTCTTTATATTTTAATTTGGGGAAATAACTTTGTATGTAATAGATTTCATGAATAAGATGAGGGTTAATATTGAAATTGGTGTTTTTGCATTACATTGATGTATAATCCATACTGAATTAATATATATATAAGTATGTTTGCTATGCAGTTCTTGCCTTAGAACCATGTTTACATACTTGTACTCTTGATATTCTTAAAGTGACATTAAGGATTGATTTCATGAAATGGTTTTATGGGCATGTTATGTAGAATTTTAGATAAATTATACCAAGGGAAGATAGACCATGCTACACCTTAGAATAATGTAGTTAGGTAGATGGTCCATGCTAACCAAAGATAGTTTATGCTAGATGAATTACTTTCATATGCTAACCTTACAAATTCAGGGCCTTGATAGGCCGTGCCTAGGGAAGATGGCTCATACCACACATTAGTTTAGGTGGATGAGCCATGCCAACCACAAATAGGTTATGCTTAGTCTTGATTTGTATGATTTTCTAGAAAATTGTTATAGTTGTTGTATGCTTCTACACATTATTATTACATATAATTATTTCCCCCCAAGTTAAGTACATTGTAGCATGTTTTTGAGTTCTCGGTGAACTCAACTCCTTCGCCTCACCTATTTGTTAATTCAATCTTTGAATTTAATTTACATTCTATTTTAATTCATTTTATGTTAAGTGACACTACAAGAAAAGTGGGCTTTTACGAGGTAGTATTTATGGGATCTTTTATTTACTATCGTAGAAGCCCCTTTTTACATATAAAGGGTCATGTTTTCATGGGACGTTAATAGAATCCTCGTTAAAAACCATTTTCACGGGAGTTTAAAGAGCTCGTTAATGTTTACATATATTTACGAAGCATTGATTCAACTTTAACAGGGGAAAAAGCCACTCGTAGATTAAATATATTTTTAAGGGAGTATTTTCCTCCCGTGAATATGAAAATAAAAATAAAAAATAAAAATCCCGCCCTCATCTAACGGGGAAAAAACCACTCTTAGATAAATATTTTTAAGGGAATGCTTTCCTCCCGTGAATATGAAAATAAAAATAAAAATCCCGCCCTCACTTACGGGGGAAAAAGTCACTCGTAAATAAATATATTTTTAAGGGAGTATTTTCCTCCCGTGAATATGAAAATAAAATAAAAAATAAAAATCCCGCCCTCACTTTTTGTCTCCCGCGTGCCCAAAAGAGCAACCCGCCAAAAGCCTTTTTTTTTTTTTTTTCCACGTCACAGACACACAGACCACAAAAAGCCCTAATCTTCTTTCTTTCCCAGCTAGTCTCTCAAAATGCCCTAATCTTCTTTCTTCCATTATTTTTGTTGAGGAGGCCGGATCCCACCTTGTTGCTTACTCTGCCGACAACACCCAACCAGTTTCTCCCCTGCTAGGGCTGCTATCCATCTCTCTCACACACACTTGGCCAAGAATCAAGTTCACTTCAAAGCTTGCAACAAACAGTATTGTGACATTCCTCTTCAACAATGAAGCTGTAAGAGTAAACCCTTTTCTACTCTGTTTCTCTCACCTCGTTAAAATTTTAATTTCTTTTTTGGGTTTCTGAACATTAAAGCATGTAGTTTTCTTTTTGTATACTCTATTTTATTTCTCGTTCTTTGATTCTGGAAAATCTTCTACAAATTGGACATTCTAAGTATATATCTGATTTTGGCACAAAATTTTTCAATGAATTAATTACTGAAGGTTCCAGCCGGATCATTTACCCTATCTCCACTTGAAGTTCTATCTCAAATCTCTGCCCCGCTTGAAGTTCTCTCTCCTATCGATCTCCATCTCCGCTTGAAGTTCTAGTTCGACAGGGAAAGGAAAGTTGGGCGATCTCAACCAATTTCTACCTTGACCAACACAGAGCTATTTGTCCAACCCTCTCTTTACTCTCTAGAACCGAGGATCCGGACTTACCTTCACTCTTCAGGTAATCTGCAATCCCTTTTTCTCAAACATTTTAAGGGTTTTCTTCAATCCCTATTTCTTAAACAATTTTTATAGCTAACACATGCATATTTTTTTCTCTGGTTTATTGTCGATTTTATTTGCTGGATTTGCTTTGGTTGTGACTAGATTTGGGTTTTTTTGTTTTCCATTTCATTATTGATTGGTTTGGTTTTTTTTTTATTTTTTATTTTTTTATTTTTTATGGATGTCTTAAATAATAAATTTTATAACAAAACTAATAGAACCAAATTTATTTGAAAAATTACTCCAACAACCTTAAAAGTGAGTTGCAGCATAGCATTACAAAATAGGACACTCAGTTTTTGCTAGTTGAGCATGTGCTGTAAGAGTTTGTATGAAAATCTACAATTTCAAAAGTTTTAACTTGATGACACCATTAGTCTTGAGGCTTTTGGCTAATAACTTGTACGATTTTTCTCACTAATGTATCACTTAAGATTATTTTTTAGATGAGTTTCTTTTTTATTATTATACATCTAAGAATACATGAAAAACAAGTGAATTTTTAAAATAATGGGCTTACAGAAAATCGATGAGTGTACTTTTGATGTTCTGTTATGTATGTTTTTTGCTAGATGACAATTTTTATTTTTCAATTGACAAATTAAAAGGGGTGCAAGTGATGAACTAGAGGTTTGGATTGAATTTTTGAAATCAAGACGTTTAATAAGTAGGATTAAAATTGAACATAAGGAATTCAGTTTTAGCAAAAATTAGAAATACTTGGTATAATGTGATATAGATTAAGGGTCAAAAGATATCGAATCGTGGATATTTAGTTCAAACCTTTCTTTGATCAATTGAACATTTCTTCAATTGGCCAGGTAGCCACTGTTTACACTTTATGACCAAAACATGCCAAAACTACTTATAAATAATTCTATCATATTGTGTGGTCAACTACGTCTTGTGTTGGTCCACTAAACTACCTATTAGCCATATCGATACTTTGTTCTCTAAGTCACTTACCTGTACCTAGTGTGAATGACTAATTCATTATAACATAATTCAGTTTTAAAACATAATTCAACTACGTCTTGGTTTGGTCCACTAAACTACCTATTGGCCATTCCAATACTTTTTTCTCTAAGTAACTTATGTGTACCTAGTGTGAATGACTAATTCATTAAAGAATCAGCTGATGAATCACTCTGAAAGTCCCATCTCCAATTTTACACACGTCACTCTGATCTCAAACAATAAGATTAGTAACTCTTTAAAACATAATTTTACCAGTCTTGCTTATATAATTCACAATTTTTAGTTTATTGAACATGCCAACAGTTGCTACCATGCCTTGACGAACATGTATATTAAAAAGAAAATGGTAAATTCTATAAAATGATCACAAAATGAAAATGTGAATATTGAGATGTGGACACGCGGCAAGATCAGAAATGTTGAAATCATAAAAGATTATTTGTGAAACTTTTAAAGTAGTAACAGCTAAGAGTGAAGACAAATGAGAAAAATTGAGTAAAATGGTTTAGACATGTGTAATGAGATGAGATCAAGAACTGCAAAAGGGAGGAAGATTGATGTGATCTTGCTTTGTTGGTAAGGATAGGGGAAAGGAAATATCAAAATTAACATAGGTTCGGATAAAAAAAAAATGATATGATTACTTGTGATTAGGTAGAGTATAATGGAAAATTATGACTCATGTAGCTGATCTTCAAAAGTTCGGACAAGGCTTGTTGGGTTCAGTTGTATCAGAACTCGATTTGATATTCTATGTAGCAAGAATTAATGTTCATGTGTTTGTCCAGACCTTTGGTTGTTTTTTATTTCCTCTTTTTGCTGTTTTAAATTTTGTGATACATTTCTTTCCTTATAAGAGGCTATTGCTTGGTGCACTGGTGAAAGCTGATGCCTTAGTTACTATTCATAGCCTCAAATAGTGCATCGAATCCTAGTCAACTCCTACCAATTGGCCTTAGTTTAGCAATAAAAATCACAAAATATTTGCTACCATAGATTCCTGTGCACTTTTTTTGTACTTCCTGCACCCTATCAGTCCCCAAGTGGAGCCAATTCTAATCCATTTTTGTCTATAAACCCTAAAAACCTCTTTATTTATTGAACTCAAAATATCCATGCATTTCTTAGTTAAAGCATAAGAACATAAAACCATTATTTTTTATTTCCGAGTGCAGTCCTGTATCAAGACAATTGTTTATAAGCAAATTAGGTGATTCATAAGATCTAACATTCTTTATTGAGAAAAGAACTTATGACAGATATTCTGTGAAAATTAATTGTTGACAGATATGCAGTGCATCACACTTCTAACTTTGTATAGCATTACAGGTGATTCAGAGAAGTTAATAAAAGTGTTATTTCTTGATGAAATCGATGCAATCATTAGTCAGCGTGGTGAAGGACGCAGTGAGCATGAAGCAAGTAAGCGATTGAAAACTGAGCTACTCATACAGGTGACATCTGTTTTTTAGAATTACAATAATAATATATAAAAAGCATGCTTATGTAGAACTGAAAAACAACTCTTTGACATATAAAAACAAAGCACTAAAAACAGCAACGGGTGTAACACTAAATTGGAAATTACCTTAACTAGATATCACACATTATATCTTTTAAGATCCTGTGTAGAGGATCTTTTTTGTCTATTTTGTTGCTATTGTTGGAGCAAAGGCCTTGTAGCATGAAATGAGTGACACCGTGGACTCAGTTGTAGAAATTCCATTTTATGTAATCCATAGAAGTAAATCTTCTCCACAGCATTCATCTGATCTACACAATTCCATCGAAAGCAATATCACAGGAGTACTATTTTTTGATTAGTTATCCTTATCTGAATAACAGCAATTACAGAAATGCTGTGCGCTCTAGGTACTCCTATGTTAGCTTTTTTTGGACATTGAAAACACACTTGTATGAGTCTGAATAACAGCAATTATAGATATGTTGTGTTCTCTAGGTACTCCTATGTTAGCTTTTTTTGGACATTGAAAACACATTTATATGAGTGTGTTGGAACCAACTATCATTATCCTCACATTTTGAGGTCATTGTTCAACACTGACACCTATGTTAATTTATATTTCACATCATATGTGTGGCTTATTCTTGTGGACATTCCTTGCCATGGTATCCAGTACTTCTAAAAAGATTTTGCTATATGATGTCTCTACAATAAATCTACATTTTGTGCACAAGTAAATCACATAAAAATTCATATATGATTTCATCTCTACTTTAACAAAAATTAATGGCTAAAGTTACACTGCAGATGGATAGTTTGACGCGAACAGATGAGCTTGTTTTTATTTTGGCGGCAACAAATCTTCCTTGCAAACTAGATGTTGCTATGCTCCGACGTCTTGAGAAGCGGGTATCCTTTAAGAGGCTAATTTATACTTCCTTTCTGCATTGAGAGGTTCCATAGTTTAAATGTTAATTGTCAAGTTTGTGTTTTATAATGAGCTTACTAACTGTGGGACAAGTCCTAATTATATTAATACAAATCATACTTTTACATGATGTGAGTGACTTCTTTGCTGCCCTGTCATACGGCTGCTCATGCAATTCATATAAAAAGTCATGAAAAATTTATAAACACAAGTTATTGGCATGCAAAAGTGGGAGTTGATTGACTGCTTGAGAAATTTTATTGTTGAAATACTTATCTGCTCTAAATTACCTTAATTTTTTTATAAAAAAAAAAGTGCTATCTGTTTTTTTTTTCTCAAAAAAAGAAAAATAAAAAACAGGTTATTGTTATGCACAAAGTGGAAGTTAACTGATTGCTTGATAAATTTCATTGTTAAATTACCTATATTTAAAGCAGCTTATCTTTTTATTTTTATTTCAAAGGAACAGCATAATTAGAATCTTAGATAGTGTCAGTTTTATGATCTGGTGTTTGTACATGAGAAATTATTACATGGTCTCTGGCAAATCACGTGTTGACACATACGCAAATGTGTCAGCTTTATTTCACTTTTTGGTCATGACTCAACAAGTGATTGGTCAGGACTAATGGTCCCAGGACCATGTTACAATTACTCATTAGTTCATAGATGCTTCACTTACTCATGGCACAAAATATGTAAGGGTTGGTGGTGTTCCCTACATTTTTACTCTTTTTTTTTTTCTTTTTTTTTTCCTTTTCTTAAGCACATTTTTACTCCTTTCTCACAATTTTAATTGCTGAAGTTTTAGTTCAATAATGGTCTTATATTCTATGGATGAGAAAATTGCACAACATTTCAGCTTATATTAAATATTGAATATTACGTATTGAACAAGTTCTTTTAACCATGATATAAGTTCCTTGTACCTCTCCCGAAACCAAAAGCAAGAAGAGTAATGCCATTACTCTTCTTGGTTGAAAGGACAGAAGGTTATTCAGGTTCAGATATTCGGTTAGTGTGCAAAGAGGCCGCCATGCAGTAACTAAGAAGAGTAATGGCATTACTTGAAGAAAACCAAGAAGTTGTGCCTGAGGATGGTACGTCACTCTAAAGATTTCATTTATATGCTAGTTAGATACTTAATTACTTATGGAACTGCTCCTCTTGTGAACATAAGGATGACCTACTTTCTTGGGAACCATATTCTTGATTTATTTCTTCCCTTCTCTATATTCATTTATCCATAGGGCATTTTCTTTTGTGTAGCATTTGAAAACACAAATTAGTAATGTTACTCGGAGTCTTTTTGACGGAAATACACACACACATACACACATTTTAACAACTTTGAAAACATGTAGACTCACTTAAGTAAAATGCTACTAGAAAATCTCAGTCAACTTGTTTCAAATCCTATGTTAAACACTATAGACAGATTCAATATCCATGGGATGTCCAATCATTCCATATATGCATACCTTTAGATGTATAACCATGGCTTGAGATAATTTGTGCTAGTTGGATGTTTTAAATTTTTGAAGAACTCTCAACATTCTTTTTATCCCTCAGAATTTGTTTATGTCTATCGTTGGCCTAAATATTTCTTGATGTAGTTCATATTCGAAAGCAATTTGTTGCACAGTTCTAATTTGATATAAAATTGGTCTGTTAAAACATAGTAACAGGGTTGTCATGAAAGTTGTAGTTGGAGCCTAGACAGGGGGTAGCTATATAGGGAGACAACATACTGTTACTTGTTATAGTCCTACATATAATATTGGAATGATATGTCACATTTCACTATCATGAATAGAGAATACTCTCCTTGATTGAACATGTCCTTATTAAATTTATTTTTGGATTTCATTTTTATAATTGTTCCTCTATTTCTCTTTCACATTCTAAGAGTGGTGCGCATATTTGAGGACTAGTGTGTGTGTCTACGTGAGCTATTTCTTTGTGTAATCATGGCTTGAGATACTACGTGTGTGTTTGTTATAATCATTTGAAAAATATTCATATTTCCTCCTTTATTCCCAAATCATCTTTCCTTTTCTTTGATATGATTTAATATTGTCCATCTTTGGCAAAACAAAATTCAAAATCAATGTGCTGCACAGTTTCAATTTGGTTCACTTAAATATAGTAACAGGGTTCTCGCGAAAGTTTAAGCTGGAGTGCCGAAAGTTTATCTTCGTAATACTCGCACAAGCATGGTTTTATGGCCTACCAAATATGTGAAAGTTCTAGAGGTCAACTGGTCATTCATTAACCTCTTTTTTTTTTTTTTGAAAAGTAGTAATTAACATATGATCTGATTTTATTTTCTTTTATTTTTTTATATATGTTGGCATTACATTTTTAATTTTTTTCCTCACAGGATCCATTTTAACCAGCTTATTAGGAGCATAACAAAACCATTACTTTTGAAGTAAGATTAGGAATATTGTTCTGGTTCTCAATCTTCATCTCTGGCAGGTATGTTCTGAATTCTACTAGCTAATGAAGTTCATTTATCAATTATCTCCATGTGAAGTGATGGGTCCTTGTCGTGGCCATTACTTTAATGTTGAAAGTATGGGTCCTTGTTGTGGTCAAATCCCTCCCAGAGTTTAAGCTCTAAAGCTTAAAGGACTTGTGTTTCTTGTACATATGCTCCACTGAGATGAATAGAAAATTACTACCCCCACATGGTTTAATAACAAAAGAATGAAAAAAAAAAAAAAGTAACAATAACATTTGATTTAAAAATAACAAAAAATCAAACTTTTTCTCCAAATTTGTTACTTTCTCCATTAGTTGCACATTTCTTTCCTCAGCAATTTCCACCCTTTTCCTTGAAGCCTCTTCATAAGATAAGGATGCACGTTGACGGCTTTGAACTACAAAACCATTTTCGAGCCCACGGAGATATCCCTTCCTAATACTTACTTGGTTTTTGCGATCTCAATATCATTTATGATTCAACTGGTACCATCAGAATTTTGGGATACTTGTGCAGCCTTCTTTTTCATTTCATCCTGTAATTAAGTTGTTTTGTAGCATTATTGACATTTCTAAAGACATAATTAAAATTTAGAAGTTTAACCAACTCCCTTGAGTTTTTTGGAGTATCTATCACATTCACAGCATCATGTTATCAAAAAACCATCTATGCATCTTAAGCTATTATCTTTGCAAAACATATCAGAAAAAAACCAATTTGATATCATGTAAACAGAAGTGTGTGTTTTTTGTATTCATCTATGAAAACAAAATATCATGTAAACAATCACAAAAGTAAATGCCCAATTCATATACTGCTAGATGGATAAAGAAGTTAGGGAACCTAAAAGAATTGACAAGCCAGGCAGAGGCCACGTCATCTCTATATTAAAATTTCCCAAACTTAAATATGGGATAACTATATTTATTAACAAAAATGAGTCATGTTTGTTCTCAATTGAGCTAAACAAAGAAATCAAACTGAAGATGAAAAATGAAAATAGTGATTATTTGTTTTTTTTCTTTCATTTCTATCTAAAACTCCAAAACAAAGGGAGGATTATGGCCTTCTCTTTCTTTCTTTTGATGGGATAACCCTTATCCCTTCCCTTTGTTTTTCAAATTAATCCATAGATTTTTATAAAGAATTCTAATGAATTAAAGAAGATTTTAAACATAGAAATCTAGAACAGTACTTAATTTCTATCTCTGCTACAGCTGATAGCAACTTCTTCAGCCCCATTTCAAGTTTTTCAGCAGATGCCCCGTTTATTGCAAAGGTTGATTTTAGGCTTCATAGTATAAGAAGAGTTAATGAAGTATATAATTCTCCTTAAGGGGTTATCCTCTCTTCTACAATAATAAAGGCAAGTGTCTCTTGTAAGTACAAACAAAAGACAACACAAAGAAAACCTTGAGAAGAAAATATTTAAGAAAGCTAAAAATTAAAGGATACTTTAACCTCTCCTCCATAATAAAATTATGTTTAGTCCCAAGTCCCAACAAATTTAGTACAAGTAAACTCCAAAATGGTATTAGAGGATTGACAACTAACATTAGCAATTCTACTACAGATTCTCGTGAGAAATTTATTTCAATCTCTAATAATAATTAATTCATTCATTCATTAATCAATAAAATAAATGCTCTCTCCTTCTACACTACTAGAACACTAGGTTGACCAGTTAGCATGCTTAAAAGATATGTTAGCAATAGAAGTCAAAGTACCAACAAGTTAGAAATGAGCTATGTTAATAAGAAAATTTTCTGAGGAAGATGTAAGTTAAATTTTCAAAAACAACTTAACGAACCCATTTTGAAGAAGATTCAAGTAAAATTTTCAAAAAGTCAAACCCAATAAAACAAGAAGTGGTAAGCAGATTTCCAACCCCCCTTCCACCTCCCCACCACTAATTCTGAATTTCCTTCTCTGGTGCAGCAGATAGAAACTTCTTCAGCCCCATTCGACCAGTTCTGTATTTTTTTTGTTTTCAATTAAGACACTGTTGGTATTTTCTTTCCCTTTCAATTAAGAAACTAACTTAAAAATAAACGTATAACTAGATCTTAAATGTTAATAGCCTAAGATTAATGATTCTTGTACGAATAAACAATTTTTTCATTACCTGAGACCCCATGAAAACATCTAGAAGGGAATAACAAATGTCAGCCATAGTGCCATTCAATAAGTTGAACACAAAATATTAGGAAAGCAAAGATGGCTCCAGACTTGGTTTGAAATAAAATAAACGTAAATTCTCTAAGCAGATTGGTGTGTCACCTCATATTTAATATAACTGCAAGATAAAATAAAGACCATTCAATGTAAATAGTGCTCACCTGCAATTATCAAGACTCATCTTCTTTTTTGCAAGCATATCCTTCAACCTCTCAGGGGTAGCAACAACGAAATGCACACACTCACACACTTCTTCACGACCTCTAACTACGATCTCATATCAACCCCCCAATGTAAAGTAATGGTCTCAATTTTGGATCGCCATGCTCCCTCAAGGGAACTAGAAACTGCTCCATAACTTCACAGTTTTGCAAAGCAAGCCCTCTTTATGGGCAAATTATCAACCCAAATGGCCCTTCCCAATAGATTCAGTAGTACCAACTTTAAGATGTCGAACCCAATTTAGTATCGCATAAATGATCGATCTGAAAAAGAATTGAAGGTAATATTACCAAACCCATCCTGTATATATGTAATGACGCAAATTCACACAAGAATTTTAGTGTAGATACATGTGTCGAATCTCTCTAATTGTATGTGGATAAAACCAGTTTCAATGCTATATTTTCACACAAATTTCTCTCCTCCGATCAAAATTTCTCTTCAACCAAACAAGTTAACACAAACAGATCAAAAGATGAAAACAATCACTAAAATCACAGCTTGAAGCTAGTGTAACAAAAATTCTTCCATGTATGCAATGATGTTCACACAGAAATTCCAGTGTGTATATATATGTGTGTGTTTGTGAAATCTCTCCCTATTTTCACTTGTTGATATGATTCTAATAATTTCTCCAATATGTTTTTCTTGTAGTATATTATGTTGAAGCCAATGAGTTCTCTAATATGTCCTCTTGAACTAATTATTAGCATAAGCTTAACTTTGTTGTTGTTTTACTACTATTAACTATATTTGTTCCATGTTAAAGTTGCTATTTTTTCTTTGATGTCAAACTATCAATGTGCCTTAGAGATTTAAAAGAGCATAACAGTTATCTTTCTTATATTCTATGTCTAAACCTTTATTGGCAGTTGACATTCCTGGTAATCATGTTCGCAGAACTTGCACTTGCAGGGTGTTTGCCCTTTTTTGACCTTTTCGTTCTATCTGGAATTGGACGATTGCATGACAGAGTTGAATCCCTGGCAAAGCATAGGCATGTGGATTGCATATTTCTTTTGGGGGTTTTTTGATTGTTTTTGGCTTCTCAAAGTGTGGGACTCCATTTTTTATCACACCTTGGTAAATATTTTAGAGAGTGAAACAGAAAACTAGCATTTTGTCATTACTTCATATACATTATTATTATACTAAAATTAGGACTTGTGTGATGCAGGTACTTGCTTGGATTTTGTACAATGGACAACGAAGTGAAGGAATTGTGAAAAATTGAAAGTCAACTTGCGCCAAGAATTAATGAACAATGTGAAGATTGATATCTATTTTTGGGAAATATTAAATTTTCTTTCTAATTTTGGCACGTTGAACAATTAATGATGAATTGTAAATTAATGTCTTACTCTTTTGATATATATTTAATAGTGAATTTAAACATGAATTATTTTTGGTATTGGTATTAAATGTAAATTTTTAGCATTTTATATAATTGTTTAGTTGAAACTGTGGCTAGGTTATCTATGTGAATGATGGGTAGTAGAGTGCATTAATTTATTATATATATATATATATATATATATATATATATATATTGTTATCTACGGGTGGTTTTAGACCTCGTAAATAAAATATATAGATGTATTGATAAGAGGCCAAATGTGTCATACATTAATTACTAACAAGAGGCCATATACCACATTAATTAATTATTTACAAGAAGCCATGTACTACATTACTTAATTATTAACGAGTGGATAAAGAACTCATTAATTAAGTATTAACGAGATGTCATCGCTCTTGTAAATTAATTATTCACGAGTGCATAAACAACTCGTTAATTAATTAATAACGACATTTCATTTACCTCGTAAATTAATTATTAATGAAAGACAAGAAATCTCGTGAGAGTTTTATTTACGGGAAGATAGAATCGTCGTGCCTTAATCTTTTACGAGAGTTATTATTTCCCGTAGCAAGTAGAGAGTATTTACAGGACCATAATAGACGAAGGCTCAAAAGTCCCGTGAAAAAGTTTTCACGGGAGGTCCACACACTCGTAAAAGACCTTTTTTCGCATAAATTAATTATTAACGAGAGGCTAGTAGTTTCGTAAATTAATTATTAACAAAAAGCTAGAAATCTCGTGAGAGTTTTATTTACAGGAAGCTAGAATGGTCGTGCTTTAATCTTTTATGAGTGTTATTATTTCTCGTAGCAAGTGGGGAGTATTTACAGGACCATAATAGACGAAGGGCTCAAAAGTCCCGTGAAAAAGTTTTCACGGGAGGTCCATACACTAGTAAATGACCTATTTTCTTATAGTGTGAGAAATAACAAACCAATCTTCAAATCATATCGTGACATTAATAAACTTGAAATTAGTCTTTGAAATTTGGTTGCCATAAGCTAGCAATCTTCATGGATCGACAGCCCTACTTAGCCATTTTCTACGTGAATTTGTGCTCTAGTCGGTGGTTTATTTTTCATACCGCCTTGTGCGAATGATCAACTTTTGGCCCCGTTGCTGGGGGATTGCAATCGGCTTTGTAATAAAAAAAATTAAAGATTAAATTCAATTTGATTATAATTATAAATTTTGTATATATTTTTCTGTTTTTCATTTGTTTGCCAAGTGTTTAAGTGCAGATTTGAAGCAAGGGGGCTTCTTTAAGGTGTTGAACAAGTGCTGAAAAATTCAAAAAGTTGTAAAAATTTAGAGAATTTGCACCCATATGTAATTGTTCAAGTTGATTTTTGCTGCACTTGAATTTTTGGTAATATTTGCTTCACATAGATGCATGTTAGTTGATATTGGGTCGTAGGTCTTTAAAAGTGCCAAACTTAGAAGAACAAGTTGGCATAGCTTTATTAGAAAGAACTCTTAGACAACGAAAAATGAACCTTAGGGATCCCAGAAATTTAAGAGAACTTGAATTTGAAGTAAACAACATAGCTAAAAATCTGGAAAATGTTAGAAATAATGTTAGAGTAGAAAATTCTAGAGTCGAAAATGTTGAAATTACTAATGAAAATGTCGCACCCATAACTCTTAGGGACCACTTTATCCCATCAACATATACATCTCTATCATGCATCATCATGCCCAATGTCAATGTTCATCATTATGAAATCAAATTCAGCACAATCCAAATGCTTCCATCTTATCATGGGTTTGATAATGAGGAATCCTACAAATATCTTGATGAGTTCCTGGAAATATGCTACACCATCAAGATGAGGGACTTCCCTCGACATGCACTTCATATGCGTCTCTTCCCATTCTCTTTAAAAGATATGGCAAAATATTGGTTGAACTCCGTTGTTGCAAATTCCATCACTACATGGGCCCAATTGCAACAAAAATTTCTGAAAAAATACTATCATGTGGGTAAAACCAATCAAATGCGTCATTCCATTCTTAGCTTCTCCCAAATGGATGGAGAACAATTCTATGAGACGTGGGAAAGATTCCAAGATCTTCTTAGGAAGTGTCCGCACCACCAAATTCCAAAATGGAAATTGGTGCAAGCCTTCTATGATGGTTTAACCTAACCACATAGACAATTAATTGATTCTTCTTGTGGGGGCATGTTCATGTCCAAAAATGCAGATGTATCATGGACTTTACTTAAGAATATGAGTGACAATTCTATTCAACATAATTCTCGTAAAGCTCCTACTTCTAGCGTTGGAAAACCCTCAATTCCGTGTCAATCACGGACACTAAGGGAATAATCATCTCAAGTAGATGCCATAGCACATAAAGTTTTCCAGCTATTGGCACCACATCTCTCCTCTTTTCAAAATTCTTCATCAAGTGCTATGTGTGTATCTTGCATAAGCACTTTCCATCTTAAAGAAGATTACCCCACACTAGAGCAATTTTCAGGAAGTATGCAAGAGCAGGCCAATGTTATGTTCTCTCGTTCTGGACATAATCCATATTTTAATACATATAATCGGGTATGGAGATATCACCCGAATTTCTAGTGGTGGCAACCAGCCCCACAAAATTTAGCATTCCAAGGTCATGAACAATAAAATCAATCTAATTTTCAACCCATAAACCGACCATTCCAAGCTTCTACAAGCTATCGCCCTCTTCCATATAATCAAAGCTCTTCAAGTCAAAATTATGCTCCTCTTCACCTGTGAAGACCGTGTCTTCTTTTTCCTTTTCCAATTTTTCATCATTTTTTTATTAATTATTATTTATTTTATTATTTAATTTGATTTATTTTTTTCATGATACCTTAGGGTTTTGTTGCGCCTGAGGTAGGCTCCGGTGTCTGGAACTAATTTTTGACACCTCGTGCATTGCATCATTTTGGCTTTTACTATTGATGCATGATTTAATTTTGTTGAAAAGTATGCTCAGTCATTTCCATTTCATAGGGGTATGGATGCATTGTTTCTTTGGAAACATTTTGTTTACGGGGTGCTTTATGTGATTATTTTTCGTCTTAGGGACTTTTGTGCAAATATTCCTTGGGATATTTAGAGGAGGGGCCTCTTTGCAATTTGTAGGAATTAGTGACAAGTGTCACTTTTCCTTGGGGCCACTTGCCATCCTCTTGGTGGTGAGACTTGGAAGCTTGCTTAGGTGACAAGTGTTAGGTGTAGGTTCACCCACTTATTGGCCTTAGATTGGAAGCTTGGGATGTTGACAAGTGTAGGCTTGTGATTAAGCCTTGTGAGGGTGCTTTGGATGGTGACAAGTGGAAGGTAAAGATTCACCCACTTGTAGACTTTTGGTCGGTACACTTGCTGGTTTAGATTAGTGACAAGTGTAGGCTTGAGATTAAGCCTTGTAAGGAGCCCTAGGACTGTGACAGGTAAAGGGTGGATATGTGTGTGTGTGAGAGAGGTAGTGTTGGTGTGTGTGTGTAGTTGGCTAACAAAGCCTTTGAGTTAGTGGTGAAAGGTGTGACTTTCATCTTCCTCACAAAGAGCTTCATTGCAACCACATTGAACCCTCTCTACCATTTTCAGATTTCGTCCTCCTTCCCTTAGGATTTTGGTCTTCCACCTTAAAGACCAAATCTTCCACTCCTCCATATCTAGAACACATTTTCTCAGTTTCTCCATTTGATGTTGTTTGCCTTAGATTATAGAGGGACAATTCTCGGGTGAGGCAGTTTAGGAAATCCTTAAACCCTCTCCACCATTTTCAGAATTCGACCCCCTTCCTTTGGGAACTTGGTCTTTTACTTGAAGCTCAAATCTTCCTCTCTTCTTTATCTAGAACACCTTTACACAGTTTTTCAATTTGAGTTCGTTTCCCTTGGATTCTAGAGGAACAATCCTCTAGTGAGGTATGGGTTGTAGTATGCTTATCCTCTTGTTGTTTGAATTGTATTTGAGGTTTTATATATATTGTATACTATACAAGTTTGTTGAATTGTAGGATTGCATTTAGATGCAAATTCTATATCCTTGACTTAGGGTTTAATGATTCAAAGCATGTGAAGCATATATATTTTGTTGTAGGTAAATTGTTTCATTTACTAGATTACTAAATTCTAGAGATTTTGTTGTTGTGATAATGAATTCTTGTGAAATATTATTAATATTTACCTTGTGAGCTTATTACTATATTGTTGAGGACTTAGTGATTGTGGCTTATTATGGTGGTGAATTAATTTAGCATGATTGGTGATATCATTGCCTTTTGTTGTAAATCGCACATTGAAGATTTGACATTGTATATGCCATTGTTTTGTGTAGCATATCGTACATTGAAGATTTGATATTTTGTATGCCATTGTAGATATGAAACCTTAGGACATGGATTGTGTGGTTTTACCCTACTTGTGCATGGAACGTGGTTTCATGTACTATTACTTGAGTATGAGTTATGAACTTGTTGATTTTGGAAATGTTTGGGACGTATTTATAAGATGGCTAAAGTTCGGCTTTAGTGTGGGAGATATGAGTTCTCCCCAAATGTGCGCACTTAGGTAGTAGCTTGTGGGTTGTAATGGCCCAAAACAACTTGTAAAGTCTTGGTTAAATCTGGGATTTCATGTCCAAGTTTTCCACTATATGATTTCGCATTTAATTTTAAGTTGTTAATCATTGATTACTTGTAGTGTGACGATCCGAAAATGAGATGCTTTGATGCCACCTGTGACGATCCGAATTTTCATAAACTCGGATAGTCAATGTGACCCGAAAGTTGACCCGATAACGGGTCCAGAATGCGAAAGCGAAAACAAAGAAAACAAGGTTCCTAAGGATAAACAACATCCGAAGAACGCTAGAGAGACTTTCGATGAAGTCACAGAGTTTAAAAGAAAACAAAATGCGGAAGCGATATTTTAATAACGGATAATTTTAGCTCAAGGGCAAAACGATAATTTTTAAAAAGTTATGGGTGCTACTGAGCACGCCATTGGATAGATAACGAAATATTAAATAAGTTTAACTCAAGAATCACTTGATTCTGAGTCCGGATGAAGAAGATATGGTCAAAACAAAATCAAAACGCAATGTAGTGTTGGCTTGAGTACGGACGCAGCTTCTTGCATCCAAACGCAAGGCACACGGCAGGTGCCTTGTGGGTAGCCTTGTCTTCCGATTTTGTTTTGACCGTATCTTCTTCATCCAGACTCAAAATAAAGTGATTCTTGAGTCAAACTTCGTTGATTTTTCGTTGTCTATCCAATGTGTGCTCAGTAGCACCCATAACTTTATAAAAATTATCGTTTTGCCCCTAGGGCTAAAATTATCCATTTTTAAAATATCATTTCCGCATTTTATTTTCTTTTGAACTTCGTGACTTCATGGAAAGTCACTTTAGCATTCTTGGAATGTTATTTATCCCTAGGAATCTTGTTTTTTTTTTTTGTTTTTGCTTTCGTATTCTAGACCTGTTATTGGGTCAACTTTCGGGTCACATTGACTATCCGAGTTTGTGAAAATTCGAACCATCATATGTAGCTTGTGATTTGGTGCTTATGGTTTCGATATTGCTTAGTATACTTGTTCATTGTGTACTTGTTAATTGTGTATTTCATTTAAATTGCTTAATATAGCTTAAGATGATCCCTTAGTTCACATTGCAACTTAAACGTTAGGAAAAATGATCCCTTGTATTGGTCTATATTGAACTTGCAAGACTTTTGAAACTTTAAGGTATACGTATGCTCTTCTTTTAATGAGTAACTTTGGTTGCTCACCCTAGTGGATTGGGTTATTTTTTAAGTAAAGAAGTTATATTCATAGATGGACAATATCCTTAGACATTAATGTAGCTTGGTGTTGTAGACATTTTTGCTTATGGAAGCATGTAAGTGTTAGCATGTCTTGGTATCTCTTGATGTTGTAATATCTAGCTGAATTGAAGCATGTTTGCTTCCCTTTTGTTGTGAAATAAGCACTTGTATAACTCTCTTTTGATGTACTTGTATCACATATGTAATGAGGCCAAGGGCTAACCACTTGAATGTATGCAAAGTAGGGCTGTTGTTTTTAAATGTTCATTTTGATGTCATAGTTACTATTCATCGCATTTTTTTTTATAACCGTGCCGATCATTCTGAGACTTCTGGGCGTCTATAGAGTGTATTTGTATACCGCATTATCAATTTAAGTCTTAAGAAAACCTCCCAAAGCCCTAATCCATTTCTTTGGCAACAACTCAGCATGTTTTAAATTCTCTTGACCTGATTTATCTTGGGGGCATTTTGGGCATTCCAGGTTGTATATTATTCCACTTTGGTGTCTTAGAGATGATGTATGTCTTTAGAGACCTTGTTCCTTTTATTCACTTCTGCTTTTGGGATCCGTTATCGGGTCACTCGCTGATACACCGGGTTTTGAGAATCTGGGCCGTCACAAGTGGTATTGAGCGTCCGGGTTCAAAAACCATGGACGACGGGATTTTGGGTTCATTTCATACTTCTTGTTGACATGCTCTATGTGTTCACATGCTTACATGCTTATGTGACTAAGTGTTTGAAATGTTTAGAAGCATCCCTTATATGACACTTATGCTTATATACTTATATGCTTATATAATTAAAAGTGTCTTTTATACAATATGAATGTGATAAGTGCTCAAATGTTGCACATTTTAGCACCTATGTTAGGGTATTTTAGTCCATTTATTTATCTTACTTTCCCGTTTTAGTTCTAATTTGTGTTTTTGTCTATTTCAGGTCAATAAGGTTCAAACAAGTTAAAAAGAGCATATTAGCTCCTTTTTGGAGTTAAAAAGAAAATCTGGAAGAAGTTTGAAAAAGTTCTCTGGAGTACTTTAGATCGATTGAAGGTATTCCACGATCGATCGACGATTCTCGATGCATCGAAGTGCCATGTCAGCGCCAGCTCAGTAATCCGGATAAGGCCAAGAAGATATTTTCATGCCACATCAACTTCGATCAATCAAAGTTGATGTGGCATGAAAATATCTTCTTGGGATCGAAACTTACTTCGACCGATCGAATATCTTGCTGGTAGTTAGTTGTTTTATTCCCGAGCACGCCCGAACTCCACCAACTTTTGTAGCTGTGGGATTAAACCAATCAAAGGCCTATTTTCTGACTTGTTGGCTACTTAAAGAGGCTTGTATTTAAATGAAACTGAACCAATTTTATAGGTTCCAACTTTTATCCCCAATTTTAGCAAAAATTAGTATAATTCTTAGATAATTTTCTCTCTTTAGATTAGGGTTCTTGAGCAAAGCAAAGAGAAAGAATATAGTGCCTACATTGAAGAAAGCCTTTGAGGGTTAGATGATGACAACCATAAGTGACTAGATCCTCCTCTTGGGCCTAGAGATAGCCCTAGGCTTGCCTCCTAAACCCTAGTATTTTGTAATTTTTGGGGATTTATATTGTAAATAATGTTTTGACCTATGATTATATATAGATCTTGTGTTTTTACATTATTTGTATGGATTAATGCTTCCAATTAATCTTTTAATTCTATTCATATGTCTATGTATGCTAGAATAAATGGTCATGTGCTTACACTAGATTCAATAAGTTTAATGCATGTCTATGTGTGTTGGAATTATAGATCGAGTGATGGTCAAATCATGGTGCTTAATTGATTACTCTTATGGTTTATTTGATGGATTATGCTTATTTCTTGATGGATTGTGGTACCTCATTAGCTTAATTAGTTTAATTTTCTTGTCATTAGTATAATTGTAGTGTAATTGCTTTAGATTCCTAGATAGGTAGACAATCCATGCTTATAAGTGCAAGTAGTATATTTCTCTAGATTGTAGTGTGCCCCGATTGTTGGTTTAATTGATGGATTAATGGCTTGACTTGATAATTTGTGCTGCACACTAGACTAGGTAGACAAGTTACACTTGTTATTGCCATCCACACACACACACACACACACACACACACACACACTTGTTTTATAACATGAAATCCCCCTAAATTGGCAAATATTGGATGTTTAATGAGGTAAGGCTTAGTGGTAAGCTCTATGCCCTAAGACTTCTCTCTCATTTTCTACACCTTAATCTCTAGATTGCTTTAATTTTGTATGTTTTTAATTGAATTGCAGCTTAATTCAACCAACCAAACATCTCTTTGATCATTCGACCTACTAACCCGAATTTGATTCCGTAATACCTTAAAAATCCCTTGGGACGATCTCTACTTACTCATACTACGTTACTAGTAGTAGTAGTAGTGGTTTCTATAAATTTAAATTTGACCACAAAAGCTTCCTAAACTACTCTCGCATTCACATTTTGGTATATGCTAGCAACCCGAACGTGCCAAATTTTGGCACCGTTGCTGGGGATTAAGAACGCCGTATTAGGAATTAAATAGGAATTAGTACTCTTTGGATCCTTGTTCTATTTTATTTTTATTTTGTTTCTCACATTGTTCTTTTTTATTATGTACTTAGAGCTAAAGTAAAGCAAAGCAAAGGAGCCTTCAAGAAAGCTTAAAAAGCAAGCAAGCAAAGCATAAAAAATAATAAAATAATAAAATAAAATACCCAATGTAAATGACCCGGTCATTTGACTCCCTTTCCTTTTTTCTGAAATTTTACGGATAAATTTTTTCCGTTTAATTTTCCTTTCTGAGCTCTATTTTTCATCGCTTAGTGTCATCTCAAGTGCTTGGAATTGGTTTCCGAGATTCTTTCATTTAGATTGACAACTTCCTTTGAGGACCGAATCATTTCCACATTTTCACTTTTCGGACACTATTCACTTTTTGTCCTTTTCCCAATTTCGTCTTTTTCCCTATTCTGTCTTTTCTCCATTTGTCAGTTTTTGGCACAACCTCACTTTTGTGCTCGGAGTTGGTTTTTGACTTCACGTGTCTTCATCTTCAATGGTTTCCTCGAAATACGTATCTTTACTTTTGCAAGAGAGTACTCTGGTTGTTCCCGGTGTCCATAAGGGCATGAATGCACAATTCTTCAGAATCTTTTTCTTTTCTTGGTGTGTTTTTCGTAAATATATTTTGAAGATATTTTATTTCAGGGGCATCTAAGAAAATATCTTCCAAAAGATATTTTCATTCTGGGGCAGTTTCACAGTAACCCTTTTTGTAGGGGCCATTGTGCAATTAACGAAAGTTATTGCAAAAATACCTCGTCTGGAGCCTAGATCCTCGGACGGGATTCATTTTCACATTTCGTTGAGTCCTGTACTCTTAGAATTCCGTTCTGGTCGTTTTTCTCCAGTTTCGGAGTTTTTGGACCCGGTTGCCGCAGAACTTCTTTAGGGCATATCTCTCTGCTCGGGACTTGGTTGTTGACGCTATTTCTTTCGTTGTTCATATTTTCTCATTTTGAATCTTTTTTATTCATGGAGTTTTGCCGTTTGAGTACGTTTGCTCAAATTCCACTTTTCCGAACCCAGCGGGGCCCTTTCGGGGCACTTTTTAAGATTTTCTATAAATATGAGGTTATAAAATTAAAAAGCTATCTCCTCCTCTCTTCAAGCACCACCAGAAGCATCCATGGCTACCCAAGGGGGCTGCCACCCTTCTTCTCTCAAGTAAACCTCCTTCCCTTTGTTAAAAAGTCATAGTGATTTCGCGTTTTGTGCTTGTCTTGACGCCGCGCACCTTTCCCCCTCCCCCTTATTAGAATCTATTTCTGACCATTTCTTGAGTTCGGGTTTGAAGTCAAGTTGTGATTTTCATGGGACTTCTTTCGGATTCTTGTTCATCGTGTTGTCCCCGACAAAACCCTTTGGTATCGTTGGATTCGGAGCACTTTTCTTGAGGTTTTCATCTCAAATTGAGGCAGGGGGTGCTATAATTTATTTTCTTGTTATATTGCATGCTTGTGATGCATATACAACATGTTTACATGCTAGGATATTAAATCTAGAACTTTTGATTATTTATTTTCTAGTATGAGATTTAATTTTCCCGGTTGCTCATAGCTTTGTTTAAACATGGCATGAAAGAATATTGCCCCTTGATATGTTGATTGACATATATTAAATCTAACTCATTTGGACAAGTAACAAAGATTTTATTTAATATTTATCTTGAATAAAATATTAAATCATGTGGCCTTAACTAACTTCAAATCAATGCGCGTTAGCATATTATATTAGGCCCTAGCATGCTCTTCAACATAGGTGAATTTGAGAGTAATCAGAAGTGTTTTAAAATCTAGAGAATATTTAATTCACTGATTAATTAATTTATTCCATGCGTACTATTCACTCCGTTTGAATTCTGACTTGATATTCTTGATATGTATGTCATATAGTTTCACATATATTAAATCTAGAATATTTGATTAAGTTTTGAAACTTCTCACTTATTATTTTTCTAGTATTAAAGTTTAATACTCATGGTCGTGTCTTGCTTAGAATTCACTTGTATCATGTTTTTGGATCAAGTCGTGACATGTTGTATAACATATATAAATTTGAGATCATTTAGATGAATTTCAAAACCTAGAGATTTTAATTAAATGAAATAATTAAAATCCATTCAATTGCTCCTTGGTCTTGATTAAGTTTCTAACTTGGTAATCATGCTTTCCTTGACAAGTTCCCTCATGTGTATCAATTTGAGAATAACCGGATAAGTTTTGAAACTTATATTTAATTATTTCCTTTGTATGGAATTACATTCACATGGTCGTGTCTTGTATGAAATGAACTTGCAACTTGACATTGAACGTGCCTTTGACATGACCCTTGACTTGCCTTGTAATCTTGACAATTTAATTCCTTAAGTAGGTTAAATTACCTTATATGCTTCCATCGCGTTAATCATGCTTTGATATTGAACTCGAGTTAAACTCATGAATTGGATTTGTATTTCATGTACCTTCATCTTTTTATCAAGCATCGTGACTCCTTGTATCTAGGTTTCATTAATGTACTTAGTGAACATGCATCTTTGTCTTGGAATGGTTTAATTACACATGTATTGTTTAGTGAGTAATTGAATCATGTATCTTATACTTGTGGTATATTTACTTCAACAGATTTCGTGTGCTATATATCTTGGTTATAGTCTATATAGATGTACACTATGATTTAATGACATTTCACATGCCATTATAGTTGAGAACTTAGGGCATAACTTGTTTATTCCAAAATCTTGGTTGTGCATGAAACGTGGTTAATGCATTTCTTGTATTTGATACAATCTTGACTTGCACAACTTATTGATTTTGGAACTTGGGATATCAATTAAGAATTGACATGGCTAGGACTTGGTTCTAGTACGGGGGAATGTCCTCCTACACTATAGTGCACACTAGGGGAAAGATACCCATGGGTTAGTAGCCCTAAAGTGATCTCAAGTGTACGGTTTTAATCCAGGCGATATCCGAGTTTCCACATTGGTTGATTTCACTCTTTAAATTTCAAGTTGCTTTTCCTTGAAGATTTAAACTTGTTGTGTATGTGAAATACTCCAATCTTGTTTACTTGCATAGATATTATGCCTTATTCTTGATTCATATATAACTCTTTTCGTGTTTCATGGAATGTTCCATTCTTGTTTAATTGCATAGATATTATGCCTTGTTCTTGATTTTGTGTATTGGTTCTATCGCGTTAATTGAAATGCTCCAATCTTGTTAATTGCATTGATAATGTAATTCATGTTAACTTGTATTCGAGTATACTTCTTATCGTGTTAATTGGTATGTTCCAAACCTCATTCAATTCTATTAATAATATGATACTTGTATTCTAGTACTTTCTTGTCGTGTTGTACGGATTATTCCAAACCTTGTTTAATTGTATTAAAAATGCAATTCATGTTGATCTGTACTCAAGCATCCTTCTTGTCATGTTCTTTGGATTATTCCAACCTTGATTCGTTTCATATATATATGTATATCATGATTCCTGTTATTGTTATTCTAAGGTAGCTTAGGATGCTCCCTGAGTCTAACCTTTGACGTAGACGTTAGGTGGCATGATCCTTTTGAACTATTGCATGTCAGTCTAAAAATCTGAAAGAAATCGAGTCAATGCATGCTCATTCTCTACAAGTAAACTTGTTTACTCACCCCAAAGTTACTGGGGGATTTGTTTAGGTACGAAGACTTGGTTCGTGATGCTTGTCGTTCCCGGGATGGCTTATAGCTTTTAAGTTTCCATTTCATACAAGTATTAGCATGAAATGTCATTTGGTAGCTTTATGTATCAAACTTATATTCTTTGATTCCATTTATGTAATGTGTACATAAGTACACTCTTTTCATTGTATTCAACATGTATAAGATGAGGCCGGAGGCCAATGACATGTATCTTATATTCTATACACTTTCGTTTTCAAGGAATATTATGAAAATGTTGAAAAATGCTAAGTCATTTCTTCATAACTTTTGCATCGGGTGTGGGAATTCCGTTCTTTTTCTTTCATAGGGTTTCTATGATCATGTATGAGGTGTGGCCAAGGGCCAAACACCATTTCATTCTAGGTTTTGCATTGTGGTTCCATTTATAGTGTTTTTAGGCATTTTTGGCCGTTGAGAGGTCATATTTTGCTTTCTTGACATTTTGAAGCTGCGGACCATTGGGACGAGTCTCAAATGTCTTTTTACGTTTGTGTGCATGTCCATATTTCATAAAACCCTTGAGTTCCAACTTTTGACCTATTTTTAGGCAATTTTCATGATTCTTCATGTAAATTCATGCATAGGGTGTCATTTTGAGTTTCTCCTTGCTTTGGCTTGTTTTAGATGTTTTAACGGGCCTAGAAAGCGTTTTGAAACATGTTTGGATCACGTAGAAAACATGTAGAACCTTAGGATTGCCCCAAGCACCATTTTCACACATTACAGTAGTTTTTCATAGCTGCAGCAGATGTGTCAGTCGGCTGATGAAGATTCATCAACCGGCTGACGTTTCCCTCGAGACCATTCCAGTAGGCTTTTCTTGAAAAACCTTATTTCGGCCAGCTGATGATTGGGGTTCAGTTGACCAACGGTTGAGTTTCGGCCGGCTGATGGTTGTATTTTGGTCGATTGATCCTCCCTGGAACTTCCCATTTCAGTTTTTCCTTGGTCAGCTTTGTTGTATTGACTTCAGAAGGTCATAACTCTTTCATTTTAGATCCAAATTTGGTTATTCTTGATTCTAAGTTCAAGATCTTGAAGTCAGCTTTCCAATGGTGCCAACAATTCATCAAAACTCCACCTATAGTGGGAGTTATTCCAGTTCTAGTGAGAGAGGGTCATGGTAATCCTTGAACGGAGAAAGTCATTTTGTTTTCATTCATATCTTTTCCATTCGAACTCAGAATTAGGCGATTCTTGAGTCTAACTTTGTTCATTTTCGTTGTCTTTCCAATGGTGTGCACGGCAGCACCCATTTCAGTGTGAAATGACCACTTTACCCTTGGTTCATTTCCTTTCGGGTTAGGCATTCTTGCTTCATTTGCTTGGCTCATTTGAGTTCCGTGGGTCAACGGAGAGTCATCTTGATGTCTTAGGGATAACATACGTCCCTTGATGCCATTTTTCTTCTTTTGCTTCCACATCTTGGACCTATTTTGGGTCATCATAAGTGACACACTGGGTGAAAAAATCCAGGGTCGTTACACCCAAAGCAAAGCAAAAAGGCTTAAAAATTCTTGATGTTGCTTAACGACCATTGTGAGCATATCCTAAACTCTTCTTGCTTAATTTATCATTAGCTTGTGTGGAGGCATTTTTATTTTATTAATGTTGATCATCGGCCCGTGTGGAGGTATATTTAATTTTTGCATTATTAAATGCATGGGAGTGTCTCTTAGCTGGAACCCAATCCCTAATAAACCTACATATAGTAGTTTTTTTATAAAACTCGGTCAACGTTCAAAAACTTGTACTATCATCAGGAGTGCCGTGGAGCGAAAGTGTCCATTATAGATGAGGATGTCGTTGAGGAAGTGGAGTAATGGAAATCTTCTGTCATTGGTTACGTGATCGGAAGAAAGCCATATTACCCCTATTTCAAAACTTTTGTAGAAAAATATTGGTCCAATGATATAGTTCTGGTATATCTCAAAGATGGATTTTTTATGGTTCATTTTAAAAATGGTAGAGATGTTCAAACAGTGTTATCTAGCATCCATTCTTTTGAAGGAAGGCCAATTATATTGAAGAAGTGGAGCAAGAATGTTAACTTACAGAAAGAAGTTCTTTAAACCGTGCTCGTTTGGCTACGTATTTACAATTTACCTGTTCATTGTCGCAAAGAAACCTTGGTATTTAAAGTGTGTTCATCCTTTGCATGACCTATCTATATGGATGATCCGAAGACTACTAGGGATAAAGGGCAGTTTGTTGGAGTCATGGTTGAAGTAGAGGTCAAGGTTGCATTACCTGAAGTTATAATTGTTAATATACATGGGATTAATTATGATCTTACTTTGGAATATGAATAGAATCCTATTGTATGTAAACTTTGTAATAGAGTGGATCATTTAGAAGATAAGTGTCCTAAGAAGATTTTGTAGGGTCAGCCAAAATAATATTTGGATCGATGGGTTGTTAAATAGAAAGGAAAAGGAGATAAACTGTGGGGGTGCAGTTAAAGTATTTGATGTTATGCTTGTGAAGAGTTTGTCATTAAAGGATACAATAGTTACATCGAATGCTTTTGTTTTGCTAGAGGCTACGGATGAATTGGTTGAGGAAGGGTTGATGGTGGTTGAGAAAGACAGGGATGTACCTTCTGTAAGGATCAATGATAATGGAGATCAATAACAACAAAGGGCATTCCAATAAATCCAATAATCTCAAAAGGAGATTGAGTGTGTGAGCAAGTTGGTGGATGGTGAGATAGAACTTCAGCAACAACAAGATTATAGTGAAGAGGATGTTATAGGATATTCTGAACCTCTTATTGTGTAGGGATTAACAGAAGGAGGAGGATAAGGGATACTATTGCCATTGAAGGTACTGAAATTCTGAAACATGATCAAGAGCAGTGTAAATTGGACTGATGTGGTTCAAATGAAGATGATTCTCAAGAAGGGGATAAATCAAAACAAAGAAAGATGCCTTATATAACATCGTTAGATAGAGTGACTAGGGGTAAACTTGCTGGCAGTGGATCACAGTCATTTTCTAAAGAATGATAGGTTCCTGGAATATGAGACGTCTTAACAGACCTCCTGTGTAAAAAGAAGTAAAGCAATGGATTGTAAATCAAAAGTTTGCTTTAGTTATCCTTGTGAAAACTAGTATTAAGGAAGGAAAAGCTTAAAGAATTCAAAATAAAATTAGACATCACTAGCAGTGGTTGGCTAATTACAAGTCAAGTTATTTGGGAAAAATTTGGGTTGGTTGGAATAATACTGTGTTTGATGTTAAGTTGCTGAAAGAGGATGTTCAATCCTTGTTTTTACAAGTGAAGCACATCCAAACAGGTATAATTGTCTATATTACTACTATATATGCTGCTAATACAGTAGGGGAAAGAAGGGAGCTATGGAAATCTCTTAAAGAACAAGCAGCTATAGTTAAGGAGCCTTAGACTACTTTAGGATATTGGAATATTGTGAGGTATAATCATGAGAAGAAAGGCGGTCTTCGAATCCCTCAATCCAGATTAGATGAATTTAATAGTCTTATTTATGATCATCAGATGGATGATATTCCTATTAACAATGGGGACTGGCCATAGTGTAATAAATAGAATTTTCAAGCCAGAATCAATGCTAAACTTGATAGTGTTGATAAATGATTTGTGGTTGCAAAAATTTAATGATACTAAGGTGTATTTAACTGTTGCATCTCTATCTGATCACTATGGTATGGCTGTTAAGTGGCATCTAGTTAATGTTATGACTAAAGCTTAGGAAGTGATTGGTTCAGGAAATCCTCTTCATATTCTACAACAGAAAATAAGGGCTGTTAAGGCTGCTGTCAAAGAATGGAACAAAACTAGAGGCCTGGTTCTTGATCAAGTTCAAGAAATTAGGGAAGATCTATATAAAATTTAAATGGAACTGCTATAAGATCCTACATAGCAAGAAAATATAAACAAGGAAAAGGAGATTAGTGGTGAGCTTCATCATGTTCTTGAACTTGAAGAAATATTGTGGGCTCAAAAATCCAGGGTAAAATGGATCAAGGAAGGGGATAAGTGTACGGCCTATTTTTATAATATTGTTAAGCAAAGGAGAGGCATGAATGCAATCACTCAATTGGAAAATGTGATGGTGATATCTCTTCTGATCCAAAGATTATCAAAGAATGGTTGGTTCATTATTATTCTGATCTTTATACACAACTAGAGGGTTTATTGCAGAAATCAGTTCCACCTAGAAAGTTTTTGATTCAAGATGAATGTGGTTCTCTTGTTATGATGTTTCTACAGAGAAAATTAAGGGAGTGGTGATGAGGTTTAATCCAGATAAAGCCCTAGGGCCGGATAGATATCCTGCCAAATTTTTTCCAAAAATTATGGGGAGTGGGTGGGGCTAATATGAACAAGGCATTCATGTTCTTCTTTTCTACTAATCAGCTTCCCAAAGGTATCAACTCCACTTTTCTCTCTCTAATTCCGAAATTGAATCATGGAGATAAGATTACAAGCTTTATGTAATCTTGTTTATAAATTATCTCAAAGATTTTGGCTAATAGGCTAAGTGAAGTTTTGCCTAAATTGATTGGCTCTAAACAGACTGCTTTTATCAAAAACAAAAGATTACATGATAAAACTCTTTTAGTTTCTGATTTGGTCAAAGATTTTGGCAAGAAACATGGGGATTCTAATATGACTTTGAAGATTGATCTTAAGAAGGCCTGTGATTCAGTGGACTGGGGATTTATTTTATCAAGGTTATAAATTCCTGGTTTCAGTGAGAAATGGATTAACTGGATTAAAGCTTGTATATCTTCTCCAAAATTTTCTGTTTTGTGTAATGGTGTACCTGCTGGTTTCTTTTCTACTGCTAAAGGGATTAGACAGGGATGTCTTCTTTCTCCTTTGTTGTTCTCCTTTGTTACTAAATATTTTAGTCCTTTTATGCATAATTATTTTGATATAGGGAGAATCAAACTTTGCAAGACAGTGGTGAGTTCAGGGATGAAGATTTCACATGCTTTTTATGCTGATGATCTTATTTTGGTGGTTAAGGCTGAGATTCCTATAGCAAAAATAGTGGATGAAGTGTTTGAAAAGTTCAAAATTGCTACAGGGTTTCAGGTAAATAAAGATAAGAGTTTTATAATTTTTTCTAAGTCTGTGAGGGGAAGAAGAAGATTGGCTTCCATTCTGTGTTTTCAAATTGAATCATTTCCTTTCAAATATCTTGGGCTTCCCTTGTCAAATCATAAATTGAGAGCTAGTGATTTCAGAAGCTTGCTGGATAAAGTGAATAATAGATTAGCTCATTGGAATACTATCAATTTGTCTTTAGCAGGTCAAATTGAACTGATTAAATCAATACTTTACTCATATTTATATCACTGGATGTTTGGTTTTAAGGTCCCTTGGGGGATTAAACTTTAGTTAGAGAAAAGGTTGAAGCCGTTTCTTTGGAGTGGTAAACAAGATGTAAAAAAAATGTCCCAAGTTAAATGGAGTCAAGTTACATTACCTGTGGATAAGGGAGGTTTTAATATCAGATAAATTCGGGATATTGATAAAGCTGCAAAGATCACTTTATGTTGGGATTTTCTGCAAAAGAAAGATAAATTATGGATCCAATGGTTACAGGCTAGTTATTTAAGAAGATCTTCGTTTTGGAATGTGATTCCAAAGTTTGGTGATTCTCTAATCTGGAAACAGATTTTAGAAGTTTGACAAGTTGTTTTGGATAAGGTGATGGTTTGAAGTTTAAATTGCTAACAGACCCTTAGTGTGGAAATCAAACTCTAATTCAGAAGTTTGGGGCTAACTTGTTTAAGCAAATTGACATAACAGAATGTGTGGCTGCTTTCATTGCAAATGGTATCTAGTCTGTCTTAATATCTTATCCTGATGAGGTGAAGACTTTCATACAAAATTTTGGTTTAAAGGCTAGGGAATATACAATTATTTGGAAACATGGATTGTTTTCATTGAAGGATGCTTGGGAAATTTGTAGATCTCGAAAACAGACAGTGAATTGGAGTAAACTGGTTTGGAAATATTGTAGACCAAGGATTGCAGTTGGGGTTAGTATCATTTTGTATAATATGAACTTATCCTCTGTTAATCTTTAGAAAAGAGGGATCATTGTCACAGCCATCTGTCATAATTGTTTTGGTAATTTAGATACCAATGATCATTTATTCTGCACTTGTGTGTATGCCATTGATATTTGGAGTCAACTGTTTAGTATTCCTCAGATAGAATATACTGGTTTTCAATCGATGATTCAACTAGTGGATTGGCTTGTGTTGCAAGCTGGAGTTAAATCTATTAAATCCAAGATATTATGTGCTATTTTCTCAGTCACCATTTAGAAGATTTGGATCATGCGCAACATTACTCTGCATCAAGGCTGTAAAGATAGTTCTCAATTTGTTGTGTAATCCATTATTTGGGATGTTTTTGTATACCTCAATATTAGATTAGAGGATTTATTGATTGTATTGTCTTCCTCTTTATGATGTTTTTAATGTTTTCTAGTAATTACTGGGAGGGGGCTTTCCTAGCTCATGATTTTGTCAAAAGGAGTGGCACTCAAGTTAAAGAAGCTTGGCTGCACAAATGGTTTGTGCTTAGGTTAACAGGTTTTATTTGGTTTGGAAAGTCATGACTCATGCCCTCTTATGTTTTGTGATAAGAATTTTCAAGTGCAGCAACTCATAATAGGCTGGAAATTTGGTTTTTTAGTTTGTTTTCCTTGTTGTGCTTTGTAATTGGATTTAGTCTATTTTTTTTTTTAGTTTCTGTTGGAGATTTGATCTCCTATTTGTAATTGTACTTCTTTTTCTTTATTTATAAAACAAAAATACCCCATTTAGGAAGAAAAGAAAAAAGAAAAAAAGCATGGGAGTATAGGAACAATGTATGTGGAGGAGTATTGTTGATTGATTTGTGTTGTGGAGGAGAATTGTATTTGTTATTTGTTGTGATTGTTGTTGGTGTGTTGTTTTGCATTATGCATGCTTGGTATGAGATCACTAAATGGCCCTCTTGTCCTTTTAAATCCTAATATCGATTCCATTATGCGTAATCCAAGGGGTAGAGCTAATCTTAGTGTTAATCTTTCCATTCTTGATCGATCCATTTCATCAATGGACGAGCATGTTGAAGACCTAGGCCATGTTGATCACCAAGGCATTTATCATCCAAACATAGTGCAACAACTTGATAACATTCACATTCTTCTCAGGTATGCCTAGACCTCTTGCTCCGCAACCTCAAGGCCGAATTCCATTAGGAATGCCAAGGCCACTTTTTGTGCTACCTCCACCACCCATTGTCCAAGCTATTAATGGAGCTCATGTAGGGTAACCAATTGCAAATCCTCCCATTGCTTTAAAAGATCATTATATGCCAAATGAGTATAATGCACCCACATGCATTCAACTTCTTCTATTTAGAGCACATCACTATGAAATTAAGCCACAAACCATCCAAATGCACCTAAATTATTTTGGACTAACCAATAAGGAACCATACAAGCATTTGGATGAGTTTCTTGAAGTTTGTTCCATCGTGTGTTACACGGACTTGCTGGAAGAAGTATTCAGGCTTAAACTCTTCCCATTTACCCTCAAGATAAAGCAAAGTATTGGTTTAAGACCTTCTTCCATAACTTCTTAGGTGGAAATGCAACAAGAGTTTTTGAGGAAGTACTAAAGCAAGAAGACCTCCTTAAGGTGGTTTTCAAGGAAAGTACATTCCACTTCACTTGCAAGGCCAAAATTCTCAAGGCTATCATTCGCCTTATTAAGCTACTAATATAAATCAATTTTCAAATTCTCAAGGTCCCAATTAACCATCTTATTCTCAAAGTCATCCTAGAAGTCCCGCTTTTGAGGAAAAAGTTCTATTGGCTTTAGGAACATTAGAGGCTAACATTCAATTACTTCATTCTTACTTACAATCAATTGCAAAGCTAGAAACCCAAGTAGGGCAAATCGCTAGCACATTGAATGCGAGAGAAAAAAGGGAAGATGCCTCTTAATCTCGCACTTAAGCAATAATTCGTAGTGGAGATAACTTCCCTAAAGGAAGGTTCTTCATTTGAGCAAGTTAATGTGGTGACCACTTTAAGAAGTGGAAGGTTAATTGATAACCATGTTAATGTTTCTAATGAGGAGAGTGAACCGGTGCAACCTAGTGCTGACACTCGTCCCGTTTCACATCTTATTCCTCCTTCACTTAAGCAAGAAGACCTCATTGTTGAGAATTCATCATCAAATATTTTTGATAAATCTTTTGAACAAAAGGCTTCATTTCCAGATGCTTTGAAAGCTTCCACATCTTCTGAAAGACAGCAAGGCAAGGTTAATGAAATGATTGAAGTGTTTCGGCACATCAAAATCAATCTTCCTCTCTTAGATGCCATTAGACAAATTCCAACCTATGCAAAGTTTTTGAAAGACTTGTGCACTCTAAAGAGAAAGAACAAAAGCCAAGCACCCAAGAAAGTTGTCCTCACCAAGCAAGTTAGCTCAATTTTGTAACACAACACTCTACCTAAATTCAAAAACCCTAGTTCACACACTACATCTTGCACTATAGGTGACCATGTCATTAATCGGGATCTTTTGGATTTAGGGGCGAGCATGAATCTTCTTCCATACTCAGTGTATGTCCAATTGGGTTTGGGCAATTTAAAACCAACGTCGGTAGTTTTGCAACTAGCTAACCGATCTATCAAAAAGCCCCAGGGTATAATTGAGGATGTTTTGATAAAAATTGATAAATTCTTCTTCCCGGTTGATTTCGTGGTCATTGACATGGAAATGGTTGCCAATCCTAAAAGCCAAATCCCTGTTATCCTTGGTCGTCCTTTCTTGGCTTCCACTAATGCAAATATTAATTATAGGACAGGGATAATGAAGATTTCTTTTGGCCATATGAAGATGAAGTTGAATATATTCAATCCAACCCCTAATTCAATGGACACGCATGAAGAAATTCTTATTGTGGAGAAAAATTTTGAAAGCAATGTTGAAAAAATTGAGTTACCTTCTCTGGTTGAAAAATCAAATGTTTTATTTTCAAATGAATCTTCAAAAGGTGTTGCTTTGAAATCCAATGTTGAAAAGGCATGAAAGCCCAAAGTCTTTTTGACCAAAAGTCATCAAGAATATTAGAATCAAATCCAACAATTTCCTTAGGGGATGATTTGTTGGGTGGGGTTCAAAATTCATTTCACCCCACTGAGAAGGGGATGTACAATAAAATCTTTGATCCAGGTTAAAGAGCCCAATGTCTTGCTAGAGACGTTAAAGACTAGTCCTTCATAGGGTTTTCAAACCCTATTCTTCCCTCGTTTCTTCTTTTGTTTTCTTTTGCGTTATCTAGATATGTTTTGAGGTGTTCATTCAAGTTTTCATGAAGTTTTAAGCACTTTCTGCACTTTCAGTGGCATCTTCGATCGATCGAAGACCATTTTCGATCGATCAAAGACCATTTTCAATCGATCAAATTCTACAGAGCCCCATTTTGCCTTGAAAACAACTATCGGGATCTCACATTTTTGATCGATTGAAGCACTTGTCGATCGATCAAACCCTTGAATTAAAACTTTTCATACTCTAGGTTATCGATCAAAATAGTTTTGATCGATCGAACTGGAGCCACAATTCTTTCAATTTCCTCTTTCGATCGATTGTAAATAAGTTTCGATCGATCAAGGATGTTTTCAATCTATCAAAATGACGTCTTTTCAAATTCTGAGAAAACTATTTTAGTCATTTTTGTCCTAACCCCAATATTTTATTCTTTCTTTCTCTCTCATCTCTCCTCTTTTCTTTTTTTTTTTTTTTTTCTTTTTCCTTCTCTCTTTCTCTCTCTTCCTCCTTCCCTTTCACTTTCTCTCTCCCTATAAGCTCCTCCCTCTCTTCTCAAACTCTCATCTTTGTCGCCGAAGCAAGCCGCTACCATCATCCACTATTCCTACCTCAACCGAGCCCACCAACCCTCTATCTCTATCTTTTAGTTCCAGCCACAACTTCATCCACCTGAAGCTCTCTTCACACCTCCGCCATCTTCCATAGTTTTCGGCAAAATCTCTTGGTCAAAGGCCAAGATCGTCCCTCACTTCTCTCTGTTTCCCTCTCTCTATCTTTTCTCCGGCCGATTTAGGCAAAGGAGAAGCCAGTTTTACTGTTTCAGCGACACTCCGACGAGTTTTTCGGTGATTATTCATCTTCTCTAGCCGCGGTTGGTCGGAAGCTCATCGGATTTTTCCCTCTCTATTTTGATCCTCTCTCTTGCGGGTATGCACCTATTTTGTTTTTAATTTTTAATGTTTAATTTTATTTTTGTTGTTTTTCATTTTTTTTCTTGTATTTATATTTGTGCTTCATTGCAACTTTGAAATTGGATAGTCAAAACAAAATGAAAAATAGAAAATAAAAAGAACAAAAATAATTAAGTTTTGATTGAAATTGTACTTTAGGACATATGCATTATGATGTTATTTCTATACAGATCGGGCAGTGTGTTGTTGTTGTGGAGAATGAAATTTCCAGAATTGAATTTGTGGTTTGTGACCCTTAAGTTAATAGAAGGAGTATGGGATAAATGAACTGGTTTTGGGTGATTGTTGTTATCATTTTTCTTCCTTTCCTTTTTCTCAAATTTTACAAATATTTTTTCTCCCGTTGATTTTTCTTTTTTGAGTTTGGTTTCTCATCGTTTAGTGTCATCTAGAGAACTCGAGAACGGTTTCCGAGACTCTTTCCTTTGGATTGACAACTACTGTTAAGGACTGAAACATTTTCACATTTTTATTTTTTAGACACTATTCACTTTTCGTCTTTTTCCCATTTGTCACTTTGTTGGCATAACCTCACTTTTCATGTTCAAAGTTGAGTTTTAACTTCATGAGTTTTCATTTCAGTTGATTTCCTCGAAAAGCGTAGCTTTACTTTTAGAGAAAAGCTCGCCGGTTGTTCCTTTTTCCCGTAGGGGCATAGATGAAAGGATTCTTCAGAATAATTAGTATTTCTTGGGGTGTTTTACATAAATATATTTTGGATATATTTTGATTAGGGGTTTTTAAGAAAATATCTTTTGGAAGATATTTTCATTCTGGGCTAGTTTTGCAGTTATCCTTTTTTGTTGGGGCCATTGTGCAATTAACAAAAGTTATTACAAAATGCCTTGGTTTGTGCTTGAATCCTCATACGGGATTCATTTACACATTTCATTGAGACGTGTACTCTTAGAATTTCCTTTCGGTCATTTTCCCTAGTTTTAGGGTTCTCGGCCCTAGTTGTCACCAAACTTGTTTAGGGCATATCTCTCAGCATAGGAATTGGTTTTTGATGCTGTTTATTTTGTTATTCATTTTTTCTCATTTCTGTTCTTTTTTTATCATAGTGTTTTACCATTTGAGCACGTCTGCGCAAATTTCACTTTTCCGGACATAGAGGGACCCGTTCAGGGCACTTTTTGAGATTTCTATAAGTAAGGGGTCAAGAAAAATTAAAACATTTTAGCTCTTCTTCTTCCGTGGCTGGCCAGCATGTCCTCCCATGGATGCCACCTCCTTTTTCCCCTTTAAGCCTTCTACCTTCTTGAATTTTGCCGCAGTGCCTTAGCGTTTATTGTAGGTCTTGGCGAGATGGTCCTTTCCCCCTTATTAGAATCCGCCTTCGGCCATTTTTTGAGTTCTGATTTGATGTCAAGTTGGGATTTTGGTGGTGCCTTAAGGGTGAATGTTGCTTCCCTCATTGTCCCCAACAAAACCTAGAAGTATCGTCGGATTCGGAGCGGTTTCCTTTTGGTGGGATTTGAGATTTCATCTCAAATGGAGGTAGGGGATGTTTTAGGCTTATATAATTGTTGTATTAATTATTTTATAAGCTTATATAACTTTTATGCATGCCTATATAATTTATCTAGAATTTAATTTAGCTATTTTCTTTGTATAAGATTTAATTCTTATGGTTGTATATAGCTTGGAATTAAATTGTGGCATGCTATTAAATTAGGCCGTGATATATTCATTAACATATATTAAATTGGGAGTATTTGAACAAGTATTAAAACTTTAATTTAATCTTTCACTTGTATGAAAATTTAATTCACAAGGTTGTAACTAGCATGAAATCAACTTGTAATGTGATATTAAATTAGGCCTTGGTATGTTCTCTAACATATGTGAATTTGAGAATATTTGGAGTTGTTTTAAAATCTAGAGAAAATTAATTAATTAGATTAATTAATTTTATTTTATGTGTTCTATTCATGTAATTGAATTTTTAACTTGATATTGTTGATGAGCATGCTAATAGTTGTGCACTTAGAGTATGTGTTATGTGTTTCCAAAATTGAATTGTCATGATAGATAGCTTTTATCTTGTATATATATATGATGATATATACGTGGTTGCACAACTTCTTGATTTTGGAAACTTGGGATATCATTTGTTTAACTATGGCTTGGACATGGTTCTAATACGGGGGATGAGAGTTCCTCCTATGAGTCTAGTGTGAAGGTAGGGTAGGCTATCCATGGGTTAGTAGCCCTGTGTCGGTCTGATCCGATCGATATTCAAGTATCCACCTTTGTTGATTTCGCTTTTGATTACAAGTTAATGGCACAAAATTGTGATAACTTGTTTCCGCATTTTTAGATTTCAAGATGATAACTTTGATAATCTATGTCTTGATATACATTGTACTAGAAGTTTTGGTTTTACTAAATTGTAATATTTAGTTGTTTATGCACTTTAGGTTTCAAAAGGATAACTTTGATAATCTATATTTTGTTGCGTTGTATTGGAAGTTCCAATGTTTGTTAAATTGCGTTGAAATTGTAATTTGTATTTTAATTGTTCAAAGTAGCCTAGAATGATTCCTTCGACTCGTTTGGAACATAGACGTTAGGTAGCATGAACCGTTTCGGTTGTTTTCGCATTTTAGGTTCCAAGTTGATAACTTTGAATACCTATGTCTTGTTGCGTTACACTATATGCTTCTATGTTATTTAATTACATGAATGATGTGGTTTATGCTAGAAATGCTCTAAGGTAGCTTAGGATGCTCCTTGAGTCTCACTTTTGACATAGACGCTAGGTGGCATGATCGTATGAATTAATTTCCATCAACTAAATAAGTTTGTAAAACGTTAGGTCCTTGCATGCTCATCTCCTATAAGTAGCTTTATGTTACTCACCCACATAGTGGGGACATTTTTCAGATACAGGAATCATGATTTGGGGCTTTGTATTTGCCTTGGGTGATTTGTAGACTTAAAGTTTGTTAGTCATGCAAATGTTAGCATGAAATGTTATTTGTGGTCTTATATGTCAAAACATGTATATTTGGTTCTAAATATGTAATGTATACATAAGTACACCTTTTATGATGTATTTGACATGTATGAGATGAGGCCATAGGCCATGGATATTTATTTTACATTCTAAGTACCTTTACTTTCAAGGCTATTTTGTTGAAAAATAGAAAAATGCAATGTTTTAACTCCATTGCATTTGCATGGGGGGTGGGAAGTGGGTTTTAACACTTCCATAGGGTCTTTTCAATCATGCATGAAGTTTGGCCAAGGGCCAAACGGTCATTTGAAACACTTTTATGATTTTAAGTTTCAAATTCTCTTTTTAAAGGTCTTTTTAGGCATTTTTAAGCTTTGATAGGTCGTAATTTGCATTGGCCATTTTTGAAACTTGCGGCCCATTCCCGCGTGCTTAAAATCACTAAGTACGATTGCATGCATAATCGTTTTAGCCCAGAAATATGACGGCCCAAGTTTTTCAATCTAGTGCATTAGTGATGAACCGAAAGTTGACCCGATAACGGATCTGAAATGCGGAAGCGAAAGATAAAAACCAAAGTCTATAGAGATATAAACCATCCCCAAGACACCAATGTGACCTTCCATGAAGTCACAGAGCTCAAAGAAATAACCGGAAGCGAAAACTAACTTAAAAAGGGTCAAATGGTACCTTATAGTACCAATGACAACCAAAGGGACAAATGTAGTTCAAACTAGACCACGTACACATAAAAAAAAAAAAAAAAAAAAAAAAAAAAAAAAGACTTTAAGCCTCACTTGAATCCCCTATTGCATGATCAAACTTAATTATATGCAAGTGTGTGATGATGTGAACATACACGCAATTGTAAAACAACATTTTAAACATGTTGAAATGGCCTATGGCCTTATTACAATTCATTTACAACATTTAACATGTCAAACCTCTAAGTTGGAAAAAATTACATTTCATAGGCAAAACTTAAACATGCTAACACTTGCATGTGAACAAGAATGCTTCTAAAGAAACTTTAATTTTGCAAATCACCAAAGCAAGCGCAAATCTCCAATCTTCTATCCTATACCTGAAATATGCCCCAGTAACTTTGGGGTGAGCAACATAAAGCTACTCGTAGGAAATGAGCATGCATCGACCTAACGTTTTATAATTTTATCACCTTAAGGTGAAACATACTAAAGGGGCTCATGCCACCTAACGTTTATGTCAAGATGAGACTCAGGGAGCATCCTAAGCTACCCTAGATCATTTCTAGCATCAATCACATCATCCATGCAATTCAAACCACATAGGAGCATGCTATACAAAGTAACATGATATAGATTCTCAAAGTTACCAACTTGAAATCTAAAGTGCGAAAACAACCAAAGTGGGTCATGCCACCTAATGTCTATGTTCCAAATGAATTTATAGGATCACTCCTAAGCTACATTTGAACAACAAAACACAATCACAATATCTATGCAATTTAACCAACATAGAAGCATGCTATACCAAGCAATAAGATATAGATTCTCAAAGTTACCAACTTGAAATTTAAAATGCAAAAACAACCAAAGTGGGTCATGCCACCTAATGTCTATGTTCCAAATGAATCTATAGAATCACTCCTAAGCTACTTTGAACAACAAAACACAATCACAATATCTATGCAATTTAACCAACATAGAAGCATGTTATACCAAGCAATAAGATATACATTCTCAAAGTTATCAACTTGAAATCTAAAATATGGAATCAACTAAATATAGCAACTTAGTATAATTAGAATTTCTAATACCACACATCAAGACATAGATTCTCTAGGTTATCAACTAGAAATCTAAAAGTGCAAAATCAAATAGTGGAATACTTGGACATCTAAGCTCGGAATTCTGCCGAGACCTCAATGGCTATTACGGGGACTAACTCGTTGGTAATACCACCCCTAGTGTGCACTATCTTGATGGGGAGAACTCATACCTCCCGCATCAGAGCCAAACTCTAGCCATGCTATAGTAACCATGTCCCAAGTGACTCCAAAATAAATAAGTTAACAACTTATATACGAAATATATATATACAGCACGAAACTACATTCCATGCACAAGTAGGTTGAAACCACACAATACACGCTCTAAATCCACAACTACTATTGGATGACAATGTCAAATCTTCAGAGTGCGATTCGTTACGCGTTATAATAACATCACATATCGAATCTTCAGTGTGCGATTCGTTACACGCTATCACAAAATATTTTAACATTGAAACATAAACTCATGCATACATTACAAGTCTAAAATCATGTTTCAAACATATTATCAATGTCAAATACATGATTTAATCAATAATGCAATAGTAATGGAAATTAATCAAATGAACTAATTAATTTCCCTAGGCTTCAAATCTTAATCAAATGACCTCTAATTAACACATGTTAAACAATATAGCATGGTCATTGCATATACCAATTCAAAACTTAATTAGGCCATTTGAACAATGAAATAGAATTTAATTAAATCATGATAATCAAATCCCTAAATTCTAAACCAACATCAAATGGTCCCAAATTAACATATGCTAGTATATAAGCCCTAGTCATCACTAATATCAAGTTAAAAACTTAATTAGGCCAATGGAACCATTAAATGGATTTTAATTAATCATTTTAATTAAAATCTCTAGATTTTTATACTTAACCAAATGTTCTCGAATTAAAGTATGTTAAGGAACATACCAAGACTTAATTTAAAAGCATGCTACAAGTTAATTTCATACAAGGTACGTCCATGATAATTAAATTTTCACAAAAGATAATTATTAAATAAAAAGTGCAATCCTTATTCAAATAATTCCAATTTAATATATGTTAACAAATATATCAAAACTTAATTTTCTAGCATACCACAATTTAATTCTAAATCATATAACATCATGAGAATTAAATCTTACACATAGAAATTAATTAAATTAAATTTTAGATTTTAAACAAAAGCATGCATACAAGTTGTATAACCATGGAAAACACTCCATCCAACACATATAAAATCCTAAAACATCTCCTACCGCAATTTGAGATGAAAATCTTAAAAGCCCACAGAAAAAAAAGTGCTCTGAATCCGACGATACCGAAGGGTTTTGTCGGGGACAACACGATCTACATGAACCCCCAAGAAGCCCCATCAAAATCACAACTTGACTTCAAACCCAAACTCGAAAAATGGCCAGAAATGAGTTCTAATAAGGGTGAAAGATAGAGCACGACGAGGAGAACAACAAACGTTAAGGCCGAAGACTTTTCACTTAGGAATTAAGTGGATGAGAAGAAGAAAAGGTGGCAGCCCAAGGAGCTCCCATGGCTGCCAGCCAAGAGGGGGAGGAAGATGATCAAAATCAGACTTTTCTTTTTTAAGTCCCCTATTTATAGAAAATCTCAAAAAGCGCCCCGAAAGGGCACCGCCGGGTCTGGAAAAGTGGAATTTGAGTAGACGCACTCAAACGGCAAAACTACATGAATGAAAAAGATTCAAAATGAGAAAAGATGAACAACGGAAGAAACAGCGTCAAAAACTAAGTCCCGAGCACAAAATTATGCCCCAAACAAGTTCGGCGGCAATCGGGGCCAGAAACCCTGAAATTGGAAAACAACGACCAGGAGGAAATTCTAAGAGTGCACGACTCGATGAATCCCGTATGAGGATCCAGGCTCCAGACGAGGTATTTTTGTAAAAACTTTCGTTAATTACACAATCGCCCCTCCAAAAAGTGAAAACTGCACTAATGCCCCAGAAAGAAAATATCTTCCAAAATTTTTTTCTTAAAAACCCCTGAAATAAAATATCTTTAAAAGATAATTATGAAAAACACCCCAAGGAAAGAAAATAATTCCAAAGAATTATGCATCCATGCCCCTATGGACACCGGGAGCAACTAGAGTACTTTCTTACAAAAGTAAAGATACGTATTTCGTAGAAACCACTTAGAATGAAGATACATGAAGTCAAAAACCAATTCCGAACACAAGAAGTGTGGTTTTGCAAACAAAGTGACAAACAGGGAAAAGATAAAATAGGGAAAAAGATGAAATACGGAAAAGGACAAAAAGTGAATAGTGTCGAAAAACGAAAAATGTGGAAATGACTCGGTCCTCAAAAGAAGTTATCAATCCAAAGAAAAGAGTCTCAGAAATCACTCCAGAGCACTCGAGACAACACTAAGCGACGAGGAACTGAACTCAGAAAAGAAAAGATCAACGGAAAAAAAAAAATATTCGTGAAAATTTGAGAAAGGGAAAGGAATGAAAATGACCAGGTCATTACCAGAAATCCATTTAAGGTCAAATGAGCACTTCGTGCAAAGTTGTATTTTAACGTTTTTGACCTAAATTGGTGCAGAGGTATTTTGGGCATTTCATAGCTCATTTTAAATTTTTTTTCAACATAGTTGGGTAAAAAGCTTGATTTTGAGGAGGGTTTCTTCTTTGTGTTTTCGTAAAAAAATTCGTTTCAGCCTCCGAATCAGCTCTCAGTTCTAGAAATTTCAGAAAAATGTGCATAGCAGCTTTTGGGTTGCTGTCAGCCATGCGTGCACATAGCGCACGCACGTGCGTCCTCCTTATGTGCGTGCGGTGCTATTCCTACGCACCCGCGTGCGTTCTTCTTGCGCATGCGCGGCGCTGCCCTTCCGCGCGCGCGGGGCATGTGCATGGGGGCCGCCTTGAAGCCCCCTTGTCACACCGACTTCCTTTATTTTTAAATGGTTTTTTCTCCTTCATCCGGACTCCGTTTTTGAAGATTTTTTAGCCTATCTTGCTTAAATTTTCATCGTCTATCCAATGGTGTACTTGGTTTCACTTGAAACTTTATGAAAAATTACTAGTTTTCCCTTAAAGCCTTTAATTATTTATTTTTCGTCATTAAGCCATAACTTCTTCGTCTGAATTTCGAATCAAGCGATTTTTGAGTCTAACTTGATTATTTTTTCATTGTCTATCCGTTGGTGTGCTCAGAAGCACCCAAATATTTTCAAAAATTACCATTTTTCCCTTGGGACTAAACTTTTCCGTTTTCCTTTTTAAGTTGCTTTTGCTCTGCTTTCTTTTGAGATCCGTGACTTCATAGGAAGTCACGGATATCTCTTGGGAATGATGTACATTTCCAGAGACATTATTTCCATGTAAAAAGACCATTTTTCCCTTGAGGGCTTAGTTGGTCTTTTTCTGATTTTTTTATTCCGCTTCAGTTCTCATGGAGTTCTGTGGCCTCATGGAAGGTCACTTTGGCATCCTAGGGATGCTATATATCCCTAGAGACCTTGTTTATGTTTTTGCTTCTGTATTTCAGATCCATTATTGGGTCAAACTTTGGTTCATCACAAGACGCACCGGATTGAAAAACCAAGGCCGTCACAATTGGTATCAGAGCTCCTAGGTTCGAATACCTTGGACCACGGGTTTTGGGTGCATATCATGCTTTTGTTACTTGCTTTGATATAACTGATACATCTTGAAAACATGTTTTGATTTGATAACATGTCTGTTTGCTTATGTAGCAACTTGTTTAGAAGCTTACCTTAACCGCTTTAGCATATGATATGTACTTATTTATCTTTGCATATGATGTATGCTTGTTTTCCTTAGCATATGGTATATGCTTGATTACATTAGCATGTTATATAGGCTTGGTTAGTTTAGCATGTTGTATATGCTTACCTGCTTTAGCATGACTGTATGTTGCAAACATTGACATGCTACCTATTTTATGCATTCACTGAGTGAGTTGCTTTTGGTCTTGATAACTTACGTTATTGTCGACATCATTTCATTATTTCACGCATATAGCATCATGGTCTGACTAGTGGAGAGTTTCTTGTCAGGGCTCGGGTGAGCATTGAGTTACAATTTTTGTCTGGTGGAATGAGACGTGGGTCATGGAGGCGCTGTTTCATCCCATTCTTCTTTCATAGCTTCATGACATGGTCATGGGGAATTCGAGGTGGTGGTATCACCTCTTGGGGTTTTGTGGTGACCTTGATGTGATGACATCATTGAGGTCTTTGTTTCTAGCGTCATAGGATGAAGAGTCAAGGCTGACTCGAATCCTTCCTTTGGGAATTGGGAAATAGCTTTGTGAGCCTCAGGGCGAGGTTTTGATGTTTTGCCTTCTTAGGACGATGGTTTCGGGATTTGGATAGGTGTGTTGACCTAGGATCCTTCGGGGGTTGCCTCGGACAACTCTTACGAGCTACTGTTGGGATGTATGTGGTTTCGTGTAATTAATTGCGTTGGTGTAATTAATTACTCTCCCTTATCATTGGAGACTTGCGGCATTATGTTAAGGTTCCAATAGAATTCTTTAGAGTTCCCATAGAACTCACTGGCACCTTGAGGTGTGTTCTTCTTGTTGTTGTCTCGTAACTGTTAACATTGGGGCTATCCATTATGTTGTTATCTTGATTCGGCTGGTGTCGGGATTCCATCAAGGTATGAGTTGGTCTTGGGAAGGACTTGTTGACCCTATGTTTCGGAGACCTTAGTGGTCATTTGGGGATGGTTCATTTCCTCGTAGTGAGATATTAGACTCATCTAGGTTCGATTGTATGTTTTTTGCGTTGTGTCTTTTAAGAGGCATTCCATTCATTTCTTTTGATTTTATGAAATTGTCATTTGTATGATCCCTTTTACATGTTTATGAGTTCATTATTTTAGGGTGTAATACCCCTAATTTTCAAAAAGATAAAATTGGAATTTAAATTTGATTCTTTGTGCTTAGGTGTCAAATTGTTTAATTAGTTGTTTTATTTAAATGAATTGTTTTTTTAAAATTGAGTTTATTGTTTGATTATTTAATTTAATTGCATTCCTTGATTTAATTTACTTATATGATTTAATTGGTAGTTATTTATTTTAATTGCATTCCTTTATTTAATTGATTGGTGGTAATGGTTTAATTTATTGTCTTTTTTTTTAGCTTCCTTTACTTATTTAATTAAGTTAAATGAGTATTTAAATTACGTTAATACAGTCATTATAACCTATATGCCGATTAGGGTTTTATTTAGGTTAGGGTTTCTATCTCAGATTACCATTAGAATTAGGGTCTTATCTGTACCTATATATATATGTTTATAGCCTGAAAGAAGGGTTGGAAAACCCTATTCACGTCTCAAAACACAGTGTGATACAGAGTGAGGTTTTGAGAGAAACAGAACAAAGTTGTGAGGTTTCCTGTAACGACCCAGTCATTTGCCTTCCTTTCCTTTTTCCTGAAATTTTACGAATGTATTTTTTTCGTTTAATTTTCCTTTCTGAGCTCTGTTTCGTGTCGCTTAGAGTCATCTCGAGTGCCCAGAATTGATTTCTGAGACTCTTTTATGTGAATTGACAACTTCCTTTGAGGACCGAGTCATTTTCGCATTTTTCGTTTTTGGACACTATGCGCTATTTCGTCTTTTCCCTATTCTGTCATTTTCCCTATTTCGTCTTATCTCTGTTTGTCAGTTCTTGGCACAACCTCACTTCTCATGCTCGGAGTTGGTTTTTGACTTCACGTGCCTTCATCTTGAGTGGTTTCCACGAAATACATATCTTTACATTTGCAAGAAAGTACTCTAGTTGCTCCCGATGTCCATAGGGGCATGGATGCAAAGTTGTTTGAAATTATTTTCTTTTCTTGGGGTTTTTTTTGTAAATATCTTTTGAAGATATTTTATTTCAGGGGTTTTTAAGAAAATATTTTTAGAAAATATTTTCATTCTGGGCCAAAAGTGCAGTTTTCACTTTTTGGAAAGGCCATTGTGCAATTAATGAAAGTTATTGCAAAATGTCTTGTTTTGAGCCTGGATCCTCATACGGGATTCATTTTCACATTTCGTCGAGTTGTGTACTCTTGGAATTTCCTCCTGGTCGATGTTTTCCAGTTTTAGGGTTTCTGGCCCCAGTTTTTGCCAAACTTGTTTTGGGCATAACTTTCTGCTCGGGACTCAGTTTTAGACGCTGTTTCTTCCATTGTTCATATTTTAATCTTTTTGAATCTTTTTTGTTAACAAAGTTTTGCCATTTGAGCGAGCCTGCTCAAATTTTACTTTTTCGGACCCGGCGGGGCCCCGTTCGGGGCACTTTTTGAGATTTCTATAAAAGGGGGGTGAGATATTTCATTTTTCATCTTCTCCCCTCTTCATGCACGACCTGGAGCTCCCATGGCAGCCCAAGGGGTGCTGCCATCTTCTCTCTCCTCTTTTGGTTCACTTTTCCTTGATGGAAAGTCTTCGGCCTTAACGTTTGTTGTTCCCCTCGCCGTGCTCTACCTTTCCCCCATATTAGAATTCAGTTTTGACCATTTCTTGAGTTTGGTTTTGAGGTCAAGTCATGATTTTCATGGGGCTTTGATGGGGGTTATGTTCACGGTGTTGTCCCCGACAAAACCTCTCGGTATCGTCGAATTCGGAGCACTTTTATTTTGGTGGGCCTTTGGGATTTTCATCTCAAATTGAGGTAGGAGATGTTCTAGGTTTAAATTCTTGTTATATAGCATGCTTATGATGCTTATACTACTTGTTTGCATGATTAAATATAAAATCTATAGATTTTATTATTTATTTTTCTTGTATGGGATCTAATTTTCCCGGTTGCTCATGACTTGGTTTAAACATGTAGCATGATTTTATATTGCCCCTTGATATGCTCATTCTCGTGTATTAAAATTGGAACATTTGAATAAGTATTAAAGATTTTATTTAATATTTATCTTAGGTGAAAGGTTAAGTCACATGGTCTTAAATTGAATGAAATAAACTTGTAATGTGATATTACATTAGTCCTTGGCATATTCTCTAAGATATGTTAAATTGAGAGCATTTGGTTAAGTTTAAAAATCTAGAGATTTTAATTAAAAGAATTAATTACAATCTATTTTGTGGTCCCATTAGCTTAATTAAGGTTTTAACTTGATATTTGTATTGGCCATGACTTGTTTACTAGTATATATTAATTTGGGACTATTAGAAGTTGTTTTAGAACCTTGGTAATTAAATTAGCGTGATTTAATTAAAGTTCTACTTTGTTGTTCCAACAACCTAATTGAGTTTTAGAATGGATATAGGTGATGACCATACCATGTCCTTTAACATGTATTAAATTGAGGTTATTTGGAATCGAATCGGAATCTAGAGAATTTAATTGTATTTATCTATTTAAATTCTTTCAATTTGCTCCATGATCTAGTTGTGTTTTAGAAGTGGTTTCTATATTCAAATCATGGACTTAGACTTCTTGTATATTCATTTGGTTATGTTTTGAACATTGGATAACATAGTTGCTATGTTTGTATTTGTGATAATATGTTTTCCTTATTGAATATATTGTTGCCTTGTGTAATGATTTGCACACTTCGTGTTTAACATCTTTCATCCATAGCGTGTAATGAATCGCACACTAAAGATTCGATATTCATCATATCATATTAGTTATGAATTTAGAGCATGTATTGTATAGGTTTCCAAATTTGGTTGTGCTTAGTAGATAGTTGATTATCTTGCATATTCATGTTGATATATGCGTTATTGCATAACTTGTTGATTTTGGAAACTTGGGGATGTCGTTATTTGACTATGGCTATGACGTGGTTCTAGTATGGGGGATAGTCCCTCTATATGGTCTAGTGCACACATAGGGAGGTTACCCATGGGCTAGTAACCCTAAAGTAACTATGTTGTCGGTCTGATCCGGCGTGACGTCCGAGTATCCACTTTGTTTAATTTCGCATTTCATTTTCAAGTTGATAACTAGATGATGTTGTAACTTGTTGTTTCTTATTTGTCGTTCCATTTTAAGTTACAAAATGTTAACTTTGCGAAATTATGCTTTATGCATTGTATTGGAAGTTCCAATGTTGGTTAAATTGCATCGATATTGAAAATCGTGTTTTAACGTTCTAATAAAGCTTAGGATTGATCATATTGATTCATTTATAACATAGACGTTAGGTGGCATGACCCACTACTGTTATTTTGTGCTTCAGATTCTAAGTTGATGGTTTTGAGAACTTATACCTTGTTGCATTGTATGACACGCTCTTTTGTTGTTGAATTGCATGGATAATGTAATTCTTGTTTACTTGTATTCAAATATGCTTTTATCAAGTTGTATGGATTCGTCTAGACTTTGTTCAATTACATTGATAATGTGATCCGTGGTAACTATAAACTCGTTGTATTAATCGGATTACTCCAACTTTGATTTGTTTCATTCATGTATTTATATCATGATTCTTGTTGCTTTGTATAACATGTTTCTATGTTGTTGAAATGCATGGATGATGTGATTTATACTAGAAACACTCTAAGGTAGCTTAGGATGCTCCTTGAGTCTCACTTGGACATAGACGTTAGGTGGCATGAGCCCCTTTAACATGTTTCACCTTAAGGTGATAAATTTGTAAAATGCTAGGTCGATGCATGTTCATCTCCTACGAGTAGCTTTATGTTACTCACCCCTACGATACTGGGGTATATTTCAGGTACGAAGACTTGGTTCGTGAAGCCTAGCATTCCTTAGATGTCGTGTAGCTTTCAAGTTTCCATTTCATGCAAATGTTAGCATGAAATGTCATTTTGTAGACTTATATGTCAAAATATGTATATTTCATTCCATGTATGTAATGTGTACATAAGTGCACTCCTTTCCATGTATTTGACATGTATGAGATGAGGCCGGAGGCCAATGATATGTGTATTAGATTCTATACAACTTTTTAACTTCATGAAATATTATGAAAACCTTGAAAAATCGCAAGTAATTTCTTCACCATGGTTGCATTGGGTGTGGGAATTCCATTTTCATTCTTTCATATGGTCTTATTAATCTTGTATGAGGTGTGACCAAGGGCCAAATGGTCATTTGACTCCATTTTACATTTTTGGATTTCATGTTTTCCATTCCAAGTCCATTTTCGCCTTTTTGCCCGTTGGGGGGTCGGATTTTGTATCGGCTATATTTTTAAGCCATGGACCATTGTAGCGCGTCTAAATAGGTAAGTTACGTTTGCGTGCATGGTCGTTCCCAGGCAAAACCTTATCATTTGTGTTTTGAGCCTCTTGTGAATTCATTTCGCATTTTTTTTGCATATTCTGATCTAGGGGCATTATGGACCTTTCACATCAGTTTTATTTTCTTCTTTTGACATAGTTGAATAGAAAACATGATTTTAGGGGGGGTTTCTTCTTCGTGTTTTTCCAGAAAATGTCGTCTTGGTACCGGAAATCCCTCATGAAGTTTCAGCTTCCAGTTTTCATTTAGCAGCTTTATGACCCTCTTGTTCAGTTCTGATCTACGGGCATTTTCAGGATTTCACAGTGAGTTTTTTTCGATTCCATTCACGCTATCGGGTATAAAACTCAATTTTAGGGGGGGTTTCTTCTTCGTGTTTTTCCAGAAAAACTCGTCTTGACCTCCGTTTCAAGCCTCATTTCTGGGCAGATCAAAAAAATTGTAGCAGCAGCCAAGGGCTGCCACCATGCCATGTCTTTGGGCGCTTGCATGCACGCCAGTGGGCTCGCGCATGGGCGCCGTGTGCGCCATGGCCCCTCGTTGGGCCGTTGCGACGTCAATTCTTCTTTTGGGCTTTTCTCCTTCGTCCAGACTCCGATTCAAGTGAATTTTTTTTTTAACTTGATTAATTTTTCGCTGACTTTCCAACGGTATGCTCGGTTGCACCCGGTTCTTCCTGGATTATCACTAGTTTACCCTTTTTGCCTAAAGTGCTCATTTTTCTTCGTCATGCCATTTCTCCTTCGTCCGGACTCCGAATCATGCGATTCTTGAGTCCATCTTAATTAGTTTTTCGTTGTCCTTCCAGTGATGTGCTCAGTGGCACCCGAATCTACAGTTTTTAAAAATGATTATTTTGCCCCTAGGGCCTTATTTGTCATATTTTCGATCTTTTGCTTCCGCATCAGTTCTTGTTGAGTTCCACAACCTCATGGAAGGTCACTTTGACTTCTTAGAGTCATGTTTTCTGTTTTCGCTTCCGCATTCGGATCCGCTATCGGATCATCCTTACGGTTCATCACAGGACACACTGGCCTAAAAACTTGGGTCGTCACAGGTGGTATCAGAGCGTCCGGGTTCGAATACTTTGGACGATGGGTTTTGGGTGCATATCATGCTCATGTTATTTTGCTTTGATTTGTCATTTGTATCTTAATAACATGTCTTATATGATAACATGTTCACATGTTCAGGTGTTTTGAGACATCTATCATTGGTTGAGCATGCTTTTATGTATATATGCTTCCTGATAACATGTTCTGTGTCACTATCATGTTCTGGTGTGATAACATGTCTGCGTACTTCTTGATAACATGTTTGATTTGATAACATGCCTATTTGCTTATGTGGCAACTTGTTTACTACTTGTGTGAGTAGATAGTTATGCTATGTTGCATGCTACTTGTTTACTTTATGTCAGGTTTTTGCATTGTCTCTTAGGATCTGTCGTATCCCTTGGATGCGTTCTTATTTCACGAATTTCTTTCTTGGATAGGAGAAATTCATTCTGTGAGGACCCATGTAGGGAATCTTCTTATCTGTTCTATCGGTTGATGTGAGTGAGGCTCATGTGAGCGTAGAATCGTAGTCATTTTCTAGTGGGGTGAGACGTGGGCCAGGGAGGTACCGTTTCATTCCCTTTTATCGTGGCTTCTAGATCTAAGGCCTTAAGGGTAATGGTGCCAGTGTCATTGTTGTCAGAGTTTTGGGATTAGCTACCCCAACTCTCGCAGATACCTGGTTTCCGTAGTGCCTTTGGTAATGATCATTTTCGATATTGATGTCATTGGAATTGAAAAGTTCCCTTCTGGGGCATGTTACGAACTAGTGCCTTATACCGTCATGCTACCTTGCTGACGAGTAAGTGTGGGCAAGTTCTGGTCACTGTTCGTACTTCCTTGCCACTCTCTTCTTTCACTGCGTTTGACGTTTTGTTTTCTTGGGATTCTCTAGGTGGTTGACGTTGAGTTAACGTGCCGAATCGTATGAGGTGTTGTCTCAGTTCATGGTTTCACGTTCCTTCAGTTGATCTTTAGACTTCAGGATTTGTCCTTCAGTGCGTTGTGAGTTGTCCTTTGATTTGACCTTGTGTTCGGTCGTTATTCTGTTCTCTCTGGTATGTTCCTAATCTCGGGGACGAAATTCCTTTAAGGAGGGCAGGTTGTAACGACCCGGTCATCTGCCTTCCTTTCATTTTTCCTGAAATTTTACGAATGAATTTTTTTCGTTTAATTTTCCTCTCTGAGCTCTGTTTCGTGTCGCTTAGTGTCATCTCGAGTGCTCAGAATTAGTTTCTGAGACTCTTTCATGTGAATTGACAACTTCCTTTGAGGACCGTGTCATTTTCATATTTTTCGTTTTTGGACACTATGCGCTATTTCGTCTTTTCCCTATTCTGTCATTTTCCCTATTTCGTCTTATCTTTGTTTGTCAGTTTTTGGCACAACCTCACTTCTCATGCTCGGAGTTGGTTTTTGACTTCACGTGCCTTCATCTTGAGTGGTTTCTATGAAATACATATCTTTACTTTTGCAAGAAAGTACTCTGGTTGCTCTCGGTGTCCATAGGGGCATGGATGCAAAGTTGTTTGAAATTATTTTCTTTTCTTGGGGTGTTTTTCGTAAATATCTTTTGAAAATATTTTATTTTAGGGGTTTTTAAGAAAATATTTTTGGAAGATATTTTCATTCTGGGCCATAAATGCAGTTTTCACTTTTTGGAAGGGCCATTGTGCAACTAATGAAAGTTATTGCAAAATGTCTTATTTTGAGCCTGGATCCTCGTACGGGATTCATTTTCACATTTCATCGACTTGTGTACTCTTGGAATTTCCTCCTGGTCGATGTTTTCCAGTTTCAGGGTTTCTGGCCCCAGTTTTCGCCAAACTTGTTTTGGGCATAACTTTCTGCTCAAGACTCGGTTTTTGATGCTATTTCTTCCGTTGTTCATATTTTATCATTTTGAATCTTTTTTGTTCACAAAGTTTTGCCATTTGAGTGAGTCTGCTCAAATTTTACTTTTTCGGACCCGACGGGGCCCGTTCGGGGCACTTTTTGAGATTTCATTTTTCATCTTCTCCCCTCTTCATGCATGACCTGGAGCTCCCATGGCAGCCCAAGGGGTGCTGCCATCTTCTCTCTCCTCTTTTGGTTCACTTTTCCTTGATGGAAAGTCTTCGGCCTTAACGTTTGTTGTTCCCCTCGCCGTGCTCTACCTTTCCCCCTTATTAGAATTCAGTTTTGACCATTTCTAGAGTTTGGTTTTGAGGTCAAGTTATGATTTTGATGGGGTTTATGTTCACGGTGTTGTCCCTGATAAAACCTCTCGGTATCGTCGAATTCGAGCACTTTTATTTTGGTGGGCCTTTGGGATTTTCATCTCAAATTGAGGTAGGAGATGTTCTAGGTTTAAATTCTTGTTATATAGCATGCTTGTGATGCTTATACTACTTGTTTGCATGATTAAATATAAAATCTAGAGATTTTATTATTTATTTTTCTTATACGGGATCTAATTTTCCCGGTTGCTCATGACTTGGTTTAAACATGTAGCATGATTTTATATTACCCCTTGATATGCTCATTGTCGTGTATTAAAATTGGAACATTTGAATAAGTATTAAAGATTTTATTTAATATTTATCTTAGGTGAAAGGTTAAGTCACATGGTCTTAAATTGAATGAAATAAACTTGTAATGTGATATTACATTAGTCCTTGGCATATTCTCTAAGATATGTTAAATTGAGAGCATTTGGTTAAGTTTAAAAATCTAGAGATTTTAATTAAAAGAATTAATTAAAATCTATTTTGTGGTCCCATTAGCTTAATTAAGGTTTTAACTTAATATTTGTATTGGCCATGACTTGTTTACTAGTATATATTAATTTGGGACTATTAGAAGTTGTTTTAGAACCTTGGTAATTAAATTAGCATGATTTAATTAAAGTTTTACTTTGTTGTTCCAACAACCTAATTGAGTTTTAGAATGGATATAGGTGATGACCATACCATGTCCTTTAACATATATTAAATTGAGGTTATTTGGAATCGAATCAGAAGCTAAAGAATTTAATTGTGTTTATCTATATAAATTCTTTCAATTTTCTCCATGATCTAGTTGTGTTTTAAAAGTGGTTTCTATATTCAAATCATGGACTTAGACTTGTTGTATACTCATTTGGTTATGTTTTGAACATTAGATAACATAGTTGCTATGTTTGTATTCGTGATAATATGTTTTCCTTATTGAATATATTGTTGCCTTGTGTAATGATTTGCACACTTCGTGTTTAAGATCTTTCATGCATAGCGTGTAACGAATTGCACACTGAAGATTCGACATTCATCATATCATATTAGTTGTGAATTTAGAGCATGTATTGTATAGGTTTCCAAATTTGGTTGTGCTTAGTAGATAGTTGATTATCTTGCATATTCCTGTTGATATATGCATTGTTGCATAACTAGTTGATTTTGGAAACTTGGGGATGTCGTTATTTGACTATGGCTAGGAAGTGGTTCTAGTACGGGGGATAGTCCCTCTATATGGTCTAGTGCGCATATAGGGAGGTTACCCATGGGTTAGTAACCCTAAAGTAACTATGTTGTCGGTCTGATCCGGCGTAACGTCCGAGTATCAACTTTGTTTGATTTTGCATTTCATTTTCAAGTTGATAACTAGATGATGTTGTAACTTGTTGTTTGTTATTTGTCGTTCCATTTTAAGTTACAAGATGTTAACTTTGCGAAATTATGCTTTATGCGTTGTATTGGAAGTTCCAATGTTGGTTAAATTGCATCGATATTGAAAATCGTGTTTTAACGTTCTAATAAAGCTTAGGATTGATCCTATTGATTCATTTATAACATAGACGTTAGGTGGCATGACCCACTACTGTTATTTTGTGCTTCAGATTCTAAGTTGATGGTTTTGAGAACTTATACCTTGTTGCATTGTATAACATGCTCTTTTGTTGTTGAATTGCATGGATAATGTAATTCTTGTTAACTTGTATTCAAATATGCTTTTATCAAGTTGTATGGATTCGTCTAGACTTTGTTTAATTACATTGATATTTTGATCCGTGGTAACTATAAACTCGTTGTATTAATCGGATTACTCCAACTTTGATTTGTTTCATTCATGTATTTATATCATGATTCTTGTTGCTTTGTATAACATGTTTCTATGTTGTTGAAATGCATGGATGATGTGATTTATGCTAGAAACACTCTAAGGTAGCTTAGGATGCTCCTTGAGTCTCACTTGGACATAGACGTTAGGTGGCATGAGCCCCTTTAACATGTTTCACCTTAAGGTGATAAATTTGTAAAATGCTAGGTCGATGCATGCTCTTCTCCTACGAGTAGCTTTATGTTACTCACCCCTACGATAATGGGGCATATTTTAGGTACGAAGACTTAGTTCGTGAAGCCTCGCATTCCTTGGATGTCGTATAGTTTTCAAGTTTCCTTTTCATGCAAATGTTAGCATGAAATGTCATTTTGTAGACTTATATGTCAAAATATGTATATTTGATTCCATGTATGTAATGTATACATAAGTGCACTCCTTTCCATGTATTTGACATGTATGAGATGAGGCCGGAGGCCAATGACATGTGTATTGTATTCTATACAACTTTTTAACTTCATGAAATATTATGAAAACCTTGAAAAATCGCAAGTCATTGCTTCACTATGGTTGCATCGGGTGTGGGAATTCCATTTTCATTCTTTCATAGGGTCTTATTAATCTTGTATGAGGTGTGACCAAGGGCCAAATGGTCATTTGACTCCATTTTACATTTTTGGATTCCATGTTTTCCATTTCAAGTCCATTTTCGCCTTTTTTCCCGTTGGGGGGTCGGTAAGTTACGTTTGTGTGCATGGTCGTTTCCAGGCAAAACCTTATCGTTTGTGTTTTGAGCCTCTTGTGAATTCATTTCGCATTTTTCTTGCGTATTCTGATCTAGGGGTATTATGGACCTTTCACATCAGTTTTATTTTCTTCTTTTGACATGGTTTAATAGAAAACATGATTTTAGGGGGGGTTTCTTCTTCATGTTTTTCCAGAAAATGTCGTCTTGGTACCGAAAATCCCTCGTGAAGTTTCAGCTTCCAGTTTTCATTTAGCAGCTTTATGACCCTCTTATTCAGTTCTGATCTACGGGCATTTTCAGGATTTCACAGTGAGTTTTTTTCGATTCTGTTCACGTTATTGGGTAGAAAACTCAATTTTAGGGGGGGGTTTCTTCTTCATGTTTTTCCAGAAAAACTCGTCTTGACCTCCGTTTCAAGCCTTATTTCTGGGCAGATCAAAAAAAATGTAGCAGCAGCCAAGGGCTGCCACCATGCCATGTCTTTGGGCGCCGGCATGCACGCCGGTGGGCTCGTGCATGGGCGCCGTGTGCGCCATGGCCCCTCGTCGGGCCGCCGCGACGTCAATTCTTCTTTTGGGCTTTTCTCCTTCGTCCGGACTCCGATTCAAATGAATTTTTTTTTGAACTTGACTAATTTTTTGCTGTCTTTCCAACGGTGTGCTCGGTTGCACCCAATTCTTCCTGGATAATTACCAGTTTACCCTTTTTGCCTTAAGTGCTCGTTTTTCTTCGTCATGTCGTTTCTCCTTCGTCCGGACTCCGAATCATGCGATTCTTGAGTCCATCTTGATTAGTTTTTTGTTGTCCTTCCAGTGGTATGTTCGGTGGCACCCGAATTTACAGTTTTCAGAAATAACTATTTTGCCCATGGGGGCTTATTTGTCATATTTTCGATCTTTTGCTTCCGCATCAGTTCTTGTTGAGTTCCACGACCTCATGGAAGGTCACTTTGACTTCTTAGAGTCTTGTTTTCTATTTTCGTTTTCGCATTTGGATCCGTTATCAAATCATCCTTACGGTTCATCATAAGACATGCTGGCCTAAAAACCAGGGTCGTCACATTTCCGGCTGGGGCTTCAAGGTCAGACCTAGAAGAAAGGAAGAGCAAAAGTAGGAGGAGGCTAGATAGTAACTCAGTGTTGCCAGAACAGTGGACACGACGCCGGGATTTCATAACTGAAATCATAGGCAAGTTTTTTCCTTCCTCTTTCCCTTTGGCTTGTGTTCTGTGCACCTAGATGGTCTCTAGGGTTTAATTAATCATTAACTGAGTTTCACATGTATAATAGATGTTATATTGATGATCTGTATAGGTTAAAATCTAATCAATTACAGTTCGTGCATATTTGATATCAGTGTATTTCTTAAAGCATGAAAAGTCTGTAGAACTTGTAGTTTTTGTGTTTGGTTTCAACTACTGTAAGCACACCATGGGGATTATACTGGACATAGTTATGACTCTTAGGAACTATTATTAAACCAAATAGACAGGTTGAGAGTTGTCGGAGATAAAGCAGAAGGTTGCAGAGGCAGCAGAGGTTGAAGACAGCTCTTAAAGAGGGAGAGAGCCGGCTCCAGGAGGAGGGAGCTGGCTACCCCCCATTGTAGAGCCAGCTCTAGGAGAGGTAGAGCCAGATCTACCCTTTTGGAGGCGGCTCCAGATAGGTTGGAGCCTGCTCCAACAATTTTTAGAGCCTGCTCTACAAGTTTAAGAGTAGGCTCCCTTGTTTTCGTGAATTCTGGACTTTTGGGCACTGTTTGGGGACTTGTTTGGTGTTCTGAAATGGTTTTTGAAGTGCATTGTGGATTTTAAACATAATTTCATGAATTATTAAAGTCTCACATGGCAAATATTATACCCATAGACTAGTGGATGAAACAGTATTAAACTATACAATTTAACATACTGTTAACGGACGGGTGGAACTGAACTGTTCTGGAAAAATTCTAGGACTACACAGAAAGATTAAGAAGTTAATTTTAGGTGTTAATAGGACTTTAATTGATCAAATTTTACTCCTAAATTAACGGAACAAACCGTATAAAATTTATACATTTCTTTATACGGTTAATGGATGGAAGAAAACTTAAATTGCCTAAGTTTAATTTGGCAATCTAGTGGAATCTAATATGTTTATAAATCTTATTTTTGGTTGCATGCTAGGGTCAGTTAGTTATCAAGTTTTCTCTAGGCATACCTTGGATGTTAACTGTTGAAATGCTAATTCTATTTTGCAATACATGGATTTAAGCTAAGATTGTAACTGTAGTAATATTAAGCACTATTATGCAAATACTTGGGTTATTGAATTAGACCTAAATTGTTAAACTGATACTTGGGTTTTGTCACTCTAATTGGATGATGGCCTGGAATTAATTGAAGAATTAATTATGTATTTTCTGTCAATTAACAGGATGGATGCTAGACTTTAACTTGATGAACTACTAAACTTTGTCTCATTAAGTTACGTGAATGGATTCTGGATTGGATGTTGATGAACGGTTTAAATTCTACATTTATCAACTATTTGGATTATGTGGATACTGTTTAATGTACTGCTTAAAATGTTATATCTTTTACGGATCATATGCATGGTATGTACCGGTATGGGACGGTGACATACGGAGGGACAGATTAGATCAAAATGCTAATTCCAACCCATTCATACATACGGAATGGATTAACTAAAATAGTTAAATTCTACATGGTTTCATGTCCTGACAACTAAAACAGTTGAACGACATATTGGATGGTTGTTTATATTTTCTGTTAATAGGAAGGATAGAGATTTAATTAAAACATTTAAATCCTAATTTTATGTCGTGTCATGGCAACGAACAGTTGAGCGGCACTACATTGGTTTGGATGGGAATTTATAAATATAAATTATGGTACCGCGATATGAGCTTAAGTCTCAAGATCATTGGTTAGGGTGCGTGTATGCAGTGGATGCGTAGCTGGCTATAGTAGGTTGAGGTGTACCCTGTTAGGTCTAGGTACTCATGTCCAAGTGTTCCACTAATTGATTTCGCACTTTTAGATTTCTAGTTGATAACCTAGAGAATCTATGCCTTGATGTGTGGTATTAGATATTCTAATTATATTAAATTGCTATATTTAGTTGATTTCGCACTTTTAGATTTCAAGTTGATAACTTTGAGAATCTATATCTTATTGCTTGGTATAGCATGCTTCTATGTTGGTTAAATTGCAAAGATATTGTGATTATGTTTTGTTGTTCAAATGTAGCTTAGGAGTGATCCTATAGATTCATTTGGAACATAGACGTTAGGTGGCATGACCCACTTTGGTTGTTTTCGCATTTTAGATTTCAAGTTGGTAACTTTGAGAATCTATATCTTATTGCTTGGTATAGCATGATTCTATGTTGGTTAAATTGCAAGATTGGAGATTTGCACTTGCTTTGGTGATATGCAGAATTGAGGTTTCTTTAGAAGCATTCTAGTTCACATGCAAGTGTTAACTTGTTTAAGTTTTGCCTATGAAATGTAATTTTTCTAACTCGGAGGTTTGACATGTCAAATGTTGTAAGTGAATTGCAATAAGGCCATAGGCCATGTCAGCATGTTTAAAATGTTATTTTACACTTGCGTGTATGTTCACATCATCACACACTTGCATACAATTCATTTTGATCATACAATGGGGGATCCATTTGAGACTTAGGAATTTCTTTTCAGTTTTGGTGCATAATAGGTTCATTCCTTGCATTTCTACCTGTTTCGGTCAACCGGTGGCTTGTTTTGGCCGACCGATAGCCTTTAAATTTCAATTGAATAGTAAAAATCCCATTCCAGTAGCCATTTTTCACTTCGAGCCACAAACCGGTCGACCGGTTTGTCACTTCGGTCGACCGAAATGAAGGCTCATTTATCTTCTCTTCCTGGTCCATTTCGGCAATGCTTAGTTATTATTGTTTCTGTTTGATTCTCTATCCGTTTTATGTTAATTGTGATCTTCTTTCACATGCTAGCAGGACACTCTTCCTAGGATCTTGTGAGGTTATTTGCCTTGAACTTGAATCAAATAATTGCATATTGAGGTAATATATATTTTCTTTAGACAAGGCAAATTGTTATTATTATTTTTTTGAAGTCTAGTTTTATGTTGATTATGGTTCCTGTTATTTAGATTTCAAGAGATTTCATTATGTCTACAAGAAAATTTGAATTTGAGAATGAAAAAAAAAAAGAAAAAAAAAAAAAAAAAAGAAAAGAGAGAGAGAAGAAGAATTGATTCAATCTCAAAAAAGAGATATTCTTAAGTTTTTTAGGAGCAATACACAAATGGAGAGTTTAGTTGAAGATTTGGTGAATAAAGAACATATGAATGCGAAAGCAAATGAAGAACATCTCAGTAAACATGAAGATTTAATGAATGAAGATCATAGGAAGTTAGTCAATAAACATGAAGATTTAATGAATGAAGATTATAGTTATTAGTTAGTTGTCTTATGCACAATGCACATGCGCATAATTATATTAGCTATAGAATTTGAAAATATCGTGTGAAATTCCGCACTTTTATATATTTTTTTGCCCGTGTGAAACTTAAGGGCCTTACATTTGAAAGTTCACCTAGGCCTCTCAAAATATTTAGAATCTCAGGGCTAGCCCTGCTCTTGATGAAGATAATGTGCCTAAATATTCTTTCTTGTTTGCTTATGTCTTGTATTTGATGTGAGACTGATCTTAAATTTGTATAATTTCAGTCCAACATCATAATACTTAAGTTGAGAGCTTCAGTCTTATTAATTACCAGTTTTTTTTTGAAAGATTAATGGCCTAAGACAATTAATGGTAGGCTAGCAACTTATTTTAATGCAAATCGGAGATATTACCAAGGGAACCTATTATCTGTCACACTTTTACAGGAACGTTTTTTTATTATCACTTATTTCATGCATATTAATTCATAGATCTGTGTATGCCCTGATTTATTTATTTTTAATATATTTTTTCTTTCCTAAATTCTTTAGTGAGAGTTTCGACTAAAATTTTCTTCTTTGTTTTCAATTATGTTTAGCTGCATGAAGTCTTGCCTTGAATGCTTTGGAGGGAAAGTTTTTACAATCTAAGCGTGATAGGAAATGCCTTGGTTATGTTGGTATTAAAATTTTTCTAATCCTTGTACAGATGGTAACAATGAAGGGAACTTTGTAATCTTTAATGAATATAAAATAAATTTGGGATCTATTTGTTTGTGATTAGTGGGATGTAGATGTAAATTTTCATTTTTATATGACTTGAACTCTTTTTCATCTTGTTCTACAGAAGGCGTAGACCATCGTGGAAAGCAATCTTTCTACAACAAGCGCTACCCGTCGTAGAAAGCCCTCTTTCTACAACGGGCTGGAACCGTCGTAGAAGACCTTGAGTCAACAACGACAGTGGATACCACAACGGGCAATGCCTGTTATAGAACTATTTTTCGCCCCTTGTTAGAAGCCATTTTTCTTATAGTGTTTATATATATACACACTAAACACATCACGACCAGACATTTCTAAACACATAACCACATAAATATATATATATAAAATAATATTGTATGAAATGCAACGGCCCCAAAAAATAATCCCGCGCTCAACAAATTCGGTTCTTGGTCCTAACCGGGACCTCCCGGCCCGAAAAACTGAAAAATGTCGAAATGGCCAATAATACATTTCTAAAAGTCCCTGATGAGCGCTAAAAAGTGTGTATTTAAACCCCTTAAGCTTAGGCATTCTAGTACCTTTATCTATCTTACTTTACCGTTTTAGATTAATTTCGTGTTATTTCCATTTTCAAGTACTTATCCCAAAATTAAGCTAACTTAGCCAAATAAGAGTAGAAATGAAGCAATTCTGGGATGAATCAAAGAAAGGAGCCAAGTGGAAGCAAAATGAAGAAAAAGGTGGAATTCAACATCTTCGATTGATCTCAGATCAAAGTTCGATCGATCCAACATGATCAATCTCAGCACTTCAAGATGGATCAGAGCCATGATGACATTTTCAGAGATCTCAAAAGTTCGATTGATCCAACATCATTCTTTGATCGATCGAACTACCTTGTCCTTATCCAAATGATTGATCTTATCTAGTTGTACCACCCTACCAACCACTTTTGTCCTTTTCCCAAAAATATCTTCGAAATATCTCAGATTTGTTTTTATCCAAAAAGGCACCGCTATCGAGGATCGATCCAACTTCAGTTCGATAGATCTCAGCCATGTTCGATCGATCCAAGTCTAAGGTTCGATCGATTGAACTTCCTCCAGTGCGAAAAAGTTAAATTTCCAGCCCATTGAAAGCTGTCCTTATCCAATCATTGGGGAATATTTTGTGCATGACCCTAGCTCATTTTGTGTATCACTTAACCTACCTATATATAGAATATGATGCACTTTTTGAGATATGTACTAGGAGATACTTAGCATTCTTAGGAATCATCTATCACAATATAGGCTATTTTTAGGAAGGAAGAAAGGAGGAGGAGGCTAGATACACAAGCTTGGGAACTTTTCATCAACCAAGGAATAGATTTCTTCCATGGAGTTTGCCCTTGAGGGTTAGAGAAACACTACCATGAGTGGCTAGACATCCTCTTGGGGCTAGAGTTAGCCCCCAAGCATGCTTTCTACATCTTGATTTTGTGTATTATTGAGGGATTAGTGTTGTAATACATGTTTTAGCACTTTTATATATATAGATCTTATTTATTCAATGATTTATGTGGTTTAGTGCTTCCAATTGATCATTTCATTCTATCCATATGTCTATGTATGCTAGAATAGATGTTCATGTGTTTGTCTCTATTTCTTGTGTTATTGATGTATGTCTATGTGTATTAATGCCATAAATCTAGAGATTGTCAAAACATAGTGCTTAATGAAATGCCCTTGTAATTTTCTTGATGGTTCGTGCTCATTTCTTGATGGATTGTGCCTCTCCCTTAGCTTAATTAGTTTAATTTCATATCATTAGCTTAATTGTAGTGTAGTGGTAGCATAGTTGTTAGATGGGAGGACAATCCATGCTTATTGTTTGATGTTCCATACTTTTGAATGCAAGTAGCGTATGTCTCTAACCTTATGGTGTATCTGGCTTGTGAGCTTAATGAAAGGATTAATGACTTGCTAGATATATTGTGCTTTTCACATGCTATTTAGACAATATATACCTAATTGTTAGATATATTGTACTTTTCACATGTTGGTTAAACAATATATGCTTAATTGGTTACCCTTGCTAATTGAATCAACCAAACATACACACACATCAATATTGTAACACACATTTCCCTCATTAGTCACTTGTTAAGGGTGTAGAAAAGTATTGTTTGATGGTGATCTCTAAACCCCAAGATCTCTCTCTCTTACTTACTCTTTATTGCATTCAATTATTTAGTTTAAGTTACTCTCTAGTTTAATCAACCAACCAACTATTTGTTTGATCATTCGACCTACTAACCCTAATAGTGATTCCACAACCGAATTCGACTCCAATCGCTTGGGACGATCCCTACTCACCCTAACTATATTCTTAGTGAAGATAGTAGTGGCTTTTATAAATGTAAAACTTGGCTCTCGCCTTAATGCACACTCTTAAGCTTGTGGCGTAGAACGGCATACCGACCACCAATTTTTAGCACCATTACCGGGGATTAGGCAACGTCGTATTTGTGGAATCAATTAGGAATTAGTACTCTTTTGATCGTGTGTTTACTTTGTTTTTATTTTTCTTTTTGTTACTTATTGTGTTTGTTCATCATTGACAAGGAGCGTTGAGCTAAGAGGCAAGCAAGAAAGGAAAAATACTAAAAATTTAAAAAATTACTAAGCTAAGCTATAAATTTGGAGTTGAAGAGTGAAAGGACTTTTGTGAGACTTTCTTTACTTAATCCCTTAGTTAAATCGTCGGCTCGCGTGGAGGCTTGTTTTTAAAATTCTTAGATAAATCGTGAGCCCGCGTGGCGGCATTCTTAATTGTTCTTTGCATCATTGTTGTTAAATCATAGTAGTATGGGTTAAGTGTTTGTGGAGGAAGTTTCATTGAATTGTTGTGAAGTCGAAGTGCTTGTTCAATCATTGTGTTTGTATGTTTTACATTGTGCATGCATGGTCGTAGATCACTAAGACCAACTCTTGTCCCTCTTGATTTGCATCTTGAATCCGTAGTTAGAAATCCTAGGGGAAGAGGAAGTTCTAATTCTACCCAATCCATTACATCAATGGAAAGCCATAATGAAGAGCATATAGAGGACCTTGGTCACATAGACCAACAAGGTATCCTCCATCCAAATGTGCATCATGAGAACATTTAAGTATCATTAGACATGCCTAGGCCATTCATTCACTAACCACAACAACAACAAGGCCAAGTTCCATTTTGAATCCCAATGCCAATGTATGCTCCACAACCTCCCATCATTCAAAGAAATCAAAATCAAGGTGCCCATGTTGCACCTCAAATTGCTAATCCTCCACTTGCTTTAAGAGATCACTATGTACCTAATGAATATAATGCACCCACATGCATTCAATTGCCACCATTTAGAGAACATCACTATGAAATTAAGCCATAAACCATTCAAATGCTTCCTAACTATCATGGACTTCCAAGTGAAGAACCCTACAAGCATTTGGATGAGTTTCTTGAAGTATGTTCCACCATAAAATATACGGACATGCCGGAAGAGGTCTTAAGACTCAAACTTTTTCCATTCACCTTAAAGGACAAGGTAAAGTATTGGTTTAACAATCTTAGGCATTTTTCAATAACTTCTTGGGCAGAAATGCAACAAGAGTTCTTGAAGAAGTACTATCCAATTTTTAAGACCAATATCATGAGAACTTCTATTAGAGAATTCACATATGGGGATGGAGAAACATTTCACGAGGCATGGGAACGCTTTAATGAATTGCTTAGGAAGTGTCCACATCATGACATGCCCAAATGACAATTAGTTCAATATTTCTTTGAAAGCTTATTGGACAATTACAAAGGCATGGTTGATGCTTCCATGGGTGGCTCTTACATTGATAGGCATGAGGATGACGTGTGACGTCTTTATGAGAGCATGAGTGAAAATTCTTTGCATAGAATATTATCATCCAAGAATGGTAGAAATTCACAAAGTAGGAAGAGTGTTGGCTTACATCAAGTCGACCATTCAAATGAAATAGCCGCCGAAATGAAGTCTTTATCTCAAAGGTTTGATTAATTTTTGATTAACCAAAACTTGGCGAACCAAGTATCTTCCTTCCCTAACCATTCTCATCGTGCATCAAATGAAACATGTATGACTTGTTCTAGTGTTCTTTATTCTACTTCTCATTATCCTCATGGATAAGTGCAAAATGAACCTAATGAACAAGTCAATGCAGCATTTGTGAACCAAGGGAATAATCCTTATGGTACTCATTATAATCCAACTTGGAGAAATCATCCGAATTTCTCCTGAAAAAACCAAGGAGAGGGATCAAACCCTTCCTAAGGCGATTTTCAAGGGAAGTACATTCCACCTCCACTTCAAAACCAAGGTTCCCAAGGTTATAGACCTTATCAATCACAAGGGAATCAATTTGCTAACTCTCATTTTCCCAACCAATCTTATTCCCAAGGAAATGCTAGAAGTTCCGCCTTTGAAGAAAAAGTTTTGAATGCTTTGGGCACTATTGAGGCAAACACACAATTGCTTCATTCCCACTCTCAATCTATTGCGAAGCTAGAAACCCAAGTAGGGCAAATAGCAAGCACTTTTAATGCAAGAGAGAAGGGAAAGATGCCTATGAATGCCCCACCTAAGCAACAATACGTTGTGGAAACCCATTCCTCATCGGAAGGCCACACCATTGAGCATGTTAATACGGTGACTACCTTGTGGAGTGGTAGGATTGTGGACAATCAAGTCGGAAAGTTCAATGAAGAGAGTGAACCGGTACAACCTCAAGTTGTCACCCATCCCGTTTCACATCCCATTCCTCCTTCATTGCATATACATGATCTTGTGAATGAGAAAGCTTCAGAATATGATTTGAAAAATGATTTTGAAAATGATTTGAAGAAAGATTCGCCGAAAAATGAATTTGAAAAGGTTTTGTTGAAAAATGATTAGAAACAAAGTGATTTGAAAAATTCTTGTGTTGAAGAGTTTTCAAAAGAAAATGCTGAAAAAGTGTTTGAGCCAAAAGCTCCATTTCCGGATGCCTTAAAATGATCCATTTCAAAAGGTAAGCAAAAAACAAAAACCAATGAAATCATGGAAATATTTAGGCAAGTGAAAGTCAATCTTCCACTTTTGGATGCAATCATGCAAATTTGGGCTTATGCTAAATTCTTGAAAGACTTGTGCACCCAAAAGTGGAAGAATAAGAGCCAAGCACCAAGAAAAGTGGTTTTAACCGAGCAAGTAAGCTCAATTTTACAACATAACACTTTACCAAAGTTTAAGGACCCCAGTTCACCTACCACATCATGCATCATTGGTGATTATATCATTAATCGGGCGCTTCTTGACTTAGGAGCAAGTGTTAACCTTCTTCCATACTCGGTTTATGTCAAATTGGGCCTAGGTGAATTGAAACCGACGTCGGTAGTTTTATAACTTGCCGACCGATTCATTAAGAAGCCTAGGGGTATCATTGAGAATGTTTTGATAAAGATTGACAAATTCTTCTTCCACGTTGATTTCGTTGTCATTGACACGGAACCGGTCCCCAATCCTAAAAGCCAAATTCCCGTTATCCTTGGCCGTCCTTTTTTGGCAACCGCTAATGCCAACATCAATTATAGGACGAGGATAATGAAGATCTCATTTGGCCACATGAAGGTGAAGTTAAATATCTTCAATCCCACACCCAATTCATTTGACAAGTATGAAGGAGAGGTTAATGTTGTAGATAAATGTCATGATCTTCAATGTCAAGGAAGTGAACTTTTGTGTAAGACCAAAACTTTAAAAGGATCATCTTCAACCTTGCATTCTCAAAGTGTTGTTTCAAATTCTTGCTTTGAAAGGGCATGGAAGCCCAAAGATTGTGATTGCATTGACAAGGGATCAAAAGTTTCTTTTGAGCTAAATTCAACAAGTTCTTCAACGAACCATTTGTTGGGTGGAGTTCAAAGCATCTATCATCCCAACAAGGAAGGGATGCACTACAAGATCTTTGATCTGAGCTAAAAGAGCCCAATGTCTTGCTAGAGACGTTAAAGACTAACACGACATTTCGTAGGGTGTCAAAACCCTATTCCTCCCTCATTTCTATCTTTAATTTCATTTCTTGTAAAGTCTAGATACTTGTTTTTGATTCATATACATTGCTAGGAACCGTGGTTAGGATTGCATGAGCTTTTATGTTCTGATTGAGCATTTTGCATAAGTTCGATCGATCTCAAATGAGAGTTCGATCGATTGAACTTCTATCTGCATCCAACACTTAGAAAAATTTTCGACCTGCATCCACCTGTATCCAAATCACCTCTCTGTCCCATCGTTCAAACTTATTCTCGAATCGATTAGAAGACCTTAGATCGATCCAACTTCAAAGTTCGATCGATCTTGAGTTCCAACACTTAGCCAAATTTTTAAACCAAAAGCCTGCATATTTTTGCTCTCTATCTGATCGATCGAACATTTTGTTCAGATCTCTGTTCTTCAATTGTCTATTTTGACTTTTTTATTTTTATTTTTTTTTTTTAAAAAAAAAATCCAAAAATATTTTTATTTTTTATTTTATTTTATTTTCCAAAAATACCAAAAAGATTTTCTTTTATTTTCTTTTATTTACCTAATTTTTCAAAAAGGGGGGGGGGGGGGGGGGATTTTACTTTATTTATTTCAAAAATCCAAAAAGATTTTATTTTATTTTCTTTTATTTTTATTCTTATTTTTCAAAAATATTTTCTATTTTTCTATTTTAATTTTTAAATTTTTTATTTTAGTTTTTAATTTTTCAAACATTTCAAAATTCCAAAAATACTTTGAAGAGAGATCATCGCAGTTCGATCGATCTGAAATCTCAGTTCAATCGATCGAATTGGACGGGAAAAGTTTTTAAAAAATAAAACCGAGGGTCTCAAGATCGATTCATTAGATCGATCCAACCCTTTTCCAAACCCTCAGTCCCTCATTCCCATCGCCACTGTGCACCAATCTTCATCATCATCTCTGGCAAATTTCCGGCGAGATCCAGTGAGCTTCAACTCTCTCTCTTTCTTCTCTCTCCTCTCGGATCTGAGTTTGCATCACCCCCTTCGCATCTCATCCACTTCTCTCATATTTTAGGTGAGATACGAGATCCACTTTGTGATTTAAGCTTTTATTTTATGTATTCGTACTTTACATGCTAGATCCATGATATATTGTTGATGAAATCCACCATTGATGAAGCTTGAGGCACTATGTATATATGTGTATATATATGTTTATATGTTTTGTATATATTTGTGTCTTTTGATTCGATTTGTGGGAGTATGGGCTTTGTAAAGTTAGTAGGATTGATTGTATGTTGTGTTGATGGGCCCACGACACTATTCGTGAAGGCCCCGTGCCATCCACGTCATAAATCTGTAACCTTTCGATTTTTATCTTCGCACAGTTCGATCGATCGAACTTATTTCTCAGATCGATCTTGAGAGATCGATCGAACTCAGTTTTTCAGTTTCTCAGATCGATAAAAGTTTTGAGATCGATCTCATAATTTTTTGTGATCGATCGAACTTCACAGATTTCATACACATATTCTATGCATCTTATCTTGTGTCCATGCTATCTCATTCATGCCCAATGCCTGTGATTTTCCACATTGGATGCATTTTACACTTATACTGCTTAGCATGTTCACCTCCTATCACTTGTATAGATTCATGTCATATCTGTTTTGTCAATCTCATTTGACATGCATGTCTCTATTTTATGCCTTCAATTCTTATTCTAGCACTAATTACCATTGCAAGTTTCACTTTTTTTTTTTGTAGGACATGACTAAACAAAAGTATGTTCGGACACAAGAGCCTGCAGAGTCCTCCCAAGCTCAGACTGCCCATTCTTCTGCTCCACCTACATCTGAGGCTCTTGATCAAATAGCTAAACTTGAAGCACAAATGCAGGTTTTGGAGGATACCCTGCTTACCATTAGAGCTGACATTGCTTCCTTCCGTGCAGAGATCATGGCTGCACTTGCTGACTTATTCAGGGAAATCCGCGGAGATCGCCCTGCTAGTTCTACATCCTCTGCCTAAGACTCCCTGTCTCTCTATCTTTTTATGCTCTATATCTATGTTGCTAGTCTGCTACATTATTATATTTGAAGCCGGTCTATCGGCTTTGATCTTTTGATGTATCCAGTACTCTATTTTCTTTATATATGCTTTTTTTTGGATGACATATGTTATGTTCTTATATCTATCTGTTTGGCTCCATCAGGTGCATCGCAGTGACTATAGTGAGAGAGAATGCTACACAATTTTCAGAACCACCCTTATACCTCTCTCACTGCTTTATTTTATTTACACTTGCATGTCCACTGTGCACTGATTATCCCTTTTGTTATCTGATGAATTTATCTGAGTGCCAAATTTCAGGACCACAGTTAATCCCAAGTTTGGAGGGGCCATGCCACCCACTTTGGATACTTCAGTCCCAGTCATTTTTTGCCTTAATTGCACTGGCATACTATTTCTTTTTGTTCTCTTTGCACATTGAGGACATTGTGCCGTTTAAGTTTGGGGATAATGGTGTATGTTACAGTGTTTACTTTTAAATTCAAAATTTTGAGCATGACTTGTGTATTTGAGAGATTTTCTATGATTGGTCCATATTAGCGATAATTTTGATCTTTTGAGGACTATATTGCTTAAAATTTAAAAATTGCTTGACTTGAGAGTCCAATACTCCTTGTATGCCTTGTGGATGCCATTTAGGAATAAATTTTTCGATAGATTGATATCTTGTTGCACTTGTGGTCCACATCATCTTGATTTTGTGATTGTTTTGAGATTCATTCTAGTATTCTACACTAGCACATGCGCACACTAGCATTCATTTGTAGGGTACATGCTTTGTTGATTATTGAATTGGTTATATCCCAATTGAACTAGTAGTGCATTAAAAGTTTTCATTCTTGATAAAGGTGGATAACAACCCCTTTTCACTAAGTAGCTGGGATTCTAGCCTCATTAAGCATTGAACTTTTCGTGTCGAAAGGTGGAGGGCCCAAACTCTAGGTTAATAATTGAATTTAAAATAAAAAAAAAAAAAAAAAGAAGAGCAAAAGCAAAAGCAAAAGCAATAAAAAGTGAGGACTTCTCCCAAATGGTGAGAAGTGGGAAATGATTAGATGGAGGTTGTTTTGATTTGTAGCCTAGTCGATTTGAGCCTGTAAGTCCGTAGGGGTGTTTGAACGCCTAGTGCCCTAAAGCCATCTGGTTTGGTAGTCATTGACCTAATGCTCGACCTCATAAATCACTAGAAAGCTTAATAGATCAACACATTGCATTATGCTTCCATCTTTGATCCTCAATAAAAATAAAAATAAAAATAAAAAAATCGAGTGAAAAGAATAAGCGCACCTAGAACAATAAAGCTTTAATAAAAGGTCCACTTTTTGTCTTAATGATCGGTACTAGATTTATGTGCTAGTTTAAGGGTAATGATGTGATCATTTCTTTAGTTGGCTTAGATAGCAACATATTTGATGCCGGTCCACTCAAAAAGGATTTTAGAGTTGTTTTGATTTGTATGATCATTTTCATGATGTGTGGAGGACCATATTTGCTTGCTCGATGTTGAAATTTTGGGAGATTGCTTAGAAATGTTTGAAAAATTCCATACTTGAGGTAGTTTTATCCCAATGCTTGTTTGCAATATTGGTGTCTCTTTTGAAAGAATGAGCTTAATGTTTGTAGGTATCATTTCTGGAAACCCTCATAAGACTTCACTCGTCCACTAGGGGTAACCTAGGGGTTTAAAAGGTTTGTTGTATATGCTAAGTGCAATCGTGTTCCCTACAAAAGTGGCGTTATCCTTTTATTGCTTTCTAGTTTATAGTTGTTTAGCTGTTCATTTCATTCCTTTACTTTGTAGTTCATTGCTAGAGCAATATTTAAGTTTGGGGGTGTGATGAACGCTGAAAAGTGTGTATTTAAACCCCTTAAACTTAGGCATTCTAGTACCTTTATCTATCTTACTTTATCGTTTTAGATTGATTTCGTATTATTTCCATTTTTAGGAACTTATCCCAAAAATAAGCTAACTCAGCTAAATAAGAGCAGAAATGAAGCAATTCTGGGATAAATCAAAGAAATGAGCTAAGTGGAAGCAAAAGGAAGAAAAAGGTGGAATTCAACATCTTCGATCGATCTCAGATCAAAGTTCGATCGATCCAACATGATCAATTTCAGCACTTCAAGATGGATCAGAGCCATGATGACATTTTTAGAGATCTCAAAAGTTCGATCGATCCAACATCATTCTTCGATCGATCGAACTACCTTGTTCTTATCCAAATGATTGATCTTATCTAGTTATACCACCCTACCAACCACTTTTGTTCTTTTCTTAAAAATATCTTCGAAATATCTCAGATTTGTTTTTATCCAAAAAGGCACCGCCATTGAGGATCGATCCAACTTCAGTTCGATAGATCTCAGCCATATTCGATTGATCTAAGTCCAAGGTTCGATCGATCGAACTTCCTCCAGTGCGAAAAAGTTAAATTTCCGACCCATTGAAAGCTGTCCTTATCCAATCATTGGTTTTATTTTGTGCACGACCCCAGCCCATTTTGTGTATCACTTAACCTACCTATATATAGAATATGATGCATTTTTTGAGATCTATACTAGGAGATACTTAGCATTCTTAGGAATCATCTTTCACAATAGAGACTATTCTTAAGGAGGAAGAAAGGAGTAGTAGGCTAGAGACACAAGCTTTGGAGCTCTTCATCAATCAAGGAGTAGATTTCTTCCATGGAGTTTGCCCTTGAGGGTTAGAGAAGCACTACCATAAGTGGCTAGACATCCTCTTGGGGCTAGAGTTAGCCCCAAGCATGCTTTCTATATCTTGATTTTGTGTATTATTGAGGGATTAGTGTTGTAATACATGTTTTGGCACTTATATATATATAGATCTTGTTTATTTAATGATTTATGTTGTTTAATACTTTCAATTGATCATTTCATTCCATCCATATGTCTATGTATGCTAGAATAGATGTTCATGTATTTGTCTCTATTTCTTGTGTTATTGATGCATGTCTATGTGTATTAATGCCATAAATCTAGAGATTATCAAAACATAATACTTAATGGAATGCTCTTGTAATTTTCTTGATGGTTCATACTCATTTCTTGATGGATTGTATCTCTCCCTTAGCTTAATTAGTTTAATTTCATGTCATTAGCTTAATTGTAGTGTAGTGGTAGTATAGTTGTTAGATGGGAGGACAATTCATGCTTGTTGTTTGATATTCCATACTTTTGAATGTAAGTAGCATATGTCTCTAACCTTGTGGTGTATTTGGCTTGTGAGCTTAATGAAAGGATTAATGACTTGCTAGATATATTATGCTTTTCACATGCTATTTAGGCAATATATACTTAATTGTTAGATATATTGTGCTTTTCACATGTTGCTTAGAGAATATATGCTTAATTGGTCACCCTTGCTAATTGAATCAACCAAACACACACACACATCAATATTGTAACACACATTTCCCTCATTAGTCACTTGTTAAGGGCGTACAAAAGTATTGTTAGTGGTGACCTCTAAACTCCAAGATCTCTCTCTTTTACTTACTCTTTATTGCATTCAATTATTTAATTTAATTTACTCTCTAGTTTAATCAACCAACCAACTATTTGTTTGATCATTCGACCTGCTAACCCTAATAGTGATTCCACAACCGAATTCAACTCCAATCCCTTGAGACGATCCCTACTCATCCTAACTATATTTTTAGTGAAGGTAGTAGTGACTTTTATAAATGTAAAACTTGGTCCTCGCCTTAATGCACACTCTTAAGCTTGTGGCGTAGGATGGCATACCGACCACTAGTCCCGAACTCAAAGAAATTCTCCAATTAACTTTCGGAACTCACCTGGCACATCCCACGGTATTCGACACGCAAAACTAGGCAAAAAAGAAATAATCTCGAAAAATGAAAAATTGAAAAAATGGAAAATATTACCAATATGGCTTCTAAGTTTTGTTAGAAATAATAATAATAATAAAAAAATGTAGAGTATTACTTATGTTGGATGGCCAAAAATTGCATAAAAGGGCGGGAAAACAGAGAGAGAAGATGGGTGTTTACTATTTTACATCACATCAAGGCTATGTTTGGGGGAGCTTCTTGATCTTCAAATTCCTTCCACTTAATGGGCTTTGCAAAATGCATTTTAATGGAAGGAATTTAAAGAAAAAAAGTTGTTTGGTGGATATATTTTTTAAAAAATTCTTTTGACTAAACACAATTTAACTTGACAATTTTAACCTTAATTATCATGAATAGTACAAAAGTAAGGAAAAAAAAATATGAGAAAAGATAATTAAGTAATAGAGTGAAAATTAGAGATGATGGAGCAATAATTAATTGGCACATCAATTTTGTTCATACTTTTATTGTAGATACATTGCTGACAAAGTAAAGATTGCCATTACTGACAAAGTGAAGATCAATGTATACATATCGATAGAAGTTGAAGGGAAAATAAATAAAACGATAAGAGAAATTATAGCAGTTTAGTATAATTATTCAGACTCAATTTCATTCTTATTTCTAGTTATATTGAAACCCTAACTTAATACATAAAACAAAATAGATGTCTTAAAAAAAATCTATTATATATATATATATATATATATATATATTGAGAGTTAGAAATGTTGTTCAGAATTCTATGGGGAGTTGAACTTTTTTGGATTAGAGTTCAAAGATCTTTATAACTCTTTTGCTCCTTAGTCTTTGAATTCAAATGGAAATCAATCGTTATATTATGCTGCAAATCCTTTACATCTTGGATTAAATGGAAATCAATATGAATTTTTTTTCTACAAATCCTTCACGTCTTGTGTTCTTTCCTTTTAAAATAAGGATAAAATTGTAATTAAAAATTATTACTTAAAATTACCGGACTTTCCTAGAAATAAGTTCCAAAAGCAAGTTTTTCGAACTTTGCTTAAACAGATTTTTTAAGATTTTGACGTTTGTTGGAATTCCTCTTATCTTAGTTAACCAAACACTAATATTTTTTTGAAAAGAGCCTTATAAGCTTGGTAGACCGTTTGAAGTCATCAGAAAGCTGAGCCAAACATGCATCAAGTACTTGATTAACTAAAACTTAAAATTAGTTTATTACTATTATTTTAATCACATATATTCAATTGGAGCAGTTAACTATCCGTTTGGGGTTAACTTGCTGTTTTGTATTATTTAATTATACTATATTCATCTTATTTACAAAATAGTGAAGTTGGTTTATGAAATATATTAAAAAATTCAAAGTGACCCGGTTTTGAGATACAGCAAGGTCGCTGCTACAGCGGACCATCCTTGCCCAAATTTTGATGAGGGGGTTGTTCTTTGGTTTGAAAGGACGGTAAGCAGCTCAGCTGCATTTAACATCTTATACTTTTTGGTCTGATTGATCCGGCTCCGCACATGCTACTATATATTCTCTCTGCTTAAAAAAAAACAAAATATCTCTTTTAAAAAATTGTGATGAGTCACAATTCTTCAAAAAAGAAAAACATTCTTTTATAATATATATCTATATATATATATATATATATATATATAGCTCTTCACCAATTCAAGCAACATATATATTAGGAAAAAAAAATAAAAAAATAAAAAATCAAACATACATGTTCCAGGTGCAATTTAAGGTGATCTTAGGTAATACCCAAAATTTACTGTTGCATACCCTATGAAATATTACAACATCAAGAACATTAAATACGCCCGACATTTCCAACAATAAAACAAAATCTAAACAGACCAATCAAAAGTTATAGATGAAACAATTTATTTTAACACTTTGGTCCAAATATCACTACTATTTCCATATATGGTAAAGTTATCAAATCCCATCCAATGCTTCTGAATCAGTCAGTTTTGCCTTCAATTCTTCAATGGGAGGAACTCAAAGAACTGGTATGGAGTGAAGTCGGCATTCATGGCTGCGACCGACATCTCGGACTCCTCCTCTCTCCCAATGGGAAACAGTTGGAGGGTCTGAGAATCCTCATAGCCTTCATCTTCATGGCTAGGATCTTCTGTGTAGGGTGATATGAAGATGTTCAGATTTTGAACCCTTGTGGGCTCTGTGTCCATTGATCCTGAGGTTGATGGGGTTGTACCACTAGCATTACTAGTACTGTTTGTGAGGTGGCAGCTGTGAGGTGATGAACAAGACAACTGCATCGTCCGCCACGTGGCATTCCTTTCTACCAAGCTCTTTCTCTGCTCTAATTCTCTCTCCTCATCGAATTGTATCCATCCTTCTGTTCTATATTTTGGCTCTGCTGTCCTTTGTTTCGGAACAGTCTTCTGAAACAAACATCCAAGGCATGGGAATAGGAACCAAAAAAACAAAAAAACTACTGACACATATATAATGAATTAAATAGGTTTGACCAACATCCATCTTCATTAATTATGACCTATTATCTCTCGCAATTAGATAAGGAAAATGCTTTTTAAAGTGACAAAACTATTATAATTGAAAAATATTTAAGTCTGGCGCTTCGTAAAGTATTAGGTCTTAAGATGATTTTTTTTTTTTTATGTGCAAATTATTCTTTAGGGTTACGTGGGAACATAATCTGAACCTGATTTATGTGGGTGGGCACCTTGCATAGTCCCGTGAATTAGTCGGGATAAAGTTCTGAACACTCCGGCTTTAACCAAAAAAACAAAAAAAAACCGAAGGGCCAAATTCTTAAACCGAAAGAGTGTAAATCATAAGATGGAAAAGTGTAAGTAGACTGGGTCCCACAGTAGACTGGGTCCCACACTCACGATTCCAACTTATATTCTTTCAGTTGGGCAATTAGGCTAAAATTTTCGGTTTGTTTATCTCACTCATTAGATAATACAAAATTGAATACTTTAAGAATACTCTTATGTTTTTTCATTTCAAAAAAATATTGAGTATTCTAATGATATTGACTATGTAAGTATTCCGAACTAAATAATGCACACTATTAAATTTTCTTTTAGAATATAATTACTCATCATTAGTAAGAGTAACACTTAATAATTTTTACAAGAGTACCCGACAATATGAAGCCTATTTTTTTTTTTTTTTTGTTTTGCACCCAATAATATCAATTACTAGTCTAACTAGGATGAATATTAGAGCAACATTAAGACCCAACGAAGCCTAGATGTGTTTCATTACAAAATTTTTTGAATTCGGTCGTACTCATGTTTGAGTCTCCCTCCAATTAGTTTGCCACAACAAAAGAAATATTTATGTGTATGTGTGTATGTGTCTATATATATATATAAAAGATCCGACAGAAAGGAAGCAACTCAATCTCTTCACCATTTTCAATTCCCAACAAACAAAGCTTATCTTTACTCCTCTGCATTTCTTCCTTTTTAATTACCATTTTGTCTAATGCTTAATTTGCATGACCTTGCAATCATATGCATTTTATTAAATGATTAATTGATTTTAAATTTCTAATTGTTGTTTGGAGATGAGTGGAATTGAGAGTTAAGAGAAAATTATATATTGGTATGTGAAGAAATAGAAAGGACGATAAACAGACCTCTGTGAATGTACAGCAGTTTGCAGGGGTTTCCCAATTCTTAGTCTGTTCGACATAACCTGACCTACCTGTCCCTGTAGACAAAAGAGGAAAACAAACTTCACATCTCATGCAACAAATGAAGAAATGAGAAAAGAAAGAAAAATTTTCTAACATCAATACTACCATTTATATATATTTCAAACTACAAATTAATGGAACCGAGAACAAAGAAATTTATATAATATTGGAACCCACATGAGCTCTTAAGTAGATCAAAAAAATTTTATGAAACAAATTAATTAAGAATCAATTAAATCATAAGCCACTTTGAACTCCCGAATGATTTTTAAATTTTAGATGTATAAAATCGTCCGTAAATCAAATTTATCATTTAAACCTAGGTCTCATCTCGGGTGAGACTCTAATAGCCTTACTAGCTTTTATTTAATCGAGTCACCTTCCATTATTACCCGATATATATATACCACTGATAAAGAAAAAGCTTAGTAGTTTTTAGTTTTTACTTACCACAAAAAAAAAAAAAAAAAAAAAAAAAAAAAAAAAAAATGAAAAACTCCCTATAATTTTTAATTGTCATTCATTTTGAATGGCATATTTTTAGACGCAAGAAATGGTCCGTAAACCAATGTAAACCTAGGCCCCATCCAAACTAAAGACCTAATAACAGTAGTATCCTAATAGTCTTATCAGCTGAGCTACCCATAAGTCACATGTATCATTTAAACGAGGCCTTACCTTTGCAGAGATGCTGGTACAGGCGGCGGATCTTATGCATGCCATTAGTATATAAAGAAAAAGCTATAGATAATTAATTAATTATGTGATTGTTATGAGTTACCTTTCCTTTGGGTGCATTGGAAATTACTTGATTGAAGTTGGCGACGACGTTTCTGGCGATCTCTGGCCTTGTGATTTTGGAACCAGTAGAAGACATTCTTGCCTTCAATCTTGCCATACCGACGAAGCTGTTGAGTGATGTGCTGAATCTGCTCAGCAGATGGCGTCCGAGTCCCGCGTTGATACAATCCTTCAAGGGCTTGTAACTGCTCTGCTGTTGGATTCCAGCGGGAGCTCACCACAACCTGTTGTGTGTTAACCAAGTAGTCTCTCTTACTTTGCTCAGCCACAGTTGCTGTCACATAATAAAACCTCAGGAAAATCAATACCACTCAGATGGCAACATTTTATATGCAAACACACACACACACACAAAGTAGAATATTATTACCCAGATGGTGATTGAGTGCAAGAAGATCAGTCCCATAATTGGTGCGACTTAAACAAATAGGGTTTGTAATGGCGGTATTGTTGTTGCTGTTAGCAGTAGTAGTAGTTGCAGGCTTTGTTAAGAGAGGAGGAAACATTGGGATGTTGAATGAATCAGGCAAATTGGAGTCCCCATCATCATTGTTAAATCCCATCATCCACATTTATGCTGATGATCTCTCTCTCTCTGTCTCGGCGTGTGTGTGTGTGAATGAGCTTTTATCCCAAACACTTAAAAATAAGACTCTTCAAAAGTGCAATAGTGTATGTGTTCAATAACTTTATTTGAGGACGTCAACGTAGTATTTAAAGACTCGATTTAATATGTTAATTCTCGTAATTTATTATTGATATTTTTTTTTGACTGTCTGGAGCATTGCCGGATAACAAGAGAAAAAAATGAGAGTGATAAAAGAATACAAAGGACAAAAGTAGAGAAGAGTGTGTGTGAAAGCAAAGCTTGGAATTCAGGGAGTTATCGGTATTGGTGAACCAAAAACGACCTGACGATGATGAGGGTTATCATAAGCCTCATCACCTCAACCTCATTTATTGTTCGTCTACTGTCTTGTGGCTTTCACACTTTTTTTCAATCCAAACTGCCCTTCTGCTTCCTGTGCTAGCTCTCTACCCTTTTCTTTGTCTTCTCTCTCCCTCTAATCTCTCTCTCTCTTTGAAATTCCTTTGCTACCCTCACTTACCTGCGATATCACCAGTTTCAACCGCATGTGCCAGTGACCAGCCTATTCAATGCATGTCTAGTCTCAATACATTTTTTGTATCATTCCGATATATAATTGTCCTTCACACTCACATATAGTAACATATTTACGTGCCATCACAATTACTGTATCTCCTATACAATCTTCCCAGCTCACTTCCATAATTCATGACTTTGATGCATTTTGTCTTTACTTTATATACATGTCCATGTCTTGTTGCCTCCATGATCATGAATTGTATCTCTTATTTTTCATATTTCATTCGAGTATGTACAGAGTATATATAGAGAGCTTCTAGACATAATTCCCTAGAATCAAGCTATATCCCTGAATTATAGCCTTACAATCTTCTATAGTCAAATATAATCTTCTACAATAGGAAAGAAGGAAAACTCAATCTGTACAGCTAATAACAACCTAATTCAACACTCCCCCTCAAGTTGGTGCATAGATGTCCCACATATCCAACTTGTCTAAAAACTTTAAGAACACTCGATTTGAGACTGCTTTGGTGAGGATGTCAGCCAACTGACCTTCTGATCGAATCTTAGGTAATTCCACAAGCTTTCCATCCAACTTTTCCTTAATGAAAAATCTGTCTACCTCAACGTGCTTTGTAAGGTCATGTTGAACTGGATTATGCGCGATGTCACATGCTGCTTTATTGTCACAAAATAGTCGGATAGGTTGTTTAAATAAATAACCCAAATCCTGCAAGAGGATTCTTAACCATAAAACCTCACAAAGTGTAAAGATTACTTCCTACAAAAGGAAAGTAACCAGAGGTAGATCGCCTATTATCTATGGATCCAGCCCAGTCAGCATCAGTATATGCATCTATGCTTTGATAATCAGCATTTTTAGTGAAAAAAATTCCTTTTCCAGGTGCAGATTTTAGATACCTCAAAATACGCATAACTGCATTCATATGTTGCTCTCCAGGATCATGCATAAATTGGCTAACAATACTCAATGCATATGCCAGATCCGGTCTCGTGTGTGCTAAGTATATTAATCTCCCTACAAGTCTTGGGTATCTTTCTTTATTAGCAGGTACTTGGTTGGGCTCAACACATAACTTCAGTCCTTCTTCCACTGGTGTATCAGCTGGTTGACATACTGTCATACCAGTCTCTTGTAATAAATCTGAAACATATTTTCTTTGAGAGAGAAAGATTCCTTTATTAGATCGAGATATTTTGATCCCAAGAAAATATTTCAAAGGACCTAGATCTTTCATTTCAAATTCGCTGGACAAGTAATTCTTGAGAGCCTTCATTTCTATAGGATCATTCCATGTAACCACTATGTCATCCACATATACAATATGAGTGCAGTGATCTTACCTTGTTTCTTCAAGAATAAAGTGTGGTCTAAATTGCTCTGATGGTAGCCAAAGGTTATCATAGACTTTGTAAACCTTCCAAACCATGCTCTCGAAGATTGTTTTAACCCATACAACGATTTCTTTAACCTACACACCTTCCGACTATGTTGTTCGGGTATCATGCATCCTGGTGGGAGATCCATGTAAACTTCTTCGGATAATTCACCATGTAGAAAAGCATTTTTCGCATTGAATTGTTGTAATGGCCAACCTAAGTTTGCAGCTAAAGACAACAGGACACGAACTGTTTTGATTTTGGCTATAGGTGCAAATGTTTCTGTGTAATCAATCCCATAGGTTTGAGTGTATCCCTTTGCTACTAGTCGTGCCCTAAAACGTTCTATTTTGCCGTCAGCCTTGTACTTCATAGTGTAAATCCACCGACATCCAACTGGTTTCTTCTCTGGTGGAGGATCAACTAGTTCCCATGTTTTATTTTGTTTCAGAGATTTCATCTCCTCGTTCATAGCTGATTTCCACTTGGGATCATTTAAGGCTTCCTGCACACTATTAAGAATAGATACAGTAGATAATTGATTCACAAAGGACATGTTTGATTCTGACAAACAATGGTTAGACACATAATGGCTCATAGGATATTTTACTTTACTAGAAAGTTCAGGTTCATATGTAGGTTTACGAATACCTCTGGTGTGATGCTGTGGCAACTATCTTTTGTGTGGCTCAGGAACATCTTCAGTAAGTGATTGATGTGATATATCGATCGGAGATGGAGCCATATTTTCCATAAACTCGATTTCAGGCTGAGTTGGAGACAGATCCACTTCTTCGGTTATTGGGTGTTCATCACCACTTTGATCCAATGTCATATCACTTATATCCAATTCACCTATTTCCTGATTGTTTTCAATATGTGAGTCATCACCACTAGAATCCAATGTTATACCACTTGTATCCAAGTTGCCCACATCTTGATTATAACTTTCATCATAATTTAGAGTTTGAATTTCCTTCTGGTACTCTCCCTGAAATTCAGGCTTGGAGAAGTACATTGTATCTTCATGGAAAACAGCATCCATCGTGACAAATAATCGACGTGTTGGAGGATGGTAACACCGATATCCTTTTTGATGAGTGCCATATCCAACAAAGACACATCGCAATGCTTGAGGAGTTAACTTGGTGCGTTGATGCTTGTATAGATGAACAAACACCACACAGCAAAGATATGAGGAGTTAAATTTGAGATAGCTGGGGCAACAATTGTGTCAGTAAGGGTTTGGAATGGTGTTTTGAAATTGATGGTGCTGGAGGATACTTAGTTGATTAAATAAGCTGCAGAAGTGAGTGCTTCTCCCTAATAAGATAATGGCATATGGCTTCGATTAACAGAGCTCTGACAACTGCCAACAAGTGCCAATTTTTTCGCTTGGCCACCCCGTTCTATTGGGGTGTGTTAGAGCAAGTTGTGTGATGAATCATTCCGTATTCTTCCAAATAGCGTTGAAATTTAGTACTCTGATATTCTCCACCATTGTCACTACGAAGAACTTGAGTCTTTCTATTGTACTGAGTTTCAATCTGTTTATGAAACTGTTGGAATATTGAGTTCACTTCACTTTTGGATTTCATCAAGCAAAGCCATGCCATCCTGGTACAATCATCAATGAATGTTATAAACCAACGTGACCCACCTAAAGTAGTGACTTTAGCTGGACCCCAGACATCAGCATGAATAATCATAAAAGGAAGTGAACTTTTATTCAATTGTAATGGAAACGAAATACGATGGTTTTTCACAAGTTCACAAACATCCCACTGAAAACTAGAAACATCAACTTTTATAAATAAACTGGGAAATAATTTTTTGAGATATCCAAAGGAAGCATGCCCAAAACGGTGATGCCATAACTAGATTTCTTTCCTTTTTGTATCTTTAGAACCACCCATTATCAGAGCTTGTCGTAGACTTTTGGTACTCTTTAATTCCAAGTCCAAGTAATACAGCTTCCCCTGCCTAATACCACAACCAATTGTCTTCCTGGTTTTGATGTCCTTAAACACACAATAATTAGGCCAAAAAATTACAACACAAGATAAGGTAGTGGCTATTTGAGAAACTGATTAAAAATTATAATCTAAAGATGGAACAACCAAAACAGAATCTAAATTGAATGTATCGTTTAGAGTCAAAGATCCTTCCCCAATAACTAGGGTTGAAGTTCCATTTGCAGTAGAGACAAATTTTTGGGTAGAGTGATTGAGTGGTGAGACCTGTCTAGAATCATATGTCATGTGATCTGTTGCACAAGAATCAATTATCCATGCATTATTCAAAACAGGTGTAGAGATAGTTAAAACCTTACCATTGTCTACAGCTATTACCAATGCCGAGGCTTTGCTAGCACCTTCATCTTCCATCTTTGTTTGGATAACTGCTGCAGTGGAAGGCTTTTGTTGATTTTTCTTTGTACGACTAGGATCCCACCATTCTGGATACCCCACCAACTCAAAACAACGACTTTTGGTATGACCAGTCTTATTGCAATGAGTGCATTTGTAAGAAGACTTATCAATACCATTGGTTGATCTACTATTGTGGGGTTGTCCTCGATCTTGGTGACCCTTATTAGATCAGTTTTGAGCCACCATGGCACTGGAGTCAGATGCTCCGGAATCACCTTTCAGGGTGGTACTACGTACAGCCTCTCGTTGAACCAAAGAGTAACACTCATCCAGATTCAGCACTAGATCTCTACATAAGATCTCACGTCGGATTGAATTAAACTCCTTATCCAATCGAGCGAGAAATATGTGAACTCTTAATCGTTCAATAGATTTGCGATTGGCTTTAACATCATCTGGATCTTTCATAACCACCGTATCACGATGGTCCAACTCTTGAAAAATTTCAGTCAGTTCTCCATATTATACAGAGAGGATTCTTCCATTTTGTTTGGTAGAAAAGGCCTTTTGATTCAGAGAAATAACTTGCAATTCATCACTTCCATCGTAAAATGCTTTTGACAAGGCATTCCAAATGTCGTAGGCAGTGGGTAAGCGTAAATAACGCCTCATAATTTCCAGAGACATAGACATTAATATCCATCGTTTGACCTTTTGATTTTCAGCATACCATTTTTCATAGCCTTTATCAGATTCTGCAGGTGGCTTAGTTTTACAATAAATGTATGAGATTTTGTCCCTTTCAACAATTTACATTTCCATCAGCTGAGACCATATGTCGTAATTTGATTCGGTAAGGGTAATTCTTGCATTAAAAACTCCTTCGGACTGAACTACAACTGGGATGGATTTAATCCCAGATGACTTGGAATTTTTTTCACTCATTATTCTCCCACTTTTTTTTTTTTTTTTTTTTTTTTTTTTTTTTTTTTTTTTTTTTCTCACTCAAGCAGAATATAGAAAGAAAGAAATAAAATATATATATATATATATATATATATATATATATATATTACAATATAGAAAGATATATTGGCGGTAGAGAGGCGGCAAAGAGACGTCGAGCAGAGAGGCGGCAAAGGACCATGGTGAGATCCAAGAACTCGGCTGATGGAGCAGCGCGTAGTGATGCAATTTGCTCGGCGACGGCTGAAGAGTTCAGCTGAGATCGGCGATGGAGACGGCGACGACTGAGGACTGAAGAGTCTGTTGAAAGATATAGGTTTTGACAATCTGGATCTAAGTTTTGATATGGATTTTGATTTTTGGGTTTTGAAAGATATGGGTTTTGATTTTTTTTTTTTTTAACAATCTGGGTTTTGATAGGTTTTGAACTTTTGATGCCGATATGGGTTTCTAATGCCGATATGGGTTTTGATACAGGGACTGATATGTCGATATGGGCAGGTATGAATTTTTGGGTTTTTGAGGAAAAAATTTGGAACGAATAAATCAAATAGGTTTTGAACCTTACTCTGATACCATCATGAATTGTATCTCTTATTTTTCATATATCATTCAAATATGTACAGAGTATATATAGAGATCTTCTAAACATAATTCCCTAGAATCAAGCTATATCCCTGAATTATAGCCTTACAATCTTCTATAGTCAAATATAATCTCTTACAATAGGAAAGAAGGAAAACTCAATCTGTACAGCTAATGACAACCTAATTCAATACATGATGTAGCTCCTCTTTGGCCCTTCATATTTTGATGGAATCATTCTATTTCTTGTGCTAGTGTACCAGTTTTGTACCCTTTTTAATGTCATAATTTTTTACATGCACACACGAAAATTACATGTTCATACTAAGAGGAGGAGGTAGTAGTTGTGAACTCTGTGGACCATAGCCATGGGAGTGGTGAAGGGAGGGGCCAAATTGGTTGAAATTAAGAAAAAACCCATAACCCCTTGGAGAGTTATCTTGCAGTTGGAAAAAGTAGAGAAAAGAATAATTATAATATTAATTTGATTCTTTGTAACCCTGGTAAATAGGAGAGAAATTTGAGATGCTTTCTTTTATTTATTTATTTATAAAATAACAAATAGGAGTAAGCTATGACATGATCACCTAAGAAAACATATATGTGGAGGCAAAAATCCCCACCAATAAGAACAAGCCACCTCTATAAGGGAAAAACGAGTAACCACTTAACACATAGAATGGTCCAAATCAGCAGAAGGTGAGACACGTGGCCGGTCAAAAATTAACTTGGGTCTAGTCAATGGAACAATAACCCAATATCTCATAATATCAGCGGAGATCAATAATAGGGTTGACATTACCCAATTTATCCTCATAGTTGTCAAGCCAATCATAACCTCCTCAAGAGAACCAAGAATCAAAACTAGAGTTTTTCTCTCTCTAGGGCGATTTTAGGGCGACACTAGGGTTGGGGTTTGCATGCACCCTGGTCAGCCAGGAAGGGGTTATTCCCTTCGTGGAGGAGGCCGGTCTTTCCTCTTCCCTTCATCTACCGGTGGTGTCTTCGGGTCGGAATCAATACCCTATATGTCCTACATGGTGTAGTATTCTGGAGGATACCTCTCCTAATTCTTTAAAAAACTTACAATACCACAACCAATGTCGTGGGTTGAAGGAGTCAATCATAGATGAAGATGTTGCTGATGAAGTCCAATACTAGAAATCTATTTTATGGGCTACATTATGGGCAAAAAATAATATTACCTTCACTTCAAATCCTTTGTGGAGAAGCACTAATCTAAGAGTTTTACCTTAATTTACCTGAAGTGTAATTTTTCCTATTTTGGATTTTTTTATTCTTCTGGATTATTTTAATCCTTACCCTATTTTGCGTGCTGGGCACTATGGGGTGTGCCGGATGGGTTTCGAGAGTTTGTTGGGTCATTTCTTTGAGTCCAAGACTCTTAGAAATGCATTTCGGCATTTTTCAGTTTTTCGGGCCGGGAGGTCCTGGGCAGGACCTGCAATCGGTTTTGTCGTCCTTGAGGATTATGTTTCATGATTGTTACATTTCTTACATATTTATTTGATATGTAATTATACGTAATTAAAATATCTCCCTTTACCTTATATATATATATATAAGGTAAAAGGGGATATTTTATGCTTGTGGGACCCACCATGTTTTAGTCATTATAATGGCTAGTAGGCAATTTATCTGATCATTCTTCTCCCTCATTTCCTGTGTCATATTTTTCTCTCTCTCCTTGCATTTTCTTTTTTTCTTTTTCTTTTTCACTTTAAGCTTAGATCCTCACCATTACATTCAGATTTTGACTTTGCCATTCACGGCAAAATCAACGAGCACGATGAGAGCTTCATTTTGATCTGGCCAAAGTCCTATTTGGAGCATTTTTGAATTTCAGTTTTTGGGCACAAATTGGGGCCTTTTCTTCATTTGTGAGATAGGGGTTTCTAAGCTACAAATTCTTTGGCTTTTGTGAAATTTCTTTATAGAAATTGTAATTTTGCATGCTAATTATGTGTAAGTCTTGTTTATGGTTATTTGAAATTATATATATAATGAGCATGATGAGGTGTCCTATGTGTTGAATGTGCTAAATGACATGCTTAGATTATTTATTGTGAAGATATGCATATAAATGCTTGTATGCCAAATGCTTTTATTAATGAATTGTTGTTTAAGAACTTATTGATTTAGGTTCCTAAAAGCATACAAGTGTGACATAGTGAAAGTGTGTGGAATTTTTATGTTTGGCTTGGCATTGAAAATCATGAATCATTCATACCTGAGCATTAGGAAAGAAATGGGAAAATTGTTTTAAAAAGAAATGAAATTTGTTTTAAGGAAAAGATTTGAAAAGTGGTTTGCGAAAACCCGAGCGCCTAGGAATTGCCTAGTGGTCCATGGCGTTAATGTGATCTAGAGTGAATTAGGGAGAGACCCTAGCGTGGTTGAGCTACCTAGGCCCCAAATGACACCTTGGAGTTGCCATATGGTCAGGGATAGCTAGCCAGCCCTTCTTTCGTGGCACCATGGAGTTGTCATGGGCCAGGTTGCATTAATAGTTTGGCATATCATTGCATTTCATTGGCATGGCATGGTTCAACTATGGTTTACTTAATGTTGTTGTCGTATTTTTCCCAAAATAGCATGATCCTGTATTCCATTATTCTATACTTAATTTTTTTGGATTTACGGGGCATGTCTTAGGCGCCTCCTACTGAGTTGTTGTGCTCACCCCTTCCTTTATTATTTTTAGGTCATGGCAAGGAGGTAGTCGACGATGTTCCTCCATATATATAGTCAATGTTGAAGATTCCATTATTTTTTTAACATTAGTAATAATGTATTATTTTTGTAACAATTGAAACAAACTTGTATTATTTTGAAATTGTCACCATGTTGATGAGTGAACAAATCTTTTGGATATATTTTGACATATTTGGGGATGTAATTAAATGTAATCTTACTAAATCCTCTTGTGTATTTTTGTTGATGTGGTTTGCTCTTTGAATGACAAATACTATTCTTTAGGCTAAATGGTAACACCTATCTTGAGGTTTGCATGATGTCCATTTTCATAGGGGCATATTAGTCTTTCTATACATGTGAGCCATCTTGTTACAACTTGTCTTTGATACTACAGATATTATATTAAGGGTTGAATTTCAATTTCAAAGGTTATAGCAAGTAACATCTAGTTTAAGTGACGTGTCATTTGTGAAGGGCATTTATATAATCTTGACTACATCTTTAGGGGTATTTTGATCAATCTAGTTTATAGGGTATGATTGGAAACCATTTCAGAAGGTGTATTGTCTTTGTGGTTCAAAAAAGTATGCTAAATATCTTCATTTGGCTGATATATACAATGTGTATCAACCAAGGAGTAATTTTGGTATTTCATTGATATCACAGCAATGTGCCACATGCACAGTGTTCCCAGTGAGAATGGGATAATGACATCAATGTATATTCTTGGTTGTATACATATATAAATCAATATTGCGCAGAAAACAATAGTAGGTTGCAAAAAGGTGTATGTTTGTATCAAAAACTAAGAGTGGTGCAGGGGAATTGTGGTCCTTTTGATTACTGAATATGCTAGAGTATTATATCTACAATGATTGGAGGATCTCAGCTATGATTATCTATAGTTCTAAGGCTGTGTCATTGATATATAGTACATATAAATAGGCCTTATTGCCTGTAGCACCTGTTAAGCACAAGAAAGAGCCTAAAACAACTTATGAGCTAAAATGAGTAAAAAGGCCACGAAAGTTAAATGTTTAGGATGATTTCAGAGTGATCTCTTTAGGACTTGTGATGTAATTAATCTCTGGAATCAACACAAAATGGTGCTAATTCACTGAAGATGATAAAGGTTGTTTGCTGCTGTTTTTTTGGTGCAAAAGGAGGCTGTGGAGGTTCAAAAATTGATGTGGCTGGTTCTGCGGTTTGAGCAAGGTTCAAGCAAGTGTGTTTGATGTTTGTACATCTACAGAAGGTGCTCACTTGTACAAAGTTGAGCTGAAGTAAGATTTCATACCTCAAAACTTGATTAAAGTTGTTTTTCTGTTTTAAGCCTTTTAATTTGAGTACACAGTGGCTGTATCTTGCTATAAACCACCTGTTAATCATTCTAGCAAGTTTTAATAACTGATTAAAGGCTCTTGAAGTTTAGTATTTAACATAAACACCACCAGTTATATGTTTGGCCTTATAAACCTCACCTGTTAGGGTTTTAGGCTTGTTAAGTGACTAAACTTGATTAGTGAAGAATCTTTGAAATTACTTGCTACGTAAGAACTAATCATCATGTGAGTAAGTTTATATATGTGATTCAAGTTTGAAGAAATTGATTTAAGAATAGAGCAGCCACGAAATTACAGATTTACCCTTTGACAGTAAGCTTTTGCAGAAATTGACTAAGAATAGTTTTAGGCTTAAACTATTATATATCATGATGGGATTGACATCTATGATTTTGTGTGAAGATTGTACAACATTGTAAGAGTATTTTTTATGCCTGAGACAATACAAAATACCTGTTATACCCTTGGATTGAAGACCTTACAGTAGCTACGAAACTAAACCTGTATTGAGCTAGTTTATTATTGATTTTGTACTGTAGTGTGATAATCTTGCTATGCTAATTGAGAACTTCATTTATGCAAGTGTAAAATGATTATACAAATCTGTGAGAACCTGTATTAGCTCAAGGTTCAAGTGTTTTAACATAATTACCCTTGAGAGCTTGAGAGATAGGGTTTATTGTATTATAAGCCAATTGTGAACTGAAGTTATTAGTCCTTACTCCATTCATTGTTTCAACCTATTGAACAAGTTTGTATTGAGATATCAAGGCTATAGATACTGAAGAAAATTCAGTGGTTAAGCTACAGAGTGGTTTGACTGATACACCCTTGTTTAGGGTTTTGAAGCCTTGTGTGAAGAAATCTGTTGTGTACTTGCTGTTCATTGTTCAAGATTGATTTAGGTAAGTTTGTTGATCTATTTTAAGGCTATGGAAACCTAGTGTGAACTTCATTTAAGCTGCACAGTGCTATAGAAGAACTATTCTATTTATTGTAGAAGAGAATAAGCTAGGGTTACAATTTGTTCCTTACTTAAGGCTGTGTATTAACTCTTATTTTGTGTAGTAGCTTAAGTAAATTGTACTTGGTGTATTGACACCTTATTGTAAATGGTAGTAAGGCATTGATACCTCATCCCATTGTTGATTAAGCTATTAAGAGCTTTAGTGTCCAAGCAAGGTTGCTTAGGACAGTGGGAGTGTATGTGTGCACATTGGTAAGCTAGTGTGTAAGTATTGGTTGTGAAAACTAGTGTCTATTCTTATACAAGGGTGTGTGCTGACAGTAAGACAACTGAGTGTGTAACAAGGTACTTGCAGCTAGTGGATGATTTATTAGCTGAGTCCAAGAACTAAGGTTTTTCGCTATTGAGAGGGTTTCTTTGTATACTTTATGTTATGTATTTTCTATGTGCATGATTGACTTTGTTGTTAACAAGTAAAAAAATTAATTAGACCAATTCACCCCCTATTGGTCTAGCAATTGGTATCAGAGCCTCTGGTCTAGTATCCTATAGTTAACATACATGCAACAAAGATCTTTTCAATGGAAAGGCCAAAATCCAGATATTGCTCATGTCTTAGATAGTTCGTACTATGACCATTAAAAGATTAGATAGAGGCTTACTTGATGTTTTTATCTTATAATGTGTGCGATGTTGCAATTAATGGTACAAAAGTTCAAAGTATAGAAGACTTTCGCATCAATGATCTTATAGCAAGACAAGTATTGGTTAGTGGACTCAACCATCTGGATTTCATAACAATTAAGAATTATAATTTATCTAAGGATATGTGGGATACTCTTGGGGCTGTTTATGAATCCAAAAGTAAACTTGAAGAACCAAAAACAACCAATGTTGCAAGAAATACTATGGCCACTCAGTGTACCAATGCCTTGGTTCAGAGGGATGAGGTTAAAGAAGATGTTTGTATTGAAGTGTTTAAGTCTGAACTTTCAGTTTTGGTTTCTTTCTCACTTGTTGTGTTTAGCATATTGAAGATAAAATCAAAGGGTATTTTGAAGAAAAGGAGAAAGAAAAATGGAAGTTGTTCAATGCCTTTGATAGATGGAAGTGAAGTTGAACAAGATTCTAAAGTTAGGGTTGGTCACAATACAAGGAAATTCAAAAGTGTATCTACCAAGAAGATTTATCAAGATCAGTTAAGAGCTGCAAAGGATAAAGATGGTAATAAATTCTTAATGCTTCCCATTGTCTTCAAGTACATCAATATATGTTATTTAATCTTCAGGATCAGTTACATGTCTGAATCAAGAAATAGAAATGGTATAACCGTAATTGTCAGATATTCAAGGCTTACTCAACTCTTAATGAAGAAGAAATATTCTAATAAGTATCTCTCTTGGAATTCCAATAAAGAAATCTTCATAAATGCAACATCCTCAAAACTACCTCCATTCAAAGACAAGGTTTCTCATGGTCATTGCTCTATTATTGTTTGTCAACTTCAAATCTCTTGAAGGTCACCTCTTCTCAGATATAAGTTTTTGTACCTTAAACTAGATGTGTTTAGTTCTCTGCCGTAATACAATCTGTTATATGATCTGAAAATGTGTTTATTCTTCTATTAAATATGTTTACATTGTCTAAGCATGCTTAGTTTGTTAATTGAGGCTATTGTTCGTGTATCTCGCAACAATAAAATACCCATTCGCAATAGAACGATATCGTGTAGGATAACTCTATGCAAAGAGGATGTCGAACCCACAGAGAGATGAAATTTGCATTAGTCTTTAATTTTGTCTTATGGTTTATAGTAACTTGGTTGGAAAGTTTGTTGGTTGTCATGATTTAACAAACTGAAATTATAACAAAATATTAAACTAAAGTGAATTAAACTAATTTAAATGATCAGAGAGAAAAAGTCTTAGGGCTTTGTGTAATGACCTGGTCTTTTTCCTCCTTTTCCATTTTCGGCGATTTTCTTTCTTTCGTCTTTTTCCTATTTTGTCTTTTCCTTATTTCGTCTTTTAGTTATTTTTCATTTTACCTTGCATAACCTCACTTGTTGTGCTCAGATTTGATTCCAATTTTGCAGGTATTCATGATATTTGATTTCCATGACATTGGTATTTTTACTTTTGTAGAAAAGCATGCTAGTTGCTTACTTTTCTTATAAAGGGCATAAATACATACTTTAGTGTAATTATTCATAACTTTTGGGGTTTTAGTGTAATTATGAAAAATAATTATTTTTTGTTTTAAGGACCTTTTTGCAATTTAATTTGGAAGATATTTTGAAAAAGGACCATTTTGCAATTTTTGAAAAGTGTGACAAGTGTTACACTCTCATGGAGCCACTTGTTGGCATTTGGGTGAAGAGACTTGGCACCATGAATTCTTAACAATTGGAAGGTGGAGAGTCAACCATGTGTTGGCCTAGGATTGGTGCACATGTAGCCTTTGATTTATGACAAGTATGGGCTTGGGATTTAGTCTTGGAAGAGGCATTGGATTAGTGACAAGTGTAGGATCAAGATTTAGTCTTGCATTGTGTGTGTGAGAGAGGTAGTGCAAGAACACATAGTGAGTGGAGGATTTCTAGCCCTTCCACTCACTATTTTACACTTTACCTTTTTCATTTCATTGTCTCTCATGAACCCTAGCCAATCCACCATTGGAGGAAAGCTTAGTTCATAGCTTATCCCTTCAATTTGGCTCACTTCCATTCACCTTAGAGTAAAAACATTGGGAGAGAAAAGATTCCTCTCACTCTCCTCTTCAATAACCCTAAACTTGTTTTACATTTAGAGTTTGGTTGTTTGGATTATAGAGATTCAATTCTCTATTGAGGTAGGGGTGGTTGTATGTTTATCCTCTTTGGGTTTTATATATATCGGAGCTTGATATATATTGATTACATGCTTTAAAATTCTTGTATTTGCATATAAATAGATATTTTGTATGCTTGACTTAGGATTTGTGGATTAAAGCATGTATATGACTATTAAATTGTATAGGTAGGTTATTGATTAATGATTTGCCTAATATTTGTGATTTCATTGAAGGTTTATGATGAATATCTTGAAATTACTCGTGTTGTTAAGTAATATAGATTTCATTGAAAGTCTTGTACGTATCACTTGAAATTATTTGTAGGTAAATTACTATATTGCATAATTAGTAATTGTGGCCTACATTAATATTAAATCCATGTGGCATAATGTGTAGTATCATTAGCTTGCCACTTTAGACATGAAACCTTAGGGTATGGTTTGTGTGGTTTTACCCTATTTGTGCTTGGTAGGTAGTTCATGCATTGAGATTGTATAAATGTCATGAACTTGTTGATTTTTGGAAGCTTGTAAGGATATGAAATGTTTGATGGCTAGAGTTTGGCTCTAGTACGGAGGATAAGAATTCTCCTAAGTCATAGTGCGCACTAGGTAGTACCTTGTGGGTCATAATTACCCAAAATAACTTATATGGTCTCGTGGCCACATATCCTAGTCTTTCCATTACTTGATTTTGCATTACTTTCCAAGTTGTAAATTATGGATTTCTTGTAGCTTGTGATTTGGTAAATCTTAGTTTTAATGTGGTTAGTGTACTTGCTTATGTATACTTGGATGTTATGTGTTTACCGTTTCAACATTTGTATAGCTTGAGATGATCCCTTAGAGCACCATGGGAACATAGACGTTTGGTGGAATGCACCCTTGTGATGGTCTATGTTTGGTTCACGTTATACTTGAAACTATAGGGTATGCGCATGCACCACATCCTACGAGTAACTTGATTACTCACCTTAGTGGTTTGGGTTGTTTTTCAAGTAAAGAGACTATGTTCTTGGAAGCTCATTATCCTTAGAAGCTTTTGAGCTAAATGAAGCATTTTTGTATATTGACATGCAAGTGTTTAGCATGCATTTATTTTATTATCATATTTTGTATACCATGTACGTATGGTACTTTTGAAGATTATGTAACCTCCTTGATGTGTAAAGATGTTAGTAATCACTTTTGATATTTTAAGCATGTATGTAATGAGGCCAAGGGCCAAGCATGTCTACTTTTGTACTTGGACACTTTTGGTAACAAAGTTTTGCTTCAAATGTTTTTTAATCAAATTTTGAGGTTTGAGAAGTCAAAATCTTGTAAATGATGTGTATGAGGCCATGGGCCATTGTTTTACATTCATTTACTCATATCAAACTTGTTGACATGTTTACATTCTCAAAACTCATGAAAAATCAGTTTTACACATCTATTTTGAATTAAAGTATCATGGGATTCAAAGTTGAGGTAGTACCTTAACACCTTAGGCTCATAGCAGGTTCAGCAGTAGGTTTTCGAGGTGTTTTGGTCGACCAAAACTCCATTTCAGTCGACCGATGTGAAATGGTTTTGCATTTAAACAGTAATATCACATTCGAGTAGCCAAATCAATTGTTCAAAGCTCATTTCGGTTGACCGAACCCTTATGTCGGTCTACCAAAATGAATTGCATCTTTTCTTCATGATTTCAAGTCTCAGCATCTCCATTTTGGTCATCCGAAACTTCATTTCGGTTAACCAAAATAGCTAGAACCCGAGCCTTGCTTCTGTTGAGTTTCAGCACTGAACTTCCAACTTCAAAGGGTTATAACTTCTTCGTTTCTAATCCAAATGGGGTGATTCTTGAGCCTTAACTCAAGGATTTTGAGTCATATTTCCAATGGTACCAATCCCATTCTCAGATTCAAAGCACAGTTTAAGTTATTCATGTTTTAGTGAAGTAGTGTCAGTTTTCACTTCAATCGGGACGGGGCATTTTGTGGGATTCTTAGCCAATGTTCACGGAACCTCTTGGAATGTTTTAAAATGATTAGATTAGGTTTTATTCATCGTGTTTGACATTTTTTGAGTCAAGTTTCTCTCTTTTATTGTGAATTGACCTTTTTGCCCCCTTGGATAACAAATTTTATCCTTTTGACCCTTACTACCGTTTTTGCTTTGTTTAAGTTCCGTGATCTCATGGGGGATCACATTGGTGTCTTGGGAGTGACTCTTATCTCTTAAGACCTTGGTTTATCATTTGCTTTCGCATTTCAGATCCGTTATCAGATCAACTTTCGGTTCATCACTGACGCACCGGGTTGAAAAACTTGGGCTATCACAAGTGGTATCAGAGCACCTAGGTTTGAACACCTTAGGACGATGGGTTTTGGGTGCGTATCATGATTTTCTTGATCTACCTTGATTTATGCGCATGCTTTTGATAACATGTTTTAGCTTTATAACATGTTTATGTGTTTCCTGATTACACGTTTGGTAGTATGACATGTTTTTATGCTTATATGCCTATATGGTTAAGAGCACCTTTGCTTGACATATATGCTTATCTACTTAAGTGCTTAACTGTTTAAGAAGTTTTCATTAATTGTTTTAGCATGACAGTATGTTGCATATCTTGTCTTGCTTTGTGTTCCGTGCATTCATAGCGTGAGTTGCACTTGGTCATAATAACTTGTATTATTGTTGACCATATTTCCTTCGTGCATTTAGCATCATGGTTGTCACGCGTGGAGAGTCTTCACGTTAAGGCACTGAGGAACAGGTGGCTGACTCTGAGTTCACGAGGGGTCTGGGAAGGCCCAGGATTCCAGTTCGTGGTGTGGATTCTAATCCACCACGGGCATCGACTTATGAGGAGCAGGTTGCTCAGGGAATCAATCAGGGGATCACTGAATCCCTACAGGAGTTGATGCGTAGGCAGGTGGCAGGAGTGCAGATTCCAGCACCGGCACCGGCACCAATAGTCAATGAGGCATTAGAGTACTTCATACGACTACAAAGGGTCAAGATTGATCCATTTGCAGGGAGTTCAGATCCGCTAGTCTTAGATGCTTGGTTTGACCTTATGGTTCACAAGTTAGATAGTATGGCAGTACCCGCAGACAGGTTGAGGATTTCCTTGACTGCTTCTCTGTTCATGGGGGATACAGATATCTGGTGGAGGTCTATGACCAATGTCCACAATGTTGAGTTGATGACTTGGAATGAGTTCAGAGATCAATTTTTCGAGCGCTTCTTTCCGAGGGCTATGAGGCGAGAGATGAGGACGCAGTTTGCAGGTCTTTATCAGGGCACTATGAGTGTCATTGAGAATGAGACACGATTTACTTCTCTCTCTCATCATGTCGAGGATATGGTAGTGACAGACGAGGCCAGGGCAATGAAGTTTTAGGATGGGCTTCATCTTGACATCAGGCCACGGGTCTCCATTCTTAATTTGAGGACCTACAGGGAAGTGGTCCAGAGGGCTATGCTAGCTGAAGCAGAGGAACGGGATCAGTTACAGATCAGGGGTTCATACAAACAGCCTCGAGGTGACACTCCGTCATCTTCTGGGAGCTAGTGGAAGAAGGCTAAGGTCGGGGACAATTCACGTACTCAGGGACAATCACAGCAGGCTCGGTCTGTATCTGCAGTTCCAATATCTTTGAGGTCGGTCCGAGGAGTAATTTGTCACCATTGTCAGCAGCCAGGGCATATCAAGCCTCGCTGCCCACAGCTTCAACCACAGGCCAGTCAGTCGCAGGCTAGTAAGCCTACAACTTCGATGAAGGGGGTTCGTGGAGCTTGTCATTGTTGACTTCGCATTACTTTCTATTACTTGACTTCGCATTACTTTCTAAGTTGTAAATCATGGATTTCTTGTAACTTGTGATTTGATAAATCTTAGTTTTAATATGGTTAGTGTACTTGCTTATGTATACTTGAATGTTATGTGTTTACCGTTTTAACATTTGTATAGCTTGAGATGATCCCTTAGAGCACCATGGGAACTTAGACGTTAGGTGGAATGCACCTTTGCGATGGTCTATGTTTGGTTCACGTTATACTTGAAACTATAGGGTATGCGCATGCACCATATCCTACGAGTAACTTGATTACTTACCCTAGTGGTTTGGGTTGTTTTTCAGGTAAAGAGACTATGTTCTTGGAGGCTCATCATCCTTAGAAGCTTTTGAGCTAAATGAAGCATTTTTGTATATTGACATGCAAGTGTTTAGCATGCCTTTCTTTTTTTTTTTTTATATCATATTTTGTATACCATGTATGTATGGTACTTCTGAAGATTATGTAACCTCCTTGATGTGTAAAGATGTTAAGTAATCACTTTTGACATTTTAATCATGTATGTGATGAGGCCAAGGGCCAAACATGTCTACTTTTGTACTTAGACACTTTTGGTAACAAAGTTTTGCTTCAAATGTTTTTTAATCAAATTTTGAGGTTTGAGAAGTCAAAATCTGGTAAATGATGTGTATGAGGCCATGGGCCATTGTTTTACATTCATTTACTCATATCAAACTTGTTGACATGTTTACATTCTCAAAACTCATGAAAAATCAGTTTGACACATCCATTTTGAATTACAGTATCATGGGATTCAAAGTTGAAGTAATAGCTTAACACCTTAGGCTCATAGCATGTTCAGTAGCAGGTTTTCAAGGTGTTTCAGTTGACCAAAACTCCATTTTGGTCTACCGATGTCAACTGGTTTTGCATTTGAACAGTAATATCACATTCGAGTAGCTAAATCAATTATTCAAAGCTCATTTCGGTCGACCGAACCCTTATTTCGGTTTATCAAAATGAATTTCATCTTTTCTTCATGATTTCAGGTCTCAACATCTCTATTTTGATCATCCAAAACTTCATTTTGGTCGACTGAAATAGCTAGAACCCGAGCCTTGCTTTTGTTGAGTTTTAGCACTGAACTTCCAACTTCAAAGGGTCATAACTTCTTTGTTTCTAATCCAAATGGGGTGATTCTTAAGTGTGAACTCAAGAATTTTGAGTTATCTTTCAAATGGTACCAATCCCATTCTTATATTCCAAGCACAGTGGAAGTTATTTATGTTTTAGTAAAGTAGTGTCAGTTTTCACTTCAACTAGGACGGGGCATTTTATGGGATTCTTAGCCAATGTTCACGGAACCTCTTGGAATGTTTCAAAATGTTTAGATTAGGTTGTATTCACCTTGTTTTACATGTTTTGAGTCAATTTTCTCTCTTTTATTGTGAATTGACCTTTTTGCCCCATTGGATAGCAAATTTTATCATTTTGACCCTTACTACCGTTTTTGCTTTCTTTAAGTTCCGTGATCTCATGGGGGATCACATTGGTGTCTTAGGAGTGACCCTTATCTCTCAAGACCTTGGTTTATCATTTGCTTCTGCATTTCAGATCCGTTATCGGATCAACTTTCGGTTCATCACTGACGCACCGGATTGAAAAACTTGGGCCGTTACACTTTAACTTCAACACAATTATGATTAATTATACTAACTCTGGGAATTTAACAATGATATTTTTCAAAAGAATTGAACTCAATAACATTTGTTCAATTCGGGTTTTAAAGAAAGGTGTTTTACAAGATTAGCTAACTATAATCTATCTGCAATTAGCGCGGACAATCCGGTAAGGCTCCGCCAGATACCGCACAACAAGATAGGTTGAGAATAGAGAATAAACTATTACATCTAAGACAAGGAAATAACAGTTTAAATCTATTAAAGCATGAAAACAACTTGAGTTGTCTCAAGTGCTCATAGTTATATAATTAAGAAAATAATCATATATTAAAATAAAACGCACAGAGTTAAAATAATCAAACCATAATATTAGGTTGGGTTACATCAGTGCCCTAGGAAAGGAATTAGTTCCTCATGACGAGGATGGATATATCTGTGTTGAGTTCATCTCCATCGTCACAGACGACACTTCTTTTCTCAGGATCTTCACTTTCAAGGTTGTAGGAACCCTAAAAGCCACCACACCTTCAACCTTCTGAATAACACTGTCAAAAGAGATTGAAATTTCGGACCTCTTCTATCAAGGCTTACGCCTTCTTTTATAGAAGAAAATAAGTATTTGGTGGGCTTTTAAGTCTTCTGGCCCAACTGGGATGAGATACGGCTGGTAAAGAGAGCAGTCTCGCAATATTAATCCGACATGTCATGGAAGGCTCGAGCTTCAGGAACAAATGCAAATTGATCGACGGTCGAAATCAATTATAAATCAACCCTCTTCGTAATAGCACGAATCATTGTAAAATAGGGCTATTGGACGGGTAAGTTGAACCACTGGGACTACGCTAGTCTTAAGGCAACCTAAGTACTTAGAGTTATTTTAGAGTGATGAGGGGTTTATAAAGGGTTTGTGTGTTTGTCACTAAACTAAGAAATTAAATTGCATAAAACAATAGATTGCAATGAAATTGAAGAAGTGAGATACAAGTAGAAAAGACTAGGGAGATGAATTCACTCCAACCCTATACACATGCTAGATTAAGATTAAATTGGGGAAAAATAACACAAATGATGGTCATGATACTGGCAACACTTGGTTGCTATAGTATTTTCAAGAAGTTCATTAAATCAATAACAAGAATAATCCATTAAAGGTTCACATACTCAAGCCACCTAAACTAGGGTGTAGCCTTCACATGCTCCCTAAGCCCAAGATTATCAAGTCCTTAATGGAATGATGAAAGCACATAAAATTAGGAATTAAGCATAGACCATCAAAGGGGGATCCTAAGCAATGGACTATCTAAGTTCTCCAACTTCATGACAATAAAACCATTTCATGATCTAACTTCCATTGTCACTATGAAAGTGTAAGCATTATGATTAAGAGAAGCAATCATCTAAGACAAGAGGAATAACTCAAAATAATCATGTATAGACATTAAAGTTCATTACAACAAATATGATGCTCTAGATCATAAAATAACCAAAAACTATACATTGTTCTCCCCAAAATAAAATCTACACTAGCACATGCTTACAAGGGAGGAGCTTCATCACCTCCCTAGATGGAGGTTTAGCTCTCCATTGATACAAAAATGGAAGAAGAAGAAGAAGGATCCATCTCCATTTTCGAGCTCCTACTGTAGCACTCAAGAACACCCTCTTCCTTGCTCTCTTCTCCCTCCTCTAATCTTGTAAGAATGAATCCTAATGATATGTGTGGCCTCCCTCTCTTATCTTCTAGAGATAAGCCTCTAAAAACCCCCACCAACCAACATCTCCAACCAACCATTAAAGAGGGAAATTAGAATTGAGGAACCCAAGATGCAAGTGGCTGAAAATGGGCCATTTCCGGATGCAATTCTGCCCTAATTTCGAGCACTCGAAATAAGGGCTCGAGCACTCGAAATTGGAGCAGAATGCTCCATTCTTGCCTTGCTCCACCCGGACCTACTTTGGTAAAATGGCCATAACTTTGTGTTCCAAATTCTGAATGATGAACCGTTTGAAGATTTGGAAAGCTAATTCAGAGCTCTAAAAACTTTATGTTTTCCTGGAGATCCAATTCTCAAGTCTGATTGGTAGAAATTGAAGAGCAAGGCAGAAATTCATTGCTGCCAGGCAGTTCTGAGCACCTATGATAAGAAGATCATAACTCTCTGCTCCGAACTCCGAATGATGAACCACTTGAAGATTTGGAAAGCTGATTCAGAGCTCTAAATATGTCATGTTATGATGGAAGTCCAGTTCTCAAGTTTTCAAGGTCAAAATGGCGAGCAAAGATCAGGATCCACTGCTGCCAGAAATTCAGCCTTGTGCCTTTTGATGGCCAAAACTCCACAAAGCCTTGATTTTGCTCCTTTTTTGGCAAATGGACCTGAAAATATATACATACACACAAATGAAGATAATCTACTTAAATAATCAAACGATAGACTTAACTAATGCAATTTAGGGCGCTTGAATATACAATATTCGGCGCTTATCATCGAGCTTTAGGGTTCATGCTTGAGCATAAGGAACAATGCTCGAGCTTCTCTGGATGGATGCTCGAGCTTCAATAAATGGTGCTTGATCTTCACTTTGACACTTAGCCAATTTTCTTCAACTATTTTCCGAAGCGTCTTTTTCTTTAGCACTTAGAATATTTTTGGGGTTGAACTCTTTTAACATTGCTCGATCCAAGCTTCAAGGGCTCGAGCACTAGGTACCAGGCTCGAGCATTTGGGGCTCAAGGCCAGAGCATCAGTGGATAATGCTCGATCCTTAATAGATGGTATTCAATCCTGGAGGTGAGGCACGAGACCTGGGAGCATAACCTTCAATTAAAATCAACTCATTAATTTTTGACGCCTCATGCTCAGGCATGAAGGTCAAGGCTCGAGCACCCTTAGTTAAGGCTCAAGCATCAAGGTACAAAGCTCGAGCATTTGGGCCTTGTTGACTTTTCTTCTCTTCTTTGTTGTGATGCTTGAGCCTTAACACTTAGGCTTGAGCTCTAAGACTTGAATTTCTTCAAAATTCACCATTTAAGCTCTCGGCTTGCTCTGAATGACCGACAACGTCTCTATAAGCTTCGATATCATCATAAAGTCTCGATTTTAACTATTTTTCTGAAAAAGTACGTATAAACACACATTAAACATAAATTAGTCTAATTACAGATAAAAGTATCACTTTAGGCCTTAACATATACATATTTAGGGGCTCGAATATGCATATATTCAGCATTCATCACACCCCCAAACTTACATATTGCTAGTCCCTTAGCAATACAGAACTAAAAAGCTGCTTTCGTGGGAATCACGGTTGCATTTAGCCTATGCAACAAGCCTTTAAACCCCTAGGTTACCCTTAGTGGACAAGTTGTAGTCTTGTGAGGGTTTTTAGTGAAGATACCCACAAACTTCCCAAATTAGTGCCTTAAATGCACAGCAAGCTTATTCAAGCCTGTTTTCAAATCATATCATCCCTACAGTTCATTAATCAATTAACTACATCAAGTATACCAGTCATGTAATCAGAAAAAATTTCAACCTCCAATTTCAATTAAGCAACCATAGTCCGCACATATCAGTTTAATCATTCATTCAACAATTTTAATCTCTAAAGGTACTTTGAAAGTGAGCCTATAATTCAACGTGTGGCTTATTATCCATACTTGCATTTAGTCCTTGTTATTCCTTAATTCACAGGTAGACTTTTCCAACTCCAACTCCTAAGGCATTTTTTTTTCTTTTCGGGTATGTATTTTTCAAAAAGGATACTGTGCAATGTTCAGGTTTATTAAGCTTTCTAAATCACCCTTGTAGCGAACTTTTAGCCAATAACTCCCAAACCAAATGGTCTTAGGGCATTAAGTGTTAAAACATCCCTTAGGACTTAATTGTTCAAGTAATCTAGGAAACCTAAACCCCTTATGTAACAAACTTTCAGCTAATGACTCCCAGACCAGACGATCTTAAGGCATTAGGTGTCAAAACACACCCTTAAGGACTTAATCACTTAAGCAGTCCAAGTACAAACCTGAACTTAATCCTTTTCTACTTTTCTTTTTCTTCTTTGTTTTTCATCATGTTCTTTTCATTTTTCATTCACATTGGTGAATAATTTTTTTCTTTGTTGCTTTGCATACATACTAATTTTTTTTATTTTTTTTTATTTTTTTTATTTTTTTATATGCCTTAGTCATCAAAATTATCATATCTACCTAATCATTTCAGTCTAACTCAAAACAAAACAAGACTTCCAATTTCTACCCCACAGAATTCTTGCAAGTACGACATTGTGCAAAGTGTAGTATCTCAGAGATCAACATTATTAAACAACAATCATCCTAACAAAGTGAACCACAAGCCACCAACTGGTTTTAAAAATTTCAAGTAATTCCATTCACAGTAATTTAGCATACAAACCAAGTCTAACCAACATCAGACTGCAAACAGAGTATATAACCATCAATAGACTCAAACACATGCTTATATCATCAAATAGCAAATCCCATCCTTGTGTAAGCGAATTAAGCCAAAAATTAAAATTTCTAAGCAAACTTGACCCCCAAACTTAATGTGCACATTGTCTTCAATGTGTAAGAATAAATGAGAGTTAGAAATATATTACCATACAAGTAGACTAGCAAAGATATGACAACATACTACACAAATGGGTAAAAATGAGTTGTCAGCATCGTCTCCTTCAACATAGTAGTTCCTCTCAAAATCACCCCTAAACTTAATCTATTGTATCTGGCAAAATCAATAAACTCTAACACACATCAAAGTATCAAGTATATGGAGTAAGCATAGAGAAATATAAACACAAGGATAATATAACCAAAAAGCATGTATATAAATCAGAAATTAGTACAATGCTTTGTAAAGAAAGACTTAGGGCATAAATACATCATATGGAAATAAATACAGTAAAAAGAATGCCCTAGTCAACAAAAATATAGAAAAGTCCTAAAACTAATCTATAAGAGGTGGTGGTGGAACGGAAGAAGTGGATACAGCGGACAGAGTACGGCGAAGTAACTCCTCCAATATGCTCTGCTGCACAGTCAGCATCTGCCGTAACACTGTCTAGCCCTCCTGTAGCTCGGCCACCCTGGCCTGTAAAGCTCTAATCTCAGCCTGAGAAGAACTCTCAAGCTGGGCTGCAGGAGCGGGTCTCCTCGTAACCTGAGGCCTAGAATTGGAGAGATATATCTCCTCATCCGTATCCTCATTATCTGCTCTCCTATCAACAACCGCTACATATCCCTCATCACCAAACTCTATTGCATCTTTCTGATATGCCGGCATATGTGTCTATACTTTATTCCATTCCTTCATTCCAAATTGTGGAGATTCATCACATGATTCCTCTTTTGGACTCACCACAAAACCCTGTAGCTCTAATATCCTGGTAATTATATATGGAAAAAGCAGTGCATGTGTAGGAATATCCTTATGCGATCTAATCTCAGACCAAAACTCCAGTAGCTGACAGAAAATCATCATAAGGAATGAATACTAATGCTCAAATTGAATAGCATAAAGGGCCTGGAGAAAGTCAATATTCCTAATATTCTTATGTCCAAGAGGATGGACATTAGTCGAGATGATAGAATCTAAAATCCACAACCTCTTACGAATTTTGGCTTTGGTAGTACTATTATGCTTTCTCCTAGCAAATCGACTATCACATAGCTTCTAAATTAAATTCTCAGCTATTGGTACCCTATGGAAAGGTGTGAAATTAGGATAGCTACGCCTCTCATCTACTACTTCCGGCAGTGTATTATAACATTCTAGAGCAGCAGCAATAGCATTGGGATTAATAATTAAATCATGCCCATCAATTATAGTCCTAAGTTCCTAAGGGTCACCCTCACTATAAACCAGATTGAGGTAAAACAAACGAACAAGACGAGGATAAGCAACTTGTGTAATAGGGACCATGAGATGAAGAAGGTGCCTGTAACTAAAAGATTTCATAGCCCATCTAGTGCGCGGATCATTGATGAATGCCTGATAATTAAAGGTCGTTTCATAAGAAATTGGAATTGTCTGCCACGCACTAGGCAACACATCTTTCATCTCTCTAACATGCTTTGCAGAAGTAGGATGAACCATCATTAAGATAAACTTTCCTGTAATCTGTAGACCGAGGCTCGAGCTTCAGGTACTGATGCTCGAGCCTCAACTTGCAAAGCTCGAACTCTACCTGGACTTCACCGAATCAGATCACATAACTTAGTTCAATAAATCAATGAAGAGTGGATCTAAACAACTAGTCTATATAGATGATGTATGAACAAAATTCATAGACTCATATATCCAAAACATAACTCATACTTCCCTTCATTAGATCTAAAAAATTAGTGAACTAAGGGAAATTTAATTGGAAAGAGGAAGAAGAAAAAGAAGTTTACCTCTATGTTTCCTACAAATCTCGAACAAGAATGTGAATTAGCACCGATTATGAATAGCAAGAGAATTTAGAGAACTTTTATAAAAAACCATGGCTTTCCTTTTTGTTCTAGGAGACGGAGTACACAGTTTCCTGATTTTAAAACTTTTAGAATCTCAGGCTCGAGCATTAAGGGTATGTGATAAGCGCCGAATATTGCATATTCAAGTGCCCTTAGCTGCATTAGTTAAATCCATTATTTGATTATTCTTTATAAATTATCTTTATTTGCACATTTTTATATATTTTCAGGTTCATTGGCCAAAAAGGAGCAAAAATGGTGTTTTATTCAATCTTTGAATAGCAATGTGCTCAAGGCTAAGTTCTGGCAACAGTGGAATCTGACTTTGCTCGCCATTTTTGACCAATCAAACTCAAGAATTGGACTTCCATAAAAACATGACATATTTAGAGCTTAGAATTAACTTTCCAAATCTTTAAACAGTTCATCATTTGGAGTTCGGAGCAGAAAGTTATGGCTGTTCTACCAAAGTAGTGCAAAACAGGTCAAGAGGAAGGAGTTCACTGGTCTAACTTCGAGCGCTCGAAGTGCTAGTTCGAGCGCTTGAAGTGCTTAGTTCGAGCGCTTGAACTATGGGCAGATTCCTCTTCGGAAACCATCACTTCAGCCCACTTGCACCTTGTTTCCCTCATCTCTGATTTCCATCTTTTTGGGTTGGTTGGAGATGTCTTTTGGTGTTTTTTTGTGCCTTGTTTGGTGGAGAGGAATGTCTACAAAGGAGGGGAACCACACAAACAAGAGGATATCTCATCTTTGCAAGATTTGTGGAGAAAGAAAGAGGAGGAAAAAGATAGAGTTCTTGAAGCTAAGGAAAGGGAGCTCGAAAATGGAGGTTGCAACCAAGCTTCTTCCTTCTTCTAAAGCTTCCATGGGTAACTAAACCTCCATCTAGGGAGGTGATGAAGCCCCTCCCTTGTAAGCATGTCCTAGTATAGTTCTATTTTGGGGATTGCAATGTATAATGTTTGGTCTTTTCATGGTCTAGAGCATCTTGCCTCTTGTAATGGATCTTCATGTATTTAAATGATTAATGTTGAGTCAATTATCTATCTTTGATGGTTTATTCTTTTAATCATGTTGCTTGCACTCTCATGGTGACAATGGTAGTGAGATCATGAAATGGTTTAATGGCATGTTGATAAGGACTTTGATAGATCATTGCTTAGGTGAAACCTTTGATGATTGATGTTTATTTCTTACCTTCATGTGCTTCATCATTTTTATCCAGGGCTTGATAGTCTTTCATTCAAGTAAATGTGGTTAAGCTACACCTTAGTTAGATAGTCTAAACATGTTAACCTTTGATGGATTATGCTTGCTTCAGATTTAATGAACTTCTTGAGGATATTATAGCAACCAAGTGTTGCTATGTATCATAACCATAATATATATTGTTTTCCCCCAATTTAGCTCTAATCTAGCATGTGTATAGGGATGGAGGCGGATTCACTTTCCTAGTCCTCTTTACTTGTATTTCATCTCCCTTCAACTCTTGCAAACTTTTACTTTATGCACTTTAATTTCATAGCTTAAGTGACAACCAACAAATCCTCTATGAACACCTCTATCATTCTAAAAAGACTTTAGACACTTAGGTTGCCATAGATTAGCGCAGTCCCAGTGGTTCGACTTACCCGACCAATAGCCCTATTTTACAATGATTCGTGCTATTGCGAAGGTTGATTTATAATTGTAATCGACTCAACCGATCAGTATGAGCTCGAGCATACTACCATAAATCCTTACAATTCACGATGATGGAAAGCTCGAGCTGTGGGTACTGATACTCGAGCTTGTAGTTGATGATGCTCGAGACTATAGCTGATGATGCTCGAGCATGGAGACAAATTTTTAGATTTTTGGATTTTTTTCAATTTTTATTTTCTTTTTCCATTTTATTCAAACCTAACTAACCTAAACCTAAATGAAGACTAAAATAAACCTAAAATCTAGAAAAGAAAATAATTAAATCAAAACTAAAATAATGAAATAAAAACCAAAGTAAACTATGGTACAACATATAAATGCTAAGTTTAACGTCGACAACTCGACAGCATGCTAAGTTTAACGTCGATAGCTCGACGAAAACTTGACCTCTTTAGTCCAAGTAAATAGGATCATAAAGTTCTACTGCCTCGACTGTGCCTCTCTGCACACTACCCTCTATGTAGGGTTTAAGTCTCTGTCCATTAACCTTGGACAATTATCCAGTCTTGCAATCCTGTATCTCTATTACACCGTAAGGTGTCACAGAAATAACCATACATGGACCTTCCCAACGTGACTTTAACTTTTCAGGAAAAGTTTCAGTCGTGTATTAAACAACCAAACCTTCTTCCTAAGCTCGAAAGTCTTACGCAAAATATTCTTGTCATGAAATGCCTTAGTCTTTGCTTTATAAACCTTAGCACTCTCATACAAATCATTACGTAATTCTTCAAGCTCAGTTAATTGAAGCTTCCTATTAGGACCAGCAGATATCATATCGAAGTTGAGCTTTTTTATGGCTCAAAAAGCTCTGTGTTCTATCTCTACAGGAAGATGGTACCCTTTACCATAGACAAGGTGGTAAGGTGACATACCAATCGGAGTCTTAAAAGCAATACGGTAAGCCCACAAAGCATCATTCAGTCTATAAGACCAATCTTTACGATCTGGCTTAACCGTTTTCTCAAGAATTCTTTTAATTTTAAGATTTGATATTTTTACTTGGCCACTTGTTTGGGGATGATAGGCAGAAGTAACTTTATGAGTGATGGAGTATCTTTGGACCAAGGTACGGAAGTACCTCTTACAGAAGTAAGCACCCCAATCACTAATAATAACTCGTGACATACCAAACCGACTGAAAATGTTTGTTTGAATGAACTCAACCACGACTGCGTGATCAGCGGTTTTAGTAATCACTGCTTCAACCCATTTAGACACATAGTTAACAGCCATAAAAATGTCTCATTTTTATTGGACAGAATAAAAGGACCCATGAAATCAATACCCCAAACATCAAAAACCTCAATAACTAAGATTGGAGTTAAGGGCATCATATTTCTTCTAAAAATCAATCCTAGTTGCTGATATCTAAGGCATGACCTACAAAATAAGTACGTATCTCGAAAGAGTGAAGGCCAAAAGGATCCACGTTGAAGAATTTTAGCTGTAGTTTTCTTTGCACTGAAATGACCTCCATATGCCAAACTGTGACAGAAAGTCAGAACACTATGAAATTCACTCTCAGGAATGCATCTACGAATGATTTGATCAACACAGTATTTGAACAGCTGAGGATCTTCCCAATAGTACATCCTAATTTGGGAGAAGAATCGATCATTTTCTTACTTTAACCAAGACAAAGGAATTTTTCTTATCGCAAGGTAATTCATAATATCAGCAAACCAAGGCAAATCCTTATGAGAAACCTCAAACAGTTATTCATCCAGGAAGGAATCACAAACTGGAAGTGAAGTTGAGGTATCTACAATCAGAATTCTAGAAAGATAGTCAACTATTATATTCTCTGACCCTTTCTTATCCCGAATTTCGTAATCAAACTCTTGAAGCAAGAGGATCCATCAAATCAAACGGGGTTTGGTTTTATTTTTGGAAAGAAGATGTTTCAAAGCAGAATGATCATAATAGACTACGACTTTGGAACCCAATAGATATGATCAAAATTTGTCCAAAACGAAGACAACTGCAAGCAACTCTTTTTCAGTTGTGGTATAATTCAATTATGCATCTGAAAAAGTTTTACTAGCATAGTAGATAACATGAAGAAGTTTATTTACTCGTTGTCCCAAGACAGCACCCATAGCATAATCCGACATGTCACACATAATCTCAAATGGAAGAGCCCAATCTGGAGGATTCATGATAGGAGCTGAAGAAAGAAGAGAGTGAAGCTTTTGGAAAGCTTCAAGGTATGATTCATCGAAGACAAAAGGAGCATCCTTTGCAAGTAGATTGCATAAAAGATGAGAAATTTTGCTAAAATCTTTAATGAAGCGTCGATAGAACCCGGTGTACCTAAGAAATGATCGTACTCCCCTTACGGAGGTAGAAGGAGGCAATTTGGAGATCAAATCTACTTTAGCTCTATTAACTTCAATACCTTTCTCTGAAATGATATGTCCTAAAACAATACCCTCTTGAACTATAAAATGGCTCTTCTCCCAACTAAGAATAAGATTCGTTTCCCTATAACGCTGAAGCACTAGGGAAAGATTTTGGAGACAGTTTTCGAATATGGACCCGAAAACAGAGAAGTCATCCATAGAGACTTCAAGAAACTTTTTAACCATGTTAGAAAATATAGACATTATACACCTCTAGAATGTTGCTGGTGCATTACATAATCCGAAAGGCATCCATTTATATGCAAACGTACTGAATGGACAAGTGAAAGTAGTTTTTTCTTGATCTTTAGGATCAATGGCCACCTGATTATAGCCAGAATAACCATCTAAAAAGCAATAATAGCTCTGGCTGGCCAATCGCTCTAAAATCTAATCAATGAATGGAAATGGAAAATGATCTTTTCTAGTAGCAAAGTTGAGTTTCCGGTAATCAATACACACACGCCACATAGTGCTAGTGCGCTGTGGAACTAATTCACACTCGAAATTCCCAACTACCATAATACCTGTCTTTTTAGGTACTACTTGAGTAGGACTTACCCACTTGCTATCTAAGATGGGGTAGATTATTCCTGTATCTAGCAACTTCACAACTTCCTTCAAAACTACCTCCTTCATATTAGGATTCAATCTTCGTTGGAGTTCCTGAGATGTTCGAGAATCCTCCTCTAAATGAATCTGATGCATGCAAATTATGGAGCTAATTCCTTTCAAATCAGCCACACTCCACCCAATAGCCTCTTTATTTTGTTCAAGAACTTTTAAAAGACTACTTTCTTAGGAACTTGTAAGATTGGAAGCAATGATCACTAGGAATGTGTCATTTAAACCCAAGAAAGCATACTTGAGCTTTTCTGGTAGTGGCTTAAGCTCAAGCTTAGGTGGAGACTCTAACGAAGGAATAGGCGGAGTACTAGAAAGTGATGGAAGAGGCTCTAACCTAGATTTCCATGGAGGAAAATCTGTGATAGGAGTGGAATTGAGCAAAGAATTCACTTCAGCTATTGAAGAATTAATATCAAAATCTTCATAATTGAAGTGATTCAGACAAACTTCTAAAGGACCCTTGGATAAAATAGTTGGGAGTGATTCCTCAACCAACTTATCAATAACATCAAGGAAGAAACATTCACTATTATCATGGGGATGATGAATAGCATTGAAGATGTTTAACTTAACTTTCATATTTCTAAAAGATAAATCCATGGCTCCAGTCCTACAGTTAATGCAAGCATTCGCTGTGGCTAGAAAAGGTCGCCCAAGAATGACTTGAATGTATATTTTGGAATCGTGGACCGGTTCTGTATCAAGAACTAGAAAATCAACTGGAAAATAGAACTTATCCACTCTTATGAGTACATCTTCAACAATACCTCGTGTTTGTCTGACAGAATGGTCAGCAAGCTGTAGAAAAACCGACGTAGGTTTTAACTCTCCCAAACCTAACTTTTCATACATGGAGTAAGGAATAAGATTCACACTTGCTCTAAGGTTAAGAAGTGCTCGCTCTATCACACTGTTTCCAATGATGCAAGAAATTGTAGGAGCACTAGGATTTTTGACTTTGAGAGGAGTGTTGTACTTAAGAATAGCACTGACCTGCTCGGTGAGACAAACTTTCTTAGGAACTTGGCTTTTTGATTTTCTTTTAAGAGTGCACAAGTCCTTTAGAAATTGGAATAGGTTGGAATTTGCTTTATAGCATCGAGCAGAGGAAGACTGATTTTGACCTATTTAAATACCTCTATCATATCTTGAATTTTCTCCCCGTGTTTACCAAAGTGGGAGGGTTCCTTGAGACGTTCAGGATAAGGCTCTTTTGGCTCATAAGCTGTCGCATGATTAGGAGTAAATGAAGAAGTGACCCCACCTTCAACTCCTTTTATGGATTTTGGAATAGCACTTGAGGAAACATCCTTAGGATGTGGATTATAATTGATAGGAACAATGGAAATCCTAAGCCTTTCTTTTTCCTCCTGTCCTTTTTCAACTTAGTTATCAACCACTCTACGACTCCTCAATGTAGTGATAGCCTGAACTTGCTCATGATGAATACCTGAGAAATTGGTTTCATCAATCATGTAAGTCTACCCTTTTGGGGCTATTGGCTAATTAGGCAGCTTTCCATCCTCTCTTCTGGATAGAGTACTCGCTATTTGCCCAACTTGTGCCTCTAGCTTTGCTATGGCTTGAGAATGAGAATTAAGAAGTTGGGTATTGGCTTTAAGATCAACAAGAGCATTGAGTACTTGTTCTTTAAAAGCAGAATTTCTAGGAGGTGGAAGATTAAGAGCTTGAGTGGGTTGATTCCTAAACTGAGGTGGATAGTAAATACCAGATTGGTTAAAAGAATTATTTTATGGCATAAGATTAGATGAATTTTGATATTACCCCTTAGATTGGGAAACAGTGTTTCCTTGATTCTGATTACGCCATGACAGATTAGGATGATCTCTTCAGCCAGGGTTATATGTAGAAGAATATGGATTATAAGCTGGCCTAGAGAATACAGTATTCACTTGCTCCTGTGGGATCTCAGATGCTTGTCCCAACATAGGGCAAGCATCAGCAAAGTGGTTAGGATTAACACAGATGGAACAAACTTCCTTTGGCAAGGTAGTTATGGATTAGCAACAGGAGTAAAGCCAGATGATAAAATTTGATCGAACCTATGGTTCAAGGCTTCTATTTGAGCTGCTAACTCACTAGATTTACCTACCTCGTAAAGTTTTTTAACCTTATGCATTCTAGGTGAAGACCTAAACCTAGAGGAAGAAGCATATTGCACTGAGTTTTCACTTAGGGCCTCAACAGTTCCCAAGCATCAGCCAGACTCTTACGTAGAAAAGCTCTATTACTGGAAGCATCAACTATATTTCTATGAGAATCTGTAAGACTATAATAGAAGATTAGTATTAAGTCCTATTAAGTGATATCATGGTGTGGACACTTTCTTAAAAGATCGTTATGCATTTCCCATACATCATGGAACTGTTCTCCCGGGATTTGGGAAAATACCATGACTTCTCTTCTCATTTGTGTGGTTTTACCCATAGTGTAGTATTTCTTCAAAAACTCCTATTGCAATATGTCCCATGTAGATATGGAATTTGTTGGAAGGGACTGCAACCAAGTTCTTGCTTTGGCTTTGAGAGAGAACTGGAAAAGACACATTCTGAATGAATCATTGGTTAGAGTGGTCAGCTTGGTAGTTGAGTACAATTCCAAAAACACATCCAAGTGCTTATAAGGATCCTCTGTTGCATACCCATGGAAGGTAGGAAGCATTTGGATCATAGCAAGCTTGATCTCAAAATGGGTTGCATCAGTATCAGGAAAAACAAAGCACGAAGGGGAAGTATATGTGGTAGGAATGAAATGACCCCTCAATTGTGGTTATGGTGGAAAAACATGTGGCTTCCGTTCTCCATTACCATTACCATTACGATTATTACCTGATGCATTTCGTTGCTCAGCCATGTTATCAGAGGAATTATCGTATTATTAAAATGTTTTTTAAGTTTTCTTAACTGACTCAAAGTTCTCTCTATTTTAGGATCATGTACTGAAGGTTTTGACCTATTTTGGCGAGTTAACATGCACTGGTTCCACTAATCCTAACAGTAGCAAAAATAAAATATTCCAAGTAACAGAAAAACAGTAAAAACTCACAAAAGATATAATAAACCGAAGCTTTTCTCCCTTAAACGTCTTTGTCCCCACTGCTAATTTGTACCTGAAAAGAAAAAGAATTAAAATGAGATATTAGAAAGTCCAAAAACTGGTAAACCAAAAATAACTAATTAAAAACCAAACAAAAAAAATCTCCCCGGCAATGGCGCCAAAAATTGTTCGTGTATCTCACAATAATAAAATACCCGCTCGCAATAGAATGATATCGTGTAAGATAGCTCTATGCAAAGAGGATGTCGAACCTACAAAGAGATGAGAGTTGCATTAGTCTTTAATTTTGTCTTATGTTTTATAGTAACTTGGTTAGAAAGTTTGTTGGTTGTCACAATTTAACAAACTGAAATTATAACAAAATATTTAACTAAAGCGAATTAAAATAATTTAAATGATCAGAGAGAAAAAGTCTTAGGGCTTTAACTTCTTCACAACCATTATATTATGATTAATTATACTAACTCTGGGAATTTAACAATGATATTTTTCAAAAGAATTGAACTCAATAACATTTGTTTTATTCGGGTTTTAAAGAAAGATGTTTTACAAGATTAGCTAACTATAACCTATCTGCGGTTAGCGTGGACAATCCGCCTACCTACTCTACCTACTTTAACTACTGTGCGAATGAACCACCTTTCCTAAGAATAGATTATGAAAACATTCTTTTGTAAAAAACATGAAAGTACCATTATATGACCTCTATTCTTGTGTCCGGCAGGGCTCCGCCAAATACTGCACAACAAGATAGGTTGAGAATAGAGAATAAACTATTATATCTAAGAAAGGAAATAATAGTTTATAATCTATTAAAGCATAAAAACCACTTGAGTTGTCTCAAATGCTCATAGTCATATAATCAAGAAAATAATCATATATTAAAATAAAACCCAGAGTTAAAATAATCAAACCATAATATTAGGTTGGGTTACATCAGTGCCCTAAGAAAGGAATTAGCTACTCATGACGAGGATGGATATCATCTATGTTGAGTTCATCTCCATCGTCACAAACGATACTTCTCTTCTCAGGATCTTTACTTTTAAGGTTGTAGGAACCCTAAAAGCCACCACACCTTCAGCCTTCTGAATAACACGTTAAAAGAGATTGAAATTTTAGACCCCTTCTATCAAGGGTTACGCCTTCTTTTATAGAAGAAAATAAGTATTTGGTGGTCTTTTAGGTCTTCTGGTGCAACTGGGATGAGATACGGCTGGTAAAGAGAGCAATCTCGCAATATTAATCTGACATGCCATGGAAGGCTCAAGCTTCAGGAACAGATGCTCGAGCTTTAGGGTTCATGCTCGAGCACAAGGAATAATGCTCGAGCTTCTCTGGATGGATGCTCGAGCTTCAATAAATGGTGCTCGATCTTTACTTTGACACTTAGCCAATTTTCTTCAACTATTTTCCGAAGCGTCTTTTTATTCAACACTTAAAATATTTTTGGGGTTGAACTCTTTTAACATTGCTCAATCCAAGCTTCAAGGGCTCGAGCACTAGGTACCAGGCTCGAGCATTTGGGGCTTAAGGCTCGAGCATCAGTGGATGATGCTCGATCCTTAATAGATGGTGCTCTATCCTGGAGGTGAGGCACGAGAACTGGGAGCATAGCCTTAAATTAAAATCAACTCATTAATTTCTGATGCCTCATGCTCGAGCTAGAGGGTCAAGGCTCGAGCACCCTTGGTTAAGGCTCGAGCATCAAGGTACAAGGCTCGAGTATCTGGGCCTTGTTGATTTTTCTTCTCTTCTTTGTTGTGATGGTCGAGCCTCAACACTTGGGCTCGAGCTCTAGGTCTTGAATTTCTTCAAAATTCACCATTTAAGCTCTCGGCTTGCTCTGAATGACCGGTAATGACTCTGTAAGCTTTTATATCATCATAAAGTCTCAGTTTTAACTATTTTTCTGGAAAAGTTCCTATAAATACACATTAAACATAAATTAGTCTAATTACGAATAGATGTATCACTTTAGGCTTTAACATATACGTATTTAGGGGCTCGAATATGCATATATTTAGCACTCATCAGTTGTCTAAGTTGAAATTTAGCCTAAGAAATAACTTGTTCAGATTTTGTTATAGTGAACCACACTGGCTTAAGTTTTCATCTGTTTACAAGGCAGTGTTGGGTGGTAACATTGCAATATATTGCTGTACTTGGTAGTTTACTTTTCTGAGCATGTCTATTCAGTCAATATACATTTAAGAGAGCCAAAGTCCAGAGAATTTCAGTAGTGGAATATTATGTTTACTCCTTGCATAGAGATTCAGTAGTTGTATTAACTAAGGGTTGTTTTAAGCTACAAATTGATATTACCTTGCTAGAAACTAAGATGTAATGATTTGAGCATGAGTAATATGATGAAAGTAAGCTGTGGGAGCTAGATTCAAGAAGGACCAATCTTAAATTTACTAAACTACCCTTCAAACCAAAATATTGCAACAACTAAAAATAAGCCTGCTGCAAGCTATTGTTTTGCTGTTGTTTATATTGCACAACTGTGTCCTTGTTAATGCATCTTATCCCAACTTTATTACAAGCTAAAACCATCCATATCATGCTGAGGGAGCCTTTGGTTGAAGTGGTTTTGAATTATCTTAAGGAGGTGATTGGCCAAAATTGAAAATCAGTTTTTAAACTCTAAAGTAGCTGATGTGAGCTTATACATTGCTATATCTTGTCTTTTAATTGGTTTTAATCACCTAATAAAGTGTATAGTGTCTATTAAAGACTGTGGGGGTGAAGTTTGAGATGGTTCTGAAGCTTGTTTACAGTTTTACCCTTTGAAGCTTAAAAGCTAGGGTTTGGTGAGATTAAGCCTACCTATTGAAGACAAAAAGTCTAAAATGTTGAGATTAAGCCTACCTATTCAAGCTTATAAAAGTCCAAAATGTTGTTCAAATCAGTTGGTGTCAGATCAAAGGAACAGACTTCTGTGACAATGCTGCTGTGGAATCTCCTAGTTGCCCTTGACGACTAATAGTTCTGTAAAATCAATATTTAAGACTGCTCCAACAAGAATTCTGAAATTTTACTGCTGTTCATTGATTTTTGATGATTTAAGCATAAGTGGTTTGCTGTTTCATGTCCATGGGAGTCCTCTTTCAGCTCTTAATTCAAAGAAAATTACTGTGATGACCTTGAAGCCATTTTGTACCCTAAACTGTGTTGAAGGCTTGAACAATTTAGAATTGATCTCTTGATATACTTCTCAGTACCTTAAGTTCATCATTTGGGTATCTACATGTTGTATTTAAATACTAAGTTTGCCATCAAGGAGCTTGTTTTGAAGAATTCTCAGAAGACGGAAGCATTCTCACATGGTGTGTTTAAATTTGTTTCATCTCTCTATCTTGATCCCTCAAATGAAACTAGTCCTCCTAGTGGCTCTGATATTAGTCCTTTTTGACTTTCAATTTCAAAAAGGGGGAAAAGACTACTAGGGTTTTTGTCATTAAAGGTAAAAGGGGGAGATTATTGATATGGTTTGCTCTTTGAATGACAAATACTATTCTTTAGGCTAAATGGTATCACCTACCTTGAGGTTTGCATGATATCCATTCTCACAGAGGTATCTTAGTCTTTCTATACATGTGAGCAATCTTATTACAACTTGTCTTTGATACTACAGATATTATATTAAGGGTTGAATTACAAATTCAAAGGCTGTAGCAAGCAACATCTGGTTTAAGTGACATGTGTCATTTGTGAAGGGAATTTATATAATCTTGACTACATCTTCAGGGGTATTTTGATCAATCTAGTTTGCAGGGTATGATTGGAAACCATTTCAGAAGGTGTATTGTCTCTGTGGTCTAGAAAAGTATGTTGAATATCTTCATTTGGCTGATATGTACAATGCGTATCAACCAAGGAGTAATTTTGGTATTTCATTAATATCACAGCAATATGCCATGTGCACAGTGTTCCTAATGAGAAGAGGATAATGACATCAATGTATATTCTTGGTTGTATACATAAATAAATCAATATTACACAGAAAACAATAGTAGGCTGCAAAAAGGTGTATATTTGTATAAAAAACTAAGAGCGGTACAGGGGCATTGTGGTCTTTTTGATTACTGAATATGCCAGAGTATTATCTGTACAGTGATTGGAGGATCTTAGCCATACTTGTCTATAATTCTAGGGCTGTGTCACTAATATATAGTACATATAAATAGGCCTTATTGCCTATAATAGCTGTTACACACAAGAGAGAACCTAAAACAGCCTATGAGCTAAAATGAGCAAAAAGGCCATGAAAGTTAAATGTTTAGGAAGATTTCAGAGTGATCTTTTTAGGACTTGTGATGTAATTAATCTCTGCAAATCAACACAAAATGGTGCTAATTCACTGAAGATGTTAAAGGTTGTTTGCTGCTATTTTTCTGGTGCAAAAGAAGGTTGTGGAGGTTCAAAAATTGAAGTGGCTGCTTCTGGGGTCTGAGAAGGTTCAAGCAAGTGTGTTTGATGGTTTTACATCTACGGAAGGTGCTCAATTGTACAAAGTTGAGCTGAAGTAAGATTTCATACCTCAAACCTTGATTAAAATTGTTTATTCTATTTTAAGCCTTTTAATCTGGGTACACAGTGGCTGTATCTTGCTATAAACCACCTATTAATCATTCTAGCAAGTTTCTATAACTAATTACAGGCTATTGAAGTTTAGCATTCAATAGAAACACCACCAGTTATATGTTTGGCCTTATAAACCTCACTTATTAGGGTTTTAGGCTTGTTAAGTGACTAAACTTGATTAATGAAGAATCTTTGAAATTACTTGCTACATAAGAATTGATCATTATGTGAGCAAGTTTATATATGTGATTCAAGTTTGAAGAAATTGATTTAAGAATAGTGCAGCCACAAAATCATAGATTTACCCTTTGGCAGTAAGCTTTTGCAAAAATTGACTAAGAACAGTTTTGGGGCTTAAACTACTATATATCATGATGGGATTGACATCTGTGATTTTGTATGAAGATGGTCCAACATTGTGAGAGTGTTTTTCAGGCCTGAGATAGTGCAAAATACCTATTATACCCTTGGATTGAAAACTTTACAATAGCTACAAAACTGAACCTGTGTTGAGTTGGTTTATTACTGATTATGTACTACAGTGTGATAATCTTGTTGTGCTAATTGAGAACTTCATCTATGCAAGTGTAAAATGATTATACAAATTTGTGAGAACCTGAATTAGCTCAAGGTTCAAGTGTTTTGACATAATTACCCTTAAGAGCTTGACAGCTAGGGTTTATTGTACTACAAGCCAATTGTGAACTGAAGTTATTATTCATTGCTCCATTCATTATTTCAACCTATTGAGCAAGTTTGTATTGAGATATCAAGGCTATGGATATAGATGAAAATTCAATGGTTAAGCTACAGAGTGATTTGACTGATATACCCTTGTTTAGGGTTTTGAAGCCTTGTATGAAGAAATCTGTTGTGTATTTGTTGTTCATTGTTCAAGATTGATTTGAGTAAGTTTGTTGATATATTTCAAGGCTCTAGAAACCTAGAGTGAACTTTATTGAAGCTGCATTATGCTATAGAAGAACTATTCCATTGATTGTAGAAGAGAATAAGCTAGGGTTACACTTTGTTCCTTACTTAAGGCTGTGTATTAACTCTTTTTTTGTGTAACAGCTTAAGTAGATTGTACTTGGTGTATTGTCGCTTTATTGTAAATGGTAGTGAGGTATTAATACCTGTGATACCCCTGGGGTATTACAATACCTCATCTCATTTTTTATTAAGCTACTAAGAGCTTTGGTGTCCAAGCAAGGTTGATTAAGACATGAGGAATGCATGTGTGCACATTGGTAAGTAATTATGTGAGTATTGGTTGCAAAAACTAGTGTTTATTCTTGTACAAGGGTGTGTGCAGAGAGTGAGATAGCTGAGTGTGCAACAAGGTACTTGCAGCTAGTGGATGATTTATTAGCTGAGGCCAAGAACCAAGGTTTTTCTCTATTGAGAGGGTTTCCTTGTATACCTTATGTTATGTGTTTTATATGTGGATGATTAGTTTTATTGTTAACAAGTAAAAATTTTAATTAGACCAATTCACCCCCCTCTTGGTCTAATAAGTTTATAGAACTTGTTTGTGGATTATCTTAAAATCAGGTTAACATTATCGTTGTTTTATTGGATGGTTTCACGTAAGTGTAAAAGGGTATGTGTGTGTGTATATATATATTTATGTATATATGTACACATGCAATGGTAGTATTGGAGTGGTTTGTTACCAATGTTGGAGTATTTAAAGAAAAAAAAAAATTACAGGTTTTGGTCGACGTGTGAACATTACACGTCGACTGGTATCTCATGTTTTTTTGGATAGTAGGCATTTCCATTGTGGATAACCCAAATAGGTGGACGTAAAATTTCACATGTTGACTGAATGTCCTAAACCAGTCGACGTGTAGTGTTCACACGTTGACCAGTTCCTGTTGTTTTTAAGTTTGTGTTTTATTTTTGATAAGTGTTCATATGTAATGCATTTTAGCACCTAAGCTAGGGTATTTTAGTTCATTCATCTATCTTACTTTCATATCTTAGATACTTATTTGTGTTTTTGTCTATTTCAGGTTAATAAAGTTAAAACAGGCTAACAAGAGTCATTTAGCTCAATTTTGGAGCTAAGGAACAAAGTTGGAAAGAAGCCAAGAAAAATGCACCAGGGGAACTTCGATAGATCGAAGGGAAATCCCGATTGATCGAAGAGGTCTACAATCGATCAAAATGAGGCAGTGCCAGCTCAGCCAATTGGATAAATCCTGGAAGATATTTTCGAGCCACGTCAGCTTCGATCGATCGAAACCAAGTGTCCGATCGATCGAAATGCCTACTGGTAGTGAGCTATCTAATTCCTGAGCACACCAATTTCTACCTAACTTATGTAGCTGCGAATTTCCTCCAATCATAGGTTGTAATTCTGACTTGGTCCTTACTCGAAGGAGTATGTAATTGATTTATTGAACATTATTATATTATACCAAGATAGATAGATATTACCAATTATAGAAATAATTTTTCCTCTCTCTAGAACTAGGGTTTTTGGGAAAAAAGCAAGGATAAAGATGATGATGCCAACCTCTAAGCTAGCTCTTGAGGGTTTCATGACAACTATAATGAGTGGCTAAATCCTTCTCTTGGGGTTAGAGATAGCCCCTAGGTTTGTTTCTCAAACCTAGCTTTTGTGTATTTTTGGGGATTTTAGTTGTAATAGATATTTTGACCATGAATAAATATAGATCTTATAATTTCTACTTGATTTGTATGGATTAATGCTTTCAATTAATCATTTGGCTCTAGTCATATGTCTATGTATGCTAGAATTGATGTTTATGTTTATGTCTCTAGATTTAATGAAGTTGATGTATGTCTATGTATGTTGATGATATTGATCTAGTGATGGTTAAGACATGGTGCTTAATGGAATACTCTTATGCTTTATTTGATGGTTCACACTTGTTTCTTGATGGATTGTATCATATCTCTAGTTTAATTAGTTTAATTTCATGTCTCTAGCCTAGTGTAATGTAATTGCTTTAATTTATTAGGTAGGTGAACAATCCATTCTTGTTTCTTAATGTTCCATACTTGTGAATGCAAATAGTGCATCTCTCTAGATATTTGTGTGTGCAGTAATTGTGGTTTGATTGAATGGATATTGGTCTCATTTGATAGGTTGTGCTTTTCATTAAAATTTGTTAGACAATCTATGCTTAGTTTCAATTAAATGTCACACACACACAAGTTGCAATTTAAATTCCCCCATTGATGTACAATTGTTAGTGTTTGGTGAAGTAAAGCTTAGTGGTGACTCTAAGCCCAAGACCTCTCTCCTATATCTTTTCCTTATTTTCTAGATTGCTATTTACTTGCATTAGTTTTAATTGCATTATAGTTTAATTAAACAATCACCAACCATCTTTGATCATTCGACCTACTAATCCGATATTAATTTCCATCACAAATACACCTTATTTCCCTTAGGAAAATCCATTGGCACCATTGTATTTGGGAATTAATTAAGAATTAGTACTCTTTTGATCTTGTCTTTTTTTTTTTGGTTACTTATTGTGTTTGTTCTTCATTGGCTAGGTGAATTGAGCCAAAAGGGTGAAGCAAAGGGAAATTGAAAAGCAAAAGAAGCCAAGCAAAGCTAAGCAAGAGCATAAAAAGCTCAAAAATAAAAATAAAAAATTACAAAAGCAAAGCAAGGCAAAGAAAGAAATAAAAAATTGAAAACAAATTGAAGTTGCTTAAGGACCCTTTGCGAGCTTTTCTAAACTCTTTTTTTAGTTAAATCATGAGCCTACGTGGAGGCAAGTTTTTATTTTCTTAGATAGATCGTGAGCCCGCGTGGAGGCAATTTAATTTATCTTGCATATTGTTCAAAGCATGGGAGTATGGGATCATTGTATATGGAGGATTGTTGATTGTCGATTTGTTGCGGAGGAGAAGTGATTGTTACTTGCTACTTGCTTGTTTTTGTTTTTTTTTGTGCATGCATGGTCGTAGGTCGTTAAATCCTACTCTTGTCCCACTTAATTTGAATCTTAAATCTATTGTCCGTAATTTTAAGGGAAGGGGTAATTCTAGTCCTTCCATTTTATCAATGGAAGACATTAATGAGGACCATGTGGAGGACCTTGGTTACATAGACCAACAAGGTATCCTCCACCCTAATGTGCATCATGACAATATTCAAGTACCATTAGGCATGCCAAGGCCTTTCATTCCACCACAACAACAAGGCCATGTTCTATTGGGAATGCCTCGGTCAATTTTTGCTCCACAACCTCCCATTATTCAAGGCAATCAAGGTGCTTATGTAACATCACCGGTTGTGAATCCTCCTCTTGCTTTGCGTGATCACTATGTACCAAATGAATATAATGCACCTACATGCATTTAATTGCTCCCATTTAGAGCACATCACTATGAAATTAAACCGCAAACTATTCAAATACTTTCCAACTAGTGAAGAACCTTACAAGCATTTGGATGAGTTTCTTGAAGTGTGTTCCACCATAAAATACACGGACATGCAGGAAGAGGTTTTAAGATTAAAATTTTTTCCTTTCACCCTTAAGGATAAGGCAAATTATTGGTTCAACAATCTTAGTCCTTTTTCGGTAACTTCTTAGGCAAAAATGCAACAAAAGTTCTTGAAAAAGTACTATTCGGTTTCAAAGGCCAATGCAATGAGAACTTCAATTAGAGAATTTTCTCAAGGGGAAGGGGAATTGTTTCATGAGGCATGGGAGCGTCTTAATGACTTGCATAGGAAGTGTCCACAGCACGACATTCCTAAATGGCAATTGGTGCAATTTTTCTTTGAAAGTTTGTCGGATAATTTTAAAGGAATGGTAGATGCTTCCATGGATGGTTCATATCTTGATAGGCATAAGGATGATGTATGGCATCTTTAAGAAAGCATGAGTGAGAATTCAATGCATCGATCCTTGTCTTCCAAAAATGGTAGAAATTTAGGTGGAAGGAAGAATGTCGGCTTATATCAAGTTGGCAATTCCAATGACATAGCCGCCGAAGTCAAGTCTTAATCTCAAAGTTTTAATCAATTTTTGATCAACCAAAATTCGGTGAAACAACTGTCTTCCTCCTCTAGTACATCATCATCATAATTCTAATGAAGTTTGCATGACTTGTTCTAGTGTCTTACATTATACTTCCAATTTTCCCCATGTACATGTGCAATATAAGAACCATGAACAAGTGAATGCCACATTTGTCAACCAAGGGAATAATCCTTATGGCACACATTATAATCCCAGGTGGAGGAATCATCCAAACTTCTCTTGGAAAAGCAAAAGGGAAGGCTCAAACCCTCCCCAAGGTAGTTTTCAAAGCAAGTATGTTCCGCCCCCAATGCGAAACCAAGGTTCCCAAGGTTATAGATTATCTTTTCAATCATCACATGGAAACCAATGTTCTAACTCTCATTTTCCTAATTAATCATCTTATTCTCAAGGAAATTCTAGGAGTCCCACTTTTGAGGAAAAAATGTTGACCGCTTTGGGTACTTTGGAGGCAAATTCCCAATTACTTCATTCTCACTCCCAATCCATTGGTAAGCTAGAAACCCAAGTTGGGCAAATAACAAGAACATTGAATGCTAGGGAAAAAGGGAAAATGCCTTTGAATCCACCAAAGCAACAATTTGTTGTGGAGACCAATTCCTCATCGGAAAGTCCCACAATTGAGCATGTCAATGCGGTGACAACCTTGAGAAGTAGAAAAATTGTTGACAATCAAGTTGGAATTCACAATGAAGAGAGTGAATCGGTGCAACCAAAAGTTAACACCCGTCCCGTTTCACACTCTATTCCTCCTTCGGTGCATGTCCATGAACCCTTTGTTGAAATAGTTTTGAAAGATAATTTAAAAAATTCTTGTGTTGAAAGTGATTCCAAAAAGATTTTTGAAAAATATTTTGAGCCAAAAGCTCCATTTACGGATGCCTTGAAAGGATCGATTTCTCTTCAAAAGCAAAAGACCAAGGCCAATGAAATAATTGAATTGTTTAGGCAAGTGAAGATAAATCTTCGTCTCTTGGATGCAATTAAACAAATTCCGGCTTATGCCAAATTCTTGAAAGATCTTTGCACCCAAAAGAGGAAGAATAAAAGCTAAGCACCAAAGAAAGTAGTTTTGACCTAGCACGTAAGTTCCATTTTGCAACATAACACTCTTCCAAAATTTAAGGAACTCGGTTCACCTACTACTTCTTGCATCATTAGTGATCATGTCATTAATCGGACTCTTCTTGATTTAGGAGCAAGTGTGAACCTTATTCCATATTCGATGTATGTTCAATTGGGCCTAAGAGACTTAAAACCGACGTCGGTAGTTTTGCAACTAGCCAACCGATCCACTAAAAAGCCCCGGGGTATTATTGAGGATGTGTTGATTAAAATTGATAAATTCTTTTTCCTAGTTGATTTCGTTGTCATTGACATGGAACAGGTCCCGAATCCCAAGGGCCAAATTCCCGTTATCCTTGGCCGTCCCTTCTTGGCAACCACTAATGCTAACATCAATTGTAGGATGGGGATAATGAAAATTTTATTTGGTCATATGAAGGTGAAATTGAATATATTCAATCCAACCCCGTGTTCAATAGAGAAGCATAAAGAAGTGTGTGTTGTGGAAAAGTGTTTTGAAAATGAATTTGATAAAGTTAAGTCTTTACTTGGCAATAAAATTTCCAAAGGTTTACCTTCCAAAATGATTTCAAAGAATGTTGATTTTAAACCAAATGTTGATAGGGCATGGAAGCCCAAGAGTTGCATTGACAAAGGACCATCAATCTTTTTTGAATTAAATCCAACAAGTTCTTTAGGGAACAATTTGTTTGGTAGGATTCAAAATACCATTCACCCCATCAATGAGGGGATGCACAACAAAATTTTTGATCCGGGCAAAAAGAGCCCAACGTTTTGCTAAAGACATTAAAGACTAGTGCATTCCAAAGGGTTTGACAACCCTATTCCTCCCTTATTTATGTTTTTATATGTTTTTGCGTTGTATAGATATGAGTTGAATTGAAAAACCCGGCTTACGGACTATTTCCTGCATTTTAAGTACTGCCAGTGAGGTTTTGATCGATCAAACTCAAGTTCGATTGATCGAAGTTCCACTTTGATTAATCAAATCACATGGGTTGAGGACCTTTTAAATTCCAATCCGATCGATCGAAGTCCATCTTCAATCGATCGAAGTTAAGATTTCAATCGATCGAAGTACTTCGATCGATCGAAAATGCGTCATTTGAATTTTTCGGAAATCCCTTTAGCAGTTCAGTTCCAAAATTTATATTTATTTATTTTTATTTTATTTTTCTTTTTCTTTTTCTCCCGCTCCTTTTATTTTTCTTTTATTTTTCTTTCCCTCCTATTCATCTTCTTTCTCACCCAAACCCTAACCTTCTCTTCTCTCTCTCCCTAATTCTTTCTCTCTCTTCACCTATCTCAATCTCTCAATCTATCTCATTCTCATTCTCCCCACCACCTCCCTCTTCCATCATTGAATTGGCCCAAGCTTCCTGCCAATACCATTAAAGCCAACAAGAGCTTTTGGCAGTGGCCAAGCTCTTTTTCTCTCTTCAAACCCTCTATTCTCTTTTGGGTAGCATATTCTCCATCATTTCTGGCTGATTTAGGCCAAGGAAATCCTGAAACAAGCTCTGGCAAGCTTCTGCAGATTCCGACGAGGTTTTGGCGAACCTCCGGTCGTCTTCCCCAAGTCCGGCGAGGCTTGAAAATCCCCATTTTGCTTCCAATCTCTTAATCTCAACCTCCTCTTCACTTCTTTGGGTCAGGGTATGTGCAAAATAATTTTATTTTTATTTCTTGTTTTGTTTTCTTGTTTTCTTGTTTATTGTTATTTTATTTTCATTTTCTTTTGTATTGTTGCATCTTATTTGCATTTGTTTATATAATTGTAGATATTAAAAGAAAACAAAAAAAGAATTGGAAAATACATAAACAATGGAAAATCAAAATTACAAACAAATAAAAAATATAAATACTAAAATTTTGGATAAATGGTGATGGAATTACATTGAGAATGGAGAATGATCTTTAAAAGAATTGAATTCCTTTAATGGTGGAACTTTGTTTAACACTAGTGAATTAGATTTTTGATCTTGTTATGTTGAATTGTGACCTGAAAATTGGAATTAAAATATAGCTATTTGTAATTTTAAATTGGAATTGGAATGAGATATGGTTTGTTGTTGAGTAGTTTTTAGAAGGAGGATGGGCAAATTTTATTGGTTTTGTGGATTGATTGTGGGTGGTGTCCCTTGTTGGATGTTGAGATTGATTAATCGATTATGTTGAATTATATATATATGCTATTTGATGTGTTTGAAATATTTTGGGATATCCATTTTTAAGGGGAGATCATGCCAGATTTTTGAAATTTTTTTGAAACTTTGATTTTAAAATCCAAAAAGGCATATAGTTTGATTTTGGAACTTGAGATGGAATTTGAAAAGACTTTTCCAAGTTAAATGTTGAAGTTAATTTCAAAAGAAGAAATATTTTTGGACTTGATATATTTTTGAAACTAAAATGGCATTGAAAAGTTTAAATTATTGTAAGCATAGTTCCACCTTGTCTCATTTGTTTGTCTTCAATATGAAATGCATGGATGTGTTCTAAGTTGCCTAAATTGATTGCAAGCATGATTTGATTTGATTTTGTGTTTTTGAATTGAAAATGATAAGTCTTGTCTTCAATGCATAAAATGTTTCAAATGGACCTCTTTGAAAAGTTTTATTTGACTTGAGTGCATTATGTTGGTAAAATGATACTTTAATGTTGAAATGCTTTGTGATCACACTTGTTGGGTTCAAATGTTTAAAAATGGAAAATTTTGAACTTTGTTTGAAAAATGTGAAGTTAAGTTGCATGATTCCTTCTATTGATTTTCATTCATTGCATAATTCTTATCATGATGTTTTTCTACAATGCAATTGAATGTTTTGACCCCCAAAATTTTCAAAAATTCCCACTTTGCCCCAAAAATGTTGAGAAATTCCAAAGTTGACCAAAATGCCCTTGCTTGAATTGAAGCTTGTTCCATTTTATTCCTTTGCAACCATTTGAAAATGCTAAGTGCTTTTGAACTTGTTTGTGATATAATTCTTGATTCTTGCCATGTTAGGGCATAAATGTCTCTTGAACTTTCTTATCATGATTCTTGATCCTCTTTTACAAACTGAGTTGAATTGCCATTCCAACCCATTTGTTTGAATTCAATTAATTCCATTGTTTCTTAAATGACTTTAAAACTTGTCTAATGTGATCTCTTTTGAATAATTGTGTGCCCTTTGGAATAATTGCAACCTATTGCTTGTATATACACCATTTTGCACACACTTGTACCATATTGCCAGTTTTGAGCTTTTCTATGCATCTTTTAGGCCTATTGTCTTGGATTAACTTCTGATTAAGTTTGGGGGTGTTATGGATTTTTGAGTTTTAATGCATGATTTGGATGTTATATCTATTCTTTAGCCTTAGTATCCATTCTTGCACTTACTTGAGATTTTGAAATGCAATTTGAACCAAGTTAGGACTGTGTTTACTTGATATTAGTGTATATCTGTTTCCATGCCATTGTCTTGATATCTTATACTTGTGATCTATTCTTGATGACCGAGGTTCTTTCCAGTACAGATTCTGGCTTCCAGATGGTAAGCTTCTTGTATTCTCAGTATTTAACCATTCTCTGCTTCATTTAAGCATCTAGAGGAGGTCACGAGCCATGAGTGATCATTGGATTTTGATTTTGTTGTATTGTAGTACAAGATATCTCTTTATCTGGAGTTGTTATTCTATGTGCATCATTTTGATATATGCCATCTAGTTGCATACCATGTCCAGGATTCATTCTTGAACTTGCTTGTCATAACATGCCTTGGATTGTAGTGTTTTGCAACTGTGCATTTCACTTAGTCTTTATTACACGCCATGCCTATTTTTTGAGTCTTAGGTTGATAGTTACCATGCCTTTATGCTCCTTGTTATCCTGTTTACTGTATTTAATCTTCACTGTTGCACTTGTAGACATTCTTGTTTATGAATTGATACGATGTCATCCTAGGGTCTACTTGTCCTATCTTTGTAGCATCTACTTGAGTTTTAGGTTTGTGAATGCACGTTGTATCATTTATGCACATCACAACCTATACTCGTCCTGTTGATCATATTTCTGCTCCGAATGTTCTATCTGTGACTTTTCTACAATCTATGCCATCTGAATTATCATGTTTAGCTGAAATATGTTGAATGATGATTCTGAAGCTTTCTTACTCATTTCTTGCACAAGCATGATCTTTCCTGTCTATCCTCTGTTCTTATCCGATTCAGACATGCTTTGTGTTTCCTTATCAGTTGCTTACCTTATCCTATACCTGTGTACTGATTTATACTTGTGTTTTTACAGATGTAGGGTAGAAGAAAGACTCTCACTAGGAAACAAGTTCACAGAGTTCCATAGTTCTATCTCCAATATCTTCCTCATCTACAGCATATGTCCAGTCTGAGTCATTTGCTATGGATGCTGAGTATGTTATTATGCGAGAGGTCCCTACTGAGTCTTATGCCAATAAGGTACAGGAGACCGAGTACAGATTTAATAGAGACTTATGATGCGCACAAATGTGTACCACTTAAAAATACCACTTATAATAATAGCACATTCATCATTGCAGATTAATGCTAGAGTAGGGGATTGTCGAACCACAAAGATTGCTAGTTTATGGCAAACAGAATTATAAAACTACTTCCTCTATTTGATAAAAGAAATGATAAATCAATTAATTTGTCACTTAACCTACAAATTTAACTTTTAGAAAAAGTAAATAATGTAAAAATGATGGATTGAACTTATAAAGAAAAGGCTAGGGAATTGACTTCACCTTAACCTCATAAACATGTAGAACTTGCACTCAACTTGGGGATTGACAATTATATATATAAAATGATGTGTAGGAGTACAAAACTACCACAACATCGTCAAGAAGATCATAAATTCAGGACTAAGCATAACCTATATTTGGTTAGCAAGGTTCATCCAGCTAAACTAGATTGTGGTATGAACCATCTTCCCTAGGCATGGCCTATCAAGGTCTTTCAGTAGTATGTTGCAGCACATGAAATCAATTAAATATCATTGACTATCTTTAGTTGCTATGGACCATCTACCTAACTACATTGATCTAAGGGTGTAGTATGGTCCATATTTCTTAGGTATAACCTATATAAATGCTTAATTTCATGCCAATATAACCATTTCATAAATTCTTTCCCATTGTCACTGTAGGAAATCAAGTGTAATACTTGTATCAATATGATTTCTAAGACAAGATAACAAATCAACACAAATATATATTCATATGATAAACACATGCATCAATTTAATGTAAAGAACATCAAGTCAATATAAATACTTCTAATTTATAAAACTAATATATACAGTAAAAATCCTTAAATTTAAATACAAATCAAATCATGTTTACTTGGTCTAGGTTACATCAACTCCCTAGAAAAAAGATTTAGCCACTCATGAATATGGCTACACCCTCCAGGATTGAAGAAGAGAATAGAATTCCCTCTCTCACCATCTTTGTAAGCCTCCTCTAAGAACCCTCAAAATCCTCTCCTCTCTCTATATGTTTTTTGAAAAACAAAAACCGAGATAAACTTCTTCAGCCTTTCCCTTTCTTTATCCTCCCGCGAGTTAAAATTACAAAATCCCTCATTTAAAATTTGAAATAAATCTAAGGATAGACAAAATCAGACTTAAAGAAAATGGGGGCCCGTGGTCTCACGAGGCCCTGATGATTTGGCGTCTAGATGCCAAAATGGGCTTCCGGACGTGAGCTTTTGAAAGATGGCGTCCGGACGCCAGTTCTTGTGTCCGGACGCCAGGCATGCTACTCTAACACAGACTTCTCTCTTTAGCTCTGGTTACATCCATCGCCTCTTTATGTCATTTCTCTTTGATGATCACTTGAAATGTAGGTCTGATATGACTTGTGCTTCGAAACCCTTTAAAATTTTATTCTTATTCCTTTTTAGTAATAAGACCTGCAAATACCCAAAAATATAAAAATATAGTTAATTTATATAAACAGATCAAATAATGGGCTTAACTAATGCAATTAAGGGCGCTTAAATATGAAATATTTGATGCTTATCAAACCCCCAAACTTACATTTTGCTAGTCCCTTAGCAAAACAAAATTGAAACATAGACTTCTCTTCTTTCATGGAAGTGACGATTGCATTTAGCATATGCAACAAACCTTTTAAACCCTTAAGTATCCCTAAAGGATGAGTGAAGTCTTGTGAGGGTTTATCAGAAATGATATCCATAAACACAAAGCAACAAGGGTCATTCTCGTGTACATTGAAACATATGACTTTAGGAAAAAACTCTATCAAGAAGACTACAACAAGTATACATACAATGACATCTCAAAACAATATTCAATTCTCAGCTCTCATGTATCAACAGACTAGTCCACATACATGATCTTCAAAATCTCATTTATAATAGAATTTCATCTCAAGATCCTTAAAAGTGAACCGAAATTTCAATTTTTTTTTTTTTAAATGCACTTTTAACCCTTTTATGGCTCATTCAACATTTCCTCATCCTTAATCAATCTTTTAAAATAATAATCCAAGGTATATGTTTATTTGAACACTTATTTATTTATTTATTTTTAATGTATGACTATGTGCAATGTCCAAATTCCTTAAGCTTTCTAATAACCCCATATAACAAGCGTTGAGCCAACGATTCCCAAATCAGATGGTCTTAGGGCGTTAAGTGTAAAGACACTCCTAAGGGCGTAATAACTCAGAATGGCTAGGCTACAAACTCAAACTAATCATATGTCTTATATTATTTCCTTGTCTTCCATTTTAATCAGTTGGCATGTTGAAAGAATGCAGTTTTATTCCATTTTTTTTATATTTTTTATATGCCAAGGATTATTTCATTCATCCGACTTACTAATTCAGGGAGTCAATTAAGTAAAACTACAAGGAAGGGAATGCAATTTTTGGTGTACTCAATGTGCATTGTGAAGTCACTCAGAGATGAAAGACTCCAAAATAAAATATTTAAATCATGCAATGGACCTTTTTCATTTGAACAATCATGCTGACAACTTCCAATCATTCATTGATATCCTATATAAGCATACAAGCTGTATTAATCACATAAATCCCCCCCTCCCCCCCCCCCCCAAACTTAGTTCCAACAATGCCAAAAGTCATTTCCCTAAACATGCAAATTTTTTTATTATTTTTTATTTTTTTAAAAAATAATAATTCAACCATAAATAAACAATGACAATTTGCCAACTCTCAACACCTCCAAACTTAAATGATATATTGTCCTCAATGTACGAAAACAAGTATAGAAACTAAGGATGCATAGAAATGTAAAAAGAGAAAAACTACCAAGTGCAAAACAGTGACTTCAGTGCAACCAGTGGTAGTGAAACAACAAAATTTCTTCCCCCAAACTTGGACCTGATAATCTGTTTAGAAAACTATACACCAAGCATAAAAGCATCGACATATATAAAGATATAAATATAAAGTACCACATCATGCTTTATTCAAAACTGGGAAAGAAAATCAAAATATTTGCAAATAAAAAAATGCACCCATAATTGATATGCCAAATATGGCCTAAATCCTAAAATTATTCAAAGCACACACAGAAAAAGTAAATAGCATGAACTAAATAAAACTAAAGAGCAACACAATGCTCAATCCTCCATAAAGGTGGAAGACGATGGACCCGAAGTAGCACCACCACGATCAATAAGTGACTGCATCATTACTGGCAGAAGTTGTTGTCCTTCTCTTGTTTCCTTATGAAAATCTGTAAGATTTCCCTCCATGGTACCGACCTGCAGCTGAAGAGCATCAATTTGAGTGCTAAGAGAGTCATAATCTGCCCTAGTCAGCGCAGGTGGCATTGGACCAATAGATGCAGGTTCATCGTGTTCAGTCTCCAAAGGAATATTCATATCACCCCAATAAAAGTCGTCACCCATGCGTAACTATCTACCTTTTTTAATTGAGAGCGGTTCTTCTTCCATTCAGTAAAATTATATTGATACACATCCTTCATTTTTTCCTCATTCTTATGCACCTTGAGTCCCTTCTGTTTTAACATTTTCATGATCAAATAAAGAAAGGGAAATGCCCAAGTCAAAGCATTATCCTGTTGCTTCACAATGAGGTGATGGTAAAGTTTCAGAATTTGATCCCAAATTAGCTGTGGAATACAAAACCAATATCCTCTTTATGCAGTATAAAGGGTATTCAGGAAAGCGCCCTTTCGTTCAGAATGCCTAGCAACCGGGAAGATATTTTGGGTGAGGACAGTGTGGAAAAACTAAATTCGGTATGGAATATAGGACTTATTAATGCTCATTGTGCGACGATATGTAAAGTTGTTGTGACAAATTTCATGCACAATGTTCTGTAGCGTAATTGTGTCCAGACAAACACCATAAATCAGCTCATTCTCATCATTCAACGAAGAAGTCAAAGGAATATCCCAAGTTGTAGCAATGTCATTGATGGTGACTGCAAAAGGTGTACCATCAATTGTTATCTGTATCATGTCTGGCTCAGCGCAGGAGTGAGACATGTTGGCATAGAATTACCGGACGATTCGCAGAAGGAAGAGCTGAGCACATGGCTTAAATAAAGCGACAAGACCACGATTTTTCAATTCTAAAACCAACCAAGCAATTTCCAGATGGTCTTGAAAGTCATGCTCAATTGTGAATTTGGTCTCATATTCAATGAGCCAATCAGTCTTATTCGGGTAGGAGTGTCCTCAAAAGATTCTTCGGATGCACGAGGGCACTTAGAAGCGGAAGAAGAAGCTATTTGAGTGAAAGAAGTTGGTTCAGGACTTTTGTCGAACACGTGGTGTGCATAACTGAAAAGTAAAGAACACTTGTGAAGATTATATTATTTGAATCTAACAAGCATGGATCTAGAATGAAAACACAACCTTTCCTCACTTAAAAAGAATCAACTTCCCACAAGATGAAGTTCTAACCGTCATCTCTATGAACTATTCTAGAATTGAATTATTGAAGAGAAAAGAACTTACCTCAATTTGGAGAATGAAACCTTGCCCTCTTTGATTGAATGATGATGATGGAAGAGGATGATTTGATGAATAATGGAGATTAAGAGAGGTAAAGAACAAGTTTTAGAGGGTGTGGAAGGTAAGGTTAGAAAGTGGGAGGTGTAGGTTGTGAAAGAGGGGAATGAAATAATGAAATTTATAAAACCCGAGTTGGGCTCAAGTTGCTTTATGAGCTTTTGCATCCGGACGCAAGCCATAGCTTCGGGATGCGGACTATAGTGGGGCTCTTAATAATTGATTGTTGTGCGCTGGAGGCTGATGGTGGTAGAATGGCGTCCAGACGCCGGTGGTGGCTTCCAGACGCGAGAAGTATCAGGTGTTGGCGTTCGGACGCCGGTGCTTCCAGATAGTGGTGTCCGAACATGAGATGAGGCAATAATTGGCGTCCGGATGCGAGTGCTTCTGTAGCTTTTATGAATTGTTGATCAAAGACATCCAAAAATGTTACCAAACTTTTATATGACTATAGAAACCCACTATGGCAACTTGAATGGACATATAAATGATTCTTGAAGAATGCGAAGTGGAAATTCTATTTAGCCATTTGTAGAGAATTTTTTGGTTCATGGTAACAAGTATAGAAGGAAGCTTAGAATAGAAAGAATTGCTTCCTTGGAATGCTAAATTTAACGTCGATAGCTAGACATTATGGGAATCCTTCTAGTCCTCATAAATTGGATCCGTCAAGATAATAGAATCCACATATCCGACCGGGACTAGGTTCTCAATGTAAGGCTTAAGTCGCTGACCATTGACATTAAAAAGATTCCCATTCTTCGGGTCTTTCAGCTCAATTGCACTATAAGAGAATACAGAAGTGATTAGAAAAGGACTTTCCCAGTGTGATCGAAGCTTCCCTGGGAAAAGTTGCAATCTGGAATTGAAAAGCCAAACCTTTTGACCTGAAGCAAAAGACTTCTTAATAATACGTTTATCATGGAATGCTTTAGTCTTTGCTTTATAAATTTTTTCATTTTTATAAGCCTCATTCTGGATTTCTTCTAGCTCATTGAGCTGTAATTTTCTGTTAGAGCCGGCTTGATCAAGATTAAAATTAAACCACTTTATGGCCCAAAATGCACGATGCTCTAATTCAACCGGAAGATGATATGCCTTATCGTAAACAATCCGGTATGGTGACATACCAATTGGCGTCTTAAACACAGTTTGGTAAGCCCAAAGCGCATCGTTCAGTCGTAATGACCAATCTTTGTGATTCGGTCGAACCGTTTTTTCAAGAATATGCTTGATTTCCCGATTAAAAACTTCCACTTGACCACTTGATTGAGGATGGTAAGGCGTGGCAACCTTATGACTAACAGAGTATTTAAGGAGAATAGATCGAAGATAACGATTGCAAAAATGAGATCCTCCATCACTCAAGAGTGCTCGGGGTGTGCCAAGGACTGAATATGTTCTTTTGAATGAACTGGACCACTGCAGTATGGTCATTGGTTATGATTGCCTCAGCTTCTACCCACTTAGATACATAATCCACTGCTAGGAGAATGTAAAAATAACCATATAAAGATGGAAATGGTCCCATAAAATCTATTCCCCAGACATCAAAGATTTCGATAATTGAAATGGAGTTCAATGGCATCATGTCCCTTTTTAACATGGCCTCAAGCATTTGACATCGCGTACAAGACTTGCAAAAGTTATAAGCATCCCTGAATAATGAAGGCCAATAAAAACCACTCTGAAGGACTTTAGATGAAGTCTTTTTGACACTAAAATGTCCTCCATATTCAAGAGTGTGGCAGAATTTCAAGATGTTTTGGATTTCAGATTCAGGAATACATCTCCGGATTATTTGATCCTGACAGTATTTGAACAATTCCGGCTCTTCCCAAAAGAAATATTTGATTTGAGCGAAAAATCGGTCTTTCTCTTGCTTAGACCATTTTGATGAAATTTTTTCAACCGCAAGATAGTTTACAATGTCAGCAAACCAATGAGGTGACTCATAAGAAATCTTGAACAGTTGCTCATCCGGAAAAGAGTCATGAACTGGATAGAAATCAAAAGTGTTCTCAATAAAAAGCCTAGAAAGATGGTCTGCAACTACATTATCAGTTCCTTTCTTATCCTTAATCTAAATATTGATCTCTTGGAGTAAGAGTATCCAACAAATGAGTCAATGTTTGGTCTCTTTCTTCATAAGTAGATGTCTTAACGCGGCATGTGTTGGGAAACTTGCTAGTTTTAAAAACTTTTCGATGGATTTTCATTCACAGATCTTGATTCATCACATAGAGACAATTTTTATGCAAAGGTAAAATATGATGTATCATTTAATTAACAGATTGAATACTTACATCAAAGGTCTGAGTAAACCTTTGAATCTTTCCTCTAAAGTGAATGTTTTCACTTATTGTAGATCCCTTAGCAAGATGCCATCTCCATAGACCTCCATCTTCTTGGTAATAATTTTGCCTTTAGGAATCACCCATAAGCCTTCATGAATGACCTTGGAAAACTAGGCTTGTGGGAGCCTCCATTAGATGAGAACATTAACCCTAATTTTCTAGAGAGAGAAAATATTTTCCTTTTTCCTTCCAAAAAATCACACCTAAAATATACATAGACCATGTATATATAGGCAACATAAAGATAAAGAAAATGAAACAATAAATCATTCTCAATCTCTAATTCACATGTCTCAAATCTAATAGGATTCCAATATCAAGTTGGGCTATGAGTGAGAATCCTTTAGGCTTATTATTTTATTGGCTACAATGAATTAATAATTGGCCCGGTCCATGGACCCAATTTAATTAATTCATAGAATAATTTCTACTCCACTAAAAGAAATTAATTGAACTCCAATTAAATAATAAATAACATCTAAGTCAATGTTGCACTTTGACCCCTCTATGCATAATTAGTTATCGGATAAATAAAGCCATCAATCCGACTACTTAATTAATATATTGATTTTACTACCATTGATTATTTATGGCTTGATCACAATAAAACATATGTTTGACAAAAATAATAATTTAAATAAATATATATATAATAAATCATTTTGTCTAAAAACACACGAAGGCCTTTGAATTTACTTTGTGATCAACCATAATCAATACAAAATAAATACAAGTAGCAATGCTGCAAATATTAAAAATATAACCCTCTAACTATTAATTACATAACTACCCAAAGTGTCGGTCTAAGAATCCCGAAGTATCCACAGAACAAATCAAAGTAATTATTACTTAATAAAAGAGTTTATACTTTTCTCATGCTTAAGAGTTATATGCCATGACAGTGATAGGGAGCAATTGCATACGATGGCTCTCGCAATATATATCAACCTAACGTGGATCTTGTTCAAGTCTTAATTAATTATGAGTCCATCCATAATTACCGACTATGAACTATTTATGATTACTAATTATATTCATGTATTGATTTCCATCACATACATATATAAATATCTCTTGTAATCAAGTAGACACTATCAATTCTATAATGAATCAAAATATAATACATTGAATTCACCAATTGTATCAAGCATAAATATTTCAGAAATGTTAGGAACATATGTCACTATAATCCAAATAGGAATTTGCTATGCCAGGGCATATAAATCCCAACAGCTCCCACTTGCCCTTATAGCCAATTCAAATTGCATCTAACTCCAATGTTATCCAGGTGATAATAAAAACTATTGATCGATAACACCTTTGTTAATGGATCAACAAAGTTGTGTTCCAATGCAATGTTCTAGCCATGAGCATATTTTCTTGCTGGACAATATCATATAGGACATGATACTTTCCTCTCAGTGTACCTTGTTCCTTTATGGAATCTTGGGTCATTGGTTTGAACTACTTTTGCACTATTATCGCAATATAGCTCGATAGGCAGGCTAATATGCTCCACAACCTCTAAATCAGTGAGATCAAACCAAAAGGCTTCTTTTGCTGCCTTTAAAACTGTAATGTACTTCACCTTCAGGTTTGAGTCAGCAGTTGAAATCTGCTTAACAATCTACTAACTGATTTCCTATCCATTGAGTGAATATACACTAAGTCATGAACCTTATAGTATCTACTTCTGATTGGAAAATAGAACTATCATACCTGACTGGAACTACATCATCACATCCATAAATGAGTATGAGATCATTGGTTCTCCTAAGGTACTTAATGATATTTTTCACTACAGACCAGTTATCAAGTCTAGGATTGGACTGATTTCTTCTGATTATCCCTACAATGTAGCGGATGTCTTGTTTAGTATAGACCATGGCATATATGAGACTCCCATATGCCAAAGCATATAGTTCCAGTCTCATTTGCTCAATCTCTTCTGTCAGTCTTGTAAAACTACCTACTGGAGAGAGCAATCCATGTCAATCAAGCAAGAACTCATTCTTTAAGTTTTGCATACCAAACTTGGTCAAAACTTTATCAATGTAGGATTATTAAGATAAACCTATTTTCCTTTTAACCTGATCTTGCAAAAGCTTGATCCTAGGAATATAGCTTACATTTTGAAGATCCTCCATTTAAAAGTAATTGAACAACTACCTCTTTATTGATGACAAAACTTCCACGTCATTTTAAATGAGTAGGATGTCATTAATATATAGAATTAGGAAAAATAATGACATTCCCTTATACACTCAAGTTTTAATTACTAAGAAATCTTCTGGTATCCTTTTGTAGATTAACTTGCCTTCCATAGGTATCACCCTACTAGAAAGTTCTACAAGATCCCAGATTTTATTAGAACACATAGATTCCAACTCTGATTTCATAGCAACTCGCCAAAACGATCTGTATCCATATCGGTTCATGCTTCCGTGTAGCTTACTGGGTCCAACTCATGTTTAACAGGGATATCCATAACGGTCTCACCTAAAAACATGATTCTGTAGGATTGGATGATAATCCTCCCACTACAATAATGTACCGATGCAGGAATTTGTGTATTAGATGATGCTAACGCATCAATAGGGAATTCATATATTATTCTCAATCTCTATTATAAGTGTGTTCACATGTGGTACATCTGGTACTAATACCATATTCTCAAACATTATGCTACTAGGTATATGATTCATAATATGATCCTCCTATAGATAAACAATGAGTATAAATAATCAACTTTTATCATTAAGATCATGAAATAATCCACCATAGTGCCTTTAGAGTAGCTACCAAATTTATCATGCATATGATTTACTTCCAACTTACTTGTCCATATCAAGCGCATATGTGCAAGACTACCCTATATGTGCATGTGATTCAAACTAAGATTTAGTTAAAAACACAGCTCAAAAGATATCCTTGAGATAGACTAAGATGGAATGCAGTTCATAATACGCATCAATATTATTAACGCTAAAACTCTTAAATGAAAGAGATAATGTGGCATAACTGATCATAGATCTAATCATGTTAAGCGGAATTCTGTTATTCCTATTTGACACCTAAATCCATTTAGCGTCAATTGCAGAAAACTGGTACACAACACCCTCATTGACCATATAGTCTTTACACTATCCCAAGAAATACTCATACCTACGATCAGATCGAAGTGTTTTGATAAGTTTACCTAATCTGTGCTCCACATCAGTCTTGACACTTTTAAAATATACCAAAAGTTTAAGACTCGTGTTGCATCAGATAAATTTATCCAAAACGTGAGTAATCTTGCTTGGATGTTCATAAGACCACACGTGTCTGTGTGTACCGACTCCAATTGTTCTTTATTTCTATTTCATTTGGCTGATTTAAAGCCTTTAGGGTTATCTATCTTTCAAAACAGGATTCACAAGTGGGTTTAGGCTCCCTTGCCTCACTAGGTTATAAACCTTCTTAGACCAATCTTTGAATCTCATTTTGACTGATTACAACCCAAAAATAGACACTAAAAATACAATGAGTCAGGAATAACAAATCTTCTCTTAACATTCAATCCAGAAAATGCAACATTAGTTTCTACATCATGCAAATATTAAGAGTTTATGATTACAGTATACCAACCATCTTTCAATGCACCAGAAGCAATCGCATATCTATTCAATTTTATAAAACCAGTTTTACAAAATAACAACACAGTTTTTATAAACCAAAAGTGAAACAAAAATGAGATTGCATCTAACATCTGTTCATAAAGATAGTTCTATAATACTAATATCCTCATACTCTCTAACTTCAGATGTAATACTCCCACTGACTTAGCTACAACCTTAACATCAGGTCGAGTACAAATATATATCCATATCATCAAGGCTTCTCGATTCCTAAAATCCTTGTAACGAATTGCAAACATGTTTAGTGGCTGTAGAATCTATCTATCAGGAATTAATAGATACAACCACATAACATTGCTCAATGATTAAATATACATTTTCCTATGCCACGTCATTGCTTAGACAGTTCATCCTTTAGTGTCTTAGTTAACGACAAAAGAAACAGTTTCCTTCGCCTTCAACATACACTGCCTTATTCCCTTTAGCCTTTTGGATACGTATGTTTTGTGCTAGCCTAGTCCTATTTTCATCCTTCTTCTTTCCTTTGCCCGTCCACTTGGGCCTAGAAGAAGATGGCATAGACTAAGTTAGATTGATAGGAACACCCATACTCTTGATTATTCCTTCATCTGTTACCAATTCTATAAGAATATCAGCAAGTGTGAACTCAAACAGATTCCTTATTTAGATTACTCTAAAAGAGCCGAACGAATTTGGTAACAAGGCAATAATCATGTCAATCTGAAACTTACCATTCAAGTCAGCCCTATTGACCTCCAGTTTAATTTTTAAATAATAAACAATCATTTTTAAAATACGATCTCATACTGGAGTTCCTTAGGCTATCTTAATGGTATTCAAGTCTAACATAGTATTTAGACATAACCTCTATCTAATCTCACCAAAACATTTCATTACTTTTTAACATGATGCTTGAAGAAAATAAAATAATGCAAATGTTAGCTTTGGAGCGTATTCGAAATAAACTCTAGAATATTGCACCAAATCATATCATTTTCCTTATTTCATTTATTAAAAGCATTAATGTCAAATTGGGTATCTTAAAGTAAAAGGATTAGGTATAGGAGTAGTAAATACATTTTGTACCCTTACGTTATGAATAAATATCTAAGTTCCTTTTCCAGTCAATATAAATGAGGTCCAATATCATTGAATATGTAAGCAAGCAGATAAAATGAATTAGACATAATTAATCTAAATATAAATGCATTCATACAATATACAAGGTAAATTATTAATATTATAATGCGTATTTAAAATTAAAATGAGTTTGTTAACCACATAATATAATAAATCTCAAATAGAATAAGAGATCATTATCATTATTGGTAAACAATCCCTTTTAATTAACGTGGGTCCCTCAACTCCGTAGCAAAATAAATCACACAATCAATAAATCAATAACTTATCCTGATGGAGGAGTTCATTATTACTATTGCTGAGATTCGTTTGCTATTAGGCGAACATTTCCATTAAAATAGTATGTGGGTCCCTTAACTACTGCACGAAAAATCAGATAACCAATACACCAATAACTTATTCGGTTGGCGAAATTCATTATTACTATTGGCGGGCAAATCCCATCATTTCCATATCTCTTAAGACAATGCCTTGTCTATCATATGAAATGTTTCTTGATTTTGTTTAACCTTTCTAAAATCACCTAGTGTAGACCACTCCGTTGGGGAGCTAACACTATTGATTTTAGATTGAGTGTATAACGTTATTAAAGCTCTAATGAAAAATTAAACATTAAATATCTTGTCATTATAATCTAGACTTTTTAAATCATGCGTATGGCCTTATTTTTAAAGATCTAATTATAATGAACATTTAATATTTTTATTTTCATGAGACAACCATTCTTGTAATATTAAGACTCTTTAAATCATGCGCGGGGCCTTGTTTTTGAAGATCTAATTACAATGGTTTTAATAATGAAGGCCATGGGGTAATGTATAAAAATCCCCGCTCTCACTCAATTTTTAATCATTCATAATTAGGGTTTTAATTTATTCATTTACATAATATGATGCATGCAAAACGTCTTGATTTTAATCTAATTAAATTTAAAAAATATTTGGACTTTAAATGATTCACTAATATTTAATTTGAGGCACACTTTAAAAATAATTTACATAAATAATTTTTCGTTTTCAAATAAGTGCCCTCTAATTAATTAGTAATCAAAACCAATTAATTTTCATAATTTAATTAATATAAATCAAGTTATTTAATTAAATATCATGGATTGAATGCATGAACAATAATTAATCAACAATTATCTATTCCATGCATTTCATACATCACATATATAAATAAATAATAGGCAAAAAACAAATTAAATGGCCAATGGAATCAGCTTTTAACATTTAAATACTATTCTTACTGTACGGGCGTCCTTTAACAGTCTGTCAACACCTATAGGAAGTTGGTACATGTTAGAAGAAGCAAAACGCCACTTGGAACGCGTCTGGAGGGCCCCACATGAGCTTGCACACGCTTGGGGCATGCATCAGTACAAGACACGCGCCCCCATGTGCTGAAACTGGCCTGGGGCGCGTGGGACGCGCCTCCACGCGTGTGGAGGGTTAATTACCTTGGCTGGCGCGTGAGATGCATGCGCCAGCAAGTCTTGTTAGGCTACACCTCCTGGCGCGTGTTCCACACACGCTAGGCTCACCTTTGTGCGCCGCATGGGATAAATTCCCATCAATGTTGATCCTAGTGCATGGTATGTGGGTGCACCGTGCCGCACTAGATCGGCTGGCCATCTCCGGTCACTGCACTCGCCACCGACGGTATTTTGGTCGCCGGAAAATCGCTGAAAAATTCTAGAAATTAAATTATGCCCAAAAAAATTCTAGAAAAATTCTAAAAAATTCAAAAAAAATTACTGAAGCATAATTTAACCCTTTCGGATCCTCTTGAAGCTTCATAGCATCCTTTAATAAAGATTACATGGCTTTAAATAAATTTACAATTTGAAATACAATGGAAAAAATTAAATTACATCATTGAACTTTCAAACGGCTAAATCAAAGCCTTAGTTACATTCATCCAAAGATAAAATTACATTCAATTATCCTATAAGCTTCATCCATGGCCCAAACACATATCATCATCCATTCAACTTTATACATACATCATCATGTATCAATATATATCAATATATTAATTCATACATCAACATACATTAATAAATAAATATATGCATATCAAAATTGAATCCATGAATGACGAATTTTGATAAAAATATGATCTAGTAATGAATCAAACCATGCTCTGATACCACTATTGGAAAACTTGCTAGTTTTAAAAAACTTTTCAAGGGATTTTCATTCATAGATCTTGATTCATCACATAGAGACAAGTTTTATGCAAAAATAAAATATGATGTATCATTCAATTAATAGATTGAATGCTTACATCAAAGGTCTGAGTAAACCTTTAAATCTTTTCTCTAAAGTTAATGTTCTCACTTATTGTAGATCCCTTAGCAAGATGCCATCTCCATAGACCTCCATCTTCTTGGTAATAATTTTGCCTTTAGGAATCACCCATAAGCCTCCATGAATAACCTTGAAAAACTAGGCTTGTGGGAGCCTCCATTAGATAAGAACATTAACCCTTATTTTCTAGAGAGAGAAAATATTTTCCTTTTTCCTTCTTCCAAAAAATCACACTTAAAATATACATAGACCATGTATATATATAGGCAACATAAAGATAAAGAAAAGGAAACAATAAATCCTTCTCAATCTCTAATTCACATGTCTCAAATCTAATAGGATTCCAATATCAAGTTAGGCTATGAGTGAGAATCCTTTGGGTTTATTATTTTATTGGCTAAAATGAATTAATAATTGGCCTGATCCATGGACCTAATTTAATTAATTCATAAATTAATTTCTACTCCACTAAAAGAAATTAATTGAACTCTAATTAAATAATAAATAACCTCTAAGTCAATGTTGCACTTTGACCCCTCTATGCATAATTAGTTATCGGATAAATAAAGCCATCACTCCGACTACTTAATTAATATATTGATTTTGCTACCATTGATTATTTATGGCTTGATCACAATAAAACATATGATTGACAAAAATAATAATTTAAATAAATAAATATATAATAAATCATTTTATCTAAAAACACATTAAGGCTTTCGAATTTACTTTATGATCAACCATAATCAATACAAAATAAATACAAGTAGCAATGATGCAAATATTGAAAATATAACCATCTAACTATTAATTACATAACTACCCAAAGTGTCGGTCTAAGGATCCTGAAGTATCCGCCGAACAAATCAAAGTAATTATTAATTAATATAAGAGTTTATACTTTTCTCATGCTTAAGAGTCAAATGCCATGACAGTGATAGGGAGCAATTGCATACGACGGCTCTCGCAATATATCTCAACCTAACGCAGATCTTGTTCAAGTCTTAATTAATTATGAGTCCATCCATAATTACCGACTATGAACTATTTATGATTACTATTTATATTCATGTATTAATCGCCATCACATACATATATAAATATCTCTTGTAATCAAGTGGACATTATCAATTCTATAATGAATCAAAACATAATATATTGAATTCACCAATTATATCAAGCGTAAATATTTCAGAAACGGCAGGAACATATGTCACTATAATCCAAATAGGAATTTGCTATGCCAGAACATATAAATCCCAACAGTATGATCCGTGAAAACGATGACCTTAGATCCAAGAAGATATGAACAGAATTTATCCAAGGCATAGATAACTGCTAGCAATTCTTTCTCAGTTGTTGTATAATTCATTTAAGCATCTAATAGAGTCTTACTAGCATAGTAAATAGCATGAGGAGTTTTATCCACACGCTGGCCCAAAATAGCACATAATGCATAATCAGATGCATCACACATGATCTTAAAGGGGAGAGACCAGTTAGGTGGTTTCATTATTGGGGCAGAAGATAGTATCGAACGGAGCTTCTTAAAAGCTTCCAAACATGCTTCATCAAAGTTGAAATTAGTGTCCTTTTGAAGAAGGTGGCACAAAGGCCGAGATATTTTACTAAAATCTTTGATGAAACGGCGGTAAAAGCCTGCATGACCAAGAAAGGATCGAATTTGTCTCATTGAAGAGGGAGGATGAAGGTTATGAATTAATTCAACTTTTGCCTTATCGACCTCAATCTCTCTTTTAGAGATAATATGTCCCAGGACAATCCTTTCTTGTACCATGAATTGACTCTTTTCCCAACTTAAAATCAGATTGGTTTCTTTGCATCTTTGAAGGACGAGTGATAGATTATGGAGACAAGAGTCAAAAGAAGATCCAAAGACAGAAAAATCATCCATGAATACTTTAAGAAAAATTTTCATCCATATCAAAAAATATGGACATCATGCATCTTTGAAAACTAGCCGGCGCATTAAATAACCCAAAAGGCATGTGACGATAAGCGAAAGTTCTAAAAGGACAAGAAAATGTGGTCTTCTCTTGATCTTGAAGATCTACAGCCACTTAGTTAGGACCAGAATAACCATCAAGAAAACAATAGTAACTTTGACTGGCTAATCTCTCTAGGATTTAATCAATGAATGGGAGTGGAAAATGATCTTTCCTAATTGTAGAGTTTAGTTTTCTGTAATCAATGCACACACGCCAACCAGTAGTAGTACGTTGTGGTACGAGTTCTCCCGTTGAATTTTCAACAACAGTAAGGCCAAACTTCTTTGGAACAACTTGAGTAGGACTCACCCACTTGCTATCCGAGATGGGGTAAATGATTCCCGTAGGGATGGCAATTTAACCCTCCCCCGCGGTTACCCGCCCCACCCCGCCCTGTTTTTGGCGGTTTTGGGGGACCATTTAGCTAACTTGGGCGAGGATGGTTTGATATATCAAAAACCTGCGCGGGTTTGGTGCGGGGGCAGAGGGAGGTCGCCCCGCCCCATTTAGATATTGAAATTACTTAATTACCCTTATTTGATTATTATATATATTTATTATTTCCTATTAGAAACCCTAGGTTTTCTTAACTCTCTCATTCACATCATTACTCTCAGCGGCGCCTACCCATGTTGAAGAAATTGTGCAACTATGGAGACTTATGAAGAAATTTATGAGAAGATTGTTTTGAAATATGAATTTTCTGATAACTTTTTGCCACTATGTAATGAACTATCTTTTTATTATTATTATTATTATTATTATTATTATTATTATTATTATTATTAAAACTCTTTTGGAAGCCAATTTGGAACAATGTATTTTGGCTTGTTTGGTTTTGGTATTTTATTTTTTATGAAATTGCTATTATAGAATGTTTTTAATGTTGAAGTAACTATTTATTACCCATTTTTTAATGAATCTTTTCAATAATTATATAAATTTTAGTTGATAAAAAAATTAAATGAAGGAGAAATTTTGGTCTTAAACGGGGCGGGGCGGGTACCCGCGGGGTAAAAATGTTAAACGAGGGCGGGGATGGTGTGAAAAGTCCCCCCGTTTTTACGGTTTTGGGCGGGGATGGGGGCGGAGTTTCTAAATGGTTACGGGGGCGGGGGCGTGTACACCCACCCAAACCCGCCCCCGTTGCCATCCCTAGATTCCCGCATCTAATAGCTTGATTACCTCTTTCATGACAACCTCCTTCATGTTTGGAGTCAATCGATGCTGCACCTCTCGGGAAGGTTTAACTTCATCCTTCATCCTTTAAAAGAATGTGGTGCATACAAATGGAAGGATCAATTCCTTTTAAATTAGTCACCGACCAACCAATAGCTTCTTTGTGCTCTTGTAGCACTACTAGAAGGCTGCTTTCTTGATCTTTTGAAAAATCCGATGCAATGATGACCGGAAGATTTTTGTTTACACCAAGAAATACATACTTGAGATTGACCGGAAGCAGCTTTAACTCAAGTTGAGGTGGAGATTTCAATGAAGGGACAGGAAGAGTGCTAGAAATTAATGGAAGAAATTCATTTGGCACTTTCCAAGGAGGAAAGTCCGAGATTACATTGGCTTCAAGCAAAGTGTTGACTTTACAAATGGATTGATCAATATCATAATTTTCAAAGTCAAAATGAGCAAAGCAAGTTTCAAGAGGATCTTGACTTAAAATAAATGGGAGAGATTCTTCAACCATTTCATCAATAATGTCAAGAGAGAAACACTCATATTCCCCTTGAGGATGTTGAGAAGCACTAAAGATATTAAGCTTCACCTTCATATTTCCAAAAGAAATATCTATCACCCTGATTCGGCAATTAATTAAAGCATCAGTTGTAGCTAAGAAAGGCCAACAAAGGATTACAGGAATATGTTTTATTATATTATGGATTGGTTCAGTATCTAGAACTACAAAGTTTTCTGGGAAGTAGAAATTGTCCACCTTGATGAGTAGATCTTCAATGATACCATGAGGTTGCTTTATAGATCTATCTGCAAGTTATAGGACAACTGAACTGGATTTAAGTTCTGTTAAGCCAAGTTGCAAGTATACTGAGTAACGAATCAGATTTACACTTGATCTTAAGTCAAGGAGGGCCTTTTCTATCTCATTGTCTCCAATGACACACGAGATTGTCAGGGCACCCAGATCCTTAAACTTTGGAGGTGTATTATGCTGAATGATAGCACTTGCTTGCTCAGTTAATCTCACCTTCTTTGGAATATTGCTCTTAGAAATGCTTTTTTGAGTACACAAATCTTTAAGAAATTTTGTAAATGGTGGAATTTACTTAATGGCATCAAGGAGAGGAATGTTGATCTTTACTTACTTAAAGACTTCAAACATATCCTGAATTTTATTGCCCTTTTTCCTAAAATGTATAGACTCTATGAGGCATTGAGGAAAAGGAAACTTAGGCTCATAAGATGTCTCAACATTTTGGATTGCCGGATTTGGAATTTCTAGACTATCTTTCGGATTTTTGGATGAAGAAGTTGAATCCTTGGGAGCAAGAATTTCAACTTTTTCATCAACCTTGTTGTCCACAACTCTTCCACTCCGAAGTGTAGTGATTGCTTGAACTTGCTCAAGATTTGATCCACTCAGAAAAGTGATCTCATCAATCATATACTGCCATTTCAGGTTCACCACAAGTTAAGTTGGAAGTTTTCCTGTGTCCTTCTTGTGAAGCTGATTTATTGAATTAGCCATTTGTCCCAGTTGGGTTTTAATATTGGCTATTGATTGAGAGTGAATATTAACCAATTGCACAGTTGATTGCAAACCACTAAGAGTAGCCATTATTTGCTTATTGGAAATTACTAGCTCATCCAATTGAGACTGTTGTGAAGGAATATGATTCTGATTGGAAAATTTTGCATTGTAGGAAGGAGGACGGTAACTTGAAGAAGCTTGAAATGGCCAGTTCATGGATTGAGAATTAGATTGATTTGATTGCCTATGACCTTGAAATCCATGAGAAATTTAGATGATCTCTCCAACCCGGATTGTATATATTGGAATAAGGATTATTTCCAGGGAGAGAGAAAATGGCATTTGCCTGTTCTGGCATACCTTCAGAAAATTGCTCCGGTGTAGGGTAATCTTCCGCATTATGAAAAGTACTTGTGCAATGTGCACACATAGCACTTGATGAAGAATTTTTAGAAAATGAGAGATGTGGTGTCACAAGCTAAAAAACTTTGTAAGCTATGGCATCCACTTGAGAAGATTCTTCCCTAAGAGTCCGTGGTTGACACTGATTTGAGGGTTTAACCACATTAGATGTAGAAGCTCTACGAGAACTATGTTGCATAGAATTTTTGCTTATGTTCTCAAGTAGAGTCTATGCATCATTTGGATTTTTGGAAATAAACATGCCCCCACATGAAGAATCAATTAATTACCTATGTGGTTCTGTCAAGCTATCATAGAAGGCTTGCACCAATTGCCACTTTGGAATTTGGTGGTGCGGACACTTCCTCAGAAAATCTTGAAGTCTCTCCCACGTCTCATAGAATATTTCCCTATCAATTTGGGAAAAACTAAGAATGGAATGACGTATTTGATTGGTTTTACTCACGGGATAATACTTTTTAAGAAATTCTTATTACAATTGGACCCATGAAGTGATGGAATTAGCAACAAAATAGTTCAACCAATATTTTGCTCTATCTTTCAAAGAGAATGGGAAAAGAAGCATATGAAGTGCATCTTAGGGAAAATCCCTCATCTTGATGGTGGAATAGATTTTCAAAAACTCATCAACATGTTTATAAGGATCCTCATTATCAAACCCATGATATGTTAGAAGCATTTGAATTGCAGTAGATTCGATCTTATAATGATGAGCTTCAACATTAAGCATGACAATACATGATGGAGATATGTATGTAAAGGGTACAAAATGGTCCCTAAGAGTCATTGGTGCTAAATTTTTATTTTCAGCATTAGGATTTTTGAGATTATCATGTTCATTAGCCATTTTATCTACTTCAATTTCAAGTTCTCTTAAAATTTCAGTATCCCTAAGGTTCCTTCTTTACTGCCTAAGAGTTCTTTCAAGTAAAGCGATATCAATTGGTTCCTCAAGATGTGGTAAAGACAATGATCTACAACTTACCATCAACCATCAAACACAACAATCACAACAACCCTTCACCAATACATCCATATACATTGATCCATTTCTCCTCAATTCAACAATAATTAAAACAAATTAAATTGGCCACAAAAAGGACCTATGCTCTGAATAAAATAATAAATTTACAATAGCCTTGACAAGGACCCAACAAAATATAACTAAGAACTTCAAAAACTTACCCAAAGTCCTTAAGACTTCAAAATTCGCAATTAAATCTTCCGGAAAGTCTTTTGTCCCTACCAACATAAAAACACCAAAAACATGAAAAGATATATACTATCAAATAATGAAGCAATTTTTAGATTCTGATTACAAAACCGTAAGTAATCCCCAGCAACAGCGCCAAAAAGTTGATACGCACAAATGTGTATCACTTTAAAATACCACTTATAACAATAACACATTCATATTGCAGATTAATGCTAGAGTAGGGGGCACAAGGATTGCTAGTTTATGGCAAATAGAATTATAAAACTACTTCCTCTATTTGATAAAAGAAATGATAAATCAATTGGTTTGTCACTTAACCTACAAATTTAACTTTCAGAAAACAGTAAATAATGTAAAAATGATGGATTGAACTTATAAAGAAAAGGCTAGGTAATTTACTTCAGCTCAACCTCACAAACATGTAGAACTTGCATTTAACTTGGGGATTGACAATTATATATATAAAATGATGTGTAGGAGCATAAAACTACCACAACATCATCAAGAAGATCATACATTCAGGACTAAGCATAACCCATCTTTGGTTAGCATGGTTCATTCACCTAAACTAGATTATGGTATGTCAATCTTCCCTAGGCATGGCTTATCAAGGTCTTTCAATAGTATGTTGCAGCACATGAAATCAATTAAATATCATAGACTATCATCAGTTGGTATGGACCATTTACCTAACTACATTAATCTAAGGGTGTAGTATGGTCCATCTTTCTTAGGTCTAACCTATATAAATGCTTAATTTCATACCAATATAACCATTCCATAAATTCTTTCCCACTATCACTATAGGAAATCAAGTGTAATACTTGTATCAATATGATTTCTAAGATAAGATAACAAATCAACACAAATATATATTCATGTGACAAACATATGCATCAATTCAATGTAAAGAACATCAAGTCAATATAAATACTTCTAGTTTATGAAATATATATAATAAAAGTCCCCAAATTGAAATATAAATCAAACCATGTTTACTTGGTCTAGGTTACATCAACTCCCTAGAAAAGGGATTTAGCCTCTCATGAATATGGCTACACCCTCCTGGATTGAAGAAGAGAATAGAATTCCCCCTCTCACCATCTTTGCAAGCCTCCTTCAAGAATGCTCAAAATCATCTCCTCTCTCTGTATCTTTTTTCAAAAACAAAAATCAAGAAAGACTTCTTCAACCTTTCCCCCTCTTTATCCTCCCATGAGTTCAAAAATACAAAATCCCTCATTTAAAATTCTAAAATACATCTCAGGATAGGCAAAATCGGACTTAAAGAAAATGGGGGCCCATGGTCTCACGTCCGGATGTGAGGCCCTGATGGTTTGGCATCCAGATGCCAAAATGGGCATCCAGATTCGACCTTCTGGAAGATGGCTTCCGGACGCCAGGCATACTACTCTGACATAGAATTTTCTCTATAGCTCCGGTTACACCCATCACCTCTTTATGTTATTTCTCTTTGATGATCACTTGAAATGTAGGCCTGATATGACTTGTGCTTCGATACCCTTTAAAACTTTATTCTTATTCCTTTTGAGCAATAAGACCTGCAAAAACACAAAAACATAAAAATGTAGTTAATCTATATAAACATATCAAATAATGGGCTTAACTAATGCAATTAAGAGCGCTTAAATATGAAATATTTGACGCTTATCAACTTATTCTCTACATTAGATCAGAGGGGTCATAAGATGAGCTTGTGAGGCAGGGCATTGATGCGATTATGACTCCAGTAGACACAGTCGTCTACCCCCGGTTGGTTGCTCTTTCTACCAATGCCTCCGGATGGATGAGGATGACAGACTTCTCTTACACACTACCATTGATGGTTAGGAGATTGATATTTCTATCCTGGCCATAGCTGCTGCCAGTTGATGCCCCCACACTTCTGCATTGGCTGATGATACTCAGGAGCCTCTGTACCCTACACATCCACCATTTCCCACTGAGCTGACCATGGTAGCTATATTATTTCCACAGGTAGCATATGAGGGGCACACTTTTGCAGACCGGATCGAGATTGATCCTCGATACTGGTTCTTCGATTTAATGTTGCACCTTAATGCATTTCCTACAGGTCATAGCACTCAGAGGCGAGAGGGAATATTTCTGGCTTTACATTGTTTAGATCAGGGGTATTGGCTCTCTATTCCTGCGCTTATATAGGAGCTCATGCACAAGTTTTGGAAGAACTTACATCACACGCACAGCACTAGAGCAGAGACCTGGCCTTTACCTTTTGGCCATTTGATTACACAACTGCTTCTAGACCAGGGGTATCAGTTTGACCCTGAGGAGATTCTAGAGCCTGATGCAGAGCGATCCAAGAGAGCCTATGATCTGGGCCAGTGGAATAAGACCTTCAATTCATGACGCAAAAATAGAGCCAGGGATATGAAGAGACTACAGGCACAGCAACAGAGAGTAGCAGCACAGGCAGCCACAATAAGCGATACTCCAGAGGATGATATAGCAGATAGATCTCCCCTCAGGCAGAGACACCGCATTACCACTTCAGGTTTTACCTCTCAGCCATATCTACCTGGTGTATCTCAGCAGACTGGCCCTTCACACGCCCCTCTTACTGAGCCGACAACTCATACCAGCACTGATTCTAGCTACAGATCAGAGGTAGCTTAGCTGCATATAGATTTTATATCTTTCAGAGTTGATATGACTAGGTGGCATGACAATGTCACAATGAGGCATGATGGTTTGGTGAAGAGACATGACAACCTGGTGGGAAGACACGATGATTTAGTTCTCCGATCAGATGTGCTGCGAGTAGATGTAGCTGAGGTGAGACGTGAGCTAGGTGCACTGTGCACTAACCTTACAGATTCTCTCACTCGCCACAGCACCGAGATGTCTGCCATGCTACAACATATTGCGGACATGATTACTCCGGATCCTACCGTCTGATCCCGTTCTCTCTCTTTCCTACTTATTACCTATTTGATATCTGTACAGCTATGACTGCGAGATTTTTGCATTATCTTGACACTTGCATTGGTTTTAGATATTATTTGGATATTATTTTGATATTATTTGGATGTTCAGATATTTTTTAATACTATTGCTTCCATTGCACTGATATGATTTGTCGATATTTGATCCTGCACTTATACTCTGTCTATGGATTTTTGGATTTTTGATATCAGTATTGGATGTTATGAGCTTTACATTACTAGATGCCATGATTTTTACCCAGTTCTCAGTTTTACTTCTCAGTTATATCATTGATGCATATACTTTGACAGTTGTTAGTGTGACCATTTTCAGACAGGTTTTTCAGAATCTAAGTTTGGGGGTACGCCTTCCAAAGCTAACCTTCTGTTGCCGGGTCCCTTCTACTTTAACCATTTAGTATACTCTTTTCATTATCTGTTGCTTATTTGCATATTGAGGATAATGCATAAATTAAGTTTGGGGGTGTATTTTCATTCTTTACATGTTGCACTTACTTTTTATGCATGTGATATGATTTGAGAATCCTGGGCTATGATTTTAATCTTTTGAGGACCATGATACTTAGAATTTAAAAATTGCTTGACTTGAGAGTCCAATACGCCTTGTATGCCTTGTGGATGCCATTTAGGAATAAATTTTTAAAAAAATTGATATCTTGCTTGCATTTATCGTCCACATCATCCTAATTTTGTGATTGTTTTGAGATTCATTCTAGGATTCTACACTAGCACAAGTGCACACTAGCATTCATTTGTGGGGTACATGCTTTGTTGATTATTGAATTGGTTATATCCCAATTGAGCTAGTAGTGTATTGAAAGCTTTCATTTCGACAAAGTGGTTAACAATCCTTTTTCATTGAGTAGCCGGGATTCTAGCCTCATTAAGCACTGAATTTCTTGCGCCGAAAGGTGAAGGGCCCAAACTCTAGGTTAATAATTGAAAAGAAAAAAAAAAATTGCAAAAGCAAATAAAAAAAGTGAGGACTTCTCCCAAAATGTGAGAAGTGGAAAATGATTAGATGAAGGTTGTTTTGATTTGTAGCCTAGTTGATTTGAGCTTGTAAGTGAGGACTTCTCCAGGGTTATTGAGTGCCGGTTCTTATCGAACGGATGGTGTAGACTTTAAGCTCGTGGATTGAGTTATTCGGTGCATAGTTATTATGATCTTCTTGTTCCATTTTAGTGTGGTGCTTAAGGTACGACCTTAGAATGAGTACATATCACTTGATGCAGTGTTTAGGGTAAGGTGTATGAGTTTTATGCATTAGTGCATAGGTTCTTATGACCATGGAGGTTAGGTGTACGATGTGGGGGAAAGGTAAAACCTTAGGAGGTTAGTGTTTGTGACTTAGGTCACGGTTTGGTGTGTAGGTTCTTTTCGATCAAATTTGTGATAAATGTGATGGGGATTGGTAGAGTCACGAGTGTAGTTTATAGGTTGTAGACGTATATTTTGGGTATTTTGGTATAGTCTAAAGAAACGTGTTGGTTGTGATTGTTAATGGGATTCATTGGACTCTGTAAGTCTAGGGTGGTGTAGGCATTGATTGAAGTCATGTTATTGCCGGGTGACTGACTGTTAGACGTGGGTCATTTCGTGGTCTTGAAAGAGTTTATTTTAGAGACTGGTTTGTCGAGGAGTGATTCCCATTTTGAATAACTACAGAAGTCTATTACGGTTAATTGAGTCTCGGTGAGTTAATTGCATGGATCAGTTGATGAGCAGGGTTATAGGTTGGCACGGTTGTCAAGAGAGCTGTGAGGTGGTGTAAGTGGTCAGTTTTAGCCTTGTAGTGTAGGATTGCACAATAAGGCATGTTGTATGAATTCATAGAAGTGCTTGGTCATTTGCGGATGGAGTGATAGATGGTAGGTATTGTGTTAGCAAATGGATTGTGTTTTGAGAAATTGAATTTTATGGACTAGAGTTGTATTCCGGTTGTGTCTGGAGTATCAGGAGTGGTACTTGTTGTTTGAGGATCCGAAGAGATAAATGGTTGATTACATTGTTTAGGATGAGAGTGATCTCACAAGTTTAGCTGATAGCCTTATTTGACTTTTGTCGGGGCCAAGGGCGTTCTAAGGAACGGTGAAGAGGAGAAGTATTGATATTGAACATAGAGTGTGAAGTTATTTTGACTAGGAGCGTAAATTGCCTTTAGAGGCGTGGTTCGAGTAACCGGTTAAGTGTTTGTGACTAATTGTGTTGTTGATAGTTTTGAGGAGACGGTTGGGTATAGAGCATTCTAGTTTTTGTACTCATTTTTCCTTTAGGGATTTGTCGGCATGGTATTGTCGTATAAAGATTTATTTCTAGTGGCAAGTTATGGTTGTTGTGGGGAGTATCGAGAATGAGGTATACTCTCTTGTTGTGATAGTGTCATCCTAGGGATGCTTGAGGGGAGATCATTTGGTAGTAGCCTATTGAGTCGGTGGGACGTGAGTCCAAGTGGTCATTCGAGGATGATGGTAATAGAGGCGTTATGGCATGATGTTTAGTACTATTGATCAGAATGGTTTAAGGTATGATTCAAGGATGGACTAGAGAGTATAAGTTGTTTATCGTATGTTATCAGGTAGGTGATGGGGGTGTGTATTGGTCGAGGTGATTGTGAACGGTTTAGTCTGTTAGAGCCAGTGACGGCGGTGTTGCCATATAAGCGCATTTTTCTTCTGACAAGTTAGTGGGTTGTTGTGACTAAGGTCATGGGTCTTATGTGCATGGTGTTTGAGGCAGTGCTGCCTGGAAAGGCAGAGACAGAATGGGTGTCGTGGTGTCGTTTCACAACATAGAGGTTATCGATTAGGAGTAGCTGGTTTTAGGTAGAACGGGATGTGATCTCCAATGTACAGAGATCTTTCCTAGTGATTATATGTTGTGAGCACAGATGCTCTTGTATGATGGTCGTTTTGTAAGCTGTATCCTAGTACTAGACGAATTGGCGGTATGGATCTGATTTATTTTGGCTAGCATTGGAATCGTGGTGTAGCGTATGCGAGGTTCAGGAGTTGATAGTGTATGACGATTTGTTAGTGGCAAAATTGCCTAGATTTAAGTTTGTAGTTCCGTACGGGCATCTAGTTGGTTCTTCTCCTTTTGTGTAAGGAGTTTAGTTCATCTCAGGTGAGATTGAGTGTCCACGATTGGGCGTTTGACGAGTGGCGTATGATAGGGTGTTAGCTATGCTTGGATTCAGATTGTCAGTCTTTTGTGAGAGTGGGGTTTGTTATCCTTCCTTTTGTTCTTATATAACAAGGACGTCATTTGTTGTTTGTCGTAAGTCTTGTTCTCCGTTTAGGAGTTGCACGCATCCGCGGATGGACAAACCCGTGTTTAGTTTATTATGCTGTTAGAATTCACCGGTAAAGGTTTGGTTAAAATGGTCGACTCACACCCATAGAGGGAAATGGAGTCTTTAGTTTTGGTTATGTTTGTTTAGAGAGTGGTTTTTGATAAGCACCGAATATTGCACATTCAAGCGCCCTTATTTGCATTAATTAAGTCCATTAGTTGGTTCTATTGTATAGGTTATCTTCATTTGCATGTTTTTATATATTTTCAGGTTCGTTTCCCAAAAAAGAAAAAAAAAATGACATTTTGGTAAGTTCTTGAAGATTAAAGCATACTGAGCCAGGGATCTACAGTTTTGCCAAGCCAATGATCCATTGAACTTATGGCACTCTCTGCAAAAAGTGCTAAGAAGAAAGTTCGGGTCATCGGGCCAAGCCAAAGTCATTTCAAGAAGGAGAACTAAGCCTTAGATATGCTTTGGCTGGCGCTTGCCACTACAAGCCAATTCTTGCGGGCGCCAATGGGCAGTAACTTTCAGTTTTGGCGGGGCCCCACTAGTTGCCGCAGGCGCCTGCCAATTGCCATCAGCAGCCCCAAGTGCCCCATTGCCAGCGCGTGAAAGCTAGTCTTGACACCTCGCGGGCGCTCGCCATGCACTATGGGTGCCCACCAAGCTGTAGACAGCAGGTTGTGGGTTGCATTGTTTCACCCAATGTTGTCCCCTTAATTGAAGGGATGGCTCTACACTACTCTAGGGATTCCTAGCCACGCGATTAATTGATTTTGGTAGGATTTTTGGCCTATTTGTGTGGCTTGAGTCATTGTAGATCAATAATCAAAGATTGTAAGGATTTCTAGAGAGAGAAATATTGTGTTCTTGAGAGCTTGGGTTGTATGTGGCTGTTAGGGGCAAAAATGGAAGGGCTGATCATCTCAATCTCTTCCTCCCTTACTTCTATGGGTAACTAACTCCTTTTCTTGGGAGACAATGAAACCCTTCTTTGTAAGCATACTTTAGTTTTGTTTAATTTGGGAAATGAAGTATGTATGTGGTATTTTCATAATCTAGAGCTCTACACAAGTTGTAATGGATCTTAATTTCTATAAATGATTATGTTGAATCTATTATCTTGTCTTAGATTATATTTTCTCATGATTGTGTGGCTTGAATCTTTATAGTGAGAATGGAGATGAGATTGTGAAATGGTGTTTCATGGCATGTTGTATGAAAAGTTTGATAGTCCATAGCCCAAGGCCTCCATTTGATGGATTATTCTTGGTTTTTAACTTTATGTGCTATTACCATATTCATTGAGGAGTTTGATAGTCCCTACGTTTGTGAGCATGTCATGAGTTACACCCTAGTTTAGGTATTTCAAGCATGTAAAACTTTGATGGATTATGCTTACTTCTTAATTTTATGAATTTCTTGAAGATAATGTAGCAATCATGTATTGCTACATATCATGGTCATATACATAAGTTGTTCCCCAAGTTACTCACAAGGAAGCATATTTATATGGTCGGTGGTGATTCACTTCCCTAGCCCTCTCTACATAAGTTCTTTTCATCTTTAATTCCCTTCTATTTACCGTTTTATACAAATTTCATTCCTAGTTCTAAGTGACAAACATAACCAAACCTTACACCTTTTTCATCAAACAAAGTGATTTTAAAACCTTGGTTGCCATAAACTTGCAGTCCTTGTGGTTCGACTTACCCCTATGATAGCCCTATTTTAGAATGATTTGTGTTATTACAAGGGTTGATTATTATTGGTAACCGTATTCCACTAACCAATTTTTAGCGCCATTGTAATTGGTTTTGTAACCGAGGTTTAAAGATTGACTTTGGTTTGATTGTGAATATTATGTTTTGTGGATATTTTTCAATTTGGTTTTGGTGATTTCTTTGTTTAAGTATTTTCGTGAGATTCTAGGTACTCAAGGCTTGCCAAGGAAAAATGTCTAAATGACTCCAGGTAAGTTCTTTAAAGTTCTAGTTTCAAAAGTTGTGAATATTTTACATGTGTATAAATTAGAGACCTTTGATTGTGAAGCCTTTGTCGAGGCTATTTTTGTGTTTCCATTTTGCAAAGCATCGGTCCTTGTCGTGGCCATTTATTTTCTATCTTGTAGATAATTGAGGAGAAAGGGAACATTGTATGTGGATGTTATGGTGAAGGGGTATTGTGCTTGTTGTGTTAATTTTGTTGTTGATGTTGGGTTGTTGGTCATTATCTTTGCCAACTCTTGAAGAACCAATTGACATAAATTCACTTGAAAGGACTCTTAGAAGAAACCTTAAGGAATCTAAAAATATAAGAGGAATTGAACTTGAATTTAATACCATGGCAAGAAATGAAGAAAATTTGAGGGATGAGGAAATCAATCTTGAAAGGGGTGAAATTCCAAATGTGGTACCTATGACTCTTAGAGACCATTTCATCCTTATAACTTATGCCTCACTTTCTATCATAGTGATGCCAAACATCGATGCAGCCCAATATGAGATCAAATCTACCACAATTCAAATGCTTCCATCCTTTCATGGCTTTGAAAATGAAGACCCCTATAAGCATCTTGATGAGTTCCTTAAAATCTGCTCTACCATCATGATGAGGGGCTTCCCTAAAAATGCACTTTATTTGTGTCTTTTCCCATTCGCATTAAGAGATAGGGCAAAATATTGGTTGAACTCCCTTGCTGCAAATTCCATCACTACATGGGCTTAATTGCAACAAGAATTCCTAAAAAAATACTATCCGGTGAGTAAAACCAATCAAATGTGGCGTTCCATTCTTAGTTTTTCACAAATAGATGGTGAACAACTCCATGAGACTTGGGAAAGACTTCAAGTCCTCCTTAGGAAATGTCTACACCACCTAATTCCAAAATGGCAATTGGTGCAAGCTTTCTATGATGGTTTAACCGAACCACATAAACTTATGGTTGACTCATCATGTGAAGGAATGTTCGTGTCTAAAAATACGGATGAGGCTTGGACCATACTCGAGAATTTGAGTGAAAACTCATTGCAACATAATTCTCGCAGGGCTCCAACATCAACCAATGCAAAGAACACTAATCTAGGTCAACCAAAGACAATGAGGAAAGAATCTTCTCAAATGGATGTCATAGCTTACAAATTCTATCAACTAATGGAACCAAATCTCTCTCCTTCTTTGTCTCAAAATTCAGCAAGTGCGGTGTGTGCATCATGCACTAGCCCATTCCATATCTTGGAAGATTGCCCCATACTGGAGCAATTTTCTAGTAACAATAAAGAGCAAGCAAATGCCATGTTTTCCAGGTCCGGAAATAATCCTTACTCCAATACCTACAATCCGAGATGGAGAAATCATCTAAATTTTTCATGGAGGCAACCAGCCCCAAAAAATTCGACATTTCAAAATCAAGGGCAGCAAAATCCGCCCTCTTCTCAATTTCCAAATCGGCAATTTTAGGCCTCTTCAAGCTAGCGTCCACCCTATTATCCAAATGTTTCTACTCCACCTCCTATGTTTCCAACTGATGAGATTTTCACTGCAAATAAGCAAACGATGGAATCCCTTAAAAAGCAAATGTTAGAATCTAACAAGCAACTCTTGATATCATTGCAGCCCACTCTCCAAATGGTTCATTCACATACTCAGTCAATAGCTAAACTTGAGAATCAAGTAGGACAAATAGCTAATTCAATGAACCAACTTCTTCAAAGGGATAAGGAAAAACTTCCCGCTCAACCATTTGAGAATCCTAAAGGGATTCATGTGATCGACGAAGTCCTTCCTCCGAGTGGATCTAATCATGAACATGTCCAAACAATCACCACCTTTCGGAGTGGTCAAATTGTGGACAACAAGGTTGATGGAGGAAAAAATGAAAAAGTTCTTCTTCTCAAAAATCCAAATCCCAGCTCATCTAATCCAAATTTCACTCCTGAAAATCCAAAGTCCAGCACTGAAAATTCTAAGCTTGTTACCCCAAATGTGGAGACCTCTTATGAGCCTAAGGCTCCGTTTCCTCAACATCTCTAAGAGTCGACACATTTTAGGAACAAAAGCTGCAAAATTCAGGACATGTGGGAGGTCTTTAGGCAAGTAAAGATCAACCTACCTCTCTTGGATGCTATCAAGAAAATTTTTCGCTATGCCAAATTTCTCAAGGATTTGTGCACTCAAAAAAGCACTTCCAAAAGTCATTTACCGAAGAAGGTAAGACTAACTAAACAAGTGAGTGCACTAATTTAGCACAGCACTCCTCCAAAGTATAAGGATCTGGGTGCCCCGACAATCTCGTGTGTCATTGGTGACAACAAGATAGAAAGGGCCTTCCTTGACTTAGGAGCAAGTGTGAACTTGATTCCTTATTCAGTTTACTTACAAGATCTTAAGCCAACCACCATGGTCTTGTAGCTTACCGACAAATCGATCAAGCACCCACGAGGCATTCTTGAAGATGTCAATATCAAAGTGGACAAATTCTATCTCCTGGTAGACTTTATGGTTCTTGACACAGAACCAGTCCATGATCTAAAGAAACATATTCCCGTAATCCTCAGTAGGCTTTTCTTAGCTATGGCTAATGCTTTAATAAATTACTGAACCGGGGTGATGGACATTACCTTTGGAAATATGCAAGTCAAACTCCACATTTTCCATGCAACTCAATATCCTTCCAAAGAGGATGATTGTTTTCTCATTGATGTGGTAGATGAAGTGGTCGAAGAATCTGTCCCCTTCATTCTAAGCAAGGATCCTCTTGAAAGTTGCATGTCTCACTTTGATTTCGTAAACTTTGATATCAATCAATCCATCCAAGAAGTAAATTATTTGCTCCAAGTTGGTGCTATCATGGACTCTCCTCCTTGGAAAGTGCCAAATGAACCGCTTCCTTAACTTTCCACTACTCCTTTGATACCTTTATTGAAATCTCCACCACAACTTGAGTTAAAACAGCTCCCGGCCCACCTTAAGTATGTGTTTCTTGGTGTAAATAAAACTCTTCCCGTCATCATTGAATCGGACTTTTTAAAGGACCAAGAAAACGGCCTTTTAGCAGTGCTACAAGAGTACAAAGAAGCTATTGGCTGGGCAGTGGCTGATTTCAAAGGAATTGACCCTTCTATTTATATGCATCACATTCATATGGAGGATGACGCCAAACCTTCTAGAGAGGTACAACGCCTGTTGAATCCAAACATAAAAGAGGTGGTCATAAAATAAGTGATCAAGCTACTAGATGTAGAAATCATCTACCCCATCTCGGATAGCAAGTGGGTAAGCCCCACTCAAGTTGTTCCTACGAAATTCGGCCTCACCGTTGTTGAAAATTCAGCGGTAGAGCTCATACCAACACACACCACCACCAGGTGGCGTGTGTGCATTAACTACCAGAAACTTAATTCTACCAGTAGGAAGGATCATTTCCCACTCCCATTCATTGATCAAATCCTAGAAAGGCTTGCCGGCCAAAGCTACTACTGTTTCCTTGATGGTTAGTCCGGCTATAACCAAGTGGCAATTGATCCTCAAGATTAAGAGAAGACCACATTCACATGTCCCTTTGGAACCTTTGCCTAGAGACGCATGCCCTTTGGGTTATATAATGCACCGGTAAATTTCCAAAGATGCATGATGTCCACATTTTTTGATATGGTTAAGAAGTTTTTGGAAGTATTTATGGATGATTTTTCCATCTTTGGATCTCCCTTTGACTCATGTCTCCTCAATCTATCCCTTGTGATTCAAAGATGTAAGGAGACAAATCTAATTCTAAGTTGGGAAAAGAGTCATTTCATAGTCCAAGAAGGCATTGTCTTGGGGCACGTTATTTCTAAAAGGGGAATTGAGGTCGATAAGGCAAAATTTGAATTGATCTCTAACCTTTCTCCTCCAAATTTTGTCCAACAAATCCGTTCCTTTCTTGGTCATGCTAGCTTTTATCGCCACTTCATCAAAGATTTTAGAAAAATATCCCAGCCTTTGTGTAATCTTCTTGCCAAGGATATTCCCTTCAATTTTAATGAAACATGTTTGGAAGCTTTCAAAAAGCTTCGTACTCTTCTCTCTTTAGCCCCAATCATAAAACCGCCTAACTGGTCTATTCTAATTAAGATCATGTATGATACATCCGATTATGCATTGGGCGCGGTTTTGGGTCAGCGTGTGGACAAGCTACCATATGCTATCTATTACACTAGTAAAACTCTCTCTGATACTCAATTGAATTACACAACCACTAAAAAAGAGTTGCTAGCTATTGTGTATGCCTTGGATAAATTCCGCTCTTACCTTCTTGGATCCAAGGTCATTGTCTTTTCAGACCATGCTGCTCTAAGGCATTTGCTCACCAAGAAAGAGACCAAACCCCAGCTAATTCGATGGATACTCTTACTCTAAGAGTTTAATATTGAAATTCGGGATAAAAAGGGACAAACAATGTTGTCACTGACCATCTCTCTCATTTACTCATTTAGAAATTTTCTGATTTTGCTTCAATTCGTGATTCCTTCCCGGATGAGCAACTGTTTCAGGTTTCTCATACAAATCTTCCTCGGTTTATAGATATTGTCAACTACCTTGCGGTAGGAAAGATTCCGTCCAAATGGTCCAAACACGAGAAAGACCGATTCTTCTCCCAAGTGAAAAATTTCTTTTGGGAAGATCCAGATTGTTTAAATATTTCCCGGACCAAATCATCCGGCGATGCATTACCAAAACTGAATTCTCAAGTGTCCTAAATTTCTGCCACACTCTTGCATGTGGATGACACTTCAGCGCCAAGAAAATTGCCGTTAAAGTCTTTCAAAGCGGATTTTATTGGCCTTCTTTGTTTCTGCAAGTCTTATGAGCATTGCCAAAAGCTCGGATCCATGTCTAGAAAAGACATGATGCCTCTGACCCCCATCTTAATCATAGAAAATTTTGATGTGTGGGGAATTGACTTCATGGTACCGTTTCCATCCTCCTATGGCTATGAATATATTCTCGTAGCGATGGATTACGTGTCTAAGTGGGTTGAGGCGAAGGCTACCAAAACCAATGATCATAAAGTTATGGTTAAGTTCGTTCAATCGAACATCTTCAGTCAATTTCGTATGCCGAGAGCCCTCATCAACGACGGAGGATCTCATTTCTATAATTGCTATCTCAAATCTGTCTTTCTTAAGTACTCCGTCACTCATAAGGTTGCCATACCTCACCACCCTCAAACGAGTGGTCAAGTAGAAGTATTTAATCGTGAGATCAAGCACATTCTGGAAAAAATGGTTCGACCAGACCACAAAGATTGGTCATTATGACTAAACGATGTGTTTTGGGCCTACTGGACATCATATAAGATGCCCATTGGTATGTCACCATATCGGCTTGTCTTTGGCAAAGCTTGTCATCTCCCAGTCAAATTAGAGCACCGTGTTTTTTGGGCCATAAAATGTTTCAACTTTGATCTTGAGCAAGCCGGTTCTACTCGCAAATTATAGCTCAATGAGCTTGAGGAAATTCGAAATGATGTATATGAAAGTGCTAAAATCTATAAGGCAAAGACTAAAGCATTCCATGATAAACACATTGTCAATAAGTCTTTTGTCCTCGGACAAAAAATTTGGCTTTTCAATTCTCGGTTGTAACTTTTTCGCCGTAAACTCCATTCACGGTGGGATGGTCCATATGTTATCTCATCCGTGTTTCCTCATGGTGCCATTGAACTTCATGATCGTATCGATAGATCTGTCTTTAAGGTTAATGGCCAAAAGGCTTAAACCTTATGTTGATGGCATAGTCCCGATTTGAAAAGTGGAGAAAGTCCTATTAACAGACCTAATTTACGTGGACTGATGCAAAATTATGGTTCGTCTAACTATCAACATTAAATTTAGCACTCTTGGGAAGCAATTCTTTCAATTCCAAAGCTTCCTGATAAGCGCCGAATATTGCATATTTAAGCACCCTTATTTGTATTAGTTAAGTCCATTAGTTGATTATACTGTATATATATAGTCTTAATTGTATGCTTTTGTCTATTTTCAAGTTGGTTCCCCAAAGAGAGTTAAAAGTGATGCTTTGATGAGTTTTTGAAGATCAAAGTATGCTGCTGCCTGGAACCTTTGTTTTGGCCAAGCCATTAGCCTAACGAACTTTTGGTTGTCCCTGCAAAGCGTTATGAGAGATAAGCACAAGAGGACCGAGCATAGAAAAGTTTTTGAAACATTAATGTGCAATGCTAGAAGCCCCATGGGCGCCCGCCAAAAAGGGCAGTGCCCTCGTGGACCCGCGGGCGCTCGCAAATTTAGCCAGAAACTTCGTAAAGGCACGGGCACCCGCTCTGCACCTGCAAGCACCCACCGATCTGCAGACAAACTAGCATGGGCTCCTTCTTTTTCACCAAATGTTATCCCCTTAATTAGAGGATTGCTCTGCACTTTGTCTAAGGGCTTTAGGACCACGAATTTGGGGTAGATGGAAGGCTAAGGTTGATATCTTAAGGGTTTGAACCATGTAATAGGGGATATACACACTTTTGTAAGGTTTTAGAGAGAGAAATATTGTGAGATTGAGGGTTTGTGTGTTTTAGAGCTCCTAGGTGCGAAAATGGTGGGGATGATGATCTCTTCTCCTTCCTCCATTGCTCCTATGGGTAACTAACTCCCTTTCTAGGGAGATGATGAAGCCCTACTTTGTAAGCATGCTCTATTTTTTATTCTATTTTGGGGGAATGATGTATAAATTTGGTCTTTCCATAATCTAGAGCTATACACATGTTGTAATGGATATTAATGTTTATAAATGATCATTTTGAGTTTATTATCTTGTCTTAGATTATTTTCTCTCATGATCATATGGCTTGCATTTTCATAGTGACAATGGAAATAAGATTGTGGAATGGTTTAATAGCTTGTTGTTTAGGAAATTTGATAGTCCATAGCTTAGGGCCTTCCTTTGATGGACTATACTCGGTTTCTAGCTTCATGTGCTTTCATCATTTGATTAAGGGCTTGATAATCTCTAACTTAGTGAGCATGTTTAAGGTTACGACCTAGTTTAGGTAGTTCAAGCATGTGAAAGTTTGATAGGTTATTCTTGCCTTTTAATTTAATGAACTTCTTGAAGATAATGTAGCAACCATGTGTTGCTACATATCATGACCACTATATATGTTATTCTCCCATGTAAATCCTTTTCTAGCATATTTATAAGGTAAGTAGTGGATTCACTTCCCTAGTCCTCTCTACCTAGATTTTTTTCCTCTTAATTTCCTTACAATTATTGTTTTATGCACTCTTTAATCCTTAGTTCTAAGTGACAAACCAAACAAAACTCTATACCTCCTTTATCAAACTAAGTGATTTTAACAGCCTTGTTTGCCATAAACTAGCAATCCCAGTGGTTCGACTTACCCGAACAATAGCCCTATTTTACAATGACTTGTGTTATTGCAAAGGGTTGATTATTATTGTGATAGTCGACGAGACCAATCAGCGCCGTTGCCGGGGATTGCAAATGGTTTTGTAACCGAGGTTGAAGGATTAACGTTAGTTTAATTGTTAATATTTTTTCTTGTGAATATTTTCTTATGCGGTTTTAACTATTGTTGTGTTTTAACTATTCAAGTGAGATTCTAGGTACTTGAGGCTTGCCTTGGAAAAATTGAAAATATCATAAGTCTAGAGGACTTCAGGTAAGTTTTCTAAGTTCTAGTTTCAAAATTGTGAATATCTTGCATGTGGTTAATTTAGAGATATTTGATTACAGAGCCCTTGTCGAGGCTAATTCTATTTTACTGTTTTACAAAGCATCGGTCCTTGTCATGGCCATTTATTTTTTGTCTTGTTGATAATTGAGGAGAAAAGGAACATCGTATGTGAAGGTTATGGTGATGAATTATTGTGGTTGTTGTAAATTGTGTTATTGATGTTTGGCCATAGGTCATTATCATTACCAACTCTTGAATCTCCTATTGATATAAATTCGCTTGAAATGACTCTTAGAAGAAACCTTAGGGAATCTGTAAACATAAGAGGAATTGAACTTGAATTTAATACAATGGTAATGGAGAATATGTCAGGAATGAGGAAATCAATAATGATAGGGCCAAAATTCTAAATGTAGTTCCTATGACTCTTAGGGACTATTTCATCCCTACAACTTATACCTCTCCTTCTTGCATAGTGATGCCAAACATCGAGGCAGTCTAATATGAGATCAAATCTATCATAATTCAAATGCTTCCATCTTTTCATGGCTTTGAAAATAAAGACCCCTATAAGCATCTTTATGAGTTCCTTGAAATATGTTCTACCATCAAGCTTAGGGGCTTCCCTGAAAATGTTCTTCATTTGCATCTCTTCCCATTCACCTTAAAAGATAGGGCGAAATATTGGTTGAACTCCCTTGCTCTAAACTCCATCACTACATGGGCTCAATTGCAGCAAGAATTAAATACTACCTTGTGAGTAAGACCAGCCAAATGAGGTGTTCTATTCTTAGCTTTACACAAATTGATGGGGAACAACTCCATGAGACTTGGGAAAGACTTCAAGACCTTCTTAGGAAATGTCCGCACCACCTAATTCCAAAATGGCAATTGGTGCAAGCTTTCTATGCTGGTTTAACCGACCCCCATAGATTCATGGTTGACTCATCATGTGGAGGGATATTCATGTCTAAAAATGCGGATGAGGCTTGGACCTTACTCAAGAATTTGAGTGAAAACTAATTGCAACATAATTCTTATAGTGCTCCAACCTCAACCAATGCAAAGAACACCAATCTATATCAACCAAAGACATTGAGGAAAGAATCTTCTCAAGTGGATGCCATAGCTCACAAATTCTATCAATTAATGGCATCACATCTCTCTCCTTCCTTGTCCCAAAATTCGGCAAGTGCGGTGTGTGCATCATGCACTAGCCCTTTTCATCCTCCGGAAGATTGCCCCACACCGGAGCAACTTCCTAATAGCAACCAAGAGCAAACAAATGCTATATTTTCCAGGCCCAGAAATAATCCGTATTCCAATACCTATAATTCGGGATGGAGAGATCATCCGAATTTTTCCTGGAGGCAACCCGCCCCACAAAATTCAAATTTTCAAAATCAAGGGCATCAAAATCAGCCCTCTTCTTAGTTTCAAAATAGGTAATTTCAGGCCTCTTCGAGTTATCGTCCACCCTATAATCCAAATGTCTCTACTCCACCTCTCGTGTTTCCAACTGATGAAATTCTAGCTACAAATAAACAAATGATGGAATCTCTAAACAAGCAAATGTTAGAATCTAATAAGCAATTGTTGACATCATTGCAACCCACTCTCTAAATGGCTCATTCTCATACTCAGTTAATAGTTAAACTTGAGAATCAAGTTGGACAAATAGCTACTTCGATGAACCAACTTCTTCAAAGAGATAAGGGAAAACTTCCCACTTAACCATTTGAGAATCCTAGAAGGATGCATGTGATTGACGAAGCCCCTCCTCTGAGTGGGCCTACTCATGAACAAGTCCAAGCAATCACCACCCTTTGGAGTGGTCGAGTTGTGGACAACAAGGTTGATAGAAAAAACAATGACAAAGTTCTTCCTCCCAAAAATCCAAATCTCCTTACTTCTAATCCAAAGTTCATTCCTGAAAATCCAAATTCTAGCACTGAAAATTCCAAGCTTGTCAACCCAAATGTAGAGGCTTCTTATGAGCCTAAGGCTTTATTTCCCCAATGTCTCTAGGAGTCAACACATTTTGGGAACAAAAATTAGAAAATTCAAGACATGTGGGATGTCTTCAAGCAAGTAATGATCAACTTGCCTCTCTTAGATGCTATCAAGCAAATCCCTCCCTCTGCAAAATTTCTCAAGGATTTGTGCACTCAAAAGTGCACTTCTAAAAATCATTTGCCAAAGAAGGTAAGATTAACTGAAAATGTGAGTGCAATCATTTAACATAGTACTCCTCCAAAGTATAAAGATCCGGGTGCCCCAACAATCTCGTGTGTTATTGGTGACAACAAGATAGAAAGGGCCTTCCTTGACTTAGGTACGAGTGTGAACTTGATTCCATTTAGTTTACGTACAACTTGGGTTAGGAGACCTTAAGCCAACCTTCGTGGTCTTGCAGCTTACTGACAGATCAGTCAACCATCCACGTGGCATTCTTCAAGATGTCATCATCAAAGTGGACAAATTCTACTTCCCGGTAGAATTTGTGGTTCTTGACACGGAACCGGTCCATGATCCAAAGAAGCATATTCCCGTGATCCTTGGTAGGTCATTCTTAGCTACGGCTAACGTTTCAATTAATTGCCAAACCGGGGTAATGGATATCACTTTTGGAAATATGTAAGTCAAACTCCACATTTTCCATGCAACTCAACATCCTTCCGAAGAGTGGTTGAAGAATCTCTCCCCTTCATTCTAAGCAAAGATCCGCTTGAAACTTGCATGTCTCACTTTGATTTTACAAACTTTGATATCAACCAATCCATTCAAGAAGTGAATTCTTTGCTTGACATTGGTGCTATCATGAACTTTCTTCCTTGGAAGGTGCCAAGAGAACCACTTCCTCAACTTTCCACTACTCCTTCAGTCCCTTCCTTGAAATCTCCACCACAACTTGAGTTAAAGCCGCTCCCGACCCACCTCAAGTATGTGTTTTTTGGTGAAAATCAAACTCTTCTAGTCATTATTGCATCGGACCTTTTAAAGGACGAAGAAAATAGTCTTTTAGCGGTGCTACAAGAGCACAAAGAAGCTATTGGCTGGGCAGTGGCTGATTTAAAGAAATCGACCCTTTTATTTGTATGCATCGCATTTATATAGAGGATGATGCAAAACCTTCTAGAAAGGTATAGCGCCGGTTGAATCCCAACATGAAGGAAGTGGTCATGAAAGAAATGATCAAGCTACTAGATGCAAGAATCATCTACTCCATCTCTGATAGCAAGTGGGTAAGCTCCACTCAAGTGGTTCCTAAGAAATTTGGTCTCACCGTTGTTGAAAATTCAACGGGAGAGCTTGAGCCTCAACGCACCACCATCGAGTGGCGTATGTGCATTTACTACCAGAAACTCAACTCTACCACTAGGAAGGATCATTTCCCACTCCCATTCATTAATCAAATCCTAGAGAGGCTAGCCGGCTAAAGCTACTATTGTTTCCTTGATGGTTATTCCGGCTATAACCAAGTGGCAATTAATCCTTAAAATCAAAGAAAACCACATTCACATGTCCCTTTGGAACATTTGCCTATAGGCGCATGCCTTTTGGGCTATGCAATACACTGGCAATCTTCCAAAGGTGCATGATGTCCATATTTTCTGATATGGTTGAAAAGTTTTTGGAAGTATTCATGGATGATTTCTCGGTCTTTGGATCTTCCTTTGACTCATGTCTCTAAAATCTATCCTATTTGCTTCAAAGATGCAAGGAGACAAATCTGATTCTAAGTTGGGAAAATAGCCATTTTATGGTCTAAGAAGGCATTGTCTTGGGACATGTCATTTATAAAAGGGGAATCGAGGTCGATAAGGCCAAAGTCAAATTGATCTCTAATCTTCCTCCTCCAAATTCTCTCCGACAAATTCGTTCCTTTCTCGGTCATGCTGGCTTTTATCGCCGTTTCATCAAAGATTTTAGCAAAATATCCCAGCCTTTGTGTAATCTACTTGCCAAGCATATTCCCTTTAATTTTGATGAAGCCTGTTTAAAAGCTTTTAAGAAGCTCTGTACTCTTCTCTCATCAGCCCCAATCATGAAACCACCCAACTGGTCTCTGCTATTTGAGATCATGTGTGATGCATCTGATTATGCATTGGGTGCAGTTTTGGCCCAGCGTGTGGACAAGCTTCCGCGTGCTATCTATTATGATAGCAAAAAGAGTTGCTAGCCGTGGTGTACGCCTTGGATAAATTTCGCTCTTACCTTCTTGGATCCAAAGTCATTGTCTTTTCAGACCTTGTAGCTCTTAGGCATTTGCTCGCTAAAAAAGAGACCAAACCCCATCTAATTCAATAGATACTCTTACTCTAAGAGTTTGACATTGAAATCCGGGACAAAAAAGGGATAGACAATGTTATCACCGACCATCTCTCTTGCTTACTGATTGAGAAATCGTCCGAATTCGCTGCAACTCATGATTCCTTTTTGGATAAGCAATTGTTTCAGATTTCTCACTCAAATCTTTCTTAGTCTGCGGATATTGTCAACTACCTTACGGTAGGAAAAATTCTGGCCAAATGGTCCAAACAAGAAAAAGACTGTTTCTTCTCCCAAGTCAAGTATTTCTTTTGGGAAGATCCGGAACTATTCAAGTACTACCCGGATCAAATCATCTGGCAGTTGATTCCTAAAACTGAATTCTCTAGCCATACGCTTGCATGTGGAGGCCACTTTAGCGCGAAGAAAATTGTGGACAAAGTCCTTCAAAGCGGATTTTATTGGCCATCTTTGTTTCGAGATGCTTACAATTTTTATAAGTCATATGAGCGTTGCCAAAAGCTCGGATTCATGCCCAAAAGAGACATGATACCCCTTACCCCCATCTTAATCATAGAAATTTTTGATGCATGGGGAATTGACTTCATGGGACCGTTTCCATCCTCTTATGGCTATGAATACATTCTCGTAGCGGTGGATTACATGTCTAAGTAGGTTGAAGCCAAAGCTACCAAAGCAACTATCATAAAGGTGTGGTCAAGTTCATTCAATCGAACATCTTCAGTCAATTTGGTACGCCTAGGGCCACCATCAGTGACGGAGGATCTCATTTTTGAAATCGCTACCTCAAATCCATCATTCTTAAATACTCTATCATTCATAAGGTTGTCACACCTTACCACCCTCAAACAAGTGGTCAAGTGGAAGTATCTAATCGTGAGATCAAGCATATTCTAGAAAAAATGGTTCGTCCGAACCGTAAAGATTGGTCATTAAGACTAAACGATGCGCTTTTGGGCCTACCGAACAGTGTATAAGACGCCCATTGGCATGTCACCATATTGACTTGCCTTTGGCAAAGCTTGTAATCTCCCAGCCGAATTAGAGCACCGTGCTTATTGGGCTATAAAACGGCTCAAATTTGATCTCAAACAAACCGGCTCTACTCGCAAATTGCAGCTCAAAGAGCTCGAGGAAATTCGAAATAATGCATATGAAAGCGCCAAAATCTATAAGGCAAAGACTAAAGCATTTCATGACAAGCACATTATCAATAAGTCTTTTGCCCCTGGACAGAAAGTTTAGCTTTTCAATTCTCGCTTGCAACTCTTTCTCGGTAAACTCCATTCGCGGTGGGATGGTCTATATGTCATCACATCTGTCTATCCTCATGGTGCAATCGAACTCCAAGATCCTACCGATGGATCTCTCTTTAAGGTTAATGGCCAACGGCTTACGCCTTATGTTGATGGCATAGTCCCTGTCTGAAAAGTAGAAAAAGTCCTATTGACAGACCCAATTTACGAGGACTAATGCGAAACCATGGTTCGTCTAGCTATCGACGTTAAATTTAGCACTCATGGGAAGCAATTCTTTTAACTTCCAAGCTTCCCTCTTCTAAGTTGCCTTAGCTAAGAATTTTCTGGAAATTAGCTAAGTGTAACCAAAATGTGAACTCTCCTGGAATTGTCTCGAGTGGCATTCCAAAAGTCACATTCGGTTTTCTTAGTCATTTTAAGGTCTCGGTACCATTTTCAGAATTTTTCAAGGTCATTCCGGCAATTTTCTTGACTAATCCAAACATCACGCGAAATTCGAGCTTCTAAAATATCGCTTCTGTGATTGAGCTCCGATTCGTGTTCCGGAACTTTTACAAGGTGTCTGGGGTCAATAGAAGCATAAATCTCAAATTTGGAAATTTTTTTATCCTATCTCAACCCCCGTTAGGCAAAAATTCTTGCAAAGGAGAAGTTTGCCCAAGCCCTTGCGGGCGTCTGCCAATTTCCCACAGGCGCCCGCGAAAAAGGGCAGCATCATCAAGCTCTTGCGGGTGCCCGCCATTTCAAGCAGAAGCATCGTAGCTCTCGCACGGGCACCCACCCCCCTTCGTGGCCTCTTTTGAAATAGGCTTGCAAGCCCATTTTATCCTTTTATCTTCCCCCCTCTCTCAATCCCAGCCGAGTCTCTCTCCCTTACCCTCTAAATTCTTCATCTTTCACCTTAATCTCTTCCTCTCCCATCTCCATCATCCTTCTACCCATTATATATCTATCTTCATCATCCTCATCATCTCATCTTATCTTCCATCACCAAGCACAGGGGGCTTTTGGGTTCCTCCATTGTTAGTAAGTTCTTTCCTCTCTCTTTCTCTAACATTTTGTACAATGAAGGACGGGATTGATTATGTGGAGGATTTGTTTGTGTTTGAGGTTCTGACTTGTTGATTGCAGGACCAAAATTTTTGGGTTTTCTCATCTCTAATCAACCTTTGGCCCTCTTCTTTTTTGTCTTGCACACCAGGTGTTCGAAAAATTGCCCGAACCAACTTCTTCACTCAAATGGCTTCCAAAACCTCTTCCAAGAGTGCTCGTTCTTCTGAGGGACCATCCGATGAACCTCCCACGCCAAATTGAGCGGATTGGCCCATTGAAACCAACACCAAATTTGTCATCAAAGATGGCTTCGAAGATAATCCGGAAACGGCGTGGGCGGTCAAAGAATTGACAGACCGTGGCCTCGAATCACTATTCAAGCCACATGCTAGCGCTTACTATCCACGTGTGGTCCACCAATTCTTCTCAAACATGTTCTATAAATGTGCAAACCCAGACATCATTAAAACCACTATTGATGGCGAAGCTTTTGAATTCAACATTCATGACCTTGCCATAGCTTTGGCATATCCAATGGAATCCCCTGAAGATGAAGCGGGCTTGCCCTTGTACGGTGCTCCTCCAGTTGGGCTGACATTGTCTGACATTGTGGAGGAAATATGCCACAGCCAGTATACCAGCGGTTGCAAAACAAGCACAAATAAGTCGTTCCTCCCATGCCGGCTCTGGTTCATAGACTCTGTCCTTGCAAAGAATGTCCTCCCTGTCCCTAGGCATTCTGAGTGTAAGGGGGCTTTCCTAAACACCCTTTATACCTCTAAGAAGGAGCAATGGTTTTGCGTCCCGTAGCTTGTCTGGGACCAATTTCTTAAGGTCTACAATGACTTAATTTTGCTGCGGTCGAACAATGCCATCACTTGGGCGTTTCTATTCCCCTATCTTGTCACCAGGCTCTTAAAGAACTAAGGGTTCCGGGCACCCCGTCATGAAGAGAAGCTAACGGATGCGTTTAATTTTGACCTTGGTGTTTGGAAGTCAAGCATTATACAGCTTAAGACGTCTTGCCAAGCACGCATTAGTGATGTGGTTGATCGGGGAGCTCCGACTGTCCCTGTTGCTCTAGCGTCGGCTGTCCCTTCGACTGCTCTTATTGCGCCGCCTCCGCCTACTATGTCCTATGCCAATTATGTTTCTCTCAGCGCTCGTATTGATGCACTTCACATGCGAGTTGGGAACATCGAGCGCTATGTCAAGGAGACTCAAGATAGACAGCAGGTCTTGCAGACCATACTCTAGACTCTGATTGACCGTTCCCCAGGTGGCGCCGGTGGTTCATCCTCCGCTCCGATGGAGTGATTTTATGCTTTCCATATCTTTTTTTTGCTTCTAGTAGTACTATTTGGATTTATTTTGGGCCGCATTTGGCATTTACTTTCCATTCCTATTTTGCACTTCTAACTGTAATTCTTTTGTTATTTTGCTTGGATATTTGGTTTTTAGGTAAATAAAATTGCAATATTTATATTCATCTTCGTCTGAATTCATATGATGCTTGTTGTGTATAGATATGTTTTGACAGGTTTTTAAAATCAAGTTTGGGGACGTACTCTTGGAATTCACAAGGTGGCTTATTTTTACATCACCACTGAATTTCCTCCTCCACTTGGTATTATCGTTCTTTGTACCCTCTTTTCATTTCCTTTTTCATTCTTTGTCTTCTCCCATTGAGGACAATGCGACATTCAAGTTTGGGGGTGCATTTTTGGTATTACATTTTTGCTTACATGTTTAACTTGATTCATGTAAGTTAATAAAAATCATTTTTTCGGAAAACAATGATAGAGTAATCTTGGAACTTGCTGGAGATTGAAGCATATGTTTAATACTTTGTGTATAGAGGCAAATGATAGCTTTGAAAATAAAGAAAAATCTAAAATGTTCATATTGATTCATATTGATTTGTATAAATGCTTCAATTAGATTTTCATCGGATTTCATACTCTTCCATGCTTCACACTACACAGATGCACACTGGAAACTTAATTGTAAGGCATGCAACCTGATTTACCTTGACCTTGACTCAGTTGATTTGAATTGATGACCCTAATGAATGGATATCTTTGGCATTGAATCTAAAAAAAATAAATAAATAATGATGGAAAATGAATAAGGGTAATGACTAGTTTAAGTTCGTAGCCTTGCTAACTCGAGTTATTAAGCCCTTGGAGTGTCTTTACACTTAGCACCCTAAAGCCATCCGATTTGGGAGTTGTTGGCCTAACACTTGCTACATGGGTTAGTTAGAAAGCTTAAAGGACTTAGGTATTACATGATCATTCACAAAAATAACAATAAATAAATATGTTTTGTTGGAGTTTATAGCTTTGCCAATTTAAGTTATTAAGCCCTAGGAGTGTCTTTACACTTAGCACCCTAAAGCCATCTGGTTTGGGAATTGCTGGCCTAACACTTGCTACATGGGTTGGTCAGAAAGCTTAAGGGACTTCGGCATTGCACGACCATAATATGTATCATAAAAAAAATAAAAAATAAAATAAAATAAAATAAAAAAACAGCAAAAGTTATATTTTGAATAAATTCATGCCTTAGAGCCTCATTTAAAAGGGAAAGTCAATGATTTAAAGATTTGTGTTTTGAAATTGGAAAAAAAGAAAGTAAAAGCCATATATGGGGAATCCGGTTCACTTTCACTGAAGTTAGAGTTGATCTCTATTCAGTAGATGACAATTGAAGTATTTATATAGACTATGATGTTGACACATGAGAATTAAAATATGTTTAGCCATGTTGTTATATCAAGGCTTCATATATGCAAGGTATTCTGTAAAATGATTCTGTCTCCATCATTTTGTCTGTTCCAAGTTACATTTGAGCTATGTATGTATTTTCTTGCACCATGGTTGCTGCATGTTGATAGCATTTCAAATGTTGTCATTTTGTTAAGAGTTTCATTTTTGGTTTTGCTATAGGACTAGCAAAATGTAAGTTTGGAGATGTGATAAGGGCCGAATATTGCATATTCATTCGCCCTTATTTGCATTAGTTAAGTCAATTAGTTTATTATACTGTATATATTAGCCTTAATTGTATGCTTCTGTCTATTTTCAAGTTGGTTCCCCAAAGAGAGTAAAAAGTGACGCTTTGATGAGTTTTTGAAGTTCAAAGCATGCCGTTGCCGGGAACCTTTGTTTTGGCTAAGCCTATGGCCCAACGAACTTTTGGTTGTCCCTGTAAAGCACTATGAGAGATAAACGCCAGAGGACCGAGCATAGAGAAGTTTTTGAAGCGTTAATGTGCAGAGCCAGAAGCCCCACGGGCGCCCGCCCAAAACCCTCGAGCAACCACCAAAAAAGGGCAGTGCCCTCGTGGACCCATGGATGCCCACCTAAAACCCGCGGGCACCCGCCAATTTGGCCAGAAACTTCGTAAAGGCACGGGCGCCCGCTGATCTGCAGACAAGCAAGCATGGGCTCCCTCCTCTCACCAAATGTTATCCCCTTAATTAGGGGATTGCTCGGCACTTTGTCTAAGGGCTTTAGGACCACGAATTTGGGGTAGATGGAAAGCTAAGGTTGATATATTAAGGGTTTGAACCATGTAATAGGGGATATACACACTTTTGTAAGGTTTTAGAGAGAGAAATATTGTGAGCTTGAGGGTTTGTGTGTTTTGGAGCTCCTAGGTGCGAAAATGGTGGGGATGATAATCTCTTCTCCTTCCTCCATTACTCCTATAGGTAACTAACTCCCTTTCTAGGGAGGTGATGAAGCCCTACTTTGTAAGTATGCTCTATTTTTTATTTTATTTTAGGGGAATGATGTATATATTTGGCTTTTCTATAATCTAGAGCCATACACATGTTGTAATGGATATTAATGTTTATAAATGATTATTTTGAGTTTATTATCTTGTCTTAAATTGTTTTTTCCCATGATCATATGGCTTGCATTTTCATAGTGACAATGGAAATGAGATTGTGGAATGGTTTAATGGTATGTTGTATAGGAAATTTGATAGTCCATAGCTTAGGACCTTCCTTGATGGACTATACTTGGTTTCTAGCTTTATGTGCTTTCATCATTTGATTAAGGGCTTGATAATCTCTAGCTTAGTAAGCATGTTTAAGGCTACACCCTAGTTTAGGTAGTTCAAGCATGTGAAACTTTGATAGGTTATTCTTGCCTTTTGATTTAATGAACTTCTTGAAGATAATGTAGCAACCATGTGTTGCTACATATCATGACCACTATATATGTTGTTTTCCCATGTAAATCATTTTCTAGCATGTTTATAGGGTAGGTAGTGGATTCACTTCCTTAGTCCTCTCTACCTAGATTTCTTTCCTCTTAATTTCCTTGCAATTATTGTTTTATGGACTCTTTAATCCCTTGTTCTAAGTGACAAACCAAACAAAACTCTATACCCCTTTCATCAAACTAAGTCATTTTAACAACCTTGGTTGCCATAAACTAGCAATCACAGTGGTTTGGCTTACCCGAACAATAGCCCTATTTTACAATGATTTGTACTATTGCAAATGGTTGATTATTATTGTAATAGTCGACAAGACCGATCAATTTCCTCTTCCAAAGTTGCCTTAACCAAAAAAAATTTCGAAAAATAGCTAAGTGTAGCCAAATTTGAACTTTTTTGGAACTGTCTCGAATTGCTTTACAAAAGTCACTTTAGGCTTACTTAGTCATTTTACGATCTCGGTACCATTTTCAGAATTTTTCAAGGTCGTTTCAGCAATTTTCTCGAAAAATCCAAAAATCACGAGAAATTCGGCCTCAAAAATAGTGCTTTTGTAAATGAGCTCCGATTCCCATTCCGAGGATTATACGAGGCGTCTAAGGTCCATAGGAGCTTAAGTTTCTAATTATAAAATTTTTGGATCCCGGCACGACCTCTGTTCGGCTAAAATGAAAAGTCAGTATGTCTTGACCCGAGTTTTTCAACCCGATGCGTCAGTGATGAATCGAAAGTTGATCCGATCACGAACCCAAAATACAGAAGCAAAAGATAAAACCAAAGTTTATAGAGATAAAAATCATCCCCAAGACACCAATGTGACCTTCCGTGAAATCACAGAACTCAAAGAAAGCAAAAGCGGAAACAAAGGTCAAAACGGGCAAAAACTATTAACTAAGGACAAACTGGTCAATTCTCAAATAAAAAGAGAAACTTGACTCTAAACAAGTCAAACAAGATAAATACAACCTAATCTAATCATTTTACAACTTTTCAAGAAGTTCTAAGAACTTTGGACAAGAATCCCACAAAATGCCCTTTTCCCGGTTTAAGCGAAAACTGACCCTACTTTACTAAAACATGAATAACTCCCACAGTGATTGGAATCTAAGAATGAAATAGGTATCATTGGAAATTTGACTCAAAATCCTTGGGTTTAGGCTCAAGAATCACCCCATTTGGGTTAGAAATGAAGGAGATATGGCCATTTGAAGTCGGAACAATAGTGCTGAAACAAAACTGAAGAGTGCTGTGTATGGAAGCTATTTTGGTCGACCAAAATGACTGAAATGACTAGAAACTCTCCTAAAATCCTGAAGATGAAGAAAAATCACTTTAGTCGACCGAAATGAACCATCAGTCGACTGAAATGGACCTGAAACTCGAATTTGGCTACTAGAATGCATGTTTTGCTATTCATTGAAGTTCCCAAAGGCTATCAGTCGACCGAAATGATGAAATGGTCAACCGAAATGACTCCAGAAAGCTCTAAAAAACCTTATATATGCCAAAAATGTTGAGACTTAACCCAAGTCTCAAATCCCCTTATAAATTGGTTCAAAAATGAAGGTTTATAGCTGAAATTGAACGAGGTATGAGCAAGTGAATATGTCCACAAGTGTAAAATGAATGTATGAATGCATTACAATGGCTCAAGGCCTCACTCATTTCAATTACAAAGATTTCACATGTCAAACCCCCAAGGTTGGTAAAAATGCATTTTAAAGCAAAAGTTTAAAACCAAATGACTACAAGCACAAAATTAAACATGCTTGGACCTTGGCCTCATGTCATACATATCAAATAGGTCCCAAATAGTGTATCTAAGTGCACTTTACATATCATAAGGCAAAAATGACATATTTGAACGTAACTAAATATTACAACATCAATAGTAAAACTTAAATATGCTAACACTTGCATGTGAACAAGAGTACTTTAAAAGAAGCTTCAAATCTCTAAACCACCCAAGGCAAGTATGAATCTCCCAATCTTGAATCTTGTACCTGAAAAATGTCCCCACTACGTGAGTGAGTAACATAAAGCTACTCATACGAAATGAGCATGCATCGACCTAGTATTTTATAATTTTATCACCTTAAGGCGAAACATGTTAAAGGGCTCATGCCACCTAACGTTTATGTCAAGGGTGAGACTCAGGAAGCATCCTAAGCTACCCTAGATCATTTCTAGCATAAATTACATCATTCATGCAACTCAAACGACATAGAAGCATGCTATATACAAGGCAACAAGATATATATTCTCAAAGTTATCAACTTGAAATCTAAAATATAAAAACAACCAAAGTGGGTTATGCCACCTAATGTCTATATTCCAAATGAATTTATAAGATCATTCCGAAACTACATTTGAACAACAAAACACAAATCACAATATCTATGTAATCTAACCAACATAGATGCATGCTATGTAAAGCAATAAGATATAGATTCTCAAAGTTATCGACTTGAAATCTAAATTATGAAAACAATTAAACATCGTAGTTTAGTACAATTAGAATTTCTAATACCACATATCAAAACATAGATTCTCTAAGTTATCAACTAGAAATCTAAAAGTGCGAAATCAACTAAATATAGCAATTTAGTATAATTAGAATTTCTAATACCACACATCAAGACATAGATTCTCTAAGTTATCAACTAGAAATCTAAAAGTGCGAAATCAATAAAAGCGGATATACTTGGACATCACTTGGATCAGACCGACACAGGACTTCTTTTGGGCTACTAACCCCTGGGCAGTCTACCCAATGTGCATACTTTTGACTTAGAGGACTCTTGTCCCCGTACTAGAGCCAAACCCTAGCCATCAACCAATATCCTAAGCGGTTCCAAAATAATAAGTTAACAACTTATATACGTATTAAATAGTACATGAAACTACCTTCATGCACAAGTAGGTTGGAACCACATAATACATGCTTTAAATCCACAACTACCATAGGATGACAAATGTCGAATCTTCAGAGCGCGATTCGTTATGCGCTATAACAACATTACATGTCAAATCTTCAGTTTGCGATTCGTTACACGCTATAACAATATAATTCAATATTGAAAGCATAACTCATAAATCCATTACAAGTCTAAAATCATGCTTCAAACATACTACCAATGTTAAACACATGATTTAATCAATAATGGAATAGAAATGAAAATTAATTAAGTAAAACAATTAATTTCTCTATGTTTCAAATCTTGATTAAATAATCCTTAATTAACACATGTTATACAACATAGCATGGCCATACATATACCACACGAAAAACTTAATTAGGTCATTAAAACAATTTGATGGAATTTAATTAAATCATGATAATTAAATCCCTATATTCTAAAACAACATCAAATGGTCCTAATTTAACATATGCTAGTATACAAGTCCTAGTCATCATAATTATCAAGTCAAAAACTTGATTAAGCCAATGGAACCTTAAAAATATATTTTAATTAACCCTTTTAATTAAAATCTCTAGATTTTCATACTCATCTAAATGCTCTCAAATTCAAGTATGTTAAATAACATGCCAAGACTTAATTTAAAAGCATATCATAGGTTAATTTCACATAAGGTACGCCCATGAGAATTAAACTTTTACCAAAGATAATTATTAAATAAAAAGTGCAATTCTTATCCAAATAATTCCAATTTAATATATGTTGACAAACATATCAAATCCAAACTTTCTAGCATGCCACAATTTAATTCTAATTTATACATCATCATGAGAATTAAATCCTAACAATAGAAATTAATTCAATTAAATTCTAGGACTTAAACCAAAGCGTGCATACAAGTTGTATAATCATGGAAAACACTCAATACAACACATAAAAAATCCTAAAACATCCCTTACCTTCATTTGAGATGAAATCTCAAATCCCCACCGAAATGAAACGGTTCCAAATCCAACGAAACTTCTAGGTTTTGTCGGGGACAACACGATGAACATAACCCCCAAGGAAGCCCCATCAAAATCATAACTTGACTTCAAACTTGAACTCAAAAAATGGTCAAAAACGGATTCTAATAAAGGGGAAAGGTAGAGCATGACAAGGCAAACATAAAACGCTAAGGCACTACACCTTTTTACTAAAAGGAAGTGGCCAGAAAATGAAGAAGGGTGGCAGCCCCTTGGCTGCCATGGCTGCCGGCCAAGAGAGAAAAATCTGATTTTTCATCTTAAGACTTTTTATTTATAGAAAAAACCCTAAAAGTGTCCCGAACGGGCCCCAATGGGTCCGAAAAAGTGAAATTTGAGCTAACACGCTCAAACGGCAAAACACCATGAATAAAAAAGAACCAAAATGAGAAAATATGAACAACAAAAGAAACGGCGTCGAAAACCAAGTCCCGAGCAGAGAGATATGCCCCAAACAAGTTTAGTGGCAACCGAGGCCAGAAACCCTGAAACTGGAGAAAAATGACCAGAAAGAAATTCTATGAGTACACGACTCGACGAAAAGTGAAAATGAATCCCACACAAGGATCTAGGCTCAAAACGAGGCATTTTGTAATAACTTTTGTTAATTACACAATGGCCCCTCCAAAACATGAAAACTGCGAAACTGCCCCAGAATGAAAATATCTTCTAAAAGATATTTTCTTAGAAACCCCTGAAATAAAATATCTTCAAAAGATATTTATGAAAAACACCCCAAGAAAAGAATAAGTTTCTGAAGAACTGTGCATTCATGCCCCTATGGACACCGGGAGCAACCAGAGTATCTTTCTGCAAAAGTAAAGATACGTATTTCATGGAAACCACTTAAAATGAAGATACGTGGAGTCAAAAACTAGCTCCGAACATAGGAAGTGTGGTTATGCCAACAAAGTGACAAACGGAGAAAAGAGAAAATAGGTAAAAGGACGAAAATGAATAGTGTCTAAAAAATAAAAATGTGGAAATGATACGGTACTCAAAGGAAGTGGTCAATTCAAAGAAAAGAGTCTCAGAAACTATTTTCGAACACTCGAGATGACACTATGTGACAAAAAACTGAGCTCAGAAAGGAAAAGAACAACGGGAAAAAAAAAATATCCATGAAAATCTGAGAGAAAGGAAAGGAAGGAAAATGACCGGGTCATTACATAGTACCTGTCAAATTTGGCGGGCGCCAGCCAAGTGCCAATGGCACCCTCAGCTACACTCCAGGCTTGGCCCAAGCCAAGCCTTGGCATCCTACGGGAGCCCGCCATGCACTGCGAGCTCCTGCCAAGCTTCGGGCCCTCATTTAAACCCCTATTCCAAGGCCCATTTTAAATCTTATATCTCCCCCTCTCTTCTTCCAGCCAATCCCACTTCTCCTTTTAATCCTTCTTCCTATCCTTTCACCCTACTTTCTCACTTCCATCTCACCTTTTTCCATCTCCATCATTCTCTCAAACCCTCATCTCTCATCCTCATCCCCTCCATTTCGCACTAAACAAAGGGGCCCTTTGGTTTCTCTATTTTTGGGTAAGCGTATTCTCTCTCTTTCTTTCAAGTTTTGGATTAAAGGAGGATGGGATTGAATGTTGTGGAGAATTAATATTTGTTTGGGGTTATTATTTTTCAATTGCAGGGCCAAATTTTTTGGTTTTCTTCAATCCAATCCATTCTTTGCCTTCTGAAATTTGTTCTTGCATGCCAGGTGTTTGACGAATTGCCTAAGCCAACTCCGTCTTCCAAATGGCTCCCAATACTGCCTCTAAGCGTGCTTGTTCCTCCGAAGGACCATCCGAGGGCGCTCCCACTCCCAATTGGGCTGAATGGCCCATTGAAACGGAAGCCAAGTTTATCATTAAGGATGAGTTTAAGGAAAATCCAGAAATGGCTTGGGCGGTCAAAGAATTGAAAAACCGCGGCCTTAAAGCTCTGTTCAAACCATGCACTGGCTCTTTTTATCCGCGTATGGTCCACCAATTCTACTCTGACATATTCTACTCATGTGCGAAGCTGGAGGTGATTAAGACAAACATTGATGGCACGCCCTATGCATTCACCATTAATGATCTTGCTGCAGCCTTGGAGTGTCCATTGGCATCTCTTTTCGATGAGGAGGACCAGCTTCTCTACGGTTCTTTCCCAGATGATCTTACTTTGTCAGACATTGTCAATGAGAAATGCTATAACAATTACACTGGCAATTGCAAAACAAGCACGAACAAGTCATATCTTCCGTGCCGTCTTTGGTTCTTCGACTCCGTCCTAGCCAAGAATGTTCTTCCAGTCCCCAAACACTCTGAACGTAAGGGAGTTTTTCTGAACACCCTTTATGCGGCTAAAAAGGGGTATTTGTAATGAACCAGTCATTTTCCTTCCTTTCCTTTTTTCGGTAATTTCTTTTTTTCGTCTTTTCCCTAATTCGTCATTTTCTCGTTTTTCATTTTTACTTGCATAACCTTACTTTTTGTGCTCGGATTTGATTCCGGCTTTGCATACATCCATGATATTTAAATTCCATGATATCTACATTTTTACTTTTGTAGAAAAGCATGTTAAATGTTTACTTATTTTGTAAAGGGCATAGATGCATGACTTTTGGTAATTATTCATAATTTGAGGGGTTTTTAGGTAATTATACAAAGTAATTATTTTTCATCTTAGGGACCATTTTGTAATTTAATTTGGAAGATATTTTCAAAGAGGACCTTTTTGCAATTTCTGAAAAATGTGACAAGTGTCAACACTCTCATGGTGCCACTTGTTGATCTTGTGGTGAAACCACTTGGAGGCTTAATCTCTTGACACATGGAGGGTGGAGATTCACCCATTTGTTGGCTTAGTATTGGAGCACTTGTTGGCAAGGATGGTTGACAAGTGTAGGCTTGATATTTGATCTTAGAAGCTTACTTAGATTCACGACAAGTGTAGGACTCACCTTTAGTCTTGCAAGTGTATGTGTGTGTGAGGTAGTGCAAGAGCACCTAGTGAGTGGAGAATCCCACCACTTTAACTTAGGGTTTTATCTCATTTTACTCATTTCATCTCTTTCCTCTCAAGAACCCTAACTTGGCCACCATTGGAGCAAAGCTTGATCCAAGGATTTAAGCTTCATTTTGGTGCCATTCCACTCACCTTAGACCTATAAGCTTGGAATACTTTATATTCTTCTCACTCTCCTCTATAAAACCCTAGCTTGGTTTCCCATTTAGAGCTTGGTTGCTTTGGTTTATAGAGATACAATTCTCTATTGAGGTAGGGGGTATTATAATTTATTTATATGCATTTCTTGTATTAAAATAAGAAATAAATGATTAATTGTAGCTTGTATATGATTAACTTTAGACTTGATAAATGGCATGGCCATGACTTGATCTTTGTTGTGTATTAATTTGGCATGATTTAAATGAGCTTTTAAATCTAGAGGATTAATTGATTTAAGTTGATTTAAATTCTAATTAATTATACCATGCTCGTATTTCATTTTTGACTTGATATGTAGTTTGGCCATGAATTACTCCTTGTCATATATTAAATTGGAATCATTTGGGCAACTCTTGAAATCTAGAGAAATTACTTAGTTGGTCTACTTAATTTCCATCATGTTAATCTAATGATTTAGTCATGTAATCCATGGAACTTATTGTGTTTTATCACATATCATGACTTGTTACTCTACTTGTTGATTTTGGAACCTTGGGATATCATTAAGAACTTGACATGCCTAGGACTTGGTTCTAGTACAGGAGATAGAGAGCTCTCTAAACTATAGTGCACACTAGGGGAAGGTACCCATGGGTTAATATCCCTAAAGTGATCTCAAGAGTACGGTTTTAGTCCAGGCGATATCCAAGTATCCACTTTAGTTTGATTTCGCTCTTTAATCTTCAAACTTGATAACCTTGTGATATTGCATCTCATTGTGCTATGTTAAAAGTTCCAATGTCATTTTAAAAGCATGGACTGAATTTTATGGAATTATAAACCTTGTAATAATTTGAACTTATGCATGCTCATTCCCTACGAGTAAACTTGTTTACTCACCCTGAACTTACTAGGTGTTTTTCAGGTAAAGAAGCATCATTGTGGGATGCACAACACTCTTAGGATTACTTGACTACTTGGAGTATTTTTGTATGTTAGAATATGCACTTGTTAACATATCATGCGCCATTCTTGTTTATTTTGACAAAACATGTATTTAATGTTCAAACTATGTAATATGCACTTAAGTGTACCTTTTGATACTCCTTAGTTGTGTATGTAATGAGGCCAAGGGCCAAAGATACTTATATGCTATGTATGCTACCTTATTTTCATAGTTTGTCTATGAAATTTAAGGGATTTCATCCATTGAAGGGTCATATTTTGAATATGACATGCTATGAGGCCGTAGGCCATTGTAGCGCGTCTACTTTTGCATTTTACGTATGCGTGCACGGTTACATTTCACAAAACTCTGAAGTTCTAACTTTTGAACTATTTATGGAGGATTTATGAAAAATTAAAGCAAAATCCATGCATTGAGATATGATTCAAAGCTTCATTTTGATTTAGCATGTCTTAGATGCTTGAATGAGGTTAGGGAGTGCTTTGAAACTTGTTTGAATCATATGGGAAGCATGTATAGCCTTATAACCAAGCCAAGCACCTTCCCCATGGATTATAGCAGCTTTTTCTACTGCTAACAGGTCTATCAGTTGGCTAATAGCGGTCATCGGTCGACCGATGAATGTCCACAGTGTTTTTCCCGAGAGTTGCATTCTAAAAGGGGCATTTCGGTCAGCTGGTACTGTACATCAGCCAGCTGATGATGGGGTTTCGGCTGGCTGGTACTGTTCCATCAGCCTGCTGATCCTCCCTGAAACTTGGTTTCCTTTCAGTTTCTTGGACAGATTTCTTGGGTCAACTTTAGAGGGCCATATCTCCTTTGTTTCTGATCCAAATCAGGTCATTCTTGAGCCTAAACTCAAGATCTTGAAGTTAGCTTTCCAATGATAGCAACCACACTCAAAAAATCCAACCGTAGTGAGAGTTATACTAGTTTTAGTAAGATAGGGTCGTGTTGTCTCTTAAACGGAGGATGCCTCTTCGTTCTATTTTCATATTTTTCCGTCCGGACTCCGAATTTGGTGATTCTTGAGTCTAAATTCATTAATTTTTTTGTTGTATTTCCAATGGTGTGCTTGGAAGCACCCACTTCCATATTGGAAAAGATCATTTTTCACCTAGGCTCATTCTTATCCGTTTTTGAAACGTCGCTTCCGCAATTGTTTTCTTTGGATTCCGAGTCCTCGTTGAGGGTCACATTGGTGTCTTATAGACATGTAGTATCTCTAAAGACCATTTTTTTACCTTTTTCATCCTCATTCTGGATTCATCATTGGATTTACGTTCAGTTTACTATAGGACGCACTGGCCTAAAAACCAAGGCCGTCACAGTATTAGTTTTGTGTTTCATAGCTCATCTGGGACCAACTTCTCAAGGTCTACAATGATCTATTTGTTGCCTAACTGGATAATGCCCTTATTTGGGCACTGCCTTCCTCGTATTTGGTGACCAAACTGCTCAAAAACAAAAGATTCAGGGCAATCCATGAGGAGAAGAGTACCAAGGTCTTTGTTTATGACCTCAGTGCATGGAAGTCAAGTACAGTACAGCTTAAGACATCTTGGCAAGCACGCATTGGTGGTGTGCTAGATTGGGGGGGTGCAAATGCCCCTATTGTTCCTGCACAGGCTGCTCCTGCACTTGTTGTTCTGTCACCACCTGCCATGTCCCGTGCCGATTATGACTCCCTTAGCACCCGTATTGACACACTGCAGCTATGATTCGAGACCATAGAGGGCACCCTTATGGATTTTCGTAAGGAGACTCAGGAGGGGCAGTAGGTGTTACAGGCCATGCTGTAATCTTTGATTGACCGAGCACCAGGCGGAGCTGGTGGCTCATCCTCTACTCTGATGATGGAGTGATTTTCTGTTTTCAGTTCCAATTTTGCTTTTCAATAGTACTTTTTGGATTTATTTTGGGCCACGTTTAGCATTCCTTTTAGTTTCTGTTTTGAACTTATAGCTGTGTTCCTTTTGGCTGTTTTGCATGGATACTCAATTTTTGTTAAATAAATTTGCAATTGTTTATTTTTATCTCTTTCTATATTCCGTATTGTGTTTGTTGTACATATATGTGTTTTTGACATGTTTTTAGCTTCAAGTTTGGGGGCGTTGCTTGTGGAATTCGCATGGTGGCATGTTGTCACGACGCCACTGATTTTCCTCCTATACTTGGTATTATTGCTCTTTTTACCCTCTCTATTTTTCATTTTCATTATTTGTCTTCCCACATTGAGGACAATGTGATATTCAAGTTTGGGGGTATATTTTGGTATGCATTTTTGTTTGCATGTGCTAAATTGTTCATGTAAATTGATAAAATAAGTTTTTTTGGGAAGCAATGATCTTGTAATCTTAAAACTTGTTGGAGATTAAAGCATGTGTTTAATACTTTGTGTATAGAAGCAAATGATAGTTTTGAAATAAGGAAAATTTGAAATGATCAAGTGGAATCAAACTGGTTTGTATAAATGCTTCAATTAGATTTTCGGCAGATTTCATTCTCTTCTATGCTTCACACTTCACAGATGCACACCGGAAACTTAATTGTGAGGCATGCAATGTGATACCCCTCAGATCCGAGACACGGGTTGATCAGGCCCAGGCCCAAACCTGAGGGATTATCAAACAATTTAAGTATTTTAAAGCAAACACAAATGACAAATTGAAATAATAAAGATAGAATAAAGCTGAAAGAAGTATTAATAAATAAAAATAAAAAAAACCCTCCATGAATAACTGAATAATAAAACTCTAATCCTCCAAAACTTCAAGGTTACAACTTGGGAATCCACTGGTGGACCCCTAACCAAAAGTTCAACTGAAACTGAATCTAAAAATGGATAACGCTAGAAACATCGAGAGAAGTCCTATGTAATCAGATGAACGTGAGACTATCCTCGACAAGCACGATCAAGCTCTAAGGCTGGAACCGTCTTGTACCTGAAAAGAGTAATAGAAGAGTGGGTCAGGCCCACGAGCAAGTTCTAATCTAACTGCAATCCATACAGTGACCCAATACACAGATACACCGTAGACACCTCACAATATCTATTTAGTCTATACATATAAATATATCCACACTAAAGGACATTCACTGGTCTATAATAGGGGTCTCAACCTAAATAGAAAGCAACATGCGAATACGCACCCAAAGGTGGGCATGAATACCTAGACCTAACAGGGTACACCTCAACCTATTATAACCAGCTACGCATCCACTGCATATACGCACCCTAACCAACGAGTCTGAGACTCAAGTTCAACTCATGGTACCATAAACATATATATATAATCCGTCCAAATCCAGGGTATGTAGTTCAACTACTTAGTCAACTGACATACAATAAACCAACTAGTTAGTCACTCAACTTATTCAGTTGATATGACTTAACTACCATCCGTTAATCCAGGAAGCCACCCAACTTAGTTGTAGTTGATATGACTAAACCAAAATTAGGATTCAATATTTATAAATCCATTCCTTTAATCCATTAGGTTAGGTTTAGGCATTTTGAGCTAAACAGTCCCTAGTGTGTCGCCGTCTCATACCAGTGCATACAATCCTCCATATCCAGGTAAATTACAATGTATACATAATGAACAAGTAATTTACAGTCCAAAACCACTATCCAAATAATTGCAGAAAAGTATTTAAAGTTTCAGCAATTTAAATCCAAGAATTAAACCATATAATTGCAGGAAACGGTTTAATAGTTTACACAACTAGCATCCAAAGCATGCATATACCCAATCTAATATATCAATGACTCTATCATGCATTTAAAATAAATTCTATAATCCTATTATAGTCCAATAAATTGCTAAATTAATCTAAGCAATTTATTTCGTCCCATCCGGTAACAGTGTACTAAGTTGTATACTTTTATACTGTTTCATCCTTTAGCACAGAGCCACACAATATGCCACAAGTCCAATTCATTAATTTAAAAGACTTCACCGTGCATTTAAAATAAATTTAGAATCATTTTATAGCACTCTAAACCATCAGATTAAAATTAGTCAGTAAATCTCCTACTAGCCGTTAACTGCACGCAAAGTTGTCAAATAGCATACTATTAATTCTATTAAAAATAAGGGGTAAATTTATGCAATTCAAGACCTTAGTTACCTGTTAAACTAATTATTTAAAAACCCATTAAATTTCTAAAATTGTTCAATAACCCAAAATACCCAAACAGTGACTGAAAAGTCACTGTACGCGCAAAACAAAGAAAGAGCCTGCTCTAGAAAAATAGAGTAGGCTCAATGTGGCATAGAGCCGGCTCTAACACACCTTGGAGCCGGCTCTAACAAGTGGGAGCTAGCTCTTGGCATTCCAGAGCCGGCTCTCTCTCCCCCTGTGAGCTTTCAGCCTCCGTTCACTCTGTTTCAGCCTATCTACTCTGTCCTCGGCCATTCGAACCCTACTATTCTTCCTCAAATTTAAACTTATAGGTCTTAAGTTACATTTATTATCCATTCACACCTTGGTTGGTCTCAGTAGGATTCAAAACAAAATTAAAACAGAGAGACGTTTTAAGCTAAAACAAAAACTAACACAACATACATCACAGAAGGGTTTTGTAGATAAGTTTTCACAATTAAAAGATGATCAAATAGACATAAATAAATCATGCATGGTTCAGTTAATGGCCAATTAATCTCCTAGAGGCTGTCTAGGTGCACAAACCACAAGCCAGAGGGAAGGAGGAAGAAAAGAACTTGCATGTACAGTTTTATAAACAAAACCTTGTCGCCGTTGTTCTAAGCTTTCCGGCAACCACTGTAATATTGTCTAACCTCCTAATACTTTTGTCCTTTCCTTCTCCTAGGTTTGGTCTTGAAACCTCAGTCAAGAACTCACAAACTTGCTTTATTCTCTCAAAACCTCACTCTGTATCTCACGTCTTTGTTATGTCGCTCCGTTTCACCGTGTTGTGAATAGGGTTCTTAAAACCCTAAGCAACCATATGACTTGTATATTTATAGGCAAATCCAAACCCTAATTCTAATTAAAACCCTAGACTGTAATTTAATCGGCCCGCAGAAAACTAGGCTATAACCTATGTCGGCTAATACGTGAATATACAGAAAACAAAATCCTAAGTTAAACCAATTTAATTAAATAAAACCAATTATCAATTAAGTCAACTAAAACATCATAATACAATTTAATTTAAAACAATTTATAATAAAAGAAAACAAAACACTTTAATCAATTAATTAAAACAAAATCAAATTTAAATAACCATGAACGAAACACAAAATTAAAATAACTAAGTAAATAAAATAACACGCAATGAAACAATTAAATAAAGGATTAAAAAAATTAATAAATGCCAGGACTATCCTTTTAAAATTAGGGGTATTACATGCAACCCGATTTACCTTGACCATAACTCAATTGATTTGAATTGATGACCCTAATGAATGGATATCTTTGGTATGAAACTTAAAAATAAAAAAATAAAAAAAAAAAAAAAAAGTTGAATAATGAAAATGACTAGTTTAAGTTTGTAGCCTTGCTAACTCGAGTTATTAAGCCCTTAGAGTGTCCTTACACTTAGCACCCTAAAGCCATCCACTTTGGGAGTTGTTGGCCTAACACTTGCTACATGGGTTAGTTAGATAGCTTAAGGGACTTAGGCATTACACTGTCATTCACAAAAATAAAAATAAATAAATATGTTTAGTTTGAGTTCATAGCCTTACTAATTCGAGTTATTAAGCCTTTGGAGTGTCCTTATACTCAGCACCCTAAAGCCATCCGGTTTGGGAGTTACTGGCATAACACTTGCTACATGGGTTAATAAGAAAGCTTAAGGGACTTCGACATTACATGACCATAATATATATAAATAAAAAATAAAAAATAAAAAAGGAAAAGAAAAAGAAGTTGTATTTTGAATAAAATCATGCCTTAGTGACCTCATTTAAAAGGGAAATTCAATGATTTGAAGACTTGTGCTTTTGAAATGGGAAAAAAGAAGGCAAAAGCTGCATATTGGGAATCCGGTTCACTTTAAATGAAGCTAGAGATGATTTCTTTTATAGATATGACAATTGAAGTATTTATATAGACTATGATGTTGATACATGAAAATTGAAAGATGTTTAGCCATTTTGTTATATCAAGGCTTCATATACACAAATTAGTCTTCATAATGATTCCATCTCCAATGTTCACTATGTTCTAAGTTGCATTTGAGCTTTGTGCATCTTCTTGCACCATGTTTGATATTTTTGGGTAGCATTCCAATTGTTGTCATTTCATTAAGTACTTCATTTTAGTTTTGTTATGGGACTAGTAAAATGTAAGTTTGGGGGTGTGATAAGCGCCGAATATTGCATATTCAAGCGTCCTTATTTGCATTAGTTAAGTCCATTAGTTGGTTCTATTGTATAGATTATCTTCATTTGCATGTTTTTATATATTTTCAGGTTTGTTTCCCAAAAAGGAATAAAAATGACGTTTTGGTAAGTTCTTGAAGATCAAAGCATGTCGGGCCGGGGATCTACAATTTTGCCAAGCGAATAATCCATTGAACTCATGGCACTCTCTGCAAAAAGTGCTAAGAATAAAGTTAGCGTCATCGGGCCAAGCCAAAGTCATTTCAAGAAGGAGAAGTGAGCCTTGGATATGCCTTGGTGGGCGCCTACCACTGCAAGCCAATTCCTGCAGGCGCCAAAGGGCAGTAACTTTTAGTTTTGGCGAGGCCCCGTTATTTGCTGCGGGCGCCCGCCAGTTGCCATCAGCAACCCCAAGTGCCCCATTACCAGCACGTGGAAGCCAGCCTTAACACCTTGCGGGTTCCCGCCATGTGCTGCGGGAGCCCACTAAGCTGTAGACAGCAGGTCGTGGGTTGCATTATTTCACCTAATGTTGTCCCTTTGATTGAAGGGATGGCTTTGCACTACTCTAGGGATTTCTAGGCACGAGATTAATTGAGTTTGGTAGGATTTTTGGCCTATTTGTGTGGCTTGAATCATTGTAGTTCAATAATCAAAGATTATAAGGATTTCTAGAGAGAGAAATATTGTGTTCTTGAGAGCTTGGGTTGTATGTGGCTGTTAGGGGCAAAAATGGAAGGGCTGATCATCTCAACCTCTTCCTCCCTTGCTTCTATGGGTAACTAACTCCCTTTCTAGGGAGGTAATGAAGCCCTTCTTTCTAAACAAGCTTTAGTTTTGTTTAATTTGGGAAATGAAGCATGTATGTGGTATTTTCATAATCTAGAGCTATACACAAGTTATAATGGATCTTAATTTCTATAAATGATTATGTTGAATTTATTATCTTGGTTTAGATTATATTTTCTCATGATTGTGTAGCTTGCATCTTCATAGTGAGAATGGAGATGAGATTGTGAAATGGTGTTTCATGGCATGTTGTATGAAAAGTTTGATAGTCCATAGCCTAGGGCCTCCCTTTGATGGATTATTCTTAGTTTTTTACTTTATGTACTATTACCATATTCATTAAGGAGTTTGATAGTCCCTAGCTTTGTGACCATGTCATTAGCTACACCCTAGTTTAGGTAGTTCAAGCATGTAAAACTTCGATAGATTATGCTTAGTTCTTAATTTTATGAATTTCTTGAAGATAATGTAACAATCATGTATTGCTACACATCATGGTCATATAGATAAGTTGTTCCCCAAGTTACTCACAAGCAAGCATGTTTATATAATCGGTGGTGGATTCACTTCCCTAGCCCTCTCTACATAAGTTCCTCTCATCTTTAATTCCTTTTATTTACTGTTTTATGCAAATTTTATTCCTAGTTCTAAGTGACAAACAAAACCAAACCTTACACATCTTTCATCAAACAAAGTGATTTTAAAACCTTGGTTACCATAAACTTGCAGTTTTTGTGGTTCGACTTACCCTTATGATAGCCCTATTTTACAATGATTTGTACTATTGTAAGGGTTGATTATTATTGGTAACCATATTCCACCCACCAATTTTGACCAATGGCATGTGAGGCACAAGTTACTGAATAGGGATTGTGTATTTCTGTTTCTGGTGTTTTATTCGAGTAGTGTCTTAAGGACAAATGTTGGTATCATCTTAGAACTATGTGATTAGAGAAAGTGAATGTGAGATTCTGTTAAGCAATAATGGGAATGATGGATTTTGGTTTTGAGATTTCAGACATAAGATAGTCGTATTGTGTGTTTAGATGAGGTAAGAACTGAATTGAATGATGTTATGGAGTTGTTTACCTGGTATAGGTGTTATGAGAAGATCGAAGATCTTATATGTTGGTCGATGATTATGGTATTTGATGCCATGTTGCTTTTAACTTATTATGGGTTGAATAATTAAGGTATGATTGAGATTTTTAGAGCAGGTATGTGATTGTATAGTTGTTAAGGTTACAAAGACCAATGGATTGATAGTAAGTGGATTTCATGGTACTGTATGAGATTGTGTTTGAGGTTTAGAACTAAGGACAGGAACGACATCTATGTTGAGACTAGATTAATGATAAGTATGGCCTGACCAACCATTTTTCCTGAATTAGTCCTCTTTAGCACGATGTCGGATCAAAGGTCAATGATTGTTTCGATTTTTCAGGGACAGTAAGAGCATGGTGTTGTACGTTGTGTCGGTGTGACAATGTGGATTTGGATAGTTGTCTCGAGTGACGAGGTGTGTTAGGTTAGACCAAGTATCCGATAAGGGTTTATGGTGCAACCATTGATGATTAAAGATTTGGTTTTAAGGATTTGTGTCCTGGGTACAGGATAGTAAACTTTATTGATTTTGTGACTCATGTTCATACAGTCATTAGGAGATTTATTGTTTAGTCATCTTGAAGTTGTTAAGAATAACGATTATCGTATAGTGCTATTAGTAGTCACTGGTGCGGATATGTGATGGTATAGCTATGCGTTAGATAACGAGTACTTAGTATGATGAAGATGTGTAGATTTGGGTTGGAGCTCGAGAATGAGATGGACGGGATTCCTTGTCTGGGGTTTTGTGTGTCCTTCAAGGAATGAGTCTAGGATTAGATGTCGTCATATTCAGTGGTCTGGTGATCGTTTCTCTTTCAAGCTTCGGAGTCTTGCGTAGTAGTGTAGAGTGGACCGATGTCCGTTTCGAGTCAAGCATAGAATCCAGCGGGATTGTGTTATGATATGGTAAATGATGAGTACCCTCATAGGGTGGTGAGCATCGTGTGTTTAGTTCCAATGGTGTATGATTGTCTATTAACGTCCCGTGTCTAAGGCAATAATGTTAGTGAGATTTGGTTTTGCAAAGTGTTTCTCGGGAAGATCGGTGACTGTGGGCCTCCTTCTTTAAGAAGGGTAGATTTTGAAAACGAAATCTTTTTAAGGAGGGTAGATTGTAATGTTACTGATTTATCATATTTTCCATTTTCTGGATTATTTTAATTCTTGCCTCGTTTTGCTTGTCGAATACTGTGGGGTGTGCTGGATAGGTTTCGAGAGTTGGTTAGGACATTTCTTTGAGTCCAGGACCTTTAAAAATGTATTTCGGCATTTCTTTTAGTTTTTCAAGCATGGAGGTCTTGGGCGGGACCTGCAACCGGTTTTGTCATGCTCAGGGATTATATTTTGTGATTGTTGCATTTCATACATATTTATTTGATATGTAATTAAATGGTATTGAGTCATATTTATGGTTGTGATGTGTTTAGTATATATATATATATATATATATATATATAGCGTAGAGGGAGATATTTTAAGCTTGTCGGACCCACCATGTTTTAGTCATTATAATGGCCATTAAGCCATTAATCTAATCATTCTTCTCCCCCATTTCTTACATTATATATATATATATATCTCTCTCTCTCTCCCTGCATTTTCTTTTTTTCTTTTTTTTCTTCACTTTAAGCTTAGATCCTCACCATTACATTGGGATTTTGACCTTTACCACTAAAAGCAAAGTTAATGAGTACGACAAGAGCTTCATTTTGATCGGAGCAAAGTCCCGTTTGGAGTACTTTGGGATTTCGGTATTTGGGCACAAATTGGGGCATTTTCTTCATTTGTGAGGTAGGGGTTTCTAAGCTACAAATTCTTTGGCTTTTTTGAATTTTCTTTATAGAAATTGTAATTTTGCATGCTAATGTGTAAGTCTTGCTTATGGTCATTTGAAATTTTATGTATAATGAGCATGATGAGGTGTCCTATGTGTTGAATGTGCTAAATGACATGCTTACATGATTTATTATGAAAATATACACATAAATGCTTGTATGCCAAATGCTATTATTGATGAATTGTTGTTTAACAAATTATTGATTTAGTTTCCTAAAAGTATGCAAGTGTGACATAGTGAAACTGTGTGGAATTTTTATGTTTGGCTTGGAATTGAAAAGCATGAATCGTTCATGCATGAGCATTGGAAAGAGATGAGAAAATTATTTTAAAAGAAATGAAATTTGTTTTGGGTAAAAGATTTGAAAAGTGGTTTGCGAAAAGCCGGGTGCCTAGGAGTTGACTAGTGGTCCAAGGTGTTAATGTGATCTAGAGGGAACTAGGGAGAGACCCTGGTGCAGTTGAGCTACCTAGGCCCCAAATGATACCTTTGAGTTGCCATATGATCAGGGATAGCTAGCGAGTCCTTCTCTCGTGGCACCATGGAGTTGTCATAGGCCGGGTTGTATTAACGGTTTGGAATGGAAAAACGGAAATGTTTTGGAAACGGGGAACGACATTGACATATCATTGCATTCCATTGGCATGTCATGGTTCAACTATGGTTTACTTGATGTTGTTGTTATATATTTCTCGAAATGGCACGATCTTGTATTCTTTTATTCTATGTTTTGTTTGGATTCATGGGGTCATTAAGAGGTGTATCTTAGGCGCTTCCCACTGAGTTGTTGTGCTCACCCCTTCTTTATTATTTTCATGTCACGGGAAGGAGGTAGTTGACGATGTTTCTCCACATGTGTAGTCAGTGTTGAAGATTCCATTATTTTTGTAACATTAGTAATTGTGTATTATTTTTGTAACAATTGGAGCAAACTTGTATTATTTTAAAATTGTCACCATGTTGATGAGTCACTAATCTTTTGGATATGTTTTGACGTATTTAGGGATGTAATTAAATGTAATCTTACTAAATCCTCTTGTGTATTTTATAGAAAGTGTTTATGGATTATCTTAAAATCAGATTAACGTTGTTGTTGTTTTATTGGATGTTTTCACATAAGTGTAAAAGTGTATATACATATATAATTATATATGTATATGTGTACACGTGCAATGGCGGTGTTGGACTGGTTTGTTACCAATGTTGGAGTATTTAAAGAAACATATATATTTTTGGCAGGTTTTGGTCGACGTGTGAGCATTACACGTTGACTAGTACCTTATGTTTTTTTGGACATTGAGTATTTCCACTGTGGAGAACTTAAATTGGTGGACGTAAAATTCTCACACGTCGACCGACTGTCCAAACGAGCCGACGTGTAGTATTCACACATCTACCAGTTCCTTTTTTTTTTTTTTGAAGTTTGTGTTTTATTTTCCTTTTTTACCCTTTATTACACATTTTATGTTACTAATATTTACTATAAAGCCCAATAAAATATATTAATCATATTTTAACTACGAGAATGACCAAATCACCCCCAGACTTCATCCTAATCATTGGATGACCTTGGTAAATGACTATTTTGCCCTTATTGGACCTTAAAGTATTGATTTAATGGGAAATGACCATAGTACCCTTGCATGTCCTTGGGTTCGGGTAAAGACCCGGTTAGTGATTCGGACTCCAAAGTTTGGGTCGTTACATGAAGGATGGTTTTTCATAGTTCGTTTCTAAAATAGGGAAGATATGCAAAAAGTGTTGTTGCACATTCATACGTTCGAGGGGTGCCCTATTATTTTGAAATGATAGTCTAATAACATCGATCTTATAAAGGAGGTCCTCAAAACAGTTCATGTTTAGCTTCGTATATATAATTTACCTGTGCATTGTCATAATGTTGTCTCTATATCTAAGGTTTGCTCATCCTTCACGCAACTTATTTATATGGATGATAATGTGCTTCATAGAGATAAGGTTCAGTTTATCAGAGTCATAGTTGAAGTCGATGTAAAGGCTGAGTTACCTGACTCCATATATGATCATTGATGTACATGGTTCTGATTGATGTATTAGTTTTGAGTATGAATGGAAACCACAAGTCTGTGGATTGTGTCATCAGGTGGACCACCTACAAAAGAGGTGTCTTTAGAAGGTTTTGCAGAATAAACCTTAACCTAGGAAGACAATTGATCATTGGTTTATAAAGCAAAAAGGCAAAATGGTTAACTGTGATATTATAGATAACGTGATTGATACTATTATTGAATCATCTCTACGGGATAAGACATCATTCCTAAGTACTATTTCCACTTTTAATACCTTTACACTACTAGAGAATATTGAAGCTGTCGGTAATGTGGATGACAATATGGAGGGTAATGCTATTATCAGTAATGAGGATGTGGGAGAGTCACATACAACTATATATACTTCCCCTGGTGATGATACTAAGCAGTAAGGAGGCCAGGATTACAAAGTAGGGGGCTAAAGATAATAAAAAAATTTGAAGACGAACACAATAATTCTTATGATAAAGATATGTTATATATATTAAAAAATATATGATCTCATATCTCAAATCAAGTTTTTCAGGGGATAAAAATTAAAAAGCACCTGTAAATGTAGTTTCCTTATCTCAGAGAGATTCTTCTTCTTCTATGTATTCTCTTTACTGATTTTTTTATCTATATTTGTTCAAAAAGATGAGAAATTAGACCCCCTCTCAAGTATTTGCAATTTCCTTGCTACACCCCCCAAATAGGCTAAACCCAATGAAGGAAAATACAAGGCCAAACTCTATGAGAGAAAATACCACTGCGTGTTGAGAGGAAGTGGCTGAAGAGCAGTAAAAACTTATTACATATCACATATGGATATGGCTAATAGGAAGAGGAAGATTAGTATTATTGATTGGGTTGATAAGAAGAGAAAAAGTAGTACTAAAAATTGATTACATATGGACTGTGCTGATAAGAATAATAGTATTAAATTTTTTTAAAAAAATTAGATCTGGGCTAGTCTATTAAAAGCTTTGCCCATGATATTGAGACTAGGTCTATTTTTAATAATGAGAATATTATGGCAGAATGAGGTGTCAACCTTAGTGGTGCTGCTGATGACAATAGTGGTAGTGGGCAACAATAAAACTACAGTGAATGTTGAAGCTAATGATAGTGCTACAATTACTATGGAGGATAAGAGTCCATCCATTAATGGTGTTGTTGCTTTAAGGGTAAGAATACTTGAAAAGTGCACAAAACTTGCTATTTTATACCTAATAATAAATGTTTAATTAATCTTTTTTATTAAATAAATGTTTTTATCCCTACTTTTCATGTTTTATAGGGGCTAATTTAGGAATGAGAAGAAAATAGGCAAAAATATGAGAAATTAAGGTGCAAAAGGATAAGAGTGTATTTATTGCTAAAGAATAACACTAGAAGCCTTGTAGGAGAGATGGTCTTGTGCTTAACTAGCTTTTAAGAGGTCTTGAGTGAAGCACAATTGCTCTATTTTTTTTTTTTTTTTTTTCCATGGCCATTGGAAAGCAGGATCTTAGGAAGATTTAAGTGTATTTATTTTATTTTATTTTATTTTCCCTCATGTAATTTGATTTTTTTAATTTTCTTTTTCCTCCTAAGTGTTCCCTTCTAAACTCTATAAATAGGGACTCTAAGAAGGGGGTATAGAGTTAGTGAGAGAAAATAATGTAGAAGTTAGAGATTTTTATTATTTTGCATTTTTTTTCTTGTAATTTCTTTTTCTCATAAATGAAAAGTTGTTCTATTTTTGTGTTTTATTTTCTTGTTGGTATGCTAGCTTAAACACCTCTTCTCGAGGGAAAGATGAGGCCACCATAGCTGACGTAATTGAATTTCTTTCATGTCTTGTTTTAATTTTCTTCTTTAGAACATACACACTACAAGAAAAGTGGGTTTTTACGACATCTTATTTACGGGGTTTCTTTATTTTGCCTCGTGGAAACTATTTTTAACTGGGTTCATTAGAGATCCTCGTAATTGTTATATAAAGGGTCATGCTTTCACGGGGATTTAGCAAGATCCTCGTAGAAAAACGTTTTTACGGCGTTTTAAAGATCTCAGGGATATCTAAATATATTAAGGGCATATTTGTCCAACTTTAACGGCACAAATGATCCTTGTTAATAAAGTGCTAAAATTTGACATTTAAGGGATATTTTTTTGTCCCGTGAATAACTAAAAAGGCTTCCCCCCAAATGTTTTTACCCTTGCGCCAAATTAACTTAGCTAGGTACAATAAAAATCACACTTTAAAAAAATATATAGATAAAAATAAAATAAAATTTTTTAAAAAAAACCTCAAACGACAGACCAGCGGGGCATATACACATTTCTCTGATATGAAGTAGTAAGGGAGCGACGAAGAGTGGAGCGATGGCGACCAGCGAGTAGCTAGCAGCTAGCAGCTGATGTGTGTGATTTTACTATTCGCAATAGTATGAATCCTTTGTAAGATAGGGCTACTTAGAGGGTGTCGAACCTCAGGGACTATAGGATTTTATCAAATCTAAAATTAATTGCTATTTTAATTTAGAGAAAGTTTGTGTTTGCTGTGTTACAATTCAATAGTATGAACAGAAAATAAACAAAGTAAAAAGATTGAGATCAGAAGGAGAAGTACTTAGGGATTGATTTCAACGCGAACCTTATGCTATGGTAAATTGTCTTAAACTTGGGATTTTAATGTTTATGTATAACTTAGAATTAAAAGAACTAACATTCAGTTCAATTCAATTTTAAAAAAGATAAATCATGAATGTTTGTTAATGATAACCTATCTTTTCTTCTAAACTAATTTTGCAGAATAATTTGTCTTCCCTAAGCATAAACTATAAAAACATTCATTCACAAAAACAGTTTACGCACCATGGCATGATCACTATTCTTATTATCACAAGAAGCCCTTAGCCGCCAATCTCAAACAATAAGAATAGTTTGATTTTTATTAAAGAATAATTAAGTCTAAGACAAGAGATTAATTTATCAAAAACTAATTTTATTCAATTAAAAACCCAAATGCTTAGAAGATCTAAATCAATTGCTCAAGAATCATGCAATCAATTATTCATTAATAATGAAAATCCCAAAGTTTAGAACAATCAAACCATAGTACAGATTCGAGTTACATCAATGCCCTAAGAGAGGATTTAGCTACTCATGATGATGGGGAATATCATCTTTGTTGGTGTGGAACTCATTATCATGGACTGTAACTCCTCTTCTATGGATCTTCTTCTTTAATTCTTTAGAGAAATCTAAAAAACAACACTAAAATCTGCCGCTAGATCTGAAATATTGCAAGAGTTTTTATGTAGCCTTTCACCTTCTTTTATAGAAACAACTGGCTTCTATCCCTTCTAGGATGGGCTTTAGGTCTTCTGAGGTCATCTGGGCCCGTCTGAGACTTAACAGGATGTAATTAGAATTAATCCCACACTTATTATATTTGCCTGACATAAAAAGACTCAAGCACAAAATCTTGTGCTCGAACAGTTTAGCTTGTGCTCCAGCTTTTTGGAAAAGCCTCGAGCACAAAATCTTGTGCTCGAGCTTTTTGGAAAAGTCTCGAGCACAAAATCTTGTGCTCGAGCTTTTTAGCTTGTGCTCGAGCTTTTTGGAAAAGGCTTGAGCAATGTGATACCCCTCGGATCCGAGACACGGGTTGATCAGGCCCAAGCACAAACCCGAGGGAATATCAAACAATTAATATTTTAAAACGAACACAGAAAATAAAAATGAAATATGAAATAGAATAGAGCTAAAAGAAGTACTAAATATAAAATCCTCCACAATTAAAGATTTATAAAATCCAACACTCCAAAACCTCCATCAGTACAACTCGAGAATCCATCTAGTGGACCCCTAAATCAAATCCCAACTGAACATAAAATAACTGGAAATAAAAGTAAATCTAAAATTTGGAGTGAAACCCTACGTCGTCGGTAGAGTGAATGATAGTCTCTACTCAGCACGAACAAGCCTAAGACTGGAACCGTCCGATACCTGAAAAATATAAGAGTGGGTCAGTCCCATAAATAAGTTCTAATCTAACTACAATCCATACAGTGACCCGATACGCAGATACACCCTAGATATCTCACAATATCTATCTAGTCCATAAATACATATATATCCACACTAAGGGACATTCACTGGACTACGAAGGGGGCCTCAACCTTAGTAGAAGACAACATGCAAAAATGCACCCAAAGGTGGGCATGAATACCTAGACCTAACAGGGACACCTCAACCTATCATAGCCAGCTACACATCCACTGCATATATGCACCCTAACCATCGACTATGAGACTCAAGCTCACATCGTGGTACCATAATCATATATCTAAAGTCCATCCAAAACCATAGTATGTCACTCAATTATTCATTAATCTGACATACGATTCATAATCCAGTTAGTCACTCAACTTATTTAGTTGATATGACTTAATTACAACCAACAGTTAATCCAGGTGGTCACTCAATTTTTACAATCCATTCCCTTATTCCTTTATGCTGGTGCATACAATCCACAACATCCATATAATTAACAGAATTTAGTGTACTAATTCAGCAATTATAGTCCAACACACAAATTTAGATAATTGACAGAATTTAATATAAGAATTCAGCAATTATAATCCAATACATAATTCCAGATAATTGACAGAATTTAATATAAGAATTCAGCAATTATGATCCAACACATAATTCCATGTAATTGACAGAATATATTTTAATAATTCTTCAATTAAAATCCAAGAGAAATATAATAAATTCTAATATGTATAAAACCCTATTATGCCTTCAAAATAAATTTAGAAGTCATACTTTAGTCATCTAAGTTGCTAAATTAAGTTTAAGCAACTAAATACGTTATATCCGTTAACAGTGTGCGACATTGCTTAAAACTTCCACACTATGAGAATCATTAGCATATAGAGATAATTTATGCATGGTGGGTCCTAATATAGCATAATAACATGTTTAGAGTCCATGCTACAATCCATTAAATTGTTAAAACTAGATTAAACAATTTAATCCTTCCTATCCATTTAAGCATGCAAAGTTGCTTATTTTTAGACTGTTTATTCTATTTGCTCTATGGAACAAATTATGCAATTAGAGAGTTTAAAATCCCTTGAAATTACTTTTAAAATTCTCAGTCTAGCCCTTGAAACAATTCAGAATCCCAAACACATCCAAAACAGTGCCAAAACTGTTCTAGAAACACGCCAAACAAAACCAAACAAGGGAGCCTGCTCTCTAACCAATAGATCAGGCTCTAAGCACCATGGAGCCGGCTCCCTAGCCCTTGGAGACGGCTCTATGAAGGGGGGAGCCGGCTCCCAACCTCCTGGAGCCGGCTCTCTCCCTCTTTGAGAGTACTGTCCTCTTCCTACTCCGTTTCTGACCTTCTGCTTCGTCTCCGGCCTATTCTTACCATTTTGTTGGTTTCTAAAACTGATCTTAAGAGTCCTAAGTGTGTCCAATATCCATTATTTAAACCAGTTTACATTATTAAAAACCTTAGAACACGTACCGATTAAACATGCTTAAGAAATCAAACACTATAACAAAACTTACAAGAACCGTAACTGAATTAATTCCACGCATACAGATATTCAATTTAACATAATAATAAATATGCACAATTCAGTTAATGATCCATTACAACCCTAGAGCATATCTAGGTGCACAGAACACAGGCCAACGGGAGAGAGAAAAAAAAAGAACTTGCCTGTGATTTCAGTTATGAAATCTCGGCTTCGTCTCTACGTTTCCAGCAATCTCTGAATACCATCAAGCCTCCTATTTTTATGTTTTAATCCACCACAACACCTCCTTGGTCTTCTCTATTTTCGTCCTTGGAAGCCCTAACTGTGCCTCTGTTCTTTCAACCCTCTCTTACGTGAACAAACTTTAGGTTATGTTTTTGTGTTATATTCTTAAAACCCTAAACTACTGTAATGATATATTTATAGGATTAGAAACATACAACCCTAATTCTAACTAAAACCCTAGTCTGTATAATTAGAGACAGAACCCTAACTGCATCCTAGTCGGCACAACGTGAATTTAAAAGAAAATAAACTCTAACTTAAAATAGTAAAAGGAAACCAATAATTAAACTAAAATAGTTAATTCAAATAAATAAACAAATAAGACATTTAATTCAATTAAAACACCCCAATTAAACCAATTAAGCAAACAATTAAATTAAATAGCATTTAATCCATTAATTAAAACAACAGGCAAATACCGAATAAAAATAAACTATTCAAAATGCAATAAAATAAATATTAAAATGCCGAGACTATCCTTTTAAAATTAGGGATATTATAAGCATTAATTTCATACTTAGCCAAATTTCTTCAAAAAAAATTCGAAGCATCTTTTTGCCCAACACTTAGCCAAATTTTAGGATTTTCCAGCAAGGTAGTCGAGCACTATGCCTAGGGTGCTTCAGCATAAAATCTTGTGCTCAAGCCAGCTTCTACTCGACCTTTTTGGAAATGGCTCGAGCTTTTCGAACTTGGATTTTCAAAGCGTCTTTTCATCTTCCCAGGTGGACTTCTGCTCCAGCTTTTTGAGAAATGCTCAAGCTCTGGCAATTGAAATTTCGGAAGCATCTTTTCATCTTCCCAGGGGAATTTGTGCTCAAACTTTTTGGAAAAGGCTCGAGCTTTTTATTTTGTGCTCGAGCAGAAAATCTTGTGCTCAAGAAATTTTGCCTTAGTAACTTTTCTTGCTTCATTCTACTTTGTGGTCTAGCAAAAATGGTTGTGCTCGAGCTCTAGCACTTGAACGTCTCCAGAATCCCCTGATTGACTCTAAACTTGCCTCGGATGGTCTGGTACAACTCTATAAGCCTCGTAAATGGTATTTAAGCTCTAGAATCACGATTTTGTCCTGTTTTTAGGGAAATCACCTACAAAAGACAAATATACTAAAATCAGTCTAAAACTGGTTAGAAGTGTCACTTAAGGTATCAACATATGCACGTTTAAGGGCTCCAATATGCAATATTCAGCGCTTATCAGTAGTGACTAGCGACCAAAGGGAAGCAACAATGACCAACGACCAACGAGCAAGTTCAGTCATCTATTATTCAGTTATACCAGGGAGCAAGCAAGGACGAAGGTACCTTGTTATAGTTGCCTATCTCTGTGATTTTAATTGTGGTATCTAACCCTTTGTCTACGATTTTAATCGTTATATCTAATCCTTTGTCTGTGTATGCACATATGTTTGTATGTGTGTGTGTGTGTATATATATATGTGTGTGTTTTTGTGTATCAATGTGAATTGATTCGTTATTTGTTTCATTTAAGTAATACATGACACATCTGCTGCAATTTTGTGGTTAGCCTGATGTATATATGAAATAGGAGTTAGTCTTTGACGTGTATTATGAAATTGGGGTTCCCGAAGGAGTCAAATACGAGAAGGCAATCAGCCAAATATATAACCAGATTAGAGGGCACAAATGCAAAGGAGATTGGTGTGCAAATCAAGGATTTGAAGGCATAAACACCAGCCAATCTGGCCATGCAAGTAGCTACAAAAACTGATTCAGTCACCCTTCATAGAAGGAATTATTAGAACCTTGAAGCCCAAAAAATTTGCAATGCCAAACTTCACAACCTTTGACGGGATTATAGATCCCGTAGAAGATGACGTTGGATGCAGAAGACGAGAACCTTATATGTAAAGTTTTCCTAACCATTTTAAATGGATTAGCTTTACTCTAATCCAAACAACAAACACCTAGGTTAATTCCCAACTTTGATAAACTATGTGAATTGTTCATCGCATAGTACATAGGAAATAGGAGGCAAAAAAAGACCGTCTCCTCTCTCTTTATAGGGAGATAAACAAAGAGGGGTGGCGCTTAAAGGCGTTCCTCACCAAATTCAACCTTGAGATGTCCATGATAGATCGTTGTGATCAGATAACAGCAGTGAAAGCCTTTAAATTGACCATGATGCAAGGGACGAAGTTCCATAGTTCTCTTATAAAGAAGACTATCAGACATGGGTGTGCTAAATGCCAAAGCTTAAGGATATCTAAGATTGGAAGAAGATTACACCGTGCCATTAGTAAAGATCAATGCTGATCAACCTCAACATTCAGGCAAATGATCAAGTATTTGATCCCGAAACTCAGAGAAATGCATCACCTCCGACCAGTAAACATCCAGAAAAAGAAGCCAAGGTACGAAGAAAAGGTGACTCCAGTGAAGACAAGCCTAGCCACACTGTATCAAGAGAACAAGAACAAAGGTGTCTTCTGGATTCATCTCCCTATCCATAAACCCTTGGAGTGGAGAGATAGTACCAAGCCAATACAATATAAAAAAAAAATTTCCTAAATCAGTACAATAAATTTGATTTTTTGTAACAAAAGTTTTTATTACTAAACATAGAAATTTTTTCATAAAAACTAACCATAAGAAAATTGTCACAAGGTCATCCCTAAAAGTTCGTGATAAAAGGCTTTAGGTAACAAAAACTTTTTTTTGCAAAAGGCATCATCTTTGCAAAAAAATATAAAATAAAAAATAAAAAACCAACTTGTCAATAAAGATATGACGATTAGCGACAAAATATTTGTCGCTATTTCTCTATAAATCTATCACTTAATATAACCCAATTTCAAGGAATTTTGTCACTAAATATTACGACAAAATTAATTTTGTTGATAAATATATGACAATTGGTAACAAATGTGCTTGCGTACAAAATTAGCACCTTTGTCAAACTTGGATCTAGTGGATAGATGCTGAGACTGAGGGAAAAGATAGGTCTTAGAACGCAGCCAACAAGCGACTACAGAGCTCCAAAGAAGACATTCTCTCCTAAACTTCGCCCAAAGCTTGTGTCACAACCTTCATCAATTCCTTAACCTAGAAATCACAAAAGGCTGAGAAAATCATTTTCTAATCATCGAAGCAGGCGCTACACTATAGCAGCAAGATACTTTTTAAAAACACTCTAGTAGTAAGAGAAGAAGCAACCTACCAAATACAAACTCAAGTACTTAATTCTTTCAGTGGAACCCATGGATCATCACTCGTTCACAGATCGATTCACCCACTTTACACGCAGTTGATTGCAACAATTTAATCTTGGGATGTCATATGCACAGCCAAATGATCGACAGGTTACGAGGTTGAAGATGAACGGTGAAGGACACCCTTTTGTGTATAGCCGGCAGAGGGTGTGAATAGCAAAAGGGAGTGTGTTGCCGGCGGTATGAGAGTGTGTTTGGGTTGGCTATTGTGACAATGACCCAAACACCCAACTTATATTTCACGCAAACACACCCTTATCCCCGTTGCCTACACGTTCAATTTTAAAGGCGAGAATCAACCGGTACGTTGTTGGGTGGGATCATCAGCAATAAATATAGGAAGTTTTTTGCAACTTTAGTAGTTTAGAAGGTAAGTTGCAAGTTTTTCAATAATTTAGGAGGGTTTCTTACATTATGCCCAACAACTCACCAAATACTAATGCGTATGCCCAACAGCTCGCCAAATTCTAATAGGTATGATGATTGTTGTAAAAATAAAAAATAAAAAAAAAATGTACTATACCTCACAAGTAATCTCTCAAATATATTTGAACAATATGCAAAATCATGAGACTTGGTCTTGTGAATAAAAGCAAAAATATATACTTTTTATTTTCAAAATTATATGAAAATTAGTTAGAAAATTTTTCTAGAGTTTTTGAGAAATCATGTGCATTTAGAATCATCTTAGACTGGTGTTTGAATCAGGTGGAAACTCGATGTTTCCTAGGACGGACCTACATGTTGGAAACCCCCCGGATTTTTTTTTTTTTTTTAGTAATGTATCCTTGTGAATTTGGATTTTTAAATTATATATTCATAAAATATTAGCCTAGCAGTATCAGTTTTTACTTTTCAAAAGAATGTTAAGAATTCGAGCTTTAGTGGAGAACCATGTGTTTATAAATACCAATTAAAGAAAGAAAAAAAAAATACTCTTATCCCCTAAAATTATTAAAAAAAATTATTATTACCTCCCAACCTTACTATTCCCCGAGTGTTTCAATGCAAACTCACTCTAGAATTTCCTAACCATCCATCAAAGGACTTCCTCTCTCAATCAATGGAATGGACTATAGAGACAATCGTATGCATCCATGGATATCCCAGATCAATCGAACCCACTAGATTTTTTAATATTTATAAACTTTTGTAAAAACATGTTTAAAATTTTTATTCATGCAACTGGCGGACAGAATAAATAAATAAATAAATAATTTTTACTATACTTAATTTTAGCCCAACCAAAATAATATATACGTATTATTATTAGTCCATTTAAAAAAATATTAGTCCATCCCATTGGTAATATCTAAATTCGCATTTTAAAAAAAATAAATAAAAAATAAAAAATAAATCGTTGAGCATGCATCAAAATGTAAATTTACCCTTTTACCCTTTTTGACAAAGTAATTAGTTCTTTGTCTAGGAACTAATTTTACTTGTCTCATAATTAGAATATATCAAACTAATTAAAAATAAAACAAATATACATAGGCTCTCTTTTCTAATAACAGTTTTTTATTTTTCAAAAAATTAAAAATTAGAAAAGTCTAACAAATCTTGTTTTATTGTAACTTTCTAAAATTTATTTTATAAAAATTAATAAAATAAAAGAGTAAATGATACAGAGTGCAATACTTGAATTTATATTGAATGATTGGTAATATGGTCATCATATAATTATATTTAATGTCATATGCCATTCACACTCACATAAAACAATAAAACAATCGACTTCACTCATTTGACGTGCGTTCTATTTTACGTCGTCACAGTTGCAGGAAGTGCACACTCAACCTTCCCTAACACAATGATATTCCCAACATTCCAATCTCCAAAAACTCCAATCAATCACAAAAGCATAACTAGATCGCTTGCTTTCTTCTCCGACCATAGCCCTTCTCAACTACACCACCACAACCAACAACAAGAACAAGAACCAAAACATGAACACAGAGAACAACAACAAGAGGAGAGCATAACCAACAGACCCTACTGGACTAGAGAGATCCACAGGCTTTGCTCCATCAACCGCGATGTCGACGAAGCCATTCGCCTTCTTGACCATCTTCGCCTTCGCGGCTACTGCCCGGACTCTCTCAATCTCAGCACCATAATTCACGCCCTCTGTCACTCCAATCGCTTCTCCGAAGCTCACCATCGCTTCGTCCTCTACATTGCTTCTTGTTGCATCCCCGACGAGCGAACCTGCAATGTTGTCATAGCTTGCTTGCTCAATTCACGAACCCCACATACCACATTGCATGTTATTCGTAATTTGATCGAAGCAAAGCCCGAATTCGTGCCTTCCTTGATCAATTACAACCGCTTGATCGATCAGCTTTGCTCGTTTTCGCGGCCTGCTGAAGCTCACCGATTGTTCTTTGATATGAAGAGTAGGGGGCATTGTCCCAATACTGTTTCCTACACTACTCTCATCAATGGGTACCGTAAAATTGGCGAAATGAGTATTGCTCAGAAACTGTTCGACGAAATGTATGAGAGTGGAGTGCCACCTAACTCGCTCACGTATACCGTCTTGATTCGTGGATTTTTTCGGAATCGGGATATTGAACAGGGGAGAAAACTGATGGACAAGATTTGGCAGAAAATGTTAGATGAAGATGACCCATCAGTGAACAATGCGGCTTTTGCTAATCTGGTTGACTCTCTGTGTCGGGAAGGGTTCTTTCATGAGGTGTTTGTGATTGCAGAAGATATTCCTCAAAGGAAGTGTGTTTCAGTTGATTTTGCTTATGCCCAGATGATAGATTCACTTTGTAGAGCTGGAAGGCATCATGGGGCTGCAAGGATTGTTTATATAATGAGGAAGAGAGGGTTTATCCCAAGCTTGGTATCATATAATTTGATTGTTCATGGGCTTAGTAAGGAGGGTGGTTGTATAAGGGCTTATCAATTGTTGGAACAAGGAATTGAATTCGGGTACTTGCCCTCAGAACATACATACAAAGTTTTGATAGAGGGTCTTTGTCGAGAATCTGACCTTGACAAAGCCAGGGAACTTCTTCAAAGAATGTTGAATAAGGTTGGTTCGGACAGTACTAGAATTTACAATATATATTTAAGAGCACTTTGTCTTATGAGTAACCCAACGGAGCTTCTAAATGTACTTGTTTCCATGCTCCAAAAACAATGCCAGCCTGATGTAATTACCCTCAACACAGTTATAAACGGGTTTTGCAAGATGGGGAGAATTGAAGAGCCTTTAAAAATACTACACGATATGATGATGGGCAAGTTTTGTGCACCTGATGCTGTGACCTTCACTACTGTTATCTGTGGTTTGTTGAACATTGGAAGAATCGAAGAAGCTCTTGATCTGTTGCATAAAGTTATGCCTGAAAATGGATTCAGCCCGGGTGTTGTGACTTATAATGCAGTTCTTCGTGGGTTGTTTAAATCATATAGGGTAACCGAGGCAATGGAGGTTTTCAAAACAATGGTGGGTGCTAATGTGGTCGCTGACAGTACCACCTACACTATTATAATTGATGGATTATGCAACTCTGACCAAGTAGATGAGGCTAAGAGGTTTTGGGATGATGTGATTTGGCCATCAAAGACTCATGATAGTTTTGTCTACGCTGCCATTCTTAAAGGGCTTTGTCGGTTAGGTAAATTGGGCGAGGCTTGTGATTTCCTATACGAATTGGTAGATTGTGGAGTTACTCCAAATATTGTAAATTATAACCTTCTGATAGACAGGTATTGCAAGTTAGGCTTGAAGAAAGACGCATACGAGATATTGGGGGAAATGAGAAAGAATGGTCTCACCCCTGATGCTGTAACGTGGAGGATTCTTGACAAATTACATGGCAATACGAGGAAGCAAATTTGTGCAGAGGATTCAACTTTGCAATCCATATAGGGTTTACTGGACTTGTACAAGTAAGGCTTTGCATGAGGGAAGCAAACCTGGAAAGATCATCATCAAGGAAGAAGTGTAAAGGGTCCTTTTTTGAGGAATCATGAACCACAAAAGTGTATCTCTTAACCCTAGCTCATGTCCCTTTCTTTTGAACTCCTAGTCCTGTTCGAATAAAGTAAGTGTTGGGAAACATGCAAGTTTTTAAAAACCTTTTGAGAGATTTTCATACATAGATCTTGATTCAGCACATAGAGACAAGTTTTATAAAAATAAATAAATAAATAAATAAACGATGATGTATCATTCAATTAACAGTTTGAATACTTACATCAAAGATCCGAGTAAACCTTTAAATCTTTTCTCTAAAATAAATGTTCTCACTTATTGTAAACCCTTTTAGAAATCACCAATATGCCTCGATGAACGACCTTGGAGTCAAGACTTGTGGTAGCCTCCTTTAGAAGAGATAGCAAACCCTAAAATCTAGAGAAAGAAAATATATTTATTTTTCTTCTTCTAAAAGTCACACCCTAAAATATACATGGACCCATGTATATATAGGCAAAATAAAAATAAGAAAAGGAAATAATAAATTATTCTCCATCTCTAATTTAAATATCTCAATTCTAATAGGACTCCAATATCAACTTAGGCTATGGGTGAGAATCCTTTGGGCTTACTATTTTCTTGGCTACAATAAAATAATAATTGGTCTGGTCCATTAAACCATGGACCCAATTCAATTAATTCATAAATTAATTTCTACTCCACTAAAAGAAATTAATTACACTCCAATTAAATAGTAAATAACCACTAAATCAATGTTGCATTGTGACCCCTCTATACATAATTATTTATCGGATTATAAAGCCATCAATCTGACAACATAATTAATATAATTATTTTGTTACCATTGATTATTTCCGGCTTGATCACAATAAAATATTTGTTTGACAAAAATAATAATTTACTAAATAAATATATAAAAAACATTTTGTCTAAAATATACGAAAGCCTTCGAATTTAATTTGTGATCAACCATAATCAATACAAAATAAATACAAGTAGCACTGATTCAAATATTGAGAATATCACCATCTAACTATTAATTACATAACTACCCAAAGTACCAATCTAATGATCCCGAATTATCCGCCGAACAAATCAAAGTAATTATTAATTAATAAAAGAGTCTATATTTCTTTCATACTTGAGAGTCAAAAGTCATGACTGTGATAGAGAGCAATTACATACGACGGCTCTCGCAATATATCTTAACCTATCGTGGACTTGGTTCAAGTCTTAATTAATTAAATGTCCATCCATAATTACCGACTTTGAACCATTTATGATTACTTATTTATAACTTAGTATTAATTGCCATTACATACATATAAAAATATATCTTGTAATCAAGTGGACACAATCAATTCCATAATGAATCGAAAAAATAATACATTCCATTCGCCAATTGTATAATGCCTTAATAATAATATTCAGATAAGGAACCATGGCTTTTACAATCCAAATAAGAACTTGCTATGCTAGGGCACACATATCCCAACAACTCCCACTTGCACTTATAGCCAATTCGAATCACATCTAACTCCTATGTTTTTCATATGACGATCAAACATCTTGATCGGTAAAACCTTTGTGAATGGATCAACAAGGTTGTATTCCGATGCAATATTGGCCACAAGTATATCTCATCGCTTTACTATATCACGAACCACATGATGTTTCGTCTAAATGTGTCTTATTCCTTTATGAAATTTTAGGTCCTTGGTTTGGGTTATAGCCGCACTATTGTTGCAATGAAGCATCATAGGCCGATCTATATGCTTCACAACCTCCAGTTTAATTAGAAAGTTTCTCAACCAAACAATTTCTTTTACTACCTCAGAGGCTGCAATGTATTCTGCTTCCATGGTTAAGTCAGCAGTACAATCCTACTTTACACTCTTCCAGCTAACTGCCCCTCCATTGAGTTTGAACACATATTCAGATGTAGATCTCCTGGCATCTGGATCCGATTGAAAATCAGAATCCGTATATCCGACTGGAACCAGATCATCACCTCCATAAACGAGTATGAGACTCTTAATTCTTCTAAGGTATTTTAAAATATTCTTCACAGCTGACCAATGATCAAGTCCAGGATTAGACTGATATCTACTGACAATCCCTACAGAGTAGCAGATGTCTGGTCTGGTACAGACCATGGCATACATGAGACTACCAACTGCCGAAGCATATGGTATCCGCCTCATTTGTTCAATTTCCTTATCAGTCTTGGGAGACTGGTTATTAGAAAGAGCCAATCCATGTTTAAATGGTAAAAACCCTTTCTTAGAGTTTTCCATTCCAAACCTGGTCAGAACTTTGTTAATGTAAGACTCTTAAGACAAGACTATTTTCTTTTTAACCCGATCTCGCAAAAGCTTGATCCCAAGAATATAGCTTGCTTCTCCAAGATCTTTCATCTCAAATTTATTGAACAACCACTTTTTAACTGATGACAAAGCCTCTACATCATTACCAATGAGTAAGATGTCATCAACATGTAAAACGAGAATTATAATGACATTACCCTATTTTTTCTTGTAAACGCAAGGTTCAAACACATTTTGTTCAAAGCCAAATAATTTGACTGCCTGATCAAAACAAATGTTCCATGTGCGTGAAGCTTGCTTAAGTTCATAAATAGACCTATTCAACTTACACACACAGTCCTCACGACCTTTAACCACGAAACCATCTGGTTGACTCATGTAGATGTCTTGTTCAAGATGGCCATTTAAAAATGCCGTCTTAACATCCATCTACCATATCTCATAATCATAATGAGCACTAATAGCCAAAAGAATACGAATAGATTTAAGCATTGCAACTGGTGAGAATGTATCCTCATAATCAATACCTTCATGTTGAGTGAAGCCTTTGGCAACCAGTCTAGCTTTGAATGTCTCAACATTCCCATCCATTCCTCTCTTTCGTTTATAGATTCACTTACAACTAATGGGCTGAACCCCACTAGGAAGTTCTATAATTTCCCAGACTTTGTTAGAATATATAGATTCTAACTCTGATTTCATGGCATCTTTCCAACGATTCGCATCTATATCGGTCAACGCTTCTGCATAGCTTACTGGGTCTGACTCATACTTATCAAGAACGGCCTCATAGACCTCACCCAAAAGCGTGAGCTTGTCGGGTCGGATGATAGTCCTCCCACTACACTGAAGGACCGGTGCAGGAATTGATGTACTAGATGATGGTAATTCAACAAGAACTTCTTGTGTCTCATCATTCTCAGTATTTATATTAGGTATGTCTGTAGGGGGTATATCTGATGTGCCAATCAACTACTCTAACACTACTTGGCTACTAAGTCTGTGGTTCATTATATAATCCCCCTCTAGGTAAACAGTATGAGTGCTAACAATAACCTTATTGTCCCTAGGATCATAAAATAATCCACCTCTAGTGCCCTTAGGATAGCCAACAAATAAGCATGCATCTGATCTTGCTTCCAACTTGTCTGCCTATTTCTTATGCACGTGTGTTGGACACCCCCATATATGCATGTGATTTAAATTAGGTTTTTGTCCAAACCACAGCTCATATGGCATTCCCGAAACAGACTTGGATGGAACACAGTTCAAGATGTACGTCGCTGATTCTAAGGCTAATCCCCAAAATGATAGAGGTAATGTAGCAAAACTCATTATAGATCTAACCATGTTAAGTAAAGTTCTGTTTCTCCTTTCTGCCACTCCATTCTGTTAAGGGCAGTCAGGTGCGGATAACTGGCGCACAATACCTTCATTGACCATATGATCCTTGAACTCCCCCAAGAGATATTCATCTCCTCGATCAGATCGAAGTGTTTTGATAAGTTTACCTAATCTACGTTCCACTTCCGCCTGAAACTCACGGAATTTTCCATAAGCTTCTAACTTGTGTCGCATTAGGTAAATATATCCAAAACGTGAATAATCATCAATTAAAGTGATGAAGTACTCAAACCCTCCTCTCGCTTGGGTGTTCATAGGACCACACACGTTTGTGTGCACCAACTCTAATTGTTCTTTGGCTTATATCCTTTGGCTGAGTAAGCCCTTTGAGTCATCTTTCCTTCAATACAGGATTCACAAGTTGGCATAGGCTCCTCTGCCTCACAAGGTAATAAACCTTCTTTAACCAACCTTTGAATCCTATTTTGATTGATGTGACCCAATCGTAGATGCCAATAATACAATGAGTTTGGAGAAACTGCTTTTCTTTTAACATTCAATCTAGATGAAGTTGCATTTAATTCATAATTTTGCATTTAATATGAGCTAGGAGTTAAAATATATAGACTATCTTTCAATGCACCAGAAGTTATAACATAACCATTTAATTTAATTAAAACATTTTTTCCATAAGTAAAAATATAGTTTTTGCAAACCAACGAAGATACTAAAATTAAATTGTGCCTAACATTTGGCGCATAAAGATAATCTTCTAAAATAAAACTCCTCCCACTATCAAACTGCATATGAATTACTCCCACTGCTTTAGCTTCCACCTTGGCATTAGATCCCATATGCAAGTATATCTCTCCTTCACTAAGGCTTCTGGACTTCTGGAATCCCTGTAATGAATTGCAAACATGATTAGTAGCTCCAGAATCTATGTACCAGGAATCTATATATTCAACCACATTACATGCCTTAACAATGAATATACATTTTCCTTTGCCTTGTGTGCGAAGTGTTGGGCAGTTAGGTTTCCAGTGACCTGGTTGACCGTAATGGAAGCAGTTTCCTTCGCCTTCAACCCGCACTTTCTTCTTCCCCTTATCATTTTGGATCACTTTGTTTGGCACAAGCACAGTTTGGGCACCATTCTTCTTCTTCTTTTTGCCCCTCCTCTTGGGCCTAAAAGTGGATGGTCCAGCAGACTGAGTGTAGTTGATAGATGCACCCTTACTTTTGATTCTCCCTTCAAAGGTTACCAACTCATTCAGAAGTTCAGCGAGTGAGTACTCAAGCTTATTCGTAGAATAATTAACCCTAAAAGAGTTAAATGAGTTTAGCAATGAAGCGATAATCATGTCAACTTGAAGTTCACCATCCAAGTTACATCCAAGGATCTCAAGTTGATCTAGAAAACCAATCATTTTTAAAGCATGATCTCGAACTGGAGTACCTTGGACCATCTTGGTGGTCATCAAGTTTGTCACAGCAGCTTGGCGTGCACTCTTACCAACTTGCCCAAACATTTCCTTGAGGTTAAGCATGATGTCTGTAGAAATGAGATAATGAAGATGTTGACTTTGGAGTATATTCAAGAGTGAAGCAAGAATGTAGCACCTAGTCATCTCATCTGTTTTATTCCATTTCTTAAAAACTTCATGCTCCTCAGGAGGATCCTTAGGCAAAGGTGGAGAAGATCGGGGAGTAGCAAGCACATAATTGAACCCCTAATATGTGAGTACAATATCTAGTTGCCTTTTCCAATTAATATAATTAGGTCCAGTTAATCGATTTTCTTTTAGTATGTTTGCAAGTGGACTGAATGGACTAGTCATGATGAATCTGAAAATAAAAGCACTCATACAATAAATAAAGTGAATAAAAATAATCATGCAAAATAAAATTATTAATTAATTGTGGGTCCCTTAACTACATTGCATGAAAAATCGGACAATCAATATGCCAATAACTTATCCGGTTGGCGGAATTCATTATTGCTTATTGACGAGAAAAACTCATTATTTCTATATCTCTTTAGACAATGCCTTATCTATATATGAAATAATTTCCGATTATGTTTAGCCTTTCTAAAATCACCTAGTATAGACTATTTCATTGGGGAGCTAATACTATTGATTTTAGATTGAGTATATAACGTAATTAACGCTCCAACGAAAAAAATCAAATATTAAATATATTTCCATTATTAGCTTAGACTCTTTAAATCATGCGTAGGGCCTTATTTTTAAAGATCTAACTATAATGGACATTTAATAAATATATTTTCGTGAGACAACCATTCTTGTAATTTAAACTCTTTAAATCATGCGTGGGGTCTTATTTTTAAAGATCTAATCACAATGGTTATAATAACGAAGGCAATGGAGTAATGTATAAAAATCCTCGCTCCCACTCAATTTTTAATTATATATAATTAGGGTTTTCTATTCATGATTTAATGCATGCAAAACGCCTTAATTTTAATTCAATTAAATTTAGAAAATATCTGGATTTTAAATGATTCACTAATATTTAATTTTAGGCATTCTTTTAAAATAATTTTTCATTTCCCAATAAATGCCCTCAAATTAATTAGCAATCAAACCCAATTTATCTTCATAATTTTATTAATATAAATCAAGCCATTTAGATAAAAATCATGGATCCAACACATGAACAATAATAATCAGTATTTAATTATTCTATGCATTACATAAATAATTAAACCACAAATAAAAGCAAATAAAATGGTCAATGGATTCAGCTTTTAACATTTATATACTATTCTTGTTGTACGGGAATCCTTCATCAGTCTGTAAACACCTATAGGAAGCTGGTATGCGCAAGGAGAAGCAAAATACCGCTTGGAACGCGCCCAGAGGACCCAGCACGCGCTGGCATGCACCTGGAGGAGCTGCAGCTCATCCCCACGCGCTGGCACGCGCTAAGGATAGGTTTAGGCATGTGGCATGCGCCTTTACGTGCTGCCACGTGCTAGAGAGTACAATTGGCGCATGGCACGCGCCTTCACGCGCTGCCACACGCGTGTACACCATAAGCTTGGTTTGGCGCATGCTCTTCACGCGCTAGCAAGCATTTTGTCTCTGGCACTTGAGGAGCACGCTCCAGATGCAACTTCTTTGTGCTGCATTTGATTGCAGCCTTCTCTAGCAACTTTTCTCGCCTCTGGCGATGCTCCGGTCACCGGAAAACTCCAAAAAATTCCAGAAAAATAGGAAAAATTCCCAGAAAATTAAATTTAGCCTAAAAAATTCCAGAAAAATTTTGGAAAAATTCTAAAAAATTGTTGAAGCCTAATTTAACCCTTTCGGACCTTCTTAAAGCTTCATAGCATCTTTTGATGAAGATTACATGGCTTTAATAAATATTTACAATTTGAAATACAATAGAAAAAATTAAATTACATTATTGACTTTCAAACGGCTAAATCAAAATCTTAATTACATTCATCCAAAGATAAAATTACATTCAATAAACCTATAAGTTTTATCCATTGCCCAACCATATATCATCATCCATTTACAATTATACATACATAATCATGTATTAATATATAAAAACATAATAAATCATACATCAACATACACCAATATATATATATATAATTTGGATCCATGAAGATGATTTTGATAAAAACTTGATCTCTAGTAATGAATCAAACCATGCTCTGATACCACTATTGGGAACCGTGTAAGTTTTTAAAAACCTTTTGAGAGATTTTCATACATAGATCTTGATTCAGTATATAGAGACAAGTTTTATGAAAAATAAAATAAAATAAAAGATGATATATCATTCAACTAACAGTTTGAATACTTATATCAAAGGTCTGAGTAAACATCTAAATCTTTCCTCTAAAGTAAATGTTCTCACTTATTGTAGACCCCATTAAAAATCACCAATATGCCTCGATGAATGACCTTGGAGTCAAGGCTTGTGGTAGCCTCCTTTAGAAGAGATAGCAAACCCTAAAATCTAGAGAGAGAAAATATATTTCTTTTTCTTCTTCTAAAAGTCACACCCTAAAATATACATGGACCCATGTATATATAGGCAAAATAAAAATAAGGAAAGGAAACAATAAATTCTTGTCCATCTCTAATTCAAATAGCTCAATTCTAATAGGACTCCCAAATCAACTTAGGCTATGGGTAAGAATCCTTTGGGCTTACTATTTTCTTGGCTATTATAAATTAATAATTGGTCTGGTACATTAAACCATGAACCCAATTCAATTAATTTATACTCCGCTAAAAGAAATTAATTGTACACCAATTAAATAGTAAATAACCGCTAAGTCAATGTTGCACTTTGACCCCTCTATGCATAATTATTTATCGGATTATAAAGTCATCAATCCGACAACATAATTAATATAATTATTTTATTACCTTTGATTATTTCCGGCTTGATCATAATAAAATATTTGTTTGACAAAAATAATAATTTACTAAATAAATATATAGAAAACATTTTGTCTAAAATATACGAAGGCCTTCGAATTTAATTTGTGATCAACCATAATCAATACAAAATAAATATAAGTAGCACTGATTCAAATATTGAGAATATAACCATCTAAGTATTAATTACATAACTACCCAAATTGCCGATCTAAGGATCTCGAAGTATTCGCTGAACAAATCAAAGTAATTATTAATTAATAAAAGAGTCTATACTTCTCTCATGCTTAAGAGTCAAAAGCCATGACTGTGATAGAGAGTAATTGCATACGACGGCTCTCGCAATATATCTCAACCTATCGCGGACTCGGTTCAAGTCTTAATTAATTAAATGTCCATTCATAATTACCGACTTTGAACCATTTATGATTACTTATTTATAACTTAGTATTAATTGCCATTACATACATATATAAATATATCTTTTAATCAAGTGGACACAATCAATTCCATAATGAATCGAAAAAATAATACATTCCATTAACCAATTGTATAATGCCTTAATAATAATATTCAGATAAGGAACCATGACTTTTACAATCTAAATAAGAATTTGTTATGCCAGGGGACACATATCCCAACAGTAAGAACTTAATTTCCCTTCGTATGGTGTTTGCTGTGGAAGCGCTAGGCCACTCAATTAAGATATTTGTTGAATGGTGGATATGAACTGATATGAGCCCTCGAAGCTGGCTGCTTTAGACATCTGGTGATGGGCTAATCAAGGGATTGGGATTAGACTAGACCTGTCAACGGATCGGATTTGGACCAAATCAGGGTCAATCCGAACCGAATTCGATAAGCATAATGAGTGATCCGGTCCAGTCCGATAATCCGACGGATATTTATTGAGTCAATCCGTATCCGATTTGTTTGATTATCGGATGTCCGATCCGATAGTCCGATCTGATAATGTAACTTGCACAAATCAACAAATAAACAACAGATTAGGGCATCTTGTAAACCTAAAAACCAAAAAATTAAATAATGTCCATCAAGTTCGATTCGTAAACAATACAGGTAATATGGTACGAAATTTCAACATCACAAATACGAATTGGTGTAATTCAATATAATATATATATAATGATTAAGGTGGAGTTAACTTGAAAGAGCTCGGTTTGGATATCAATTTCAATGTTAAATCTCACACTAGTACGCACTGCTTTATTGCTTGTAGCCTTTTGGTTTAGGGCTTAACTCTTAAACCACAGGCAAGGCTCGAATCTGGTACACATAGAAGGGAAAATTTACACCCCAGGTTACTTTGAGGTATTTCAAAATGCCTCTCCGTTTTCAACTTTAAAATATATATATATATATATATATATATATATATATATATATATATATAATATGAAGAGGAGAGAAGTGAGATCGGACGAGAGAGAAAGGAAGAACACTTACCTGAGAGTAGTAATATTTTGCAGCGGTTGCCGATCCTTGTTCTCTGATTTGTGTTGCAGCTCTGCTAGGTGGGAGTGTTTGGGGAGGTTGTTTTGCGGCAAAGGTAGTGTGAGTGAGAGAACAGAATGTTGTTGTGTGATATGTTAGGGTTTAGATAGATTAAAGGAGGAATGGGCTTAGGCTTGGGATTGGGCTTGGGAATAAGAAGTGGGTTTGCTAATAAGAAGTGGGCTTGGAGATGGGTTTTGGGCTGGACTCTTATATATATATATATATATATATATATATATATAATTTTAATTCGGATCAAATTATTATCAGATCGGATCGGTAAAATCCAAATCCGATTTGTTAAGTTAATGGGTTATCGGATTCGGATCATAAACGGGTTATCGGATTTTTTATTCAATCCATATCCGACTAATCGGATCAAATTCGGATCAGAATCCGATCCATTGACAGGTCTAGATTGGACCTTAGAAACTTTGGAGATGAAAGGTCCGATATCAATCCCTTGGAGAGAAGGTTGACAACATAACCAATCTACAACTAGTGTGGAGAAAACTCAAACGCAGTTGAATACATTTGATCAAAAGCAAATCTGAATAAACAGAGGAAGAAGTTGATGAACTGGGCAGCCCCATTTTACTGGCTCAATGATCTTGTATATATATGAGTGTACATGCGAAAGAACCTATACATATAATATAGGTATGTATATTGTATATATATGAGTGTACATATGAAAGAAAGACCCTTAAAGTGGCAGCTTTTTACTTCTACTCTAACTCTGAACTAGAGTTAACTAAACACAGTTAACTTGCCATATAAACTCAATATTTCACCTTAATGTGATGTTCCTAAACTTTCATAAGTTCCTTGGCATTGTTAGAATGTCAGACATGCAAAATTTGAGCTGAACTTTCCCTTCTTCAATGGCTTCTTAAATGAAATGATGCTTGATAGCAACCCCACGCCGCCTATTTCAATATTTTTCATCATGAGTAGATCACCATATTTATGAAAACTTTGAGATGATGATGGATTCCATCCTAGAGATGGATAAGGTGAGTCTTCATTACTTCCATATTCATGAACTGATTTTTCTTACTCTTCATCAATAAAAATAGTCCTCTTTTTGACTTTTCTGCATTACCTCGATCCCAATTTCATGTAGGCTACGTGTGATGGCACAGAATTGGAATTTTGGAATTAGAATTGGGGAAATCGAAGAAAAGCAACTAAAAATTTGAACCAAAATTTTCTCTAATTTCACCAATTACAATTTCAATTCCAAAACTCCAATTCCATGCTACCAAGCATAGCGGTAACATTTGCATCAAATAAAACATTCCAACTACTAATGATTTTCTCCTTCTTGAAGCTATAAAATCTATATAACCTTTACAGTTTACACTAATATTTATCACTTGTTTCATTAAACTTATCTTCTTTCTTTCGGAATCAAACACAACAAATAATTGCATTTTAATGCCTCTATCTTCACAAAATATATTAACTCCTTAGAGTTGTACTCTTTTCTTCTGCCCTTTCTCAAAATCTTAATGCGGTGATGATAAACTATTTTTAATAAGGTCCTTCAACTTCTTGAAAATAGAAAAAAAAAAGTAAATTGTTCCCGAAATACACCCAAAAACAAAAATATCCAAAAGCACCAAGCAAACAGTCAAAGAAACTCTAGGCCTACCTTCAATACAACAAAGCTTAGACTAAGCAATTACAACAAAGAATTGTTAAAAGAAAACTTACCCTTGGGGCCCAAATTAAACTATGGGTATAGAAAGCAGAAAGCACTTCAATGTGATCGAGTGTTTACTCCTTTGCCTCTCTACTTCATTTCTTGCCATTTTCAAATTTCTGAGCAATTTTTGGGATTTTTTACCTTAGGATGATGTCAAACATGTGAGGTTATCTATTTTGACCCCATAGTGAGGTTTAGACAACTGGTTTATCCCAGAGATTGGAATTTTGGTCAAATGAGTGTCCGGACTGGAACATAGCCACTATTATAATGGTTTCTAAGGATTTTGGACCTTACGAACGCAATGGCGATATCCGCTTCACTGTTAGTTTGTAAAGTCAAATATCGAGTTGATCGTTTGACCCTAAAGAGTTTTGGTTAAAGGTGGGCCCGAAAGGAAAAGTAGGCAATATTACAATGCTTCTTAAGGTTTTTGGACCTTTTAAGCCCGATGGTGATGTCTGTAAGTGAGTTTGACTGTTGGTTTGTAAAAGTCAAACCTAGAGTTAGCCATTTGACCACTGTTTTAGGGTTTGGCCAATCATGGTGGAGAAGGGTGGACACCCAGAGGAGGGTTGTACCTGAGGGTTTTTGAGAATTTCGGATGCAATGGTGGAATCCGTTTGTTGCTCTGACAATTATATTGAGGAATTGCAGTATAAAATTTTGATTTTGCCCCTTTCGGGAAACTATAGATTTAGGGTATTTTGTGCGCAATGGTGAAGTCTCATATCCGATCAAATAGTACGATTCTCAGTTTATGAGGAGAATTTTTTTTGCACAGGGTTGCACATGGAGATGGAAAGAGAGAAGAATAAGATATAAATTGCTTTCAATGTCTGTCTATGTTTTTATATGGTTCAACGGATCTTTTAAATCATCGTATTGTCTGAGAAACGTTATGTAAAACAAATTTCATTGTGTCAATGTGATTTTCTATTATTTTTGGGAGGTGTTAGAAGATTTATTATTATTATTATTTAAAATTAGAAGGTGTTTGCACTTAAAAAGGTGACTTTTTAAAAAGGTTTTTCATTATTAATTATATGCATGTCTGATGAATGTTTTGTGAAACAAAATTTAGAATACAAAAATCTTTATTATTTTAGAATACAAAAATTGTTTGCAGTTAGAAGGTGTATGTACAAAAGGCTTTTTTATTATTTTGAACTTAGAAGGTGTTTGCAATTAAAAGGTGACTTTTAGAAGAGATTTTTTTAATTATTATATGTATGTATGAAACACTAATACTTTTCAGGGAAGCAAATATTTGAAAAGTCGTGTTTCTTTTTTAATTTAAAATAAGTGATTAAATGTAAACAAATAATAAAAAATGAATCTGATTTTATGAGGGATATATATATGGTCAAGGTGGAGCATATCACGATAAACAAATATAGCTTGCATTTGTCTCATATTTCCTAAATTTTTCTATTTTCAAATGGCACCATAAACTTTGCTGTTGTAGTCAATTGTATACGAGTATCCAAGATTTTTCTTTGGGTAAATAATAGGGATAACTATCAATACATGGGCTTAATGAGGGAATATACACTATCATGAAGTCAAAGTCATCAAACAACAATAAATGGAAGGACCATACAAGCCATTTCTAAATAATAAACTTACTTTCTACTTTGGACCACACAATAATTTATATTACTATAATGACCCAAAACATAACTATTATAACATAATAGCTTTAAAATATGAAATAAATCTAATATATGCCCACCACGCTCCTACACAACACTATTAAATATACTAACCTTTAAGAAGTTATCCTCTAGTTCTTCGAATTCCTCTGTTTCAAGGTTAGCAACCACAACTTGACCGGACTTTTCTCCATTGGAGAACTGTTTAGAACACCCTTTTACCAACACCTATGGCTCACCGGGTTTAACAAACAAAGAATAAAAATTCACAGAATATAAGAACCAAAAGGAATATAACTTCAAGGTTTTCTCTGGACTATTTGAAGAAGTTTATGAAAACACACCGACTTATTTCATTGAAAAAAATCTTAGTACATAGTCCTTAAACACTCTAAAATATTACACAAAAGCTTGAAAGAAAACCCTACTACACACAAACTTGAAAGAAAGCACTCTTACGATACCCTATCTCACTCTATAGCTTTTGATGCCCCATATAAATGCCTTAAGAGCCTTTTTTATAGACCCCAGACTTGAAATAGATCTAAAATTCAATTCGAATTTTAAATTCAAATATAACTTTATTACAAACTGACACTCTTTTCAGTCTGTGCTTTTTTAAGATGCTTTTTATTTTAGCTGTTTCTTCTTTGGAATGCATCGCTGTGGTGGAAAGTTAATATAGTGGAGGACAATTAATACTCCATCATGTTGTCTAGATTCTGGTTTCCAATATCTTCTAGTTGATCATCATCATCCATGACATCAATGCTATAATTCATTATTTAATAATCAATTTCGCTATTTATAGCTTCGATTATTTCCTTGGTTTCTTGAGTGGTTACTAACCTTTCTTACTTAATGGATTTTGTTAATTCAAAATTTTCTTCATTTTTAAATGCTGAAATTTGAATTATTATCCTTTGTCCAGAAAATATGGTGGTCTATTGTTCTTTTGGTGTCCATGATTCTTTAAGCTTTTTCTAGATCATAGTTATCCCTGCTGCTCGATTTACTCGAATATCATGATCACTCGTGTATTCGGGCTTTTTCTTTTTTAGTTTGTTCTCATCTACGATATTTCCCAGCCATTGCGGTGTTAAGTGCAGTTTTATCAAATGAATCGAGGGGATAATAATCTATTTCATCCTATTCTGGTGATGCAGTTATGACCTCAACATGAAGTGGCCGTTTTGGCTTAAATGTGCTGTAGGCTTCCTGGATGGATGCTGGCATTCCTTCTTTGTCTTCTTTAGTGTGATACTGAAAACTTGTCAAGAATCCATATTCTAAAGCATAACCTTTAGTTTTGTGATCTCTTTTGGACAGTTGTTGACCAGTTGTGAAACTTAACCCAACTACCTTAGGACTATGTCCCTGAGTAGCATAACAATTTGGAATTTTAAAATCCTATATTCTTTTAGCGAACTCATGCCAAAGTAAGCACTATTTGGTGTTCCTATAATCTTTAGGAATATGTGCGTAGTGAGTTTTTCTGCCTTTTGATAAATTGAATTTGCAGAATCCACTGATAAAGTGGTCCAAACTTTTGGATCTTGAATCGTTTTTTTCTTCTTTTGAAAGTTCTTGAATTTTTGCTGTTTGAATAGAAGCATTAGTAGTTTCAGGAGTAACCCTGTTTATTTCTAAGGCATTTACCCTCTTACATTCTTTTTGGAGCATAGTGATATGCTTACTTGTCACTTTTAATGTAGTAAGCATATGTTTTGTATCTTGGGTTTTGAAATCATTCCATACAGAATCCAATATACTTTTTGAGAACAATGATTGTTTCTCATTTGTTTTAAAAACATTTGTAGGATTTTTCATCCTACTAAAGTGCAAGATTTCCAAAGAATAATTCTTCAGTATTCCCAAATTATTTGCCGTTGAACTTGTCGACCGTAATATTTTCAAAGGGACCATTTCCTTTCAAAGGATTTGAAACTAAAGTTTCATTGTTAAATTTATAGTCTTTCGACTTTCCCTTACGGGTTTTTAAGTCCGTAGACTGTAATGGTACTGGTGCACTGTTTTTATCCTCGTGGATAGTTAATTTATGTTGGCTATCACCATTTTTTATAGAACTGTCACGGAGTGTATAAGCCATCTCGTGTGTTAATGCTTCTGGTAGACTATTGGCTGCTCCTGCAATATGTTCAACATTAAATCGAAAGTTAGCAAACTATTGTCTCCATCGTAGTAATCTTCCTTTACTCATGTACCTGTCAAAATTAGACTTTATGAAAGTTGTGAAATACTTACAATCAGTTCTAATTAGAAACCGTTGAGGTCTTATAAAGATTTCAAAATTAAACAATCTATTTTTTATAGCAAGGATTTCATTTTCCATTGGAGTATAATTTAATTCACTAGGTTTAAAAATTCATGAAGCATACTTATAAACTTTTTCTAAAATAGTATCTAGACTCCTAGCTTTCAGAATTTCACTCCAGTTTGCATTAGAAGCATCTGTTTCAACTATCAAAAAGTCATTTTCTTTAGGGATTTTTAGCCTTTCCAATTTGTTGGCTAAATCTTTTATCTCCTTGATTCACTGAATATCACTTTGATTGAACACCCAATTTTCTCATTTTCTAAGCTTTTTGGTTAGACTTAAAGTGTATTGAGCTATATTTGGAAGATAATCCCTCATATAGTTAACACATCCTAAGAACTTTTGAAGTTGCTTACTATCCTCAATTTTGTCTGGAAAACCATTGAGTTCTTCTAAAACATGGGTTGAAATATGCTTTTTCCATTATCTATATTTAGACCTAAGAAGTCTATTTTTCCGTTTCAAGTATCATTTTCTTTTCACTAATAATGACACCATGTTTCTTTATGGCTTGAGCCACTTTAGATAGATGTTCTCTATGAGACTTTTTATCTTTTGAGAAGACAAGAATTTCATCTTTATACACTAAACAATATTCTGAAAAAAGGACTAAATATTTCATCCATTCTTTTTTGAAATATATTTAGTGCATTTTTAAACCTGAATGGCATGACCAACCATTCATACTGCCCTTGTGGGGTACTAAAAGCAGTATACGGAATGCTATCTTCTTCCATTTTGACCTGCCAATACCCTGATTTGCAGTCAAATCTACTAAATAAATTGTAATTTTGAATCCTGCTAATGAGAACTTCTTTCTTAGGAATGAAGTATCCATCATCAATTGTGGAATCATTTAACTTGTTATAATTGATCACCATCCTAGCTTTTCCTCTAGTGATCTCTGCATGATTTCGGACCATAAAAGCTGGACTTGAATGTGGACTCTTACTCTTTCCAATAAGGTTCATCTGTAAGAGCTCAACAAGTTGTTTTTTAAATTCTTGATAATCATTTGGGCTATATGTCATGGGTCTAACCCTTATAATGGTTAAAGGATCCACAAGTTCAAGTTTACATCTAGCCTTATCTTTTTCCCAGAGCTTCAAGGGCTATTCTCCTAAATTTTTTTTAAGGTGAAGTTTTATTTTACTTAAGGAGATATGTTGTTGAGCTTTAGCAACCTTTCGTAGGTTGAGATAATGCTCAATTAAAACTTGAGTCATTTCTTCTTCTTGTTCACTTTCGACACTTTGTATTTCTGAAAAATCAGAAAGTTTTAAAGTAGGTTTTTTGAATTTTATATCATTCTCACCACGCTGTATATGCGTAGACTCTGAATGTTTAGATTTGAGTTTACTTGGTACAAAACCATCGTGAACTATTTCGAATGCGTGTTTGACCCGAATAGTAATAATTTGCTTAATATCTTTTGTGAATCCTAGTGTAGATTTTGTTAGGAAACGTGCTAGTTTTAAAAACTTTTTGAGGGATTTAAATTCATAGATCTTGATTCATTACATAGAGACAAGTTTTATGCAAAAATAAAACATGATGTATCATTCAATAAAAAGATTGAATACTTACATCAAGGTTTGAGTAAACCTTAGATCTCTCCTCTAAAGTGAATGTTCTCACTTATTGTAGATCCCTTAGCAAGATGCATTCTCCTTGGATCTCCATCTTCTTGGTAATTGTTTTGTCTTTAGGAATCACTCATATGCCTCCATGAATGACCTTGAAAACTAGGCTTGTGGGAGCCTCCATTAGATGAGAACATAAACCCTAATTTTCTAGAGAGAGAAAATATATTCCTTTTTTCTTTTACTAAAAATCACAGCTAAAATATACATAGACCATGTATATTTATAGGCAACATAAAGGTAAAGAAAAGGAAACAACTAATCCTTCTCAATCTCTAATTCACATGTCTCAAATCTAATATGATTCCAATATCAAGTTGGGCTATGAGTGAGAATTCATTGGGCCTATTATTTTATTGGCTACAATGAATTAATAATTGGTCCGGTCCATGGACCCAATTCAATTAATTCATAAATTAATTTCTACTCCACTAAAAGAAATTAATTGAACTCCAATTAAATAATAAATAACCTCTAAGTCAATATTGCACTTTGACCCCTCTATGCATAATTAGTTATCGGATAAATAAAGCCATCAATCCGACTACTTAATTAATATATTTATTTTGGTACCTTTGATTATTTCTGGCTCGATCATAATAAAACATTTGTTTGACAAAAATAATAATTTAAATAAATAAATATATAATAAATCATTTTGTCTAAAAATACACGAAGGCCTTTGAATTTACTTTGTGATCAACCATAATCAATACAAAATAAATACAAGTAGCAATGATGCAAATATTGAAAATATAACTCTCTAACTATTAATTACATAACTACCCAAAGTGTCGGTCTAAGGATCCCGAAGAATCCGCCGAATAAATCAAAGTAATTATTAATTAATAAAAGAGTCTATAATTTTCTCATACTTAAGAGTCAAATGCCATGACGGTGATAGGGAGCAATTGCATACGACGGCTCTCGCAATATATCTCAACCTAACGCGGATCCAGTTCAAATCTTAATTAATTATGAGTCCATCTATAATTACCGACTATGAACCATTTATGATTACTATTTATATATCATGCATTGATTGCCATCACAAACATATATATAAATATCTCTTGTAATCAAATGGACACTATCAATTCTATAATGAATCGAAATATAATACATTGAATTCACCAATTGTATAAAACATAAATATTTCATAAACGTCAGGAACATATGTCACTTTAATCCAAACAGGAATTTGCTATGCCAGGGCATATAAATCCCAACAGCTCCCACTTGCCCTCATAGTCAATTCAAATTGCACCTAACTCTAATGTTATCCAGATGATGATCAAAATTATTGATCAATAACACCTTTGATAATGGATCAACAAAGTTGTGTTCCAATGCAATGTTCTAGCCACAAGTGCATTTTCCTCATAGCCAATTCAAATTGCATCTAACTCCAATATTATCTAGGTGTTGATCAAAACTATTGATCGACAACACCTTTGTTTATGGATCAATAAAGTTGTGTTCCAATGCAATGTTCTAGCCACAAGTACATTTTCCTCATAGCCAATTCAAATTGCATCTAACTCCAATGTTATCCAGGTGTTGATCAAAACTATTGATCGACGACACCTTTGTTAATGGATCAACAAAGTTGTGTTCCAATGCAATGTTCTAGCCACAAGTACATTTTCTTGCCGGACAATATCATGTAGAACATGATACTTCCTATCAGTGTATTTTGTTCATCTATGGAACCTTGGGTCATTGGTTTGGACTACTTCTGCACTATTATCGCAATATAGCTCGATAGGCAGGCTAGTATGCCCCACAACCTCTAAATCAGTGAGATCAAACCAATAGGCTTCTTTTGCCGCCTTTAAGGCTGCAATATATTCCACCTGCAGGTTTGAGTCAGCAGTTGAAATTTGCTTAACAATCTACCAACTGATTTCCCTTCCATTAAGTGAACATACACTAAGTCATGAACCTCATAGTATCTACTTCTGATTGAAAATCAAAACTAGCATACCTGACTAGGACCATATCATCACATCCATAAATGAGTATGATATCATTGATTCTCCTTAGGTACTTAATGATATTTTTCACAACAGATCAGTTGTCAAGTCCAGTATTGGACTGATCTTTACTGACTATCCCTACAATGTAGCGGATGTCCTATTTGGTATAGACCATGGCATATATGAGACTCTCATATGCCGAAGCATATTGTTCCAGTCTCATTTGCTCAATCTCCTTTGATAGTCTTGAAAAACTACTTACTAGAGAGGGCAATCCATATCAATAAAGTAAGAACTCATACTTTGAGTTATGCATACCAAACCTGGTCAAAACTTTATCAATGTAGGATTATTAAGATAAGCCTATTTTCCTTTTAACCTGATCTTGCAAAAGCTTGATCCTAGGAATATAGCTTACATCTTGAAAATCCTTCATTTAAAAGTAATTGAACAACTACATTTTTATTGATGACAAAACTTCCACGTCATTATAAATGAGTAGGATGTCATCAATATATAGAATTAAGAAAAATAATGACATTCCCTTGTACACTAATGATTTATTCACTAAGAAATCTTCTGGTATCTTTTTGTAGATTAACTTGCCTTCCATAGGTATCACCCTACTAGAAAGTTCTACAAGATCCCAGAATTTATTAGAATACATAGATTCCAACTCTGATTTCATAGTAACTTGCCAAAACGATCTGTATCCATATCGGTTCACGCTTCCGTGTAGCTTACTGGGTCCAACTCATGTTTAACAAGGATGTCCATAACGGTCTCACCTAAAAACATGATTCTGTCGGATTGGATAATTATTTTCCTACTACATCAATGTACCGATGAAGGAATCTGTGTACTAGATGATGCTAACGCATCAATAGGGAATTCATCTATAATTCTAAATCTCTATACTAAGTGTGTTCATATGTGGTACATCTGGTACTCATACCATATTCTCTAACACTATGCTACTAGGTATGTGATTCATAATATGATTCTCCTATAGATAAACAGTGAGTGTAAAAAAAAATCAACTTTTATCATTGAGATCATAAAATAATCCGTCCTAATGACATTTTAGAGTAGCTATCAAATCTATCATGCATATGATCTGTTTCCAACTTACTTGTCCATATCAAGCGCACATGTGCAAGACTACCCCATATGTGCATGTGATTCAAACTAAGATTTAGTTAAAAACACAGCTCAACAGTATCCTTGAGACAGACTAAGATGGAATGCAGTTCATAATGCGCATCGATGTCATTAACGTTAAACTCTTAAATGAAAGAGATAATGTGGCATAACTTATCATAGATCTAACCATGTTAAGTGGAATTCTGTTATTCCTATTTGACACCTAAATTAATTTAGCGTCAATTGCGGAAAACTGGTACACAACACCCTCATTGACCATATAGTCTTTACACTATCCCAAGAAATACTCATATACTCGATCAGATCGAAGTGTCTTGATAAGTTTACCTAATCTGTGCTCCACATCAGTCTTGACCCTCTCGGAATATACCAAAAGTATAAGACTTGTGTCGCAACAGATAAATTTATCCAAAACGTGAGTGATCTTGATTGAATGTTCATAAGACCACACGTGTCCGTGTGTACCGACTCCAATTGTTCTTTATGTCTATTTCATTTGGCTGATTAAGCCCTTAGAGTTATCTATCCTTCAAAACAGGATTCACAAGTTTGGTTTAGGCTCCTCTGTCTCACTAGGTAATAAACCTTCTTTGACCAATCTTTGAATCTCATTTTGATTGATTACAACCCAAAAATAAACACCAAAAAAATACAATGAGTCGGGAATAACAAATTTTCTCTTAACATTCAATCTAGAGATGTAACATTAGTTTCTCCATCCTGCAAATCTTAAGAGTTTGTAATTATAGTATATTAACCATCTTTCAATGCACCAGAAGCAATCACATATCTATTCAATTTTATAAAACCAGTTTTACAAAATAACAACACAGTTTTTATAAACCACAAGTGAAACAAAAATTAGATTGCGTCTAACTTCTGTGCATAAAGATAGTTCTCTAATACTAATATCCTCATACTCTCTAATTTCAGATGTAATACTCCCACTGACCTAACTACAACCTTGGCATTAGGTCAAAAGATAAATATATATCCATATCATTAAGGCTTCTGGATTCCTGAAATCCTTACGATGAATTGCAAACATGTTTAGTGGCTCCAGAATCTATCCATCAGGAATTAATAGATGCAACCACATAACATGGCTCAATGATTAAATATATATTTTCTTATGCCACGTCATTGCTTAGACAGTTCGTCCTATAGTGTTTTAGTTAACGGCAAAAGAAACAGTTTCATTCGCCCTCAACATACACTGCCTTATTCCCTTTAACCTTTTAGATACCTATGTTTTGTGCTAGCCTAGTCCTATTATCATCCTTCTTCTTTGTTTTGCCCGTCCACTTGGGCCTAGAAGAAGATGGTATAGACTAGGTTAGATTGATAGGAACGCCCAAACTCTTGATTATCCCTTCATCTGTTACCAATTCTATAAGAATATTAGCGAGTGTGAACTCAAACTGATTCCTTATTTAGTTCACTCTAATAGAGTCGAACGAATTTGGTAACAAGGCAATAATCATGTCAACTTGAAACTTACCACCCAAGTCAGCCCTATTGATCTCCAGCTAATTTTAAATAATAAACAATCATTTTCCAAAATTCGATTTCATACTGGAGTTCCTTAGGCTATCTTGATGCTATTCAAGTCTGATATAGTACTTTAGCATACTCTCTATCTAATCTCACCAAAACATCTTATTGACATTTAACATGATACTTAAAGAAAATAAAATAATGTAAATGTTAGCTTTGGAGCGTATTCGAGGTAAACTCTAGAATATTACACCAAGTCATCTCATTTGCGTTATTTCACTTATTCAAAGCATTAATGTTCTCTTGGGTATCTTAAAGTAAAAGGATTAGGTTTAGGAGTAGTAAATACATTTGTACCCTTGCGTTGTGAATAAAATATCTAAGTTCCTTTCCAAGTCAATATTAACGAGGTCCAGTTACACTGAATATGTAAGCAAGCAGATAAACTGGATTAGACATAATTAATCTGAATATAAATGCATTCATACAACATGCAATGTGAATTATTAATACTGTCATGCATATTTAAAATTAAAATGAGTTTGTTAACCACATAATATAATAAATCTCAATCGAACAAGAGATCATTATCATTATTAGTGAACAATCCCTTTTAATTAATGCGGGTCCCTCAACTCTGTAGCATAATAAATCAACCAATCAATATGTCAATAACTTATCCTGTTGGAGGAGTTCATTATTACTATTGTTGAGATTCATTTACTATTAGGTGAGCACTTCTATTAAAATAGTATGTGGGTCCCTTAACCACTGCATGAAAAATCGGATAACCAATAAGCCAATAACTTATTCGGTTAGCGAAGTTCATTATTGCTATTGGCGAGCAAATCCCATCATCTCCATATCTCTTAAGACAATGCCTTGTCTATCTATATGAACTGATTACCGATTATGTTTAGCCTTTCTAAAATCACCTAGTGTAGACCACTCCGTTGGGGAGCTAACACTATTGATTTTAGATTGAGTGTATAACGTTATTGATGCTCTAATGAAAAATAAAACATTAAATATCTTGTCATTATAATCTAGACTCTTTAAATCATGCATAGGGCCTTATTTTTAAAGATCTAATTACAATGAACATTTAATATTATTATTTTCATGAGACAACCATTCTTGTAATATTAAGACTCTTCAAATCATGCGTGGGGCCTTATTTTTGAATATCTTATTACAATGGTTTTAATAACGAAGGCCATGGGGTAATGTATAAAAATCCCCGCTCCCACTCAATTTTTAATTATTCATAATTAGGGTTTTGAATTTATCTATTTACATGATATAATGCATGCAAAACGTCTTGATTTTAATTCAATTAAATTTAGAAAATATTTGGACTTTAAACGATTCACTAATATTTAATTTGAGGCACACTTTAAAAATAATTTACAAAAATAATTTTTCGTTTCCCAATAAGTGCTCTCAAATTAATTAGTAATCAAATCCAATTAATTTTCAAAATTTAATTAATATAAATCAAGTCATTTAATTAAATATCATGGATCCAATGCATGAATAATAATAATAAACAATTAATTATTCCATGCATCAGTTAAATAAATAAATAACAGACAGAAGCAATTTAAATGGCCAATGGATTCAGCTTTTAACATTTATATGCTCTAAGTAATGCGCGCGGGTCTATCATTAACCGTGTCACATGGGATTATTTCCCATCAATCCCTCTTGATCTCCGGCCAAAACCTTGCCGCCAACAACTCTCCGGTCGCCGGAAAATTCCAGAAATTAAATTAGGCCTTAAAAAAATTCCAGAAAAATTTCGGAAAATTTCTAAAAAATCCCAGAAAATTCCTGAAGCCTAATTTAACCCTCTTGGACCTTCTTGAAGCTTCATAGCATCTTTTGACGAAGATTACACGGCTTTAAAAATATTTACAATTTGAAATACAATGGAAAAAATTAAATTACATCATTGAACTTTCAAACGGCTAAATCAAAGCCTTAATTACATTCATCCAAAGATAAAATTACATTAATTTAACCTATAAGCTTCATCCATGGCCCAACCATACATCATCATTCATTCACAATTATTCATACATCATCATGTATCAATATATATCAACATATTAAATCATACATCAATAAAAATATATATGAATATAATTTTGGATCCATGAATAATGATTTTCATAAAATCATGATCTCTAGTAATGAATCAAACCATGCTCTGATACCACTGTTAGGAAACGTGCTAGTTTTAAAAACTTTTTGAGGGATTTAAATTCATAGATCTTGATTCATTACATAGAGACAAGTTTTATGCAAAAATAAAACATGATGTATCATTCAATAAAAAGATTGAATACTTACATCAAGGTTTGAGTAAACCTTAGATCTCTCCTCTAAAGTGAATGTTCTCACTTATTGTAGATCCCTTAGCAAGATACATTCTCCTTGGATCTCCATCTTCTTGGTAATTGTTTTGCCTTTAGGAATCACTCATATGCCTCCATGAATGACCTTGAAAAACTAGGCTTGTGGGAGTCTCCATTAGATGAGAACATAAACCCTAATTTTCTAGAGAGAGAAAATATATTCCTTTTTCCTTTTACTAAAAATCACAGCTAAAATATACATAGACCATGTATATTTATAGGCAACATAAAGGTAAAGAAAAGGAAACAACTAATCCTTCTCAATCTCTAATTCACATGTCTCAAATCTAATATGATTCCAATATCAAGTTGGGCTATGAGTGAGAATTCATTGGGCCTATTATTTTATTGGCTACAATGAATTAATAATTGGTCCGGTCCATGGACCCAATTCAATTAATTCATAAATTAATTTCTACTCCACTAAAAGAAATTAATTGAACTCCAATTAAATAATAAATAACCTCTAAGTCAATATTGCACTTTGACCCCTCTATGCATAATTAGTTATCGGATAAATAAAGCCATCAATCCGACTACTGAATTAATATATTTATTTTGGTACCTTTGATTATTTCTGGCTCGATCATAATAAAACATTTGTTTGACAAAAATAATAATTTAAATAAATAAATATATAATAAATCATTTTGTCTAAAAATACACGAAGGCCTTCGAATTTACTTTGTGATCAACCATAATCAATACAAAATAAATACAAGTAGCAATGATGCAAATATTGAAAATATAACCCTCTAACTATTAATTACATAACTACCCAAAGTGTCGGTCTAAGGATCCCGAAGAATCCGCCGAATAAATCAAAGTAATTATTAATTAATAAAAGAGTCTATAATTTTCTCATACTTAAGAGTCAAATGCCATGACGGTGATAGGGAGCAATTGCATACGACGGCTCTCGCAATATATCTCAACCTAACGCGGATCCAGTTCAAATCTTAATTAATTATGAGTCCATCTATAATTACCGACTATGAACCATTTATGATTACTATTTATATATCATGCATTGATTGCCATCACAAACATATATATAAATATCTCTTGTAATCAAATGGACACTATCAATTCTATAATGAATCGAAATATAATACATTGAATTCACCAATTGTATAAAACATAAATATTTCATAAACGTCAGGGACATATGTCACTTTAATCCAAACAGGAATTTGCTATGCCAGGGCATATAAATCCCAACAGATTTATCCTAATAAAAAGAAGAGTATTTAAGCAGGAATTCATTACCTAATAGGATATCACTTCCTGGATCATTTTTCCAAAGTGTCGTTTGGAATTTCTCTCCTATAATCTTAAACTACAAATTTGGAGCATATTCAGTGAATGCAAAGTGATTACCTTCAACTATTGTTCTAAACATAGGAGTTGGAGCTTTCTGCCAATATTCAGATGGAATTGCATTAGATTTTTTCATTGACATCCCAGCACCAGTGTCTATATATGCATCAAGGTGATATGATTCATATCCTTTGAACTTGAATTCAGTCTTAACATAAGTGCTATTAGGAGAAGTGGCTAACGCTTTTATCTTGGTTGACTCTTCTTCTTTATTAAGAAGAGTTTCGATTTTTTCTTCTACAAGTTTTTCTTTAGAAGATTGATCTTTCTCCTAATTTTAAGACTCATCTATTCATATAGGGATTTTGTATAGAACATCATATATTCCTAAATTCATTCTCGTTTTTGCTATAAAGCATTCATGGTGCTAATCTACATCAATTCTTCAAATCTAATGTGTTCATTTTCTTTAAATGTCAATGTGTTACATAGATTACATTGAAAGTGTCTAGATTGTTTGAACGTACAAACATGTTCTAGTGAAGTTACTTTCATTTGAAGCATTTTTATTGGTAATGCTTTAGACTCTGATGTTGAGTCTTCTTTTGATGTTGTAGATTCTTCTTATTCAACAGTATAAGTTGACTCCAAATCAGATTCATCTTCTTGTTCTTGTATAATGAACATGTTTTGTTCCTCGGCTCCCTAAATGATGGGTTGCCATATTTTAAAGAGTTTAGAATTTGATTTTGAGTATTCCTTACTCTTTTTGGGAAACTTATTCGTATAATATCCTTCGTTGCAAAGCCAACACCTGCAAGTTTTTGTCTTTTTAGCAGGAGTTGTTTTCCTTTTTTGAAATATCTCTTTTTAGGAAAGGACTTCCTATTTTTAATAGTTTTAGATTTTCAAAATCTATTTCTAAAACCATATTTTTTCTTTGGAATATATTTCTTTTTCCTCTTTCTATGTGTTTTTTCTTCCCATCCCCACTGGGCTGGCATATCAAGAAAACCATAACAAAAGTTTGAATTCCCTTTTAATTGTCTACGAGCTTGTCGCTGTAGTTTACTATTTATACAAGCTTCCTTAAGGAATTCTTGAGCTACTGACATGATTTCTCCAAGGCTATTATGTTTTAGTCCTCGAGTAGTTATTCTTCTTTTGATCTCATCATCCCATGGGGGTTGTAACTTTTGAATGTACATATTTTTGTACATTTCATTACCTGGATCTCCTGTCTTGTAAAAATATTTTTCAGATTCACAAGTGTATTCTTCAAATTTGCTTATGTCGCAAATTGATAGATTAATTATATTTTTCTTGGCTTTTTCTACTTCTTGCTCACCTAAACTATGAACATCGCTATAGAATTGTTTATATAGCAAAGTGGCTATATCTAACGGACTTCTAGATAGTTGGACATTTTCTTTCCATGCAAGATTTTTTAAACTTGCGGTGAAAGCCATCCACCATTCTTTAGCTATACCAGTCAAAGTGGCTTCACACCATGACCTGTCTTCTTTGTTGGTCCATCATCTTCCTGCAGTTCCTATTACTAAGACACAGGCATCTGTCCACTTAGACATTCAATTTTTAGGTATTCACCTGTTGAATTTATAGGTCTAGGGCTTGCTTCTCTAGGAATGTAAGTACTAGTATTCTTATCTCTTCTGGTCTGCCACTTGGCAGTCTTCCACTGGATCTCTTTGCGTCTCTGTGACAATTTTTGTGGAGTTAAAATATGTTATTACTGCTGGTTGTTCTGAGATTGATCATGACTCATTGACTCTGGATTTTCTTGAGTTACTCTGCTACTCGAGCATTCTCTTGATTCCATGTTTTAATTCTATTAATCAAATATTCTAATCTTTTTACATCTCATGTAGTTTCAAATTATTCTTCTAGTTTTTCTAGAGTCTCTCATTCCTTAAAGGTTTTGAACTTCTCGGTTAAGAATTCATTTCTTGTCGGCATTCCTGAACTGCTCGGAATACCAAGGTTTTTTCCTATTTTGAATTTCAGGATTATGTCACCATTTAGTGTCTCATAACTAGTTGATAGATTTGAAGATTCATTTTGTTTTTCTTTTCCTGTAAGTTTCCATCATTCAGGAAATTGAATTTCATTCCACTTTGAGATTTTGGGTTGATACATGTGATTCCTAGCCTCGGTTTGGATGAAAGTTGTTTTTCTCCCGGATTGAGAGAGTAAACTTCTCAGAGCATTTGATTGCATTAATTTATAATACACTCGGTATTCAATTGTGAGATTGAATCTATTTTTTCTAAAATTTATCCCATGAGTTGATAACGTGACTTTCAATGCTTCATGAGCATCTCTGATGCCCACTGTAAAATTTGGGATAGCATTAAAGAAAACAATTTGCTTATCAGTATCTGCTTGGATTGCACCTATATTGTTTGAAACTCTCAATTCTATCATCTCTTAAGATGCAGAGTAGAGATCCTAGATCCTAGTTTTTTTCTCGCTAAGAGTTTTATAGCTACTTGTACTGAGCCTATATGGACGTAGTTGTATCCTTGTTCTTGATCTCTAGGAATCTGATCTTTAGCAAGTAACATAGTAACATAATATCTATTTCTTCACTTGTAACTGAATGTGTCATTTCGACCTTTTAAAATCTATATGTTGGTCATAGGTCGAATCTTCCAATTTTATAGAGTTGTTTGAATTCAAATTCTGGAATTTGATATTCTTTTATTTCATTAGAAACACTTTTTAACTCTATTTCTTCCATATTTTTTATATCCATTATTTCGGATACTGATTTTCTCGGCCTTGGCTAAAGACTCGTAGCATTTTTATCGGCCTGATTGTTATAGCGGGATTAGGTAGCATTTTTATCGGCCTGATTGTTATAGCGGGATTAGGTTTTCTAAAACCACCTGTGTCTTGGTACAAATACTCCTGTATTTGTTTTTGCCTTTTTCTAGAGGATTTTCCTCTACAATTTTTTATTTTCCTTTTATTAGGATTTTAACAGATCTTTCCAATTCTATCATAGTACTACTAAGAATTTCTATTTGTTGGTCAATCTTATTTAAAGATGCATTGTTCACTATCGTGGCTGCTACTAACCAATTGTTTTGGTTTATAGCTAGTTCGGAATTTTCAAGAACCTTGTTTTTTTTTTTTTTTCCTAATGGTAACCTATAGCCCTTTTGGCTTGGCTATTCTCATATTATAATCTCTGATCAACCTGTTCTTGAAATTTGCTCATAATCTTTCGTCAATTCTTTGAATTAACGGTTTGATTTCATTTTGGATCTGAAAAATAGCTTTCACTAATTTTTCTGTTCTTTCTTCGAAAGGATTGGGTTGATCTGGGTCAACCTCTAGAGTTTTAACTATCCTTTCGATTTCAGTGGTTTTAGTTCTAAGTGTTGAGAAACGTGCTAGCTTTAAAAACTTTTCGAGGGATTTAAATTCATAGATCTTGATTCATCACATAGAGACAAGTTTTATGCAAAAAATAAAATAAAATATGATGTATTATTCAACTAAAAGATTGAATACTTACATCAAGGTTTGAGTAAACCTCAGATCTCTCCTCTAAAGTGAATGTTCTCACTTATTGTAGATCCCTTTTGCTAGACATCTTTTCCATGGATCTCCATCTTCTTGGTAATGGTCTTGCCTTTAGGAATCACTCATAAGCCTCCTTGAATGACCTTGGAAAACTAGGCTTGTGGGAGCCTCCATTAGATGAGAATATAAACCCTAATTTTCTAGAGAGAGAAAATTTATTCCTTTTTTTCCTCTCATCAAAATCACCCCTAAAATATACATAGACCATGTATATTTATAGGCAACATAAAGGTAAAGAAAAGGAAACAACTAATCCTTCTCAATCTCTAATTCACATGTCTCAAATCTAATATGATTCCAATATCAAGTTGGGCTATGAGTGAGAATCCATTGGGCCTATTATTTTATTGGCTACAATGAATTAATAATTGGCCCGGTCCATGGACCCAATTCAATTAATTCAAAAATTAATTTCTACTCCACTAAAAGAAATTAATTGAACTCCAATTAAATAATAAATAACCTCTAAGTCAATATTGCACTTTGACCCCTCTATGCATAATTAGTTATCGGATAAATATAGCCATCAATCCGACTACTTAATTAATATATTTATTTTGGTACCTTTGATTATTTCTGGCTCGATCACAATAAAACATTTGTTTGACAAAAATAATAATTTAAATAAATAAATATATAATAAATCATTTTGTCTAAAAACACACGAAGGCCTTCGAATTTACTTTGTGATCAACCATAATCAATACAAAATAAATACAAGTAGCAATGATGCAAATATTGAAAATATAACCCTCTAACTATTAATTACATAACTACCCAAAGTGTCGGTCTAAGGATCCCGAAGAATCCGCCGAACAAATCAAAGTAATTATTAATTAATAAAAGAGTCTATACTTTTCTCATGCTTAAGAGTCAAATGCCATGACGGTGATAGGGAGTAATTGCATACGACGGCTCTCGCAATATGTCTCAACCTAACGCGGATCCAGTTCAAGTCTTAATTAATTATGAGTCCATCCATAATTAACGACTATGAACAATTTATAATTACTGTTTATATATCATGCATTGATTGTCATCACATATATATATATAAATATTTCTTGTAATTAACTGGACACTATCAATTTCATAGTGAATCGAAACATAATACATTGAATTCACCAATTATATAAATCATAAATATTTCAGATATGTCAGGAACATATGTCAATACAATCCAGATAGGAATTTGCTATGCCAGGGCATATAAATCCCAACAGCTCCCACTTGCCCTCATAGCCAATTCAAATTGCACCTAACTCCAATGTTATCCAGATGATGATCAAAATTATTGATCAATGACACCTTTTGATAATGGATCAACAAAGTTGTGTTCTAATGCAATGTTCTAGATACAAGTACATTTTCTTGCCGGACAATATCATGTAGAACATGATACTTCCTATCAGTGTATTTTGTTCATCTATGGAACCTTGGGTAATTGGTTTGGACTACTTCTGCACTATTGTCGCAATATAGCTCGATAGGCAGGCTAGTATGCTCCACAACCTCTAAATCAGTGAGATCAAACCAATAAGCTTATATTGCCACCTTTAAGGCTACAATATATTCCACCTGCAGGTTTGAGTCAACAGCTGAAATCTGCTTGACAATCTACCAACTGATTTCCCTTCCATTAAGTGAACATACACTAAGTCATGAACCTCATAGTATCTACTTCTGATTGAAAATCAGAACTAGCATACCTGACTAGGACCATATCATCACATCCATAAATGAGTATGATATCATTGGTTCTCCTTAGGTACTTAATGATATTTTTCACAATAGACCAGTTGTCAAGTCCAGTATTGGACTGATCTCTACTGACTATCCCTACTATGTAGCGGATATCCTGTTTGGTATAGACCATGGCATATATGAGACTCTCATATGCCGAAACATATTGTTCCAGTCTCATTTGCTCAATCTCCTTTGATAGTCTTGAAAAACTACTTACTAGAGAGAGCCATCCATATCAATAAAGCAAGAACTCATTATTTGAGTTATGCATACCAAACCTGGTTAAAACTTTATCAATGTAGGATTATTAAGATAAGCCTATTTTCCTTTTAACCTGATCTTGCAAAAGCTTGATCCTAGGAATCTAGCTTACATCCTGAAAATCCTTCATTTAAAAGTAATTGAACAACTACCTCTTTATTAATGACAAAACTTCCACATCATTCTAAATGAGTAGGATGTCATCAATATATATAGAATTAGGAAAAATAATGACATTCCCTTGTACACTCATGATTTATTCACTAAGAAATCTTCTGGTGTCTTTTTGTAGATTAACTTGCCTTCCATAGGAATCAACCTACTAGAAAGTTCTACAAGATCCCAGAATTTATTAGAATACATAGATTCCAACTCTGATTTCATAGTAACTCACCAAAACGATCTGTATCCATATCGGTTCACGCTTCCGTGTAGCTTACTGGGTCCAACTCATGTTTAACAGGGATGTTCATAATGGTCTCACCTAAAAACATGATTCTGTCGAATTGGATGATAATCCTCCCACTACATCAATGTACCGATGTAGAAATCGATGATGCTAACGCATTAATAGGTAATTCATATATTATTCTCAATCTCTATAATAAGTGTGTTCACATTTGGTACATCTGGTACTCATACCATATTCTCTAACATTATGCTACTAGGTATATAATTCATAATATGATCCTCCTATAGATAAACAGTGAGTGTAAACAATCGACTTTTATCATTGAGATCATAAAATAATCCATTCTAGTAACTTTTAGAGTAGCTATCAAATCTATCATGCGTATGATCTGTTTCCAACTTACTTGTCCATATCAAGCGCACATGTGCAAGAATACCCCATATGTGCATGTGATTGAAACTAAGATTTAGTCAAAAACACAGCTCAACGGTATCCTTGAGACAGACTAAGATGGAATGCAGTTCATAATGCGCATCGATGTCATTAACGCTAAACTCTTAAATGAAAGAGATAATGTGGCATAACTGATCATAGATCTAACAATGTTAAGTGGAATTCTGTTATTCCTATTTGACACCTAAATTAATTTAGCGTCAATTGCGGAAAACTGGTACACAACACCCTTATTGACCATATAGTCTTTGCACTATCCCAAGAAATACTCAAATACTCGATCAGATCGAAGTGTCTTGATAAGTTTACCTAATCTGAGCTCCACATCAGTCTTGACCCTCTCGGAATATACCAAAAGTATAAGACTTGTGTCGCAACAGGTAAATTTATCCAAAACGTGAGTAATCTTGATTGGATGTTCATAAGACTACACGTGTACGTGTGTACCGACTCCAATTGTTCTTTATGCCTATTTCATTTGGCTGATTAAGCCCTTAGAGTTATCTATCCTTCAAAACAAGATTCACAAGTTTGGTTTAGGCTCCTCTGCCTCACTAGGTAATAAACCTTCTTTAACCAATCTTTAAATCTCATTTTGATTGATTACAACCCAAAAAATAGACACCAAAAATACAATGAGTCAGGAATAACAAATTTTCTCTTAACATTCAATCTAGAAGATGCAACATTAGTTTCTACATCCTGCAAATCTTAAGAGCTTGTGATTATAGTATATTAACCATCTTTCAATACACCAGAAGCAATCACATATCTATTCAATTTTATAAAACCAGTTTTACAAAATAACGATCTAGTTTTTTATAAGCCAAAAGTGAAATAAGAATGAGATTGCGTTTCACTTCTGTGCATAAAGATAGTTCTCTAATACTAATATCCTCATACTCTCTAATTTCAGATGTAATACTCCCACTGACTTAGTTACAACCTTGGCATCAGGTCAAAAGATAAATATATACCCATATCATCAAGACTTCTGGATTCCTGAAATCCGTGCAATGAATTGCAAACATGTTTAGTGGCTCCAGAATCTATTCATCAGAAATTAATAGATACAACCACAGAACCTGGCTCAATGATTAAATATATATTTTCCTATGCCACGTCATTGCTTAAACAGTTCGTCCTTTAGTGTTTTAGTTAGCGACAAAAGAAACAGGTTTCTTCGCCCTCAACCTACACTGCCTTATTCCCTTTAACCTTTTTGAATACCCATGTTTTGTGCTAGTCTAGTCCTATTATCATCCTTCTTCTTTGCTTTGCCCGTCCACTTGGGCCTAGAAGAAGATGGTATAGACTAGGTTAGATTGATAGGAACGCCCATACTCTTGATTATCCCTTCATCTGTTACCAATTCTATAAGAATATCAGCGAGTGTGAACTCAATCTGATTCCTTATTTAGTTCACTCTAACAGAGTCGAATGAGTTTGGTAACAAGGCAATAATCTTGAAACTTACCACCCAAGTCAGCCCTATTGATCTCCAGCTAATTTTAAATAATAAACAATCATTTTTCAAAATTCGGTTTCATACTGGAGTTCCTTAGGCTATCTTGATGCTATTCAAGTCTGACATAGTACTTTGACATACTCTCTATCTAATCTCACCAAAACATTTTATTGACATTTAACATGATGCTTGAAAAAAAAATAAAATAATACAAATGTTAGCTTTGGAGTATATTCGAGCTAAACTCTAGAATATTGCACCAAGTCATATCATTTGCCTTATCTAATTTATTAAAAGCATTAATGTCAAATTTGGTATCTCAAAGTAAAAGAGATAGGTATAGGAGTAATAAACACATTTTGTACCCTTACGTTGTGAATAAAATATCTAAGTTCATTTTCCAGTCATTATAAATAAGGTCCAATATCATAGAATATGTAAGCAAGCAGATAAACTGAATTAGACATAATTAATCTGAATATAAATGCATTCATACAATATGCAAGGTGAATTATTAATTCTGTCATGCATATTTAAAATTAAAATGAGTTTGTTAACCACATAATATAATAAATCTCAATCGAACAAGAGATCATTATCATTATTGGTGAACAATCCCTTTTAATTAATGCGGGTCCCTCAACTCTGTAGCATAATAAATCAACCAATCAATATGTCAATAACTTATCCTGTTGGAGGAGTTCATTATTACTATTGTTGAGATTCATTTACTATTAGGTGAGCACTTCCATTAAAATAGTATGTGGGTCCCTTAACCACTGCATGAAAAATCGGATAACCAGTACACCAATAACTTATTCGGTTGGCGAAGTTCATTATTGCTATTGGCGGGCAAATCCCATCATCTCCATATCTCTTAAGACAATGCCTTGTCTATCTATATGAAATGACTCCCGATTATGTTTAGCCTTTCTAAAATTACCTAGTGTAGACCACTCCGTTGGGGAGCTAACACTATTGATTTTAGATTGAGTGTATAACATTATTAATGCTCTAATGAAAAATAAAACATTAAATATGTTGTCATTATAATCTAGACTCTTTAAATCATGCGTAGGGCCTTATTTTTAAAGATCTAATTACAATGAACATTTAATATTTTTATTTTCATGAGACAACCATTCTTGTAATATTAAGACTCTTCAAATCATGCGTGGGGCCTTATTTTTGAAGATCTAATTACAATGGTTTTAATAACGAAGGCCATGGGGCAATGTATAAAAATTCCCGCTCCCACTCAATTTTTAATCATTCATAATTAGGGTTTTCATTTTATTCATTTACATGATATAATGCATGCAAAACGTCTTGATTTTAATCCAATTAAATTTAGAAAATATTTGGACTTTAAACGATTCACTAATATTTAACTTGAGGCACACTTCAAAAATAATTTATAAAAATAATTTTTCGTTTCCCAATAAGTGCCCTCTAATTAATTAGTAATCAAATCCAATTAATTTTCATAATTTAACTAATATAAATCAAGCCATTTAAATAAATATCATGGATCCAATGCATGAACAATAATAATTAGCAATTAATTATTTCATGCATCACATACAACAATAAATGACAGATAAAGCAAATTAAATGGCCAATGGATTCAGCTTTTAACATTTAATTACTCTAAGTATTGCGCGAGGATCTTCCATCAGCTTGCAAACACCCGCAGGAGGTTGATACGCGCTAGGAGAAGCAAAACACTGCTTGGAACGCGACTGGAGGGCCCCACACGCGCTCACACGCGCCTGGGGCATGCTGCAGGTGAAGCCACGCGCCCCCACTCGCTGGCACGCGCCTGGGGCGCGTGGGACGCGCCCCCACGCGCTGGCACGCGCATGGGGCGCGTGGGACGCGCCTCCACGCGCCTGCACGCGCGTGGAGGCCATACACACTTGGCTGGCGCGTGCAATGCACGCGCCAGCATATGTCACCTCCTGGCGCGTGTTCCTCACGCGCCAGGCTCACCCCACCGCTGCCACACCTGATTCTAGCCTCCTCCGACGTCTCTTCTCGCCGCCGGTGATGCTCCGGCCACCGGAAAAACGCCAAAAAATCCAGAAAAATTAATAAAAATTTCCAGAAATTAAATTAGGCCTTAAAAAATTCCAGAAAAATTCTGAAAAATTGGTAAAAAATCCCAAAAAATTTCTGAAGCCTAATTTAACCCTCTTGGACCTTCTTGAAGCTTCATAGCATCCTTTGATGAATATTACATGGCTTTAAAAATATTTACAACTTGAAATACAATGGGAAAAATAAATTACATCATTGAACTTTCAAACGGCTAAATCAAGGCCTTAATTACATTCATCTAAAGATAAAATTACATGTAATATTCCTATAAGCTTCATCCATGGCCCAACCATACATCATCATTCATTCACAATTATTCATACATCATCATGTATCAATATATATCAACATATTAAATCATACATCAACATACATCAATAAAAATATATATGAATATAATTATGGATCCATGAATGATGATTTTCATAAAATCATGATCTCTAATAATGAATCAAACCATGCTCTGATACCACTGTTGGGAAACGTGCTAGTTTTAAAAACTTTTCGAGGGATTTAAATTCATAGATCTTGATTCATCACATAGAGACAAGTTTTATGCAAAAAATAAAATAAAATATGATGTATTATTCAACTAAAAGATTGAATACTTACATCAAGGTTTGAGTAAACCTCAGATCTCTCCTCTAAAGTGAATGTTCTCACTTATTGTAGATCCCTTTTGCTAGACATCTTTTCCATGGATCTCCATCTTCTTGGTAATGGTCTTGCCTTTAGGAATCACTCATAAGCCTCCTTGAATGACCTTGGAAAACTAGGCTTGTGGGAGCCTCCATTAGATGAGAACATAAACCCTAATTTTCTAGAGAGAGAAAATTTATTCATTTTTTTCCTCTCATCAAAATCACCCCTAAAATATACATAGACCATGTATATTTATAGGCAACATAAAGGTAAAGAAAAGGAAACAACTAATCCTTCTCAATCTTTAATTCACATGTCTCAAATCTAATATGATTCCAATATCAAGTTGGGCTATGAGTGAGAATCCATTGGGCCTATTATTTTATTGGCTACAATGAATTAATAATTGGCCCGGTCCATGGACCCAATTCAATTAATTCAAAAATTAATTTCTACTCCACTAAAAGAAATTAATTGAACTCCAATTAAATAATAAATAACCTCTAAGTCAATATTGCACTTTGACCCCTCTATGCATAATTAGTTATCGGATAAATATAGCCATCAATCCGACTACTTAATTAATATATTTATTTTGGTACCTTTGATTATTTCTGGCTCGATCACAATAAAACATTTGTTTGACAAAAATAATAATTTAAATAAATAAATATATAATAAATCATTTTGTCTAAAAACACACGAAGGCCTTCGAATTTACTTTGTTATCAACCATAATCAATACAAAATAAATACAAGTAGCAATGATGCAAATATTGAAAATATAACCCTCTAACTATTAATTACATAACTACCCAAAGTGTCGGTCTAAGGATCCCGAAGAATCCGCCGAACAAATCAAAGTAATTATTAATTAATAAAAGAGTCTATACTTTTCTCATGCTTAAGAGTCAAATGCCATGACGGTGATAGGGAGTAATTGCATACGACGGCTCTCGCAATATGTCTCAACCTAACGCGGATCCAGTTCAAGTCTTAATTAATTATGAGTCCATCCATAATTAACGACTATGAACAATTTATAATTACTGTTTATATATCATGCATTGATTGTCATCACATACATATACATAAATATTTCTTGTAATTAACTGGACACTATCAATTTCATAGTGAATCGAAACATAATACATTGAATTCACCAATTATATAAATCATAAATATTTCAGATATGTCAGGAACATATGTCAATACAATCCAGATAGGAATTTGCTATGCCAGGGCATATAAATCCCAACACTAAGTTTACCAATTACTTGGTCACTAAGATTTTTGTCAGTGTTTTCTAAAGCTATAACAACTTTTGTTAGTTAATCTAGCTTTAGTTGAATATCTTTCTTGATTTCTCAAGATTTGATCTACTTTCTTTTCTAGGTTTGAAATCCTAGAATTATTTATTTCTTGACTTATGTAGTCAAATTTCTTATTTAGATTTAAAATCTCTATTTTTAAATCTAATTTGTCTTCTAGATCTAGCTTGATAGAATCTAGTTTTCTGGATAATTTTTGAACTTCTCTTTTTACAGAGATTTGTTCTAATTTTTGTTTAACCTGATTGAAAGTCCTAATTTAATTCCTTTATTTTTGGAACCCGACTATTATTGCCGATGGGGTTCATACAAAAATTAAAACTTAGTTGGTCCCAATTTTTCGTAACTTGGCTATGATACCAAAGAAAATAAACACAAACAGGCATACAACAAAAAGATAAAACAAAAGATAGACTTTACAATTTTTGATAAACTTTGGGTCTTCTTACAATTTTTCCTTATAAAAGGGTTTCAATTAGAAAGTCTCTATTATTGGTTCATGATATAATAAATACCACATGTAAACAAATCCCAATAAATAATAGAACTCCAAATTTATACTATAATATCCAAGGTTTTTTTTTTTTTTTTTTTGGGTAAATAAATCATCCAAGATTTTTCGTAAATAAATGATAGAAGTCCAAGATTTTTCCTTGGGTAAATAAATAAAGATAATACTTAGCAATTCACTGGTGAGTAGTTTCACCCTACCCACTCCTTGTATGTTCCAATAAGAAGAAAATATAGGAGGACGTGAATTATTTTGTTATTAAAGCTGATGTGGTAAATTCTTATTGGAACATACAAAGAGTGAGTAGGGCGAAGCTACTCATCAGTGAGTTGTTAAGTATTATTCAATAAATGATAGAACTCCAAATTTATACTATATATATATATTGTATCCAAGATCATTATTATTATAATTTTTTTTGGGTAAATAAAGCATCCAAGATTTTTCCTTAGGTAAATAAGTGATAGAAGTCCAAATTTCTTTTAATTTATCCTGAGCTCCTCTCTTCTTCCACTGTTTCAACACATAGTACACCCACAAAAACACACATACTCACATATATAGTCTAACAAGGGGGAGAGGCTGTGGCATGGAAACACGGGGAATTTAGAACCATAAAACTTCCCAAAAGCATTCAACAGAATCAAAACCCATCATCCCCTCGTGTGTGTGAAAGAGAGACCTTCACTCTCATCCACAATATCTTTAGAACCCACTCTCAAACCAACCCATATTTATACCACACCACACTTTCCTCTAAAGTATTGCATTCAAGTTTTCCTCCTGATCAGAAAATAAACAAGAACTCATCTTCAGGTTTGATCGACCAAATAATCTCAATCTCGAAGATGAGTTCATTCGCCCAGCCATCGTTCCTTCTCTTCTCCTCCTTCCTCCTCCTCTCCTCCACCGCCACCGCATTCAACATCACCAACATTCTCTCAAAGAACCCCGAGTTCAGCAACTTCAACCAGTACCTCAACGAGACCGGCCTCAACAGGGAGATCAACAGGCGATCCACCATCACTGTCCTCGCCGTCAGCAATGGCGCCGTCTCCTCCATCTCGGACAAGTCCACGGACCTCATCAAGAGCATCCTCAGCAACCACATAGTCCTTGACTACTATGATATTCCCAAGCTCCAGAAGCTCAAGGGTAAGTCCGAAATCTTGACCACATTGTACCAATCCAGCGGCGTCGCCAATAACCGGCAAGGGTTCTTGAACGTGACCAACTTAGGCAACGGAAACATCGTGTTCGGGTCCGCTGTGAAAGGCGCTCCTCTGGATGCTAAGCTCGTCAAGTTGGTGGCGTCTCAGCCGTTCAACATTTCCGTTATTGAAGTCTCTAGTGTTATAGTTGCACCCGGCATTGACGGAAACTTCACCGCTCCGCCACCAATGATGACACCTGCTCCGGCACCGTCACCGTTGAGGGCCAAGGCACCGAGGAAGGCCAACGCCCCCAAGAAGGCACAGGCCCCAGAGGTTGAATCCCCGGTTGACGAAGGATCCGATGATACTACTCCTAGCGAGGCACCAGCACCCAGCCCGACACCCGACAGCGCTCCTCCCAAGTCAGACACACCTGCTGCGGATGCACCAGCAACCGAAGACGCCACTGCTCCAGCTTCGCCGGCCTCACGCGCCGTCCTGAGTGCTGGTGGTGTCATGGGATTGGTGTTAGCATTGACGGTTGTCTTTTTGAAATTTTAGTTTTGATTACACATTAACTGACAGTAGGGGTCGGTTGCAAAATTTTCTAAGACTTAGAAAAATTGGGTGTATTTTTTCCCATCTAGAGGCGGGAAGGTCGTAGACTTGAATAAGAAACATGTTAAAATTTTTGAGTCTCTTTTTTTACAAAAGAAAGCATTTCAAGGGGTACTTGTGGAGCCCTAAGCTGTATTGAAAACAAAAAGAATATAAAAATTCTTCAGTATTTACGACTTAATTAAAGTTTCTGATTATTATTATTATCTGTCTATGACACAACCAAATAGAACATAAAGGAGACCTTAATCTATTGACATGTTCGTATGGAGTTAATGGTTAATATCATAATATGTTCTAAGCTTTATCTAGGATAGGCACTAAATATGTATTTGTGGATTTGTGCAATTAAAAATAATAATACTAAATGTTAAGCTTTTCTTCTTCTTTCTCACCAACCTGATCGGCATGTATAAGATGGCACGTACGTACATGACCAAAATGTGTCATGTTATGATTTATGGGGTGTTCGTGGGTCAATATGAAATGAAACCTAAAAGATAATCTTAGTGGTAGAAAATGTTTCTCAAGACTTACAATGTGAACTTCACAAGATTCAACGGCCAATTGAAATTAATGGTAGCAAATGTTTCTCAATACTGTTATATATATATGTATACATTCTATTTTCAGATTATATTTAAATAAATAATATTATAGTATATAGTATAATTAGACCTTATTTTTGGACTATAATCTTAAGACAGATTCGGCTTATACTATATTATTTAAATATTTTTGTTATTTTATTTTCAAGTTATTATATATATAGATTATTATTTTATAATAATAATTATATATATACACACATTATATTTATGCATAATATTTAAATAGTAATACTATAGTGTATGCAGTGACGGAGCCAGAATTTTTGTTCAGGGGCACATTGTACACTAAATACATATAAATTAATATCTATGGAGTATATATACGTAAAGAGAAATATGGATCTTGTGTTCACTTTGTTTGTTGCTGCTATTGATCTTGTGTTCACTCCCCATGTGTTGTTGGTTGTAATTATTAGCTGTGTTGTTTCTTGTTTTAGTCTCTACTATAATTGGGGCTTCTTGTACAATTCTCCATTATTTATACACAAGCTTACATTTTAACCAAAAATATTAAAAAAAGAAAAAAAAGAGAAGAGAAATATGGATATATATAGATAGAAATTGATATTTTTGGAATGAGGTAAATTAATAAATTACATATATGGAATATAATGAAACAATTTAAGAAAAAAAATTTAAGGAAACATATGAAAGTATACAAGGGAAGGAGAAATTTGAGGGGGGGGCACTTTTACACATTTTCAAAAAATATATACCTATATAGAAAAATATATGTATATATAAAATAAGAAAAGAAAAAAATCCAAGAGGGGCACGTGTCCCCCGGTCCTATACTGGCTCCAACCCTGAGTGTATGGTATAGTTAGACCACATATTTTTGGACTACAGTTTTTTTATTCTCGAATGAGAAGGGAAAACCACACCTGTAGCAAGAAGTTGAAGGCATTAGGATTCATGATGAATTTATAAGACAGATTAATTAGCATCTGGTTGTGCTTCTGTATATGGTGAACTTTGAGGTAATGGTGGTTTGTTTTCTCTCTTCCTTTGAAGTGTTGTGTAATTTTCATCGATCAATTATTTCCTTAATATTTTAGCCTTTTGGGTTCATATTTGGTCAAATATATATATACTAGTCATTCCCTCTCATATACTCACTCTTTATTTCAGTTTTGTGTAAAGAACATGTCAGGTCCAATACTCAAAATTAAAGAAGGAAAACGATTTGTGACTTTGAGGCATGTAGTCACTTTCTTACTGATTTTCAAAATTAAAGAAGGAAAACAATTTGTAACTTTGAGACATGTAGTCACTTTCTTTAAGGTGTTATTTGCTCCACTCTAATTGAGTTTACTATTAATTTCTATTGCAAAACACATACAAGATACAACAAAGTCGGAATATGTAGTTAGTAATATTAAAGATTCCCTTGAACACTCTGTGAAACTATTTATAATTTGACTTAGCAGTGAAAGAGAGAGAGAGAATTGAATATTGTGTTGTAAATAAATTCTGAACCAAGTACCCTATTTATAGAGTACAAATTGTTGCCAATTTGAACCTAAAAGCCACCACTGGACAAACATGTATTTTAGGGATAGATGTGACTATTCAAAATAGACAATTGAATATTATGTTAATAAATTTTGAACCAAGTACCTTATTTATAGAGTACAAATTGTTGCCAATTTCAACCTAAAAGCCACCACTGGACATGCATGTATTTTAGGAATAGATGTGACTATTCAAAATACTTAAAATGACGTGCCTGTTACTTAGAGATGTTTCAATTGTATACAACCTTCCACTTCTCTCACTCCTTATATTACAATATATCTAATAATACCCCACTATAGTGTAATATTTGGGGTATTAACTCATTCAAAATTACAATGACATAGTCATGCACACAAGAAGATATCTTTCAAGTTGAATCTTCAGTTAGTTAGTCTAATTAAGTACTTCAAAATTTTAATGAAGAACTATGGTGGTTGTAGCTTAAACCAAATCTCCTCGATATTAAAACTGAAAATACCGCACGTGATTATAAACAGTTTCTATGAGATGTTCTTATTTCTTTAGCACTATGATGGCCATGTGCTAATCCCCAGTTTCATGAACATTTACAGGAGTAAATAACTCTCGTTAAAAGCGACACCACTTCTTATGTTCATAGGAGAAGTTCTAATATATATGGGTCCATGTTACTTTAAACACTTCACATAATTTTTAACTTCTTTAAGAGTGTGTAACTCATCCTCAATACACAACAATCAGCACTAAATATCCTAGAAGATGCATTCATAATATAATCAGTGATTAAACATACACATATTAGTAACTTGTTAATCTTACCTATTAAACTTTGGAACTAGTGATGTTCTAGACAGAGTTGGGTTCCCATTACTGGTGATTTTAAAAAGGAAAAAAAAAAAGGGTTTCAACCATCATTCCACTAGATGTAATTTTTCAATAGATCTCGAGATTTCCATAAACGAAGTTACCTAGTCATTACTTACAAAATATCATCTTTAATTTAGTCGTTTAACATTCTCATTTGGGAATGATTGATGAAAGGATTTTTGGTTGAAGTCATTTGATCTCAAACCAAAGGCGCTTTCTTCGAAAAAAAATGATTCTGAATTGCCAACCGTGATCTCTTGACACACAACCACGAATGGTCCCAGAAGGAATGGGTGGGATCATGACGATCCTACTTAGGACCCAAGCTCCTTAGACAACAAAGTTGCCTATTTTTTATAGAACTTTTCGTAGACACTGTGAGGTCAAAGGAGTCATCGATGGCAATGATGATTCTTTCTTGTTTTGAACTGTAACAGCCCCTAATTTCCACATATAAGTTGATCAGGCTTCTATATAAAAAAAATCTGGGAATATCAACACATGGTAACAAACAAGCACAAAATACAATATGAAATAATGAAAGAAACAATGGCAGAAGGAAAAACTAACATTAAAAGAACCTCCAAATCTATAATCTTATTTATTACAATTTGGGAATACTGTAAACACAGGGACCCCTAAATCCAAATCTATAAACATCCATCATCCACAAAGTCTGTGTGATAACCCCGGATCTCCGGATGCGGGTTGGCCAGGCCCACGCCCGATTACCCGAGCATATCAAACCAATTAGCAATAAATGAACACAGAATATAATTAGGATAAACAGGAATAAATAAAATTTGCTGAAAAGAAAATAGAACGATTATCCCAAAAACTGAAACCTTGGAATAAATTTATAAATAAAGAATTATTCTGATACATTCAACTTCTCTATTTTGAATACAACTCGGGAATCCATCTGATGGACCCCTAATAAACTCCAACACTGGAAAAATAACAACTGAAGAACCCAATGCTAAACCATGAAAATAAAATCCTACGTCGTCGGTGGAGTGAATGACTATATCTGCTCAACACGATCAAGTTTTAAGCCTGGAACCGATGAACACTTGTAAAAATAAGAGTGGGTCAGGCCCACATGCAAATTCTATTCTAACTGCAATCCATACAATGACCCGATACGCAGATACACCCTAGATATCTCAATAATAGCTATCTAGTCCATATATATATAAATATGCACACTAAGGGACATTCACTGGACTATATAGGGGGTCTCAACCTGGACAGAAGACAACATGCAAAAACGCACCCAAAGGTGGGCATGAGTACCTAGACCTAATAGGGTACACCTCAACCCATCATAGCCAGCTACGCATCCACTGCATATACGCGCCCTAACCAACGACTCTGAGGCTCAAGCTCATATCGTGGTACCATAAAAATATATTTAAAATATGTTCTTATCCATCCATTAGAAATCCAGTTGGCCATTCAGCTTGTGCAGCTTCTTTGACTCAACATAGATAACAAGTAATCCAGCTAGTCATTCAGCTTTTGCAGCTTCTTTGACTTAGCATAAATATAAGTAGGATTTATTTATAATCCATTCCCTTATTCCAATAGGGTAGGTCTTAGCGTTTCTGAGCTAAGCCATCCTAGTATGTCACCGTCCCATACCGGTGCATACAATCCTCCATATCCGTCTAAATTACAACAAACACATAATAGTTAGTAATTTACAGTCCAAAACCATTCCAAATAATTGCAGAAGAGTATTTAGTATTTCAGCAATTTAAATCCAAAACCATGTAAATTACAACATATAAATAAAAGTTTAGCAATTTACAGTCCAAACAATTCCAAATAATTGCAGAAGAGTATTTAGTATTTCAGCAATTTAAATCGAAATTCATGTAAATTACAACATCTAAATAAAAATTTAGCAATTTACAGTCCAAACCATTACCCAAATTATTGCAGAACAGTGTTTAACATTCCAGCAATTTAAATCCAACCAATAATCTAGCTAATTGCAGAAAAAGATTTAATACTTCCACAATTAGCATCCAGAGTATGCATAGATCAAAACTAATAAGTAAATGACCTTTTTATGCATTTAAAATTAAGTTTTATAAACATACTGAACCCCATTAAATTGCTAAAATTTAGTTAAGCAATTAATCCGTCTTCCTTCCGTTAACAGCATAAAAAGTTCATTAATTATATACTGTTTGTCCCCTTGACTTAAAGATCAGTTAAATTAATTTAAGGTCTTCATAACACCCTAAATCACCCATTAAATCCCTCTGTGAAGTCCCATTAATTACCTAGAACAGTTCCACCTTCAAACAGTCTCAACAATGCATCAAAACGTAACTGGAAAACAAAATTTGAGAGAGAGCCTGCTCCAAAATTTTGGAGCAGGCTCTTTGTGCATGGGAGCCAGCTCTAAGGACCTTAGAGCCGGCTCTAAGAGTGTGGGATCCGGCGCCCACTTCCATGGAGCCGGCTCTCACCTCCTCTGAGAGTCCCCTGCTCAACTACACTCCGTTTCTGGCCCCTGCTTCAACTTCGGCCAGTTGCAACTTTTCTGTTTGGTTTTAAAACTAATCTTAAGGGTCCTAAGAGTTTCCAGTATCATTTAATCCATTAGCTACACTAGTTAGCATCATTGAAAAATCTTAGAACACCTACCGATTAAACCTGCTTAAAGACTAACACTGAAATTCAATAAGCACGAACTGAAATAGAATAAATTGCAACACATATTTAAACAGGATAATACTAAGCCCATGAGTTTTATATATAATCCCAGTAGCATTCCCATATTTTGTATTCAATGGTTGCAACCAATTCCAGTATTTACAACCGTACTGATTTAGCATACTTAAAGAACAAAATTTAAACGCAGACATGTGCGAATTATTACAAAGTTAATTTCATCACATACAAATTATGAATATAGCATACAATGAACATATATGGTTTCAATTAATGATTAATTAGACCCTAGAGACTATCTAGGTGCACAGAACACAGGGCAAAGGGAGAGAGACAGAATAGAACTTGCCTCTGTGGTTTTTGAATAAAAACCTTGTCGCCGTCTTCTAAGGTTTTCCGACGACGTCCAATTTATTGTCAATCTCCTATTGTGCAACCTTCCCTCCTCCTAGGCCCGTCCTTTAATCCGCAGTAGAAACCCTAACAACAAATCCTTCTGTTTTCCTTACAGTTTTCTCTCTCTGTTTTCACGTCCCTCTATATGCTCACTGTTCGTGAATAGGGTTAGTGCTTTTAACCCTAAGCAGATTTATAACAGTATATATAGGCATATATACCCTACGTCTATTTACATTAGAGATGGACACCCAACTAAACCCTAATCAGCCCAATAACGTGGTCCATGAAACTAAAACCCTAATTTACATTAAAATGAAATACATTAATAATTTAACCTAACAAAACATTTAAAAATTTACAGCTAATTTAATTAAATAAAAGAACATAAAAATGAACAATTAACCAATTAATGCAAATAATTAGACAAAAACAAAATAATCAATTACACAACCAATCCAAGTAAAGAAAATAATTAACCAATTAAACACAAAACAGAAACCACATAGCACATATAGTCACGTAAGCACCTAAAATGCACAAAAAATAAAAATGTAAATTCCAATTATATCCTTTACAAAATTAGGCATATTACATTCTTTTCCCCTAACAAACGGAATTCCGTCCTCGGAATTCACGAAATTCTGAAATATTTTCATTAAAATTCATTAACATTCCATTGTGGACACTGCCTCTGTGTAGGAGTTCCACGAAATTCCAAAACCTCCAAGAAAATTTATGGGTCCAATATGAAGGAAACACAAAAAATTATTCAACACATAAGTTGTATGTAGCAACTACTCATCCTTGCCCAATGTTTTTATACAGGGTAAAGATCCACAGTCCTCCAAGTTCTATAGCATAGATATGTAAAACTTCTATGCATCCCATCCCAATATTTTAAAAACACTAATCGATAGGCTATCGCCTAAATGGAGAACCACCATCCATAAAACGTCAATTTAAGACATAATAACTGACTTTCCTCAAAAACACACTTTTGCTTCTGATATAGAAGACATCCCAATCAACTGTTTCCTGATAGAAAACGCTAATGTAGGAGTGTAACGATTAACAAAACCTACTGCCACCTCCAAACGGCGCGCAATCCATTACAAAGAAGAGTATTTCTCCTCGATGTTTCTGGTAATGAAGCCAAGGTTTTATTGTACAACCCTCGCTACCATTACAACCCAACAGATATGTGGTTGTGGTCATACAAACCTTCTTGTGTTAACAATATAAGAAGTGAAATAAGCACTTTTAACTTTTCATAAAAACCTAGGATATCTATCCCAAGTATCTCCTTCATGGTCAAATATATATTCTCGATCAAATCCTCCGTCTAGAGATATGAAGCACAGCTATACCTCCATGATTAGTGCAATGTAGAACTAATGCGAAGTCGAAAAGTGAACATTACGAGAATAAATGTCCATCAGCAAACGTGCTCAATCCACCACTCTTAATCCGTGTGGAATTAAAATTCCAATAGATGTCGATATTCTCGACTAACCATCCACTCCTGACGAGTTCTACACCCCTTATCTAATAGGTGTCACTCGTATAGACAGTTATATACATGTCTCTTTCCAAACCTGTTCACTAGAACTGACATTTAATGTCTTGATGTTCCTTATAATCGTCTGAGTGCCCCGAGAAAATCTTCAAATTTTACATCTCAGTCACTCTGACATCATTCACAGAATCAACAAACCCTTCTCCAGTACCTTAAGCTCTATCTGAGCAAGGTAACCCCTCTACTAGGGTCAGCTCCCATATTTGGAGTTAACCTTCTTTAGTACCTTAGTAATAGCAAGTGTCTTTATTATACAAGCTATAACTTCAACTATGAACTCAACAAAGAATCGAAAGACCTGAATATCCTATCAGTTATTGAGAACGTCCACCTCCCTATTCCTTTCCACCAGACCGAATTCAATGCAAAGCATGAATTACCACTTCGATGCATCTAAGTCGTCCTGTATCCCCTTTACTCATATGAACTGATATCCTACCAGTCCAAAATAAACCAGGATTGAGCTGATTTAATATAAAAATTTACCAACATCCCAACCAAAATAAAGAACTAAAAGGTGTGAATCTCAGTCCTTATATTCTTCTTCCTATTTGTTTACAGAAAGTACAAACTGGTCTGGTACCACCAGCTTTCCTCAAAACTAACCCTACCACTGTAGCTATGCAACACCAGTTAGTGATAAACATACCGATAAGAAAATCAGCCAGTAATTCCATACAGCAAAAGTTAATTCACTATGACTTCCCACACACACCGTGCACCGCTTCCTTATATAGACGTTCAGTCTCTTCTTCCTGTCCTTGACACATCCTATTTCTCTAATCTAGGTAAGTGTCAAACTGACTCCTTTTCTCATTTCAATTGAATATGGAACGTTTGCCCATCCTCCATATAGTCATCAGTGTTGTAACAACAACTAACTGTTGCGAAATACGACTCTAAAAAAAAAAAAAAAAAAAAAAAAAAAAAAAAAAAAAAAAAAATTCCACATTTTATGTAGTGTAGAAACTTTGGTTCCTCCTCTGAGTGCAACACCAGCAACTCCTCTAAATGACACCCTCGAAAAATCATGTCTTGATTACGAATAGACTGCTAAAGATTTTATCAGCCCACTATCCTCTCTCAGCGTCATTCTAATAAATACCTACTAGTACAAAATCCTCTGTCCAAACCATAGTGGCATTACAGTGACCTTTACCTACCACAACCTCACGAATCCCCAAGACACTAACAACCACCATTATTATAGCGTTGTAAAAATGAATCCCCACCTAGCATTGAGCATATCAAACTAATCCTTTTCGATTATTTGATTCGTTTTGATAGTTTAACTATCACATCCTAACTAGCATACCATATTGATGCATATCCAGATCCATTAGATTGGCTAGAAGTTTATATTTCTGCTCAATCCTATGACCATACTTTCACAAATCCTAGCATACATAGCGCTATTATCCATGTCATCAACACAATAGTTGGTTGATCACATACTTGTGTTCCCAACCAATCCATACTCCCAATCCGGACTAATTAACAAAAATGAAACACGTAATAACAAAATTGAAACACATAACAATCAAAGATGAAACACGTAGTACACACAATACACAAAATAACCAAAATATAATTCCACTTAAGACATATTCCATTCCAGAGAATAAAACCTCCTTTGAACTCAAGTTCCCAAATTATGTCACAAAAGTTCATTTTGTAGTTTCGTTGGTAATCATCCAACCTTGAAACCTATCTGTAACCATAGTTTAAAAGCAACATTCTTTTACCTAAGTAAATACCAAAGGCTTACCCTTATCCTCCTTATACGCAGAATGCAAACCGTCTATCGCGGCTTTGCCAAGCAACTTATAATGTCACAGCCTAACCCCCATACTCTCCTAAACGTGAGATAAAATCACATCCTTGTTCTAATAAGAACCCCATCCAATTCCTAAACTCCTGAAGAGTACTTCTCAATTAACTCTTTAAGACATGATATGAAAATTCATCCATCTGTAGATTGGTTCACACCAACATTACCAATATCTTTCACTATACTATGGGTGAATGAGAGCACCCTCGTGCAATCCTTTATTTTCAAGCTTCAATATCCCCTTTCTTGGAGATGCTGATATCTCGTCCCTTAGGATTCTCTTCAGAATCCTACTCTTCACTTGTCTCCTTTTTGAGAACAACTAAAGTTGTGTTGGTCCCGATAAGTAGTGACCTAACACCTACACCTTAATCCTTCCTTGGCGTATACTTTCTAAGTAATGCCAACCTTGGAACTAAACCTTCGATCCTAAGTTCTGCTTTTGGCAAAGAACTCGACAACCTTTTCCGTTACTCCTTTGGGTCCGTACCGCTTTCGCCTTGAACCCCATCCTTCTTCTCGTGTCAACCACTCTGTATCTACAGAATTCAATTGACATCAACTCCTCCTAACGATCCGTAACGAGAGTACAACGAATCCTAACATGGCTCTAAGTTTTTAGGAGACGCAACGCGGAAGTCTTATAACGAAAACACTCCTAAGGACACTAGAACCTGGAGTGCTCTGATACCAACTGTGATACCCCCGGATCTCCGGATGCGGGTTGGCCAGGCCCACGCCCGATTACCCGAGGATATCAAACCAATTAGCAATAAATGAACACAGAATACAATTAGGATAAACAGGAATAAATAAAATTTGCTGAAAAGAAACTAGAATGATTATCCCAAAAACTGAAACCTTGGAATAAATTTTATAAATAAAGAATTATTCTGATACATTCAACTTCTATATTTTTAATACAACTCGGGAATCCATCTGATGGACCCCTAATAAACTCCAACACTGGAAAAATAACAACTGAAGAACCCAATGCTAAACCATGAAAATAAAATCCTACGTCGTCGGTGGAGTGAATGACTGTATCTGCTCAACACGATCAAGTTCTAAGCCTGGAACCGATGAACACTTGTAAAAATCAGAGTGGGTCAGGCCCACATGCAAATTCTATTCTAACTGCAATCCATACAACGACCCGGTACGCGGATACACCCTAGATATCTCAATAATAGCTATCTAGTCCATATATATATAAATATCCACACTAAGGAACATTCACTAGACTATATAGGGGGTCTCAACCTGGATAGAAGACAACATGCAAAAACGCACCCAAAGGTGGGCATGAGTACCTAGACCTAACAGGGTACACCTCAACCCATCATAGCCAGCTACGCATCCACTGCATATATGCGCCCTAACCAACGACTCTGAGACTCAAGCTCATATCGTGGTACCATAAAAATATATTTAAAATCTGTTCCTATCCATCCATAAGAAATCCAGTTGGCTATTCAGCTTGTGCAGCTTCTTTGACTCAACATAGATAACAAGTAATCCAGCTAGTCATTCAGCTTATGCAGCTTCTTTGACTTAGCATAAATATAAGTAGGATTTATTTATAATCCATTCCCTTATTCCAATAGGGTAGGTCTTAGTGTTTCTGAGCTAAGCCATCCTAGTATGTCACTGTCCTATACCGGTGCATACAATCCTCCATATCCATGTAAATTAAAACAAACACATAATATTTAGTAATTTACCGTCCAAAACCATTCCAAATAATTGCAGAAGAGTATTTAGTATTTCAGCAATTTAAATCCAAAACCATGTAAATTACAACATATAAATAAAAGTTTAGCAATTTACAGTCCAAACCATTCCAAATAATTGCAGAAAAGTATTTAGTATTTCAGCAATTTAAATCCAAAGCCATGTAAATTACAACATATAAATAAAAGTTTAGCAATTTACAGTCCAAACCATTCCAAATAATTGCAGAAGAGTATTTAGTATTTCAGCAATTTAAATCCAAATTCATGTAAATTACAACATATAAATAAAAATTTAGCAATTTACAGTCCAAACCATTACCCAAATTATTGCAGAACAGTGTTTAACATTCCAGCAATTTAAATCCAACCAATAATCCAGCTAATTGCAGAAAAAGATTTAATACTTCCACAATTAGCATCCAGAATATGCATAGATCAAAACTAATAAGTAAATGACCTTTTTATGCATTTAAAATTAAGTTTTATAAACATACTGAACCCCATTAAATTGCTAAAATTTAGTTAAGCAATTAATCCGTCTTCCCTCCGTTAACAGCATAAGAAATTCATTAATTATATACTGTTTGTCCCCTTGACTTAAAGATCACTTAAATCAATTTAAGGTCTTAATAACACCCTAAATCACCCATTAAATCCCTCTGTGAAGCCCCATTAATTACCTAGAATAGTTCCACCTTCAAACAGTCTCAATAGTGCATCAAAACGTAACTGGAAAACAAAATTTGAGAGAGAGCCTGCTCCAAAATTTTGGAGCAGGCTCTTTGTGCATGGGAGCTGGCTCTAAGGACCTTAAAGCCGGCTCTAAGAGTGTGGAAGCCGGTTCCCACTTCCATGGAGCCGGCTCTCACCTCTTCTGAGAGTCCCCTACTCAACTGCACTCCGTTTCTGACCCCTACTTTAACTTCGGCCAGTTACAACTTTTCTGTTTGGTTTTAAAACTAATCTTAAGGGTCCTAAGAGTTTCCAGTATCATTTAATCCATTAGCTACACTAGTTAGCATCATTGAAAAATCTTAGAACACCTACCGATTAAACCTGCTTAAAGACTAACACTGAAATTCAATAAGCACGAACTGAAATAGAATAAATTGCAACACATATTTAAACAGGATAATACTGAGCCCGTGAGTTTTATATATAATCCCAGTAGCATTCCCATATTTTGTATTCAATGGTTGCAACCAATTCCAGTATTTACAACCGTACTGATTTAGCATACTTAAAGAACAAAATTTAAACGCAGACATGTGCGAATTATTACAAAGTTAATTTTACCACATACAGATTATGAATATAGCATACAATGAACATATATGGTTTCAATTAATGATTAATTAGACCCTAGAGACTATCTAGGTGCACAGAACACAGGGCAAAGGGAGAGAGACAGAATAGAACTTACCTCTGTGGTCTTTGAATAAAAACCTTGTCGCCGTCTTCTAAGGTTTTCCGACGACGTCCAATTCATTGTCAATCTCCTATTGTGCAACCTTCCCTCCTCCTAGGCCCGTCCTTTAATCCGCAGTAGAAACCCTAACAACAAATCCCTCTGTTTTCCTTACAGTTTTCTCTCTCTGTTTTCACGTCCCTCTATATGCTCACTATTTGTGAATAAGGTTGGTGCTTTTAACCCTAAGTAGATTTATAACAGTATATATAGGCATATATACCCTACGTCTATTTACATTAGAGATGTACACCCAACTAAACCCTAATCAGCCTAATAACGTGGTCCATCAAACTAAAACCCTAATTTACATTAAAATAAAATACATTAATAATTTAACCTAACAAAACATTTAAAAATTTACAACTAATTTAATTAAATAAAAGAACATAAAAAAAATAATTATCCAATTAATGCAAATAATTAGACAAAAACAAAATAATCAATTACACAACCAATCCAAGTAAAGAAAATAATTAACCAATTAAACACAAAACAGAAACCACATAACACATATAGTCACGTAAGCACCTAAAATGCACAAAAAATAAAAATGTAAATTTCAATTATATCCTTTACAAAATTAGGGGTATTACAGTCCGAAAGAGTAACATAATCGAGACTAAAATAAATTTAGAAAAGAATGGATGATCACGACCAAACTATGGTTTGTTGAGTTTCAACCTTGTGGCTAAAACTGTCTGTACCTAAAATGTTAACAAAAGGTGGGTTAATCCTATGAGAAAATCCCCTCTATTATAGCCCAATAGAGAACCCATAAACCTAACTTCTCTAACGAAACAACACGGATAATAGGTAGGACACTGATTCATTACCTTACAACACCAAAATCCAAGATATGAACCCTAGATATTAAGGAGTGATCTACTATGTACCATAATACCCCCAGAAGATCACCTCATTTACATAAACATGTAATCAACATTTCTATACATAAGGAAATAGGCAACTCATCCATGTCTGCAACCAAACCACGTACCCAACAACTCAACCATGCCTTAGCAAATCAAACATACCAATAGGTACTTGTGAGACTGCGTTAATAGCCAACCCACGATGATTCCATAACACATTCTTATGCTCATAAACATAGTAGACTTATTGATGTAGGATAGAATTCTCGACAAGTGGATTTTGACCTAAGTGGAGTGTTTTTTTGGGTGGAAACAACACATTGAAAAAAACCCAATAGCTTTAGCTTGTGGGCCATGTTGGTTTTCGACTAAAAACCTTTTTTTAGGGCTCTAAAATCGCATTTTCTTATCTTTCGGAGGCTTCTTGATTATTTCTGGATTTTTGTTCGAGTCCTAAATGAAGTCTGATTGCTCTCAAATTTTAGATTTAGTATTATTTTCTTTTTTCTATTAGGTTTCTTTATGTTTTTATTTTCCTTCTAATGTTAGGTTTTCTTTTATTATAAATACCTGTACTACCAAGTGCATAATTAACTTTTATTCATTCAATTATCAATATATTATCATATTCCTTTAAAAATTTTCTTTTTCCTTGTGAATTCAAGGTAACCCTCATTCCTTATGAATGTCTTATCGCTTCTGCTTACATCAATTGGTATCAAAGCCTTGATTTACTCTGGGCTGAGGACGATTGCTCGTTTTGGTAGCACCCACTATACCGACGATGATCGCAAAGTGAAGGCTTACTGGGTAGCCATGCATACTCAAGATCAATTCGTAGCAACTACTTTTGGAATTGGTGGCAACCAAATTCGTGGTTCGGTTCGAGTTCGCGCTGAAGATGTGTCTCGTAGCTAACCAAATATGGGTTATGTTCCTATTTATCTACGTTGGTCTCCAACCTATGCGGATTATTTTGATGATTCTTCCGATGATGAGGAGTTCGTATTCAGTGATTGAGGTAGATGCAACAATCATGAATTTTAGGTAAAACTTGATCTACTTGCTTTCCATGGAAGTATTATTATTGAAGATGGCTTAGACTGGCTTGAAGAAGTTGAAGAATTTTTTGAATATTTTGAAATACCTAAAAACAAGCGAGTTCCCCTTGTTGCCCTTAAATTGAAAGGATGAACTTCAGCTTAGTTGGAACAAATACGCATTAACCGGAAGAGATAAGGAAAAGAGCCTGTGGGGCATGGTACAAGATGAAACATATATTCATGGCTAATTTTTTACCTCCAAATTAGGAGGAGTTGGTGTTAAAAAAAAATCATAATTGTCGAAAAGAGAGTTCATCTGTCAAAAAGTTTACAAAGAAAATTTACAAAAAATATAGTGGTGTTAAGGATAATAATAATTTTGTTGAGGCAACGATTGACATTATTGAGGTTGATCAAGAGAAAAAATTTATCGTTTCATCTATTGTAGTTGAAGAAGATGATGTGACAAAATTAATTCCTTTGTACAAGTTGGTAGATACAAAAAAGGATTTTAGAACGATAAAAGAAGAAGATGGTGACAAGAAGATCGATGCTGAAATTGATCAACAAGAATTAATTGATGATTAGCGGATTAATGATTTTTCCAAATCAGATGTCGAATGATAAGCGCTAAAAAATGCGCATTTAAATCCCTTAAGCTTGAATGTTCTAGGACCTTTATCTATCTTATTTTCCCGTTTTAGTCTAATTTCATGTTATTCCCCTTTTCAGGTACTTATCTCTAAAATATGTTAAATTAGCTGAATTAGAGCATTTGAGTAAGCATACTAAAGTCTAGTTGAAGAAAGGAGCAAAGTGGAAGCAAAGTGGTGAAAAAGTCCTCTATGATCGATCGAACCGAGCAATGATCGATTGCACCACAATCGTTCCAACCATGCCATGATAGATCGAACCCCTTGTCCTCATCCTCAGGAAAAATTCCTTTTCGATAGATCCAACCTTTCCTTCAATCGATCGAACCTTTTGATCTTATCCTCACCTACCACTTTTGTCCTTTTCCCATAAATATCTCAGCGTTGTCCTTATCCAAATAAATATGCCACCTTACTTCGATCGATCATAGCAACTATGTGATCGATCAAACTGCCTCAAATTGCGTGCAAAACAGATTTTAAGTTGAATTAAAGGTGTGTTCGTGGTGCAATCATTTGGAGGTCCTAGTGAACGAGGTCTGACCATTGGGTGTGATATTTGAGCTACCTAGAGAAGGAATTTGGCTATTTTTAGCATAGAGGTTGGTTAGTTAGAGAATTGGCTAGAGATTAGAGAGAGAAACATTGCGTTTTGGGGAGAGTTCTTCATTTTTCTAGGGTTTTCTACCAAGAACAACCAAGGAAGAGGATGAATTCAATCATGGAGGAAGCTCTTGAGGGTTAGATGACACCAGCCATGAGTGGCTAGACTATTCTCTTGGGGCTAAAGATAGCCCTAAGCATGCTTTCTAGACTTTGATGATTGAAATTAATGGGGATTTTTGTTGTAACTACTGTTTTGACCTCTTTTATATATTAATCTTATTTCTACATTATTTATGTAGTTTAATACTTCCAATTGATCTTTTAATTCTATGCATATGTCTATGTATGTTGGAATGAATGGTCTTGTGCTTTACACTTGATTTTTTACATTTGATGCTTGTCTATGTGTGTTAAATTGATGAGTCTAGTGTTGTTCAAGGCATGGTGCTTAATGGATTACTCTTGTGGTTTATTTGATGGTTCATACTTATTTCTTGATGGATTGTGTCACCTCCTTAGATTAATTAGTTTAATTTCCACGTCATAGCATAGTTGTAGTTTAATTGCCTTAATTTCCTAGATAAGTAGACATTCCATTCTTGTTGTTTGATGATCTATGCTTATGAGTACAAGTATTATATTTCTCTAGATTGTTGAGTGTGCATTGATTGTGGGCTTATGTAAGGATTAATGGCTTAATTTGATATGTTGTGCTATTCACTTGATATTTTAGACAATGTATGCTTACTTGGCCATCCAAGTTTATCATTCCAATCAATTACACACACCTTATTTACAACACATAATCCCCCTAATTTATCAAATGTTGTATGTCTAGGTGAGTAATGCTTAGTGGTGAACTCTATGTCCCAAGAACCCTACCCTCCCTCTCTCATTCTCCACATCTCACTTATTTTAGTTGCTTTATATTATACTACTTTAGTTTTCATTGTAGTTTACTTAAACCAATAAACCATCTTTGATCATTTGACCTAGTAAACCGATATTAATTCCGGAATACCTTCTCTTTCCCTTAGGACGATCCCTACTCACTCTTACTATTTTAGTAGTTAGTAGTGGTAGTGGCATTCTATAAACTTAAGTTTGGCCTCACCTTTATCGCACATTGGTTAGAGGAACGATCACCACCATCTAAGTCGGCATGGAAGAAATCGGGCTTGAAGTTGGTGAAGTATCAATATTTGAGCAGATTGTCGGTGAAGAAGTTTTAATTTCGAAAGATACCAATGAAGATATTTTGGTGTCATGTTTTGGATGTTCTTGTGGCAGTGAACAATATGATTTTGTGGTAGGCAATAATTTATGTTATTCACAACCAAACTTGAGGATGAGTTTTTAGGAAGTGGAGGGGACTGATGTAGGATAAAATTCTGGACAATTTGACAAGTCTGATTTTGACCCGAGTGAAGTGTTTATTTGGGTGGAAACGATGCATTGAGAAAAACCCACTAGCCATAGCTTGTGGGGCATGTTGATTTTCGGCTAAAAACTTTCGTTTAGGGCTCCAAAATCGTGTTTTCTTATCTGTTAGAGGCGTGTTGATTATTTCCGAATTCGAGGCCTAAACGAAGTCTGATTGCTCTCAAATTTTAGATTTAGTATTTTTTATTTATTAGGTTTTTATTCTTTTTGTTTTTGGAATTTGTAGAAAAATTTTATTTTTAGGCTTATTTTTAATATTATTTTCCTTTTTTTTTTTCTTATTTTTTTATAGTTTCTTTCTAGTGTTAGGTTTTCTTTTATTATAAATATTTTATACTGCCAAGTTTAGAATTAAATTCTATTCATTCAATTATCAATATATTATTAGATTCCTTTACAAATTTTCTTTTTCCTTGTGGATTCAAGGTAACCATCGTTTCTTGTGAACGTCTTATCGCTTCCGCTTGCGTCACTTATTCACATATCAAGCCTCTAAATCAAACCATAAAGAGTGTGATAAATATAAATTATAACACAAATGGTTTGAAATTAATTAAACCCCCATCAATAATTTTTGTGTGTGCATTGGGGCTTGCTTAAGTGCTCAACCGCCTTCCCCTTCATCAGCTATGGTCGCCGATGACCAAGGTTACTGGACTGAACTTTTCGATGGCTGAAAAATTTTCAAAGGCCCAGAAAAATTTGAAATAATTCCCGATAAATTCCAAAAGTCTTTTTTTACCTCCTTGGACATTCTTGAAGCTTCATAGCACTATTTAATGAAGATCACATGGCTTGAAAGCAATTTTACATTTGAGATGCAATGGAAATATAAATATTACATCATTAAACTTTCAAATGGCTACATCAAATCCTTAATAACATTCATCCAAAGAGAAAATTACATCCATTCATCCTATAAGCTACATCCATGGCCCATCATCATCTATTCATAAACATATATACATCTCATTCATACATTAACATATATCAATACATACATATGCATATATGATTTGGACCCATGAATGATGATTTTCTTTTAAAAAAAAATCTCTACACAAGAATCGAAACCAAACCCTTGATACCATTGTTAGGGAAATTCTGATTTTCAAAATGAAGAGGTCTTTTCATTCCACAACCTTAATTTATGTGTAGAGGCCATTTTCATGCAAGAAGAAGAAGATGATTCACATATAAGAGTTAGAATACTCACATCAAGACTTTAGAAAGTCATAGATCTATCCACGAATTAAGGGAATGTTCTCCCTTATGAAGACCACTTTAGCTCATTCTTCTTTCATAGAGCACCACCTTCATATTGGTAGTCTTGCATTAAGGAATACTCCATATGACCTCCATGGATGAACTTGAAGGCTCTAAGGTTGTGGGAGCTTTTAAGAGATGAGAACACAAAACCTTAAAGTAGAGAGAGAAAGTGTATATCTAAATATATCACTAATAGTGCACAAAGGTTTGTTCTCAATACATTGTCACAAAATATATATAGGCACATATTTTAGAATTAGTAATTCTCAATCTCTATAAGAAAAGTGCTATCTCTAATCTCACGAGCCTCTACATCAATTATGGGCTATAGGAAAGAATCCCTTGGGTTTACTAACCTTTTGGCTCTAATGAATTAATAATTGACCCGTTCCAATTACCATGGATCCAATTCAATTAATTCATAAATTAATTTCTACTCCACTAAAAGAAATTAATTGCACTCCAATTGGATAATAAAATAAACCACTGAGTCAATGTTGTAACTTAAACCCTCTATGCATAATTAGTTATCGAATAATTAAAGTCATTAATCTGACCACATAATTAATATATTTATTTTGGTTCATTGATTACTTTGGGTTTGATCACAATAATATTACATGAAGGCTTCCAAACTCACTTTGTGATCAATCATAATCAATACAAAATAAACACAAGTAGCACTAATGCAAATATTGAGAATATAACCCTCTAACTATTAATTAAGTAATTACCCAAAGAGTTGGTCATAGGATTTTGAAGACTTTTCCAGACAAATCAAAGTAATTATTAATTAATAAAAAAGTTTATACTTCTCTCATGGTTAAGAGTCAAATGCCATGACAATGATAAAAAGTAATTGTATACAATGACTCTTACAATATATTTCAATATATTGCGGATTTAGTTCATATCTTAATTAATATAAGAGTCCATTTTTAATTACCAATTATGAACCATTTATAATTGTTATTTACATACTCATATTGAACACCATCACATACATATAAATATTATGTGCAATCAAGTAGACAACATCAATTCCATAATGAATTGAACTTTAATATATTGCATTCACCAATTGTATGAAGCATAAATATAATTTCAAATAAGTAAGGAACATATGTCTCGATAATCCGAATAGAATTCGTTGTGCCAGGGCACACAAATATCAATACATAAACCAAGTGCTCTAAATGCAATGTGCATAGCGAGACATTTAACACTATCTTTCTTTGCCCAAACAACATTAGATTTATTATAATATGATTTTCCTATTATTTTAAGGAAAGTGTCATAAGGCTCAAGGGACTTTCTTTTTCTTTTCTTTTTTTCTTCTTTTTCTTTGCTTTATGAGTTTCAAGCACATAACTAAAGTAAAACATTTTATGCAAATTTTTTTTTTTTCAATTCTTGTTGCTTTATTTCAAGTTCTTTCAACTCATTAAGCAAAGACTTTGAAATTTCAAACTAAATTTTTCTTTTTCAAGTTCAATTTTCCTTTTCTGACACTTAAACTCAAGGGCAGAGCCAGGAATTAGGTTCAGGGGGGCACAATTCGGCACAATGTTAAGGGGAAAAAAAAAACCAGAGAAAAGAAGAAAAATTTAAAGTAGTAAAAGGGGAAAAAACAAAGAAAAAAAAGAAAAGAAAAATGAAATAATTTAGTAGGGAAAAAAATTAGAGTTTAATTTAAGAAGGAAATTTTAACTTTTTTAAAGAATTTAAAGAGAAACTAACTAGAAATTAATTTATAACTTGAGAAACTAATAATTTTAGGGTGGGGGGCTTTAACTTAAAATTTTCATATATTTATAGAAAAAAAAAATTAACATATATATTTAAAGGGCAGGGCCAGGACAGGAGGGGCAACTGCCCCTCCTGGCTCCTGGCCTACACTGGTTTTGCCTCTGCTTATACTTAATATGACAACTTTCTCTACAAAAATGATATATTGAAACAAGTTTAAGAGGACTAGTAACAATAGGAGGTTTAGTTTCAACTTTCATAAGGACTTCTTTTGATTTTTGAAATGACAAATCCTAAAAAGTTGAAGCTAACTCTTTTTTATTACTAATGTCTTTAACCACACTTTTTAACTTATCAAATTTTCAAGTGTCAATGTTAAACTTCTAAAAAGACTTCTTAGTTTTAATAAGATCCTTACTCAAGTTATCAATTTTATGCTCAAATGAATTATTAAACCATTTAACATGCTCGATCAAGTTCCTTTTTTTAGAAATTTAACCTTATCAAGAAGATTCAATTTTTCATGGTCAAGTTATTTTAAAATTTTAATGGTGATCAAAACTTCTAACTTATATATATTTCCATCAAGTTTCACAAGTTTCAAATTTTCAAAATTCCTTTTTAACTTGGACCACTCAACATGCATCCCTGTAACAGATTCACAAATATGATATTTAGCCATAACATTAATAGAAGACTCAAGGAGAGACATGATGCAATTATCACAACTAAATCCACAAAGATGATCTACTTTATGTGTAAAGCAACATGCCCTTATGGCAAATGTGAGTAGTGCAGTGCGAAAGCGATTATGTTAATTTAGTTGGAATCAATACTTTAATGACGGGGTGAGTAGGTCAACTAGCATAATTTTTATGATTGATTTAATTTCACACAACAACAAACAATTGCACATCTATAACCATAAAAATAAGTATAATAAAGTATAACAAGTAAAATAAAGTTATAGATAATATGTAGTGCCCCAAATCCTATGATTCGATGCATTAACCAAGTAGATCCAAACCCTACCCAAGAACTTGGGCAACAAATGCAGAAGCTAATGTCAAATAGTCAAAAATGCAGAAGACAGGGGTACAATGGTCATTTTGTGACACATGTAGTAGATCGAGTGTGAACCATTGGATAGCTTGCTCAAAATTCCACAATTTGGCCTCAAGAATAACCCAATTCAGGTTAATAACGAAAGAGATACGACCATTTGAAGAAAAAATGATTAAATGCACAAATGTGGTGCTCAAGCTCGAGCACTGGGATCAATACTCGAGCATTGAGAAGAATTGCTCGAGCACAAAAAGGTAATGCTCAAGCACAAATAAGGTTACGGTGATAAAATTCTCGAAAAAAGTAAAGCTCGAGCTCAATGAGCCAATGCTCAAACTCTTGAAGAAAAAGCTCGAGCACTGAGAGTAGTGCTTGAGTACTAAGGTTAGTGCTTGAGCTCAAAGCCCCAGAAAATATAATAAACCCTAAAAAAAATGCTTAAGGTCCCAGACACCTCCTTGGTACCCTACAAGGTCCTAAACATATCCTAAACCCGTCCTAAATATCGTTATATACCCCAAAGTGGTCAAAAGTCATCCATTCCAAAACTCACATCACATACATCATAATCAAAGAGTGTGTGTGTGTGTGTGACTACTCATACAAATGTTCAATTTACGGATAAAAACATACATTGAAATGAAAGTGACTCAGCCTCATTACATCATTTGTACAAAATGAACTATACATTTTAAGTGAGTTTACACTTAATCAAATATACACCGTAACTCGAATTATAATATCCAAATTATCTACGACATGAGGGGGCGATAAATACACACATACATCAACTACATCATTCAAAACCAAATATGAGGAGCGTCGTCCTCAAGAGCCTTGCCTCAACCTGAAAGGGGAATCAATGAGGGGTGAGCTTACAATGCTCAGTAGGAAATATATATGCTACGTACATACACATACTACATTTTTTTTGCCTTAAAAGAGTAGCCCATGTCAATACTACAAAGGGACATGCTCCTTAACGTCTAATTTCAGGAAAAATCCAAAAAAATCATCTTAAGCTACCAATTTCACTAAGGCATATCAATTTTACTATATGAATATCAACAAATATACAACATCCATTTCATTTCTAGTAAGCATGTACATATCAAATGAAATAAAACAAGTAATCAAGTCGCAACTACACATGCATGCCAACTTGCAACAAAATCGGGAATTCGGAATCATAAATACACATGTGCGAATGAAAGATGATCTAATATTTTTAAAGCATCAATTTTATACAATCGAACAAGAAGAGAATTTTTTGAAACAAAATTATTGGAATCTTGAAAAAAAGACTTGAATTGTATTGCTTGATTTGATCTTGCACCAAAAACTAACACTATAAACTATTAATTTGCAGCCCTGTGTTCATAAATATGTCTTTGCACAAGAACATTAATTTTGATTTTTCTAAAGAGGCATCATGCACTCTAGAACCTTAATATTGTACTCTATGGTATCCCAGGGATTCTGAGAAAATAGTATCCCTGTCAATGTTAATTCATTATTTCCTACCATCAAGGGAAAGATGGAATTTTCATTGGTTGGGAGTATTATATAACCACTACCCTCAAGATAATAAAGATTTTTCCGACATTCGGACTGTATTTTCTCTTCAAGAATGAAGAAACTCATTTTGCTATGATTATGCACACCTTTCAAGCTTAGTTTATTGCTAGGTAGGCTCAAATTTGTACTAAAAGCTCAAACAAACTGATTGATAACATCAAAAACAGATATCAAACTCACTTCCTTAATTATTCCTGTTACCAGTGCCTTATGACTTACAAGTGACTACCTTCATGCCCACTTCTAAATACCTAGTAGAGCATTTTGTACACAGCTTTGAGAACTAGATCCATAATTATAATTATTCTTGAACTGGTTATGCTTACAAGAGGGCTGAGGTGTGTTCAATGATCATGCCAAAAATAGGTTGAGTTGCCATTGCCTATCTGATGTTTTATTATGAAAGGCCTAGCTACTTCTCTTAGCTGCAACATTTTCCTCCATGTCCACGAGGCTTGATGAGGTACATTGACCACCCAAAAGCTTTGATATATCCTTTAACAGATTGTAGTGAATCCAGTCCACCCACAGGTTCTTGTTCCTCTCATTAAATAATTTTCAAGTTAGCTTGAGGAATGTTGCCTTGTTCCATAGCTCAAAATTAGGTATGCCTAACCCCCCAACCTCTTTAGGTTGACAAACACACTGCTAGTTAATCTTGGCTTTGTGGTGATTCATATCAACCTCTATAAGTAAGATCCTTTCTTCACTTTCACTGAAAGAGCTTTAGCTAGCTCTTTTTCTTCTAAAAATGGAAGTGAAGAACGAATCTCTCACTCATTCCTATTCTCTATATACATACATAAAAAATAAAAATAAAAAAATTCATCTTGACTTAGTTTATAGTTAATTTTTTATTGAGCTACTGATGTTTAACACTACATTAATCTTAATTTCAGGATGAAATGAAATAAAAGTTTTCACAAGTTTTTCACAATTCTGATGGTACCAGTCCTATCATAAATGATGTTGAGATAATGGAAAACCAATTAGGTATCAGAAAGGGATATCGTCGTGGGTTCGGAAATGGTTTTGTAGCTCCAAGCCATCAACGTGCATCCTCATCTTTTGAAGAGGCTTCTAGAAAAAAGGGTAAAAAATGTTAAAGAAGATAATGCATAACTCAGGGAGAAAGTTACAAATTTGGAGGAGAAGTTGGATACATTTCAGCACCTCCTTGAGCAGCAATAACACCTCCTTGAGCAGCAACAGTAGCTCCTTAAGCAGCAACAACAGAACCAACAGCCGCCACCATAATTCCACCAACAGCAGCATGCCCCACCAAGCTGGTATCTGCAGCCACCAACATGGTGGCAATTTCAGCACCACTCGCCAGCACCACCACAACAATTACCTGAATGAACAATTAAGATAATTATTTTGGTAGATATATTTTGGAGCTTTTTGTAATACCCCTAATTTCAAAAGGGATAAAAATGGAATTTAAATTTTATTTGTGTGCATTTTAAATTATTTTAATTCATTGTGTTATTTTTTTTTATTATTGTTTGTTTATTTTAATTAAGGGTGTAATTCTTTATTTGTTGGTTTATTTTAATTAATTGTTTTATTTATTTTATGTGTTTTAAGTGATTCGTTGCTTGCTTATTTGATTTAATTAATGGGTTTTATTAAATTAATTATTTATTAAGTATTTAATTTTTGAACAGGGTAATTATGTAATTCCCATTAACTAGGGTTTTAGATACGTTCTAGTTAGGGTTTTTGGAGCCGTCTCATAAGCATCTGATATGTAACTAAACTGGGTTACTTTGTGGGCCGACGAAGTTAGGGCTCTGTGGATTAGGGTTTTAATTTTGCAATTATAAATACCTCAGTATATGTTAAACCTAGGGTTACATATTGTCGTAACTTTTACACGAAAAAGTCGACCAAATAGAGAGAGTTACAGAGGGAGTTTTGGGGAGAACAGAGCAGTTTGTGAGAATTTCGACTGGGGTTCCAAGGTTTAACCAAGGAGAAGGAAAGAGCAGAGGTTCTAGGAGGTTAGACAAGTTTCAGTGGATGTCGGAAAAACTGAGACCAACGGCAACAAGGGTTTGTTTGCAAACCTATTCAGGCAAGTTCTATCTTCCTCTTTCCCTTTGAGCCGTGTTCTGTGCACCTAGATATGGTCTAGGGTTTTAAGGAAATTGAAAACTAAATCATTCATGTATGTTATACATCAAATTAATCATATGTATGCTTTGAATTATTTCTGTGATGATTTCTGCAATATCTGTTACAGTACATGCAAGTTGGTTCAGTTTATGTCCTTTAAGCATGAGGGTTCTTGTTGTAGTTTTTGTCTCTGTTTTTATTGCAACTACTGTAAACTAAGTATGGAAAGACTACGGGAGTTATGTAAATCTCGTAGGATGGGTGCTATTTCTGTTTTAGATCTCTGTTGCATTTTGCTTCGTTGTAATCCATGCATGAGGTTTCAGTTTTTGCACAAGTTTACTTCTATTAATTGATTTAAATTGCTATAATCAAACCTTGGGGATGCTATCAGGAAGGTGTTAGATCCTTTAGATCAGTTTAAGAAACAAGCAGAGGGGTAGGAATTGATCGGAGAAGGAGCAGATTGACGGAAACGGAGCAGAGACTGAACTGGAGGCTCTCAAGAGGGAGAGAGCCGGCTCTAGAAAGTCAAGAGCTGGCTCCCCTTCAGCAAGAGCCGGCTCCTAGGGGATTGGAGCCGGCTCCAATAGGGGAAGAGCCGGCTCTTCCATTCCAAGAGCCGTCTCCAATTTGTTTTTACGTCCAGAAAGTGGTTTTAGGGCTCTGTTTGGTGTTTTGAGCACTGTTTGAGCTTCTGAGTGATGCTAATGAACTGTAGGGACTTAACAGAGGATCTAAGTAGTTAATTTTAAGTGTTATTAAAATTAATGTTGCATGGTTTAAGTCTTTAAGACAAAGGATGAAGCAGTGTAAAAATATACCACAGTGTATGCTACTAACAGAGAAAGGAACTAAATGGCTTGATTAAATTTTAGAAATTTAATAAGACTTCACGGGGGATTATATAGTTAATTTTTGGGTGTTATTAAGACCCTAAATTAATTTAAGGTTAATTCTAAATTAACGGATCAAACTGTATAACACTTATGTACAATTGTATACGGCTGGTGGATGGATGAAGTTTTAAATGCTTAAGCTTATTTTTAGGCATTCCAGTGGGATGTAATATATTTATAAAATGGTCTTAAATATATTATAGGGTCATTGATGTGTTAGATGTAATCTATGCAGGCTCTGGATGTTAGTTATTGATTTATTAAATCATCCCTTACAACTATATGGTTAATTGTTTGGATTTAAATTGCTGAAACATTTAAAAATCTTCTGTAATTAATTGGATATTGGTTTTGGATTTTAAATTGCTGTACTATCATTCGTAGTCTATAATTTACATGGTTTTGGTTTTAAGTTGTTGAAATACTAAATACTGTTCTCCAACGATGTGGATGGTTGGTTTTGGACTATAAATTACGTGCTTATTATTTATGCCTTGTAATTTACCTGGAATTATGTATTGGAACATAATTGCTGAATTCTTATACTTAATTCGGTCAATTATTTGGAATCATATATTGGATTATAATTGCTGAATTCTTATATTAAATTTGACCAATTATTTGGAATTATGTATTGGATTTTAATTGCTGAATTCTCACATTAAAATTCTGTCAATTATCTGGGTTTGGTTTTGCATTGTAAATTACTTGCTTATCATTTGAATGTTGTAATTTACATGGATATGGAGGATGGTATGCACCGGTATGGGACGGTGGCATACTAGGTATGGTTTAGTTCAAAATGCTAATTCCTACCTTATGGATTTTAATTGGTGAACAGTATGACTGGTTCTATCAATTATATGGACTTTGTGGATTGTATGCACCGGTATGGGACGGTGGCATACTAGGGACAGACTGATTTAAAATACTCAGTCCTACCTATTTTGGAATAAGGGAACGGGTTGTTAAATAAATCCTCCTTATATATATATATAAGTCGGTACGGTTGAATACGCCGAATGACTTATGGGATTTCTTGTGAATGGTTAGGAACGGAGTTTAGATATATATGTTTATGGTACCACGAGTTGAGCTTGAGTCTCAAACTTGTTGGTTAGGGTGCGTATATGCAGTGTGTAGCTGGTTATAGTAGGTTGGGTGTACCCTGTTAGGTCTAGGTACTCATGCCCACCTTTGGGTGCGTATTCGCATGTTGCCTTCTATTCAGGTTGAGATCCCTACTGTAGTTCAGTGAATGTCCCATAGTGTGGATATATATATGTATGGACTAGATAGATATTGTGAGGTATCTATGGTGTATCTGCGTATCGGGTCACTGTATGGATTGCGGTTAGATTAGAACTTGCTCGTGGGCCTGACCCACCCTTTTATTATTTTTTCAGGTGTTCGTCAGTTCTGGGCTGTAGAGCTTGATCGTGCTGAGCAGATACAGTTATTCACTCTACTGATGGCGTAGGATTTTATTTCGTGTTAAGACTTGGGTTTTGTTCCAGTCTTTTGAGTACCATTGGATATTTTAGGGGTCCTCCCAAGTTGTATAAATTGGAGAACGATTTCCATTCGTGGTGGATCGGTTGTATCAAAATAGTTTTAATTATCAATGAAATTATTTATTCTGAGGTTTTCAATTATTGGATTATCATTCTAGGTTCTTTTCAACAAAATTTTATTCATTCTTGTTTTCTATATTGTATTCTGTGTTCATTAAATTGCTAATTGTTTTGATATCCTCGGGTAATCGGGCGTGGGCCTGGCCAACCCGCATCCGGAAATCCGGGGGTATCACACTTTTTGATGGCTAGCTAGTTGATTTCTAACTATTTTGGTAGTGTATTTTTTTGCCTGCATTTTTATGATTGCATTCCGTTTAAAATGATGTTTTAATTTTTGAGGATGTTTGGAACCATTTGATGTTAAAGCAGCTAGTAGATACTTTTAGCTCTTCTTTACAAAACTGGAGAATTTGTAGTTCCATCAATAGATTAAGAGCTCGTTTGTTGGCACCGTATTGTGGTGATAATTTGTTTTTTTCTTTCCAAAATGATATTGTGGATGAATTTACTTTTTAGTTTCCATATTTTGATATATAAGGTGGATGAGGTTTAAAAGTTTTTTTAGAACACAAATCCAGCAGAGCCAAATAATAATAATAATAATAATAATCAAGTATTAGGGATAGTTTATAACTGTCACAAATTTAATATTAATAGTAATAAAAAATAAAAATTGTGCCTAATAAGTATTGTATTAGGGACGGACCACAAGGCTGTCCCTAATATATTAACTATTAGGGACAGTAAACACCATCCCTAATAAATCAAAGGGGGATGGTCTTATTTGGGACAGTAAGTCTATCCCTAATAAATTAAAGTAGGATGGGACTTTTCGGGACAATAAGTCCGTCCCTAAAGGTTGATTTTTTTAGGGACGATCAATTTTTACCATCCCTAAAACTCTTTTGTGACACAGCTATTAGGGACAGTCGAATTTGATCATTAGGGACGGTCTTAGGGCTTTTAGGGACAAATTTGACTGTCACTAAAAACCTAATTTCTTGTAGTGTTAATTTTAGTTTGTTTTTAATCGTAACAACTAAGTAAACTTTTCAACCAGTTACCTGTAAACCATTAGGACTAAATTAAAGACTGAACATAATTTCTCATCTCCCTGTGGGTTCGACACCCTCTTTATAGTACTATCCTACACGGAGTCGTTATATTGTGAGTGGTAAAATTAGACACACGACTAACCAGTAGATAACTAACTGAGTGACCACCATAATAAAGTTGTGGAGCCCGAGCTCACCCTGTGACTGCCAAACCCTCGCTGTTATGGATCAAATCATACAATAAACCCTAAGAACATCCCAAAATCATCATTCAATTCCACAAGGTAAGCACGTACTGATATATAACCAAAATGCAGCTCAAAAGTGCACATAAGCTCATGCTATCCAAACAAATCATGCCTTAAAGTCTGACACTATCATAACATACTCATTAATGCGATGATATCAATTTAAACATAATAAAATCATGATAGTTAACTATATATAATCATGGGGACATTTTATCAATTCTACCCAACATAGATATCTATATAGTCATGCTTCCAAAAGTAAGCTCATAATACTGTTGGTCCTAATCAATACCAAGTGGTGTTTACCTATTTAATGTCAAAAACTGATGTAACATAGTTTTCAAGGGCTTATACCTTCAACATTGTGATGCACATTAGCTTAAATCATCACACAGCGATAGTATTGTCTTTCACTATCTTATGACACAATTACACAATTACATCACAATGTTGAAGGTATCAACCTATTTAGGTTATTTTGTTTTATGTAAACTGAGGTTCAACACATGAAAATTAGCTACAGGGACTTTCAGGGGCATCATGGTCATTTTACAGTGGCATTATATGTTTATACATATGTTTAGATACCAGCATTGCATTGAACAACTGTGGTTTAGCCTGCATTTTGTATTATACAGTCTCTAGATCCATTTTGTGCTGAAATTCACAAGTGGCTATTACAAGGGCATTTTGGTCTTTCTACTTGAAGCTTAGGTGTGATGACCCTAGATTTTTCAACCCAGTGTGTCCTATGACGACCCGAATCGGATCCAAAATGCCGAAACAAAGGATAGAAAAATGGTCTCTAGAGATACAACATGTCTCTAAGACACTAATGTGACCCTCAATGAGGTCACGGAATCCAAAGAAAACAAATATGGAAGCGATGTTTCAAAAACGGACAAGAATGAACCTAGGGATAAAATGGTTATTCCATACTCAAATGGGTGCCACCGTGCACACCATTGAAAAGACAACAAAAAATTAATGAATTTAGGCTCAAGAATCACCTGATTCGGAGTCCGGACGACAAAGATATCAAGTTCTGAAGTCGAAAGAAGGGAAACCCTATCTCGGTTCGAACTAAAAACATAAACTACCTTTCTAAAACTTGAATATATTGAGCTACAAGAAGAATCTGAAGCTCTAATTGGTACCATTGGAAAACTTATTTTGACGCGGTCAATTTAGACTCAAGAACGAACCAATTTGGAGTTGAAACGAAGAAGATATGATGATTTGAAGTTGGAGGTGCAGTGCTGAACCAAGACACACACACACACATACATCCGTTGTAACGACCCGGTCATTTGCCGTCCTTTCCTTTTTCCTGAAATTTTACGAATGAATTTTTTTTGTTTAATTTTCTTTTCTGAGCTCTGTTTCGTGTCGCTTAGTGTCATCTCAAGTGCTCGGAATTGGTTTCTCAGACTCTTTTCCATGGATTGACAACTTCCTTTGAGGACCGAGTCATTTTCACATTTTTCGTTTTTTGACACTATGCGCTATTTCGTCCTTTTCCCTATTCTGTCTTATCTCCATTTGTCAGTTTTTGGCACAACCTCACTTCTCGTGCTCGGAGTTGGTTTTTGACTTCACGTGCCTTTATCTTGAGTGGTTTCCTCGAAATACGTATCTTTACTTTTGTAAGAAAGTACTCTGGTTGCTCCCGGTGCCCACAAGGGCATGGATGCACAATTCTTTAGAATCTTTTTCATTTCTTGGGGTGTTTTTCGTAAATATCTTTTGAAGATATTTTATTTCAGGGGTTTTTAAGAAAATATTTTTGGAAGATATTTTTATTCTGGGCCATAAGTGCGGTTTTCACTTTTTGGAGGGGCTATTGTGCAATTAATGAAAGTTATTGCAAAATATCTTGTTTTAAGTCTGGATCCTCGTACGGAATTCATTTTCACATTTCGTCGAGTTGTGTGCTCTTGGAATTTCCTCATGGTCGATGTTTTCCAGTTTCAGGGTTTCTGGCCCCAGTTTGCGCCAAACTTGTTTTGGGCATAACTTTCTGCTTGGGACTGGGCTTTCGACGCTGTTTCTTCTGTTGTTCATATTTTATCATTTTAAATCTTTTTTGTTCACAAAGTTTTGCTATTTGAGCTCGTCTGCTCAAATTTTACTTTTTCGGACCCGACGGGGCCCGTTCGGGGCACTTTTTCAGATTTCTATAAAAGGGGGGTGAGATATTCATTTTGCATCTTCTCCCCTTTTCATGCACGACCTGGAGCTCCCATGGCAGCCCAAGGGGTGCTGCCATCTTCTCTCTCCTCTTTTGGTTCACTTTTCCTTGATGGAAAGTTTTCGGCCTTAATGTTTATTGTTCCCCTCGCCGTGCTCTACCTTTCCCCCTTATTAGAATTCAGTTTTGACCATTTCTTGAGTTTGGTTTTGAGGTCAAGTTATAATTTTGATGGTGCTTTCATGGGGGTTATGTTCACGGCGTTGTCCCCTACAAAACCTAGTACTTTCGTCGGATTTCGGAGCCGTTCCATTTCGATGGCATTTGAGATTTTCATCTCAAATTGAGGTAGGGGATGTTCTAGATTTAAATTCTTGTTATATAGCATGCTTGTGATGCTTATACTACTTGTTTTCATTATTAAATGAAAATCTGGAGATTTTATTATTTATTTTTTTGTACGGGATCTAATTTTCCCGGTTGCTCATGACTTGATTTAAACATGTAGCATGATTTTATATTGCCCCTTGATATGCTCATTGTCGTGTATTAAAATTGAAACATTTGAATAAGTATTAAAGATTTTATTTAATATTTATCTTAGGTGAAAGATTAATTCACATGGCCTTAACTAACTTGAAATCAATATGTGTTAACATATTAAATTAGGCCTTAGCATGCTCTCCAACATAGTTGAATTTGAAAGTGATCGGAGGTGTTTTGAAAATTAGTAATTATTAATTAATTTGATTAATTAATTTGCCCCGAGTGCACTATTCACTCTATTTAAATTCTGACTTGATATTCTTGACTTACATGCCATATAGCTTCACATATATTTGATTTAGAATATTCGGTTAGGTTTTCAAACCCTTCATTTAATTAAATTCCTTGTTTAAGATTTAATCCTCATGGTGATATACAACTTGGAATTGAATTGTGGCATGCTAAAAAATTAAGCTTAGGTATAGCTGTTCATATATATTAAATTAGGATTAATTGTATGAGAATTGCAACTTTTAATTTATATTTAACTTTAGTGAAAGGTTAAGTCACATGGTCTTAAATTGAATGAAATAAACTTATAATGTGATATTACATTAGTCCTTGGCATATTCTCTAAGATATGTTAAATTGAGAACATTTGGTTAAGTTTGAAAATCTAGAGATTTAAATTAAAAAGAATTAATTAAAATCTATTTTGCAGTCCCATTAGCTTAATTAAGGTTTTAACTTGATATTTGTATTGGCCATGACTTGTTTACTAGTATATATTAATTTGGGACTATCTGAAGTTGTTTTAGAACCTTGGAATTTAAATTAGCATGATTTAATTAAAGTTCTACTTTGTTGTTCTAACAAACTAATTAAGTTTTAGAATGGATATAGGTGATGACCTTGCCATGCCCTTTAACATGTATTAAATTGAGGTTAATTGAAATTGAATCAGAAATCTAGAGAATTTAATTGTGTTTATCTATTTAAATTCTATCAATTTGCTCCATGATCTAGTTGTGTTTTAGAAGTGGTTTCTATATTCAAATCATGGACTTAGACTTGTTGTATATTCATTTGGTTATGTTTTGAACATTGGATAACATAGTTGCTATGTTTGTATTTGTGATAATATGTTTTCCTTATTGAATATATCGTTGCCTTGTGTAATGATTTGCACACTTCGTGTTTAACATCTTTCATGCATAGCGTGTAACGAATCGCACACTGAAGATTCGACATTCATCATATCATATTAGTTGTGGATTTAGAGCATGTATTATATAGGTTTCCAAATTTGGTTGTGCTTAGTAGATAGTTGATTATCTTGCATATTCCTATTGATATATGCATTGTTGCACAAGTTGTTGATTTTGGAAACTTGGGGATGTCGTTGTTTGACTATGGCTAGGACGTGGTTCTAGTATGGGGGATAGTCCCTCTATATAGTCTAGTGCGCACATAGGGAGGTTACCCATGGGCTAGTAACCCTAAAGTAACTATGTTGTCGGTCTGATCCGGCGTGACGTCCGAGTATCCACTTTGTTTGATTTCACATTTCATTTTCAAGTTGATAACTAGATGATGTTGTAACTTGTTGTTCCTTATTTTTTGTTCCATTTTAAGTTACATGATGTTAACTTTGCAAAATTGTGCTTTATGCGTTGTATTGGAAGTTCCAATGTTGGTTAAATTGCATCGATATTGAAAGTCGTGTTTTGACGTTCTAACAAAGCTTAGGATTGATCCTATTGATTCATTTAGAACTTAGACGTTAGGTGGCATGAACCACCACTATTATTTTGTGCTTTAGATTCTAAGTTGATGGCTTTGAGAACTTATACCTTATTGCATTGTATAACATGCTCTTTTGTTGTTGAATTGCATGGATAATGTGATTCTTGTTAATTTGTATTCAAATATACTTTTGTCATGTTATATGGATTACTCTAGACCTAGTTCAATTGTATTGAAAATGCAATTCATGTTAATCTATGCTCAAGCATTCTTCTTGTCGTGTTCTTTAGATTATCCCAAACATGATTCGTTTCATACACGTATGTATATCATGATTCTTGTTGCTTAGACTCTAAGGTAGCTTAGGATGCTTCCCGAGTCTCACTTGGACATAAACGTTAGGTGGTATGAACCCCTTTAACATGCTTCACCTTGAGGTGATAAAGTTGTAAAATGCTAGGTCGATGCATGCTCATCTCCTATGAGTAGCTTTATGTTACTCACCCCTAAGATACTGGGGCATATTTCAGGTACAAAGACTTGGTTCATGAAGCCTAGCATTCCTTGGATGTCGTGTAGCTTTCAAGTTTCCATTTCATGCAAATGTTAGCATGAAATGTCATTTTGTAGACTTATATGTCAAACTATGTATATTTGATTCCATGTATGAAATGTGTACATAAATGCACTCCTTTCAATGTATTTGACATGTATGAGATGAGGCCGGAGGCCAATGACATGTGTATTATATTCTATACAACTTTTTAACTTCATGAAATATTATGAAAATCTTGAAAAATCGCAAGTCATTGCTTCACCATGGTTGCATCGGGTGTGGGAATTCCGTTTTCATTCTTTCATAGGTTCTGATAAATCATGTTTGAAGTGTGGCCAAGGGCCAAACAGTCATTTGATCCCGTTTTGTATTTTTGGATTCCGAGTTTTCATTCCAAGTTCCATTTTTGCCTTTTTGCCCGTTAGGGGGTCGGATTCTGTATCGGTGGTATTTTTAAGTCGTGGACCATTGTAGCACATCCAAATAGGTAAGTTACGTTTGCGTTCATGGTCGTTTCTGGGCAAAACCTTATCGTTTGTGTTTTGAGCCTCTTGTGAATTCATTTCGCACTTTTTTTTGCATATTCTGATCTAGGGGCATTGTAGACTTTTCACGGTGGTTTTATTTTCTTCTTTCAACATGTTTGAATAGAAAACATGATTTTAGGGGGGGTTTATTTTCCGTGTTTTTCCAGAAAATGTCGTCTTGGTGCCGGAAATCGATCGCAAAGTTCAGCTTTCTGTTTTTTTTTAGCAGCTTTTTGGACCTCAATGACCAGATTTCATGGAGGGGCATTTCGGGCATTCTACATTGTGTTTTTTTTTTTTAATTCTTCCCGTGTTACGTAGAAAATTCAATTTTGAGGGGGGTTACTTCTTTGTGTTTTTCCAGAAAAATTCATCTACTAGCCCGTTTTTACTCTCTGTTCTAGTTGTTTCTGGAAAAAAATGCTTGTAGCAGCTTTTTGGGTCCATTTTGACCTAGGCTGTTCAAGGGGCATTTTAGGGACTTTACATCATTTTAGTTTTGGTTTCTTCTACATAGTCGGGTAGAAAACGTGATTTTAAGGGGGGTTTCTTCTTCGTGTTTTTCCAGAAAAACTCGTTTAAGGATTCGTTTTTAGCCTCGGTTCTGGAAAAAAATTTTAATTGGTGCTTGCTGTTAAAACACTATTCCTACCCAGATTTCTTACCCGGAAAATAAGTCTAATTTTTTTAAACTTTGAGGCTTCATATCTTCTTTGTCCCGACTCCAAATCAAGTGATTTTTGAGTCTAAGTTTATTAGTTTTTGTTTGTCTATCCAACGGTATTCATGGTTGCATCTAATTCTATCTGAAAAGACTATTTTACCCATTGTAAAGTACCCTTGCCGCACTGATTTTAAACTCGAAAGTTGGTTTTTATGAAACTTTGGAATTTCATATCATCATCATCCGGACTCTGAATCAGGTGATTCTTAAGTCTAGATTTGTTAATTTTTCGCTGTCTTTCCAGCGGTGTGCTCGGTGGCACTCGAATCCATATTTTTTAAAAATAACTATTTTGCCCCTGGGGGCTTATTTGTCATATTTTTGACCTTTTACTTCCACATCAGTTCTCATTGAGTTCCACAACCTCATGGAAGATCACTTTGACTTCTTAGAGTCTTGTTTTCTGTATTCGCTTTCGCTTATCGGATTCGTTATCAGGTCAACCTTCGGTTCATCATAAGACATGCTGGCCTAAAAATCATGGTCGTCACATCGGTGAACAGTAACTCGAGCGCTCAAACAAGGACTTCGAGCGCTCGTAAATTGCCTGAAGAGTTCTGCCCAAAGTTGGAGCGCTTGAACCCCCCTTGGAGCGCTCGTTTGGCTGTAGGCTGCACCTGAAATGCCAATTTGAAATGCAATTTTGAGGACTTTCTGGGCCTTTTTGAAAAAAACACAAAGAAGAAACCCCTATCAAAATCATGTTTTCTAGCCAACCATGCCAAAAGAAAACTTTATTTTTCATGTGAAAACCCCAAAAATTCCCTTATGCTCAGTTTAGGCTCGAAACGGCAAAAATGTAAGTTTGCACCAAACATACATTTGACCCCAAATGCACTTCTAGCCTGAAACGAATATGCACGCAAACGTAATAAGTGATTTTGAGTGCGCGGAAATGGTCTGCGGCTCCCGAAAACGACTGATGCAAAATCCAACCCCCTAACGGCCAAAAGGGTGAAAATGAACTTGAAATTAAAATTTGAAAACCAAAATTAACAAACGATTGGAAATTACCGTTTGGCCTTTGGCCACACTTCATACATGATTAATGAGACCCTATAAAAGAATAAAAATGAAATTCCCACACCCGAGGCAAACATGGTGAAACAATTACTTGGCATTTTTCAATATTTTCATAATATTTCGTGAAATCATAAGTCACATGGGATACAAAATAGATGACATTGGCCTCCGGCCTCATCTTATACATGTTGAATACATTGTAAGGAGTGCACTCATATACACATTACATATATGGAATCAAATATACTAATTATGTGAAATGAAGCTACGAATAGCTTTTCAAGCCAACCTTTACAAGAAATGGAAATCTTCAAGTCCACTAATCATCCAAGCATGATGAGAATTGCAACCCTGATTCTTGTACCTGAAATATACCCCAGTAACTTTGGGGTGAGCAACATAAAGCTACTCGTAGGAAATGAGCATGCATCGACCTAGCATTTTACAATTTATCACCTTAAGGTGAAACATGTCAAAGGGCTCAGGCCACCTAATGTCTATGTTAAAGTGAGACCCAGGGAGCATCCTAAGCTACTCTAGAGCATAAATTAACAAGAATCATGACATACATACGTATATGAAATGAATCAAGATTGGGATAATCCACAGAACACGACAAGAAGGATGCTTGAGTATAGATCAACATGAATTACATTTTCAATACAATTTAACAAGGTTTAGAATAGTCCATACAACACGATAAGAAGAATACTTGAAATTAGGGACAGGGCATAATATCTATACAATAGAACAAAGTTGGAATATTTCATAAAACACGAAAAGTTATAGATTAACATGAATCACATTATCAATGTAATTGAACAAGGCTTGGAATAATCCATACAATACGACAAGAAGGATACTTGAGTACGAGGAGCATATTATCAATGCAATTAACATGATTGGAACGTTCCAATTAACAAGACAGGGAGAATACATAAAACCAAGAACAAGACATAATATCTATGCAAGTAAACAAGATTAGAACATTCTGATTAACACGATAAGAGTCATACTTGAATTCAAGAACAAGGCATAATTTCTATGCAAGTAAACAAGATTGGGGTATTCCAATGAACGCGACAAGAAGAATACATGATATCAAGGATAATGCATAATATCTACACAATTTGACAAAGTTGGAACAATTCGCATACCACAAAAAGAGTTGTAGATGGAATCAAGAACAAGACATAATATCTATGCTAGTAAACAAGATTGGGATATTCAATACAACACGAAAAGAGTCTTAAATCTTCAAGGAATACGACACTTGAAATTTAAGCGGTTAAATCATGAATGAAGCATAAAATCTATGCAATGAAACAAGATTGGAGCATTTCAAATACACGACAGGTTTAAATCTTCAAGAAATAGCAACTTGAAATTTAAAGAGTGAAATCAACCAATGTGGAAACTCGGATATCGCCCGGATTAAAGCTGTACTCTTTAGATCACTTTTGGGCTACTAACCCATGGGTACCTTTCCCCTAGTGTGCACTATAGTTGTAGAGGGACATTCCCCCGTACTAGAACCAAGTCCTAGCCATGTCAATTCTTAATTGATATCCCAAGTTCCAAAATCAACAAGTTGTGCAAGTCAAGGTAATATCAAGATACAAGTAATGCATTAAGCCACATTCCATACATAACCAAGATTTTGGAACACACAAGTCATGCCCTAAGTTCGTCAACTATCATGGCATGTGAAATGTCAAGAAATCATAGTGTGCATCTATGTAAACGACAACCAAGATATATATAGCACATGAAATCCATTGATGTAAGTATACAACTAGTATAAGATTAATCATTAAATCATTTGCTTAAGAATTCTTGAACAATTAAACCATTCCAATGTAAGGGTGCAAGTTCATTAACTACACTAATGGAGCTAAGTTGCAACAAGTCATGATACATGATAAATAGGCAAAAGCCCCATGAAATAGATGTCGAAATCATTAGAACACTAAGTAAAAATTAATTAACCTAATTAATCAATTTCTCTAGAAATCAAAGTTTTCCAAAAATTCTCAATTTAATATATGTGAATGTCCATTCCATGGTGGTTGCAAATATCACATTAATTTCACAAAGGGAGCAAAATATAATCATGTGGAATTTAATTAATTTAAATTAATTAAATCTCTAGATTTCAAAAGTTGTTCAAATGATCTCAAATTAATATATATCAAGGATTAAGTCATGGTCATACCATATATCAAGTCCAAAATGGGATACAAGCAAAACCCAATTTACTAGAATTTAAATCAAATTTAATTTAGTAATTCTCTTGATTTGGAAACCTATTCAAATCCTCCCAAATTAACACACAACAAGGATCAAGTCATGGCCATGCCATATAACAAGCCATAAGTGAGTTATATGCAAGTTACAACAACCATTAATTTCTCAAATTAACGTTAAAACATGCATACAAGTTGTATAAGCATCAAAAGATGCAAGATAACAAAATATAAACCTATAACATCCCCTACCTCACTAGAGAAGCGTCTCTCTAGAATCCAAGGCAAATCAACATAAAATGGCAAACCCTTCTAGGGTTATGAAGAGGAGAGTGAGAGGAACAAAAAGTGTTCTAAGCTTCATGGTCTAAGGTGAGTGGAAGGCCCTCAAAAATTAAGGTCAATGCTTAAGGCTTTAAGCTCCTCCAATGGTGGCTAGGGTTCCTATGTGTAGGATGATGTAAATAATGAAAGAGATAAAATGTGAGTGGAGGATTTAGAGGTCCTCCACTCACTAGGTGAATCTACACCATGGTCAACACACACTAGTTTGGTCAATTGAACAAAAGTCCTTTTTAAAAATCATAATCCCAAAGTGGCCCAAAAGGAATTGCAAGACTAAATTTGGAGCATACACTTGCCACAAATCAATGGTTCCTTCCTAGGCTTAATCTCAAGCCTACACTTGTCAACCATCCAAGCCAACAAGTGCACCAATCTTAGGTCAACAAGTGGATGAATCTCCACCTTCCATGTGTCATTATCCAAGACATCAAAGTGTTTTCACACAAATGTCAACAAGTGGACTAATGAGAGTGTGACACTTATCACACTTTCCAAAAATTGCAAAAATGTCCTTTTGAAAATATCTTCCAAATTAAATTGCAAAATGGTCCCTAAGATGTGACGGCCCAAGTTTTTTAACTCGGTGCGTCAGTGATGAACCGAAAGACGACTCGATAACGGATCGAAAATGCGGAAGCAAAAGATAAAACAACAATTTCTAGAGATACATCATGGCTCTAAGACACCATTATGACCCTCAATAAGGTCACGGAACCCAAAGGAATTAAATGGGGAAGCAACGTTTCAAAAACGAATAAGATTGAACCTAGGGGCAAAATAGTCATTTCCAGTTTAAAAGTGGGTACCACCAAGCACAACATTGGAAAGAAAACAAAAAATTAATGAATTTAGACTCAAGAATCACTTGATTCGAAGTCCGGATGAAGAAGAAATGGCTTACGGAAGAAGAAGGGGCAAAACGGTCAAAAAGTACAAACCCTAGATCATCTAACCAGTTAGGAGGCCAAAAATCACTAGAAAAACACTGCCCATGCACATGTAACCGGTTACGAAACCCCTCGTAACCGTTTACATGTGAAGGAGGCAGAATGGGCAGCTCAAAAACCTGGCAGCAGGGTTTTTCCGGAAAAAATAGAAATTTGAGGACCAAGATGCTATTTGCTGGAAAAACTCGAAGAAGAAACCCCCCTCAAAATCGAGTTTTATACATGACTTGAAAGGAAAATAAAAAAATACGCAAATTTAAATGCCCAAAATGCCCTCCCAAGAAAACTGGTCCAGAGGGTCCAAAAGGCTGCTAAATTTCAAAACAGAGAGCTGAGCTTCGGATGCGATTTGCGATGCCAAAATGGCATTTTATGGAAAAACACGGAAAAGAAACCCCCCTTAAAATCACATTTTCTAAGTGACCATATGAAGAACGGAATTTATTTCCCAAAGAAAATTCCCAAAATACCCTCAGGTCAGAATATGCAACAAAAGTGTAAAATGAGTCCGTAGAAGGCTCATTTCACCAAAGAAGAAGCTTTGCCCTGAAACGACCATGCACGCAAACGTAACTTACCTAATAAGATGTGCTACAATGGTCCGTGACTCAAAAATATGGCCGAAGCAAAATATGACCCCCCAACGGCCAAAATGCCAAAAAATAAAGTTTGGAATGAAAACTTGAAACCTAAAATCATGAAATGATTTCAAAATGCCGTTTGGCCCTTGGCCATACTTCATGCATGTTAAATGAATGCTAATAGAAGAAGTTCATACACAATGCACGCTTCGGTGCAAAATAGCATACTAAAATGTATGATTTTTCATATGTTCTCATCGAAGGCAAAAATGAACATCCTTGACATAAATGTAATTCCAAAAGGAGTTTGGCCGTTGGCCTCATGTTATATACATAAAATGAGAATCAAAAAGTGTGCTTAGGCATACATTACAAGTTTAGAAGCAAATATACACATTTGACATACAAGGTTACAAATGGCTTTTCAAGCCAACTTTCACAAGAATTGAACCCTTCAAGTTCCCAAATCATCCAAGGATGTTGAGAATCTCTAACCTTGAATCCTGTACCTGAAATATGCCCCAGTATCGTAGGGGTGAGTAACATAAAGCTACTCGTAGGAAATGAGCATGCATCGACCTACGTTTTACAAGTTTGCATGATTAATTATTGTGGTTCATTCCACCTAACGTCTATGTCAAATGTGAGACTCAAGGAGCATCCTAGCTACCTAAGATCATTTCTAGCATCAATCACCTCATTCATGCAATTTTAGCAACATAGGGTCATGCTTACACAAAACAACAACATAGGAGCATGCTTACACAAAGCAACTAACATAGATTCTCAAAGTCATCAATTTGAAATCTAAAGAACGAAAACGACATAAGTGATCATGCCACCTAATGTCTATGTTCCAAATGAATCTATACGATCATTCCTACTTTACATTTGAACAACACAACATGAATGTACTTGACAACATCAAAAGCTTATAATGATTCATTAAAATTATAAAAATATGAATGTACTTAACAACATTAAAAGCTCACAATGATTTATTAAAAATCATGAACATGAATGTACTTAACAACATTAAAATGATTTATTAAAATCATAAAACATGGATGTACTTGGCAACATCAAAATCTACAAAGATCATAAAGTATGGATGTACTTAACAACATCAAAATCGCCGATAACCAAAACCACAAGTCACAATATAAACATGATTGCTAATTTGGAATTGAATGCGAAAATAAATAATGGAAGACTTGGACATCTAGACTCGGATTTCTGCCAAGATCAATGGTTGTTCCGGGCACTAACCCGCAGGGAAAACCACCCTAAGTGCGCACTATCTCAATTGGGGAGAACTCATACCTTCCGCACTAAAGCCGAACTTTAGCCATATCATAGTAACCATGTCCCAAGTGACTCCAAAATAAATAAGTTAACAACTTATCTATATATGAAACCACATCGCATGCACAAGTAGTTTGTAACCACACATGACATGCTTTAAATCCACAACTACTATTGGATGACAAATGTCGAATCTTCAGAGCGCGATTCATTACGCGCTATATAACATCACATGTCGAATCTTTAGTGTGCGATTCGTTACACACTATGGCAATATAATCTAATATTGAAATCACAAATTCATGAATCCATTACAAGTCAAAAATCATGCTTTAAACAAACAACCATTGTCAAATACATGATCAAATCATTAATGCAATAGAAACGAAAATTTATCAAATAACCAAATTAATTTCCCTAAGCTTCATACTTCAACCAAATGGTCCCTAATTAAAACATGTTATACAACATATCATGGTATCCACATATATTCACTAAAATCTCAAGTAGGACAATGGTACAACAAGGTAGAATTTAATTATATCATGATAATTAAACTTCTAAATTTCAAGCAACTTCAAATGGTCCCAATTTAATACATACTAGTACACAAGTCATAGTCCTCATGATTATCAAGTTAAAAGCTTAACTAGGCCTAGGGAACCATTAAATAGATTTTAATTAATCATTTAAGTTAAAATCTCTAGATTTTCATACTTGTCCAAATGCTCTCAAATTAAAGTATGTTAACAAACATGCTTAGACTTAATTTAAAAGCATACTACAAGTTCATTTCATGCAAGGTACGACCATGGAAATTTATCTTTCACAAAAGAAAAATATTAAATAAAAAGCTCAACTCTTATTCAAATAATCCCTATTTAATATATGTTAACAAACATATTAAAGCTTAATTTATCATCATACCACAATTCAAATCTAAGCTATACACATCCTTGAAATTTAAATCTTACACAAAGAAATAAATAATACTAACTTTCTAGATTTGATACAAGGCATACATATGAGTTGTATAATCATAGAAAACAATCAATACAACACACAAACAATCCTAAAACATTCCCTACCTCCATTTGAGATGAAATCTCAAATCCCCACCAAAATGAAACGGCTCCGAATCCGACGAAACTTCTAGGTTTTGTCGGGGACAACACGATCTACATGAACCCCCAAGAAGCCCCATGAAAATCCAAACTTGACCACAATCCTGAACTCAAAATTTGGTCAGAAATGGTTTCTAATAAGGGGGAAAGGTGCACAGCGTCAAGGCAAACATTAAACGTTAAGGCTGATGACTTTTCATCAAAGAAAAGTGGATATTTATAGTAAGTCTCAAAAAGAAGAAGAAGAAATCTGATTTTTTTGTTCTTAAGTCCCATATTTATAGTAAGTCTCAAAAAGTGCCCCGAAAGGGCCCCGCCAGGTCCAGAAAAGTGGATTTTGAGCAACAGCAAAACTCTATGAATGAAAAAGATTCAAAATGAGAAAATATGAACAACTGAAGAAACGGCGTCAAAAACCGAGTCCCGAGCAGAGAGTTATGCCCCAAACAAGTTTGGCACAAACCGGGGCCAGAAACCCTGAAACTGGAAAACATCGATTAGGAGGAAAATCTAAGAGTCCACGACTCGATGAAATGTGAAAATGAATCCCGTATGAGGATCCAAGCTCAAAACAAGACATTGAACAACAACTTTCATTAATTGCACAATGGCCCTTCCAAAAAGTGAAAACTGCGAAACTGTCCCAGAATAAAAATATCTTCCAAAAGATATTTTCTTAGATACCCCTGAAATAAAATATCTTCAAAAGATATTTACGAAAAATACCCCAAGAAAGGGAAATGTTTCCAAAGAACTTTGCACTTATGCCCCTATGGGCACCAGGAGCAGCCAGAGTACTTTCTTGCGAAAGTAAAGATACATATTTCGAGGAAACCACTCAAGATGAAGACACATGAAGTCAAAAACTAACTCCGAGCACGAAAAGTGAAGTTTTACTAAACAAGCGACAAACGGGGAAAAGACAGAATAGGGAAAAAGACGAAACAAGGAAAGGGACGAAAGGCGCATAGTGTCCGAAAAGTGAAAATGCAGAATTGACTCGGTCCTCAAAGGAAGTTGTCAATCCACGCAAAAGAGTCTCGGAAACCATTTTCGAGCACTCGAGATGACACTAAGCGACAAGAAACCAAACTCAGAAGGGAAAAGACAACGGAAAAAATTTATCCGAAAAAATCCGGGTCATTACATAAGATGAAAAATAATTACTTTCGATAATTACACTAGTGACCCTAAAAGAAAGGAAAATTCCAAGGAAAGTGTGCATCTACACCCCTAAGGAAGAAAGTGCACAAATGGCATGCATTTATAGGAAAGTAAAAAAACATGTCTCTAAGAAATCATATATCATGAGTGCATGCAAAAGTGGAAGCAAAACCAAACACGAAAAGCGAGGTTATGCCAATAAAGTGACAACCAAGAAAAAGACGAAAGATGAATAGTGACAAAAAAATGAAGAATGCGAAAATGACTCGGTACTCAAAGGAAGTTGTCAATCCGCACGAAAGAGTCTCAGAAACCAATTCCAAGCACTCAAGACAACACTAAGTGACAAGAAATAGAACTCAGAAAAGGAAACTAAACGAGAAAAAAAAAAAAAAAAAATCTATCCGTAAAATTTCAGGAAAAAGGAAAGGAAGGCAAATGACCGGGTCGTTATAACCTACCCTCCTTAAAGGAATTTCGTTCCCGAAATTCAAAACATACAAGAAAGAATAAAATAGGGACTGAAAAAAAGGTCAAGTGAAGGACAGCTCATAAAGCACTGAAGGATAACTCCAGATGTCTCAAGATCAACTGAAGGAACACGAAACCACGAACTGAGATAACGCCTCATATGAATCGGCACGTTAACTCAATGTTAACCGCCGAGAGAATCCCAAGACAACGAGACGTCGAAACACGATACAAGAAGAGAGTGACAAGGTAGTATGAACAATGACCAGAACCCGCCCACAACGTATTCAAATGTGTGGTAGTAATGACAGTGCCTAACGCCCGCCCATACTTACTCGTCAGTAAGGTAGCAATGACGGTAACTTGCACCCACCCACAACACACAACTTGGTACAGTAGCATGACAGTATAAGGCACTAATTCATAACCTGCCCCGAACCAGGTCAACTCTGAAAAACCTATCGATACGGATGACATCAATGTTAGAAACGATCGTTACCAAAAGCACTACAGGGACTAGGCACTTTGTGAGAGTGGGGTATAGTCCAATGATGTCTGGCCAGACCATCTTAGCGAATTCTGAAACTCTGACAACCATGTCATAGGCACCGCTACGCTTAAGGCCTTAGATTCACGAAGGAAATGGAAATGAAATGGTGCCTCCCTAGTGCACGTCTCGCTCCGCCAGACAAGGAAAAGGAAATGAATCGCAGTCTTCTACGCTCACATGAGCCTTACTCGCCTCAACCGTCAGACTAAGGTCTCGAAACACCCAACCAAGAAGACAGACAAGAAGGTTCCCGACATGGGTCCTTACAGAATGAATTTATCCTATCCAAGGAAGAAACTCATAAAACAAGAATGCATCCAAGGGGTACGATAGATCCTATGGGACAATGTCAAAACTAGACATAAAAGTAAACAGCTAGCATGCAACATAGCAACGGACTACCTACTCACACAAGTAGTAAAAATCATGTAAGACATGTCAGTGTATACAGGAGAAGAACGCAAAACACGACGATATGCTGTATATAATCATGTCAAGATAAATAAGAGTATACAATGTACTCAGACAGACAAGCATATACCACATGCTAAGATAACGAGCAGGTACCATGTGCTAAGGTAAACAAGCATATATCATACACTAAGACAGTCAAGTAAACTTCTAAACAAGTTGCCACATAAGCAAACAGACATGTTATCAAGTCAAAATATGTTATCAAGAAGCACGTAAGTACATGGTATGACAATACACGTGAATGAAAAACGTAAGGTATGCCGACATACGTCACATATGGTCATGCTAATATAAGCACATAGACATAATATCACACCAAGACATGATAGTGATACGGACCATGTTATCAGGAAGGATATATATATACATAAGGTATGCTTAACAAACAATAGGCGTCTCACAACACCTGAGCATGTGAACATGTTATCATACAAGATATGTTATCAAACAAGGCATGTTATCAAGATATAAATGACATATCAAAGCAAAATACTTGAGCATGATATGCACCCAAAACCCATCATCCAAGGTATTCGAACCCGGACACTCTGATACCACCTGTGACGACCTTGGATTTTTCAACTCAGTGTGTCTTATGATGACTCGAATCGGATCTAAAATGCGGAAGCAAAGGATAGAAAAATGGTCTCTAGAGATACACCAAAGTGACCCTCAATGAGGTCACGGAACCCAAAGAAAACAAATGTGGAAGCGATGTTTTAAAAACGGACAAGATTGAACCTAGGGGTAAAATGGTTATTCCACACTTAAATGGGTGCCACTGTGTACACCATTGGAAAGAAAATGAAAAATTAATGAATTTAGACTCAAGAATCACCTGATTCGGAGTCCGGACGACAAAGATATCAAATTCTGAAGTCAAAGGAAGGGAAACCCTATCCAGGTTCGAAACAAAAACAGACACTACCTTTCTAAAACTTGAATATCTTGAGATACAAGAAGAATCTGAAGCTCTAATTGGTACCATTGGAAAGCTTATTTTGATGCGGTCAATTTAGACTGAAGAACGGACCAATTCGGAGTTAAAACGAAGAAGATATGATGATTTGAAGTCGGAGGTGCAGTGCTGAACCAAGACACACACATACATATACCCGTGAACAGTAACTCGAGTGCTCGACCAAGGGCTTCGAGCGCTTGTAAATTGCCCCAAGAGTTCTGCCCAAAGTTGGAGAGCTCGAACCCCCCTTGGAGCGCTCGTTCTACTGTAGGCTGCACTTGAAATGCCAACTTGAAATGCAATTTTGAGGACATTCTGGGCCTTTTTGAAAAAAACACAAAGAAGAAACCCCCCCTCAAAATCATTTTTTCTAGCTAATTATGCCAAAATAAAACTTTATTTTTCATGTGAAAACCCAGAAATGCCCTTATGCTTAGTTAAGGCTCAAAAAGGCAAAAATGTAAGTTTGCACCAAACATACATTTGACCCCAAATGCACTTCTAGGCTGAAACGAATATGCACGCAAACGTAATAAGTGATTTTGAGCATACGGGAATGGTCCGCGGCTCCCGAAAACGACCGATGCAAAATCCGACCCCCCGACAGCCAAAAGGGCGAAAATGAACTTGAAATGAAAATTTTGAAAACCAAAATTAATAAATGATTGGAAATTACCATTTGGCCCTTGGCCACACTTCATACATGATTAATGAGACCCTATGAAAGAATAAAAATAGAATTCCCACACCTGATGCAAACATGGTGAAACAATTACTTGGCATTTTTCAATATTTTCATAATATTTCATGAAATCATAAGTAACATAGGATACAAAATACATGACATTGGCCTCCGGCCACATCTTATACATGTTGAATACATTGTAAAGTGTGCACTTATATACACATTACATATATGGAATCAAATATACACATTTTGTCAAATAAAGCTACGAATGGCTTTTCAAACCAACCTTTACAAGAAATGGAAATCTTCAAGTCCACTAATCATCCAAGCATGACGAGAATCGCAACCTTGATTCTTGTACCTGAAATATGCCCCAGTAATTTTGGGGTGAGCAATATAAAGCTACTCGTAGTAAATGAGCATGCATCGACCTAGCGTTTTACAATTTATTACCTTAAGGTGAAACATGTCAAAGGGCTTATGCCACCTAACGTCTATGTTAAAGTGAGACCCATGGAGCATCCTAAGCTACTCTAGAGCATAAATTAACAAGAATCATGACATACATACGTATATGAAATGAATCAAGATTGGGATAATCCACAGAACACGACAAGAAGGAAGCTTGAGTATAGATCAACATGAATTGCATTTTCAATACAATTTAACAAGGTTTAGAATAGTTCATACAACACGATAAGAAGAATACTTGAAATTAGGGACAGGGCATAATATCTATGCAATAGAACAAAGTTGGAACATTTCATGAAACATGAAAAGTTATAGATTAACGTGAATCGCATTATCAATGTAACTGAACAAGGCTTGGAATAATCCATACAACACGACAAGAAGGATACTTGAGTATAAGGAGCATATTATCAATGCAATTAACATGATTGGAACATTCCAATGAACACGACAGGGAGAATACATAAAATCAAGAACAAAACATAATATCTATGCAAGTAAACAAGATTGGAACATTCTGATTAACACGATAAGAGTCATACATGAATTCAAGAACAAGGCATAATTTCTATGCAAGTAAACAAGATTAGGGTATTCCAATGAACACGACAAGAGGAATACATGATATCAAGGATAATGCATAATATCTACACAATTTGACAAAGTTGGAACAATTCACATACCACAAAAAGAGTTATAGATGGAATCAAGAACAAGACATAATATCTATGCCAGTAAACAAGATTGGGATATTCAATACAATACGAAAAGAGTCTTAAATCTTCAAGGAATACGACACTTGAAATTTAAGGGGTTAAATCACGGATGAAGTATAAAATCTATGTAATGAAACAAGATTGGAGCATTTCACATACACGACAGGTTTAAATCTTCGAGAAATAGCAACTTGAAATTTAAAAAGTGAAATCAACCAATGTGGAAACTCGGATATCGCCCGGATTAAAACCGTACTCTTGAGATCACTTTAGGGCTACTAACCCATGAGTACCTTTCCCCTAGTGCGCACTATAGTTGTAGAGGGACATTCCCCCGTACTAGAACCAAGTCCTAGCCATGTCAATTCTTGATTGATTTCCCAAGTTCCAAAATCAACAAGTTGTGCAAGTCAAGGTAGTATCAAGATACAAGTAATGCATTAAGCCATATTCCATGCACAACCAAGATTTTGGAACACACAAGTCATGCCCTAAGTTCATCAACTATTATGGCATGTGAAATGTCAAGAAGTCATAGTGTGCATCTATGTAAACTACAACCAAGATATATATATATCACATGGAATCCATTGATGTAAGTATACAACTAGTATAAGATTAATCATTCAATCATTTGTTTAAAAATTCATGAACAATTAAACCATTCCAATGTAAGGATGCAAGTTCATTAACTACACTAATGGAGCTAAGTTGCAACAAGTCATGATACATGATAAATAGTCAAAAGGCCCATGAAATAGATGTCGAAATCATTAGAACACTAAGTAAAAATTAATTAACCTAATTAATCAATTTCTCTAGAAATCAAAGTTTTCCAAAAATTCTCAATTTAATATATGTGAATGTCCATTCCATGTTGGTTGCAAATATCACATTGATTTCACAAAGGGAGCAAAATATAATCATGTGGAATTTAATTAATTTAAATTAATTAAATCTCTAGATTTCAAAAGCTGTTCAAATGATCTCAAATTAATATATATCAAGGATTAAGTCATGGTCATACCATATATCAAGTCCAAAATGGGATACAAGAAAAACCCAATTTACTAGAATTTAAATCAAATTAAATTCATTAATTCTCTATATTTGGAAAGCTATTCAAATCCTCCCAAATTAACACACAACAAGGATCAAGTCATGGCCATGCCATATATCAAGCCATAAGTGAGTTATATGCAAGTTATAACAACCATTAATTTCTCAAATTAAAGTTAAAACATGCATACAAGTTATATAAGCATCAAAAGCATGCAAGATAACAAAATATAAACCTATAACATCCCTTACCTCACTAGAGAAGTGTCTCTCTAGAATCCAAGGCAAATCAACACAAAATGGCAAACCTTTCTAGGGTTATGAAGAGGAGAGTGAGAGGAACAAAAAGTGTTCTAAGCTTCATGGTCTAAGGTGAGTGGAAGGCCCTTAAAAATCAAGGTCAGAGCTTAATGCTTTAAGCTCCTCTAATGGTGGCTAGGGTTCTTATGTGTAGGATGATGTAAATAATGAAAGAGATAAAATGTGAGTGGAGGATTTAGAGGTCCTCCACTCACTAGGTGAATCTACACCATGGTTAACACACACTAGTTTGGTCAATTGCACAAAAGTCCTTCTTAAAAACCATAATCCCAAAGTGGCCCAAAAGGAATTGCACGACTAAATTTGGAGCATACACTTGTCACAAATCAATGGCTCATTCCTAGGCTTAATCTCAAGCCTACATTTGTCAACCATCCAAGCCAACAAGTGCACCAATCCTAGGTCAACAAGTGGATGAATCTCCACCCTCCATGTGTCATCATCCAAGGCATCAAAGTGTTTCCACACAATTGTCAACAAGTGGACCACTGAGAGTGTGACACTTGTCACACTTTTCGAAAATTGTAAAAAGGTCCTTTTTAAAAATATCTTCCAAATTAAATTACAAAATGGTCACTGAGATGAAAAATAATTACTTTTGGTAATTACACTAGTGACCCCAAAAGAAAGGAAAATTCTAAGGAAAGTGTGCATCTACACCCCTAAGGAAGAAAGTGCACAAATGGCATGCATTTCTTGGAAAGTAAAAATACACATCTCTAAGAAATCATATATCATGAGTGCATGAAAAAGTGGAAGCAAAACCGAACACGAAAAATGAGGTTATGCCAACAAAGTGACAACCGAGAAAAAGACGAAAGATGAATAGTGTCAAAAAATTGAAAAATGCAGAAATGACTCGGTCCTAAAAGGAAGTTGTCAATCTGCACGAAAGAGTCTTAGAAACCAATTCCAAACACTCGAGACGACACTAAGTGACAAGAAACAGAACTTGGAAAAGGAAACTAAACGAGAAAAAAATAAAAATAAATAATTATCCGTAAAATTTCAGGAAAAAGGAAAGGAAGGTAAATGACCGGGTCGTTACAACAGGTGTGTGACACATTTTTGTGGTCCTAGAGTGAGAGTGTATACACTACAATTGCATTTATTAGGGACTAAGTTTGGATAACAATACTATTACATCCTTCTCATTGTGAGCTGTAATTTCTAGTATACTAGAGGACAAAACAACTGAGTTGGCAAAGGTATATTGGCCTATTTACATGAAGAATGTCAGAACATTCTCTTGCTAATGATTGGCTAGAGGTGCCATGTGTATGTCCTTCTCGTAGTAGGACTTATGTAGTGAGCTCAAGTATATATATGTTGTTATAGAATTTTTGTGGTTTAAGCCTTTTTGAAACCCCTAATATTGACCTATATTATACTATACTTGAAAGATTCTTATGAACAAACATTTCTGAGGTATTTGATGATGATCTGAACCTAAAATCTACAAAGAAATGTCACTAGATTGATCCTTATTGCTGTGTTCATCATAGAGGTCATTTACTGTCAAGGTTTGCTAGTGCAGTGACTGGTTTGAGGGTTAAGTTTAAGCATGAGGTTGTTATGGTGTTAAGTCAAGGTTGAGAAGGTATATTTGAGCTATTTACATTTGTTGAGCACTTGTTCTTGAACTATACTATACTGTAAATGATTTCCTACTCTCAGACCTGTGATTAGTACTATTTGTTGGTTTAGCCTTGTAATTCATACATAGATTGGTTATATCTTGTTATACAATGTTTGATTTATATGCTAGCAAGTTTAAATTGATGGATCAAGGCTGTTGAAGTTGGTTATTGGACAAAACTTTAGTTAACTTTGGTTTTGACCTACCAAAACCCTAGTTCTTAAGTGAATAGTTGATATCAATGCCTAATTGTGATTATATTGTGATATACATGATGTACTTATCTTGTTTATCATCTGAGTATGTCTGTAATGGTGATGTAAGGTTGTGGGATTAGTCATAGAATATTTGGGACACGAAATTCCTGTTTTACCCCTCAAACCCTAGTTTCTGCGAAAGGTTTCTAGAGACTACAGTTTGGTGTTTTAAGTTGCACAACCATTCTTATATTTTGTGTATGCTTGAATATTATTTATATACATTCTTTAATATGTATTTGTATGTAAAGGATGTGAAAACTAGTGTCTTAACTTGTATAAGGGTGTGTGCAGAGTGTGAGACAACTGAGTGTGTAATTACTTGCATATAACTAGTGGAGCTTTTAATTGGCTGAGGCCAAGAACAAGATTTTTCCCTATTGAGAGGGTTTTCTTGTATATCTTGTGTTCAGTGCCTTGAGTTCATTTGTTGATCTTGTTATGAACAAGAAGAAGTTTAATTTGACTAATTCATCCCCTATTGGTCTAACAATTACCATCCACATAACCATATACCAAGTATTACTCATGAATTAGACTGCATGTAACATATGTAACCTCACAAAACCAAATAGACACCTTGACTATCAACTAATATCACAATAACGAATCCAATAAATACATTAGGCATAACATCAATAACTATATCAATAAATTGCCACCTTCAAGCCTCTTTAAAATCAAATATAGAATTTTAAATACACACACACACACATATAAGCATGCATACACAATCTAAACTCACAAAACTCAAAGAAATATAGCCTTATATACGCAACACACCCCCTACCTCAATTGGGATGAAAACCCCAATAATCGCCAAAATGAAAGTGTTTCGTTTGAGCTTTAACTTCAGAGGGCCGAAGATGATAATAAAGGGAACGATAAAGTCTCCTGGTAAGTGCTGAAAAGTGTGCATTTAAACACCTTAAGCTTGATCATTCTTGGACCTTATCCCATCTTATTTTCCTGTTTTAGTCTAATTTCATGTTATTTCCTTTTTCAGGCACTTATCCCAAAATAAGTCAATTAGCTAAATTAGAGCATAAAAGATGCAATCTCAAGCTTAGTGGAAGAAATAAGCAAAGTGGTAAAAAACAGCAATCTTCGATCGATCAGACCAAGCTCAGATCGATCTCACAGTGATCATTCCAACCATGCCAAGATGAGTCGAGCCTCATGTCCTAATCCTCAGGAAATTTCCATCTTCGATCAATCCAACATTACTTCGATCGATCAAAATTTTTTGATCTTGTGATACCCCTCGGATTCAAGACACGGGTTGATTAGGCCCAGGCCCAAACCCGAGGGAATATTAAATAATTAAAGTATTTTAAATCGAACACAAAATAGAAATTTAAGTAAAGAAAACCAAAAGAAATATAAATAAAATCCTCCAATGATAAATAATATCAATTCAATCCTCCAACACCTTCAAGGTTACAACTTGGGAATCCAAATAGTGGACCCCTAAAGAAAATCTCAACTAAACTGGAACTGAAAACATCAAACTAGAATCATCGAGAGAAGTCCTACATAAGTAGATGAATGAGAGACTGTCCTCGATAAGCACAATCAAGCTCTAAGGCTGGAACAGTCCTGCACCTGAAAAGAATAATAGAAGAGTAGGTCAAGCCCACGAGTAAGTTCTAATCTAACTGCAATCCATACAGTGATCCGATAGGCAGATACACCGTAGACACCTCACAATATCTATCTAGTCCATACATATAAATATATCCACACTAAGGGTCATTCACTAGTCTATAATAGGGGTCTCAACCTGAATAGAAGGCAATATGCGTAAATGCACCCAAAGGTTAGCATGAGTACATAGACCTAACAGGGTACACCTCAACCTATTATAACTAGCTACGCATCCACTACATATACGCACCCTAACCAACGAGTCTGAGACTCAAGCTCATCTCGTGGTACCATAAACATATATATAAAGTCCGTCCCAAACCAGGGTATGTAGTTCAATTATTTATCGACCTGACATACAATAACAAATTAGTTAGTCACTAACTTATTCAGTTGATATGACTTAACCATCATCCATTAATCCCGGAAGCCACTCAACTTAGTTACAGTTGATTTGACTTAAACACAATTAGGATTCAATATTTATAAATCCATTCATTTAATCCGTTAGGTTAGGTTTAGGCGTTTTGAGCTAAACCGTCCCTAGTATGTCACCGTCCCTAGTATGTCACCGTCCCATTCCGGTGCATGCAATCCTCCATATCCTTGTAAATTACATCATATATACAACAGTTTAGTAATTTACAATACAAAACTAATATCCAAATAATTGCAGAAAGAAGATTAACAATCTAGTAATTAAAATCCAGTATTAATCCATATAATTGCATCAAAGAATTTAATATTCTAACAATTAACATCCAAACATGCCTAGTTCAAATTTAATATAACAATGACTCTATCATGTATTTAAAACAAGTTTTATTAGCATACTGGATCACCTTAAATTGCTAAAATTTAATTAAGCAATTAATCCGTCCTCCATCCATTATCAGCATAGAAAATTTATAAATTTTATATTGTTTGTTCCATGAATCAACTTAAATCAATTCAAGGTTTTAATCACACCCTAAATTAACTATTTAATCCCTCTGTGAAGTTTCATTAAATTTCTGAAATTTAATCAAACCATTTAGTTCCTTTCTTCTGTTCATAGCATGCACTGTTGTATATTTTTACACAGCTTCATCCTTTATCAGAGAGTCTTAAACCATGCTACAATAAGTTTAATATTACTTAGAGTTAACCCTTAAAGCCCTATATGAAGTCCCTACAACCCATCAGAACCATCCAAATACTCAAACAGTGTCAAAAATATCACATAGTGCCGTAGGAACCCATTTCAAAACGCACAAAAGTTTGGAGCCTGCTCTTAAAATGAAAGAGCAGGCTCTTTCCCACTTAGAGCCGGCTCCAAACTCCCTTGGAGCTGGCTCTTGCTAAAGGAGAGCCGGCTCTTGGCTTTCCAGAGCCGGCTCTCTCCCTTGAGAGCCTCCAGTTCAGTCTCTGCTCCGTTTCAATCTGTGTGCTCATTCTCTGATCAATTCCTACCCCTCTGTTGGTTTCTTAAACTAATCTTAAGGGTTTAATACCACTCTAATAGAATCCCTAAGGTTTGATTACAGCAATTTGAATCAATTACAAAGATTAAACTTGCTACTGAACTTAACATGCGTTAGTACCAACTGAAACCACATGCACGAATTGAAACGGAACAAATTGCAACACATATTTAAAATAGAATAATAACAACCCTATGAGTTTTATATAACCCCAGTAGTGTTCCTATATTTTTTTTAACAGTAGTTGCAATCAAATACAGAGACTAAAGTTACAACAGAAACAACATGCTTAAAGGACAGAAAACTGGAGCGAGACTTGCATGCACTGTAACAGATTTGTTTTCAACACCACAGATCATCAATATAGCATATGTTAAATAGGTAAATTCCAGTTACTAATTGATTAAACCCTAGAGATTATCTAGGTTCACAGAATATGAGCCAAAGAGAAGGAGAAAGAGAAAAACTTGCCTGTGATTTCAGTTATGAAATCCCGGCGTCGTCTCTAAGTTTCCGGCAACTACTAACTTCCTTCAAGCCTCCTATGGGTGTGATTTAATCCACCACAACCCTCCTTTGATCCACTCTATTCTTGTCCTTGGTAGCTCTTACGATTGCTTCTGTTCTGTCAACTCGCTCTCTGTTACGTTCTATTTTCACTGTGCCGTGAATAGGGTTCTCCAAACCCTTAGTGAAACTCATACATGTATATATATAGGCCCTTAGAAAACCCTAATTAAACTAGAGCCAAGGTAGAAACCCTAATTAAACTAGAGTAAGCCTATAAACTTAAGTCACACACACGTTAGTTAATTATATGACGGCTCTAAGAAAAACCCTAACTGAAAAATATATTTAAAACTTTAGTTAACGTATTTACATAATTAATCTATTCAAATGTAACAATTACCAAATAATTCAATTTTAAACCAAACAATTTATCAAGTAGTTCAATGTAACAACAATAATTAATTAAATGACAAAATAAAATGCAATTAAATCAAATAAGTCACAAAATGCAAATAATCTCAAATAAATCAACTAAAGCAAATATTAAACACAAATAAACAATTAACAACCAACAAAAATACACTCAAATAATTTATTAAAATACCAGGATTATCCTTTTTTAAAATTAGGGGTATTACAGATCTTATCCCTGCCTACCACTTTTGTCCTTTTCCCAAAATATCCGAAAAATATCTCAGATTTGTCATTATTCCAAAAAGGCGCCGCCATAGTTCGATCGATCTGACCACCCTTGTGATCGATCGAACCTCCTCAAGTGCAAGAAAAATAGAGTTCCAACCAATTAAAAGGTGTGCTCGTGGTGCAATCATTTGGAGGTCCTAGTACACAAGGTTTGACCGTTGGGTGTGACACTTGAGCTATCTATATTAGGATTTTAGGCCATTTTATACATAGACAATCTTACAAAAAGGAACCATATACACAAGAGAGGTTGGAGGAGTCTAGAGATTAGAGAGACACACACCATTTGGAAGTTCTTTCACTCATCTAGGGTTTCCATCAAGGAGAAGAAGATCATTCCTACCATGGAGATGGCCCTTGAGGGTTAGATGACTACATCTATGAGTGCCTAAACCATTCTCTTGGGGCTAAAGATAGCCCTAAGCATGCCTCCATTAGAAGAAATCAAGTTTTTAGTGACAGTCAAATCTGTTCCTAAAAGCCCTAAGATTGTCCTTAATAATCAAATTCGACCGTCCCTAATAGTTGTGTCATAAAAGAGTTTTAGGGACGGTAAAAATTGACCGTCCCTAGAAAAAATCAACCTTTAGGGACTGACTTACTGTCCCGAAAAGTCCCGTCCCACTTTGATTTATTAAGGACGGACTTACTGTCCCAAATAAAACCGTCCCCCTTTGATTTATTAGGGGCGGTATTTATTGTCCCTAATAGTTGATATATTAGGGACAGCCTTGTGGTTCGTCCCTAATACAATATTTATTAGGCACAATTTGTAATGTCCCTAATAGGTTTTATTATTATTAATAATATTAAATTTGTGACAGTTATAAACTGTCCCTAATACTTGATTATTATTATTATTATTTTTTTTTTGTTTTTGCTCTGCTGGATTTGTGTTCTAAAAAAACTATCAAACCATATCCACCTTATATATCAAAACATGGAAACTAAAAGTACATTCATCCACAAAATCATTTTAGAAAGAAAAAAATAAATTATCACCACAATACGATGCCAACAAACGAGCTCTTAATCTATTGATGAAACTACAAATTCTCCAGTTTTGTAAAGAAGAGCTAAAAGTATCCACTAGCTGCTTTAACATCAAATGGTTCCAAACATCCTAAAAAATTAAAACATCATTTTAAACTGAATGCAATCATGAAAATGTAGGCAAAAAAATACACAACCAAAATAGTTAGAAATCAACTAGCTAACCATCAAAGAGCTCCAAAATATATCTACCAAAATAATTATCTTTATAGTTCATTTAGGTGATTGTTTTGGTGGTGCTGGTGGGTGCTGAAATTGCCACCATGTTGGCGGTTACTGATACCAGCTTGGTGGGGCATGCTGCTGTTGGTGGAATCGTGGTGGCAGCTGTTGGTTCTATTGTTGCAGCTTAAGGAGGTGTTGTTGCTGCTTAAGGAGGTGCTGAAATGTATCCAACTTCTCCTCCAAATTTGTAACTTTCTCCCTAAGTTGTGCATTATCTTCTTCAACATTTTTTACCCTTTTTCTAGAAGCCTCTTCAAAAGATGAGGGTGCACGTTGATGGCTTGGAGCTACAAAACCATTCAAACCCACACCGATATCCCTTTCTGATACCTAATCGGTTTTCCGCTATCTCAACATCATTTATGCTAGGACTGGTACCATCAGAATTGTGAAAAACTTATGAAAACTTCTGTTTCATTTCATCCTAAAATTAAGATTAATGTAGTGTTAAACATCAGTAGCTCAATAAAAAATTAACTATAAACTAAGTCAAGATGATTTTTTATTTTTTATTTTTTATTTTTTTTTATGTATGTATATAGTGAATAGGAATGAGTGAGAGATTCGTTCTTCACTTCCATTTTTTGAAGAAAAAGAGCTAGCTAAAGCTATTTCAGTGAAAGTCAAGAAAGGATCTTACTTATAGAGGTTGATCTGAGTCACCACAAAGCCAAGATTAACTGGCAGTGTGTTTGTCAACCTAAAAAGGTTGGGGGGTTAGGTATACCTAATATTGAGCTATGGAACAAGGCAACATTCCTTAAGCTAACTTGGAAATTATTTAGTGAGAGGAACAAGAACCTGTGGGTGGACTGGATTCACTACAGTCTGTTAAAGGATATATAAAAGCTTTTGGGTGGTTAATGTACCTCATCAAGCCTCGTGGACAAGGAGGAAAATGTTATAGCTAAGAGAAATAGCTAGGCCTTCCATAAAAAAACATTAGATAGGCAATGGCAACTCAACCTATTTTTGGCATGATCATTGAACACACCTCAGCCCTCTTGTAAGCATAACCAGTTCAAGAATAATTATGATTCTAGTTCTCAAAGCGGTGTATAAAATGCTCTACTAGGTATTTGGAAGTGGGCCTGAAGGTAGTCACTTGTAAGTCGTAAGGCACTGGTAACAGGAATAATTAAGGAAGTGAGTTTGCTATATGTTTTTGATGTTATCAATCAGTTTGTTTGAGCTTTTAGTACAAATTTGAACCTACCGAGCAATAAACTAAGCTTGAAAGATGTGCATAATCATAGCAAAATGAGTTACTTCATTCTTAAAGAAAAAATACAGTTCGAATGTCAGAAAAATCTTTATTATCATGATGGTAGCGGTTATGTAATACTCCCAATCAATAAAAATTCCATCTTTCCCTTGATGGTAGGAAATAATGAATTAACATTGAAAGGGATACTATTTTCCCGGAATCCCTAGGGTACCATAGGGTACAATATTAAGGTTCTAGAGTGTATGATGCCTCTTTGGAAAAATCAAAATTAATGTTCTTTTGCAAAGACATATTTGTGAACACAGGGCTACAAATTGATAGTTTATAGTGTTAGTTGTCAGTGCAAGATCAAATCAAGCAATACAATTCAAGTCTCTTTTTTAAGATTCCTATAATTTTGTTTCAAAAAATTCTCTTCTTGTTCGACTGTATAAAATTGATCCTTTGAAAATATTAGATCGTCTTTCATTCCCGCACGTGTATTTTTGATTCCTCAACAGGGTAAATCTTAACTGCTATAGCATAGGATCTTACTTAAGACAACATAGGACAGAATTATCTTGAGTTGATTTAAACAATAAAATCAACAATCAACCACCACTCTCCCAACGGATTAACCACATCTCTTTCTGTTTTCCATTTATTTACTCCTACTACAACACCCATTCACCAAAGGCGTACACTGGTAGTATTCCGAGGCCACAATAGTATAGTATCATCAATGCGTCAACTTTTTTCTTCTCCACTTTCCTTCTAAACAAACAACCCCCACTATGTATAAACACAACTCATATGAGGAGCCACTCATTAAGAGCAGAAGACAAGCTACTACTGTAATTATGGCCATTTCAATTATATTTGCTAACTAGAAATAGCTGTTGATCATATAATTGGCTAGAGTAGAGTATATAGTATGTTGAGAACATGGCAATGTAATAGGAGTTATATATAGAAGAGGGTGACTGGGATATGTTTGGCACAAGCAGCTCACCTAACTTGTTAGGCCAGTGTATGGTAAAACTTTTCTATGTCTAGAAATTAAAGAAAAAGTTAGCATATAGATATGGATAAAAAAAAACTTACATAGTTCTGCTTAGCTATCTCATTTACCCATCCAGTTTCTTCCCTAAAATGTGTATCCTTTTACATACATACTAGTAGCAGGACCCTCCTCAGGACTTTCAACTTCCTTATCTTCTTCATTTTGCCTTTTTTGCCTTTCTTGACTTTCTTTCAGCTGCAACACAAAATATGATTTAGATGGATGATAAATTAAAATTTTATAATTATTATTTTAAATATTACGTACATAAACATCATAGCATCTGGCGAAAGACATCGATCCAAAAACATGTGGAATGTCATTCTTTGAACGGTTGCCTTTATTTCTGTCACTTATTTTCTACATGGCAATTCAAACAATAATACAAGTTAAGAAACCTAAATAGCTAGTCAATCAATGCATTATAATCAATGATTTCAAGTAAATAATTTAAAGCACGTGGTTAAAAATCCGAACTTGAAATTCTGGTGAAGTCCACTAATCGCACATTTCTCCCCAAACATCAATATCAATAATACCATAAGGATGCAAGCGTGCATTCTCAATCGGAAGATGCTTGTCAAAATGATTCTTCAATTTATATCTATATTTCCTTAAACATTTAGACACTTCCTTAGTTACTTGCTTGAATTCAGTTTCATTGTCATGCGCATCCACTCCAAAGGTCACCTTTATAATGAACATTTAATTTAAGTTAAAAAGAGCCCAATAATTCACACAACAAATAGCACAGAAAATATGAAAAATAAATAACAAGTCAACAAAACAAGTATTAAAAATGATATAGTATTCCCTTTATGATATAGAAAATAAAAGAACTCATTACCTAAAAATGTTCATAGAAGACCTGTCTCTCATAATCTGGAATTTCCCTCCAAGTTTTATATTTTAATAGTGCTTCTTTATCTCTCGTATGGATGCCAACCTCAGCCGTCCATAAATTGTGATTTTTGCCAACGGGTTTAATATAACCCGTCCCAAACTCTACTGGAATTAGAACATCCTTTCACTAGAGTTCCTTAGCTTTGTGTAGGGCTATATTCTTTGCTTTTCCATGCCCTTTTCGTTTTGGGCCTGAAAAATAAAATTATCAACTTAATTAAAACATAGTCATTCTACAAAAATGCTTGTAGTTAATTAATGATGAAGCATAAGTATCACCTCCACTTGGTTGTGGCCTCGTCTTCAAAGTATTACCAGCACCTTCCATAATAGGCTGTTGACTTATTAAATTACAACCTTCAGCTTCTCCACTCGGTTGTGTGGTAGTTGAACTTGTAGATGGTGTCTCAATTCGAGTTTGAGCCACGCTGGACCTTAATAGTCTATGCATTGGTGCCTTAGAAGTGTCTATAATTCTGTTTACAAGCTGATATGAAGAATCAAGTAATATTAAATAAAAATAAACAAGTATATGCGGAATACATTCTGAGTCATCATTTGATATTGGCTACTTTAGAACATAAATAGAAAATAAATCAAGTGATCTAAGATTAGTTTAAATAAATCAGAAAAGTAATGAAGCACACAACCAAACAAGGCTAATTAATTTCCAGCACTCAACAGATACTAAAAGGTAAATATATTGAAAAAGAGAAGGAACTCAATTCTACATAAAGTTCACATCATGTATTAATCATGATTCCAAAAAAATATGACACATGCCCAACAATACAAAGCTTCATATGTCATCCAAATAAGTATCATTGTCGGACAACAATTTTAGTTCCTAATCTGAACTATATTGAATGTAAACTCCATCATCATCCTCGTCAACCCAAAAGTCATCATTAATTGTTGTTTCACCGCTATATTTTTCAATCACTTTAGCATCAAGGGCTTCACCCGCTAAATCATCCTTGTTCAAAGAGAGTGGATCCATGTCCAAGTCCACTTTAACAATCCTATCCACGATGCTTGGTTCGTTCTCTTGGTAGGCTGTAGTGTTAAACATTTCATCATCTACTACTACTTTTCCCTCTTTTTCAAGTACATCAAATGAACTTCTATTTGTTATATCTTAAACTACCTCCCATGTCCCTTAAAATTTGATGTCTTCAACGCAGAAGCATTGTTTTACTTGATTTGCTAACACAATTGGCTCATTTTTGTGAGCTCTACTGGCTATATTTATGCTCTTAAAATAGATATCTTTATGTATACCAATCCTAACATCAAACCAATCACATTTGGAAAGGAATATTTGTCTACCCAGTGGATATCGTAACTCAATGATATCTGTTAGTTTACCATAGTAATCTTCGCATTCTCCTTTCACTAACACACCATAATTTTGTGTTCGTCGATTTTGTTCCCTTTCCTTAGTATAGAACCTAATCCCATCTACAATACAAGTAGAATATCAACTTACTAGAGATCCAGGTCCACAGGCTAATGAATACAGATCATCACAAGTTATTTCCTTTTGATGATGACGCATTTTCAAGATCTACTGAAAAAATTGTAGTGTTAAACAAATGATAACACATCATTTTCATTAAATAAAAGAATTTGATTAATTAAGTCCAATATATACATGATGGACTTACTTGTGTTTCAAACCATCTAGAAAATTCTTTTGCATGTCTTTGATGAACATTTTGTGGATCTCGTCTCTTAAGTTCCACCTTGTGTTTTCTAAACAATTAGATGTTGTGAAGATAAAATTGTGTACATGTATTAAGCAATCGACTATATATTCACATAAGCTGACAAGATATGACATGCAATAAGTTACTTACTCTTCGTATGACTCAACTACTTCAGAATTTTGTAACACGTACAATCAGGCCATTTTCATGTCCTTACGGGACATTATCTCCAAACTTTGCACCCCTAGAAGTCGAACTACTTGCTTTAGATCTAAAATAGTGGTCCAGTTATTGTTGCAATCCCCCTCACTATATCTTTCTTCTTGATTGAACCAAGTCTCAATCCCTCCAAGAAATTTTGAACAAAATGTCAAGCATTCATTGTCTAAGTAAGCTTCAGCAATGGACCCTTCAGGACGTGTTTTGTTACGCACGTACAGTTTGAGGGTATGCAAAAATCTATATAACCATTAAAATTATTACAAATATTTAAATCTAACAGACCATTAGAATTTTTCATAAAAATAATGTTTATGTATTAAAAAAAATTACAGTACCTTTCAATGGGGTACATTAACCGATATTGTGCGGGGCCAACAATAATGGCTTCACGCAACAAATGCAAAGCCAAGTGCACTATAATGTCAAAAAAAAATGGAGGAAATATTATCTCCAACTTGCATAGTATAATAGCAATGTCCCTTTCCATTGCCTCTAAGACATCCACTTTAACAGTTCAACAACACAATTCCTTAAAGAATAAACCAAGCTCTGCTATTGCATTACAGATATCTGAATCTAAGAATCCTCGTATAGCTATGGGGAGGAGGCGCTATAAGAGAACATGTTAATCATGACTTTTCAATCCAAATATCTTATAGTTATTAACATTCACACACCGACTTATGTTCGAGGCATAGCCATCTAGGAACTTAACTAATTTTAGCCATTCACACAATTGCTTTTTATCATTCTTTGACAATGTGTAGCGTATTCGTGGCATCTCAAATTTTTCACCATTATGCTTGAGGTGTAGTTCTTTCCTAATCTTCATTAATTCTAAATCCAACCGACTTTTGAATGTATCCTTTATTTTTCCTTCAATGTCCAATAATGTCCCCAACACATTATCGCATATGTTTTTCTCTATATGCATAACGTCTAGGTTGTGCTGCAGTAAAAGGGTCTGCTAATAGGGTAGTTCAAAGAAAATACTCTTCTTTGTCCAGTTAAGTTCAAATTTTTCACGAGTTCGCTTCTTGTTAATTAGTCCCTTTCCGAAACTAACCTCGGGTATGCGGTTAAGTTGTTCCAGAATATCATCACTTGTCAACTATTTTAGTGGCCCTTTATCTTGCTTCTCACCATTAAACTACTTGTACTGCTTCCTAAAAATGTGATCCAATGACAAAAACATACGACTTTCCAAATAACATATCTTCCGTCCGTTTTTCAAATAACAAGAACATGTTTCTTCGTTACAATTTGGACATGCTAGATAACCCTTCGTCATCCATCTAGAAGTCATCGCATAGGCGGGAAAGTCAGTAATGGTCCAAATCATTGCCGCATGCATTTTAAAGTTACATTTACTGTAGGTATCATAAGTCATCACACCATCCCTCCATAATTCTTTTAACTCTTCAACCAAAGGCCGTAGGAACACATCAATATCATTACCAGGCAAGGTTGGACCAGGAATAACAATGACATGAACACATATGGTTCCTTCATACATATCCAAGGTGGCAAATTGTAAGGCATAATCATCACAGGCCACATACTATAGGAATTGCTCATGTTACCAAATGGATTGAATCCATCAGTTGTTAATCCAACACAAACATTATGAGGATCAGCAACAAACTAACGGTTGACCTTGAATATAACGCTTTTGATGATCATAATTCATTAATGATGTTCTATACATTCTAATGTCTATCTTGAGCAAAATTATAGAACTAAGCATTTATCAAGTCAAAACATTACATGTAAAAGCACAAATGAGAAGGAACATCATGAAGATAGGGGAAAAGGACAAAAAGAATCAAGATCTTATCAAATGGGGTAGCTAAGATGGTGAGCTTTTAGGAACCATTGTTAAAGCATGTATGACCATTTTGAAGCTCATATCTAGGGTCATACACTAATCACTGGCATGGTAATCAAGAAACATAGAGAATGAAAATCATTTATGAACTCAAAACATGCTCCTTGAAAGATAAGTTCCATTTCAGTTGACCGTAATGGAAAGACAACTTGAAATAATCGACCGATTCTAACAAAGAGTTTGGATCAAAGCTTCTAGTTATTTCGGCCTACCGAAATAAAAGACCAATTCATTTCAGTCTACCGAAATTAATTAATGAAAAATTATCGCTAGTTATTTCAGACGACTAAAATAAAAGGAGTAAATGAATCAGAAGAACTGATTCTAACAGAGAGTTTTGGAACAAAGGAGGAAGGTATTTCGGACGACCGAAACAAAAGGTAAATCATTTCGGTTTACCAAAATAAAGAGTGATAGCCATCCTTAAACTATTTCGGATAACCGAAAGACAATAGTGTTTCATTTTGGTCAACCAAACCTGCGCAGATTCAAATTTTGAACAGCTATTTTAACTCGAACTGTGTGCCTAACAGCTAAAATACACATCAGATACATCTGAAACTCTATATAATGACTTGTGGTCTTCATAAAAAGGGATTGCAACTATTGTGAATCATATCCTTGCAATAATAAAGCCTTTGTATTATCATTCACACACTTCATATCCTTAAAGAGTATTGAGCTTCAATCTATTCATACATAGAGCTAAAATTTGTACTATAGATCTAAGAGAGAGATTATATTATACTTCATTTATCTTCTTCAAATCTTGTAAGGGCTGGTGTGGCCCAAGGAGGACTAAGAGAAGGTGTTTCTCTTAGCACTTTGAAGCAAGGAGGTACTTCTTATAAAAGGTTTTCTCTCGACCCGTAAGGATAAGCCATAGTGGATTGGAAAGTCTCAAGAGGGGTCTTGAGACGAGGAGTAGGTGTTTTTGAACCTCGCTAAAATCGCTGAGTACTTATTTGCAATCTTTATCTCTATCTCTTACATTTATTACTTAAAGTCTAGCGTGATGGATTTCTTGATAAATGTTGTTAGTTGAGGCTTAAAATTCAGATTGTTTTATTTAAATAATTGTTAAGAAAGTTAGCTTAGTACTTTCATATTAATTGAAATAAAAATTAACATTGTTTGCATTGACTCTATTCATCCCTCATCTAAAGTCATTACTTGGGTAACAATTGGTATCAGAGCCTAATCTCTATTGAAAAGGCTTAAGTGTATTAGAGAACGATCATGGCAAATGTAAATGGTCACTTTCATCAAGAAGGTTAATCTAATTCTAGACCTCCTTGGTTCGACGGAACAAATTATGGCTATTGAAAAAATAGAATGATAGATTTTCTTCAATCCATAGATTATCAAATTTGGTTGGTCATAGTCAATGGACCATTTGTTCCGATGAAAGTAGTTGACACAAGAAAAGTTCCTAAAACTGAAGAAGAATGGGACACTGAGGATTATAAACTCATTTCCCTAAATGCTAAAGCCAAGGTAAATCTGAATTATGCCATAAGTCCTAGTGAGTACAATAGAGTCTCTACATGTACCACAACTAAAGAAATCTGGGATAAACTTCAGATTACCTATGAAGGAACATCACAAGTTAAGGAATTTAAAATTGATATTCTTATGCATCAATATGAATTGTTCCGCATGAATGAAAATGAGTCCATTTGTGAAATATTTGTGAGACTTACTGACATTATAAATGGCTTGAAGCATTATGGTAGGACTATTACTAATTCTGATCTTGCAAGGAAAATTCTAAGAAGCTTACCTGAAAAATGGGATGCAAAAGCTACGGCAATTAAGGAGGCACACAATCTCAACACACTTGAGTTGGATGAACTACTTGGCTTTCTTCTTATATGTGAAATCAACCTAAAAGATAGAGAAGGAAATCATCATCGAAAGAAAGAAATTGCTCTCAAGTCCTCTCAAATAGAAAAGGAGGTTGTCGGCAATGAAAGTGAGAATGATGATCTTGCTCTCATTACACAATCCTTCAAAAGATTTCTTCATAGGAAGAAATTCAACAAGGGAAGATTCAAAAAGGGTGGATCATCAAATAAACAAACCAAATGAGACACCCCTTGTGACGACCCTGGATTTTTCAACCCAATGTGTCCTGTAATGACCCGAAATGGATCCCAGAATGCGAAAGCAAAACAAGGACATGTCCTTAGAGATGTACGTCATCCCTAAGGCATCAGAATGGCCCTTCAAGGAGTTTTGAGGCTCAATGGAAGCAAAACGAAGACAAGGGTATCAAAACCCTACCAAAAGAAGGACTAAGGGTAAAATGGTCACTTTACCCTAAGAGGAAGGAATTTAACTTCTAATAAGTCAAATGAGGTCAAAAATATCCAAAAACATCCTTTAGTAACTTCACATGAATTCCCAAGGCTAAAGGAAGGGAAAACCCAAATGAACCCTATCCCGGTTCGAACCAAATCTAACACCCTCTCACTAAAACAAGAAAATCTTAAGCTAGGAAAATAATCTAAAACTCAAATTGGTACCATTAGAAATTTTATTTTGATGCGGTCAGTTTAGACTCAAGAATGGACCAATTCGGAGTTAAAACAAAGAAGTTACGGCAGTTCGAAGTCAGAAGTCCAAAACTGAACCTGTAGAAAATCCCTGAAGGACTTGAACCGGTTCAACATTCTTGAACAGGTTCAACATGGATAGAACATCCATGCTGGACCAATTTTCACACCTTTAACTGGTTTAACATTCTTAAACCGGTTCAACCTGAACAGAAACAATAAAATGCAACAGAAACAGTAGAAAAATAGAAAAATGAGTTTGTAACACGGTTTTCGAGACCAAGATGGCATTTTTTAGAAAATGTCATGAAGAAACTCCCCCTAAAATCACATTTTCTATGTAACAGAGTCAAGAACGGAATTTATTTCCTAAAGAAAATCCCCAAAATGCCCTTAAGCAAGATTTTGCAAGAAAAATGTGAAATGAGTCCATAGGAGGCTCATTTCACCAACGAAAGAGTTTCAATGAAAATGGTCATGCACACAAATGTAAATAGTGATTTTCAGTGCGCGGGAATGGTCCGTAGCTCCCAAAAATGGCCGAGTTAAAATCCGACCCCCCAACGGCCAAAAAGGCGAAAATGAACTTGAAATGGAAATTTTGATATCCAAAATTATAAAATGGAGTCAAATGACCATTTGGCCCTTGACCATACTTCATACATGATTAATGAGACCCTATGAAAGAATGAAAACAGAATTCTCACACCCGATGCAAACATGGTGAGACAATGACTTGTGATTTTTTAATATTTTCATAATATTTCATGAAGTCAAATTTTGTATTGGAAACAAAATACATGTCATTGGCCTCCGGCCTTATCTCATACATGTCAAATACATTACGAAAGGTGTACTTTTGTACACATTACATATATGGAATCAAATATACACATTTTGACATAAAAGGCTACAAGTGGCATTTCAAGCCAACCTTTACAAGAATTAAAACCTTCAAGTCTACAATCATCCAAGCAAAGATGAACATCATGAACCAAGTCTTCGTACCTGAACAAAACCCCCAGTAACTTTGGGGTGAGTAAACAAGTTTACTCGTAGGGAATGAGCATGCATAGACTCAATTTCTTTACAGATTTTTACATTAACTTTAAACAATTCAAAAGGATCATGCCACCTAACGTCTTTGTCAAAGTGAGACTCAGGGATCATCCTAAGCTACCTTAGTATATAAATCAATAAGATTCATGATATATAGACATATATGAAATGAATCAAGGTTGGGATAATCCTAGGAGCATGATAAGAAGGATACTTATAGATCAACATGAATTGCATTATCAATACAATTAAACAAGGTTTGGAATAGTCCATACAACATGATGAGAAGAATACTCGGATGTAAATTAACAAGAATTGCATTATCAATGCAATAAACATGATTGGGACATTCCAATTAACACGGCAAGAGTTATATGTGAAATCAAGAACAAGGCATAATATCTATGCAATTAAACAAGGATGGAATATTCCATAAAACACGAAAAGGCAAGTATACGAGACACAAGTATACTAAATGGAATCTAGATACAAGAAGCAAGTGCACAATTTCAAGTATACTGAATGAGGTCCGAATACACAAAGTAAGCATAATGTCTATGCAATTAAACAAGGTAGGAAATACTCCATATATCACGACAAGGTTCTTAGATCTTCAAGAGATAACACTTGAAATCTAAGGGTTTAGAGATTTTGCAGGTTGATATAAATCATTACACGTGGTCTATGCCACTTAGAATCAAAGTCAAGTTATATGTATAGGATCATTCCAAAGTCACAATAACATAAAGTAACATGAAACAAGATAACTAAGAAAATTAACACGATTGAACCAATTCAATTAACACGACAAGGACAAGGCGTGAAATCAAGGATAATGCATAATATCTATGCAATTAAACAAAAAATGGAACATTCCACACAACACGAGAAGTTTAATACATGAAATCAAGAACAAGGCATAATATCTATGCAAGTAATCAAGATTGGAACATTCCAATTAACACGAAAAGGTCTTAAATCTTTAAGGAATACAACACTTGAAATTTAAGGAGTGAAATCACGGATGATGAATAAAATCTATGTAATTAACAAGATTGGAGCATATCATATAACACGACAAGGTTTAAATCTTTAAGGAATAGCAACTTGAATTTTAAAGAGTGAAATCAACCAATATGGATACTTGGATACCATCCGGATTAAAACCGTACTCTTGGGATCACTTTAGAGCTACTGACCCATGGGTACTTTCCCCTAGTGCGCACTATAGTATAGGGAGCTTTCTATCTCCCATATTAGAACCAAGTCCTAGCCATGTCAATTCTTGATTGATATCCCAAGTTCCAAAATCAACAAGTTGTGCAACCAAGAGTGTATCATATGAGATATATTTTTGTACATTGGCATATTTCGGTAACAAAACAAATCCTAGTCGAGTTGTAATTTCAGTTACCATATTAGACTTGACATCGACTGCAGAATTCAGAGGTTGACGAAAGAGGAAAGTATTGTTGATCGTTGAAAAGGCAAGAAGGACGATTTGACAGCTTTTGAACTTTTAGTTTCCTGTTCTGCTGAATCCCTTTTTTATTTCACTTTCCTTCTAAAGTGCTATGCACGAGACTTCCTTTATTTTATGAAGGAATAAGACTTTGCAAACCTCTATATAAACCATATCATACACAAGGATTATTTAACGCTTTTTGTTATACATATTCGATATTTTTAAAGCCTTAGGAAGTTAATCCCTCTTAGAAAATCAAAGTTGATTTTTCTGTAGTCTTCCTAGAACATACACATATTCACCTAGATAGGTTAGAGTTGTGTAGTTCGAATCCTGATCGTGATCATACAGTTATATCAACATCGATCAGACGAAGCAGATCTTCTTCTACATCATTCAGATGATTGAAGAATAGAAGTAAACGCAATCACACTTTTGAAAGGGTTGGAGCATTCGTGGAGTGTTGTCTGATCTACCTGCTGCTTTTCTACAAATATCAAGTGTCAGTCTGAGATCAAGTTGCTATTGGACGAGGAGTCGCAAAACCAGAAGATCGTCAGCGATTGGTGTGGTGTAGAACGATAGGGTGTGAGCCAGAGTCAAAGTTCGGTATACTTTGTTTCAAGCATAGTGGATTGGTTTACTTTGGACTGCACAGTCCACGAGGTTTTTCCCATAACAGTTGACGTATTTTATCAACTGGGGTTTCCTCGAATCCTGGTGTCATCTCTAACTTTATACTTTGCATTATTTTATTTGCATGTGATTAACTGTTTAATTGTTAAAACATAAAATAAGCAAAGTTGTTAAGGACACAGATCTATTTTCTAGAACAAACTAACACTTTCCAAGTAATTTCCACTACGTATGACTCACAATTTGGTATTAGAGCTGAGCTCTATACACTGAGTTGATCCTTATTGGAAAATTCTGTTTTGTTTTTCAAAAATAGCTTTAAACATTATGTCTTATCCGTTGAAAGAAGGTGGTTCTAATCAACGTGGTCCCTTATTTGAAGGAGATAATTACAATTTTTGGAAATCTAAGATGAGAGCCTATTTGCAAAATTCTGGTGGTAAAACTTGGGCAATAGTTGAATCTGGTTATACACCTCTAACAGTTGATACAACTGTGGATGGTAAAATAGTCAAAAAGTTAAAAGATACTTTTGTTTTTACTGTTATTGAAACTGAGCGTAATGATGCTAATGGCAAAGCTTTATATTCAATTATTAATTCTGTTGTTCTATCTGAATATGCTAGAATTTCTGATTATAAAACTGCTAAAGTGGCTTGGGATATTTTGCATGTTACTCATGAAGGAACTTCAAAAGTGAAGTTATCCAAAATCTAGTTGCTCTCTCATAAATTTGGCAACATTATAATGAAAGGAGATGAATCCTTTTCTGACTTTTATTCTAGTCTTCTTGAAATAATTTCTAAACTGCGTCACTTAGGGAAAAAATTTACTGATAAAAAGATCTGTAAGAAAATCATAAGGTCTTTACCTAAAAGATTTCAGATTAGGGTTGAAACCATCTCTAAGCATTGGGATTTGGCTACTTGTCAAGTTGATGAGATGGTAGGTTCATTAAAAACTTTTGAGATACAGAATTTTGATTTAGGTCAGAAGGAGAAAAATCTTGCATTGAAATCTACACAGGTTGAGAATTCTGTGGATGACAACTCTGATGATGATCTTACATTCTTATAAAGACAATTAAGTTAGATTTTACAGAGACAACAGAGGAGAAGGAATAGCAACATGGCTAATCCTCAAAACTTTGACAAAACATCAAAGTTTAGGTTTAATGAAAAGAAAGTAGAAGAATCCAAAGAAACTGAATTCACATGCTGGAATTGTGGTGGCAAAGGCCATACATCCACTGTTTGTCCTAGTCCTAAGAAAGAACAAAAGGATAGGAATAAAGGGAAAGCAATGAAAGTTTCTATTTCTAAAAATTCTACTTTAAGTGATAGTGATTCTCCTCAAGATAATTCCAATGATTTTTCTTATGTCACTTTTCTTAATAGAGGTCCTCATGTCATGTCTTTATCTGATTATAATATTTCAGATAATGAAGCCAATGAAGTTCATGATGAACAGGTGCAAGAGGCTGAAAAGGATGATGAAAGATTGAAGAAGATGGTCAAAGAAACCATTGAAGTCAAACAGGTAATCAATAAGCTAGCAAAGGAACTTATCCAAGCAAAATGAGAGAATGAAGATCTAAAGAAACAGATTGATGAAGGAAAAAGGAAAGCTTTTGAAAGCGGTTCTATCATCACTGAGCTTGAAAAGCAGATCATCATTCTGGAGGATAAGGTAAGTGTTGCTAACTCATTGAAGGAATGTCTTGCTTTAAAAATTGATTATCTTGAAATTGAATTGAATTCTGAAAAAGATAAACTGAAAGGATTCAATTTGAGTCATAATAGTTTGAATAAGATAATCAACATGTGTAAGGATGTGAATGATAAAATAGGGTTAGGATTTGTTAAAGGTTCTTCTAATAATCAAGGTAAAACAACTTTTGTTAAACCTACTATTATGCCTAAACCATGTTTGCCTGATGCATCACATTCTGATATGTCTTATGTGCCTAAATTGTTGCATTGCACTTTTTGTGGAAAGAATGGACATAAGTATAACTCATGTATTCACAAGAAAAAGAAAGACTTTTGTAAAAATCATTCTCAAAATTCTTATGCTAAGAAAAAGGTGCGTTCTAGGAAGAAAAAGAATGTGTCACCTAAGGTTTCTAAAACTGAAATTTTGCCTAAGGGAAAGGTAAAGAATGTAAAAGAATTTCAAGAATTAAGAGTGAGAACTGTTTGGATCAAAAAGTCTGATTTGATCAAGTATGTGCTTGTTGAGTCCTTGGAACAAGTTTCCAATAGGACTTCACCTTTGAACTGAGTCCTATTAAATTTAGTGATCATGGTTTGTGTTTAAAAGAAAATTTTGTTGCTATTGGATCACTTGTTAGGGTTTGGTTTAGGTTTGAGTTTTTTATTATAGTCTTCATGATATATTTGTGAAAATTCTTTCATTGAATTTATGGTCTATCTTTGAATACATATTTGGACACATGATTTTTGATTAAAAATAGATTCTTGGCTTGTAATCTATACAATGAAAGTTCATTTGCATTGATTAAGGGATGTTTAGATTTAAATCTCTTAAATTCATAACCTTTTGTGCACTAGTCCAAATCTGAAAAATTTGATTGAAAATCTTTAATTTGTTGACTAGGGTATATTGATCATAAAACTTATAAAGGTTATTGTTTTGAAAAAAAAAAAAAATAGGAGCTTTAAAAATAAAATGAAAAAAAATTCATCTAGAAAAAGAAAAAGGAAAAAAAATGCTGAATTCTCTGTTTAGGAAAAGGTTACCTATTAAGATGTGTTCGAAAGCTCCCATAAGACTTTGAAGTAGAGCTAAATGAGTAAAAAGAAATGTGGAGACAAGTTGAATTGGGAAATTGTTGTCTGCTCTTTAGAGTGAAAGCCACCTAACTTAGAAAAATTGCTCAAAGACAATTTTATCTTGATGTTTTTCGATCAATATGGTTAAGACAATGATTTATTGATAATTGATTGGAAATTGACGAGATGGATTGTACACACACACATGAACTTGCTAAATTGATTTCTAACTGTTTCATTAATATTTGCAAGTGAAAATTCATGTTGTGATTACTTCCTAAGAATTGAAATTGACTGACTAATCTGTGGTGTCAAGAATTTTGTTCATAGATATCTCTATAATTCTCTGGAAAGTTGGATCAGGTATGGACTTGGAAAACTTTGCTTGACTGCTCAATGATTTGTTTTTATTTTTGTTTTGTTTTTAAAAAAAAAATGAAAACAAATGGAAAATTTTTTTAAAAAAAAAATTCAAAAAGATTTTTGATTTTAGATTATAGTTTTTTTGGTTTGGTTTGATCATTGAGTGTTTCACAAAGTCAAAGGAAAAAGTTCTGAAAATTTTCAAGAAACCATATTGTCCATTGCCTACCGGTCCCCATGGCTCCTACCAGTTCTCAGTTAAAATCTTCGAGGTTTAAGTTTCTGGAGCTTGGCTACTGGTACCTCAATGTTGGTACCGATTCTAAAGTGGTTCATGCTTTGGATTTGTTGTCTGCCTAGTGGGAACCGGTTCCTATTTTGGCTACCGATTCATGGCAGCGAGGATATGCATAAATAGAACCCATTTTGTTCTTTGTTGGGTCATATTGCATAAACCCATTCACTCTCTAGAGTACCCACTTTCTCTCTCTATATTGCTCACATATATTCACTTTTTCAAATGCATTATTCTCATAATATTGTTGCTTACATTCAATTATATATTGTTATCTTTGTATCAACATAAAGAATTGAAGATTGAAGCTTGGAAGTTGAAGAGAATATGTGGAGTTTAGGAGTTTGAGAAAATTAGAGATTGAAACTTGTTTGGGTTGTGATTAAAGCTTTGTTTACTTTGATTTTGGGTTGTTTGTTGGGGTTTTGAAGAATCAACTCAAGCTTGTTCAAGAACTAGTGTTGAAGTTCACACTAAGTGTTTGATACAATTCCTAAAAGAAGTTGAAAACTTCAAAGTGAAAAATTGTGTGAAGAACATGGCATCTTAATTACTCAAAGAAGCCAAAAGTAAAGGAATTGAGATTCCGGAAGCTCCAAATCAAGCTAGAACTAGTATTGTCATCGTGATGCATGTGTGATCAAACAATAGATGCAGAGTCTGATGAGGATGATGAAAAGAATGATGGTGGAGAGTATTGATTTCTTTCTGACATTATTTCTGGACATACTAATGCCTGATATTTTGTCTTGCATTATGACATTACTTTTTGCTCAGTTTTTACATTGTCATGACTTGGTATTTTTGGATATTTTGTTTTGGTTTCTGATATGTATTAAACTCATTCCTATATACTCTGTTTTCGTATTATTTTTCTCTAGTTATTTTGCTATTACTTTGTCAATTTTGTTCCAAAAAGGGGGGAAAAAATCTAAAGTTTTTGGATCATTAATTCAGGGGGAGGTTTTAACTTGTTTTATTAAACTTTCACTGGTAGTTTTGCTTGATCCATGTGCAGGAATTCAGATGAAATTTTGTCCAATAGCAGAAGAGAACAGAGATAAACAAATTCCGTTTTTCCTTAAACAGTTGTAATTTATTTTTCTTCTTTGGGTAGATTATAAATTGTTTTTAGGGTTTTGTCATGAAATTGCCAAAGGGGGAGATTGTGGGATATATTTTTGCACATTGGCATATTTCGGTAACAAAACAAGTCCTAGTCGAGTTGTATTTTCAGTTACCATATTAGACTTGACATCGACTACGGAATTCAGAGGTACACGGAAGAGAAAAGTATTGTTGATCGTTGAAAAGGCAAGAATGATGATTTAGACATTGTTTCCCACTTAGGACACAATAATATACATGGTATATTTTCAGAGTTACCAAAATATAGACAATCCAAGTTCAGGCTGGAGTCTGTCAAGTGGCAACCAGTTCAAGATTTGGGAACCGATTCCAGAGGCTAATACTCGAAGGATAATTCTCTGCCAAGTGGGAACCTGTAGTAGAATTGGGAACAAGTAGCCAAATACGTCGGAAAGGCTTCTGATCTTCTTGAACAGGTAGCTAATTTGGGAACCGGTAGCAACAGTCCTGACAGCATTCGAACTTTCAGTTTCCTGTTCTGCTGAATCCCTTTTTTATTCCACTTTCCTTCTAAAGTCCTATGCACGAGATTTCCTTTATTTTATGAAGGAATAGGACTTTGCAAACTTCTATATAACCCATGTCATACACAAGGTTTATTAAACGGCTTTTGTTATACAGATTTGATATTTTTAAAGCCTTAGGAAGTTAATCCCCCTCAGAAAATCAAAGTTGATTTTTTTGTAGTCTTGCCAGAGCATACACATATTCACCTAGATAGGTTAAAGTTGTGTAGTTCGAATCCTGATCATAATCATACAGTTGTATCAACATCGATCAGATGAAGCAGATCTTCTTCTACATCATTCAGACGATTGAAGAACAGAAGTAAGCGCAATCACATTTTTGAAAGGGTTGGAGCATTCATGGAGTGTTTTCTAATCTACCTGCTACTCTTCTACAAATATCAAGTGTCAGTCTGAGATCAAGTTGCTGTTCGACGAGGAGTCGCAAAGCCAGTGGATCGTCAGTGGTTGGTGTGGTGTAGAACAATAGGGTGTGAGCCAGAGTTAAAGTTCGGTATACTTTGTTTCAAGCATAGTGGATTGGTTTACTTTGGACTGCATAACCCACGAGGTTTTTCCCATAACAGTTGACGTATTTTATCAACTGGGGTTTACTCGCTAAAATCCTGGTGTCATCTCTAACTTTATACTTTGCATTATTTTATTTGCATGTGATTAATTGTTTAATTGTTAAAACATAAAATAAGCAAAGTTGTTAAGGACACAGATCTGTTTTCTAGAACAAACTAAAAATTTCTAAGTAATTTCCATTGCGTACGACTCACATATCAAGATACAAGTAATGCATTAAACCACATTCCATGCACAACCAAGATTTTGGAACACACAAGTCATGCCCTAGATTCTCAACTATGATGGCATATGAAATGTCAAGAAATCATAGTGTACCTCTAGACCAAGATATTTGGCACATGAAATCCATTAATGCAAATATACCAAAAGTATAAGATTAATGATCTAATTGTTTACTAAATAATGCATGAGTAATCAAACTATTCCAAGATAAGAGTGCAAGTTCATTAACTACATTAATAAAGTTAAGTTGTAACAAGTCATGATACATGATAAAAAGACAAAAGCCCCATGAAATACAAGTCTAACTCATTAGAACGCTAAGTATAAATTAATTAACCTAATTAATTAATTTCTCTAGAAATCATAGTTGTCGAAAAATTCTCAAAATAATATATGTGAATGTCCATTCCATGGTGATTGCAAATATCACAAAGTGAGCAAGATAACATCATGTGGAATTTAATTAATTTAAATTAATTAAATCTTTAGATTTCAAAAGTTGTTCAAATGATCCCAAATAAATATATAACAAGGATTAAGTCATGACCATGCCATATCAAGTCTAAAATGGAATACAAGCAAAGAACAATTAACTAGATTTTAAATCAAATTAAATTCATTAAATCTCCAGATTTGAAAACTCATTTAAATCATCCCAATTTAATATATAACAAAGATCAAGTCGTGGCCATGCCATATACCAAGTCCAAAATGAGTTATATACAAGTTATAATTAATCATTTATTTCTCAAATGAACATAAAACATGCATACAACTTATATTTCATTACAAAAGCAAGTAAAACTCTTAGAAAATAAACTATAACACCCCCTACCTCACAAGAGGGTTGTTCCTCTTGAATCCAAGGCAAATCAACAAAAAATGGCAAACCCTTCAAGGGTTATGAAGAGGAGAGTGAGAGGAACAAAAAGTATTTCCAAGGTAAAGCTTGGAAATCAATGGAAGGCTCTCAAAAAACAAGGTCAAAGCTTAAGCATCAAGCTTTTCTAATGGTGGCTAGGGTTTGTGGTGAGGAAGAGAATGAAACAATGAGATGAAGTGTGAGTCGAGGAAATAGAAATCCTCCACTCACTATGTGATCCTACACCATGGTCAACACACATAAGTCTTGGTCAATTGAACAAAAACCCTTCTTTAACAACATAATCCCAAAGTAGCCCAAAAATAATTGCAAATAGGTCCCTCCTTTAAATATCTTGCAAACTTAATTGCAAAATGGTCCTTTTTGAAAATATCTTCCAAATTAAATTGTAAAATGATCCCTAAGACGAAAAATAATTACTTTAAGTAATTACACAAGTAACCCTAAAAACAAGAAAGTTTCCAACGAAAGTGTGCATCCACACCCCTAAGGAAGAAAGTGCGCTAATGGCATGCATTTCTAGGAAAGTAAAAATACGCATGGCATGGAATTTAAATAATATGGATGCATGCAAAACTGGAATCAAATCCGAACACGAAAAGTGAGGTTGTGCTAACAAAGTGACATACGGGAAAAAGACGAAAAGTGAATACTGCCCGAAAAGTGAAAATGCGAAAATGACTCGGTCCTCAAAGGAAGTTGTCAATCTAAATGAAAGAGTCTCGGAAACCATTCCCAAGTACTCGAGATGACACCCAGTGACGAGAAACAGAACTCGGAAAGGAAAATTAAATGAAAAATTTATCCATAAAATTTGGAAAAAAGGAAAGGGAGGAAATTGACCGGGTCATTACACCCCTACCTGCTTTCATTATGGAAAACTGTGACATTTCAAAGATGATTGTTTTGTTTATAAAGAAGAGAAGAAAAAGAGAAGAGCCATGCAAGCCACTTGGGAAGATGATGACTCCAACGGCTCCGAAAGCGATGAGGAAAAAGCTATTCTCTGTCTCATGGCAAACAGGGATGAGGTAAACTCTAATCTCAACTCTTTATTTTGAATGTGAAATGTCTTATGATGATTTGGTTGATGCTTATAATGGACTACTTGATGATTTTAAAGAATTGCATGATGAACTAGGCAAAATGGTTAAAACAATATGCTTCTCAAATAAAAGAAAAACTTATCATTAAAAACAAATTTCAAACTCTTCAAAATGAAAATGATTGCTTGAAAAAGGAATGCACTATACTTAAAGAATCAGCATCACATGATCTTATTTCTGAAAACAAATCCTTGAAATTAATCATTGAAAACCAAATTAATGGTCTTGCAAAGTTTACTCAAGGTACAAAGAATCTAGAACTCATGCTAGGTGCTTAAAGAAGTGTCTTTAATAAAAATGGATTAGGATATGATCCTTTTGACAAAAAAGCTTGCCTATTGAAAAAGAGAAAGCCATTGGCTAACTACTTTGTTAAAAGTAAAAACAAAAATTCTAGATGCAACTATTGTAAAAGAATGGGTCATCTTATTCAAGATTGCTCTAAGAGAAGGCCAAAAATCATAAAGAAGTGTGTTCCTAAAGGAACATACGTGCCTCTAGCTAACTGTTACGGACCCAACAAAATTTGGGTACCAAGTGAAGACTATTTGTAATCTCTATTGCAGGATGGTTTGAAGGCTTCCACATCTTCTAATGACAAATGCTTTCTAGATAGCGGATGTTCAAGACATATGATGGGTGACCACTCAAAATTCTCTTCTCTAAAAGCATACAAAGAGGAAGCGTCACATTTGGAGACAACTCTAAAGGCAAGGTAATTGGTATTGGGATTATAGGTATTTCTTCTTCCTTGTCTATTGAAAATGTCTTGCTTGTTGAAGGATTAAAGCGTAATCTATTTAGTGTAGTCAACTTTGTGACAATGGATTTGATATGATCTTTAAAATGGATAAGTATATCTTAAAAGAAATGAAACTCAAATATTTTATGCGCCTAGAAGTGATAATGTATATATTTTGCTCTTAGGTGAACTACATAAACAAGATGTTAAATGTTTTATGTCATCAAATGAACATAATTGGTTGTGGCATAGGAGGTTAGGTCATGCTAGCATGGATTTAATCTCAAGATTGTCTAAAAATGAATTAGTCAAAGATCTCCCTAAAACAAATTTTTTGAAAGACAAACCTTGTAGTGCTTGTCAAGTAGGTAAGCAAATCAAGTATTCTTTCAAAAGGAAAAAGGATATAACCACTTCAAAGCCACTTGAATTGATTCACATGGATCTATTTGGGCTGGAGAAAATTGCTAGTCTTGGTGGTAAACTTTATGCTTTTACGATTGTTGATGACTACTCTAGATTCACTTGGGTATTCTTTCTTACACATAAAAATGATGCTCATTTAATTCTTTCAAAATTTTGTAAAAGAGTCAAAAATGAAAAGGAGTGTAAGATTAAGACTATTCGAAGTGATAGGAATAGAGAGTTTAATAATCAAGAAATGGCTAGAACCATGCTAAATGAGCACAAATCACCTAGATCTTTTTGGGCTGAAGCTATTAATACTTCATGTTATGTCATTAATAGAGTTGTCATTAGAAAAATTCTCAAAAAAAACACCTTATGAACTATGGAACAAAAGGAAACCTAATATAGGTTATTTCAAAGTTTTTGGGTGTAAATATTTTGTTCTAAACGACAAAAACAATCTACGAAAATTTGATGCTAAATCCGATGAAGGCATTTTTCTTAGCTATTCGTTTAGAAGCAAAGCATTTAGAGTCTATAATAAGAGGACCTTGGTTGTTATTGAATCCATACATGTTGTATGTGATGATTCCCCAACTCCTCCTATAAAAAGTGTAATGGACAATGATGAAGAAATTGAACTTGAAAAGGGTGTAAATGAACTCAATATAAATGAGTCCCCTATTGAGTTTGAGAAGAGTATCAATGAACTCAATGTAAATGAGTCTCCTATTGATATCTCTCAAAAGACCAATTCAAGTGATGACATCTCTCATAATAAAACTACTCCAAATGAATGGAAGTTAGTTAATAATCATCCAATAGATCAAGTTATTGATGATCCATCCAAAGATGTTAGTACAAGGTTACAATTAACAAATGTATGCAACTTTGTGGCATTTGTTTCTCAATTTGAACCTAAAAATATACATGAGGCTGAAAATGATGAGTCTTAGCTTTTGGCAATGCAAGAAGAACTCATTCAATTCAAAAGAATCAAGGTTTGGCATCTTGTCCCTATACCTCAAAATAAAACAATCATCAGCACAAAATGGGTTTTTAGGAACAAAAAGGATGAATCGAGAACTATTGTTAGGAACAAGGCTAGACTTGTTGCAAAAGGCTATAACCAAGAAGAAGGTATAGATTATGAAGAGACTTTTGCTCCCGTCACTAGACTTGAGGCTATAAAAATGTTGCTTGCATTTGCATCTCACAAAAATTTTAAATTATTTCAAATGGATGTAAAGAGTGCTTTCTTAAATGGTTTTATAAATGAAGAAGCATATGTAGAACAACCACCGGGCTTTGAAAGCTATGAAAGTCCAAACCTTATAAATTGACTAAAGCATTATATGGTTTGAAACAAGCTCCTAGAGCTTGGTATGAAACACATAGTGGGTTTCTACTTTCAAATGGTTTTGATAGAGTTAAAATTGACAATACACTTTTTACCAAAATCATTAGTGGGAATTTATTGATCATTAAAATTTACATTGATGACATTATTTTTGGATCAACTAATGACTTACTAAGTAAAGAGTTTGCCACCTCTGTGTAAAACGAGTTTGAAATGAGCATGATGGGTGAACTCAACTTCTTCTTAGGGCTGAAAATCAAACAAACTCTTAATGGAATCTTTGTTTCCCAATCAAAGTATTCTAAAGATTTGCTAAAAAAATTTGGCTCGGAAGACGCCAAACATGCCAAAACTCCCATGAGTCCATCCTTAAAGCTTGATAAGGATGAGAAAGGCAAGGATGTTGATATGAAGAAATATAAAGGGATGATTAGAAGCCTTCTATATTTAATGGCTAGTAGGCCGATCATTATGTTTAGTGTATGTTTATGTGCTAGGTTTCAATCTTGTCCCAAAGAGTCTCACTTAAATGCTGTCAAACGTATTTTTAAATACTTAAATGGCACTATTAACTTAGGATTGTGGTATCCTAGGCATACTCCCCTTGAACTTTGATCGGTTGGTCAATTAAACATCAACCTTCGCAATAGCACGAATCATTGTAAAATAGGGCTATTGGTCGGGTAAGTCGAACCACTGGGACTGCGCTAATCTATGGCAACCTAAGTGTCTAGAGTCATTTTAGAGTGATAAGGGGTGTTCATAGAGGGTTTGTTTTGTTTGTCACTAAATTACAAATTCAGAATGCATAAAACAATAAATTGAAGGAGATTAAAAGAGAAGATTTAGAGAAGGAAGTCTAGGGAAGTGAGTCCACTCCAAACCTCTACACAAGCTAATTATATGATTAATTTGGGGAATTAATGTAGAAATGACCTTGATATATAATAATATATGACTACTATAATATCTTCAAGAAATTCAATTAATTAAAGAGTAAGAACAACCTATCAAAGCTTCACATGGTTGAGTTACCTAAACTAAGATGCAACCCTAGACATGCTCACTAAGCTAGAGATTGTCAAACAATTAATCAATTGGTGGAAGCACATGATATCAAGTCACAAGATTAACTCATCAAAAGAAATTCTTAAGCTATGGATTAACAAGCTACTCAAAACCATGCCATTAAAACCGTTCCATAATCTTAGTTCCATTGTCACTATGAAACTATAAGCCATACAACTATGAGATTAAATAATCTAAGACAAGAGTATGTAAATCAACATAGTCATTCAAACATTCAAAATCTTCATTACAATTTGTAACATGCTCTAGACCATGGAACTAGCCAAATATACATTTCATTCCCCAAAATAAATCAAAAACTAGACATGCTTACAAGGTAGAGCTTCATCACCTCCCTAGATGGAGGTTTAGTTACCCATTGATGCACTAGAGGAAGGAGGAATCAAAGCCTTGACCTCCATTTTCGAGCTCCCCTCTTCTAGCTCCAAGAACACACCTTTCTTGCTCTCTTCTCTCTCCTCTATCTTCTAAAAATGAAGCTTAATGTATTGTGTGGCTCTTATCCCTCTTATCTACCACCAAAAGGCCACCAACCAACATCTCCAACCACTTCATTAAAGAGGAAAACAAAATGAAGAAACCAAGGTGCAAGTGGGCTGAAATGAGCCATTTCCGAAGGGCATTCTGCCCAAAATTCGAGCACTCTAAGCAAGGCCTCGAGCACTCGAATTTAGTGTAAAAAGCTCCATGCTTCACTTGCTCCGCCCAGACCTACTTTGGTTAAACAGCCATAACTTTGTGTTCCAAACTCCGAATGATGAACCGTTTGAAGATTTAGAAAGATAATTCAGAGATCTAAATATTTCATGTTTTGGTGGAGATCCAATTCTCAAGGATGGTTGGTCGAAAATGAAGATCAAGGCAGAATTTCATTGCTGCCAGGCAGTTCTGCGCACCTCTGGTAACAAGGCCATAACTCTCTGCTCCGAGCTCCAAATGACAAACCGTTTGAAGATTTAGAAAGCTAATTCAGAGCTCTAAATCTTTCATGTTATGTGGGAAGTCCAGTTCTCGATTTTGGAAGGTCAAAATGGCAAGGAAAGTTCAGGTTCTACTGCTGCCAGAATTCAGCATTGGCACCTTTTGTTGCTCAAGATTCCACAAGGCCTTATTCTTGTTCCATTTTGGCCAATGAACCTGAAAATGCATAAAAACATAGAAATGAAAATAATCTACATAAATTAACATACAACGGACTTTACTAATGCAATTTAGGGCGCTTGAATATACAATATTCGGCGCTTATCAAACTTATAGGATTTACTGATGCGGATTTTGCCAGTTGTAAAGTTGATAGAAAAAGTACAAGCGGTGCCTGTCACTTTATAGGTCAGTCCCTTGTGTCTTGGTCATGTAAGCAACAAAATTCAGTCACATTATCCACTGCTGAAACTGAATATGTAGCTGCTGGCAGCTGCTGTGCACAAACTTTGTATATCAAACAACAGCTTGAGGATTTTGGCTTATTCTTCGACAAAATTCCTATCAAATGTGACAATACCAGCGCCATTTGTATTTCAAAGAATCCCATTCATCACTCGAAAACAAAACATATTGAGATTAGATATCATTTCTTATGGGATCACGTATTAAAAGGCGATATTGAATTAATGTTCATTAGTACTGAGAATTAATTGGCTGACATTCTCATGAAGCCACTTCAAGAAGACAGATTTTGTACACTTCGACGAGAAATCGATATGGCATTGGAAAGTGATATTCAATGACAAATGACAAATACTTCACTAAAGCTGCCTCTGTACTCATTTCGGCAGATCGAAACTCTATTTCGGCCGACTGAAATAAGATTGTCAATATCACTTCAAAATCCAAACCGGCCGACCGATGCAGTCATTTCGGTCAACCGATGCTTCGGGGCCCAAACACGTAAAGGGCCAAATTTGATTTTAAATGGCCTGCAAACCCTATTTTTTCTCTCAAACTCAAAAACCCTCTCTCTCACTCTCAGAAGGCGATTGCGAAGCTTTCTTGGTATCACTCTCTCACTCTTCGTTTCAAGGTAAGATTCTTCCCATCAATTTGTTCTTCACTATCTTGTGTTGGTATTTGGTATTTTCATTGCTATTCTATGTGGTTATCTCTGTTTATGATAGGAAACTCTCCTCTCTTGATATCGTATACCATATACTCTAGATAACCTTGAATATAATCTCCCATAGCTTCTAGGAAGAATCCATCTAGGATGGCCAGAGATTTAGAAAAACGCCCTAAGCGTGCTCATGATCTTGAAGTAGGAGGGTCTGCCCCACCCAATCCTGACCAGCCCGATCCCTATCCTGCCCCAACTATGCGTCTTTTCCAAGAACCCGAGTTCAAAGAAATAAATGAAACCAAATTCCTCCACAAGATTGTTGAGAAGGGAAATTTTTTTGATAGTAGTGAAAGTGAAGAGTTGATTCAACACACCTTCTCTCTATTTGATGCTATTGGCTTGGGTGGATTTGTATCACTCAAAGTCCCTTATTACCCCAAGCTTGTAAGGTTGTTTTACACTCATCTTGAGAAAGAACTAGGGCAAAACACTTTCAATTCCTTTGTTGTAGGCATTCACATTCACCTTACCCTGTCCAGTATTCGCCGTATTCTCAAAATTCCTCATGGCGATATCACCTACTTTACTACCTGTTTGACCCTCTACAAGTAGTTCAATGAATGAGCCACCTTCCTACTGAAAACACTGACAAGATAGTTACAAGTCAGTTAACCGTGCAAGCTCGCCTTATTTAGCATGTTATCATCCATACCATCCTTCCAAAATCTAGCGGCCGCTCGGATGTGTAATTTATAGAAGCTTTTCTAATCTGGTGTTTCTAAACGGAAAGAAGTTTGACCTCTCTTTCCTCATCTTTCACCACATGCACGATTGCACCAAGAAGCAAAAAACTCACCTATTCTATACTATGCCTCTTACCCTCATATTCATAGCCTAAAAGGTATGACTAGCAGGAGAGGATGAGAAAGAATTGACTAATCTTTATAGGATTGACAAAGACTTGCTGGGCTGAATGGGTCTTAAAAAATCCGAAGATAACACTTGGTATGACTCTAAATTTGGTAATCCAACAAATAAGGGTCAAGAATTGGTTATGGCAAAGCAACAAGCAGAAGGTGCTGAAATGGGTGGTGATGAAGAATGAGAAGGAAAAGAAGACCAAGAAGAGGAAGAAGGAGAAGAAGAACAAGAAGAGGAAGAAGGAGAAGAAAAGCAACAAGGAGCCACTAATGCTCCCCCAGTCCCTTTATCAAAAGATCGATCCCTCCGTGAGCTTCTACTAGAAAGTATTGCTCTTTCTAAAGAGTAACTTGCCTTTAGCAAAGAAAATAGGGAACACATTCTCACATTGCACAAACGAGTTAAAGAAGTAGCCAATGAAGTCAACCTTGTGAAACATGACCTTGCCGACCTCTGCATTACGGGACTCCCTCATTTCTATCATGTCCCCCCCCCCCCCACCTTTTGATAAATGACAAAGGGGGAGAAATGATGTGTTTGTGGTTATAGTAGTTAGGATGTTGTGTCTATGGATGTGGTAGATGTGGTAGTTGTGGTAAATGGATATATTATAATAGTGAGTCTAGTGGTGACCATGCTATAATTTGACTGACTCCATTGATCAATGAAACACATGTTTTTCATTATAAAATACATGTTTTAAATATGTTGTCTCAATCATGCTTACAATATCATGCTTTTAATATGATATCTCAAATCTTGCTTATAATGTTAAAATAGATGCACAAGGAAAGGGGGAGATTTGTAATCTCTTACATGTATAATTTCATTTTTAAAACTATACACACTGATAGGGGGAGAAATGTTCATATTTTATATTCTTATTTATCTAACACATCAATAAATTGTCATCATCAAAAAGGGGGAGATTGTTGACCTTGAATCTAAGGCTTTTGATGATTATAATTCATTAATGATGTTCTATGTGTTCCAATGTCTATCTTGAGAAAAATTATAAAACTAAGCATTCATCAAGTCAAGACATTACATGTAAAAGCACAAATGAGAAGGACCATCATGAAGATACGGAAAAAGGATAAAAAGAATCAAGATCTAAATGGGGTAGCTAAGATGGTGAGCTTTTAGGAACCATTGTTAAAGCATGTATGAACATTTTGAAGCTCATATCTAGGGTCATACACTAATCACTTGCATAGTAATCAAGAAACATAGAGAATGAAAATCATTTATGAACTCAAAACATGTTCCTTGAAAGATAAGTTTCATTTCGATCGACTGAAATTGAAGGACAACTTGAAATAGTTAACCGATCCTAACAAAGAGTTTGGAACAAAGCTTTTAGTTATTTCGGCCTACCGAAATAAAAGACCAATTCATTTCAGTCTACCGAAATGAATTGATGAAAAATTATCACTAGTTATTTCAAAGGACCAAAATAAAAGGAGCAAATGAATCAGATGACCCGATTCTAATAGAGAGTTTTGGAACAAAGGAGGAAGGTATTTTGAACGACGAAGCAAAAGGTAAATCATTTCGGTCTACCAAAATAAAGAGTGATAGCCATCCTTAAACTATTTTGAACGACTGAAACACAATGGTGTTTCATTTTAGTCGACCGAACCAGTGCAGATTCAAATTTTGAACGGCTATTTTATCTCGAACTGTGTGCCCAACAGCTAGAATACACATTAGATACATCTGAAACGCTATATAATGACTTGTGGTCTTCATAAAAAGGGATTGCAACCATTGTGAATCATATCCTTGCAATCGTAAAGCCTTTGTATCATCATTCACACACTTCATATCCTTAAAGAGTATTGAGCTTCAATCTATTCATATATACTCTGGAGTGAGCTAAAATTTGTACTATAGATCTGAGAGAAAGATTATATTGTACTTCATTTATCTTCTTCAAATCTTGTAAGGGCTGGTGTGGCCCAAGGAGGACTAAGAGAAGGTGTTTCTCTTAGCACTTTGAAGCAAGGAGGTGCTTCTTGTAAAAGGTTTGCTCTCCACCCGTAAGAAGAAGCCATAGTAGATTGGGAAGTCTCAAGAGAGGTCTTGAGCCTAGGAGTAGGAGTTTCTGAACCTCGCTAAAATCGCTGAGTACTTGTTTGCAATCTCTATCCCTATCTCTTACATTTATTACTTAAAGTCTAGCATGATGGATTTCTTGATAAATGTTGTTAGTTAAGGCTTAAAATTCAGATTGCTTTATTTAAACAATTGTAAATAAAGTTAGCTTAGTACTTGCATATTAATTGAAATAAAAAATTGACCATTGTTTGCATTGACTCTATTCGCCCCCCTCTAGAGTCATTACTTGGGTAACACCAACTATGCTAATTATCAAAATCCTCCCAAGCTTTTGAATCAGCCAGATGTCGTAACTCATTTGTCTTCTTCACACATTTCTCCTTATGCCACCGCATATCTAAGGTTGTATCCTTCGACATAAACAACCGTTGAAGTCTTGATTTCAAAGGGAAGTACCGAAGAACTTTTTGAGGGACTTTTTTACCCTTACCTTTGTGAGGTTTATACCTCGACTCACCACATTGTGGACAATTTCCCTTACCAGCATTCTCTTTCCAAAATAGAACACAATCATGTTTACATGCATGGATACATTCATATCCAAGACCCAAATCTCGCAACAAGCTTTTAGTCTCGTAATGAGACTTTGGTAACACATTGTTGTCAGGAAGCATTTCCTTAAATGCTATAAGCATCATGTCAAATGTTTTATTGCTCATTCGACCTATAACCTTCACATGGAATAACTTTAATATCGCTGACAACTTTGAGAATTTTTTACAACCTAACCATAATTCACATTATGCATCATTTAACAATCTAGCAAAATTTCATCCTCCCACATCAACATCAGGCAAATTGTAATGACCCGGATTTTCGGATAAATTTTTTCCGTTGTCTTTTCCCTTCTGAGTTTGGTTTCTTGTCGCTTAGTGTCATCTCGAGTGCTCAAAAATGGTTTCCGAGACTCTTTCTGTGGATTGACAACTTCCTTTGAGGACCGAGTCATTTTTGCATTTTCACTTTTCGGACACTACGCGCCTTTCGTCTTTTTCCCTATTTTGTCTTTTCCCCGTTTGTCGCTTGTTTGGCAAAACTTCACTTTTCATGGTCGGAGTTAGTTTTTGACTTCACGTGTCTTCATCTTGAGTGATTTCCTCGAAATACGTATCTTTACTTTCGTAAGAAAGTATTCTGGTTGCTCCCGGTGCCCATAGGGGCATAAGTGTAAAGTTCTTTGGAAACATTTCCCTTTCTTGGGGTATTTTTCGTAAATATCTTTTGAAGATATTTTATTTCAGGGGTATATAAGAAAATATCTTTTGGAAGATATTTTCATTCTGGGGCAGTTTTGCAGTTTTCACTTTTTGGAGGGGCCATTGTGCAATTAGTGAAAGTTATTACTCAATGCCTTGTTTTGAGCCTTGATCCTCGTACGGGATTCAATTTCACATTTTGTCGAGTCATCGACTCTTAGATTTTCCTCCTTGTCGATGTTTTCCAGTTTCAGGGTTTTTGGCCCCAATTTGTACTAAACTTGTTTGGGGCATAACTCTCTGCTCGGGACTCAGTTTTTTATGCTGTTTCTTCCATTGTTCATATTTCCTCATTTCGAATCTTTTTCATTCACATAGTTTTGCCGTTTGAGCGCGTTTGCTCAAAATCCACTTTTCCGGACCCGAGGGGCCCTTTCGGGGCACTTTTTGAGACTTACTATAAATATGGGACTTAAGAACAAAAAAATCAGATCTCTTCTTCTTCTTCCTCTCCCATGGCCGGCCAAGCTCCCTCCCATGGCTGCCACTTTCTCTCTCCTCCTTTGATCCACTTTTCTTTGATGAAAAGTTTTCGGCCTTAACTTTTAATGCTTGCCTTGACACCGTGCACCTTTCCCCCTTATTAGAAACCATTTCTGACCAAATTTCGAGTTCGGAATTGAGGTCGAGTTTTGATTTTCATAGGGCTTCTTGGGGGTTCATGTAGATCGTGTTATCCCTGACAAAACTTAGAAGTTTCGTCGGATTCGGAGCCGTTTCATTTTGGTGGGGATTTGAGATTTCATCTCAAATGGAGGTAGGGAATGTTTTAGGATTATTTGTGTGTTGTATTGAGTGTTTTCCATGATTATACAACTCATATGTATGCCTTGTATCAAATCTAGAAAGTTAGTATTGTTTATTTCTTTGTGTAAGATTTAAATTTCAAGGATGTGTATAGCTTAGATTTGAATTGTGGCATGATGATAAATTAAGCTTTAATATGTTTGTTAACATATATTAAATAGGGATTATTTGAATAAGAGTTGAGCTATTTATTTAATATTTTTCTTTTGTGAAAGATAAATTTCCATGGCCGTACCTTGCATGAAATGAACTTGTAGTATGCTTTTAAATTAAGTCTGAGCATGTTTGTTAACATACTTTAATTTGAGATCATTTGGACAAGTATGAAAATGTAGAGATTTTAACTTAAATGATTAATTAAAATCTATTTAATGGTTCCCTAGGCCTACTTAATCTTTTAACTTGATAATCATGAGGACTAGGACTTGTGTACTAGTATGTATTAAATTGGGACCATTTGAAGTTGATTGAAATTTAGAAGTTTAATTATTATTATATAATTAAATTCTACCTTGTTATACCATTGTCCTACTTGAGATTTTAGTGAATATATGTGGATACCATGATATGTTGTATAACATGTTTTAATTAGGGACCATTTGGTTGAGGTATGAAGCTTAGGGAAATTAATTTGGTTATTTGATAAATTTTCATTTCTATTCCATTAATGATTTGATCATGTATTTGACAATGGTTGTTGTTTAAAGTATGATTTTTGACTTGTAATGGATTCATGAATTTGTGATTTCAATATTAGATTATATTGCCATAGCGTGTAATGAATCGAACACGGAAGATTTGACATGTGATGTTATATAGCGCGTAACGAATCGCACTCTTAAGATTTGACATTTGTCATCCTATAGTAGTTGTGGATTTAGAGCATGTAATGTGTGGTTACAAACTACTTGTGCATGGGATGTGGTTTCGTATATATATAAGTTGTTAACTTATTTATTTTGGAGTCACTTGGGACATGGTTACTATGATATGGCTAAAGTTCGGCTTTAGTGCGGGAGGTATAAGTTCTACTCAATTGAGATAGTGCGCACTTAGGGTGGTTTTCCCTACGGATTAGTGCCCGGAACAACCATTGATCTCGGCAGAATTCCGAGTCTAGATGTCCAAGTCTTCCATTATTTATTTTCGCATTCAATTCCAAGTTATCAATCATGTTTATATTGTGACTTGTGGTTTTGGTTATCGGCGATTTTGATGTTGTTAAGTACATCTATGCTTTATAATCTTTGTAGATTTTGAAGTTGCCCAGTACATCTATGTTTTATGATTTTAATAAATCATTTTAATATTGTTAAGTATATTCATGTTCATGGTTTTTAATAAATCATTGTGAGCTTTTAATGTTGTTAAGTACATTCTTGTTTTATGATTTTAATGAATCATTATAAGCTTTTGATGTTGTCAAGTACATTCATGTTGTGTTGTTCAAATGTAAAGTAGGAATGATCCTATAGATTCATTTGGAACATAGACGTTAGGTGGCATGATCACTTATGTCGTTTTCGTTCTTTAGATTTCAAATTGATGACTTTGAGAATCTATGTTAGTTGCTTTGTGTAAGCGTGCTCCTATGTTGTTACTTTGTGTAAGCATGACCTTATGTTGCTAAAATTACATGAATGAGGTGATTGATGCTAGAAATGATCTTAGGTAGCTAGGATGCTCCATGAGTCTCACCTTTGACATAGACGTTAGGTGGAATGAACCACAGTAGTTAATTATGCAAACTTGTAAAACGTAGGTCGATGCATGCTCATTTCCTACGTGTAGCTTTATGTTACTCACCCCTATGATACTGGGCATATTTCAAGTACAGGATTCAAGGTTAGAGATTCTCACCATGCTTGGATGATTTGGGAACTTGAAGGGTTCAATTCTTGTGAAGGTTGGCTTGAAAAGCCATTTGTAACCTTATATGTCAAATGTGTATATTTGTTTCTAGACTTGTAATGTGTGCCTAAGCACACTTTTTGATTCTCATTTTATGTATATGACATGAGGCCAATGGCCAAACTCCTTTTGAAATTACATTTATGTCAAGGATGTTTATTTTTGTCTTCGATGAGAACATATGGAAAACCATGCGTTTTAGTATGCTATTTTGCACCGGAGCGTGCATTGTGTATGAACTTCTTCCATTAGCATTCATTTAACATGCATGAAGTGTGGCCAAGGGCCAAACAGCATTTCGAAATCATTTCATGATTTTAGGTTTCAAGTTTTCATTCCAAACTTCATTTTTTTGCATTTTGGCCGTTGGGGGGTCATATTTTGCTTCGGCCATATTTTTGAGTCACGGACCATTGTAACACATCTTATTAGATAAGTTACATTTGCCTGCATGGTTGTTTCTGGGTAAAGCTTCTTCTTTGGTGAAATGAGCCTCCTACGGACTCATTTTACACTTTTGTTGCATATTCTGACCTAAGGGTATTTTGGGAATTTTCTTTGGGAAATAAATTCCGTTCTTCATATAGTCACTTAGAAAATGTGATTTTAGGGGGGGTTTGTTTTCCGTGTTTTTCCATAAAATGCCATCTTGGCTTCGGAAATCGCATTCGAAGTTCAGCTCTCAGTTTTTAAATTTAGTAGCTTTTTGGACCCTCTGGACCAGTTTTCTTGGAAGGGAATTTTGGGCATTTCACTTTGCGTATTTTTTGATTTTCCACAAAAGTCACGTAGAAACTAGATTTTGAGGGGGGTTTCTTCTTTGAGTTTTTCCAGAAAATGTCAGCTTAGCCCTCAAATTTCCATTTGTCCCGGAAAAACCCCTGCTGCCAGGTTTTTGAGCTGCCCATTCTGCCTCCTTCACATGTAAACGGTTACGAGGGGTTTCGTAACCGGTTACATGTGCATGGGCAGTGTTTTTCGCATGATTTTTGGCTTCCAAACCGGTTAGGAAGGTCTCCTAACCGGTTAGATGATCTAGGGTTTGCACTTTTTGACCGTTTTGCCCCTTCTTCTTCCGTAAGCCATATCTTCTTCATCCGGACTCCGAATCAAGTGATTCTTGAGTCTAAATTTATTAATTTTTCATTATCTTTCCAATGGTGTGCTCGTTGGCACCCACTTTTAAGCTAGAAATGACAATTTTGCCCCTAGTTTCAATCTTGTTGATTTTTGAAACGTTACTTCCCTATTTAATTCCTTTGGGCTCTGTGACCTCGTTGAGGGTCATAATGGTATCTCTAGAGACCATTGTTTTGTCTTTTGCTTCCACATTTTGGATCTGTTATCGGGTCATCTTTCGGTTCATCACTAACGCACCGGGTCGAAAAACTTGGGCCGTCATAAGTGGTATCAGAGCGTCCGAGTTCGAATACCTTGGACGACGGGTTTTGGGTGCATACCATGTTTTGTTGATGTACTTTGATATATTCACATGCTTTTTGATAACATGTTTACGTTCCATTTGATAACCTGCTCGGTGTGATGACATGTTTTCTGCACTTATATGCTTATGTGTTTAAAAGCATCATCATTTGATACGTGCTTATGTGTTTAAGTACCTAGGAGTTTTCATTATCTATTTAGCATGTTGTATAGGCTTATCTGCTTATGCATGACTGTATGTTGCATACATTGACGTGGTAATTATTTGATGCATTCATTGAGCGAGTTGCATTCGATCATAATAACTCGTGTTATTATTGATCTCGTTTCTTTTTCACGCATGTAGCGTCACAATCTTGACTCACGGAGAGTCTTCTCGTTAGGGCTCGGATGAGCATGGTGTTGTAGTCTCCTTTTTGGCGAGATAAGACGTAAGCCACGGAGGCACCGTTTTATCTCATTTTCTTTTGTCTTTTTATGACGTAGTCACGGAGGTGTTGGAGGTGTCGGTGTCATCCCTTAGGACTTCGTAGTAGTCTTGACATCATGATGTCATTGAGGTCTTTATTTCTAGCATCATGGGATGATGAGTCAAGATTGACTCGAATCTTTCCTTTAGGAGTTGGGAAGTTTCTTGTGAGCCTCAAGGCGAGGTTCTTGTGTCTTGCCTCCTTAGGGCGATGGTTTCAGGATTTGGATAGATGCGTTAACCTAGAATCCTTCTTGTGTTGCCTTGGTTAGCGCTTACAAGCTACAGTTGGGATGTGAGCGGCTTTGTGTAATTAATTATGTTGGTGTAATTAATTACTCTCCTTTGTCTTTGGAGACTTGGGGCGTTGTGTTAGGGTTCTGGTGAAATCCTGTAGAGTTCCTATCGGACTCATTGGCATCTTGGATTAGGGGTTTTCTTGTTGATTGTCTCGTAACGGTTAGCATTGGGGCTATCCATTTCGATGTTGTCTTGTTTCGTATGGTGCTGTGATTCCATTGGGGTATGAGTTGGTCTTGGGAAAAACTTGCTGACCCTATGTCTCGAGGACTTTAGTGGTCGTTTGGGGGATGGTTCCTTTCCTCGTAGTGAGAGATTGGACTCATCCAGGTTTTGTGTTGCGTTTTTTAAGAGGTTGTCTTTTGAGAGGCATTCCATTCATTTATTTTGATTTTACAAATTTGTCATTTGTATGATCACTCTTACATGTTTATGAGCTCCATTATTTTCGGGCATGCATTAGAAACATGTTTAGGATATGTAGCTATGCGGTAGTTTGTGTGAAAGTGTATATGATATGTTTTCATATACTGTATCCATTTAACATGCAAGTGCCATTAGTGGTGTATGGCATGTCATCATTTGTTTAACCCCTATGTGATAGGTGGCATGTTTCATTTACCTTGTGTGTACTATGCTTAGTATTAAGATATTATTTGATTTATATCATTTAATTTTTGCGAACATGCACTATGTGAGTATTTGTTTTAATACTACTTCATCTTTCCTACACTTATGTTAGGGTTTTGTGACCGTGGTTATTGGGATAGAGATGAGTGAGCCACGTTGTAGACTTGTGTTTTGAGGATTTTAGTTGTCCACTATAGGGATTTTGATCCAGCGTTTCGTCTTCTGTATGTAGCCTTACGGTAGGTCTACTTTAGATCTGCGTTTAAGTTTTCGATTTTGCGGGTCTAATTCATTAGCTTGAGGACACAGACTTGTTAGGTTGTGGATTCAGGACTAGTGTTGTTGTTGTTGCATTTTCAGATGTGGGGTTCGTTAGTACTCCAGCGTTAGGGATTTAAGGCCTTAAGCATAATGGTGCCACTGACATTGTTGTTAGAGTTTTCGGATTAGATACCCCAACTCTCGCGGATTCCTGGTTTCCGTAGTACTTTTGGTAATAATCATTCTGACATTGATGTCATTTGTATCGAAAACTTTCTTTCTGTGGCATGTTGTGAACTAGTGCCATATACAGTCATACTACCTTACTAACGAGTAAGTGTGGGCAGGTTTTGGCCATTGTTCGTACTGCCGTGTCATTCTTAGCCATTTGTCTTGATTTAACTTGTAGTCGTCTTGGGATTCACTCGGTGATTGATGTTGAGTTAATATGTTGATTCGTTTGGGAAGTGTCACTCAGTTCTTGGGTTTTGCATTCCTTCAGATGATCTTCAGGCTTTTGAAGTTATCCTTTAGCACCTTATGGTGTGTCCCTTAGTTTAATCTTGCTTTGATCTTGTTCGGTTCTCTTTTGTCTGTTCCTGATTTCGGGGACGAAATCCCTTTAAGGTGGGAAGGTTGTAATGACCCGAATTTTTCGGATAAATTATTTCCGTTGTCTTTTCCCTTCTGAGTTTGGTTTCTTATCGCTTAGTGTCATCTCGAGTGCTCGGAAATGGTTTTCGAGACTCTTTTCCATGGATTGACAACTTCCTTTGAAGACTGAGTCATTTATGCATTTTCACTTTTCGGATACTATGCGTCTTTCGTCTTTTTCCTTGTTTCGTCTTTTTCCCTATTATGTCTTTTCCCCGTTTGTCGCTTCTTTGGTAAAACTTTACTTTTCGTGCTCGGAGTTAGTTTTTGACTTCACGTGTTTTCATCTTGAGTGGTTTCCTCGAAATATGTATCTTTACTTTCGCAAGAAAGTACTCTGGTTGCTCCCGGTGCCCATAGGGGCATAAGTGCAAAGTTCTTTGGAAACATTTATCTTTCTTGGGGTGTTTCTCGTAAATATCTTTTGGAGATATTTTATTTCAGGGGTATCTAAGAAAATATCTTTTGGAAGATATTTTCATTCTGGGGCAGTTTCGCAGTTTTCACTTTTTGGAGGGGCCATTGTGCAATTAATGAAAGTTGTTGCTCAATGTCTTGTTTTGAGCCTGGATCCTCGTATGGGATTCATTTTCACATTTCTTTGAGTCGTCAACTCTTAGATTTTCCTCGTGGTCGATGTTTTCCAGTTTCAGGGTTTCTGGCCCTAGTTTGTGCCAATCTTGTTTGGGGCATAACTCTCTGCTCGGGACTCAGTTTTTGATTTTGTTTCTTCTGTTGTTCATATTTCCTCATTTTCAATCTTTTTCATTCATAGAGTTTTGCCAGTTGAGCGCGTTTGCTCAAAATCCACTTTTCCGGACACAGGAGGACCCTTTCGGGGCACTTTTTGAGACTTACTATAAATATGGGACTTAAGAACAAAAAAATCAGATCTCTTCTTCTTCTTCCTCTCCCATGGCCGGCCAAGCTCCCTCCCATGGCTGCCACTTTCTCTCTCCTCCTTTGATCCACTTTTCTTTAATGAAAAGTCTTTGGCCTTAATGTTCAATGCTTGCCTTGACGCCGTGCACCTTTCCCCCTTATTAGAAACCATTTCTAACCAAATTTTGAGTTCGGGATTGAGGTCAAGTTCGGATTTTCATGGGGCTTCTTGGGGGTTCATGTAGATCGTGTTGTCCTCGACAAAACCTAGAAGTTTCGTCGGATTCGGAGCCGTTTCATTTTGGTGGTGATTTGAGATTTCATCTCAAATGGAGGTAGGGAATGTTTTAGGATTGTTTGTGTGTTGTATTGAGTGTTTTTCATGATTATACAACTCATATGTATGCCTTGTATCAAATCTAGAAAGTTAGTATTGTTTATTTCTTTGTGTAAGATTTAAATTTCAAGAATGTGTATAGCTTAGATTTGAATTGTGGCATGATGATAAATTAAGCTTTAATATGTTTGTTAACATATATTAAACAGGGATTATTTGAATAAGAGTTGAGCTTTTTATTAAATATTTTTCTTTTGTGAAAGACAAATTTCTATGGCCGTACCTTGCATGAAATGAACTCGTAGTATGCTTTTAAATTAAGTCTAAGCATGTTTGTTAACATACTTTAATTTGAGAGCATTTGGACAAGTATGAAAATCTAGAGATTTTAACTTAAATGATTAATTAAAATCCATTTAACGGTTCCCTAGGCCTAGTTAATCTTTTAACTTGATAATCATGAGGACTAGGACTTGTGTACTAGTGTGTATTAAATTGGGACCATTTGTAGTTGCTTGAAATTTAGAAGTTTAATTATCATGATATAATTAAATTTTACCTTATTGTACCATTGTCCTACTTGAGATTTTAGTGAATATATGTGGATACCATGATATGTTGTATAACATGTTTTAATTAGGGACCATTTGGTTGAGGTATGAAGCTTAGGGAAATTAATTTGGTTATTTGATAAATTTTCGTTTCTATTCCATTAATGATTTGATCATATATTTGACAATGGTTGTATGTTTAAAGCATGATTTTTGACTTGTAATGGATTCATGAATTTGTGATTTCCATATTAGATTATATTGCCATAGCGTGTAACGAATCGCACACTGAAGATTCGACATGTGATGTAATATAGCGCGTAACGAATCGCACTCTGGAGATTCGACATTTTTCATCCTATAGTAGTTGTGGATTTAGAGCATGTAATGTGTGGTTACAAACTACTTGTGCATGGGATGTGGTTTCGTATATATATAAGTTGTTAACTTATTTATTTTGGAGTCACTTGGGACATGGTTACTATGATATGGCTAAAGTTCGACTTTAGTGCGGGAGGTATGAGTTCTCCCCAATTGAGATAGTGTGCACTTAGGGTGGTTTTCCCTGCGGGTTAGTGCCCGGAACAACCATTGATCTCGGCAGAATTCCGAGTCTAGATGTCCAAGTCTTCCATTATTTATTTTCGCATTCAATTCCAAGTTAGCAATCATATTTATATTGTGACTTGTGGTTTTGGTTATCGGCAATTTTGATGTTATTATATACATCCATGCTTTAAAATCTTTGTAGATTTTGATATTGCCAAGTACATCCATGTTTTATGATTTTAATAAATCATTTTAATGTTAGTAAGTACATTCATGTTCATGGTTTTTAATAAATCATTGTGAGCTTTTAATGTTGTTAAGTACATTCTTGTTTTATGATTTTAATGAATCATTACAAGCTTTTGATGTTGTCCAGTACATTTATGTTGTGTTGTTCAAATGTAAAGTAGAAATGATCCTATAGATTCATTTGGAACATAGACGTTAGGTGGCATGATCACTTTTGTCGTTTTCGTTCTTTAGATTTCAAATTGATGACTTTGAGAGTCTATGTTAGTTGCTTCGTGTACGCATGCTCCTATGTTGTTGCTTTGTTTAAGCTTGACCCTATGTTGCTAAAATTGCATGAATGAGGTGATTGATGCTAGAAATGATCTTTAGGTAGCTAGGATGCTCCTTGAGTCTCACCTTTGACATAGACGTTAGGTGGAATGAACCATAATAATTAATCATGCAAACTTGAAAAACGTAGGTCGATGCATGCTCATTTCCTACGAGTGGCTTTATGTTACTCACCCCTACGATACTGGGGCATATTTCAGGTACAGGATTCAAGGTTAGAGATTCTCACCATGCTTGGATGATTTGGGAACTTGAAGGGTTCAATTCTTGTGAAGGTTGGCTTGAAAAGCCATTTGTAACCTTATATGTCAAATGTGTATATTTGCTTCTAGACTTGTAATGTGTGCCTAAGCACACTTTTTGATTCTCATTTTATGTATATGACATGAGGCCAATAGCCAAACTCCTTTTGAAATTACATTAATGTCAAGGATGTTCATTTTTGCTTTCGATGAGAACATATGGAAAACCATGCGTTTTAGTATGCTATTTTGCACCGGAGCGTGCATTTTATATGAAATTCTTCCATTAGCATTCATTTAACATGCATGAAGTGTGGCCAAGGGCCAAACGGCATTTTGAAATCATTTCATGATTTTAGGTTTCAAGTTTTCATTCCAAACTTCATTTCTTGGCATTTTGTTCGTTTGGGGGTCATATTTTGCTTCGGCCATATTTTTGAGTCACAGACCATTGTAGCACATCTTATTAGGTAATTTACGTTTGTGTGCATGGTCATTTCCTGGAAAAGCTTCTTCTTTGGTTAAATGAGCCTCCTACGGACTCATTTTACACTTTTGTTGCATATTCTGACCTAAGGGTATTTTGGGAATTTTCTTTGGGAAATAAATTCCTTTCTTCCCATGGTCACTTAGAAAATGTGATTTTAGGTGGGGTTTCTTTTCCGTGTTTTTCCAGAAAATGCCATCTTGGCATCAGAAATGGCATCTGAAGTTCAGCTCTCAGTTTTTAAATTTAGCAGCTTTTTGGACCCTCTGGTCCAATTTTCTTGGGAGGGCATTTTAGGCCTTTTACTTTGCATATTTCTCGATTTTCCTTGAGGGTCACATAGAAAACTAGATTTTGAGGGGGGTTTCTTCTTTGAGTTTTTCCAGAAAATGTCATCTTGGCCCTCAAATTTCCATTTGTCTTGGAAAAACCCCTGCTGCCAGGTTTTTGAGTTGCCCATTCTGCCTCCTTCACATGTAAACGGTTACGAGGGGTTTCGTAAACGGTTACACGTGCATGGGCAGTGTTTTTCTCTTGATTTTTGGCCTCCTAACCCGTTAGATGATCTAGGGTTTGCACTTTTTGACCGTTTTGCCCCTTCTTCTTCCGTAAGCTATATCTTCTTCATTCGGACTCCGAATCAAGTGATTCTTGAGTCTAAATTCATTAATTTTTCATTGTCTTTCTAATGGTGTGCTCAGTGGCACCCACTTTTAAGCTGGAAATGACAATTTTTCCCCTTGGTTCAATCTTGTTGATTTTTGAAACGTTGCTTCCCCATTTAATTCCTTTGGGTTCCGTGACCTCGTTGAGGGTCATAATGGTGTCTTAGAGCCATGATGTATCTGTAGAGACCGTTATTTTGTCTTTTGCTTCCGTATTTCGGATCCGTTATCGGGTCATCTTTCGGTTCATCACTGATGCACCGGGTTGAAAAACTTGGGCCGTCACAAGTGGTATCAGAGTGTCCGAGTTCGAATACCTTGGACGACGGGTTTTGGGTGCATATCATGTTTTGTTGATGTACTTTGATATGTTCACATGCTTTTTGATAACATGTTTACGTTCCATTTGATAACATGCTCGGTGTGATGACATGTTTTCTGCACTTATATGCTTATGTGTTTAAAAGCATTATCATTTGATATGTGCTTATGTGTTTAAGTACCTAGGAGTTTTCATTATCTGTTTAGCAAGTTGTATAGGCTTATCTACTTATGCATGACTATATGTTGCATACATTGACGTGATAATTATTTGATGCATTCATTGAGTGAGTTGCATTCGATCATAATAACTCATGCTATTATTGATCTCATTTCTTTTTCACCCATATAGCGTCACAGTCTTGACTCACAGAGAGTCTTCGCGTTAGGGCTCGGATGAGCATGGTGTTGTAGTCTCCTTTTTGGCGAGATAAGACGTAAGCCACGGAGGCACCATTTCGTCTCATTTTCTTTTGTCTTTTTATGACGTAGTCACTGTGGTGTTGGAGGTGTCGGTGTCATCCCTTAGGACTTTGTAGTGTTCTTGACATCGTGATGTCATTGAGGTCTTTATTTCTAGCATCATGGGATGATGAGTCAAGATTGACTCGAATCTTTCCTTTAGGAGTTGGGACGTTTCTTGTAAGCCTCAAGGCAAGGTGCTTGTGTCTTGCCTCCTTAGGGCGATGGTTTCAGGATTTAGATAGGTTCGTTAACCTAGAATCCTTCTTGTGTTGCCTTGGTTTGCGCTTACGAGCAACAGTTGGGATGTGAGCGGCTTTATGTAATTAATTGTGTTGGTGCAATTAATTACTCTCCCTTGTCTTTGGAGACTTGGGGCATTGTGTTAGGGTTCTGGTAGAATCCAGTAGAGTTCCTATCGGACTCATTGGCATCTTGGATTGGGGGTTTTCTTGTTGATTGTCTCGTAACGGTTAGAATTGGGGCTATCCATTTTGATGTTGTCTTGTTTCGTGTGGCGCTGTGATTCCATCGGGGTATGAGTTGGTCTTGGGAAAAACTTGTTGACCCTATGTCTCGAGGACTTTAGTGGTCGTTTGGGGGATGGTTCATTTCCTCATAGTGAGAGATTGGACTCATCAAGGTTTTATGCTACGTTTTCCGAGAGGTTGTCTTTTGAGAGGCATTCCATTCATTTCTTTTGATTTTACAAATTTGTCATTTGTAAGATCACTCTTACATGTTTATGAGCTCCATTGTTTTCGGGCATGCATTAGAAACATGTTTAGGATATGTAGCTATGTGGTAGTTTGTGTGAAGGTGTATTGATATGTTTTCATATACTATATCCATTTAACATGCAAGTGCCATTAGTGGTGTATGACATGTCATCATTTGTTTAACCCCTATGTGATAGGTGGCATGTTTCATTTACCTTGTGTGTACTATGCTTAGTACTAAGATATTATTTGATTTATATTATTTAATTTTTGCGAACATACACTATGTGAGTATTTGTTTTAATACTGCTTCATATTTCCTGCACTTATGTTAGGGTTTTGTGACCGTGGTTGTTGGGATAGAGATGAGTGAGCCACGTTGTAGACTTGTGTTTTGAGGATTTTAGTTGTCCACTATTGGGATTTTGATCCAGCGTTTTGTCTTCTGTATGTAGCCTTACGGTAGGTCCACTTCAGATCTGTATTTAGGTTTTCGATTTTGCGGGTCCAATTAATTGGCTTGAGGGCACAGACTTATCAGGCTGTGGATTCGGGACTAGTGTTGTTGTTGTTGCATTTTCAGATGTGGGGTTCGTTAGTACTCCAGCGTTAGGGATTTAAGGCCTTAAGCATAACGGTGCCACTGACATTGTTGTTAGAGTTTTGGGATTAGCTACCCCAACTCTCGCGGATGCCTGGTTTCCGTAGTGCTTTTGGTAATAATCATTCCGACATTGATGTCATTTGTATCAAAAACTTTCTTTCTGTGGCATATTGTGAACTAGTGCCTTATACTGTCGTACTACCTTACTGACGAGTAAGTGTGGGCGGGTTCTGGCCGTTGTTCGTACTGCCGTGTCATTCTTAGCCATCTGTCTTGATTTAACTAGTAGTCGTCTTGGGATTCTCTCGGTGATTGACGTTGAGTTAATATAGCAATTCGTTTGGGAAGTGTCACTCAGTTCTTGGGTTTTGCGTTCCTTCGGATGATCTTCGGGCGTTTGAAGTTGTCCTTTAGCACCTTATGGTGTGTCCCTGAGTTTGATCTTGCTTTGATCTTGTTTAGTTCTCTTTTGTGTATTCCTGATTTCGGGGACGAAATCCCTTTAAGGTGGGAAGGTTGTAATGACCCGGATTTTTCGGATAAATTTTTTCAGTTGTCTTTTCCCTTCTGAGTTCGGTTTATTGTCGCTTAGTGTCATCTCAAGTGTTCGGAAATAGTTTCCGAGACTCTTTTCCGTGGATTGACAACTTCCTTTGAGGACCGAGTCATTTCTGCATTTTCACTTTTCGAACACTATGCGTCTTTCGTCTTTTTCCCTATTCTGTCTTTTCCCCGTTTGTCCCTTGTTTGGCAAAACTTCAGTTTTTGTGCTCGGAGTTAGTTTTTGACTTCACGTGTCTTCATCTTGAGTGGTTTCCTTGAAATACGTATCTTTACTTTCGCAAGAAAGTACTCTGGTTGCTCCCGGTGCCCATAGGGGCATAAGTGCAAAGTTCTTTGGAAACATTTCCCTTTCTTGGGGTGTTTTTCGTAAATATCTTTTGAAGACATTTTATTTCAGGGGCATCTCAGAAAATATCTTCTGGAAGATATTTTCATTCTGCGGCAGTTTCGCAATTTTCACTTTTTGGAGGGGCCAATGTGCAATTAATGAAAGTTATTGCTCAATACCTTGTTTTGAGCCTGGATCCTCGTACGGGATTCATTTTCACATTTCGTCGAGTCGTCAACTCTTAGACTTTCCTCCTGGTTGATGTTTTCTAGTTTCAGGGTTTTTGGCCCAAGTTTGTGCCAAATTTGTTTGGGGCATAACTCTCTACTCGGGACTCAGTTTTTGATGTCGTTTCTTCTGTTGTTCATATTTCCTTATTTTGAATCTTTTTTGTTCACAGAGTTTTGCCGTTTGAGCGCGTTTGCTCAAAATCCACTTTCCCGGACCCGTCGGGGCACTTTTTGAGACTTACTATAAATATGGGACTTAAGAACAAAAAAATCAGATCTCTTCTTCTTCCTCCTCTCCCTTGACCGGCCAAGCTCCCTCCCATGGCTGCCACTTTCTCTCTCCTCCTTTGATCCACTTTTCTTTGATGAAAAGTTTTCGGCTTTAACGTTTAATGCTTGCCTTGACGCCGTGCACCTTTCCCCCTTATTAGAAACCATTTCTGACCAAATTTTGAGTTCGGGATTGAGGTCAAGTTTGTATTTTCATGGGGCGTCTTGGGGGTTCATGTAGATCGTGTTGTCCCCGACAAAACCTAGAAGTTTCGTCGGATTCGGAGCCGTTTCATTTTGGTGGGGATTTGAAATTTCATCTCAAATGGAGGTAGGGAATGTTTTAGGATTGTTTGTATGTTGTATTGAGCATTTTCCATAATTATACAACTCATATGTATGCCTAGTATGAAATCTAGAAAGTTAGTATTATTTATTTCTTTTTGTAAGATTTAAATTTCAAGGATGTGTATAGCTTAGATTTGAATTGTGGCATGATGATAAATTAAGCTTTAATATGTTTGTTAACATATATTAAATAGGGATTATTTGAATAAGAGTTGAGCTTTTATTTAATATTTTTCTTTTGTGAAAGATAAATTTCCATTGCCGTACCTTGCATGAAATGAACTTGTAGTATGCTTTTAAATTAAGTCTAAGCATGTTTGCTAACATACTTTAATTTGAGAGCATTTGGACAAGTATGAAAATGTAGAGATTTTAACTTAAATGATTAATTAAAATCTATTTAATGGTTCCCTAGGCCTAGTTAATCTTTTAACTTAAATGATTAATTAAAATCTATTTAATGGTTCCCTAGGCCTAGTTAATCTTTTAACTTGATAATCATGAGGACTAGGACTTATATACTAGTATGTATTAAATTGGGACCATTTGAAGTTGCTTGAAATTTAGAAGTTTAAATATCATGATATAATTAAATTATATCTTGTTATACCATTGTCCTATTTGAGATTTTAGTGTATATATGTGGATACCATGATATGTTTTATAATATGTTTTAATTAGGGACCATTTGGTTGAGGTATGAAGCTTAGGGAAATTAATTTGGTTATTTGATAAATTTTTGTTTCTATTCCATTAATGATTTGATCATGTATTTGACAATGGTTGTATGTTTAAAGCATGATTTTTGACTTGTAATAGATTCATGAATTTGTGATTTCAATATTAGATTATATTGCCATAGTGTGTAACGAATCGCACACTAAAGATTCGACATGTGATGTTATATAGCGCGTAACGAATCGCACTCTGAAGATTCGACATATGTCATCCTATAGTAGTTGTGGATTTAGAGCATGTAATGTGTGGTTACAAACTACTTGTGCGTGGGATGTGGTTTCGTAAATATATAAGTTGTTAACTTATTTATTTTGGAGTCACTTGGGACATGGTTACTATGATATGGCTAAAGTTCAGCTTTAGTGCGGGAGGTATGAGTTCACCCTAATTGAGATAGTGTGCACTTAGGGTGGTTTTCCCTGCGGGTTAGTGCCCGGAACAACCATTGATCTCGGCAGAATTCCGAGTCTAGATGTCCAAGTCTTCCATTATTTATTTTCGCATTCAATTCTAAGTTAGCAATCATGTTTATATTGTGACTTATGGTTTTAGTTATCAGTGATTTTGATGTTGTTAAGTACGTCCTTGCTATATGATCTTTGTAGATTTTGATTTTTATGATTTTAATAAATCATTTTAATGTTATTAAGTACATTCATGTTCATGGTTTTTAATAAATCATAGTGAGCTTTTAATGTTGTTAAGTACATTCTTGTTTTATGATTTTAATGAATCATTATAAGCTTTTGATGTTGTCAAGTACATTCATGTTGTGTTGTTCAAATGTAAAGTAGGAATGATCCAATAGATTCATTTGGAACATAGACGTTAGGTGGCATGATCACTTATGTCGTTTTCGTTCTTTAGATTTCAAATTGATGACTTTGAGATTCTATGTTAGTTGCTTTGTGTAAGCATGCTCCTATGTTGTTGCTTTGTGTAAGCATGACCCTATGTTGCTAAAATTGCATGAATGAGGTGATTAATGCTAGAAATGATCTTAGGTAGCTAGGATGCTCCTTGAGTCTCACCTTTGACATAGACGTTAGGTGGAATGAACCATAATAATCAATCATGCAAACTTGTAAAACGTAGGTCGATGCATGCTCATTTCCTAAGAGTAGCTTTATGTTACTCACCCCTACAATACTGGGGCATATTTCAGGTACAGGATTCAAGGTTAGAGATTCTCACCATGCTTGGATGATTTGGGAACTTGAAGGGTTCAATTCTTGTGAAGGTTGGCTTGAAAAGCCATTTGTAACCTTATTTGTCAAATGTGTATATTTGCTTCTAGACTTGTAATGTGTGCCTAAGCACACTTTTTGATTCTCATTTTATGTATATGACATGAGGCCAATGGCCAAACTCCTTTTGAAATTACATTTATGTCAAGGATGTTCATTTTTGCCTTCGATGAGAACATATGGAAAACCATGCGTTTTAGTATGCTATTTTGCACCGGAGCATGCATTGTGTATGAACTTCTTCCATTAGCATTCATTTAACATGCATGAAGTGTGACTAAAGGCCAAACGGCATTTCGAAATCATTTCATGATTTTAGGTTTCAAGTTTTCATTCTAAACTTCATTTTTTGGCATTTTGGCCGTCGGGGGGTCATATTTTGCTTCGGCCATATTTTTGAGTCACGGACCATTGTAGCACATCTTATTAGGTAAGTTACGTTTGCGTGCATGGTCATTTGTGGGCAAAGCTTCTTCTTTGGTGAAATGAGCCTCCTACGGACTCATTTTACACTTTTGTTGCATATTCTGACCTAAGTGTATTTTTGGAATTTTTTTGGGAAATAAATTCCGTTCTTCACATGGTCACTTAGAAAATGTGATTTTAGGGGGGGTTTCTTTTCTATATTTTTCCAGAAAATTTCATCTTGGCATCGGAAATCACATCCGAAGTTCAATTCTCAGTTTTTAAATTTAACAGCTTTTTGGACCCTCTGGACCAGTTTTCTTGGGAGGGCATTTTGGGCATTTCACTTTGCGTTTTTTTGATTTTCCATGATAGTCATGTAGAAAACTAGATTTTGAGGGGGGTTTCTTCTTTGAGTTTTTCCAGAAAATGTCATCTTGGCCCTCAAATTTCCATTTGTCCCGGAAAAACCCCTGCTGCCAGGTTTTTGAGCTGCCCATTCTGCCTCCTTCACATATAAACAGTTACGAGGGGTTTCGTAACCCGTTACATGTGCATGGGTAGTGTTTTTCTCGTGATTTTTGGCCTCCTAACTGGTTAGGAAGATCTCCTAACCGGTTAGATGATCTAGGGTTTGCACTTTTTGACTGTTTTGCCCCTTCTTCTTCCGTAAGCCATATCTTCTTCATTCGGACTCCGAATCAAGTGATTCTTGGGTCTAAATTCATTAATTTTTTGTTTTCTTTCCAATGGTGTGCTCAGTGGCACCCACTTTTAAGCTGGAAATGACAATTTTGCCACTAGGTTCAATCTTGTTGATTTTTGAAACGTTGCTTCCCCATTTAATTCCTTTGGGTTCCGTAACCTCGTTGAGGGTCATAATGGTGTCTTAGAGCCATTATGTATCTCTAGAGGCCATTGTTTTGTCTTTTGCTTCCGCATTTTGGATCCGTTATCGGGTCATCTTTTGGTTCATCACTGATGGACCGGGTTGAAAAACTTGGGCCGTCACACAAATCTTCTTGTTGTTGTGCATTATTGAAGTTTCCCATTTGTAAGTTATCCAACAACTCAAATACATTATCTACATTTCCATCTTCATCATGGGTATGGGTACTTTCCCCATTAACATTAGCATCAATATTAACATTATTGCTGGTTTGAGGAACCTCCCCATGATATATCCAATTGGTATACCCCTTGTTCATCCCATTACTCAAGAGATGTTGCTTAACCTGTTTAATTTCAAGAAATTCCTTGTTTTTGTAACGACGACATGGACATCGGGTAATACCGCCTGTCTGTACATGACGACTAGCCATCTTAATGAAGTTTTCTATGCCATCAAAATAGATTCGACTGCCCCTAGTGTGATGATGAATCCAAGACTTAGCCATGTAACTGTTATTTTACATAAAATAAATTTAAAAAAGTTAGAATATCAATTATAAACAAGTCATTTGATGCCTATGTTGAATATTTCATAACTCTTTAAGAATGAAAATCAATCATATTATAAGGGAAAACAATAAAGAAATCCATTAAATAAAAGTGAAAGCAAGGTCATTGTAATGTGTTGAGAAGTAGCTAGCTAAGAATAATGTCTATTGACTTTGATTTGAAGCCCCTTCTTTTATTTTCAATCACAGAGGTTGCATGAGGAAAATATGTAGCTGTTTTTATCAGTAACAATCAATTCATTGATATCCTCATCTTTTTATTATATATATATATTTCTCTTTTTTCTTCCGACAGGAAGGTATTGATCCACTATATCATAAAGTGAGGCACACTACTTTTTGATATCATGCTTCTCTTTCAAGGCTTTTATACTTTCAACTAGTTCTGGTGTGTCTCTGGATAGTAAAGGGTCAGGAAGGACCATATTATTTAGCTTTAAAAGCATAAAAATAAAAATAAAATAAAAGTGGCAAGAAACTGATGTCTTTAAATTGATTGTTTGAAATGGTATTTCAAGAATTCATTAATATATATTGTATATTCAGTTCAATTTTCTTTTTAACAAAACAAGTTTGCTTTATAATTTTCAGGATTACAATATTGCTTCGTTAATCAATTTATGCATGGTATCTCATAATTATTATATATGGAACAATGTGAGTGTGAGTTGCCAGTTAGCTAGATTGCTTAAATAGTTAACAGAATTAAACTCCATAGAAAGAATCATTATGGTTTACTTTCTCATGTTCAAAGGAAAACTTTTTTTAATGAAATTTAATATATTTTTGTATATTATTGGATCGCCAAACTCTTCTCGATCAATAATGTAAATATATTACAGTACCCTACATAGAGAAGTAGTATCCATGCATTAATAACACAACACATTGGAAACATTAGATATAAAGACAATATTCGAACTTCTAATTGAACCATATAAATTTATTACCAACATAACCAGCTCATGCACACATATTTGACACATTTTAAAAAAGTCACAAATGAATAAAATGTGTCATGAACAGCCTTTTCAAAATTGTTTCATCAATCGATCCCGCCTCCAGTGAATTATATTTTCAAAAATTGTATAATCAAATTTAATTTTCATTCCACTCCCTTTGTGGAGAAAGAATTTTCATTTATCTAACAAATTTTGGTAAATGAGAGAACAAAGTGATGAGGCTGTCTCTAGATAAATTAAACAAAATATATGCAGGGCCAATTACTTGTAAAGAAAAATGGTCTTTTAAAAAAAATATCTGCAAAACAAAATATATGTACTTGATCCATAGGCTCTCTCTTTTTTTGGTAGGGAGGGGGGAAGTGGTAAAATATCATTAAAAGGTGCCAAAATAAGGGTACAACCCATATAAACAGGAGGTACACAAGAAGGAGAATAGAATAATATGCATAATCACGATAGATCCATGACGGAGAGCATTAGAACTAAATATCTAGGTAATATAAACTTATAGAGCATTAAAATCCAGAAATTGTAAATACACAAATAAAATAAAACATAATAAAAGCATTAAAATCCAAAAATTGATAAATAAACAAATAAAACAAAACATAATAAGAGCATTAAAACTAAATATCTAGGTAATATACACTTATAGAGCATTAAAATCCAAAAATTGATAAATAAACAAATAAAATAAAACATAATAAAAGGAGTAAGAAATATATCGTACCTAAAATTCTGATCAAACTCAATCTTGGGTGAACAGCTAGTGGATATGACTTGCAATAATTATATAATGGCACCAATTATCAGTTCTGAACAGGATCTTGTGCAGGTTATATTCCATGTTTTGGAAGCGAACTAATACAACACCACCATGGAAAAAGTTAGCTTACAACTTTCAAATGGGACACTGGCTAAATTATTAGTATCAAAACTTCACTAACAAGTCAACTACAAGGCTTATTCTGGTTAATGAAGGGTCGCTTTCTAGAGCATTCATAAAATTTCCTTCCTTTCATTAACAAAGGGATTGTAAGGGCCTATTTGATTTATTTTTTAAGTCACTTCTCTTAAATTTTTTCCTAATAAAAATAAAAACTATACAATCACTTTAGTATTTTCGACTGCAACCAGAAACTGAAAGACAGGATATAGAGAATATCATTCGGATGTAATTGCAATGCTGATATTTTTAAAACTTGACTTCTTGAACAATTCTCAAGATTGCCTAAGGTTATGGCTTTAAAATGGAAAAGAAAATATGATTTATGTAACCAAACCTAAATAGTTGAAATAGACTTTGTTGAGTCGAGTATCATAATTCTACACCAAATCATCCAAACACCAAAATAACAATAAATCAAAATGAAGCGCTAAATAGTTGTAGTGAAAATATATATATATATATATCAATTCTGATCAAACTCATTCTTGAAATCTATATGAAACAATGATGAAACCACAAAATTATGTGTCAGAGGTGGAGGAGACCTTGAATAACAATAAGATATAAAAAAAGATTTATATAACCATAATAGGAGGCTATATTAAAATTCTTTTTGGACATAAATGAATTACATTTATAGGGCAAGGCCGACCATTGGCCAATGATCTTTGTATGGACATTCGAATGGAATCTTGCAGCAAAACTCTCGTTCCATAATGCGAGAGAGGTGGTGAGCCCCATCGTTTCCCTCTCACATTCAAAATTTTGAATGTGTATCATTATTCTTTAATATTTCTAGTAACTAGAACTTTAACCTAAAAATTTTAGAATCACTACCATCAATTCCATCAAAGAATCAAGAATATAAAAAGAAAACTAACCATTCTCAAATTAACAAAAATTGTAACAATCAACAATTCAGTTCCAACAGGAATTGTCCTCCAGGAGACCCCAACCCAATTTTTATACAAATCACTCCCTGAAGTCAAAATCCCTACAAAATAGCCCTTTATAACACCCCCATGGTTTTGACGTGAGGCATGAATGATCAAGAATAAAGAATACAAAGGTCATAATGATGACTAACAACAATAAAGCTTATGATGAATATCAACTGAAGCCAATTAAGAGACCTCAGAATTGTAGGAGGGGAAAAATAATTTTTAAAAATTAAAATTTCAACGAAACGATGATTCCTCAAAAAAAAAAAAAACCTAAACTCATACCTAAATCAACCTCAAAAATAAATAAATAAATAAATAAATAGTATAGATAAAGAAGCAATCTAAGCTAGTTAATTGAGATACAAAGAAGAGAATGAAACATACCTCTCGGCAAGTAGATAGCCGCCAATAAAAGAAGAAGCAAAAGGTTGAGTGATTAAATCTATTGTATAATAATGAATGAGTAAAGAAATAACATAATAAGAATGAAAGTAGTACACAAATTCTTTATGTGTCTGTGAATTGATGAATGAATTGCATATATATATATATATATATACATATATATATATATATATATATAAAGGATATATATACATATATATTTGTATGTATATCAGGAATAAATTAATAAAGATAAAAAGTTCAAACAACCTGTACGATTTCAGATTTCCCATAGTGATTCAGACTCAGACGACAAGCCTTTTCCAGATTTGTAATTTACCCCTTCAATAGACCTTTTGCAATTTCGAAACCCTAGAAAAAAAACTAAGGTGAGGATCATGAAAAATGGCAAACAGGAAAAGTACGAATTAACTTTTGCTTGCCTCTATTGAGATTAGGAGGTTAGCTTGGCTGGAAACAGAAGAAACCTTCCAAAGGTTGCTTTTAGGTCGTAGAGCAGGGCGACGTTGAGAAGAACAGAAGAGGTGAAGAACTGATCGAAGAGCTTTGTGAGTTGTGAAGGTGGAAGAGGATTGCAAATGATACTAATGTTTTTTAGATTAAAACGACATAGTGTGATGGGCTTCCCTATGTTATAAAATAAAATAATTTTATAATATTTCATTTTAACGCCAAACAAAATAAAAATGAAGCGCTAAAGTTTAGCGCTATTTTTTTGTGGCATTGGGGACGGTCTTCAATAGACTGTGCCAAAAAAAAAAAAAAAAACTTTTTAGGGACAGTTTTTAGGGATTTGGTGACATATCAGATTGACTGTCCCTAAAAGGCTAGTATTAAGGACAGTAAAATTTGCCCGTCTCTAATAATAGGATCTTTAGGGACAGGTTTTAAAGCGTTACTAAAAGACTGTCCCTAATAGCCTAATTTCTTGTAGTGCTCCTAGACTTTGATGTTTTGTATTTTGAGGGGATTTGTGTTGTAACTCTTGTCTTGACATTTGATTTATATATGAATCTTGTTTCTACAATGATTTGTGTAGTTTAATACTTCCAATTGATCATTTCATTCTATTTATATGTCTATGAATGCTAGAATAGATGTTCATGTGTTTATCTCTAGGTTTTGTGATATTGATGCATGTTTATGTGTGTTGATGCTATGAATCATGTGATGGTCAGGGCATGGTGCTTTAATGGAATTCTCTTGTGGTTTATTTGATGGTTCATATTTATTTCTTAATGGATTAGGCCTCTTCCTTAGTTTAATTAGTTTAATCTTCATGTCCCTAGCTCAGTTATAGTGTAATTGCCTTACTTTCTTAGATGGGAGGACAATCCATGTTTATTGTTTGATGTCCCATACTTATGAATGTAAGTAGTATATTTCTCTAATTTGATGATGTGTATTTATTATGGACTTAAAAGAAGGAATAATGGCTTAACTTGATATGTTGTGCTATTCACTAGTTTGGCTAGACAATGTATACTTATTTAGTCATCCATGCTTGTTAATTCAATTAATGACACACACTAGTATTGCAACATATAATCCCCCTCATCTATTACACATTGAGTTTCTGGGAAGGTGATGTTTGGTGGTGACCTCTAAGTCCCAAGATCCATCTCTTATATTCTCTACATTTTACTCTGCTTCAATTGTTTTACCTTGCATCCATTTAGTTGACATTGTAGTTAATTAACCAATCAAAACATCTTTGATCATTCGACCTACTAATCCAACATTGATTTCCAAGCTAAATACACTCCATTTCCCTTGGGACGATCCCTACTCACTCTAGCTATATTTATAGTTAGAAGTGGTAGTGGCATTCTATAAATTTAAACTTGGCCACACTACACTCCATTTTGTACTTCGTGCTAGGCGCGCACCATCTCCTACGGCTGCCTCAAAATCCAAACCCGAACTCACCCCAAAATCTCGAAAGTGCTCTGAAATGAAAACAAAATTGATCATTGGATGTTGTCCCCGTTATATCTCCCTTCTACGGTGTCGACAAAATTCGACTAGAAAGTGATGAATCCGGTTCTTGAAGCCAAGATCCAAAAATAGTAGAAAAAGAAAAGTAAAGAAGAAAGGGGATAGAGAAAATTATTTTTCTCTTCTAAACTATACATATATAATGCAACCACCCCAAAATAAAATATGATGTCCAACGTGTCCCAAATAAAATATATATATGTCCAATATATCCCAAAATAATAAATGCAAAGTGTTAGAAAACAATTCCCAAACACTTGACCTGGCCCAGTCCCACATGACACGAAATCTAAAATGTCGAAAAAAAATAGAAAAAAAAGAAACTGATCCTCACAAATTATACCAACATCTTTAGCGTGGAAACCATAGTTAGAAGAAATCCAACCAACCGAGATGAAAACCACGAAGAATTTAGTCATCTCGTATAAGTCGAAGCACAGTACATTAATAGACTCTGACTAAAGCTCACACCCACTCCACTCTATCAAGTACCAATTGTTGAACGTCTCTAACTTTACAACTCCCCCGTCCAACTTTCTAAAATTCAAGCTTAATCCTATAATGATTGTACAAAGGTTGGTGGTGGATCACGAGCAATCCTCGAATGTTATGACCCTTCCATAGTTTAATCAATTTCTTCTTTTCGAATCTAAATTTTTGTGACGGCTAAAAGAAAATTTTAATGCTATGATCAATCTCTGTAATTTGAAGTAGTCTCTGATGATTAGTGAAGAACATCACCCTAAATCACTCTTGTGTTTAAGTGTGTGCATTCAAAAATACACAATCATATTTTTTTGAAAATCTCTCTTAAAAAGCTTCGATAATCATGTAAAAGATAAATCCTTATTCTTCTCAATTAATTTAAGCATTTGATCTTAGTCAGAGTAAGAGATATGAGAGGTTTTTATATCCTAGAGAGTAATCAAAATAAATGGAAATATGTTATACACATCTGTAGGAGTTTTAGTACAAATAAGAAACTAAAATGTTGCCAAAAAAATGAAATCCCTCATATTTACGAAAGTTTAACTGGTTAGGTTGGAAGTTCAGCCAGTTGGACTTTTTCGAAGAGCATTTTGTGCGATCAGAAAGTTCAACCAATTAAGTTCAAAGTTCCGGTTGGATTTCTACTAAGTGTAGTATTTATCTTTGCATAAAGTTCAACCGATTGAACAAAAAACTTAACTGGTTAGACTTTTATAGAGTGCAAAAATAAAGATGTTTAAACATGAAAAACTTCAATACACTCGACACCAACTCAAAATACATATGTGTAATGTATTCTCATCCACATAACTCTTCTAAATGATATTTTCATCGAATTCAACCGTAAGGGGCACTTGTGCCTCAGCTTCGAAAGAATGAGACTTAAAATAAACAAAATTACAACTCGATTATTGACACTAAAATTTTCACAAACATATAAATTTATATCTAAATACTTTTTTGGACATTTAATTACTAGTTTCAACTTTTCTAGATGTTGCCCAATTAATGACCCTATAGGGGGGGTGAATAGAGTCTTAGCAAACAATGGACAATTTTCAATTTCAATTGATGTGCAATAACAAAGTAAATTTCTCAACAATAATTTAACAACGAAAGTTGAAGTCTAAGTTACACTTATCAGCAATTATTAAGAAATAAATTCAAAAGAACTTAAAGCAATAGATATAAGAGCTAAAGAGAGAGATTACAAACAAGTACTCGGCGATTTTAGCGAGGTTTGGAAACTCCTACTCCTCGGCTCAAGACCCCTCTTGAAACTTCCCAATCCACTATGGCACCTCTTTATGGGTGGAAAGCAAACCTTTTACAAGAAGCCCTTCTTTGTTTCTAAGTGCTAAGAAAAACACCTTCTCTTAGTCTTCCTTGGGCCACATCAGCCCTTACAAGAGTTGAATAAGATTGTTAAAGTACAAGATGATCTCTCTTAGATCTAAAGTACAAGATTTAGCTCACTCTAGAGTATGTATGAATAAATTGAAGCTCAATACTCTTTGAAGATATGAAGTATGTGTATGATGATAAAAAGGTTATAAGATTGCAAAGATATGTTTCTCAATGAATGCAATACCTTTTTATTAAGACCACAAAGTCATTATATAGACTTTCAAATGTATCTGATATGTATTCAAGCTGTTGGACACACACTTTGAGGAAAAATGGCCGTTCAAAATTAAAATTCTCGCTGGCTCGGTCGTCCGAAATAAAACACTCTTGAGGTTCGGTCGACCGAAACTATTTAAGGTTGGCCATTATACTTATTTCGATAGACCAAAGGATTCTTTCTTTTGTTTCGGTCGACCGAAACTCCTTCGTCCTTTGTTCTAAAACATTCTGTGAGAATCGGACGAGCCGATTCATTTAACTCCTTAGTTTCGGTCGTCTGAAACTTCTTAAGAAACTTTTCATTTTCTTAGTTCAGTAAACCAAACTCAGTTGGTCCTGTATTTCAGTAGACCGAAATACATTAGAAGCTATGATTCAGACTCATTGATAGAACCGGTCAACCGATTTAAATCATCCTTCCATTTTGGTCGACCGAAATGGAACTTAAATTCCAGGAGCATGTTTTGATGATATTTAAACCTGGTCCAATGATTCTTAACCTTAATGAATGAATTTCTATGCATGATTTTGAGAGTGTGAGCTTCAAGATGTTCATACATGCTTTAACAAGGTTTCCTAAAACGCTCACCATTCTAGCTAATCCCATTTGATGAGATGTCGATGACTTGTCTTTGAGTCTTGATTCCTTTGACTTTTTCTCATGCCTTCATGATGCTTCTTCATTTTTGCTTTTCTGTGTAATGTCTTAACTTGATGATAGCTTAGATCTGTAATTTTACTCAAGGTAGACATTAGTACGCATAGAACATCATTCATGAATTATGATCATCAAAAGCCTTAGATTCAAGGTCAACAATCTCCCCTTTTTTGATGATGACAATTCATTGATGTTGTTCGAAAAATAAGAGTATGGAATATAAACAATTCTCCCCCTATCAATGTGCATAGTTTTAAAGGTGAGAACATTCAAATAAGAGATTACAAATCTCCCCCTTTCCTTGTGCATCCATCTAAGCATTTTTAGCAAGATCATATTTAAGGCATGTATACATATTAAGCAAGATCAAGACAATGCATTAAAAAAGAATGCAATTCATAAATACCAAAAATGTATTTCATTTGATTAATGAATTCAAGGTGCAGTCAAAAGATTGCATGGTCAATAATCACATCTATTTCATTTCACTACTAACCCATTCAGAACTTCATAACTACATTGTTAACTACAACCATTACAATTAACAGCCTACAACCACTTACATCAACACTACATCAATATCATTAATACCACACTACATCAACATCATTCTCCCCCTTTGTCAATCATCAAAAAGGTGGGGGGGAGGGGGGCATCAAAAGTGAGGGAGTCCTGTGACTCGGAGGTCAGCAAGATCGTGTTTGACGATGTCGACTTCGTTTGCTACCTCTTTAACTCTTTCACGCAAGGCGAGAATGTGGTCTCAATTTTCCTTCTCAATGGCAATTTGGTTTTTCGAAAGAGTAATACTCTCAAGTATAAGCTCACAGAGGGATCTTTCCTCGGAAGGAGGGATATTCATAGATTCTTGTTGTTCTCCCTCTTCTTCTTCTTCTTTGTCTTCTTGTTCTTCTTCTCTGTCTTCATTTCCACCCACTTCAACACCTTCTGCTTGGTGCTCTTCCATGACAATGTCTTGGCCCTCATTTGTCAGATCTCCAAACTTAGGGTCATACCAAATGTTGTCTTCGGATTTTTTAAGCCCCATTCGACTCAGCAAGTGTCTGTCAATTCTGTAGAGTTTAGTAAGCTCCTTTTTATCCTCTCCTTCTATTTGCACCTTGTATGCTCTGAAGATTAGGGTAAGAGGCATGGCATAGAATAGGTGTGTCTTTTCCTTTTTAATGCAATCTTGTATGTGGTGAAAGATGATAAAGGCGAGGTCAAATTGCTTTCCGTTTAGGACACACCATATGAGAAAAGCTTCCATAAACAACACATCCGAGCGTCCGCCAGATTTTGGAAGGATGGTATGGATGATGACATGATAAATGAGGCGAACTTATATGGTTAACTGACTTGCTATGATCTTGTTAGTGTTTTCAGTGGGGAAATGGCTCATTTGTTGAATTGCTTGGAGAGGATCAAACTCTTCCCCATAATACCATTTATAAGATGTAAATTATGTGATATTGCCGTGAGGAATTTTAAGAATGCGGCGCAAATTGGACAGGGTAAGGTGAATGTGAGTGCCTACAACGAAGGAATCGTAAGTGTTTTACCCTAGCTCTTTCTCAAGATGAGTGTAAAATATCCTCACTAGCTTGGGATAATAAGGGACCTTGAAGGATACAAATCCACCCAAGCCAATAGCATCAATTAGTGAGAAGGTGTGTTGAATCAACTCTTCACTCTCACTACTATTAAAGAACTTTCCCTTCTCAACTATCTTATGAAGGAATCTAGTTTCATAGATTTCCTTGAACTCGGGTTCTCGGAAAAGATGCATATTTGGAGCAGGGTAGGAGTCAGGATTTTCAGGATTTGGTGGGTTAGATCCTTCGATATCCATATCATGAGAGCTCCTAGGGCGCTTTTCTAAATTTCTGTTACTTCTAGATGGTTTCTTTTGTGAGGCCATGAGAAGTTTCTTAGATGGGTTCTAGATGGTTTTCTAGTGGATGAGGGACTTTGTGAGACTCACGATAAAGATGATGTGAAGGTTTGTGCAATGGAAAACTAATCTAAGATGCTACAACAGAGATACTAATAGAGATTGACAGTCAAAGGAAATGAAATTGATTGATCTACGAGAGAGGAGTGGAACTTACCTTAGAGGCGAAGATGGGAGAAGGAGAGAGGTTCGCAGTCGCCTTTTCAAAGAGAAAAAGAAAGTTTGAGAGTTTGAGAGGAAAGATGGGTTCGTGGGTCATTTAAATCAATTTTGGTCCTATTCGTATCTGGGCCCTGAAGTATCGGTCGACCGAGATGGCTTCATCGGTCATCCGATTTGCATTTTGAAGAGGAATTAACTTTCTTATTTCGGTCTACCGAAATATAATATCGGTCTGCCGAAATGTTTATTTTGGCAGACCGAAGCACAGTTTTGGTCTGCCGAACTGAAGTCAGAGGTCAAATGTATTCAGTGTTCATCAGTGACCATGGATCTTTTTCTCTATTGCCATTCCGATTTCTCGACGAAGTGTGCAAAATCTATCTTCTTGAAGTGGCTTTGTGAGAATGTCAGCTAATTGATTCTCGGTACTAATGAACATTAATTCAATATCGCCTTTTGATACGTGATCACATAAGAAATGATATCTAATCTCAATATGCTTTGTTTTTGAGTGCTGAATAGGATTCTTTGATATGCAAATGGCGTTGGTATTGTCACATTTGATAGGGATTTTGTCGAAGAATAAACCAAAGTCTTTAAGCTGATGTTTGATATACAAGATTAGTGCACAGCAGCTACCAGCAGCAACATATTCAGCTTCAGCGGTGGATAATGCTACTAAATTTTGTTTCTTGCATGACCAAGATACAAGGGACTGACCTATAAAGTGACAAGCGCCACTTGTACTTTTTCTGTCAACTTTACAACTGGCAAAATCAGCATCTGTAAATCTTACTAGTTCAAAGGATGTGTGCCTATGATACCACAGTCCTAAGTTAATAGTGCCACTCAAGTATTTAAAGATGCGTTTAACAGCATTCAAGTGAGATTCTTTGGGATAAGATTGAAACCTAGCACATAAGCACACATTAAACATGATGTCTGGCCTACTAGAAATTAAATAAAGAAGACTTCCGATCATCCCTCTATATTTCTTAATATCAACTTCCTTACCTTTCTCATCCTTATCAAGCTTTAAGGAAGGACTCATAGGAGTTTTAGCATGTTTGGCATCTTCCGAGCCAAATTTCTTTAGCAAATCTTTAGTATACTTTGATTGGGAAATAAAATTTCCATCAAGAGTTTGTTTGATTTGTAACCCTAAAAAGAAGTTGAGTTCGCCCATCATGCTCATCTCAAACTCGTTTTGCATAGAGGTGGCAAACTCTTTACTTAGAGAGTCATTTGTTGACCCAAAAATAATGTTATCAACATAAATTTGAATGATCAATAAATTACCATCAATGATTTTGGTATAAAGTATATTATCAATTTTACCTCTACCAAAACCATTTGAGAGTAGGAACTCACTAAGTCTTTCATACCAAGCTCTAAGAGCTTGCTTCAAACCATATAAAGCTTTAGTCAATTTAAAAACATGGTTTGGATAATCATAGCTTCCAAAGCCCGGTGGTTGTTCTACATACACTTCTTCATCTATAAAACCATTTAAGAAAACGTTCTTTACATCCATTTGAAATAATTTGAAATTTTTGTGAGATGCAAATACAAGTAACATTCTTATAGCCTCAAGCCTAGCAACGGGAGCAAAAGTCTCTTTATAATCTATACCTTTTTCTTGGTTATAGCTTTTACAACAAGTCTAGCCTTGTTCCTAACAATAGTTCCCGACTCGTCCTTTTTGTTTCTAAAAACCCATTTTGTGCCAATAATTGTTTTGTTTTGAGGTCTAGGGACAAGATGCCCCACCTTGTTCCTTTTGAATTGAATGGGTTCTTCTTGCATTGCCAAAAGCCAAGATTCATCATTTTCAGCCTCATGTATATTTTTAGGTTCGAATTGAGAAACAAATGTAACAAAATTGTATACATTTCTTAATTGTAACCTTGTGATAACACCTTTGGAAGGGTCACCAATAACTTGATCTAGGGATGATTATGAACTAACTTCCATTCAGTTAGAGTAGCTTTATTTTGAGAGATATCATCACTTGAATTGGAATTTTGATATACATCAATAGGAGACTCATTTATGTTGAGTTCATTGATACTCTTCTCAAGTTTTATAGGGGACTCATTTGCATCGAGTTCATTAGTACCCTTTTCAAGTTCAATTTATTTATCATTGCCCATTACACTTTTTATAGGATTAATTGGGGACTCATCAAACACAACATATATGGATTCAACCACAACTAAAGTCTTTTTATTATAAACTCTAATGCTTTACTTCTAGAAGAATAACCAAGAAAAATGTCCTTGTCATTAAGGACAAAGCATTTACACCCTAAAACTTTGAAATAGCCTATATTAGGTTTCCTTTTGTTCCATAACTCATAAGGTGTTTTGTTGAGAATCTTTCTAATAACAACTCTATTTATAACATAACATGAGGTGTTGACGGCTTCGGCCCATAGAGATCTAGGTGATTTGTGCTCATTTAGCATGGTTCTAGCCATTTCTTGAATAGATCTATTTTTCCTTTCAACAACTCCATTTTGTTGGGGAGTCCTAGGTGCCGAAAGATTGTGATTGTAGCTATTTTCGTCGCAAAATCTTTCAACGTCTTGATTGTCAAACTCTCTACCCCTATCACTTCTAATGGTTTTAATTTTACACTCCTTTTCATTTTCGACTCTTTTGCAAAATTTTGAAAGAATTGAATGAGCCTCATTTTTGCGTGCAAGAAAGAATACCCAAGTGAATCTAGAGTAGTCATCTACAATCACAAAGGTATAAAGTTTACCACCAAGACTAGCAATTTTCTCCGATCCAAAAAGGTCTATGTGAATCAATTCAAATGGTTTTGAAGTGGTTATATCCTTTTTCCTTTTGAAGGAGGACTTGATTTGCTTACCAATTTGGCAAGCACTACATGGTTTGTCTTTTCAGAAATTTGTCTTAGGGAGACCTTTGACTAGTTCATTTTTAGACAATCTTGAGATTAAATCCATGCTAGCATGACCTAACCGTCTATGCCACAACCAACTATTTTCATTTGATGACATAAAGCATTTAACATCTTGATCACGAAGTTCTCCTAAAAGCAAAGTATAAACATTACCACTTCTGGGAGCACAAAATATTTGAAATTCATTTCTTTTAACGATGAATTTATCTGATTTAAAAATCACATCAAATCCATTATCACAAAGTTGACTAACATTAAATAGATTATGCTTTAAACCTTCAACAAGCAAGACATGTTCAATAGATAAGGAGGAAAAAATACCTATGATTCCAATGCCAATTACCTTCCCTTTAGAGTTGTCTCCAAAAGTGATGTTTCCTCTGTTGAATGTCTTTAAAGAAGAGAATTTTGTGCGGTCACCCATCATATGTCTTGAGCATCCGCTATCTAGAAACCATTTGTCCTTAAAGGATGTGGAGGTATTTAATTTATCCTACAAGAGAGATTTCAAATAGTCTTCACTTGGTACCCAAATGTTGTTGGGTCCGTATGAGTTAGCTAGAAGCACGTATGTTCCTTTGGGAACCCACTTCTTAAAAATTTTCGGCCTTCTTTTTTAGCAATCTTAAATAAGATGACCCAATCTTTTACAATAGTTGCATTTAGAATATGTGTTCATACTTTTAACAAAATGATTAGCCAAAGGCTCTCTCTTTTTCAATAGGCATGCCTTTTTATCAAAAGGATCAAATCCTAGTCCATTTTTATTAAAGACACTCCTTTGAGCACCTAACATGAGTTCTAGATTTTTTGTTCCTTGAGTGAACTTTGCTAGATCATTAGTTTGGTCTTCAATAATTAATTTCAAGGATTCATTTTCATTTTGAAGAGTTTGAAGTTTGTTTTCAATGATAAGCTTTTCTCTTCTTTGAGAAGCATATTTTTTGACCATTTTACCTAGTTCATCATGCAATTCTCTAAAGCCATCAAGTAGGCCATTATAAGCATCAACCAAATCATCATAAGACATTTCACATTCAGATGAAGAGTCAAAATTAGAGTTTACCTCATCCCTGTTTGCCATGAGACAAAAAATAGCCTTTTCCTCGTCACTTTCGGAACCGTTTGAGTCATCATATTCCGAAGTGGCTTGCATTGCTCTTCTCTTTTTCTTTTCTCTTTATAAGCAAGACAATCAGCTTTGAAATGTCCCGGTTTTTCGCAATGAAAATAGGTAGGAGAGTCTCGTTTGCTTTGTTCATTAGATGATTCACCCTTTTTGAATTTTCCCTTGTTGAATTTCTTTCTATGAAGAAATCTTTTGAAGGATTGAGTAATAAGAGCTAGATCATCATTTTCACTTTCGTTGTCCGCAATTGAGAAGATTTAAGAGCGATTTCTTTCTTTTGATGATGATCTCCTTCTCTATCTTTTAAAGTGATCACCCATGTTAGAAGAGAGCCAAGAAGTTCATCCAGCTCAAGTGTGTTGAGATTGTAAGCCTCCTTAATAGCTATGGCTTTTGCATCCCATTTTTCAGGTAAGCTTCTTAGAATTTTCCTTGTAAGATCAAAGTTAGTAATAGTTCTATTAAGATGCTTTAAGCCATTTATCATGTCAGTGAATCTTACAAACATTGCACTAATAGACTCATTTTCATTCAAACGAAAAAGTTCATATTGATGCATAAGAATGTCAATTTTGGATTCCTTAACTTGTGATGTCCCTTCCTAAGTAATCTGAAGTTTATCCCCGATTTCTTTAGTCATGGTACAAGTGGAGACTCTATTGTATTCATTAGGGCTTATGGCATAATTCAGATTAACTTTGGCTTTAACATTTAGGGAAATGAGTTTGTAATCCTTGATGTCCCATTCAGCTTCAGTTTTGGGGACACTTCTTGACTCAACAACTTTCATTGGAACAAAGGGTCCATTGACTATAACTAATCAAATTTGATAGTCTATAGATTGAATAAAGTCTATCATTCTATTTTTTCAATAACTATAGTCTATTATATCGAACCAAGGAGGTCTAGAATTAGATTGACCTTCTTGGTGAAAGTGACCATTCAAGTTTGCCATGATCGTTCTCTAATACACTTAAGCCTTTTAGAGATTAGGCTTTGATACCAATTGTTGCCCAATTAATGACTCTAGAGGGGGGGTTAAATAGAGTCTTACCAAACAATGGTCAAATTTCAATTTCAATTGATGTGCAATAGCAAAGTAAATTTCTCAATAATAATTTAATAAAGCAATTTGAAGTCTAAGTTACACTTATCAGCAATTATCAAGAAAAAAATTCAAAAGAACGTGAAGCAATAAATATAAGAGATAAAAAGAGAGATTGTAAACAAGTACTCGGCGATTTTAGCGAGGTTTGGAAACTCCTACTCCTCGGCTCAAGACCCCTCTTGAGACTTCCCAATCCACTATGGCACCTCTTTACGGATGGAGAGCAAACCTTTTACAAGAAGCCCTTCTTTGCTTCTAAGTGCTAAGAGAAACACCTTCTCTTAGTCTTCCTTGGGCTACACCAGCCCTTACAAGAGTTGAATAAGATTGTTGAAGTACAAGATGATCTCTCTTAGATCTAAAGTACAAGATTCAGCTCACTCTAGAGTATGTATGAATAAATTGAAGCTCAATACTCTTCGAAGATATGAAGTATGTGTATGATGATAAAAAGGTTATAAGATTGCAAAGATATGTTTCTCAATGAATGCAATACCTTTTTATTAAGACCACAAAGTCATTATATAGACTTTCAAATGTATCTGATATGTATTCAAGCTGTTGGACACACACTTTGAGGAAAAATGGCCGTTCAAAATTAAAATTCTCGCTGGCTCGGTTGTCCGAAATAAAACACTCTTGAGGTTCGGTCGACCGAAACTATTTAAGGTTGGCCATTATACTTATTTCGATAGACCAAAGGATTCTTTCTTTTGTTTCGGTCGACCGAAACTCTTTCGTCCTTTGTTCTAAAACATTCTGTGAGAATCGGACGAGCCGATTCATTTGGCTCCTTAGTTTTGGTCGTCTGAAACTTTTTGAGAAACTTTTCATTTTCTTAGTTCGGTAAACCAAACTGAGTTAGTCCTATATTTCAGTAAACCGAAATACCATAGAAGCTATGATTCAGACTCATTGATAGAACTGGTCGACCGGTTTAAATTATCCTTCCATTTCAGTCGACCAAAATGGAACTTAAATTCCGGGAGCATGTTTTGATGATGTTTAAACCTAGTCTAATGATCCTTAACCTTAATGAATGAATCTCTATGCATTATTTTGAGAGTGTGAGCTTCAAGATGTTCATACATGCTTTAACAAGGTTTCCTAAAACGCTCACCATCCTAGCTAATCCCATTTGATGAGATGTTGATGACTTATCTTTGAGTCTTCACTCTTTTGACTTTTTCTCATGCCTTCATAATGCTTCTTCATTTTTCTTTTCTGTGTAATGTCTTAACTTGATGATAGCTTAGATCTATAATTTTACTCAAGGTAGACAGTAGTACGCATAGAACATCATTAATGAATTATGATCATCAAAAGCCTTAGATTCAAGGTCAACACTAGAGATAATCAATGCAAAGAAATAGAAGTGGCACCATAAGTAATGAGATATTAGTTGGTATCAAACATATTGAACTGTTGATTGAAGCGACCTTCAATCTTTTCAGTAATTGATTAGTGGTGAGATTGGAGTCTGAGTTAGAATCGGAACCAAACGTGACCACACCGAAAATTTCAATTACAAAATTGTGTGAGATGTAAATTTTGTAATTGAAATTTTCGGTGTCAAATCATGTTCAATCGAGTTGTAATTTTCTATTTATTTTTTAGTCTCGTTGGTGGAAGCAGAACTATAAGTGTTATAACGTGCAAGCATACTTTGATCTGATGAGAACATCATTTAGAATAGGTATGTGAGTGAAGAACACTTGTGAGTATCTTTAAAATTAGGTATGAGAGCTTAGGTTGGAAATTAATAGCTATCAGCAAAGTCCAACCAATTGCACTTCACTTTAGAACCGGTTGCATTTTCTGAGCAAAAATTGGCTCTTTGAATTTTTTCAACCGGTTGTACTTCAAATCCAACCCGGTACACTTTCAACTAGTTGCATTTGCCTAAATGTGCGAAAAATCAATTTTTGGTAACTTTTTAGTTTTGTGTTTTTACCCAAACTTGTAGGGCAGTCTTTACACGATTTTGAAAACTATTTTTACCTATTGTAAGGACTCTCTAAGTCTATATAAACTCTATTTCTCTCCAAATTTTTTAGGGTTTAAAAATTTATATTTTTCTAATTGAGAGAAATGTTTGAGAGATATTTTTTATTCAAAAAATCAATTTGATTTTTCTGATTTTATTTTTGAGAGCATACTCATAAACACAGGAGTAATTTAGGGTGATATTCTCTATTTAATGGGAATTAATTGGAGCATAATTGAAGGGTTTAGAGATTACGAGAAACAGTATTTTAATTATTCTTCATCAGATTGAGAATTGAAGAAAATGAGTTCGATCACACTTTGAAGGGGTCAAGGCATTCACGGAGTGTTGTTGATCTACTAATAATCCTTATTTAAACCAGGGGTGTTCAGTGAGTTGAGTCTTAATTGGTAGAGTGAAGGGGTGTAAGCCTGAGTCAAAGTAGGTTATACTTTGTTTCAAATATAGTGGATCATTTTTACTCGAGACGGCAGAGTGTCCAAAGTTATTCCCATAACGATTGGTTGATTTTCACTAATCGGGATTTCCTCGCTAAAAATTCGGATGTCATCTCTCAAACTTTATTTACTTTATTTGCACTTTATTTTTGCTTTGTGAGTTTGATTTTAGTTTTATTTCGGCAAAATTAAAAAAAGTAAAAATTGGATAAAGGAATAAGTAAAACTTATTTACCCCTTTTAGGCTATTTTTAATACAAACTTCCACATCCATTCCGCATAGTGCAACTAATACATTGATCCAAAAAAATGCATGCAAAATAGCTTGAGAGAGGACACACACGCACAAAAAAATAAAAAATAAAAAATAAAAAATAAAAAATAAAGAAAAAAAAATATATACATTATATATATATATATATGCCCTTTATTCCACAAATAACACCCTATAGCCTCAATAAAGAAGACCGAAACATGTTAAATTGGCTCTACAGAAACCACAGCCATACGAACCAAAAAAAGATTTACCATCTTAATTTTAAAACAGCGCATATTATTTTATAAAAAAATAAATATAAATATATATTCCAATCATATTATTCGTAATCCACTCTCCAACTAGCTAGTTACACTTTAACTTGTAAATGAGGGTTGTGAGACCTCTTCGCTACCCAAGGAAGCATTGGATGAACAATACCAAGCATCATCTGTGATGAACTGCATCCAAGAATCATCTTTATCGTCTTCTTCCATAAGTGAGGATGATGCTACCGGAACATCTGGTGACATGTTCTCGTATCGATCGTTGATGGCACTTTGTGATGAATTCTCCATTAATGTTAAACTACATTGCCCTTGTTCTTCCATTTCAGAGCTACAGGCTCCATTTTTCTTGAACACGCGACACAATGCGTATGTATCCTGCAAATCAACATTATATATATGTAATATATCTCAAGTGGTGCATGAATGCTTCTAGTGAATTCATATCTTCACCTATATGAAAACACAAGCATACTATGATTTGTTTTCTTTTGGGGAGAGAGAATAAAGTTGAAGCTAGTCAATAATATCACAACAGTACTTGTCTTGCGATGCTGATTTGTCTTGACATGATTGGATTAGTTATCTTTTTTAATATATAACAATAAAAAATTAAATGAAAATGGAAAGAAAAATAAATTATTTTTTTGAAACGAGGTCCAAGTACAAAATGACACTGTAACAAGGAGGTTTCTCCTCACACTTCATTTCTCATGTTTCTCTCCTTTGGGCATCGACATGCATGTCATTTTATTTTCATTATAAAAAATAAAAAAAAAAATGTAATCGTGCAATAAAAAATTTCTTAAACATACTAAAATTATTGGTGACAAAGAATTTCCAATAGAATTTGTTTTCTCCATTTCAACTCCACCTGAAATATTTAATAAAATATATGGTAATGATACCCCCAAAAAATAGAGCTAGGAGTATTATTTGGAACAATTCCGGACTTATTATATGGACTCTTCGAAAGTAGTGAAGTACCCGTGTTAAACACATATTCCTCGTATATGGATAGAGGATATGTATCTGACACTTTTGGTTAGATATATACTTAAAAGACATATCTAATCATTTAATTACATTATATTGTTATTTTAAAAAGAGTTAAATACCTATATTGAACATTATATTAGATAAAAATATTACTTTACTCTAGAAAATAAAATAAAATAATTAATAAAATGAATATTTAACAGTGTCTTTGTATCCTTCTATTTGGAAATTTGACACATTCGACACATGGATACATACTCGTGTCCAACACGTGGATACATACCCATGTTCGACACTCATACCCGAGTCCATGTAATATAGATTCTGGAGTTTAAGTGTGTGTTTAAGTGACAATTTTGTTTTTTATTTTTTTTTCAAAAAATAAAAATAAAAAGAAAAGTGGAGTGCATGTTGATTGCAAGTGAGATTTCCCTTTTCTAAAAGCCTTCTGTTTTTGTTTGTTTCTACAATGTAAAGATATACCCATATGAAACTGAAAAAAAAAATAAAAATAAATAAATAAAAGAAAGTGGAGTGCATGTTGGTTGCAAGTGAGATTACCCTTTTCTGAAAGCCTTCTGTTTTTGTTTGTTTCTACAATGTAAAGATATACCCATATGAAACTGACACACACACACATATATAATGTGGCAAGAGCATTCTTACTTATTATGATTGCCATTGGTTTATTGTGGTGTTTGGGAATAAAGTGAAAAGTGACCGACACCTCCTCACAACATGAAAGTGAAGTGACTGCTTTTAGGCTTGAATATTTAGATCTAAGGGATTTCTTTATTTGTAGAGTCTAATCAGAGTATGATCAATATGCATATATATTATTGTATATATACACACAGATGATTGGTTGCGAAGAAGCTAGAGATCCATTCAATCATCAGGGGAATAGTACTTTTGGCTGATTAGGGGGAAATTCTCATGCAAAGTGAAGCCAAAGCTTTTGTACGTGAAGATCTCTCAGTCTAATACTGCAAGTAACGAATATGTCAGCACTACTTTATATATATATAGTGTGTGTATATATATATATGTTAAAGCTTCCATCAGCTATGAATTTCTTTTCTCTTGACTGTAAAAGAGGGGATATATAAAAAAGTATAAGGTAGAATCACAGGCCAAACAATTAAAAAAAATTAAAAATAAAAATAAAAAAAAGGGAAGAAGAAGAAGAAGAAGAGGAAGAAAGAGTATGTATAAGATAAAAACCTAAAGAAAAGTATAAGGTAAATTCTTAGACGTCCTATAAACAACCAGCGATCTAATCCGGTAATTTTGAGTTGTGGAAGTCCAGATTCAGTTACTATGTAGTAGTCTAGACATTTTGTAAGCCCATGTTCTAAATTAATTCTATATATGTTTAGTTTGTTCTATAAGTCCAATCTCAATTAATGCTTAAATGCAAAATATATCACATTTATATATATCTATCTATATGATGAAGTTATGAAGTATATATTTATATAGGGATACCTGCATTCCAGTTGTGTCCTCGGTTTCCTTGTCATCAAGGCGATATTCATGCATTACCCAGTCAGTCCTAATTCCCTGAGGAGCCCGCCCTCTGTAGTAAACCAGTGTCTTCTTCATTCCAATGGCTCGATTCTGGCATGTAACCTTTCGATCCTTCCCTGTAGACTTCCAGTACCCTGCTCTCGTCGCTCTGTTCGTCCTGAATCCGTTCGGGTACTTCCGATCCCGGGGTCCAAAAAAATACCACTCCGGATCCCTACTCGGCAAAAATGATTTCTCTACATGCAATAAATGTATAACACCATTAATACAACAAAAACAAAGTAATTAATACCATAATTAGCTTAATTAACATATATATATATACACACACACACACACCCCACACTACCTGCTAACTCCCACGGCTCACACTTGTAGAGGTCAACCTCAGGAATGATGTCGAGTTCAATCTGTTGTCCATGAATTTTCCTCTTGAGGTAATAATTAACGAGCTCTTCGTCGGTGGGATGAAATCGAAAACCTGGAGGCAATCCTACTGGAGCCATTAATTAATTTTCCGAATGTTAAACAGCTGCTAGCTAGCTCTACCTGAAGGCACCACCAGTCCTCTCCTTTTCTTCCTTGTGATCAGCCTTTTAATTATGTTGCCTTGTCATCATCGGTTAGCTAGCTACTATTATTGAAAATATAGTATATATAAAAGGACTCAAAGTCACTTATCTCCAGTCATTTTTCACTTTCTCTTTTGTAGATTCTAGACAAACGTTTCATGCAAGCCCTGGTTTAATTTCTACTTAATTGCTACATCCAAGGTTATTACGTAACCAGGGGGAAAAACAAATCCGGAGGGAACTAATTTCCCCAACATGCAAGGCATAAGTAGTTCACGCTCTAAACTCAAATGATTCCAAATTCAGAATAAGCGTCACCAAAACTAAGGACTTTACCACCCTCCACGGGGGTAAGTATGTTGTTGGGTTTGCGGCTCAAAATTTATGTACAGAAAATTAGTTTCCTTTTTCGTTTTGGAAGGCTGCGGAGAAAATTGTATTCCATTATGTTTTTATTTTAGAGTTTTAATCATTATGCTAACTCATTGTAGGCAAGTTCAGTAATACTTGTTCAATAAGGAATTAGGTTTAAAGACTCTATAAATAGAGATCGGTGTGAGAGGTTTAGAGAGAGAGAGAGAAGAGAGAAAAGATGTAATGGGTTTAAGGGTGAGTGTTGTGAGAAGAGGGGAGAGTATATGTAATTCCCGAGTGTATACATATAGCCTTATAAGAGATGATGAGTGAGTGAGTGGGATTTTGACATGTGGTTGTATATTCTATTTCTTGATTCATAATAGTGAAATCTCTCTCTCCCATGGACGTAACCCTAGATAGAGTTGGGTGAATCATGTAAAATATTGTGTTGTACGTGAATGGATGTGATTTTTATTTCCATATATAATTGTGTTGATATGATGTGATGATACTTCTGCTGTGTGTGATAAATGAGGGATTTAACTCTCAACAACAGTCGACCGTTGAGTGGGTTAGAGGGAGTTATTTTTTCCCAACAATTGGTATCAGAGCTGATGGTGGGTTAGAGCCTGTGAATGGTCTTGAAGATTAGTGCAAAAAATTGGTGCAAAATTTGTTCGAGTAGAGGATGATCATGAAATGCTATGGAGATTCAATCAGAGTTGATGATGACACGAAGGTATGAAGAAGGTGATAGAGGTGAAGCCCACGAGGAACAAGTTTTGGGGTCAAGCCAAGAGTGAGTGCTAGTTCTCAAGATGGGACAAGGGGTGTGAAGAAAGAAGGGGTTAGCTCTAAGCCTGATAAAGAGCAAAGGGAAATATGAAGAGTGAAGATGAGAGGTTTGTTGTTTTAATCCAGAAAATCAATTGATAAAGATGAGTTGAATATTGGTGAGTTGCCATGCATGAGCAATTGAACACCAATAGGATGGATAAAAAAGATGGAAGAAAAAAAAAAAAGAATGATGAATTTGAGAAAAGGTGGAGATTGTTATAGTGTTTCTCAAATTCATCATAGTGCTTTATTTAAGGTGGAGAAATCTTTAATTGAGGTGGAGCTATGAAAAGATCCTTGTTCGAGGTGGAGCCATGGAGAAGTGCGTAAAGATTGAATTTTGAGCCAAGGTGGACATTTTTGGGTTTGCGGCTCAAAATTTATGTGTAGAAAATTAGTTTCCTTTTTCGTTTTGGAAGGGTAAAATTTGTGGAAGAAATTGTATCCCATTATGTTTCTATTTTAGAGTTTTTATCATTATGGTAACTCATTATAGGCAAGTTGAGGAATACTTGTTCAACAAGGAATTGGATTTGAAGACTTTATAAATAGAATTAGGTGTGAGAGGTTTCAAGAGAGAGAGAGAGAAGAGATAAAAGATGTATGGGGTTTAAGGGTGAGTATTGTGAGGAGAGGGGAGCGTATATGTAATTCCTAAGTATATACATGTAGCCTCATAAGAGATGATGAGTGAGTGAGTGGGGTTTTGACATGTGGTTGTATATTCTCTTTCTAAATTTATAATAATGAAATCTCTCTCCCATGGACGTAACCCTAAAGTTGGGTGAACCATGTAAAATATTGTGTTGCGCATGAATATGTGTGATTGTTATCTCCATATAAGCTTGTGTTGATGTGATGTGATGATGCTTCCGCTATGTGTGATGAAGGAGAGATTTAACTCTTAACAACCGCCGACCGTTGAGTGGGTTGGAGGGAGTTAATTTTCCCTAACAAAGTCCACCAATCCCAACCAAATCCTCACCATAGACTCACAACAAAGATGGGATCGACTCTATGGAAGTCCGTTCATCCACTGGCACATACAACTCCTATACGGAGAAACGAACCCAAAAATGACAACGTCCATAGCAGGACAAAATCAAACAAGAAGGGACATAGACCATGCACTCTTAAGAAATTGACAACTGATGTCTTCTCGTATGCATGAACAAGAAGGGAAATAGACCATGCACTTAAATTTTTTCGTCCAAATAGAATTTCACCATAAAGGATGCTAATCTGCTTTACTCACTGATTCTTCAGAATCAGAAGGCCATGATGGATGTTATTCTTGATCTACAGGAAGAGGTTAGATTTCTTAAAGAGCAGAAGACGGGAAGTACTTCTGAGGACGTCAACAGACCAGCTTCTCTAGATCCGTCACTTGTTCCAGAGGCCGAGAGAGATGAGGATAATGCGACAGATAATGATGCAGAGGATGATGAGGATAATAATAGTAGTGACACTGATGGTGGTGATGAGGACATTTTGACTACTATTGTTCCGTTTGCTGGAGATATTGATGATTGATTTTACGTTCATATCATACATGCATCACATTTTGTTCAGTTTTTACATAGTCATGACTTGATATTTTTTTTTATTATTATTTTTTACTGCTAACATGTAATAAACTGATTACTGTTTTTTCTGCTTTATCAATTTTTGTTCCAAAAAGGGGAAGAACAATGATTACTTTAAGGGGGAGCATAACTAAAAAATTTGGAAAAATTTGAATAATTTATTCAGGGGAAGTTTTTAACTTGTTTTATTAAACTTTCACTGGTAGTTTTACTTGATCCATATGTAGGAATTTAGGTTAGATGTTGTCCAAGCGCTGAACATAACAGAGATACAAAATTCCTTGTTTCCTTAAACATTTATAATTTGCTTTCCTGCTTTGGGTAGATTATAAATTGTTTTTAGGATTTTGTCACAAAATTGCCAAAGGGGAAGATTGTGAGATATATTTTTTTAATTGGCATATTTCGATAACAAAACAAGTCCTAGTCGAGTTGTAATTTCAGTTACCATATCAGAATCGACATCAACTGCGGAATTAAAAAGTTGTTCAGAAGAGAAAAGTACTATTGATCAATGAAAATGATAAAATAACATATCAGGACATTGTTTCCCACTTAGGACACAAATACCTATATGGTACATTTTCCAAAGTTTCCAAAAACAAAAAATCCTAGTTCAAATTAGATTCTGTCAAGTGAGAATCGATACCTGAATTTGGGAACCGGTTCCAGAAGTTGGGATTCGAGAACTCCATTTTGTCCTTTGGGAACCAGTACCAAGATTGGGGAACCAGTTCCAGAAGTCCTAACAGCAACAGGTTTTCAGTTTTCTTATTCTATTTGATTCTTTTTTTATCCAACTTTCCTTCCAAGTCCTATGCACGAAATTTCTTTTATTTTCAGAATGAATAGGTCTTTGCAGACCTCTATACAAACCTTATCATACATATAGGTTTATTCACTACTTTTGCACTATCAAATTATCATTCTTAAAAACCTTAGAAAGATTGTTTGTTTCAGAAATTCTTAGAGAATTTTCTGTTTGTCTTTCAAGAACACACACACAGATTCACATAGTGATTTTAGAGTTGTGGTGTTCAAATCATGATCGTAATCATATAGTTGCATCTACATCGATCAGACAAAAGCAGATCTACTTCTACATCGAATTTAGACAATTGAAGAACAGAAGTAAAAGCAATCACACTTTGAAAGGGTTGGAGAATTCAAGGAGTGTTGTTTAATCTACCTGCTACTTTTCTACAAATATCAAGCATAAGCCTGAGGTCAAGTTGCTGTTGGACGGGGAGTCGCAAAGCTAGAGGATTATCAGCAATTGGTGTTTGGTAGAACGATAGGGTGTGAGCCAGAGTCAAAGTTCAGTGTACTTTGTTTCAAGCATAGTGGATCGGTTTACTTTGGACTGCACAGTCCACGAGGTTTTTCCCATGCAAACAGTTGACGTATTTTATCAACTGGGGTTTCCTCACTAAAAATCCTGGTGTCATATCTAACTTTATACTTTGCTTTATTTTATCTGCATGTGATCAATTGTTTAATTGCTAAAATAAGTAAAGTTGGAAAAGACACAGATCTGTTTTAAATAATCAAAACTTTCTAAAACATTCAGCTGCGTTTAACTTACAAATTGGTATCAGAGCTAATCTCTATACATTGAGTTGATCCTTGTTGGAAAGTTTTGTTTTTGATTTAACAAAAATTGGTTTTTAATCATGTCTTATGCATTGAAAGAAGGCAATTCTTATCAACATGGTCCTTTGTTAGAAGGAGATAATTATAATTTTTGGAAATCAAAGATGAAAGCTTGTTTGCAAAATTATGTTGGTAAAACTTGGGCAATAGTAGAATCTGGCTATACACCACCTACAGTAGATAAAATTGTGGATGGTAAAGAAGTTAAAGAGTTAAAAGATGTTTTTGCTTTTACTGCTATGGAAACTGAGCGTAATGATGCTAATAACAAAACTTTATATGCAATTATTAATTCTGTTATTCCATCTGAATATGCTAGAATTTCTGATTGTAAAACTGCTAAAGAAGCTTGGGATATTTTGTAGGTTACTCATGAAGGAACTTCAAAAGTGAAGTTATCCAAATTTCAGATGCTTTCTCATAACTTTGGGAACATCCTGATGAAAGAAGATGAATCTTTTTCTGATTTTTATTCTAATTTTCTTGAAATAATTTCTGAACTGCATCTCTTAGGAAAAAGGGTTAGTGATAAGAAAATCTGTGAAAAAATCTTAAGGTCTTTACCAAAAAGATTTTAGATTAGAGTTGAAACCATCACTGAACATTGGGATTTAACTTCCTATAAAGTTGACGAGGTAGTAGGTTCATTGAAAACCTTTGAGATGCAGAACATTAATTTAAATCAGAATGAGAAAAATCTTGCTTTAAAAGCAACACTGGTTGAGAATTCTGTGGATGATAACTCTAATGATGATTTTACTTTTCTGTCAAGGCAATTCACTCAGATCTTACAAAGACAACAGAGGAGAATGAATAGCAATATGGCTAATCCTCAAAATTTTAACATCATGAAAAGAAAGTAGAAGATTCAAAAGAAACTGAATTCACTCGCTGTAATTATGGTGGCAAAGGTCACGCGTCCAATGTTTGTCCTAGTCCTAGGAAAGAACAAAAGGATAGGAATAAAAGAAAAGCAATAAAAGTTTCTATGACTGAAAATTCTGCTTTAAGGGATAATGATTCTCCTCATGATGATACTAATGATTTTTCTTATGTCGCTTTTCTTGAAAGAGGTCCTCGTGTCATTACTTTATATGACTCTGATATTTTAGATAATGAAGTTCATAATGAACAGGTGCAAGAGGCTGAAAAGGACGATGAAAGATTGAAGAAGATGGTCAAAGAAACCATGGAAGTCAAACAGGTAATCAATAAGCTAGCAAATGAGCTTATCCAAGCAAAATAAGAAAATAAAGATATAAAGAAACAGATTGATGAAGGCAAAAGGAAAGCTTTTGAAAACAATTCTGTCATCACTGAGCTTGAGAAGACGATCATCATTCTTGAGGATAAGGTAAGTATTGCTAACTCATTAAAGGAATGTCTTGCTTTGAAAAATGATTATTTTGAAATTGAATTGAAATCTGAACAAGATAAACTGAAAGGATTCAATTTGAGTCAAAACAGTTTGAATAAGATTATCAGCATGGGTAAGGATGTGAATGATAAAACTGGGTTGGGATTTGTTAAAGGTACATCTTGTAGTTAAGGTAAAACAACTTTTGTCAAACCTGCTGATTATCATATGCCTGATTTATGTTTGCCTGATGCATCACATTCTGATATATCTTATGTGCCTAAATTGTTGTATTGCACTTTTTATAGAAATAATAGATATAAGTATAACTCATACGGTCATAGGAAAAAGAAAGACTTTTCTAAAATTCATTCTCAAAATTCTCATGCTAAGAAAAAGGTGCGTTCTAGGAAGTAAAAGAATGTTGTAACACCTAAGATTTCTAGAGCTGAAAATTTGCCTAAGAAAAAGGTAAAGAAAGATAGAGAATTTCAGGAAGTGAGAGTAAGAACTGTGTGGATCAAAAAGTCTGATTTGATCAATTATGTGCCTGTTGAGTCTATGGAACAGTTTCCACAACGACTTCACCTTTAAACTAAGTCATATGAAATTCAGTGATCATGGCTTGTGTTTAAAAGAAAATTTTGTTGCCATTGGATCACTTGCTAGGGTTTTGGTTTAAGTTTGAGTTTCTGATCATAGTCTTTATAATATATTTGAGAAAATTCTTCCATTGAATTAATGATCTATCGTTGAATGCAAATTTGGACACATGATTGTTTATTAAAAATAGATTCTTGGTTTGTAATCTATACAATAAAAGTTGATTTGCATTAATTAAGAGATTTTTAGATTTGAATCTCTTAAGTTCATAACCTTTTGTGCACTAGTCCAAATCTAGAAAAATTTGATTGAAAATCTTTGAATTGTTGACTAGGATATATTGATCATAAAAGCTATAAAGCTTATTGTTTGGAAAAATAAAATAAAATATGAGCTTAAAAAAAATGAATAAAATATTCAGCATAAAAAGAAAAGAAAAATTTGGAAAATGGTGAATTCTTTGTTTTGGAAAAGGCTACCTATTGAGATGTGTTTGAAAGCTATCATTAGACTTTGAAGTGGATCTAAATGAATAAAATAAAAAAAATAAAAAAATAAAAAAAGGGTGGAGACAAGTTGAATTGGGGAATTGTTGTCTGCTCTTTAGAGTGAAAGTCACCTTACTTAGAAAAATTGCTCAAAGACAATTTTATCTTGATGCTTTTCGATCAATATTGTTTGGACAATGATTTATTGATAGTTGATTGAAAATTGATGAAATGGATTGCACACACACACTTGAACTTGCTAGATTGATTTCTAAATATTTTATTAAATATTGCAAGTTAAAATTCATCTTGTGATTATTTCAGGAGAATTGAAATTGATTGAATATACTGTGGAGTTAAGATTTTCATTCATAGATACCTTTGATATTTTCTGAAAATTTGGATCATGTGTGGACTTGAAAGACTTTGGTTGACTGCTCAATGTTTTTGTTCTTAATTTTGTTTATAAAAAAATTTTTAAAAATGGATAAACTATAAAAATTCAAAAAGATTTTTGATTTTAGTTTGTAGATTTTTTTTTTTTTTGGTTTGATCATTGAATGATTCAAAAAGTCCGATAGAAATTTTTTTTCTGGAAAAATTTCAAGTCTTCAAAATGTCTACTGTCATGTTCCTAACGGTTCAAGGAACCCCCTACCGGTTCATGATGCTTTATAGCAAGGCCAATGTTTACTAGTGTTTGCCTACCAGTACCACAAGTTTGGTACGGGTTCAAAACTGGTCCTCGCTTTCAAAAGCTCACTGCCTTGTGGGAACCGGTTCCCATATTGGCTACCGGTTCCTGGTAGCAGGAAAAGGGCTTTAAGAAACCCGTTTTGGCATGTTGTTGGGCAATGTTGCACACAATCTTCTTCTCTATATATATGCACTCTCTCTTTCTATATTTCTCATATATATATATCTTAACATATAAGTTTCAAATTTGCATCATATCATTGCATACTCTCTATTGCAAATTGAATCAATCTATTGAAGGATGAAAATTGAAAATTGAAGATTGAGATTTAAAGAGAAATTTGAAATTTAAAAAAGGAGTTTGGGTTTTTTATAAAAACTTAGAGGATTTGGTTAAGTTTGTTCTAGATATTTGTGATTGACATTAAAGAGCTTGGGTTTGATAGTTTGAAGACTTGTGTTCTGTTCTTGTTAATTTGTTTGGGTTTTTTGAAGATTCACATCAAACTTGTTCAAGAACAAGTGTTGAAGTGCACTCCAAGTGTTCAACAAAATTACTAAGTGAACTTCGGGGCCTCAAACCAAAATTTTCTGAGCACAAGCTGCCTTCAAAATTGTCTCGGAAGGCCAAAGGAAAGGGAATTGCTACTTCTCCACCTCCCAAGAAAGCTCGAACAATGATTTACATCCGGGAACCACAAGAAGGGTCACATACTCTAAGCGATGAACTAACTTCTCCCATGTATTCTTCCTCACCTTCTACTGAAATACCATCTGGGTATCTATCAGTTTCAAACATCGAAAAGGTCGAGTTTGCTCAAGATCACTTCTACAATGAACATGCATGGAATGTAACAACCCGGTCATTTGCCTTCCTTTCCTTTTTCTTGAAATTTTACGAATGAATTTTTTTCGTTTAATTTTCTTTTCTGAGCTCTATTTCTTGTCGCTTAGTATCATCTCAAGTGCTCAAAAATGGTTTCCGAGACTCTTTTCCGTGGATGGACAACTTTCTTTGTGGACCGAGTCATTTCTGCATTTTCACTTTTCGGATACTATGCGTCTTTCGTCCTTTTCCTTGCTTCGTCTTTTTCCCTATTTTGTCTTATCTCTGTTTGTCAGTTTTTGGCACAATCTCACTTCTCATGCTCGGAGTTGTTCGTTTTTGAAACGTTGTTTCCCCATTTGATTCCTTTGGGTTCCGTGACCTCGTTGAGGGTCATAATGGTGTCTTAGAGCCATGTTGTATCTCTAAAGACCGTTGTTTTGTCTTTTGCTTCCACACTTTGGATCCGTTATCGGGTCATCTTTCAGTTCTTCACTGACGCACTAAGTTGAAAAACTTGGGCCGTCACAAGTGGTATCAGAGCATCCGGGTTCGAATACCTTGAACGACGAGTTTTGGGTGCATATCATGCTCATGTTGTTTTGCTTTGATATGTCATTTGTATCTTGATAACATGTCTTGTATGATAACATGTTAATATGCTTAAATGTTGTGAGGCGCCTATTATTAGTGTTACGCATGCTTTCGGTGTATATGTGCTTCCTGATAACATGGTCTAAGTTAGTATCATGTCTTGGTGTGACATCATGTTTGTGTGCTTGTGTTAGTATGACTGTATGCGATGTATGTCGACATACCTTACATTTTTCATTCACGTGTATTGTCATACCATTTACTTACATGCTTCTTGATAACATGTTTTAAGTTGAAAACATGTCTGTTTGCTTATGTGGCAACTTGTTTAGAAGCATACTTTGACTATTTTAGTATATGATACATGCTTGTTTACCTTAGCACATGGTACCTGTTTGTCATCTTAACACGTGGTATATACTTGTCTACCTGAGTATTGATCGGTTGATCAACTATACATCAACCTTCGCAATAGCACGAATCATTGTAAAATAGGGCTATTGGTCGGGTAAGTCGAACCACTGGGACTGCGCTAGTCTTACGGCAACCTTAGTGTCTAGAATCTTTCTAGAATGATGAAGGGTTTATAAAGGTTTTGTTGTTTGTCACTTAAGCTAAGAATATTGAAATTGCATAAATTAGAAACTTGCAAGAATTAAAAAGAAATGAAATACAAGTAGAGAAAAACTAGGGAAATGAATCCGCTCCAACCCTATACAAATTCTAGATTGAGATTAAATTGGGAAAATCAACATAAATGATGGTCATGACACATAACAACCCTTGGTTGCTATACTATCCTCAAGAGGTTCATTAAATCAAAAACAAGAATAATCCATCAAAGATTCACATGCTTGAACTACCTAAACTAGGGTGTAGTCTTCAACATGCTCCCTAAGCCAAAGATTATCAAGCCCTTAATTGAATGATGAGAGCACACAAAGTTAAGAATCAAGTATAAACCATCAAAGGGCATCCTAAGCAATGATTTATCGAAGTTCTCAAACTCCATGCCATTAAAACCATTCTATGATCTAACTTCCATTGTCACTATGGAAATGCAAGCAATATGATTAAGAAGAGAAACCATCTAAGACAAGATGAATAGCTCAAAATAATCATGTATAGACATTAGAATTCATTACAACACATATGATGCTCTAGATCATAAAATCACCAACAATAATACATTGAAATCCCAAAAGTAAAATCTACACTAGAACATGCTTACAAGGGAGGGGCTTCATCACCTCCCTAGAGAAGATTTAGTTACCCATAGGAGCAATGGAAGAAGGAAGAAGCTTGAAGACCTCCTCCATTTTCGTGCTCCCTTCTTCAAGCTTGAAGAACTCTATCTCCTTGCTCTCTTCTCTCCCTTCTAATCTTGTAGAATATGGGCTAATGATATGTGTGGCCTTCCTTGCCTTATCTACCACCAAAAGGTCACCAACCAACATCTCCAACCACTTCATTAAAGAGGAAAGAAAAGTGAAGAAACCAAGGTGCAAGTGGGCTGAAATGAGCCATTTCCGAAGGGCATTCTACCCAAAATTCGAGCACTCTAAGCAAGGCCTCGAGCACTCGAATTTAGTGTAAAAATGCCCATGCTTCACTTGCTCCGCCCAGACCTACTTTGGTTAAACAGCCATAACTTTGCACTCCGAACTCCGAATGATGAACTGTTTGAAGATTTAGAAAGCTAATTCAGAGCTCTAAATATTTCATGTTTTGGTGGAGATCCAATTCTCAAGGATGGTTGGTCGAAAATGAAGATCAAGGCAGAATTTCATTGCTGCCAGGCAGTTCTGCGCGCCTCTGGTAACAAGGCCATAACTCTCTGCTCCGAGCTCCGAATGACAAACCGTTTAAAGATTTGGAAAGCTGATTCAGAGCTCTAAATCTTTCATGTTATGAGGGAAGTCCAGTTCTCGAGTTTGGAAGGTCAAAATGGCGAGCAAAGCCCAGGTTCTACTGCTGCCAGAATTCAGCATTGGCACCTTTTGTTGCTCAAGATTCCACAAGGCCTTATTCTTGTTCCATTTTGGCCAATGAACCTGAAAATGCATAAAAACATAGAAATGAAGATAATCTACATAAATTAACATACAACGGACTTTACTAATGCAATTTAGGGCGCTTGAATATATAATATTCGGCGCTTATCACACCCCCAAACTTACATTTTGCTAGTCCCTTAGCAAAACTACAATGAAAAATTTAATGAAAAGATAACCATGGGCTTGCTACTACAAAAATACCATCCATGGTAAAATAAGATATATACATTGCTCAAAAATAACTTGAAATAGAAAAAGAGCTGGAGATGGGGTCATTGGAAAGACTACCTTGCATATATGAAGCATTGATACAAAAATTGGCTAAATACATTTCCACATACATGCATCAACATCAAAGTCTATATAAATAACTCAATTATCATCTCTTGAATAGAAATCAACTCTAGCTTCAGTGAAAGTGAATTGGATTCTCAACATGCGGCTTTTACTTTCTTTTCCAATTCCAAAGCACAAGTTTTCAAATCATTAAATTCCCCTTTAAATGAGGTCCCTAAGGCATGATTTTATTTACAAGACAACTTTTGTTGCTTATTGACAATTTATTGTAACTCATAAGTGAAACATAGAATGGTTGTGCAATGCTGAAGTCCCTTAAGCTTTCTAACCAACCTATGTAGCAAGCGTTAGGCCAACAACTCCAAAACCAGATGGCTTTAGGGTGTTAAGTGTAGAGACACTCCTAGGGCTTAATAGCTCAAGTTGGAAAGGCTACGAACTCCAACGAACCATGTTTATTACCAGTTTATTTTTTGAATGACCGTGCAATGTTTAAGTCCCTTAAGCTTTCTAACCAACCCTTGTAGCAAGCGTTAGGCCAACAACTCCCAAACCAGATGGCTTTAGGGTGTTAAGTGTAGAGACACTCCTAGGGCTTAATAGCTCGAGTTGGAAAGGCTACGAACGTCAACTGGTCATTATTTTCTTTCCTTTTCAGTTTTTTTTTTTTTTTTTTTTTTTTTTTTTTTTAGACAACTTAAATCATGCCAAAGATATTCATCCATTAGGTTCATCAAATCAGATTAACTAGGGCAAGGTCAAGGTCAATCAAGTTGCATGCCTCACAGTTAAGTTTCCAATGTGCATCTGTGCATTGTGAAGCTTAAAAGAGTGTCAAATCCAGCGAGAATTTAATTGAGACATTTATACAGACTAATTTGAATCTACATGATCATTTCAACTCAAATTTTCTTTATTTTCAAAAATATCAGCTGCTTCTATACACAAAGTTTTAAACATATGCTTTCATCTCCAACAGGTTTCAAATTCCATTATCATTGCTTAGCAAAAATGTAAAACCAAAAATACATAAATGCACCCCCAAACTTGAATGTCACATTGTCCTCAATGTGAGAAGACAAGTAAATCAAAATAAGCGCAAAGAGGGTAAAAGAACAATAATACCAAGTGGAGTGACGACGACGTAGATGTTCAGCCATGTGAGTGCGCAACGGCGTCCCCCAAAGTTAGACATGAAGACCTATCAAAACAGAACTAATGTACACAGGTGAAAGCATAGGTCTCGTAAGAAAAATCAAAACAGAAAGAAAAATACTAACCTGAATGTGATTGCAAGGTAAAAATCCATACAAAATACAAATTGGCACACATGAGTCATAAGTGTAAAATGGAAAAAAAAAAAATAATAATAATGCCAAAAGCCGTGCATTTAGAGAGATAAAGTTGGCTTAGGCAATTCGTCAAACACGTGGTGTGCAAGACAGAAAGGAAGAGGGCCAAAGGTTGATTAGAGATGAGAAAATCCAAAAATTTGGCCCTGCAATTGCAATACACAACTCCCAAACAATCACAAATCCTTCACACAAGCAATCCCATCCTCCATGGATCAAAAAGTAAAAGAAAAAGAGGGTAGACACTTACCCAACAATGGAGAACACAAGGCCCATTATTTTGTGGTTAATGGAATATATGGATGAGAGATTGATAGATGGGTGGGTAAGCATGCATGGGGAGTGGAAGGAAATGGATAAGCATGTATGGAGAGGTGCATGCATGCATGCATGGTGGGAAATGTGGGGTGGAAGTGGTGGTGCATGCATGAATGCATGTCCTTGTGTGGTGGTGTGGTTATGGAGGCATGCATGAGGTGGTGGGTTTGGATAGTTGGGTTGGAGCTTAAGGGTGCCGAGAGGTTGAGTTTGGAGGATGGTGTGCATGGTTGCCGAGAGAGGTGTAGTGGATTTGGGAGAGGGTTGTGAGGTGAGGTTGATGAGTTGTGGAGAGGTTGAGCCGAGTGAGAGGGAGTTGGTTGGTTGAGGTTGTGTTTAAAAGAGAGGGGGCTTGGTTTGAGCACTCGAAGTGTGTCTTCGAGTGCTCTAAAATGGGGCAGTGGGCTCGGGTGTTTGTTGTGTGAGAACTCAAGCAAGTGCGAGCACTCGAAGCTTGGCTTCGAGTGCTCGAAAATATGGCAGAGAGGTGAGGGGAGCTTTGTGCATGAAATTGTAGGTTGTGGGGTGGCTTGGGGTTGGCAGGGAGTGGGTTGTTAGAGAGTTGGGGTTGTGGATGGAGATGCCGAGAGGGTGGGTTGTGAGGTTGGTTAGTGCATGGTTAGTTGATGAAGGGAAGTTGGCCGGAGCTGGGAATGGGGATGGTGTTGGGATGGTGATGCAGGCAAGATGCATGGAAGTTGGTTTGGTGTGGAAAAGGTTGGTGCAAGATGCCGAGAGATGGGCATGCTTGATGGGGTGAGAATTTCGAGCACTCGAAATGGGTTCTTCGAGTGCTCGAAGTAGATGCAGTGAGACAGGGAGAGGGATTGAGTGAGGAAGAGGTATAGAGGACCGAGAGTGGTTGGTGGTTTGTTTGCTGTGATGCATGGTTGGCTGAGTGGTGTGAGGAAGAGGGTTTGTGGAAGGATGAGAGTGGAGGGTGGTATGAGGGAAGATGGGTTTGTATGGTGGATGAGAGAGAATTGGTTTGGTGGTGCAGAGAGGAGATGATGTTGGTTAGGGTGGGAAGGTTGGTTATGCATGGTGTTGTGCATGCATGGGGGTATGCTGAGAGGATGAGGGTTGTTGATGGGTTCGGGTAAGGTGGTGAGTGGTGGTAGGCATAGGGAGTGGGAGGGATGCATGGAGTGGGTTGTTTGGTTGGAGCCGAGATAGAGTGATGCATGAGGTGAGAGAAGGTGATTGCTGGGATGTTGGTTGTTGGAGTTGGGTTTCTTGGTTGAGAGAAGTGGTCGAGCACTCTAAGCATGGAAGTAGAGTGCTCGAATTGGGACCAGCTGCCTCAGCAGCTTTGGGGTCTAAAATTCAAGCAAGGACGAGCACTCCAAATTGGAGTTTAGATTGCTCTAAATGAAGCCAGAGAGTTCGGGTTTGCTGGGATGTGGCTGCGAGCACTCCAAAGGAACTTGAGAGGGCTCGAAAATGAGGCAGTGGCTGCAAATGAAGGGCTGAAATTGGAGGGCATCAGCGAGCACTCCAACTTGGATTTTGAATGCTCGAAATTGGATCAGTAGGCTTGAAAATGAATTCATTGCAATGGAATGTGTAATGTGAGCAACATGGAAATGGAAGCTGTTCAAAATGGAGTCCATGCATGGAAAGTCAGTGGCTTAGAGATGAAAGAATGCATGCAATCTAAATACATTATCAGTGGTTACTGTTGCATGCATTGGATGGAATTTGATTCATGTGCAACATCATTCCATGGATTTGCATCTGCAATCTCATTCTATGGAAGACAGTGAGCACTATTGCATGCATTTTCATGCATTTTGATGCATTTGCAACATCATTCCAAGAATTTTGCAAGTTGGCGACTTAGAAACAAAAAAAAAAAATTTTTGCATGTCATTCCCATGGAATGCATGGGGAAAGTTTTAAACTTTGCATGCGGCAACCTAAATTCAAGCTATGCATAGAAAAATTTTGAAGCTTTGCATGGCATTCCCATGCATAGAAGAAATTTTTGAACTTTTGCATCGCAACATCATTCCAATTTTAATGTAGGGAAAATTTTTTGAAGCCTTGCAAGAGAATTCCAATCCAATGCATGGATGGAAAATTTTTGAAACTTAGCACTTTATCTCTAAAGCATGGAAAAAATTTTAAAATTTGCAAATTCAGTCCATTCCACTGCATGGATGGAAAATTTTTGGAAAAATTATCAAATTGCTCAACATTTCTAATGCCTAGATGAAAAATTTTCAAACTTTGCATTTCATCTCCAATGCATGGAAAATTTTGAGAAAATTTTCAAACCTTGCAGCTTCTCTCTAATGCATGGAGAATTTTGAGAAAATTTCCAACTTGTGCATTAAAAATGAGAAAATATGCACATGAGAAGCATTCTCAAGATCCGATGAAATTGCTAGGAAGCGATGGAAATTTTCGGGAATGAAAATTAGGGCTGAGAAGGTCTAAGAAGCCGGTCTAAAATTGCGGAACACAACTGAAGACCATTTCAGAAAAATCAAATTTTTGGCTTTTCGAAACCATTTCCCAGAAAATTTCAAGGCACGAGCAATTTGAGAAGGTAGGGAAGCTTGGAACATCGAAAGAATTTATTCCATTGCTTTGCTAAATTTAATGTCGATAGCTAGACGAAGTTAGAGCAGGCACTAATCCTCAAAAATCTCGATAGCTAGACACACCGAGATCAAGTTAGTCCTCTTTACCCTATACCATGTCTCTCTAGAGATTCAAGCTTCCCTAAGTAAGAAAGTTCTTTTGGAAGCGGAAGGAAAAGAGCTTGAAGACAAAAGTTGGAAAGAGGTAATGGAAAGACCTCAATCCACTCTTCATCTTCAATGAAGAACTTTGGATTATTTAGGGGCTGATTTGGATAAGGGAAAGGTGGATCAAGTGAGGGCACACCTAGCAAAGGTTTTTGAAAAATCATATTTAGCACGGGAATGCCCGGAGAATTGTCCTTCAAACTTTCAACATCCTCCCCACACTTATCCGGTGGTTCGGGCTCAACAGCTTGAGATAACTCAGGAGAAGGAATGAGATGAGATGCAAGCTCCCAAGAAAGAGATACATTTGATGTTGACCAAGTAAGAGAATGAATAGGTGGATGAATATTAAGCAAAGAATTCACCTCTGAAATGGAATTGTCAACATTAAAATCCTCACAATTGAAATGAGCCAAACAAGCTTTTAGAGGATCCTCCATTGAAGGAGGTGCATCAAGCAAAGGATTATTTAGGGGTTGTTCTAGAGTTTTAAAGGATGCAATCTCATCATCTTTTTCCTCATTTTTAACCACAAATTCTTCCATTTTATGAGTGGCAACAATTTGATCTTCAACCACTATTTCATCATTTTCATATGTGATAACCACTTGATCATTCTCATGATGAAAGTTACTAGGAGTAATCTCATCATTCATAGAATTTTCTTTTGGATTGGCCATAAATTCAAATGAAAATGTTTCCTCCTCTTCATGATTTTTAGCATTAATCCTTTGTTGAATTTGAGATATTTGGTCATCTATCATTGCACTAACTTGGGACTGGTGATATGGTACCACTTGATTAATAGATTCTACTGTGGATTGCATGCTAGCAAGGGAAGCCAATAATTGATTGTTGGAGTCCATCATTTGCGTGTGCATAGACTCCATCATTTGTTTGTTAGCAACAATTAGCTCATCCAATGGAGACGGTGGAAAAGGAGAAGAGGGCGGAAAAGAATGCTCATTGGGTTGAAAAGGTTGCATATGAGATTGTGGGGTTGAATTTCCTATGTCATGCCACAAGAAGTTTTGTTGGTCTCCCCAACCCGAGTTGTAACCATTGAAGTATGGATCACTACCCGGTTCAAAGAAATTTTCATTTGGTTGCTCTAGATAAAAATTCGAGAATTGTCTCGTTGGAAGACAATCTCTTTTATGATGTGAATTACTAGAGCAAAAAGCACAAAACGCATGTGGTGTGTAGAATTGAGTTGGGAGATAATTATTCTCCATCTAAGAGTTAAACATCAACAACACATAACATAATCAACACAACAATTCTTTATCATCAACTCCACATACAATGATATTCCCTTTCTCCTCAATTATCAAGACAAAAATTAAAATGGCCACGACAAGGACCGATGCTTGGAATTGAAAATACACAATTGCAATAGCCTCGACAAGGGCTTGCAATTTATCTACTTCTAAGCTTAACACATGCACGATATTCACAATTCAAAACTAGAAGGTCAAGAGACTTACCCGGGGTCCTCTAGACTGACAATTTGCTAGCATTCCCCACGGCGAGCTTCGAGTTCCTAGAATCTCACTTACAACACAAAAATGGTTAAACCACACAAGAAATATTCACAAAACACAGTATTCACAATCAAACTAAAATTAACCCTAGAACCTTGGTCACTAAACCGTTTGCAGTCCCCGGCAACGGCGCCAAAAATTGATCGGTTGATCAACTATACATCAACCTTCGCAATAGCACGAATCATTGTAAAATAGGGCTATTGGTCGGGTAAGTCGAACCACTGGGACTGCGCTAGTCTTACGGCAACCTTAGTGTCTAGAATCTTTCTAGAATGATGAAGGGTTTATAAAGGTTTTGTTGTTTGTCACTTAAGCTAAGAATATTGAAATTGCATAAATTAGAAACTTGCAAGAATTAAAAAGAAATGAAATACAAGTAGAGAAAAACTAGGGAAATGAATCCGCTCCAACCCTATACAAATTCTAGATTGAGATTAAATTGGGAAAATCAACATAAATGATGGTCATGACACATAACAACCCTTGGTTGCTATACTATCCTCAAGAGGTTCATTAAATCAAAAACAAGAATAATCCATCAAAGATTCACATGCTTGAACTACCTAAACTAGGGTGTAGTCTTCAACATGCTCCCTAAGCCAAAGATTATTAAGCCCTTAATTGAATGATGAGAGCACACAAAGTTAAGAATCAAGTATAAACCATCAAAGGGCATCCTAAGCAATGATTTATCAAAGTTCTCAAACTCCATGCCATTAAAACCATTCTATGATCTAACTTCCATTGTCACTATGGAAATGCAAGCAATATGATTAGGAAGAGAAACCATCTAAGACAAGATGAATAGCTCAAAATAATCATGTATAGACATTAGAATTCATTACAACACATATGATGCTCTAGATCATAAAATCACCAACAATAATACATTGAAATCCCAAAAGTAAAATCTACACTAGAACATGCTTACAAGGGAGGGGCTTCATCACCTCCCTAGAGAAGATTTAGTTACCCATAGGAGCAATGGAAGAAGGAAGAAGCTTGAAGACCTCCTCCATTTTCGTGCTCCCTTCTTCAAGCTTGAAGAACTCTATCTCCTTGCTCTCTTCTCTCCCTTCTAATCTTGTAGAATATGGGCTAATGATATGTGTGGCCTTCCTTGCCTTATCTACCACCAAAAGGTCACCAACCAACATCTCCAACCACTTCATTAAAGAGGAAAGAAAAGTGAAGAAACCAAGGTGCAAGTGGGCTGAAATGAGCCATTTCCGAAGGGCATTCTGCCCAAAATTCGAGCACTCTAAGCAAGGCCTCGAGCACTCGAATTTAGTGTAAAAATGCCCATGCTTCACTTGCTCCGCCCAGACCTACTTTGGTTAAACAGCCATAACTTTGCACTCCGAACTCCGAATGATGAACTGTTTGAAGATTTAGAAAGCTAATTCAGAGCTCTAAATATTTCATGTTTTGGTGGAGATCCAATTCTCAAGGATGGTTGGTCGAAAATGAAGATCAAGGCAGAATTTCATTGCTGCCAGGCAGTTCTGCGCGCCTCTGGTAACAAGGCCATAACTCTCTGCTCTGAGCTCCGAATGACAAACCGTTTGAAGATTTGGAAAGCTGATTCAGAGCTCTAAATCTTTCATGTTATGAGGGAAGTCCAGTTCTCGAGTTTGGAAGGTCAAAATGGCGAGCAAAGCCCAGGTTCTACTGCTGCCAGAATTCAGCATTGGCACCTTTTGTTGCTCAAGATTCCACAAGGCCTTATTCTTGTTCCATTTTGGCCAATGAACCTGAAAATGCATAAAAACATAGAAATGAAGATAATCTACATAAATTAACATACAACGGACTTTACTAATGCAATTTAGGGCGCTTGAATATATAATATTCGGCGCTTATCAAGTATATTGTATATGCTTGTTCATCTTAACATGATTATATGCAGCATATCATCATGTTTTACGTCCTTCTCCTGTATACTTTGACATGTTTTATGTGATATTACTACTTGTGTGAGTAGATAGTCTGTTGCTATGTTATATGCTAGTTGTCCCTTTTATGTCTGGTTTTGGCATTGTCTCTTAGGATCTGTCGTATCCCTTGGATGCATTCCTGTTTCACGAGTTTCTTCCTTAGATAGGAGAAATTCATTCTGTAAGGACCTATGTCGGGAACCTTCTTGTCTGTTCTGTCGATTGATGCGAGTAAGGCTCATGTGAGCGTAGAGGACTGCAATTCACTTTTTTTTCCTTGTCTGGTGGATTGAGACGTAGGCCAGGGAGGCACAGTTTCATTTCATTTTCCTTCGTGCCTTCTAAATCTAAGGCCTTAAGTGTAATGGTGCCAGTGTCATTGTTGTCAGAGTTTTGGGATTAGCTACCCCAACTCTCGCAGATGCCTGGTTTCCGTAGTGCCTTTGGTAATGACCATTTTCGACATTGATGTCATTTGTATAGAAAAGTTCCCTTCTGGAGCATGTTACGGACTAGTGCCTTATACCGTCATGCTACCTTGCTGACGAGTAAGTGTGGGCTGGTTCTGGTTACAGTTCGTACTGCCTTGTCACTCTCTCCTTTTATCGTAATTCAACTTTCCTTTGTCTTGGGATTCTCTCGGTGGTTGACATTGAGTTAACGTTCTGACTCGTAGGGGGTGTTGTCTCAGTTCATGGTTTCGCGTTCCTTCAGTTGATCTTTAGACTTCAGGATTTGTCCTTCAGTGCATTATGAGCTGCCCCAACTCTCGCAGATGCCTGGTTTCCGTAGTGCCTTTGGTAATGACCATTTTCGACATTGATGTCATTTGTATAGAAAAGTTCCCTTCTGGAGCATGTTACGGACTAGTGCCTTATACCGTCATGCTACCTTGCTGACGAGTAAGTGTGGGCTGGTTCTGGTTACAGTTCGTACTGCCTTGTCACTCTCTCCTTTTATAGTAATTCAACTTTCCTTTGTCTTGGGATTCTCTCGGTGGTTGACGTTGAGTTAACGTTCTGACTCGTAGGGGGTGTTGTCTCAGTTCATGGTTTTGCGTTCCTTCAGTTGATCTTTAGACTTCAGGATTTGTCCTTCAGTGCATTATGAGCTGTCCTTTGATTTGACCTTTTGTTTGGTCATTATTTTGTTCTCTCTGGTAAGTTCCTAATTTTGGGGATGAAATTCCTTTAAGGAGGGTAGGTTGTAATGACCCGGTCATTTGCCTTCCTTTCCTTTTTCTTAAAATTTTACGAATGAATTTTTTTCGTTTAATTTTCTTTTCTGAGCTCGGTTTCTTGTCACTTAGTGTCATCTCGAATGCTCGAAAATGGTTTCCGAGACTCTTTTCCATGGATTGACAACTTCCTTTGAGGACTAAGTCATTTCTGCATTTTCACTTTTGGAACACTATGCGCCTTTCGTCCTTTTCCCTATTTCGTCTTTTTCTTTATTCTGTCTTATCTCCGTTTGTTAGTTTTTGGCATAACCTCACTTCTCATGCTCGGAGTTGGTTTTTGACTTCACGTGCCTTCATCTTGAGTGGTTTCCTCAAAATACGTATCTTTACCTTTGCAAGAAAGTACTCTGGTTGCTCCTGATGTCCACAAGGGCATGGATGCACAATTCTTCAGAATCTTTTTCATTTCTTAGGGTATTTTTCATAAATATCTTTTGAAGATATTTTATTTCAGGGGTATCTAAGAAAATATCTTTTGGAAGATATTTTCATTCTGGGGCAGTTTCGTAGTTAACCCTTTTTGCAGGGGCCATTGTGCAATTAACGAAAGTTATTGCAAAAATGTCTCATCTGGAGCCTGGATCCTCGTACGGGATTCATTTTCACTTTTCGTTGACTTGTAAATTTATAGAATTCTGTTCTGGCCGTTTTTCTCCAATTTCAAAGTTTCTGAACCCGATCGCCGCCGAACTTGTTCGGGGCATAACTTTCTGCTCGGGACTCAGTTTTCAACACCGTTTCTTCCCCTGTTTATATTTTCTCATTTTAAATCTCTCTTTTTTTCACAAAGTTTTGCCGTTTGAGCGCGTTTGATCAAAATCCACTTTTTCGGACACGGCGGTGGCCCTTTCAGGGCACTTTTTAAGTCGCAAAGCCAGAGGATTATCAGCAATTGGTGTTTGGTAGAACGATAGGGTGTGAGCCAGAGTCAAAATTCAGTGTACTTTGTTTCAAGCATAGTGGATCGGTTTACTTTGGACTGCACAGTCCACGAGGTTTTTCCCACGCAAACAGTTGAAGTATTTTATCAACTAGGATTTTCTCGCTAAAAATCCTGGTGTCATATCTAACTTTATACTTTGCTTTATTTTATCTGCATGTGATCAATTGTTTAATTGCTAAAATAAGTAAAGTTGGAAAAGACACAGATCTGTTTTAAATAATTAAAACTGTCTAAAACATTCTGCTGCGTTCAACTTACAAATTGGTATCAGAGCTAATCTCTATACATTGAGTTGATCCTTGTTGGAAAGTTTTGTTTTTGATTTAACAAAAATTGGTTTTTAATCATGTCTTATGCGTTGAAAGAAGGCGATTCTTATCAACATGGTCCTTTATTTGAAGGAGATAATTACAATTTTTGGAAATCAAAGATTAGAGCTTGTTTGCAAAATTATGTTGGTAAAACTTGGGCAATAGTAGAATCTGGCTATACACCACCTACAGTAGATAAAATTGTGGATGGTAAAGAAGTTAAAGAGTTAAAAGATGTTTTTGCTATTACTGCTATGGAAACTGAGCGTAATGATGGTAATAACAAAACTTTATATGCAATTATTAATTTTGTTATTCCATCTGAATATGCTAGAATTTCTGATTGTAAAACTGCTAAAGAAGCTTGGGATATTTTGTAGGTTACTCATGAAGGAACTTCAAAAGTGAAGTTATCCAAATTTCGGATGCTTTCTCATAACTTTGGGAACATCCTGATAAAAGAAGATGAATCTTTTTCTGATTTTTATTCTAATTTTCTTGAAATAATTTCTAAACAGCATCTCTTAGGAAAAAGGGTTAGTGATAAGAAAATCTGTGAAAAAATCTTAAGGTCTTTACCTAAAAGATTTTATATTAGAGTTAAAACCATCACTGAACATTGGGATTTAACTTCCTATAAAGTTGACGAGGTTGTAGGTTCATTGAAAACCTTTGAGATGCAGAACATTAATTTAAATCAGAATGAGAAAAATCTTGTTTTAAAATCAACACTGGTTGAGAATTCTGTGGATGATAACTCTAATGATAATTTTACTTTTCTGTCAAGGCAATTCACTCAGATCTTGCAAAGACAACAGTGGAGAATGAATAGCAATATGGTTAATCCTCAAAATTTTGACATCATGAAAAGAAAGTAGAAGATTCAAAAGAAACTGAATTCACTCGCTGTAATTATGGCGGCAAAGGTCACGCGTCTAATGTTTGTCCTAGTCCTAAGAAAGAACAAAAGGATAGGAATAAAAGAAAAGCAATAAAAGTTTCTATGACTGAAAATTCTGCTTTAAGTGATAATGATTCTCCTCATAATGATACTAATGATTTTTCTTATGTCGCTTTTCTTGAAAGAGGTCCTCATGTCATTACTTTATATGACTCTGATATTTTAGATAATGAAGTTCATAATGAACAGGTGCAAGAGGCTGAAAAAGAAGATGAAAGATTGAAGAAGATGGTCAAAGAAACCATGGAAGTCAAACAGGCAATCAATAAGTTAGCAAATGAGCTTATCCAAGCAAAATAAGAAAATAAAGATATAAGGAAACAGATTGATGAAGGCAAAAGGAAAGCTTTTGAAAACAATTTTGTCATCACTGAGCTTGAGAAGACAATCATCATTCTTGAGGATAAGGTAAGTATTGCTAACTCATTAAAGGAATGTCTTACTTTGAAAAATGATTATTTTGAAATTGAATTGAAATCTGAACAAGATAAACTGAAAGGATTCAATTTGAGTCAAAACAGTTTGAATAAGATTATCAGCATGGGTAAGGATGTGAATGATAAAACTGGGTTGGGATTTGTTAAAGGTACATCTTGTAGTTAAGGTAAAACAACTTTTGTTAAACCTACTGATTATCATATGCCTGATTTATGTTTGCCTGATGCATCACATTCTGATATATCTTATGTGCCTAAATTATTGTATTGCACTTTTTATAGAAAGAATAGATATAAGTATAACTCATACAGTTATAGGAAAAAGAAAGACTTTTCTAAAATTCATTCTCAAAATTCTCATGCTAAGGAAAAGGTGCGTTCTAGGAAGTAAAAGAATGTTGTAACACCTAAGATTTCTAGAGCTAAAAATTTGCCTAAGAAAAAGGTAAAGAAAGAGAATTTCAGGAAGTGAGAGTAAGAACTGTGTGAATCAAAAAGTCTGATTTGATCAATTATGTGCCTGTTGAGTCTATGGAACAGTTTCCACAACGACTTCACCTTTAAACTAAGTCATATGAAATTCAGTGAACATGGCTTGTGTTTAAAAGAAAATTTTATTGCCATTGGATCACTTACTAGGGTTTTGGTTTAAGTTTGAGTTTCTGATCATAGTCTTTATAATATATTTGAGAAAATTCTTCCATTGAATTAATGATCTATCTTTGAATGCAAATTTGGACACATGATTGTTTATTAAAAATAGATTCTTGGTTTGTAATCTATACAATAAAAGTTGATTTGCATTAATTGAGAGATTTTTTGATTTGAATCTCTTAAGTTCATTACCTTTTGTGCACTAGTCCAAATCTAGAAAAATTTGATTGAAAATCTTTGAATTGTTGACTAGGATATATTGATCATAAAAGCTGTAAAGCTTATTGTTTGGAAAAATAAAATAAAATATGAGTTTAAAAAAAATGAATAAAATATTCAGCATAAAAAGAAAAGAAAAATTTGGAAAATGGTGAAATCTTTGTTTTGGAAAAGGCTACCTATTGAGATGTGTTTGAAAGCTCTCATTAGACTTTGAAGTGGATCTAAATGAATTAAAAAAAAAAAAAAAAAAAAAAAAAAGGTGGGGCACAAAAAAATTAGATTTCTTCTTCTTCTTCCTCTCCCATGGCCGGCCAAGCTCCCTCCCATGGCTGCCACTTTCTCTCTCCTCATTTAATCCACTTTTCTTTGATGAAAGTCTTCGGCCTTAACATTTGTTGTTCACCTCGTTGTGCTCTACCATTACCCCTTATTAGAAACCATTTCTGACCAAATTTCGAGTTCGGGATTGAGGTAAAGTTTGGATTTTCATGGGGCTTCTTGGGGATTCATATAGATCGTGTTGTCCCCGACAAAACCTAGGAGTTTCGTCAGATTCGGAGCCGTTTTAATTCGGTTAGGATTTGGGATTTTCATCTCAAATTGAGGTAGGAGGTGTTATAGGTTTAATTTTTGTTATATAACATGCTATTGATGCTTATACAACTTGATTGCATGCTTAAATATGAAATCTAGAGATTTTATTATTTAATTTTCTTGTATTGGATTTCATTTTCCCTGTTACTTATGACTTGTTTTAAACATGTAACATGGTAATATAATGCTCTATAATATGGTCATTGACATATATTAAATTAAGAGAATTTGAACAAGTATTAAAGATTTTATTTAATATTTATCTTGAATAAAATATTAAATCATATGGCCTTAACTAGCTTAAAATCAATATGTGTTAGCATATTAAATTAGGCCTTAGCATGCTCTCCAACACAGTGATTGGAGGTGTTTTGAAAATTAGTAATTATTAATTAATTTACCCCGAGTGCACTATTCACTCTATTTAAATTCTGACTTGATATTCGTGACTTATATGCCATATAGCTTCACATATATTTGATTTAGAATATTCGGTTAGGTTTTCAAACCCTTCATTTAATTAAATTCCATGTTTAAGATTTAATCCTCATGGTGATATACAACTTGGAATTGTATTGTGGCATGCTAGAAAATTAAGCTTAGGTATAGTTATTCACATATATTAAATTGGGATTAATTGTATGAGAATTGCAACTTTTAATTTATATTTAACTTTAGTGAAAGTTTAATTCACATGGTCTTAAATTGAATGAAATAAAATTGTAATGTGATATTACATTAGTTCTTGGCATGTTTTCCACCATAGGTTAATTTGAGAGCATTTGGTTAAGTTTGAAAATCAAGAGATTTTAATAAAAAGAATTAATTAAAATCTATTTCGTGGTCCCATTAGATTAATTAAGGTTTTAACTTGATATTTGTATTGGTCATGACTTGTTTATTAGTATATATTAATTTGGGACTATCTAAAGTTGCTTTAGAACATTGGGATTTAAATTAGCATGATTTAATTGAAGTTATACTTTGTTGTTCTAACAACCTAATTGAGTTTTAGAATGGATATAGGTGATGACATTGCCATGTCCTTCAACATGTATTAAATTGAGATTAATTGGAATTGAATCGAAATCTAGAGAATTTAATTATGTTTATCTATTTAAATTTTATCAATTTGGTCCATGATCTAGTTGTGTTTTAGAAGTGGTTTCTATATTTAAATCATGAACTTAGACTTGTTGTATATTCATTTGGTTATGTTTTGAACATTGGATAACATAGTTGCTATGTTTGTACTCATGAGAATATGTTTTCCTTATTGAATATATTGTTACCTTGTGTAATGATTTATACACTTCGTATTTAACATCTTTCATGCATAGTGTGTAACGAATCGCACACTGAAGATTTGACATTCATCATATCATATTAGTTGTGGATTTAGAGCACGTATTGTATAGGTTTCCAAATTTGGTTGTGCTTGGTAGATGGTTGATTATCTTGCATATTCCTGTTGATATATGCGTTGTTGCACAACTTGTTGATTTTGGAAACTTGGGGATGTCGTTGTTTGACTATGGCTAGGACGTGGTTCTAGTACGGGGGATAGTCCCTCTATATAGTCTAGTGCGCACATAGGGAGGTAACCCCTGGGCTAGTAACCCTAAAGTAACTATGTTGTCGGTCTGATTCGGCGTGACGTTCGAGTATCCACTTTGTTTGATTTCGCATTTCATTTTCAAATTGATAACTAGATGATGTTGTAACTTGTTGTTCCTTATTTTTCGTTCCATTTTAAGTTACATGATGTTAACTTTGTGAAACTGTGCTTTATGCGTTGTATTGGAAGTTCCAATGTTGGTTAAATTGCATCGATATTGAAAATTATGTTTTGACGTTCTAACCAAGCTTAGGATTGATCCTATTGATTCATTTAGAACTTAGACGTTAGGTGACATGAACCACCACTGTTATTTTGTGCTTTAGATTCTAAGTTGATGGCTTTGAGAACTTATACCTTGTTGCATTGTATAACATACTCTTTTATTGTTCGACTGCATGGGTAATGTGATTCTTGTTAACTTGTATTCAAATATGTTGTTGTCATGTTATATGGATTACTCTAGACCTAGTTCAATTGTATTGAAAACGTAATTCATGTTAATCTATGATCAAGCATTCTTCTTGTCGTGTTCTTTAGATTATCCCAACCATGATTCGTTTCATACACGTATGTATATCATGATTCTTGTTGTTTAGACTCTAAGGTAGCTTAGGATGCTCCCCGAGTCTCATTTGGACATAGACGTTAGGTGACATGAGCCCCTTTAACATGTTTCACCTTAAGGTGATAAATTTGTAAAATGCTAGGTCGATGCATGCTCATCTCCTACGAGTAGCTTTATGTTACTCACCCCTACGATACCGGGGCATATTTCAGGTACAAGAAGCAAAGTTGAAGTCTTCATTATGCTTGGATGGTTTGTGGACTTGGAGACTTCCATTTTTGTGAAGGTTGGCTCGGAATGCCAATTGTAGTCTTATATGTCAAAATATGTATATTTGATTCCATGTATGTAATGTGTACTTAAGTACACTTCTTTCAATGTATTTGATATGTATGAGATGAAGGCAGAGGCCAATGACATGTATATTGTATTCTATGCAACTTTTTAACTTCATGAAATGTTATGAAAACCTTGAAAAATTGCAAGTCATTGCTTCACCATGGTTGCATCGGGTGTGGGAATTCCATTTTCACTCTTTCATAGGGTCTTATTAATCTTGTATGAAGTGTGGCCAAGGGACAAATGGTCATTTGACTCCATTTTATATTTTTGGATTCCATGTTTTCCATTCCAAGTCTATTTTTGCCTTTTTGCCCATTGGGGGGGTCGGATTTTGCATCGACTATATTTTTAAGTCATGGACCATTGTAGCACGTCTAAATAGGTAAGTTACATTTGCGTGTATGGTCGTTTCCGGGCAAAACCTCATCGTTTGTGTTTTGAGCCTTCTACGGACTCATTTTGCACTTTTGTTGCATATTATGATCTAGGGGCATTCTAGACTTTTTAATTTTGTTTTATTTCCTTCTTTCAACATGGTTGAATAGAAAACATGATTTTAGGGGGGGGGGGGGTTTCTTTTTCGTGTTTTTCCAAAAAATGTCGTCTTGGTATCGGAAATCGTATACGAAGTTCAGCTCTCAGTTTTAAAATTTAGCAGCTTTTTAGACCCTCTGGACCAGTTTTCTTGGGAGGGAATTTTGGGCATTTCACAGCGAGTTTTTTTCAAATTTTTTCGAGAGTCACGTAGAAAACTAGATTTTGAGGGGGGTTTCTTCGTTGTGTTTTTTCCAGAAAATGTCATCTTGGCTATCAAATTTCCATTTTTCCCAGAAAAACCCCTGCTGCCAGGTTTTTGGGTCGCACCCTTACTGCCTCTTCACATCTAAACGGTTAGATGGGATCTCGTAACCGGTTAGATGAGTGTGGGCAGCATTTTTGTCACTATTTTTGGCCTCCTAACCGGTTAGGAAGGTCTCCTAACCGGTTAGATGTTCATGGGTTGCCTCTTTTGGACCGTTTTGCCCCTTCTTCTTCCCTTAGCCATATCTTCTTCATCCGGACTCTGAATCAAGCGATTTTTGAGTCTAAGTTCATTAATTTTTCGTTGTCTTTCCAATGGTGTGCTTGGTGGCACCCACTTTTAAGCTAGAAATGATGATTTTTCCCCTAGGTTCAATCTTGTTTGTTTTTGAAACATTGCTTCCCCATTTGATTCCTTTGGGTTCCGTGACCTCGTTGAGGGTCATAATGGTGTCTTAGAGCCATGTTGTATCTCTAGAGACCATTGTTTTGTTTTTTACTTCCGTACTTCGGATCCGTTATCGGGTCATCTTTCGGTTCATCACTGATGCACTGAGTTGAAAAACTTGGGCCGTCACATGGAAGGTATACACTAAAGTGCATAAAGATGGTCCGATAAAATCCGAACATAATGTGAACTTGAAGAAGCTCAAAGAGAGTCCAGGGAAAAAGCTCGTTGACTACATTAAGAAGCAGAATTAGCTTTTCTTCATAAGGATGGAGCATACCTACAGTCCAGACATGGTACTTTTCAAGATTCTTCGTCAATTGCCTATATTAGGATAACAAGCACGTACCAATCCTAGTTTGTTCCTTGAACGAAGCCAAAGGATGATGACTCTGACTCGGCTACAAGCCTTGTTTGGGGAATTTCCATTTCATATTAGTATTGGGTTCATGCATGACAGCCAGGAAGGTATACACTAAAGTATATAAAGATAATCCGATAAAATCTTAACGAAATGTGAACTTGAAGAAGATCAAAGAAAGTCCGGGGAAAAAGCTTGTTGACTACATTGAGAAGCACAATTGGCTTTTCTTCACAAGAATGGAGCGTACCTATAGTCCAAACATGGTACATTACTTTTACTCTAATATCCAGAAAGTCTATGATTCAGGATATTTTGAGGTTTCTTTATTTAGCAAGGATTATGTTGTTGATGAAGAGACAATTGAAAAAAAAATTTGGTACACCCAAGAAACTTACTAACATGGGCTATTGTTTTCCACTTGATCATTTAGGACTAAAGTGGGAAAATATTTGCAATGCACTGTGTGTTCCAGACTCGCCAAGTTACCCCAATTATATACCATCTCGTCATCTCATGGATGAAGCAATGTTTCTGAATTTGTTTACCATCTCCAATCGTGGTTACTTTGGGAAAAAGGATGTTATCTCCTCAGATTATGTAGAGGTATTATGATAAGTGCTCAAATGTGATGCATTTTAGCACTTTAACTAGGGTATTTTAGTCCATTCCTCTATCTTACTTTCATGTCTTAGATACTTATTTGTGTTTTTTTACCTATTTCAGGTCAATAAAGTTCAAAAAGGCTAACAAGAGCCATTTAGCCCAATTTTGGAGTTCAGGAGCAAAGTTGGAAAGAAGCCAAGAAAATGCACTAGAGGAGCTTCGATCGATCGAAAGGAATGCCGATCGATCGAAAAGGTCTACAATCGATCGAGATGAAGCGGTGCCAGCTCAGCCAATTGGATAAGGCTTGGAAGATATTTTGATGCCACGTCAGCTTCGATCGATTGAAGTTAAGTGTTGGATCGATTGAGAATCTTTAATCAATCGAAAGTGAAGCTGGCAGTGAGCTGTCTAATTCCCGAGCGCGCCGATTTCTACCTAACTTGTGTAGTTGCGAATTTCCTTCAATCATAGGCTGTAATTCTGACTTGGTCCTTACTCAAAGGAGTATGTAATTGATTTATTGAACCATATTGTATCATATCAAGATAGATATATATTACTAATTATAAAAATATATATATATATATATATATATATATTCCTCTCTCTAGAACTAGGGTTTTGGGGAAGAAAGTAAGGATGAAGATGATAATGCCAACCTCCAAGCTAGCCCTTGAAGGTTCCATGACCAATACAATGAGTGGCTAAATCCTTCTCTTGGGGCTAAAGATAGCCCCTAGGCTTACTTCTCAAACCTAGCTTTTATGTATTTTTGGGGATTTTAGTTGTAATAAATGTTTTAACCATGAATAAATACAGATCTTGTAATTTCTACTTGATTTGTATGGATTAATACTTTCAATTGATCATTTGGTTCTATTTATATGTCTATATATGCTATAATTTATGTTCATGTTTTTGTCTCTAGATTTAATGAAATTGATGCATGTCTATGTGTGTTAATGGTCAATGCATGGTGCTTAATTGAACACTCTTATGATTTATTTGATGGTTCACACTAATTTCTTGATGGATTGTGTCACACATTTAGTTTGATTAGTTTAATTTGCATGTCTCTAGCCTAGATGTAGTGTAATTGCTCTAATTTCTTAAATTAGTAGACAATTCATTCTTGTTTCTTGATGTTCCATACTTGTGAATGCAAAGAGTGTATGTCTCTAGATATTTGTGTGTGCATTAATTGTGGTTTAATTAAATGGATATTGGTCTCATTTGATAGGTTGTGCTATTCATTAAAATTGGCTAGATAATCTATACTTATTTGCCATCCATGTTTAGTTTCAATTAGTAGCACACACATACAAGATACAACTTAAATTTCCCCATTAATGTACAATTGCTAGTGTTTGGTGAAGTGAAGCTTAGTGGTGAACTCTAGGCCCCAAGAGTGAGCACTGCATGACTTATTCTAGTGTTTTACATTCTACTTCCAATTGTCCCCATGGACATGTGATTAATAAACACTTTGAACAAGTCAATGCTACATTTACTCACCCTTATTCAAATGTTTGTCCCGATGTGGAATGAAAATTCAAGTCCTTTTCAAGCTAAAAATTTTCAAATTCGATATATTCCTCCTCATAATAGAAATGAAGGTTCTCAAAGATTTGTTTCATCTTCTTCTTATTATCAAAGAATGAACCACTTTTTGCATCCTCAAGTTTATGAATTTCAAAATGGTTTTCATCATCCTCATGCACATTCTAGTAATTCTACATTTGAAGATAAGGTTTTGTGGCTTTGGGTAGTTTGGATATGAACACTAATTTGTTGCATTCTCATTCTCAATCGATATCAAAACTTGAATCCCAAATCGGGATGATAGCTAATGCATTGAATGCCAGAGAAATTGGTAAACTACCTAGCCAACCCGAAAGGAACCCAAAAGCCCAATACTTTGTGAAAGCAAACTCTGCATCGGGGTGCCCTTCCCAAGAACAAGTGCAAGCCATCACCACTTTAACAAGTGCTAAGCAAATTGATAATAGGGTTGAAAAACCAAGTGAAGATAATGAACCAGTGCAACCCAAAGTTGGCAACCATCCTGTTTCCAATTCTATTCCTACTTCCTTGGATGAAAATGGTCCTAACAAGAATTCTCAATGTTCTTCATCATCTTCTCAAGTTGCAAAATCTTATTAGCCAGAAGCTCCATTTCCATATGCTTTGAGAGAGACTTCACCTTTTGGGAGATAAGAAGGAAAAATCCATGACATGATGGAAGTGTTTAAACAAGTTAACATAAATCTTCCTCTCTTGGATGCAATTAGGCAAATTCCACCTTATGCAAAAATTTTGAAAGATCTTTGCACGCAAACAAGAAAGAACAAGGGACAAGGCCATAAAAAAGTGTTCCTCATGGAGCAAGTAAGCTCTATCATTCAACATAACACTCCACCTAAGTTCAAAGATCCTAGTGCTCCGACCATCTCATGTGTGATTAGAAACCATGAAGTTCGTAGAGCTCTTCTTAACTTAAGAGCGAGTGCTAATTTGATTCGTTACTCCGTATATGTCCACCTAGGTTTGAATGACTTGAAGCCAACCTTAGTGGTGCTTCAATTAGCCAATAGCTCCATTAAAACACCTAGGGGCATGGTTAAGGACATACTTATCAAGGTTGACAAGTTTTATTTCTTGGTTGATTTTGTGGTTCTTGATACCAAACCAATTTTCAATCCTACCAACCACATCCCAATCATCTTCGGAAGGCCATTTCTTGCCACCGTAAATGTAACTATCAATTGTAGATTTAGGGTTATGGACCTTTCTTTTGGTAACATGATGGTTAAGCTTAATGTTTTTAATGCAAGTCGACATCCCATAGATGAAAACGAGTGTTGTCTCATAGATGTCTTGGATGAGGTTGTTGAGGAGTCTATTCCTTCCATGATTATAAAAAAATCAACTGAGGACAATATTTTATCTCTTCTCTCTGAGGATCTTTCCAGTCCAGATTTTGATTTCCAGATGGTAAGCTTCTTGTATTCTCAGTATTTAACCATTCTCTGCTTCATTTAAGCTATAGAGGGGGTCATGAGCCATGAGTGATCATAGGATGTTAATTTTGTTGCATTGTAGTACAGGATATTTCTCTTTCTAGAGTTTTTGTTAGTGTATGTACATCATTCTTACATATGCCATCTAGTTGCATACCATGTCCAATGTTCATTCTTAAACTTGCCTGTCATAACATGCCTTGGATTGTAGTGTTTTGCAACCGTACATTTTACTTAGTCTTTATTACACGACATGCTTACTTCTTGCATCCTAGGTTGATAGTTACCATGACTATATGCTCCATGTTATCCTGTTTACTATATTTGATCTTCACTATTACACTTGTACACATTCTTGCTTAGGAATTGATACGATGTCATCCTAGGGTCTACTTGTCAAGTCATTGCAGTATCCACTTGAGTTTTAGGTTTGTAAATGCACGTTGCATCATTTATGCACATCACAACCTATGCTTGTCCTATTCATCCTACTTCTGTTCACAATGTTCTATATGTGACTTTTTTTCCCTCTATGCCATCATTGCATATCTGAACTATTCTACTTAGCAGAGGCATGTCGAATGATAATCTTGAAGCTTTCTTATTTATTTCTTGCACAAGCATGATCCTATTTGTTTATTCTCTGTTTCCACTTGATTCAGGCATGCTTTGTGTTTTCTTATCAGTTGCTTACCTTATCCTATACCTGTGCACTGATTTATACTTATGTTTTTGCAGATGCAGCGTAGAAGAAAGACTCTTGGTAGAAAAAGAGTTCACAGAGCTCCACAGCCTCTATCTCCAGTTGCAGAGCCTTCTTCTTCATTTTTAGCATCAGTCCAGCCTGAGTTATCTACCATGGACGCGAGCATGCTATTATCTGAAAGGTCCCCACTGAGTCTTACGCCAGTAAGACACGGGAGCCTGAGTACAGATTTGATAGAGACTTATTCTCTACTTTGGATCAGACCAAGTGGTCTTATAATGAGCTTGTGAGGTGGGGCATTGATACCATTATGACTCCAGTAGACACAGTCGTCTATCCCCGGTTGGTTGCTCTATTCTACTAACACCTATAGATGGATGATGATGACTGACTTCTTCTCTATACCACCATTAATGGCCAAGAGATTGATATTTCTCTTCCGGCCATAACTGCTACCAGTCGTTGCCCCCACATTTTTTCATTGGCTGATGATTCTCAAGAGCCTCTATATCCTACTGCTCCACTTTTTCCCACTAAGTTGACCATAGTAGCTACATTATCTCCACATGCTGTATTTGAGGGGCACACCTTTGCAAACCGGGTTGAGATTGATCCCTGGTATTGGTTCTTTGATTTAGTGCTGCACCTCAATGCATTCCTAACAGACCATGGCACTCAGCAGCGAGAGGGGATCTTTCAAGCCTTATATTGTCTAGACCAGAGGTACTGGATTTCTATTCCTGTACTTATATGGAAGCTCATGCACCAGTTATGGAAGAACTTGCATCACACATATAGTACTAGAGTAAAAAATTGGCCCTTACCTTTTGGCTATTTAATTACTCAGCTGCTTCTAGACCCGAGGTATCAGTTTGACGCTGAAGAGATTCCAAAGCCCGATGCAGAGAGAGCGAAGAGAGCTTATGATCTGACCTGATGGAATAAGACTTTCAATTCATGCAGTAAGAACAGGGCAAATAGGGATATGAACAGACTACAGGCACAGCAGCAGAGAGTAGCAATACAGGCAATCGTAGCAGACGATGCTTCAAAGGATGATACAGCAAATAGATATCCCCCCAGAAAGAGACATCGCATTACCACTTTAGGTTTTACCTCCCAACCAGATATACCTATTGCATCTCAGCAGACTGGCCCTTCACATACCCCTCCCACTGAGCCGACAGCACACACCAACACTGATTCTAGCTATAAATCAGAGGTAACTCAGCTACACCCAGACTTTATATCTTTCAAAGCTGATATGATAGGGCGGCACAAGGATGTCACGAGGAGGCATGATGATCTGGTAAGGAGACATGATGACTTGGTGGGGAGACACGATGATTTAGTTTGGCGATCTGATGAGCTGTGAGTGAGACGTGAGCTAGGCGCACTGCGAACTGACCTTACAGATTCTCTCACTCACCACAGCACCGAGATATCTGCCATACTGCAGTACATTGCTGACATGATGACCCTAAATCCCACCACCTGATTCTCTCCATTTTCTATTTCCTACTCATTATTTCACATTGATATCTGCCATGTTATAACTGAGATATTTCTGTACCATTTAGTCACTTGCAATGGTTTTGGATATTCTTTTGGATATTATTGTTTATAATGCACTGATACATTGATTTAGTGATATCTGATATTGCATTTATTTTCTATATATATGGATTTTTGGATCTTTGATATCAGTTTTGGATATTTTGAGTTTTACACTGATATGCCATGATATTTGTCCAATTCTCAGTTTTACTTTTCATTTATATCATTTATATCTAGCACAGGCGCACACTAGCATTCATTTGTGGGGTACATACTTTGTCGATTGTTGATTTAGTAATATCCCAATTGAGCTAGTAGTGCATTGAAAGCTTTCATTTTGATAAAGGTTGATAACAAACCCTTTTCATTGAGTAGCCGGGATTCTAGTCTCATCAAGCACTAAATTTCTCACGCCAAAAGGTGAAGGGCCCAAACTCTAGGTTAATAACTTGATGAAAAATAAATAAATAAATAAAAATAAAAATAAAAATGTGAGGACTTCTCCCAAAAGGTGAGAAGTGAAAAATGATTAAATGGAGGTTGTTTTGATTTGTAACCTAGTTAATTTGAGCTTGTAAGTCCTTAGGGATGTTTAAACACCTAATGCCCTAAAGCCGTCCGGTTTGGGAGTCATTGACCTAACGCTCGACCTCATGGATCGCTAGAAAGCTTAATAGATCAACACATTGCACCATGCTTCCATCTTTGATCCTCTAGGATAATGTAAAATAAAAAATAAAAAAAATTCGAGTGAAAAGAATAAGCGCACCTAGTTGAATAAAACTTTAGTAAAAGGTCCACTATTTATCTTGATGATCGGTACTAGATTTGTGTGCTAGTTTGAAGGTAAGGATGTGATCATTTCTTTAGTTGGCTTAGATAGCAACATATTTGATGCCGGTTCACTTAAAAAGTATTCTAGAGTTCTTTTAATTTGCATGATCATTTTCTTGATGTGTGGAGGACCGTATTTGTTTGCTTGATGTTGAGATTTTGAGAGATTGCTTAGAAAGGGTTGAAAAATTGCATACTTGAGATAGTTTTCTCCCAATGCTTGTTTTGTATATTGGTGTCTCTCTTGTGAGAAAGTGCACAATGTTTGTGGGTATCATTTCTGGAAACCCTCACGAGACTTCACTCGTCTACTAGGGGTAACCTAGGGGTTCAAAAGGCTTGTTGCATACTCTAAATGCAATTGTGTACCCTATGAAAGTGGCATTATCATTTTATTTCCTTCTAGTTCATAGTTACTTAGTGTTTATTTCTTTCTTTTCCTTATAGTTCATTGCTAGGGACTAGCAATATCTAAGTTTGGGGTGTGATAAGTGCTCAAATGTGACGCATTTTAGCACCTAAGTTAGGGTATTTTAGTCCATTCATCTATCTTACTTTCATGTCTTAGATACTTATTTGTGTTTTTGCCTATTTTAGGTCAATGAAGTTTAAAAAGGCTAACAAGAGCCATTTAGCCCAATTTTAGAGCTAAGGAGCAAAGTTGGAAAGAAGCCAAGAAAATGCACCAAAGGAGCTTCGATCGATCGAAAGGAATCCCGATCGATCGAAGAGGTCTACAATCGATTGAGATGAGGCGCTGCCAGCTCAGCCAATTGGATAAGGCCTAGAAGATATTCTGATGCCACGTCAGCTTCGATCGATTGAAGTTAAGTGTTAGATCGATTGAGAATCTTCAATCGATCGAAAGTGCTGCTGCCAGTGAGCTATCTAATTGGATAAGGCCTGGAAGATATTTTGATGCCAAGTCAGCTTCGATCGATCGAAGTTAAGTGTTGGATCGATCGAAAGTGCTGCTGCAATGAGCTGTCTAATTCCGAAGGCGTCGATTTTCACCTAACTTGTGTAGCTGCGAATTTCCTCCAATCATAGGCTGTAATTCTGAATTGGTCCTTACTCAAATGAATATGTAATTGATTTATTGAACCATATTGTATCATATCAAGATAGATAGATATTACCAATTATAGAAAAAAATATTCCTCTCTAGAACTAGGGTTATGGGGAAGAAAGCAAGGGTGAAGATGATGATGCCAACCTCCAAGCTAGCCCTTGAGGGTTCCATGACCACTACAATAAGTGGTTAAATCATTCTCTTGGGGCTAGAGATAGCCCCTAGGCTTGCTTCTCAAACCTAGATTTTGTGTATTTTTGGGGATTTTAGTTGTAATAGATATTTTGACCATGAATAAATATAGATCTTGTAATATCTACTTGATTTGTATGGATTAATACTTTTAATTGATCATTTGGTTCTATTCATATGTCTATGCATGCTAGAATTTATGTTCATGTTTTTGCCTCTAGATTTAATGAAATTGATGTATGTCTATGCGTGTTAATGATGTTAATCTAGTGATGGTCAAGGCATGGTGCTTAATTAAACACTCTTGTGATTTATTTGATGATTCACACATGTTTCTTGATGGATTGTGTCACACCTTTAGTTTGATTAGTTTAATTTGCATGTCTCTAACCTAGATGTAGTGTAATTGTTTTAATTTCTTAAATAGGTAGACAATCCATTCTTGTTTCTTAATGTTCCATACTTGTGAATGCAAAGAGTGTATGTCTCTATATATTTGTGTATGCATTAATTGTGGTTTAATTGAATGGATATTGGTCTCATTTGATAGGTTATGCTATTCATTAAAATTGGCTAAACAATCTATACTTATTTGTCATCCATGTTTAGTTTCAATTACTAGCACACACACACACAAGTTACAACTTAAATTTCCCCATTAATGTACAATTACTAGTGTTTGGTGAAGTGAAGCTTTGTGGTGAACTGTAAGCCCCAAGACCTCTCTCCTATATCTTTTCCCTAATTTCTAGATTGCTATTTACTTGCATTGTTTTTAATTACATTTTAGTTTACTTAATCAATCACCTACCATCTTTGATCACTTGACCTACTAATCTGACATTAATTTCCAAGCACAAATACACCTCTTTTCCCTTGAGACGATCCCTACTCACTCTAGCTATATTTTTAGTTAGAAGTGGCAGTGGCAATTTATAAATTTAAACTTGGCCACACTACACACTCATTGCAACTCAATACGAGATACACCATATTATATCTTCTATCCATTGATGCACAGATACATCTTGCAGTTTCTATCTATGGTTTGACGGTAGCACACAATAAGAACATTACCAAGAAGAAGTCATCACCATTCCCTGTGATTATCATGGGTCTCTATCGGCAGTTTAAGATTCCACTTCCACCCCGACCTGATCATATTAAGATTATGTCTGAGATAGATGTTAGGGATTTTAACAAGCTTAAATCCACTAGGGCTACAACTAGAAAGGTTAGCAGGGGTTCAGCTGCTTCGTCATCTTTTCCTAAGATTACTCATATTTTTTCGTCCAAACGGAATTTCACCATAGAGGATGCTAATTTGCTCTACTCACTGATTCTTTAGAATCAGAAGGCCATGATAGATGTTGTTCTTGATCTACAAGAAGAGGTTAGATTTCTTAAAGAGCAGAGGATGGGTAGTACTTCTGAGGAAGTCTACACACCAGCTCCTCCAAATCCGTCACTTGTTCCTGAGGCTGAGAGAGATGACGATGATGAGACAGATAATGATGCAAAGAATGATGAGGATAGTGGTAGTAGTGACACTGATGGTGGTGATGAGGACTTTCTGACTACTACTGTTCCGTTTACTGGAGATATTGATGCTTGATTTTATGTTCATATCATACATGCATCACATTTTGTTCAGTTTTTACATAGTCATGACTTGATATTTTTTTTTATATTATTTTTTTTTTTACTGCTGACATGTAATAAACCGATTACTGTTTTCTCTGCTTTGTTAATTTTTGTTCCAAAAAGGGGAAGAACAATGGTTACTTTAAGGGGGAGCAAAACTAAAAAATTTAGAAAAATTTGGATAATTTATTAAGGGGAAGTTTTTAACTTGTTTTATTAAACTTTCACTGGTAGTTTTACTTGATCCGTGTGCAGAAATTCAGGTGAGATTTTGTCCAAGCGCGGAAGATAACAGAGATACAAAATTCCATGTTTCCTCAAACATTTGTAATTTACTTTCCTGCTTTGGGTAGATTATAAATTATTTTTAGGGTTTTGCCACGAAATTGACAAAGGGGGATATTGTGAGATATAATTTTGTAATTGGCATATTTCAGAAACAAAACAAGTCATAGTTGTGTTGTAATTTCAGTTACCATATCAGAATCGAGATCGACAGTGGAATTAAAAGGTTGTTCAGAAAAGGAAAGTATTGTTGATCATCGAAAAGGTAGGAACAGCATATTAGGACATTGTTTCCCACTTAGGACACAAATACCTATATGGTATATTTTCCAGAGTTTCCAAAAATAGAAAATCCAAGTCCAAATTCAATTATGTCAAGTGGGAGCCAGTACCTAAATTTGGGAACCGATTCTAGAAGTTAATATTCGAGAACTCCATTCTGTCTTTTGGGAACCGGTACCAAGATTGGGGAATCGGTTCCAGAAGTCTTGATAGCAACAGGTTTTCAATTTCCTTGTTCTGTTTGATTCCATTTTTATCCAACTTTCCTTCCAAGTCTTATGCACAAAATTTCCTTTATTTTCAAAAGGAATAGGACTTTACAAACCTCTATATAAACCTTGTCATACATATAGGTTTATTCACGGCTTTTACACTATCAAGTTATTATTCTTAAAAGCCTTAGAAAGATTGTTTGTTTCAAAAATTCTTAAAGAATTTTCTGTTTGTCTTTCTAGAACACACATACAGATTCACAGAGATTTTAGAGTTATGGTGTTCAAATCCTAATCGTGATTATACAGTTTCATCAACATTGATCAGACAAAAGCAGATCTAATTCTACATCAAATTCAAACAATTGAAGAACAGAAGTAAAAACGATCACACTTTGAAAGGTTAGAGCATTCGAGGAGTGTTATCTAATCTACATGCTACTCTTCTACAAATATCAAGCATAAGCTTGAGGTTAAGTTGTTGTTGGATGGGGAGTTGCAAAGCCAGAGGATTGTCAGCAATTGGTGTTTGGTAGAATGATAGGGTGTGAGCCAGAGTCAAAGTTTAGTATACTTTGTTTCAAGCATAGTGGATCAGTTTATTTTGGACTGCACAGTCCATGAGGTTTTTCCCACGTAAAAAGTTGACGTATTTTATCAACTGGGGTTTCCTCGCTAAAAATCTTGGTGTCATCTCCAACTTTATACCTTGCTTTATTTTATCTGCATGTGATTAATTATTTAATTGCTAAAATAAGTAAAGTTGGAAAAGACATAAATCTGTTTTAAATAATCAAACTTTCTAAAACATTCCGCTGCGTACAACTTACAAACTTAACCAACAATTATAGCACACATCAATCTAGAGAGTAGTGCAATTTGCAACAATAAGCCATGGATTATCAAATTCAAGCATGGATTGCCTACCTAACTATAATTGAAATGTAATTAAACTATAATTAAGCTAAGATAATGAATTTAAAGCAATTAAACTTAGGATGTAGTGCAATCCATTAAGCATAAGCATAATCCATCAAATTGATCGACAAATACATTTAGTGAAATCCATGCATAACCATCATTAAATTCTCAAGAAATTACATATAGACATGCAACCAATCTAAAGAATTATAAGGAAGAGTTTAACCATAGAAATTATGAGAAAATCCAAGATTCATATATTCACAAGGCTATAACATTGTTTATAACAACAAATTCCCCCAAAAAGACAAAGATCTAGGGTTTAAAGAACAAACCTAGGGCACTTCCAAGTCCTAAGATGGTGTTTAGCCACTCATGGAGGAGGTGGATGTGATCTTGGAACCCTCAAGGGCAATCCCCAAACATGGCTCAATCTTCTTCTTTCCATTCTTCTTGCTTGAACCCTATAGATAGAGAGTAGGAACTAGAGAGAGAATTTCCCAAATATGTGTCTAATCCTCCCTAATCTCTCGCCAAGAATGTCCAACTTACCAACCTTTTTCCAAAAATGGTTAATTCCCTCATATAGGTAGCTAAAAATGACACCCAAAAATGGTCAGACCTCGTGCATTAGGACCTCTAAAAATGATTGCACCACAAGCAAACCTTCAATCGGGCTTGAATTCTATTTTGTATAGTTTTCGAGGCAGTTCAATCGATCACACTGTTGCTTCGATCGATTGAAGCATGGCGACGCATTAATTTAGATAAGGACAAAGGTTGAGATATTTTTTAGGATAAGGACAAAATTGTTTATGAGGATAAGGTCAAAAGGTTTGATCAATTGAAAAAAGGTTGGATTAATCGAAGTGATGGAATTTCTGAGGAAAAGGACAGGGTTTTGAACCATCATGGCTGTTTGGAACGATCAAAGTGTGATCGATCACAGCAAGGTTCGATCGATTGAAGAGGGAAAATTTTCATCTTTTTGCTTCCACTTCACTCCATCTTTCCATTAAGACTTTGGGTTGTCTTCCTAATGCTCTAATTCAGCTGATTTAGCTCATTTCAACCTTAAGCACCTGAAAAAGGGGGAAAACATAAAATAAGACTAAAGCGGGAAAATAAAATAGAATAAAGTCCTAATATACTCAAGAACAAGGGTTTAAATGTGCACTTTTTAGTGCTTATCAACAACCTATACTTGGGTGTACCTAATACCCTGTCACAAAAAACTTGTCTAGCATCCGACCGTAGACATCCACCTTCACGCAAGGTGAAACCGAACTACTCACACACAATGAAATGGATAACTTATGATGACGCATACAGAACTCTCAACCATGTGGAACCCTGACTCACCTCTATGTGATTCCATCCCCAAACTAATAACATTGTACCACCCATGCCTATTGGAAATCCCTCAAAAAACCCAACACTGAGACTCTACGCATGAAATGCCAAAATACCATTGTGGAAGAAAATGATCCCAACATACACTATATGCACACCGAGTGCCAAGAGTGCCACATATAAAAAATAATATAAAATAAAAATATATACCTCCATATAAGAACATCAATACACACAACATAACAATGCTAGGGATTAAACAACGCTACTCGAGATACTGCATCCTACTTAATCTAAGAAGAGTCCTCCCCAATTGACAACATCATCTCATGAGAACGATGACCCAATGCTATATTGTGCCACCAACAATCCCTAAGGTAACCTAACTACTCACACAGTGCACAAAATGCCCACAACATTCGTCACTACACCCTACTTCATTAGCCACCCTCTCCTTTAATCATTCTAAAATGACGCTAACTCGGCATGAGAGCACATATCACTTTTGAAACTCCACACCACAATCAACAGCCTACTACAAGGATAATAATCCTACATTGCAATGCTATAATAATAATCCCAAAAAAGAAACGAACACAATGCGAAATGGCTAACTACTATAACCGTATCCCAAGATCAACTGCAAAACAATGGTCACTGGTACCCAACTAGACACTCAAGGCATACCTCTTGTAATACCCCTAATTTTAAAATGATAGTCTCGGCATTTATTTATTATTTTTATTGTATTTTTGCGTGATTATTTGGTTTAATTATTTTATTTAATTGTTTACCTATGTGACATGTATTTAATTGGTATTTATTTATTTGTTTAATTGCATTTTATTTTATTTTATTGATTATTTGCTTGCTGGAATGTTTGAATTAATTGTGATTTTATTTAGTTGTTATTTTAATTGGTTTTGGTTTTGGTTTTGTTTGAATTGATTAATTGAGTATTTTTCATTTTTATGTGAATGGGTTGTTTTAAAATTGACTTAATTTAATTTATTTAATTTAATTGGTTTAATTTAAATGTTTAAGTTTTTCACGGTGTAATTATTTTATTTATCTAAATTTAGGGTTTTAGGATTTATCGTTGGCCGACTTATGGTCAGAGTTGGAATAGGATTTGGTAAATTGAAGCCTATATATACATGTTCATACTGGGGTTTAGAGTTTTAGAAAACACAAAGCTACGTCTGTATCACCAAGGGCTGCTAAGAAACAGAGCGTGAACTTAGGGAATTGGCAGAGCAGTTCAAGGAAGACTCCATAAACTGTGGAATTAGAGTTTCAAAGTCTGAAACTCAAGGCAAGTCTTGTTCTTCTCTATCTCTCTAATCTGTGTTCTATGCATGGTTAGGAAGACTCCAGGGATTAAACTAAGGCTTAATTACAACTTTTATGCATATTTAATCAATGTTTAACTTCATGGAATTGAACCTGTTCTTCGTTGTTTCAGAAAGATAGTAAATAAATTGTAGTTCTGTAATTTGGCTTCGTTGTGTAGTATTTTGTTTTCAATTCTAGTTTGATGATATATCATTGCTTTACAATAAATCTGGAACTAAATTAGGCCATAAAACATGCACTAAAAATTTCTAAAAGAACTGGTACTCACAGAAAATAGAGAAGACGACAAAGCGAACGAAGCTGCTAAGGGGAAAAGGGAGCAGGCTCTTATAACCCCTTAGAGCCGGCTCCTAGAAGGTAGAGCCGGCTCTAGGATGTTGTGGAGCTGGCTCTAATGAGCCTGGAGCCGGCTCTGAAGAAAAGAAGAGCAGGCTCTTTTAATTTCTAGAGCCTGCTCTCTCTTAAAAGGTCCAGAAACTGTTTTTTTGGTTCGTTTGGCTGAAATTGAATTTTCTGGAACTGTTTGAAACTACTGAATGTTGTGAATATGTGTTTGAGACCTATAATAATGTTAAGAAGCAAGTTCACATTCAGTTATTGAGGATAGGAATTAATTTAAGATTAAATAGAGGGCTCGTAGGTGAATGGTTAAATATTTACATTATGTTGCTTACTGTTTTAGCAATTGGTTTTATTGCATGATCTTAAATTATGAATCATATTGTTAGTTGTGTTAAGAGCATATGACTGTTAAAATATATGTGTTCTTAGCTGGAATTAACTGATGTTTACAAACTAACATACAACGCATCAGTTATGGTATTATATGGAGAAATAAATTGTATAATCTTGATTTGTTAATTTAAAGGATTGGAACTGGGATTCTAAAATTGTTATTGGAGGCACAATTTGGTTATACGCATGTTAATCTATATTTATGCAAATTTTGGAGTATGGTTGGTTAGTATCTGATACTGTTTTCATCAAACTACGCTAACTGGGGGAGCTAAGTGTACAGTCTTTTATTTTTATAAAGAATTGCAATGGGATATCTAAATGTTATATTGGAGGCATAAATTGGTTGTATACATGCTAAACTATATTTATGCTTATTCTAGGATGTGGTTAATAAATAGATATACTGTATTATTAACTATGTAAACTGGAGGATGGTATGCACCGGTATGGGACGGTGTCATACTAGGTACGAATTAGTTCAGACACTAAGCCTACCTAAATTTGGACTAAGGTAAGGATTAATCATAAAGGTTAAGTCCATTTCCTACAGGTGTCATATCAATTGTGAATTGAATAACCTACTATAGTTTCAAGATGGATTGGTTATACATATATCAGACCACTACATAGATGCATGGTATATTGTATTAGGAGGAGTTTGGACTTTATATATATATTATACGGTGCCGTGGAATGAGCTTGAGTCTTATGACCATGGTTAGGGCGCATATATCGCCTAGGATGGATAACTGGACATAGGTGTTGTTCCCTGGTAGGTCTAGGTACTCATGCCCACTCTAGGGTGCGTATTCGCATGTTGCCTTCTATTCAGGCTAAGACAAACCTACTGGACTAGCGAGCGTCCTATAGTGTGTACTATATACACATATAGACTACTCTAGATATTGTTGAGTCTTCCTAGGATGTATCTGCGTATCGGATTACTGTTTGGATTATAGTAGATCAAGACTTGCATGTGGGCCTGACCCACTTCTTTATTTTTCAGGTGCTCGTCAGTTCCAGGGTTAGAGTTTGGACGTGCAGAGCAGATACAGCTATTCACTCCTCTGATTATGTAGGAATTTTCTCTATGTTAGCTTTGGATTTTATTTTTATTATTTCAATATCGTTTGGAGAATTTAAATAAGGGGTCCAATGGATGGATTCCCGAGTTGTAAACTTATGGAGTTTTGGATTATCAGGTTTTAAGTATTTAATTATAAAGGATTGTAATTCTAGATTCTTTCAGCTTATTATTTTTTTTTATTTCGTATTTTATCTTGTATTCTGTGTTCGGTTACATATTAATTGTTTGATATCCTTCGGATCTGTGCTCGGACTTGATCACCCGTGGCTCTAGAATCGAGGGGTATCACAGTTGGTATCAGAGCACTTCAGGTTCAAGTGTCTCTAGGATTCTATCGTATAAGACTTCCGCGTAGCGTTCTCTATTGTTTAGAGCTTAAGTTTAGGATTCATTGTATTCTTTACGGTTCAGTTTAATCGTGCTGATATCTGTCTTTCTGTGTCGATAGAATGGCTAACGCAAGAACCAGACGGAACAATCGGCAACGAAGGGAAGCGGCTCGTAGGCAGCGTCAGGAGGATGAAGGTCAGTTTTATGAGGAGCAGGAGGAAGTTCAGCAGGCTGGGGATCAGGGAGGAAATCCAGAGTTTCCTCCTCACCTTAATGACCTTATTGCTCGGGCTATAGAGGCAGGGATAACAGCTGCACTTCGGAATCAACCTCAGGTATGGCCGGCACCACTACCAGTACCAGTGGTTCAAACGGATTCTTGGGGAAAGGCTAGGAGCTCTTTCACAAAGGGGAGTCCACCTGTGTTCTTAGGCTCCACCGATGCGAGAGCAGCTCACCAGTGGAAACAGGACATTGACCATCGTCTTCGTTTGGTTCAGTGCATGGAGGTGCAGAAGCAAATGCTTGCTAACTTCAAGCTGGTTGGGGATGCACTACAGTGGTGGGAGTCAGTTACCACCTCAAAGGAGAGGATGACATTGTCTTATGATGAGTTCAGTGCTCGCTTTGATGAGAATATTTTCCCTATGCAGTCAGGGTAGCTATGAAGACCGAGTTTCTAAATCTGCAGCAGGGGAACATGACAGTGGTGGAGTATGAGTAGCAGTTCACACGCTTGTCTCTCTTTGCACCGGAGGAGGTGGATACAGATGAGAAGAAGCGTAACAGTTTCGTCAAGGGACTGATGTGGTCTATCAAGAGAGCTATTACAGGTAGTCCATCCTATACTACCTATACTCAGGTGGTAGACGCCACGCTACAGCAGTACCAGTTGACAGTGGACATTAGACAGGCCAAAGGTGAGAAGTGGGGTGACCGAGACTCTGCTAACCAGTCAACTGAGAAGAGGAATGGGAATGGACACCGACAGAACGACAAGGGCAAATTCCAGGGACAGCAGCCTTGGAAGAAGCACAAGGGTGGTTTAGATCCTTCCAAGGATGTGGCACCTATTTAGCATCAACAGAATAGGGGACCGCAGGCAAGACAGGGTCAGCCACAGGCTAACCGACAGAGGAGGCCATTTGGTATCTTCCAGGGTAGTTATTACACTTGTGGGGAGTATAGTCATACCACCAGGCAATGTCCTAAAGCAGGACAGGGACAGGGACAGTATGTGCAGCAGGGACAGAGGGCGCTAGTGCCTCTACCAGCTCCACAGGTTCCATGGATTCAGGGATAGACGCATCTGGCTTTACCAACACAGCCGCAGACTCAGGGACAGGCACCACAACAGTTGCACTATGGCAGGGTGTATAACCCCATGCCACAAGATGTTCAGACACCTCAGACTATTGAGGGTATGTTTCCTATTCATGGTTTGCATGGACGTGTTTTATTTGATACAGGTGCTACACACTCATTTGTAGTTAGGACTTTTGTTGCTTTATCTGGGATGAGGACGAGGGTATGCACTAGACCTCAGGGTATTTCTACACCATTGGGTGATACAGCTATTATACATGAGAGTGATGGGCCTGTGACACTAGATATTGGCAGACTCAGATTTCTAGCCAATCTACTAGTCCTGGACATGCACACTTATGATGTGATACTTGGGATGGATTGGTTGCCTCACTACCATGCTCAAGTTAATTGTTTTGATAGATCTATTATTTTTACCATACCTGGTCAGGATATGTATGTAGTAGCTATGCCACGTTCTAAAGGGGGCGGTAGCACCTATTTGTTCCATATGGAGGAGGAAAATGAGGAGGGGATTACTGTGCCATTGGATAACATACCGATTGTACAGGATTTCCTGGATGTATTTCAGGAGATTCTAGGGTTGCCACCTAGTCGAGAGATTGATTTTGTGATAGACTTAGCTCCAGGCACTGCGCCTATTGCTAGGGCACCCTATCGGATGGCACCGGTGGAGATGAGAGAGCTGAGGGATTAGATTCAATAGTTACTCAACCAAGGTTTTATTCGTAGGAGTACATCACCTTGGGGAGCACCGGTTCTGTTTGTGAAGAAGAAGGATGGTTCGCTTCGTCTGTGTATAGATTATAGGGAGTTGAACAAGGTTACGATTTGTAACAAGTATCCTTTGCCCAGGATTGATGACTTTTTTTATCAGTTAAGGGGAGCCACATACTTCTCCAAGATTGATCTGCGTTCTGGGTATCATCAGCTGAGGGTTAGGGAGCAAGATGTTCCTAAGACAGCATTTCTCATGAGATATGGTTCTTATGAGTTTTGTGTTATGCTGTTTGGGACGACTAATGCACCTGCAGTATTCATGGACTTAATGAATAGAGTCTTCCGGGCTTATTTGGATCAGTTTGTTATTGTCTTTATTGATGACATCTTGATCTATTCTCGGTCGGAGGACGATCATGCTAGACATCTTCGCATAGTCTTGCAGACGCTTCGTGAGCACCAGTTATATGCCAAGTTTTAGAAGTGTGAATTTTGGCAGCGGGAGGTGAAATTTCTGGGTCACGTGGTGTCAGAAAAGGGGATAGTAGTGGATCCGGCCAAGATTTCAGCGGTGGTTTAGTGGGGACAGCCTACATCACCTACTGAGATTCAGAGTTTTCTCGGTCTGGCAGGATATTACAGGAGATTCATCCAGGGGTTTTCCAAGATAGCAGGACCACTCACTCATCTGACCAAGAAGGGTGTACAGTTCGTGTGGGATGAATACTGTCAGCGAGCTTTTGATGAGCTGAAAAGGAAGCTGACTTCTGCACCGGTTCTGGCTACTCCACAGAGCGGGATAGAGTATCCTGTTTACACGGATGCTTCGTTGCAGGGTCTTGGATGTGTATTGATGTAGGAGGAGCGACCGATTTCTTATGGATCTCGGAAACTTAAGCCTCATGAGCTTAATTATCCAACACATGATTTGGAGTTGGCAGCAGTGGTCTTTGTCTTACGTATTTGGAGGCATTATCTGTTGGGTGAGTCCTTCAGATTATTCAGTGATCACAAGAGTCTGCAGTACTTGTTCACTCAGCGGGAGCTGAATATGAGACAGCGCAGGTGGTTGGAGTTTGTAAAAGACTATTATTTTTCTATACAGTACCATCTAGGGAAAGCGAATGTGGTGGCGGATGCACTCAGTCGCCGACTTGTTGGTAGTCTTTCTGCTCTATTCATTACTGAGTGGAATGCTTTGAAGAGTGTGGATGAGTTATCGGATGCTTTTATGGCTTGCATGGTGGTTATACCTTCCATCATTCGCAAGGTTTTACAAGCACAACTCACGGATCAGCAGTGCATTGACAAGGTTGCAGAGATAGCTTCTGGAGAGGTTCCATTTTACTATGTTGGGGCTGACAGAGGTCTGAGGTACAAGGGGCGTATAGTAGTACCTTCTGTTGATGGTTTGAGGAAGGATGTGATAACTGAGACTCACCACTATGAGTTCTCTGTTCATCCAGGAGGCGATAAGATGTATCAAGATATGAAGCGGCAGTTTTGGTGGGCAGTTATGAAGAGGGACATTGCTCTTTTTGTTTCTCAGTGTAGTACTTGTCAGATGGTTAAGATTGATCATCAGAGGCCGCCAGGAGCTCTACAGCCACTACCGATACCGGAGTGGAAATAGGAGAGCATTTCTATGGATTTTGTGGAAGGATTGCCAAATTCTTTCAAGGGGCATAATTTTATATGGGTCATTGTGGATAGGTTGACCAAGTCATCTCATTTCTTGCCTATTTGCACTGACTAGACTTCAGAGCAGTTGGCGAGGCTTTACATTTCAGAGATTGTGAAGCTACATGGCATTCCATTATCCATTATATCGGACAGGGATTCGAGCTTTGTATCTGGATTTTGGAAGAGTTTTCAGCAAGTTTTAGGTACGGAGTTACACCTTAGTACTGCTTATCATCCTCAGACTGACGGACAGACTGAGAGGGTGAATCAGATTATAGAAGATATGCTTCGGTCATGTGTTCTGGATTTCAAGGGCCACTGGGAGGAATATTTGCCACTTGTGAAGTTTTCTTATAACAATAGTTTCCAGAAGACTATTGGTATGGCACCATTTGAGGCATTGTACGTTCGACCGTGTCGATCACTTGTTTGTTGGATGGCGGTTGGTGAGAATCGATTCTTGGGTCCTGAGTTCATCAAGGATACCTCTAAAAAGATTGCTCTTATTAAGGATCGCATGCGTGCTGCTCAAAGTAGACAGAAGAGTTATGCTGATCGGCGTACTCGTGCTTTGGAGTTTCGAGTTGGAGATCAGGTTCTACTCAAAGTGTCACCTATGAAAGGTGTTATGTGCTTTGGGAAGAAAGGGAAGTTGTCTCCGCGGTTTGTCGGTCCATTCATGATTACGGATCGAGTGGGAGCTGTGGCTTATCGGTTGGCACTTCTGGATAACTTGGATCGCGTTCACAACGTGTTTCATGTTTCCATGTTGCAAAAATTTCTGCGCGATGAGGATTGGCATCAGCATATCGATGTTGGGGAGATTGAGTTGCAGCCGGATGCAACTTATTTGGAGCCACCATGTTGTATTGTTGACCATCGGGATCAAATCCTTCGCAATAAGGTTATCGCTTTGGTTCGTGTGCAGTGGAGTCATCACAATGAGGCTGAGTCCACTTAGGAACGGGAGGATGTCATTCGCTCGCAGTTTCCTGAAATATTGGAAGAAGGTAAGGGCGAATTCCGAGGATGGAATTCCTTTTATTAGGGGGGAAGAATGTAATACCCCTAATTTTAAAAGAATAATCTCGGCATTTATTTATTATTTTTGTTGTATTTTTGCGTGATTATTTGGTTTAATTATTTTATTTAATTGTTTACCTATATGATATGTATTTAATTGGTATTTATTTATTTGTTTAATTGTATTTTATTTTATTTAATTGATTATTTGCTTGCTGGAATGTTTGAATTAATTGTGATTTTATTTAGTTGTTATTTTAATTGGTTTTGGTTTTGGTTTTGTTTGAATTGATTAATTGAGTATTTTTCATTTTTATGTTAATGGGTTGTTTTTAAATTGACTTAATTTAATTTATTTAATTTAATTGGTTTAATTTAAATGTTTAAGTTTTTCACAGTGTAATTATTTTATTTATCTAAATTTAGGGTTTTAGGATTTATCGTTGGCCGACTTATAGTCAGAGTTGGAATAGGATTTGGTAAATTGAAGCCTATTTATACATGTTCATACTGGGGTTTAGGGTTTTAGAAAACATAAAGCTACGTCTGTATCACCAAGGGCTGCAAAGAAACAGAGCGTGAACTTAGGGAATTGGCAGAGCAGTTCAAGGAAGACTCCATAAACTGTGGAATTAGAGTTTCAAAGTCTGAAACTCAAGGCAAGTCTTGTTCTTCTCTATCTCTCTAATCTGTGTTCTGTGCATGGTTAGGAAGACTCCAGGGATTAAACTAAGGCTTAATTACAACTTTTATGCATATTTAATCAATGTTTAACTTCATGGAATTGAACCTGTTCTTCGTTGTTTCAGAAAGATAGTAAATAAACTGTAGTTCTGTAATTTGGCTTCGTTGTGTAGTATTTTGTTTTCAATTCTAGTTTAATGATATATCATTGTTTTACAATCAATTTGGAACTAAATTAGAACTTAAAACATGCACTAAAAATTTCTACAAGAACTGGTACTCACAGAAAATAGAGAAGACGACAAAGCGGACGAAGCTGCTAAGGGGAAAAAGGAGCAGGCTCTTATAACCCCGTAGAGCCGGTTCCTAGAAGGTAGAGCCGGCTCTAGGATGCTGTGGAGCCCGCTCTAATGAGCCTAGAGCCGGCTCTGAAGAAAAGAAGAGCAGGCTCTTTTAATTTCTAGAGCCTGCTCTCTCTTAAAAGGTCCAGAAACTGTTTTTTTGGTTCGTTTGGCTGAAATTGAATTTTCTGGAACTGTTTGAAGCTACTGAATGTTGTGAATATGTGTTTGAGACCTATAATAATGTTAAGAAGCAAGTTCACATTCAGTTATTGAGGATAGGAATTAATTTAAGATTAAATAGAGGGCTCGTAGGTGAATGGTTAAATATTTACATTACGTTGCTTACTGTTTTAGCAATTGGTTTTATTGCATGATCTTAAATTATGAATCATATTGTTAGTTGTGTTAAGAGCATATGACTGTTAAAATATATGTGTTCTTAGCTGGAATTAACTGATGTTTACAAACTAACATACAACGCATCAGTTATGGTATTATATGGAGAAATAAATTGTATAATCTTGATTTGTCAATTTAAAGGATTGGAACTGGGATTCTAATATTGTTATTGGAGGCATAATTTGATTATACGCATGTTAAACTATATTTATGCAAATTTTGGAGTATGGTTGGTTAGTATCTGATACTGTTTTCGTCAAACTACACTAACTGGAGGAGCTAAGTGTACAGTCTTTTATTTTTATAAAGAACTGCAATGGGATATCTAAATGTTATATTGGAGGCATAAATTGGTTGTATACATGCTAAATTATATTTATGCTTATTCTGGGATGTGGTTAATAAATAGATATACTGTGTTATTAACTATGGAAACTGGATGATGGTATGCACCGGTATGGGACGGTGTCATACTAGGTACGAATTAGTTCAGACACTAAGCCTACCTAAATTTGGACTAAGGTATGGATTAATTATAAAGGTTAAGTCCATTTCCTACAGGTGACATATCAATTGTGAATTGAATGACCTACTATGGTTTCAAGATGGATTGGTTATACATGTATCAGACCACTACACAGATGGATGGTATATTGTATTAGGAGGAGTTCGGACTTTATATATATATTATATGGTGCCGTGGAATGAGCTTGAGTCTCATAACCATGGTTAGGGCGCGTATATCGCCTAGGATGGATAACTGGACATAGGTGTTGTTCCCTGGTAGGTCTAGGTACTCATGCCCACCCTAGGGTGCGTATTCGCATGTTGCCTTCTATTCAAGCTGAAACAAACCTACTGGACTAGCGAGCGTCCTATAGTGTGTACTATATACATATATAGACTACTCTAGATATTGTTGAGTCTTCCTAGGATGTATCTGCGTATCGGATTACTGTTTGGATTATAGTAGATCAAGACTTGCATGTGGGCCTGACCCACTTCTTTATTTTTCAGGTGCTTGTCAGTTCCAGGGTTAGAGTTTGGACGTGCAGAGCTGATACAGCTATTCACTCCTCCGATTATGTAGGAATTTTCTTTATGTTAGCTTTGGATTTTATTTTTATTATTTCAGTATCGTTTGGAGAATTTAAATAAGGGGTCCAATGGATAGATTCCCGAGTTGTAAACTTATGGAGTTTTGGATTATCAGGTTTTAAGTATTTAATTATAAAGGATTGTAATTCTAGATTCTTTCAGCTTATTATTTTTTTTATTTCGTATTTTATCTTGTATTCTGTGTTCGGTTACATATTAATTGTCTGATATCCTTCGGATCTGTGCTCGAACCTGATCACCCGTGGCTCTAGAATCGAGGGGTATCACACCTCCCAAATGACCTACTAAACCAAACAAAAGGTCCCTCATTTTTAAAGCTCCCATCACTATCCTTTTCCCGACCAATCATCATAAATGCCATCCATTACAATGTGACGTCCACATCAATTTCATTTGAGTTATGTGCCCATAGCTTGCCCTGTGTGGTAGCTTACTGGTGCTACTTGCACACACTCACGTATACCCTCCGATAAGGCTACAACAAAAAACAAAAATAAAAAAATAAGAAATCAAATAGAATAGGCTACCAAGCCTATGAGGTCATTCCTCATCCTGGCTTACCATAACCTGTGATCAACGCTCTATGTTCACAATGGACCACCACATCACTTGGCTCCCACAACTGGAGCATGAAATAATAAGGTGCAACTCACCTCTTTCATAATATACTCAAGGTTAAGCTCAACCCAAAACCATTTGTCTTCTGAGACGTTGATCTAAGTGAGACACCGTGTCCTGATTCCAACACGACTTTTGGTGGTGGAAATCTACACTTCTCAACCATACTCTTCACTTGACAATCAAATTCTTTCATGAGTTACGTACCACACATAGTATATACGATCTACAACCTCCAACAAAATCTGGTCACACGAAAAGAACCCATGACCCACACATTTAACCCTGCTAGCTTATCACCTCAAGAATCTGGGGTGTCTCTTTCTCAAGGTCATTTTAAACACCCAAAGTTGCAGTGAAAGTGTAGCCAAGTTTAAATTTATAAAGAGCCACTACTACCTCTAACTACAAATATAGCTAAGGTGAGTAAGGATCTTCCCAAGGGATTGGGGGCTATGTTAATATGGTAAAAAGGTCGGATTAGTATGTCGAATGATCAAAAGGTGTTTTATTGGTTAATTAAACTACAATGTAAATGAATTCAATACTAAGCAATTGAAATAAATAAAGGGAAGAGAACAAGAGAGAGAGGTTTTAGGATCTAGAGGTCACCACTAAACATCACCATTCTAGATATTCAATGTGTAATGAATGACGAGAAATATGTGTTGCAATACAAAGAGGTGTGATTAATTGAATCAACAAGCATGGATTGACTAATTAAGCATACATTGTCTAGACAACCTAGTGAATAGCACAATATATCAAACTAAGCCATTAATGCTTCCTTTAAGCTCACAATCAACACATTAGCAAGTTAGAGAATTATACTACTTGCATTCATAAGTATGGAACATCAAACAACAAGTATGGATTGTCCTCACATCTAAGAAAGTAAAGCAACTACACTACTTCTAAGCTAAGGACATGAAAATTAAACTAATTAAACTAAGGTAGAGGCACAATCCACCAAGAAATGAGTATGAACCATTAAACAAACCACAAGAGTATTCTATTTAAGCACTATACCTTGGCAATCTCTAGATTCATAACATCAATACACATAGACATGCATCAATATCATAAAAACCAAGAGATAAACACATGAACATCTACTCTAGCATACATAGACATATGGATAGAATGAAATGATCAATTGGAAGTATTAATCAACACAAATCATTGTAAGAACAAGATTCATATATAAATCAAGTGTCAAGACAACATTATAACATAAATCCCCTCAAAATACAAAACATTAAGGTCTAAAAGGCATGCTTAGGGCTAACTCTAGCCCCAAGAAGATATTTAGCCACTCATTGATGTAGTCATCCAACCCTTAAAGGCCATCTCTATGGTAGAAATGATCTTCTTCTTAATGGAAACCCTAGAAGAATGGAAGAACTCCCCAAAATAGTGTATGTCTCTCTAGGCTCTAGTTTCCTCTCCAAGATAGATGATATGAGATATGAAGGTATCTGGATGTATGAAGATATATGTAAAAATGGCTCAAAATCCTTATATAGAAGCTCAAGTGTCACACCCAATGGTCAGGTCTCGTGCACTAGGGTCCTTTCAATGATTGCACCACGAGCCATCTTTTAATGAGCTGGACTCTGTTTAATTCAGACTTAAGGAGGTTCAATCGATCGAATTCAAATGAGATCGATCGAACTGTGGCCAGATCCATCAAAGTTAGGCCAGATCTATCAATCTTTGGTGGTGTCTTTTTGGAATAAGACAAATATGAGATATTTTTGGGATATTTTGGGAAAAAGATAAAAGTGGTAAGTGGGGATAAGATCAAGGAAGTTCGATCGATCTGAAGAAAGTTGGATCGATCGAAGATGGAATTTCTTAGAGGATAAGGACAAGGGGTCTGACCCATCTTGGTGAGGTGAGATCGATCGAAAATATTCCTGATCGACCGAAGATTGCTGATTTCCACCACTTTTCTTCCACTTTGCTCCATTCATCCTTTCAACTTGAGATTGCTTCTTTTATGCTCTAATTGGGCTGAATTAACTTATTTTGGGGATAAGCACCTGAAAAGGGCAATAACATGAAATTAGTCTAAAACGGGAAAGTAAGATAGATAAAGGTCCTAGAATACTCGAGCTTAAGGGGTTTAAATGCGCACTTTTCAGCGCTCATCACACCCCCAAACTTAAATATTGCTAGTCCCTAGCAGTGAACTACAAAGTAAAGGTATAAAATGAACAACTATACAAGTATGAACTAGAAAGCAATAAATGGATAACGCCACTTTCGTAGGGAACACGATTGCATTTAGCATATGCAACATGCCTTTTTAACCCCTAGGTTACCCCTAGTGGACGAGTGAAGTCTCGTGAGGGTTTCCAGAAATGATACCCACAAACATTAAGCTCATTCTCACAAAAGAGGCACTAATATTCCAAACAAGCATTGGGAGAAAACTACCTCAAGTATGCAATTTTTCAACCATTTCCAAGCAATCTTCTAAAATTTCAACATCAAGCTAGTAAGAATGGTCCACCACACATCAAGAAAATGATCATGCAAATCATAACAACTCTAGAATCCTTTTTGAGTGGACCGGCATCAAATATGTTGCTATCTAAGCCAACTAAAGAAATGATCACATCCTTACCCTCAAACTAGCACACAAATGTAGTACCAATTATCAAAACAAAGAGTGAACCTTTTATTAAAACTTTATTATTCTAGGTGTACTTATTATTTTCACTCAATTTGTTTTTTCTTTTTTTTCTTTTTTTTCTAATCCTAAGGATCAAAGATGGAAGCATAGTGCAATATGTTGATCTATTAAGCTTTTTAGCGATCCATGAGGTCAAGCGTTAGGTCAATGACTCCCAAACCGGACGGCTTTATGTCATTAGGTGTTCAAACACCCCTAAGGACTTACAAGCTCAAATCAATTAGGCTACAAATCAAAACAACCTCTATCTAATCATTTCCTACTTCTCACCTTTTGGGAGAAGTCCTCACTTTTTTATTTGCTTTTGCAACAATTTTTTTTATTTTTTTATTTTTTTATTATTTTTTTTTGTAGAAGGATCAATTATTAACCTAGAGTTTGGGTTCTCCACCTTTTAGCATAAGAAATTTAGTGCTTGATGAGGCTAGAATCCCGGCTACTCAATGAAAAGGGTTTGTTATCCACCTTTATCAAGAATGAAAGCTTTCAATGTACTACTAGCTCAATTGGGAAATAACCAATTTAATAATCAACAAAGCATGTACCCCACAAATGAATGCTAGTGTGCGCCTATGCTAGTGTAGAATCCTAGAGTGAATCTCAAAATAATCACAAATCAGGATGATATGGACCACAAGTGAAAACATGATACCAATCTTTCGAAAAATTTACTCCTAAATGGCATCCACGAGGCATACAAGGAGTATTGGACTCTCAAGTCAAGCAATTTTTAAATTTTAAGCAATATAGTCCTCAAAAGATCAAAATCATAGCTAGTCATGGACCAATCATAAAAAATCCCTTAAATACACAAGTCATGCTCAAAATTTTGAATTGAAAGCAAACACTGCAAATAACACCCATTACCCCCAACTTAAACAACACAGTGTCCTCAATGTACAAAGAGAACAAAGGAAAGAGTATACCAGTGCAGCTAAGGCAAAGAATAGCCGAGACACGAATATCCAAAGTAAGTGGTACAACCCCCCCAAACTTGGAATTGACTGTGGTCATGAAAAGATGGCACTGGGACGAAATCTTATCAGATAACAAAAGGGATAATAACAATGCATAATGGACATGCAAGTATAAATGGGATAATAAATGAAATAAGGAGAGAGGAATAAGGATGGTCCTGAAAAATTTTGGGCAGTACTCTCTCACTGATGTCATTAGAATGTACCTGATAATGGAGTCAATCAGATAGATGTATCAATATAAGAATCTGACATCCAAACATAGCATGCATAGAAAGAGAAAAATAATGTACAGTACATCACAGTATCATGGCTAACAGACTGGCCGCAAAAATAATAGTATCAAAATAACAGTAATAGGCAAATATCATAGATATATTAAATGAGAGTAAAGAGATAGAGAGATAGATCAAGCAGAGGAGGTCAGGTGAGCGGGGCGTGATCCTCGAAAATCTCTGGATAAATCCTGCAACGCAACCATGACATCTAAGCGGAGAGTACTCACGTCAATGCTATAAGAGGACACATTTGACCGAAGAGAGACAACCACGTCCTCCAAGGTCTGTATACTCTCTCCTAGGCCAGGTGTCAGAACTGGAACGTCGAGGATTACTGGATCATGAACTGGAGGTATATCCTGACCCTGCTCCTAAGAATGCAATGGCGACCCTGCCGGAGAGTGATGTGGTGACTCCTCTGGAGGCTCTCGCTCTAAGTCTATGTCTATATATGTGTCCGCAGCCGCTGGTGGGTCTACTAGATCATCTGCTGCTGCTGCTTGCTCTACCAGTTGCCTTGCCATCTCTCCCTCTACAGGCTCCTTTGCTGCTAAAATGGTCTCCTCCTTTAACCTCTTGATAAGAGCATTATAGCTCTTGTTCCAATCCTTCTTACCGTAGTGGCAAGCCCCTGACTTAGGATGCTCCGCTGGATGGAAATGATAGTGCTGATCTCGGAGGATATGAGTAATAAAATGTCCAAAGGGGAGGAAAGTGGCTCGCTTAGGCTTGGCCTTGCTAATGTTACTCACATATAATCTCATCATGACACTCCAAATGAGTGCAGGAACAGAGAACCAGTGGCCTGTATAGAAAGCGTAGAGGGCAGCCAAAAATTTTGAACGCCGCTGGATCTTATGGCCCGCCATAAATACGTTTCGGTACAAGACCGAATAAAAAGCCAAAGATCATCGGGCAGAGAAGTCCTCGTGGCGAATGTCTTACCATCACTGTAGTGGCCAGTCAGTGCAACGGCCATGTCTCAATCAGATGGCCTCTGGAGAATAGGATAATGAAGGCTGGAAGGGCAGACATGCGGGCATCAAGAAGAAGTGGCCAATGACTCAATAGTGATACGATGAGGTGGCCATCTATAGTAGCCCGCAGCTCCGATAGGTTACTCAGGGCCGGCCAAAGGTTCTGGTAAACAACCGGACGAGCCTCGGGTAAATTGGATAAGTGACTGGAGCAAAAATGGTTGAAATGCCCCACCGATCAATATCATCAAATGCCACATGTGTCAAAACCGACCGGGAAAAGAAGGCAATGTCGAATACCAACTCATGCGCCACCTGAAGGCGTGTATATCTCCTGTTAGGTCGGTCTCGGATCTGGCCTGGCAGTGCTGGTGGTGGTGAAGGAGGTGGTACATGCTCAGCCTCATCAGAAGAAGATGATACGGAAGTAGAAGACTGTAATCTGGTATCGGCTGATGAGGACTGAGCTGTAGCTAGCTCTGGAGCTAGGTCCTGAGCATGGGAAGGCTCTGTGGGCTCCTCTATCCGCCGTCTCACTCTGCGCTCATACTACCTATAGGCGACAGTCTTTACTTGAGCCATGGCCTACAAAAAGAAAAGAGAACTTGCAGATGAAGTTAGTACAAGAATAAAGAATTGAAGTATAATATACAGAAACATGTATGTCAAGTAAGATAGACAACTCGGAATAATTGACATGAATCTATGCAAGTTGTAATGCAGCCAGGTATAGACAATGAATAAGTGAAACATGTTAAATATGATAGAATAAAATGCACCCAATGTGGAAAACACAGTCATTGAGCAAATATAAGATAGCATGGAACACAAAAGATAGCATGTGAAGTGGATATGCAAATCTGTGATGTTCGATCGATCATGAAAAGATGAGATCGATCCAAGTTGGATCGATTAGGAATTGAATGAGATCGATCTTTCTCTGATCAATCAGAGATAAACATGATCGAACCAACTCTGCAAAAATACAAAAAGTCACAGATATGTGATGTGGACAACACGGGGGCACCCAAGCAAGCTTGTGGGTCCCTCTACACTTCAACACATCAAGATTGGTCACTTATGTAGGCACGTGACCCCCAAAAATAAAATCAGAATCAAATATATACACATGCTTCAAGGATCAAAAACAGCAACAATGGAACATGGCAACCCCAGATCTAAACATGGCAACATCAAGAACGTATATATTGAAGTTCAAAAAAAATAAATAAATAAAATAAATAAAATAAATAAAATAAAATAAAAATACAACTCAAAACTTACCAAAAATCAATGAGAGAAGTGGAAACCGAGAGAGGGAAGTAGATCGGAGTCGAGAGAGAGTTTGGAAGCTTGTGGAAGGTCGCCGGAGACTCGCAGGAGACTCGCTAGAGGTGGGAGAGATGATGAACAGCGAAGGGAAGAAGCTAGGGTCTGAGATCAATCTTTGAAATCGATCTAAATGACATTTGGCTTCAATTTTTAAAAACTGTTTCTGACGAGTTTGATCGATCTGATATAGATTGATCAGGAAGAAACTCAGATCGATCGAATCAACAAAACGACAAGTATTTTTTTGAAAATTTTTGAATTTTTTTTTATTTTTTAAATTAAAGTTAAAATTAAAAATATTTTTGGATTTTCGGAAATAAAAATAAAAATAAAAATAAAAATAAAAATGAAAATGAAAATGAAAATAAAATAAAATAAAAGTAAAAATAAAATAAAATTCTTTTTGGATTTTTGAAAATACAATGGAATAAAAATAAAAATAAAAATAAAATAAAATAAAATATTTTTGGTTTTTTGGTTTTTGGAATGAAATGCAAAACTCAAAAAGTAGTCAAAGTCAACAAAAGGAACATGGATCGATCGATCAAAGATTGATCTGGAAGGAACTTCGATCGCTCTAACAGGTGAAAACCTGCAGACAAGTTCAAACGATGCACAGAGAGGCCTTTTTCTTAGGTTCCAAAAATTTTTCTAAGTATAGACTAAAGATTGATCTAAGGAAAATCTCGATCAATCTTGGAACACTCAGATCGATCGGAAATGAAGTTCGAATGATACATAGAGAGCTAAAATATGTAGGAAAATTACACTCAATGAGACAGAAAGATGATTGCATGCAGGGTTGGCAGTTCGATCGATCAAACCTCTTTTGAGATCGATCGAACAAATGCAAAATACCTAATTTGAAAATGAAAGTGCATGCATACTCAATCAAAGTCCCTAGCAATGTGTATGAACCCAGAATATATCTAGACGATGCAAGAAATGAAAGATAAAATAGAAATGAGGGAGAAATAAGGTTGTAAACCCTATGAAGCACTAGTCTTTAACTTCTCTAGAAAGACGTTGGGCTCTTTTAGCCCAGATTAAAAATCTTATGATGCATCCCCTCCTTGACGGGGTGAATGACATTTTGAATCCCACCCAACAAATTGTTCCCTAAGGAACTTATAGGATTTGAATCAATGGATATTCACGATCCTTTGTCTATGTAATTCTTGGGCTTCCATGCCCTTTCAATACTAGCTTTCGAAACAATGCTTTTAGAAATTCTTTTTGAAGACAAACTATTTGAAATTTTACTTCCATGTAAATACTCAAATTCTTCAATTTCTTTGTCAAGGCACTTTTCCACAACACATACCTCTTCATACTTGTTTATTGAATTCATGGTTGGGTTGAAAATGTTCAACTTCACTTTCATATGCCCAAATGATATTTTCATTATCCCCGTCCTACAATTTATGTTGGCATTTACGGTTGCCAAGAAAGGACGGCCAAGGATAACGGGAATTTGATTCTTGGGATTTGGGACCAGTTCCTTGTCAATGACAATGAAATCAACGGGGAAGAAGAACTTATCAATCTTAATCAAAACATCATCAATGATACCCCGGGGCTTTTTAATGGATCGGTCGGCAAGTTACAAAACCACCGACGTCAGTTTTAAGTCTCCTAAGCCCAATTTAACATATACCGAGTATAGAAGAAGGTTAACACTTGCTCCTCAGTCTAAAAGAGCCCGATTAACGACATAGTCACTAATGATGCAAGAACCGAGGTCCTGAAACTTTGGGAGAGTGTTGTGTTGTAAGATGGAGCTCACTTGCTCGGTCAAGACCACTTTCTTTGGTGCTTGGCTCTTATTCTTCCTCTTTTGGGTGCAAAGATCTTTTAAAAACTTGGCATAAGCTAAAATTTGCTTAATTGCTTCCAAAAATGGAAGGTTGATCTTCACTTGCCTAAACACTTCAATGATTTCATTCACTTTGGTCTTTTGTTTTTCATTAGAAATGGACCATTTCAAGGCATCCAGAAATGGAGCTCTTGGCTCAAAAAATTTCTCAAAATCATTTTCAATAACATTGTCAACACAAGAATTCTTCAAATCATTGTTCAAATCTCTTTTCATATCATTTTTTAACACTTTCTCACAAAGATGATTATGCACATACAATGAAGGAGGAATAGAATGTGAAACGGGATGGGTGTCAACTTTTGGTTGCACCAGTTCACTCTCTTCATTGGAAACACCAATTTGATTGTCTACAATTCTCCCACTTCTCAAAGTCATCACTGCATTGACGTGTTCAATTATGTGACCTTCATTAGTTTTTACAAAAAATTATTACTTTGGTGGGGCATTTAGAGGCGTCTTCCCTTTCTCTCTAGCATTTAAGGTACTAGCTATTTGCCTGACTTGGGTTTCTAGCTTACCAATGGATTGAGAATGGGAATGAAGCAATTGAGTGTTTGCCTCTAGAGTACCCAAAGCGATCAACACTTTCTCCTCAAAAGCGGGATTCCTAGAATTTCCTTGGAAATAAGATGATTGATTAGGAAAATGAGAATTAGAAAATTGGTTTCCAAGTGATGATTGAAACGAAGATCTAAAACCTTGGGAACTTTGGCTTTACATTGGAGGCGGAACATACTTGCCTTGAAAACCACATTGGGGAGGGTTTGAGCCTTCCCCTTGGCTTTTCCAAGAGAAGTTTGGATGGTTCCTCCATCCAGGATTGTAGTGTGAGCCATAGGGATTATTCCCTTGGTTGAAAAATGCAACATTAACTTGTTCATGATGCTCACTTTGCGCATATCTATGGGAACAATTGGAAGTAGTATGTAAGACACTAGAACAAGTCATGCAAGATTTATTTGAAACATGATGAGTATGATTAGAGGAGGAAAACACTTCATATGCCGAATTGTGGTTGACCAAAAATTGATCAAACCTTTGAGTTAAAGATTTCACCTCGCCAGCTATGTCATTTGAATTCTCAACTTGGTATAAGCCGACATTCTTCCTTCCACCTAGAATTCTACCATTTTTAGAAGACAAAGATCTATGCATGGAATATTTACTCATACTTTAATATAATTGCTAAACATAATTCTCATGTTTATCAGGGTAAGAACCACCCATAGATATATCTACCATTCCTTTTTTATTATCCGGCAAACTTTCGAAGAAGTATTAGACTAATTGCCATTTAGGAATGTCATGATGTGGACACTTCCTAAGCAAGTCATTAAATCTTTCCCATGCCTCATGAAATAGTTCCCCTTCCCTTTGAGAAAATTCACGAATGAAAGTTCTCATATCATTGGTCTTTGATACCGGGTAGTACTTCTTCAAGAACTCTTGTTGCATTTCTGCCCAAGAAGTTATCGAAAAAGGCCTAAGATTGTTGAACCAATATTTTGCTTTGTCCTTAAGAGGAAAAGGAAAAAGTTTGAGTCTTAGCACTTCTTCTGGCATGTCCGTGTATTTCGCGGTAGAACACACTTCAAGAAACTCATCCAAATGCTTGTACGGTTCTTCACTTGGAAGTCCATGTTAGTTAGGAAGCATTTGAATGGTTTGTGGTTTAATCTCATAGTGATATGCTCTAAATGGGGGCAATTGAATGCATGTTGGTGCATTGTATTCATTTGGGACATAATGATCACGCAAAGCAATGGGAGGATTCCCAACTGGTGGTGCTAAATGAACACCATGATTAACTTAAACCATGGGAGGTTGTGGAGCAAAAATTGGCCGAGGCATTCCCAATGGAATTTGGCCTTGTTGTTGTGGTGGAATGAATGGTCTAGGCATGCCTAATGGTACTTGGATGTTGTCATAATGCACATTAGGGTGGAGGATGCCTTGTTAGTCTATTTGACCAAGGTCCTCCACATTGTCATCATATTGCTCCTCCATTGATGAAATGGAGTGATGAGAACTACCTCTTCCCCTAGGATTATGAATAACCAATTCAAGATGCAAATTAGGAGGGACAAGAGTAGGATTTAATGACCTATGACCATACATGCACTAGCAAAACAAATAACAAGCAAATAGCAATCATTTCGCCCCCACAACAAATCAATCATCAAATCTCCACATACAATGATCCCATACTCCCATGCTTGAACAATTTGCAAAGAAAAGTAAATTGCCTCCACTCGGGCTCACTATTTATCTAAGAATGTAAGAACTTACCACCACGAGGGGCGACGATTTAACTAGAGATTGAGTTAGAAAGATCTCACAAAGGGTCCTTAAGCAACTTTAATTCATTTTTCAATTTTTCCGCTTAGCTTTGCAAATTTTAGATTTTAGCCTTTTATGCTTAGCTTAGCTCCTTGCTTTCAATTCTCCTTTACTCAACTTCCTTGTTCAATTCACCTAGCCAAATAAGAACAAACACAAAAAGTAACTAAAAATAAAGTAAATAAAGACACAATCAAAAGAGTACTAATTCCTAATTATTTCCAAAACACGGCGTTGCCAATTCAATCCCCCGCAACGATGCCAAAACTTGGTGTATCTCTTTCTCAAGGTCGTTTTAAACACCCAAAGTTGCAATGAAAGTATGGCCAAGTTTAAATTTATAAAGAGCCACTACTACCTCTAACTACTAATATAGCTAGGGTGAGTAGGGATCGTCCCAAGGGATTGGGGGCTATGTTAATATGGAAACAAAGTCGGACTAGTAGGTCAAATGATCAAAAGGTGTTTTGTTGGTTAATTAAACTACAATGTAAATGAATTCAATACTAAGCAATTAAAATAAATAAAGGGTATAGAATAAAAGAGAGAGGTCTTAGGATCTAGAGGTCACCACTAAACATCACAATTCTAGACATTCAATGTGTAATGAATAAGGAGAAATATGTGTTGTAATACAAAGAGGTGTGATTAATTGAATTAACAAGCATGGATATACTAATTAAGAATACATTGTCTAGACAACCTAGTGAATAGCACAATATATTAAACTAAGCCATTGATCCTACATTTAAGCTTATAATCAACACACTAACAAGTTAGAGAATTATACTACTCGCATTCATAAGTATGGAACATCAAACGACAAGCATGTATTGTCCTCACATCTAAGAAAATAAAGCAACTACACTACTTCTAAGCTAAGGACATGAAAATTAAACCAATTAAACTAATTAAACTAAGGTAGAGGCACAATCCATCAAGAAATGAGTATGAACCATCAAACAAACTACAAGAGTATTCTATTTAAGCACTATACGTTGGCAATCTCTAGATTCATAGCATCAATACACATAAACATGCATCAATATCATAAAAACCAAGAGATAAACACATGAACATCTACTCTAGCATAAATAGACATATGGATAGAATGAAATGATCAATTGGAAGTATTAATCAACACAAATCATTGTAAGAACAAGATTCATATATAAATCAAGTGTCAAGACAACATTAAAACACAAATCCCCTCAAAATACAAAGCATTAAGGTCTAGAAGGCATGCTTAGGGCTAACTCTAGCCCCAAGAAGATGTTTAGCCACTCATTGATGTAGTCATCCAACCCTCAAGGGCCATCTCCAAGGTAGAAATGCTCTTCTTCTTGAAGGAAACCCTAGAAGAATGGAAGAACTCCCCAAAATAGTGTATGTCTCTCTAGGCTCTAGCCTCCTCTCCAAGATAGATGATATGAGATATGAAGGTATCTGGATGTATGAAGATATATGTGAAAATGGCTCAAAATCCTTATATAGGAAGCTCAAGTGTCACACCCAATGGTCAGGTCTCATGCATTAGGGTTTTTTCAATGATTACACCACAAGCCATCTTTTAATGAGATGGACTCTATTTTAATTCGGAATTGAGGAGGTTCGATTGATCAAATTCAGATGAGATCGATCGAACTGTGGCCAGATCCATCGAAGTTAGACTAGATCTATCAATCCTCGGCGGCGCCTTTTTGGAATAAGACAAATATGAGATATTTTTGGGATATTTTGGGAAAAAGACAAAAGTGGTAGGTGGGGATAAGATCAAGGAAGTTCGATCGATCTGAAGAAAGTTGGATCGATCGAAGATGGAATTTCTTTGAGGATAAGGACAAGGGGTCTGATCCATCTTGGTGAGGTGAGATCGATTTATGTGAGATCGATCGAAAAAATTCCTAATCGACCGAAGATTGCTGATTTCCACCACTTTGCTTCCACTTTGCTCCATTCTTCCTTTCAACTTAAGATTGCTTCTTTTATGCTCTAATTTGGCTGAATTGACTTATTTTGGGGTTAAGCACCTGAAAATGGCAATAACATGAAATTAGTCTAAAATGGGAAAGTGAGATAGATAAAGGTCCAAGAATACTCGAGCTTAAGGGGTTTAAATGCGCACTTTTCAGCGCTCATCCGAATCCAACCACTATACCGAGGAAACACAACACAAACCCTCTCTCGTGCACGAAAACAATAACATCTGTCCTGGAGGGGACCTATGGCTAAACCATATCACTATCTCAAGTCTCTAAGGAGAAGACTCATAATGGCGATAACATGTTAAAATCAAACCAAACAACAAAAAATAGTGCTTACCACATCGATCCTGCTCTCATACACCAACTCCTTCTCTAATCATAAAGGACAACTCAAGTCTCTAAGAAGGTGATTATCATGCTTAAATAATTGTCATCTTAACATGTATAACATGTTTTCATAAATGATAAACAACTTAACAAATAAACACATATTCAGTCAAACAATCCAATATACATGGTAAGCAAGTCAATGATTTAACACATCGTCATCTCAACATGCTTTAGAAAATTGACTACATCATTAATCTCATAATTATTCTCACTTAACATAAAATAATCAAGCATGCTTTTAACTCAATAAATAAATAACGCAGAAACATAAAATGCTAAAAATTCAAGTTCTGACTCCCATCTAGGTCAACCCTACCCGTCGTCCTTAGTTTTTAAACCTAAGGCTCTGATACCAAACTTATAACGACTATAACCCAGGGGTCCAAATCTCTATCTGGGTCCTTACCCAAACTCGAGGTCATCCAAGGCCAAAATGGTCATTCTATGTCATTAGGTCCCTTACTAGGTTAATTATTGTAACGACCCGGGTTTTCTTCAACCCGGTGGGTAAGTTAAAAACCGATGATGGACCCGTTAACAGATCCAGATGCGGAAGCAAAAAATGAAACCATTGTCCTTTGAGAGATAAATCATCTCTAAGACTCCAATGTGACGTTCTATGTGGTCACGGGAGCTAAAGAAGGCAAAAGAGGGAACTCGAGTTAAAATGAATCAAATCCGTCAACTAAGGGCAAAATGGTCAATTCACAATCAAAAGGAGAAAATAGATTCTAAACAACTCAAACAAGGTGAATACAACCGAATATAATCATTTCACAACATTCCAAGAGGTTCTAAGAACTTTGGATAAGAATCCCACAAAATGCCCCTTCCCGGTTTAAGTGAAAACTGACCTTACCTCACTAAAACATGAATATCTCTCACTGTATTTTGAATCTGAGGATGGGATTGATACCATTGGAAAACTGACTCAAAATCCTTGAGTTTAGGCCCAAGAATCACCCTATTTGAATTAGGAATGAGGAGTTATGGCCTTTCAAAGTCAGAACAGTAGTGCTGAAACTGAACTCAAGCAACTGGAGTATGCAGGCTATTTCGGTCGACTGAAATGGAGTTTCGGACTACCAAAATGAATATGCTGAGAGCTGAAAACGTGATTTTTAAGTGTTGGTTGTTTCGATAGACTGAAATAGAGGTTCGGTCGACCGAAATAGGCTTGAACAGTACTTTTGCCTACTGGAAAGTGATGTTTTTGATGCAATGACAATTCCAATTGCCATTGGCCGACCACATTACAACACATCCATAGGGCATCAAAAGGTACACTTTAGTGTACATTACATAGTTTAGACAACAAATACATATTTTGTCATAATAAGCAAAATGGAACAAGATATGCTAACATGTGTATATTCTAGCATAGCAAAAATACTCTAAGAAGTCTAGCAAGTCTATGATTGTTGTGCATCCCACAATATGGCTTCTTTACCTAAAAAACACTCGGTAACTTTGGGGTGAGTAAACAAGTTCACTCGTAGGGAATGAGCATGCATAATTTCAACTTATTATAAGGTTTGCAATTTAATATAATTCAATCCATGCTATTAAAGTGACATTAAAACTTTCAACATAGCATAATGAGATGCAAATTCACAAAGTTAACAACTTGGAATTTAAATGCGAAATCAAACCAAAGTGGATACTTGGATATTGCCCGGATTAAAACCGTACTCTTGAGATCACTTTAGGGCGATTAACCCATGGGTACCTTTCCCCTAGTGCGCACTATAATTGTAGGGAGCTCTCTATCTCCCGTACTAGAACCAAGTCCTAGCCTAGTCAAGTCCTTTATAATATTCAAAGTTTCCAAAATCAACAAGTATAATAACAAGTCACGATATGTGATAAAACACAACAAGTTCCACGAATTGAATGACTAAATCATTAGATCATTGAGATAAAAATTAATTAAACCAATTAAGTAATTTCTCTAGATTTCAAGAGTTGTCCAAATGATTCCAATTTAATACATGACAAGTAATAACTCCTGCATATGCCATATATCAAGTCAAAATGGAATTTAAGCATAGTACAATTCAGTAAGATTTAAATCAATTAAAATCAATTAATTCTCTAGATTTAAAAGCTCATTTAAATCATATCAAACTAACATACAACAAAGATCATGTCATGGCCATGCCGTATATCAAGTCTAAGTAAATTATATGCAAGCTATCATTAATTATTTAACTCTTAAATTAACATAGGACATGCATTCAATTCTTATATCACCATAAGAATAATTAAATGACTTGGAAACATTAAAATATAACACCTCCTACCTCAATAGAGAATTGAATCTCTATAATCCTATGCAACAAGCTCAAAATGGAAAACCAAGCTAGGTTTTATATAGAGGAGAGTGAGAGGGTACTATTGTATTCCAAGTTCAAGGTTCTAAAGTGAGTGGAACGTTATCAAAATGAAGCTCAAAGCTTTAATTCAAGCTTAGCTTCAATGGAGATTTCTTAAGGTTCTTGGAAGAAAGGTGGTGAATCAATTAAAATGTATTAGAAAACCTTAAGTAAAAGTGGTAGGGATCTCCACTCACTAGGTGCTCTTGCACTACCTCTCGCACATACACTTCCAAGACTAATTGTGAAGCCTACACTTGTAGTGAATCAAAGTGAGCTTCCAAGATCAAATATTGAGCCTACACTTGTCAACCATCCATGCTAACATGTGCACCTATCCTATGCCAACAAATGGTTGAATCTCCACCCTCCATGGGGCAAAGGATTAAGCCCACAAGTGGCTTCACTACAAAATCAACAAATGGCACCTTAGGAAAGTGACACTTGTCACATTTTTGAAAATTGCAAAAAGGTCCTTTTTGAAAATTTCTTTCAAATTAAATTGCTAAATGGTCCCTAAGATGAAAAATAATTACTTTACTTAATTACCCAAAAACCCCTCAAGTTATGGAAAATTACAAAAAGTCTTGTATTCACGGCTTTTACAAAGAAAGTAAAAATGTAGATATCATGGAAATGAAATATAATGGATGTATGCAAAGCCGGAATCAAATCCGAACACAAAAAGTGAGGTTATGCAAGGAAAAGGGGAAAAACAACTAAAGGACGAAATAGGGAAAAGACGAAAAACAGAATTTTCGAAAAAAGAAAAGAAGGAAAATGACCGGGTCATTACAATCTGCCCTCCTTAAAAAGGATTTCGTCCCCGAAATCGAATCGTACTTGAAAGAGTGAACAAGTGGGGCTACCGAGAGCGAACCTCCTGTTCGAGCTCCCAGGTAGCCTCTTCGATGCCGTGGTGTCTCCACAAGACATTAACCAATGGAATGGTCTTGGTCCGCAAGACCTGTTCCTATGAATCAAGAATCTGGACTGGACCTTCCTCATAGGTCACGTCCTCACCAATAACCACATCAGTCCACCGTAAAACGTGTGATGGATCCGGCTCGTACTTCCTTAGCATAGAGACATGAAAGACGTCGTGAACACTATCCAGGTCTGGCGGCAATGCCAAACGATAAGCAACTTCACCGATGCACTCCAATATCTCGAATGGTCCAATGAACCTAGGAGACAACTTGACAGTCTAGCGAAATCTCTGAAGTCTTTTCCGTAGAGAAATCTTGAGAAAAACATGGTCTTCTACCTTAAAAGAAAATGATCGTCTCCTCCTATTAGCGTAACTCTGCTGTCTGCTCTGTGCGGTAACAAACCGCTGCCGAATCAACTTGATTTTCTCTGTAGTCTCAATGATGATGTCGGGACCCAAGGCAATGGTATCACCGACCTCGGTCCAATAAACTGGAGATCTGCAAGGCCTGCCATACAACGCTTCAAAAGGTGCCACGCCAATACTGGCCTGGTAATTGTTATTGTAGGCAAACTTAACCAAAGGCATGTAATCTTTCCAACTACCACTGAAATCCAAGATACAAGCCTGTAACATATCCTCCAATACCTGAATGGTACGCTCTGACTGACCAACAGTCTGAGGATGGAATGCCGTGCTAAAATGAAGCCCCGGGTCAAGAGCCTCCTAAAAACTCTGCCAAAAGGGAGATGTGAACCGCGGATCCCTATCCGAAATAATGGATACAGGAATCCTGTGAAGATTGACAATCTGTCTCACATACAGTCCACTCAATTTCTCTGCATTGTCTGTCACTGCCATGGGCAAAAAGTGAGCCGTCTTAGTCAACCTATCAACTATGACCCAAACGGCATCATTCCCTACCTGAGACCTCGGAAGTTCTATTACAAAATCTATAGTGATATGCTCCCATTTCCACTAAGCTACTGGTAATGGTTACAACAATCTTGCCGGTCGCTGATGCTCTGCCTTCACTTGCTGACAAGTAAGGCATCGAGCCACAAATTATGAGACATCTCGTTTCATGCCCTGCCACCAAAACTATCGCCGCAGATTGCGATACATCTTCGTACCACTAGGATGAACTGTGAGTCAAGAGGGGTGAAAATCCCAAAAAATGTCTTCATGACAAGACAAAGGAACAAACATCATCCCCTTGTACCTGAGACCACCGTCTGAATATAAGGTCTAACCCTCTACATTCTCGCCTCCTGAAATCCGAACATGGATGGCCTTCATCTCCCCATCCTCCAACTGTGCCTCAATAAGTCTGCTAGCAAGAGTCGGTTGAGACACAAGACTAAACAAGATAGCCGATGAAACGTCCTCATAAGACTGTAAACTAAGATCTGCAAGCTCTTCTAACATCTTCCATTTGTGAATAGAAATGCTAGCAAGAGTCCCCCGTGACTTCCTACTCAATGCATCGGCCACCACATTGGCCTTACCTGGGTGGTACTGTAACTCAAAGTCATAGTCTTCCATAAACTCAACCCATCTGCGCTGTCTCAAGTCTAAATCCTTCTGAGAGAAGAGATACTTGAGACTCTTGTGGTCAGAGAAAACTTTAAACTTCTCCCTATACAAATAGTGTCTCCACCCATTCAGGGCAAAGATAACTGCAGCCAACTCCAAATCATGTGTTGGATAGTTCAACTCGTGAGTCATCAACTGTCGAGACCCATAAGCAACTACCCGCTCTGTTTGCATCAAGACACAACCTAAGCCTTCTCGTGAAGCATCACAAAAGATCACATAACCCAAACCACGTTCAAGAATGATCAAAACTGGAGCCGATGTCAACCTGACCTTCAACTTCTGAAAAGCAAACTCACAAGCCTCGTTCTATATGAACTTGACCCCTTTGCGGGTAAGTCGAGTCACAAAAGCCACTAAACGAGAGAAATCCCGAACAAATCTCTGGTAGTAGCCAACTAGGCCAAGAAAACTCCGAATCTCAAACACTGTCTTCGGACGTTCCCAATCCATCACCGATTTGATCTTTGACGGATCTACTACAATACCGCCCCCTACACGACATGCCCAAGGAATTTCACCTCCGATAGCCAAAATTTGCATTTCTCAAACTTGGTGTACAACTGGTTATCCCTAAGGATCTGCAATACTGTCCTCAAATGGTACTCATGTTCCTCTACTGAAGCTGAGTATACAAGATTGTCATCGACGAAAACCACTACGAACTGATCAAGATGGTCACTGAATACACAGTTCATCAAGTCTATAAAAGTTGTTGGAGCATTGGTTAACCCAAATGGCATCACCAGGAACTCATAATGGCCATACTGTGTGCGCAAAGCGGTCTTGGATACATCCTCATCCTTAACCCTCAACTGATAATAACCCGACCTCAAATCAATCTTCGAAAAGCAAGTGGCTCCCTTCAACTGATCAAACAAGTCATCACTCCTAGGCAAAAGATACCTATTTTTTATTGTGACATGGTTCAGCTTGCGATAATCGATGCAAAGTCTCAAAGACACATCCTTTTTCTTCTCAAAAAGAACTGGTGCTCCCCAAGGTGAAGCACTAAGACGAATAAAGCCTTTAGCTTTTAAATCATCCAATTGAGCTTTAAGCTCGTCAAGCTCTGCCGGTGCCATACAGTACGGTGCCATAGAGATCGGCGCAGTACCAGGAATGACGTCGATGGCAAAGATAACTTCCTTTAAAGGAGGTAACTTTGTCAGCTCCTCGGGAAAGACATCTAGAAATTCCACAACAACTGCTGGATAATTGCGGCCCAAACTGCTATCCTCATCAGCTAACAGGGTAGCCAAGTAAGACCTATGGCAACTCCAATCACCAATGCTGAAAATCATCGTTGAGTAGGAATCGCTCCGATCTCCCACGAAGTGAAAACAATCTCCTGTGGGAGTGCAAACAGACACTCGCACGCGAAAGCAATCGATTGTGGCACGAAAAAAAGACAACCAGTCCATCCCAAGAATGACGTCAAAGCCTGTCATGTCAAAAATGACAAAATCGAACTCTAAAGTCCACCCAGCAATCTCGATAGCACAACCCTGATAAACACGGTCCAAAAACACTGGACCCCCTACTAGCATGTCAACACAATGGAAACCATTTTGCTGCGTGACCTCCAGACCCAAAGAATATGCAAATCATGAAGATATAAATGAATGTGATGCACCTGTGTTAACAAAGACTCTAGCCCAAGAACTGAAAACTGGAAAGATACCTCGAACTGTAGAAGTCCCAGCTGAGGTATCGGCCTATGGTAATGCATAAGCTCATCCCTGAGCCCCTGACTGCTGAGAACTGCCCTGGTGGCCTGACTGGTGTCTGGAAGTAGTAGGTGTAGAACCTCTACCCGGATAAGAACTAACTGGCAGCGCCGCTGGCTGTGGTGCCTAAGGCACCCTGTAACCCGACTGAACAACTGCAAACTATGCTAGTATGGCTTGTGAACCAGTGCCACCCTGCGCTTTGCTCCGTGGATGAGGCTAATCCTTCCTCATATGACCAGGCTGCTTGTAGTAGTTGCAAGTCCCCTGAAACCCCTTCATCGAAGCTGTAGGCTTACTAACCTGTGATTGACTGGTCTGTGGCTGAAGCTGTGGACAGCAAGGCTTGATGTGCCCTGGCTGCTGACAATGGTGACAAATCACTCCTCGAGCTGACCCCGAAGATACTGGACCTGCAAATGCAGACCGAGCCTGTTGTGACTGTCCTTGAGTACGTGAACTATCCCCGGCCTTAGCCTTCTTCCACTGACTCCCAGAAGATGATGAAGTGTTACTGCGAGGCTACTTATGTGAACTCCTGATCCGTAACTGATCCCGTTCCTCTGCTTTAGCTAACATTGCCCTCTGGACCACCTCTCTGTAAGTCCTCAAATCAAGAATTGATACCCGTGGCCTGATGTCAAGATGTAGTTCATCCTGAAATTTCATTGCCCTGGCCTCATCCGTCGCCACCATATCCTCGGCATAACGAGAGAGAGAAGTAAATCGTGTCTCATACTCAATGACACTCATAGTACCCTGATAAAGACCTATGAACTGTATCCTCATCTCCCGCCTCATAGCCTTAAGAAAGAAGCGCTCGAAAAACAAACCTCTGAACTCATTCCAAGTCATCAACTCAACATTGTGGACATTGGTCGTAGACCACCACCAAATATCGGCATCTACCATGAACATAGAGGCTGTCAAGGAGATCCTCAATTGGTCTGTAGGCACTGCCATGCTATCAAGCTTGCATACCATGAGATCTAGCCATACCTCTTAAGCAAGCGGATCCATACTCCCTGCAAACTGGTCGATCTTAACCCTCTGTAACTTTATGAAGTAATCCAATGCCTCATTGCATCCCTGTAATATGCTGGCGAAACATCTGTTGAATGGACTCTGACATCCCCAGAGCCACTCCCTGTGCAATCTGTTCCTCATAAGTCGGGGCTCGTGGTGGATTAGGACCCGTGCCACGAACTGGAATCCTAGGCTTTCCCGGACCCCTCGTGAACTCAGTCTCATCCACCTGCTCCTCAACGCCCTGACGTGAAGACTCGCCACGTGTGCCAACCACGATGCTAAACGTACGAGAAGAAAGAGGTCAACAATAACACAAGTTATTATGACCGAATGTAACTCATGCTATGAATGTATGAAACAAGAAGCATGTCAATGTATGTGGCATACAGTCATGCTAAAGAAGGGAAGCATATACAACATGCTAAACAGATATTATAAACTTCTAGGTATTTAAGCACATAAGCACTTAGACATGTTATCAACTAAGCAGGTAAACATGTTATAATATTAAAACATGTTATCAAACTATATGAATAAATCAAAGTACACCAAAAAAAACATGATATGCACCCAAAACCCGTCATCCAAAGGTTTTCAAACCTAGGTGCTCTGATACCACTTGTAACGACCCAGGTTTTCTTTAACCCGGTGGGTAAGTTATAAACTGATGATGGACCCGTTAAAGGATCTAGATACGGAAGCAAAAGATGAAACCATTGTCTTTTGAGAGATAAATCATCTCTAGGAATCCAATGTGACATTCCATGTGGTCATGGGAGCTAAAGAAGGGAAAAGAGTGAACTAAAGTTAAATCGAATCAAATCCGTCAACTAAGGGCAAAATGGTTAATTCACAATCAAAAGGAGAAAATTGACTCTAAACAAGTCAAAAAATGTGAACAAAACCTAATATAATCATTTAACAACATTCCAAGAGGTTCTAAGAACTTTGGATAAGAATCCCACAAAATGCCCCTTCCTGGTTTAAGTGAAAACTGACTCAACCTCACTAAAATATGAATATCTCTCACTGTGTTTTGAATCTGAGGAAGGAATTCATACCATTGGAAAGCTGACTCAAAATTGTTGAGTTTAGGCTCAAGAATCACCCCATTTGAATTAGGAATGAAGGAGTTATGGCCATTCGAAGTTAGAACAGTAGTGCTGAAACTGAACTGAATCAACTGGAGTATGCAGGCTATTTCGGTCGACCGAAATGGAGTTTCGGCAGACCGAAATGAATATGCTGAGAGCGAAAAACCTGATTTTTAAGTGTAGGTTGTTTCGGTAGACCAAACTAGAGGTTCGGTTGACTAAAATAGGCTTAAACAGTACTTTTGGCTATTGGAAAGTGATGTTTTTGATGCAATGACAATTCCAATTGCCATCGGTCAACCGAAATGGAGTTTTGGTCGACCGAAACACCTCGAAAACCTGCTGAAAAAGTTGCTATGAGTCCAAGGGGCTAAGGTTCAACCCATGCCGTGAATCCTATAATGATTTGGTTCAAAAAATGAGTGTGCAAAACTGATTTTTCAATGAGATTTTGAGTATGTGAACATGCCAACAACCTTGAAATGACTAAATGAATACAAAACATGGGCTCATGGCTGCATACACATCATTTATAGGATTTTCATATGCTAAACCTCCAATTTAGCTAAAGTATGCTTTTAAGGTAAATTAATGCACCAAATAAATACAAATGCTAAAGGAAACATGTTTGGCTCTTGGCCACATTGCAACACATCCATAGGGCATCAAAAGGTACATTTAAGTGTACATTACAAAGTTTAGACAACAAATACATATTTTGTCATAATAAGCAAAATGAAATAAGATATGCTAACATGTGCATATTCAAGCATAGCAAAAATACTCCAAGAACTCTAGCAAGTCTATGATTGTTGTGCATCCCACAATATGGCTTATTTACCGGAAAAACACCCGGTAACTTCGGGGTGAGTAAACAAGTTTACTCGTAGGGAATGAGCATGCATAAGTTCAACTTATTACAAGGTTTGCAATTTAATATAATTCAATCCATGCTATTAAAGTGACATTAAAACTTTCAACATCGCAAAATGAGATGCAAATTCATAAAGTTAACAACTTGGAATTTAAATGCAAAATCAAACCAAAGTGGATACTTGGATATTGCCCGGATTAAAACCGTACTCTTGAGATCACTTTAGAGCTATTAACCCATGGGTACCTTTCCCCTAGTGTGCACTATAATTGTAGGGAGCCCTCTATCTCCCATACTAGAACCAAGTCCTAGCCTAGTCAAGTTCTTAATAATATCCCAAGTTTCCAAAATCAACAAGTATAACAACAAGTCATGATATGTGATAAAACACAACAAGTTCCAGGAATTGAATGACTAAATCATTAGATCATTAAGATAGAAATTAATTAAACCAATTAAGTAATTTCCCTAGATTTCAAGAGTTGTCCAAATGATTCCAATTTAATATATGACAAGTAATAACTCGTGGATATGCCATATATCAAGTCAAAATGGAATTTAAGCATAGTACAATTCAGTAAGATTTAAATCAATTAATTCTCTAGATTTAAAAGCTCATTTAAATCATGTCAAACAACATACAACAACGATCATGTCATGGCCATTGCATATATCAAGTCTAAGTAAATTATATGCAAGCTATCATTAATCATTTAACTCTTAAATTAGCATAGGACATGCATACAATTCTTATATCATCATAAGAACAATTAAATGACTTGGAAATATTAAATTATAACACCCCCTACCTCAATACAGAATTGAACCTCTATAATCCTATGCAACAATCTCAAAATGGAAAACCAAGCTAGGTTCTATATAGAGGAGAGTGAGATGGTACTATTGTATTCCAAGTTCAAGGTTCTAAAGTGAGTGGAAGGTTATCAAAATGAAGCTCAAAGCTTTAATTCAAGCTTAGCTTCAATGGAGATTTCTTAAGGTTCTTGGAAGAAAGATGGTGAATCAATTAAAATGTATTAGAAAACCTTAAGTAAAAGTGGTAGGGATCTCCACTCACAAGGTGCTCTTGCACTACATCTCACACACACACTTCTAAGACTAATTGTGAAGCTTACACTTGTAATGAATCTAAGTGAGCTTCCAAGATCAAATATTTAGCCTACACTTGTCAACCATCCATGCTAATATGTGCACCTATCCTAGGCCAACAAATGGTTGAATCTCCACCCTCCATGTGTCAAAGGATTAAGCCCACAAGTGGCTTCACTACAAAATCAACAAATGGCACCTTAGGAAAGTGACACTAGTCACATTTTCAGAAATTGCAAAAAGGTCCTTTTTGAAAAGATCTTCCAAATTCAATTGCTAAATGGTCCCTAAGACGAAAAATAATTACTTTACTTAATTACCCAAAAACCCCTCAAGTTATGGATAATTACAAAAAGTCTTGTTTTCATGGCTTTTACAAATAAAGTAAACATTTAACTTGGTTTTCTACAAAAGTAAAAATGTAGATATCGTGGAAATGAAATATAATGGATGTATGCAAAGCCGGAATCAAATCTGAACACAAAAAGTGAGGTTATGCAAGGATAAGGGGAAAAATGACTAGAGGACAAAATAGGGAAAAGACGAAAAAAAGAATTTCCGAAAAAAGAAAATGAGGAAAATGACCGGGTCATTACAATCTACCCTCCTTAAAAAGGATTTTGTCCCTGAAATCGAATCGTACCTGAAAGAGTGAACAAGTGGGGATACGAGAACGAACCTCCTGTTCAAGCTCCCAGGTAGCCTCTTCAACGCCGTGGTGTCTCCACAAGACCTTAACCAATGGAATGGTCTTAGTCCGCAAGACCTGTTCCCGTGAATCAAGAATCTTGACTGGACCTTCCTCGTAGGTCACGTCCTCATCAACAGCCACATCAGTCCACCGTAAAACGTGTGGTAGATCCGGCTTGTACTTTCTTAGCATAGAGACATGAAAGACGTCATGAACCCTATCCAGGTCTGGTGGTAACGCCAAATGATAAGCAACTTCACCGACACACTCCAATATCTCAAATGGTCCAATGAACCTAGGAGACAACTTGCCAGTCTAGCGAAATCTTAGAAGTCCTTTCTGTGGAGAAATCTTGAGAAAAACATGGTCTCCTACCTCAAAAGACAAGGATCGTCTCCTTCAATTAGCGTAACTCTGCTGTCTGCTCTGTACAGTAACCAATCGCTGCCGAATCAACTTGATTTTCTCTGTAGTCTCGATGATGATGTCGGGACCCGAGGCAATGGTATCACCGACCTCAGTCCAACAAACTGTAGATCTGCAAGACCTGCCATACAACGCTTCAAAAGGTGCCATGCCAATACTGGCCTGGTAACTGTTTTTATAGGCAAACTCAACCAAAGGTAAGTAGTCCTCCCAACTACCACCGAAATCCAAGATACAAGCCCGTAACATATCCTCCAATACCTGAATGGTACGCTTTGACTGACCATCAGTCTGAGGATGGAATGCCATGCTAAAATGAAGCCCCGTGTCAAGAGCCTCCTGAAAACTCTACCAAAAGTGAGATGTGAACCGCGGATCCCTATCTAAAACAATGGATACAGGAACCCCGTGAAGCTTGACAATCTGTCTCACATACAGTCCACTCAATTTCTCTGTATTGTCTATCACTGCCATAGGTAAAAAGTGAGCCGTCTTAGTAAGCCTGTCAATTATGACCCAAACGGCATCATTCCCTACCTGAGACCTCGAAAGTCCTGTTACGAAATCCATAGTGTTGTGCTTTCATTTCCACTCAGCTACTGGTAATGGCTATAACAATCCCGCCAGTCGCTGATGCTCAGCCTTCACTTGCTGACAAGTAAGGCGTGGAGCCACAAATTGTGAGACATCTCATTTCATGCCCCGCAACCAAAAATGTCGCCGCAGATTATGATACATCTTCGTACCACCAGGATGAACTGCAAGTTGAGAGTGGTGAAAATCCCGAAGAACGTCTTCCCGATAAGACAAAGGAACAAACATCATCCCCTTGTACCTGAGACCACCGTCTGAATGTAAGGTCCAACCCTCTACATTCTCGCTGTCTGAAATCTGAACATGGATGGCCTTCATCTCCCATCCTCCAACTGTGCCTCAATAACTCTACTAACAAGAGTCGGTTGAGCCACAAGGCTAAACAAGATAGCCGATGAAGCGTCCTCATAAGACTGTAAACCAAGGTCTGCAAGCTCTTCTAACATCTTCCATCTGTGAATGGAAATGCTAGCAAGAGTCCCTCGTGACTTCCTACTCAATGCATCGACCACCACATTGGCCTTACCTGAATGGTACTGTAACTCAAAGTCATAGTCTTCCATGAACTCAACCCATCTGCGCTGTCTCAAGTTTAAATCCTTCTGAGAGAAGAGATACTTGAGACTCTTGTGGTAGGAGAAAACTTCAAACTTTTCCCCGTACAAATAGTGTCTCCACCCCTTTAGGGCAAAGATAACTACTGCCAACTCAAAATCATGTGTCGGATAGTTCAACTCGTGAGTCTTCAACTGTCGAGACCCATAAGCAACTACCCGCTCTGTCTGCATCAAGACAAAACCTAAGCCTTCTCGCGAAGCATCATAAAAGATCACATAACCTAAACCACGATCAGGAATGATCAAAACTGGAGCCGATGTCAACCTGACCTTCAATTCCTAAAAAGCAAACTCACAAGCCTCATTCCATATGAACTTGACCCCCTTGCGGGTAAGTCAAGTCATATGTGCCGCTAAACGAGTAAAATCCCAAACAAATCTCCGGTAGTAGCCAGCTAGGCCAAGAAAACTCCGAATCTCAAACACTGTCTTCGGACGTTCCTAATCCATCATCGATTCGATCTTTAACATATCTACTGCAACACCGCCCCCTGACACGACATGTCCAAGGAATTTCACCTCCGATAGCCAAAATTTACATTTCTCGAACTTGGCGTACAACTGGTTATCCCTAAGGATCTGCAATACTGTCCTCAAATGGTACTCATGTTCCTCTATTGAAGCTGAGTATATAAGAATGTCATTAATGAAAACCACTACGAACTGATCAAGATGGTCACTGAATACACGGTTCATCAAGTCCATAAAAGCTACTGGAGCATTGGTCAACCCAAATGGCATCACCAGGAACTCATAATGGCCATACCGTATGCGCAAAGCGGTCTTAGATACATCCTCATCCTTAACCCTCAACTGATAGTAACCTGACCTTAAATCAATCTTTGAAAAGTAAGTGGCTCCCTTCAACTGATCAAATAAGTCATCAATCCTAGGCAAAGGATACCTATTTTTGATTGTGACATGGTTCAGCTTACGATAATCGATGCAAAGTCTCAAAGACCCATCCTTTTCCTTCGCAAAAAGAACCGGTACTCCCCAAGGTGAAGCACTAGGACGAATAAATCCCTTAGCATTTAAATCATCCAATTGAGCTTTAAGCTCATCAAGCTCTGCCGGTGCCATACGGTACGGTGCCATAGAGATCGGCGCAGTACCAGGAATGACATCGATGGCAAAGACAACTTCCCTTAAAATAGGTAACTTTGTTAGCTCCTCGGGAAAGACATCTAGAAATTCCACAACAACTGCAGGATAATTGCAGCCCAAACTACTATCTTCGTCAGCTAATAGGCTAGCCAAGGAGGACCTATGGCGACTCCAGTCACCAATGCTAAAAATCATCGTCGAGTGGGAGTCGCTTCGATCTCCCACGAAGTGAAAACAATCTCCCGTGGGAATGCAAACAGACACTCGCCCACGGAAGTAATCGATTGTGGCACGAAAGAAAGACAACCAATCCATCCCGAGAATGACGTCAAAGCCTGTCATGTTGAAAATGACAGAATTGAACACTAAAGTCCGCCTAGCAATCTCGATAGCACAACCCTGACAAATACGGTCCAAAAACACTGGACCCTCAACACAAAGGAAACCATCCCGCTGCGTGACCTCCAGACCCAAAGAATGTGCAAATGATGCAAATATGAATGAATGTGATACACCTATGTCAACAAGAACTCTAGCCCAAGAACTGAAGACTGGAAAGATACCTCGAACTGTAGAAGTCCCAGCAGAGGTATCGGCCTGTGGCAATGCATAAGCTCGTCCCTGAGCCCCTGAGAACTGCCTTATTGGCCTGACTGGTGTCCGGAAGCAGTAGGTGTAGAACCTCTACCCGGATAAGAACTAACTGGCGGTGCCGCTGGCTGTGGTGCCTGAGGCACCCTGAAACCTGACTGAACAACTATAAACTGTGCTAGTGTGGCTTGTGAACCAGTGCCACCCTGCGCTCTGCTCCGTGGATGAGGGCAATCCTTCCTCATATGACCAGGCTGCTTGCAAAAGTTCCAAGTCCCCTGAAACCCCTTTGTCGAAGCTGTAGGCTCACTAGCCTATGATTGACTGGTCTGTGGCTGAAGTTGTGGACAGCGAGGCTTGATGTGCCCCAGCTACTGACAATGGCGACAAATCACTCCTCGGGCTGACCCCGAAGATACTGGAACTGCAGATGCAGACCGAGCCTGCTGTGATTGTCCTTGAGTACGTGAACTGTCCCCAGCCTTAGCCTTCTTCCACTGACTCCCAGAAGATGACGAAGTGTCACTATGAGGCTACTTATGTTAACTCCTGATCTATAACTGATCCCGTTCCTCTGCCTTAGCTAACATTGCCCTCTGGACCACCTCTCTATAAGTCCTTAAATCAAGAATCGATACCCGTGGCCTGATGTCAAGATGTAGTCCATCCTGAAATTTCATTGCCCTGGCCTCATCCATCACCACCATATCCTCGGCATAACGAGAGAGAGAAGTAAATCGTGTCTCATACTCAATGACACTCATAGTGCCCTGATAAAGACCTGTGAACTGTATCCTCATCTCCCGCCTCATAGCCCTAAGAAAGAAGCGCTTGAACAAACCTCTGAACTTATTCCAAGTCATCAACTCAACATTGTGGACATTGGTCATAGACCTCCACCAAATATCGGCATCTTCCATGAACATAGAGGTTGTCAAAGAGATCCTCAATCGGTCTGTAGGCACTTCCATGCAATCAAGCTTACGTACCATGAGATCTAGCCATGCCTCCGAAGCAAGCGGATCCAAACTCCCTGCAAACTGGTCAATCTTAACCCTCTATAACTTCATAAAGTATTCCAATGCCTCATTAACAACAAGTGCCGGTGCTGGCGCCGGTACCAGAATTTGTATCCCTACAATATGCTGATGAAACATCTGCTAAATGGACTCTGACATCCCCAGGGCCACTCCCTGTGCAATCTGCACCTCATAAGTCGGGGCTCATGGTGGATTAGGACCCATGCCACGAACTAGAATCCTAGGCCTTCCCGGACCCCTCGTAAACTCAGTGTCATCCACCTGCTCCTCAACGCCCTGACGTGAACACTTGCCACGTGTGACAACCATGATGTTAAACGTACAAGAAGAAATAGGTCAACAATAACACAAGTTATTATGACCGAATGCAACTCATGCTATGAATGCATGAAACAAGAAGCATGTTAATGTATATGGCATACAGTCATGCTAAAGTAGGTAAGTATATACAACATGCTAAACAGATATTAGAAACTTCTAGGTACTTAAGCACATACGCACTTAGACATGTTATCAACTAAGCATGTAAACATATTATAATATTAAAACATGTTATCAAGCCATATGAATAAATCAAAGTACACCAACAAAAACTTGATATGCACCCAAAACCCATCATCCTAAGGTTTTTGAACCTAGGTGCTCTGATACCACTTGTAACAACCCGGGTTTTCTTCAACCCGGTGGGTAAGTTATGAACCGATGATAGACCCGTTAACGGATCCAGATGTGGAAGCAAAAGATGAAACCATTGTCCTTTGAGAGATAAATCATCTCTAAGACTCCAATGTGACATTCCATATGGTCACGGGAGCTAAAGAAGGCAAAAGAGGGAACTAGAGTAAAACGAATCAAATCCGTCAACTAAGGGCAAAATGGTCAATTCACAATAAAAAGGAGAAAATTGACTCTAAACAAGTCAAACAAGGTGAATACAACCTAATATAATCATTTCACAGCATTCTAAGAGGTTCTAAGAACTTTGGATCAAAATCCCACAAAATGCCCCTTCCCGGTTTAAGTGAAAACTGACCCTACCTCACTAAAACATGAATATCTCTCACTGTGTTTTGAATCTCAAGAAGGGATTCATACCATTGGAAAGCTGACTCAAAATCCTTGAGTTTAGGCTCAAGAATCACCCCATTTGAATTAGGAATGAAGGAGTTATGGCCTTTCAAAGTCAGAATAGCAGTGCTGAAACTGAACTGAAGCAACTGGAGTATGCCGGCTATTTCGGTAACTGAAGCAACTAGAGTATGCAGGCTATTTTGGTCGACCAAAATGGAGTTTCAGACAACTGAAATGAATACGCTGAGAGCTGAAAACGTGATTTTTAAGTGTTGGTTGTTTCGGTAGACCGAAATAGAGGTTTGGTCGACCAAAATAGCCTTGAACAGTACTTTTGGCTACTGGAAAGTGATGTTTTTGATGCAATGACAATTCCAATTTCCATTGGTCGATAGAAATGGAGTTTTGGTCAACCAAAAAACCTTGAAAACCAGCTGAAAAAGCTACTATGAGTCGAAGGGGCTAAGGTTCAACCCATGCCTTGAATCCTATGATGATTTGGTTCAAAAATGAGTGTGCAAAACTGATTTTTCAATGAGATTTTAAGTATGTAAACATGCCAACAACCTTGAAATGACTAAATGAATACAAAACATTTGCTCCTGGCCTCATACACATCATTTACAAGATTTTCATATGCTAAACATCCAATTTAGCTAAAGTATGCTTTTAAGGTAAATTAATGCACCAACTGAATACAAATGCTAAAGGAAACTTGTTTGGCTCTTGGCCACATTACAACACATCCATAGGGCATCAAAAGGTACACTTAAGTGTACATTACATAGTTTAGACAACAAATACGTATTTTGTCATCATAAGCAAAATGGAACAAGATATGTTAACATGTGCATATTCTAGCAGAGCAAAAATACTCCAAGAAGTCTAGCAAGTCTATGATTGTTGTGCATCCCACAATACGGCTTCTTTACCTGAAAAACACCCGGTAACTTCAGGGTAAGTAAACAAGTTTACTCATAGGGAATGAGCATGCATAAGTTTAACTTATTACAAGGTTTGCAATTTGATATAATTCAATCCATGCTATTAAAGTGACATTAAAACTTTCAACATAGCATAATGAGATGCAAATTCACAAAGTTAACAACTTGGAATTTAAATGCGAAATCAAACCAAAGTGGATACTTGGATATTGCCCGGATTAAAACCGTATTCTTGAGATCACTTTAGGGCTATTAATCCATGGGTACATTTCCCCTAGTGTGCACTAAAATTGTAGGGAGCTCTTTATCTCCCGTACTAGAACCAAGTCCTAGCCTAGCCAAGTTCTTGATAATATCCCAAGTTTCCAAAATCAACAAGTATAACAACAAGTTCCATGAATTGAATGACTAAATCATTAGATCATTAAGATAGAAATTAATTAAACCAATTAAGTAATTTCTATAGATTTCAAGAGTTGCCCAAATGATTCCAATTTAAGATATGACAAGTAATAACTCGTGGATATGCCATATATCAAGTCAAAATGGAATTTAAGCATAGTACAATTAAGTAAGATTTAAATCAATTAATTCTCTAAATTTAAAAGCTCATTTAAATCATGTCAAACAACATACAACAAGGATCATGTCATGGCCATGCCGTATATCAAGTCTAAGTAAATTATATGCAAGCTACCATTAATCATTTAACTCTTAAATTAACATAGGACATGCATACAATTCTTATATCATCATAAGAACAATTAAATGACTTGGAAATAATAAATTATAACACCCCCTGCCTTAATAGAGAATTGAATCTCTATAATCCTATGCGACAAGCTCAAAATGGAAACCAAGCTAGGTTCTATATAGAGGAGAGTGAGAGGGTACTATTGTATTCCAAGTTCAAAGTTCTAAAGTGAGTGGAAGGTTATCAAAATGAAGCTCAAAGCTTTAATTCAAACTTACCTTCAATGGGGATTTCTTAAGGTTCTTAGAAGAAAGGTGGTGAATCAATTAAAATGTATTAGAAAACCTTAAGTAAAAGTGGTAGGGATCTCCACTCACTAGGTGCTCTTGCACTACCTCTCACACACACACACTTCCAAGACTAATTGTGAAGCCTACACTTGTAATAAATCTAAGTGAGCTTCCAAGATCAAATATTGAGCCTACACTTGTCAACCATCCATGCTAACATGTGCACCTATCCTTAGACAACAAATGGTTGAATCTCCACCCTCTATATGTAAAAGGATTAAGCCCACAAGTGGCTTCGCTACAAAATCAACAAATGGCACCATAGGAAAATGACATTTGTTACATTTTCGGAAATTGCAAAAAGGTCCTTTTTAAAAATATCTTCCAAATTAAATTGCTAAATGGTCCCTAAGACGAAAAATAATTACTTTACTTAACTACCCAAAAACCCCTCAAGTTATGGATAATTACAAAAAGTCTTGTTTTCACGGCTTTTACAAAGAAAGTAAACATTTAACTTGGTTTTCTACAAAAGTAAAAATGTAGATATCTTGGAAATGAAATATAATGGATGTATGCAAATCCGGAATTAAATCCGAACACAAAAAGTGAGGTTATGCAAGGATAAGTGAAAAAATGACTAAAGGACGAAATAGGGAAAAGATGAAAAAAAGAATTTTCTAAAAAAGAAAAGAAAGAAAATGACCGGGTCATTACAATCTACCCTCCTTAAAAAGGATTTCGTCCCTGAAATCGAATCATAACTGAAAGAGTGAACAAGTGGGGATACCGAGAGCGGATCTCCTGTTCGAGCTCCCAGGTAGCCTCTTCGAAGCCGTGGTGTCTCTACAAGACCTTAACCAATGGAATGGTCTTGGTCTGCAAGACCTGTTCCCGTGAATCAAGAATCTGGACTGGACTTTCCTTATAGGTCACGTCCTCATCAACAACCACATCAGTCCACCGTAAAACGTGTGATGGATCCGACTCGTACTTCTTTGGCATATAGACATGAAAGATGTCGTGAACGCTATCAAGGTCTGGCGGTAATGCCAAACGATATGTAACTTCACCGACGCGCTCCAATATCTCGAATGGTCCAATGAACCTAGGAGATAACTTGCCAGTCTGGCGAAATCTTAGAAGTCCTTTCCGTAGAGAAATCTTGAGAAAAACATGGTCTCCTACCTCAAAAGACAAAGATCGTCTCCTCCTATTAGCGTAACTCTGCTGTCTGCTCTGTGCGGTAACCAACCGTTGCCGAATCAACTTAATTTTCTCTGTAGTCTCAATGACGATGTTGGGACCCAAGGCAATGGTATCACCGACCTCGGTCCGACAAACTGGAGATCTGCAAGGCCTGCCATACAATGTTTCAAAAGGTGACACGCTAATACTGGCCTGGTAACTATTATTGTAGGCAAACTCAACCAAAGGCAAGTAGTCCTCCCAACTCCCACCGAAATCAAAGATACAAGCCTATAACATATCCTCCAATACCTGAATGATGCGCTCTGACTGACCATCAATCTGGGAATAGAATGTCATGCTAAAATGAAGCCCCGTGTCAAGAGCCTCCTAAAAACTCTGCCAAAAGTAAGATGTGATCCGCGGATCCTTGTCCGAAACAATGGATACAGGAACCCTGTGAAGCTTGACAATCTGTCTCACATACAGTCCACTCAATTTCTCTGCATTATCTGTCACTGCCATGGGCAAAAAGTGAGCCGTCTTAGTCAACCTATTAACTATGACCCAAACGGCATCATTCCCTGCCTGAGACCTCGGAAGTCCTGTTACGAAATCCATGGTGATATGCTCCTATTTCCACTCAGTTACTGGTAATGGTTGCAACAATCCCGCCGGTCACTGATGCACTGCCTTCACTTGCTGACAAGTAAGGCATCGAGCCACAAATTGTGAAACATCTCGTTTTATGCCCTACCACAAAAACTGTCGCTACAGATTGTGATACATCTTCGTACCACCAGGATGAACTGCGAGTCGAAAGTGGTAAAAATCCCGAAGAACGTCTTCACAACAAAACAAAAGAACAAACATCATCCCCTTGTACCTGAGACCACCGTCTGAATGTAAGGTCCAACCCTCTATATTCTCGCAGTCTAAAATCCAAACATGGATGGCCTTCATCTCCCCATCCTCCAACTGTGCCTCAATAACTCTGCTAACAAGAGTTGGTTGAGCCACAAAGCTAAACAAGATAGTCGATGAAGCGTCCTCATAAGACAATAAACTCTTCTAACAAGGTCTGCAAGCTCTTCTAACATCTTCCATCTATGAATGGAAATGCTAGCAAGAGTCTCCCGTGACTTCCTACTCAATGCATCGGCTACCACATTGGCCTTACCTGGATGGTACTATAACTCAAAGTCATAATCTTCCATAAACTCAACCCATCTGCACTATCTCAAGTTTAAATCCTTCTGGGAGAAGAGATACTTGAGACTCTTGTAGTCGAAGAAAACTTCAAACGTCTCCCAGTACAAATAGTGTCTCCACCCCTTCAGGGCAAAGATAACTGCTGCCAACTCCAAATCATGTGTCGGATAGTTCAACTCATGAGTCTTCAACTGTCGAGACCCATAAGCAACTACCCGCTCTGTCTGCATTAAAACACAACCTAATCCTTCTCGCGAAACATCACAAAAGATCAAATAACCCAAACCACGTTCAGGAATGATCAAAACTGGAGCCAATGTCAACCTGACCTTCAACTCCTGAAAAGCAAACTCACAAGCCTCATTTAACTTGACCTCCTTGCTGGTAAGTCGAGTCATAGATGCTGCTAAACGAGATAAATCCCAAACAAATCTCCGGTAGTAGCCAGCTAGGCCAAGAAAACTCCGAATCTCAAACACTGTCTTCGGACGTTCCCAATCAATCACCGATTCAATCTTTGATGGATCTATTGCAATACCACCCCCTGACACGACGTGTCTTTCCCCTCCGATAGCCAAAATTCGCATTTCTCAAACTCGGCGTACAACTGGTTATCCCTAAGGATCTACCATACTGTCCTCAAATGCTACTCATGTTCCTCTACTGAAGCTGAGCATACAAGAACGTTATCAACAAAAACCACTACGAACTGATCAAAATGGTCACTGAATACATGGTTCATCAAGTCCATAAAAGCTGCTAGAACATTGGTCAACCCAAATGGCATCACCAGGAACTTATAATGACCATACCGTGTGCGGAAATCGGTCTTGGATACATCCTCATCCTTAACCCTCAACTGATAGTAACCCGACCTCAAATCAATCTCTGAAAAGCAAGTGGTTCCCTTTAACTGATCAAACAAGTCATCAATCCTATGCAAACGATACCTATTTTTTATTGTGACATGGTTCAGCTTGCGATAATCGATGCAAAGTCTCAAAGACCCATACTTTTTCTTCGCAAAAAGAACTGGTGCTCCCCAAGATGAAGCACTAGGACAAATAAAGCCCTTAGCTTTTAAATCATCTAATTGAGCTTTAAGCTCATCAAGCTCTGCCGGTGCCATATGGTACGATGCCATAGAGATCGGCGTAGTACCAGGAATGACATCGATGGCAAAGATAACTTCCCCTAAAGGAGGTAACTTTGTCAGCTCCTCGGGAAAGACATCTAGAAATTCCACAACAACTGCTGGATAATTGCGGCCCAAACTGCTATCCTCGTCAACTAACAGGGTAGCCAAGTAGGACCTATAGCAACTCCAGTCACCAATACTGAAAACAATCGTCGAGTGGGAATCGTTCCGATCTCCCACGAAGTGAAAATAATCTCCTGTGGGAGTGCAAACAGATACTTGCCCACGGAAATAATCCATTGTGGCACAAAAGAAAGACAACCAGTCCATCCCGAGAATGACGTCAAAGCCTGTCATGTCAAAAATGACAAAATCAAACTCTAAAGTTCGCCCAGCAATCTCGATAGCACAACACTGACAAACACGGTCCAAAAACACTGGACCCCCTACTGGCGTGTCAACACAAAGGAAACCATCCCGCTGCGTGACCTTTAGACCCAAAGAATGTATAAATGATGCAGATATGAATGAATGTGATGCACCTGTGTCAACAAGGACTCTAGCCCAAGAACTGAAGACTGGAAAGATACCTCGAACTACAGAAGTGCTAGAGGAGGTATCGGCCTGTGGTAATGCATAAGCTCGTTCCTAAGCCCCTGACTGCTAAGAACTGCCCTGGTGGCCTGACTGGTGTCCGGAAGTAGTAGGTGTAGAACCTCTACCCGGATAAGAACTAACTGGCAGCACCGCTGGCTGTGGTGCCTGAGGTACCCGAAGATACTAGAACTGCAGATGCAGACAGAGCCTGCTTTAACTGTCCTTGAGTACGTGAACTGTCCCCAGCCTTAGCCTTCTTCCACTGACTCCCGGAAGATGACGAAGTGTCACTACGAGGCTATGATCGGTTGGTCAATTAAACATCAACCTTCGCAATAGCACGAATCATTGTAAAATAGGGCTATTGGTTGAGTAAGTCGAACCACTGGGACTGCGCTAATCTATGGCAACCTAATTGTCTAGAGTCATTTTAGAGTGATAAGGTGTAATAAAGAGTTGTTGATTGGTTTGTCACTAAGCTAGAAATGTAAAGATGCATAAAATAATAAATTGAAGGAGATTAAAAGGAGTGAAACTTAGGTGGAGAGGACTAGGGAAATGAATCCAGCACACACCTCATAAACATGCTAGCTTGCAATTAACTTGGGGAGCTACTTATGTAAATGACCATGATATGTAGAGATGCATGATAACTACACTATCTTCAAGAAGTTCATACAATCAAGAGCTAAGTATAAACCATCTAAGTATAATCCCCTAGGAATGGCCTATCAAATCCCTTACTTTGTATGGTAAATGCACATGTAATCAAAGACTAAGTATAATCCATCCACGGTTGGTATGAACCATCTACTTAACTACATTAAACTAGGGGTGTAGTATGGTTCATCGTTCCTAGGAATGGACTATCAAAACCGTCACAAGACATACCAAGAAAACCATTTCATAATCTCATCTCCATTCTCACTATGAAGATGCAAGCTATAAAATCATGAGAAAATATAACCTAAAACAAGATGATAAAACTCAACATAATCATTAATAGAAATTAAGATCCATTACAACATGTGTAGAGCTCTAGATTATGAAAAATACCACATACATACTTCATTCCCCAAATTAAGAACAAAACTAGAGTATGCTTACAAGGGAGGCTTCATCACCTCCCTAGAAGAAGAGTTAGTTACCCATTGGAGCCTTAGAATGAAGAAGAAGCTTGAACTCCATCTCCAATTTTCGAGCTCCCCTTTGTTAGCTTGAAGAACCCCTTTCTTTTTTTCTCTTTTCTCTCCTCTTATCTTGTAAAAATGAAGGATATCAAATGTGTGGCCTTTGGTTGCCTTTTGTCCTCCAACAAAGCCCTCTCTCTCTCCTCCAAAAACATCCCCAACCACCTCATAAAGAAGTAAGTAGAAAATGAGGAAACCAATGCACAAGTGGCTGCCAAAATGAGAATTCCTGAAGGCAATTCTGCCCCAAATTCGAGCACTCTAAGCAAGGCCTCGAGCACTCGAAAATGGAGCAGATTGCTCCATGCTTGCTTTGATTCGCCCGGACCTACTTTGGTGAAATAGCTATACCTTTGTGCTCTGAACTCCAAATGATGAACTGTTTGAAGATTTGGAAAGCTAATTCAGAGCTTTAAATACTTTATGTTTTGGTGGAGATCCAATTCTCAAGGATGATTGGTCGAAAATGAAGATCAAGGCAGAATTTCATTGCTGCCAGGCAGTTCTGCGCACCTCTGGTAACAAGACCATAACTCTCTTCTCCGAGCTCCGAATGAAAAAACGTTTGAAGATTTAGAAAGCTAATTCAGAGCTCTAAATATTCCATTTTATAATGGAAGTCCAGATCTCGAGCTTTCTAGGTCAAAAGTGGCAATCAAAATCGAGTTCCACTGCTGCCTGAAATTCAGCTTTTGAGCACATTGTTGATTAAAAATCCACAACACCTTATTTTTGCTCCTTTTGGGCCAAGGAACCTGAAAATGCATAAAAACATGGAAATGAAGATAATCTACATAAATTAACATACAACGGACTTTGCTAATGCAATTTAGGGCGCTTGAATATACAATATTCAGCGCTTATCACACCCCCAAACTTACATTTTGCTAGTCCCTTAGCAAAACTACAATGAAAAACTTAATGAAAAGACAACCATGGGCATGCTACTACAAAAATATCATCCATGGTAAAATGAGATATATACATAGCTCAAAAATAACTTGAAACAGAAAAAGAGCTGGAGATGGGGTCATTGGAAAGACTACCTTGCATATATGAAGCATTGATACTAAACACATTTCAACATACATGTATCAACATCATAGTCCATATAAATAACTCAATTGTCATCTCTTAAATGGAAATCAACTCTAACTTCAGTGAAAGTGGATTGGATTCTCAACATGCAGCTTTTACTTTCTTTTCCAATTTCCAAGCGCAAGTTTTCAAATCCTTGAATTCCCCTTTAAATGAGGTCCCTAACGCATGATTTTATTTACAAGACAACTTTTGTTGCTTGTTGACAATTTATTGTAACTCATAAGCGAAACATAGAATGGTTGTGCAATGCTGAATTCCCTTAAGCTTTCTAACCAACCTATGTAGCAAGCGTTAGGCCAACAACTCCCAAACCAGATGGCTTTAGGGTGTTAAGTGTAGAGACACTCCTAGGGCTTAATAACTCAAGTTGGAAAGGCTACGAACTCCAACGAACCATGCTTATTACAATTTTTTTTTGAATGACTGTGCAATGTTTAAGTCCTTTAAGCTTTCTAACCAACTCCTGTAGCAAGCGTTAGGCCAACATCTCCCAAACCAGACGGCTTTAGGGTTTTAAGTGTAGAGACACTCCTAGGGCTTAATAGCTCGAGTTGGAAAGGCTACGAACGTCAACTGGTCATTATTTTCTTTCCTTCTCAGTTTTTTTTTTTTTTTTTTTTTTTTTTTAAATTCATGCCAAAAGTATTCATCCATTAGGTTCATCAAATCAGATTAACTAGGCCAAGATCAAGGTCAATCAAGTTGCATGCCTCACAGTTAAGTTTCCAATGTGCATCTGTGCATTGTGAAGCTTAAAAGAGTGTCAAATCCAGGGAGAATCTAATTGAGACATTTATACAGACTAATTTGAATCTACATGATAATTTCAACTTAAATTTTTCTTTATTTTCAAAAATGTCAATTGCTTCTATACACAAGTTATTAAACATATACTTTGTCTCCAACTAGTGTCAAGTTACATTATCATTGCTTAGTAAAAATGCAAAACCAAAAATGCATAAATGCACCCCCAAACTTGAATGTCACATTGTCCTCAATGTGAGAAGACAAGTAAATCAAATTAAGCGCAGAGAGGGTTAAAGAATAATAATACCAAGTGGAGTGACAAAGGCGAAGATGTTCAGCTATGTGAGTGCGCAACTGCGTCCCCCAAACTTGGACATGAAGACCTATCAAAATACAACGAATATACACAGGTAAAAGCATAGGTCTCTTAAGAAAAATCAAAACAGAAATGAAAACACTAAGATGAATGTTATTGCAAGGTAAAAATCCATACAAAATACAAATTGGCACACATGAGTCATAAGTTTAAAATGGAAAACAAAATAATGCCAAAAGCCATGCATTTAGAGAGATAAAGTTGGCTTAGGCAATTCGTCAAACAAGTGGTGTGCAAGACAAAAAGGAAGAGGGCCAAAGGTTGATTAGAGATGAGAAAATCCAAAAATTTGGCCCTACAAATGCAATACACAACTCCCAAACAATCACAAATCCTTCACACAAGCAATCCCATCCTCTATTGATCAAAAATTGAAAGAAAAAGAGGGTTAGACACTTACCCAACAATGGAGAACACAAGGCCCATTATTTGGGGTTAATGGAAGATGTGGATGAGAGATTGATGGATGGGTGGGTAAGCATGCATGGGGAGTGGAAGGAAATGGATAAGCATGTATGGAGAGGTGCATGCATGCATGCATGGTGGGAAATGTGGGGTGGAAGTGGTGGTGCATGCATGAATGCATTTCCTTGTGTGGTGGTTTGGTTATGGAGGGATGGAGTGGTTGAGTTGCAGAGAGGGGAAGATGGGTTGTGTGTGGGTTGGTTGGTTTGTGTGGATGTTGGTGAGGCTCGGTTAAGAAGGATAAGTGGTTGGTGTTAGCCGAGAGGATGTGAGTGAGGAAGATGGTGGTTGAATGGTGTGAGGCCGAGAGGGATGGTGGTTGGTTGGTAAGGTGAGATGCTGGTTGAGGATGATGAGGTGAGGTTGATGCGTTTGAGATAAAGGTTGTGCATGCATGGTTGTGGGTTGATGTGGGTTGGTTGAGGAGTTGCCGAGAGGGAGGAGGGTGGTGTGTGGGGTTGAGGTTGAGTTGGTGGTTTGCAGGTGAGGGAGATGGGGAAGATGGTTGATGCCGAGAGGTGGTAAGGGTGATGGTTTGGTGAGGTGAGTTCTGAGAGATGAGGGATGGTTGGAAGGTGAGTGTGTGCTCGAGCACTCCAAATGGTGCATGGAAATTTCGAGCACTCGAAGCATGGAATTAGAGTGCTCGAAGTGAGGGCAGTGGCCGCAGAATGGGTTGAGAAGTTTCATGGAGTTTTCGAGCACTCCAAATGGGAGATAGAGGGCTCGAAAATGAGGCAGTGAGCTCGGCAGCTAGAATCATTATGCCAATGGAAAATTTTTTTTTTTTTTTTTTTTTTTTTGCAACTGTTGCACATTATGCCAAGTAATACATGGATGGATGTTCAAACCTTGCATGCATTATTCCAATCCAATGCATGGATGGATTCTTAGAAAAAGTTTGAAAACTTTGCAACTGCTTTCTAATGCATAGGAAATTCTCAAACTTTTGAACTTCATTCCATTCCAATGCAAGGATGGAAAATTGTTAAACTCTACACTTCATTGCAATGCATGGAAAATTTTGAAAATTTTTCAGACTGTGCAATTTTTCTCTAATGCTTGGATGAATTTAGTAGAAAAAATTTGAAATTGCACATCATCTCAAATGTATGGAAAATTTTTTAAAACTTTGCAACTTCATTTCAATCCAATGCATGGAAAATTTCTGGAAAAAATTTTTAAATTGCTTAACCTCTCTTCTAATGCTTGGATGAAATTAAGAAAATTTTTAAATTGCACACAATCTCTCCAATACATGGATGATTTTGAGAAAATTCTCAAAGTTTGCAAGAATCATGTTAATGCATTAAGATAGAAACTTCCAGGAATGAAAGTGAGAATTGAGATAATCTAAGAGGCCAGTCTAAAATTGTGGAACACAGCTAAAAATATTTCCAGAAAAATTAAAATTTTGGCTTTTCTAAACCGTTTCCCAAAAAATTTCAAGGCACGAGCAATTGAAGACAAGGGAAGCATGGAAATTGGAAGAATTTCTTCCCATGAGTGCTAAATTTAACGTCGATAGCTAGACGCACCGAGATCAGGTTAGTCCTCATCACCCTATACCATGTCTCTCTAGAGAGTCATATTTCCCCAAATAGGAAAGCTCCTGTAGAAGCGGAGGAAAAAGAGCTTGAAGAAAAATAATGGAAGGAGGCAAAGGAAAGACCTCAACCCACTCTTCATCCTCAATGAAGTACTTTGGATTATGGGGCTGATTTGGATTATAGGAAGATGGATTAAGTGAGGGTGCACCAAGCAAAGACTTATGAAGGGTCATACTGAGCACGGGAATGCTCGACAAATTATCCTTCAGACTTTCAACATCCTCCTCACACTTATCTGGTGGTTCGGGCTCAATAGCTTGAGATAACTCATGTGAAAGAATGAGAGGAGGTGCAAGCTCCCAAGAGAGGGATACATTTGATGTTGCCCAAGGAAGAGAGAGAATAGGTGGAGGAATATCAAACAAAGAATTTACCTCCAAAATAGAATTGTCAACATCAAAATCCTCATAATTGAAATGAGCTAAGCAAGCTTTTAGAGGATCCTCCATTAAAGGAGGTGCATCAAGCAAATGATTATGTAGGGGCTGTTTTGGAGTAGGGTAGATAATCTCTACATCATTATTTTTCCCATTTTGAGCCACAATTGCTTCATTTTGATGTGGGGCAACAATTTGATCTTCAACCACCATTTCATCATTTTCACATGTAATAACCACTTGATCATTCTCGTGATGAAAATTACTAGTAAACTCATCATTCATATAATTCTCTTTTGGATTGACCACAAGTTCAATTGGAAATTCTTCTTCCTTTTCCTGATTTAGAACATCAACCATTTGTTGAATTTGGGCTATTTAGTCATCTAAATCAACTCTAGATTGGGAATGAGAATAGGCGGTGGATTGCATGCTAACAATGTCATCCAACATTTGCTTGTTGGACTCCATCATTTGCGTATGCATAGACTCTATCATTTGTTCGTTGGCAGCTATTAACTCATCCAATGGAGACGGTAGACAAGGAGAAGAGGGCGGGAAAGAATGATCATTGGGTTGAAAAGGTTGCATATGAGATTGTGGGGTTAAATTTCCTATGCCATGCCACAAGAAGTTTTGTTGGTCTCCCCAACCCGAGTTATAACCATTGAAGTATGGATCACTACCCGATTTAAAGAAATTTTCATTTGGTTGCTCTAGATAGAAGTCTGAGAATTGTCTCGTTGGAAGACATTCTCTTGTATGATGTGTATGACTAGAGCAAAAGGCACAAAACTCATGTGGTGTATAAAATTGAGTTGAAGGAAAATTACTCCCCATTGAGGACTAATTCAGCCACTTGATTAGATACATTAAGGTGAATTCACACAAATATATACAACATAATTAAACTACACAGCAACCTTTCACCAAAACATCCACATGCAATGATCTCTTTCTCCTCAATTATCAAGACAAAAATTAAATTGGCCACGACAAGGACCGATACTTGGAATTGAAAATACACAATAAAGATTAGCCTCGACAAGGGCTTCACAAGCTAAATTAAACACATACACAATATTCACAATGCGAAACTAGAAGTCACGAGACTTACCTGGGGGCCTCTAGACTTACAATTTGCTAGCGTTCCCACGGCGAGTTTCGAGTCCCTAGAATCTCACAAACACGAAGATGATCAAAAATACACAAGGAGAATTCACAAGACACAATATTCACAATCAAACTAAAATTAACCCTAGAACTTTGGTCGCTAAACCGTTTGCAGTCCCCGGCAACGGCGCCAAAAATTAATCGGTTGGTCAATTAAACATCAACCTTCGCAATAGCACGAATCATTATAAAATAGGGCTATTGGTCGGGTAAGTCAAACCACTGGGACTGTGCTAATCTATGGCAACCTAATTGTCTAGAGTCATTTTAGAGTGATAAGGTGTAATAAAGAGTTGTTGATTGGTTTGTCACTAAGCTAGAAATGTAAAGATGCATAAAATAATAAATTGAAGGAGATTAAAAAGAGTGAAACTTAGGTGGAGAGGACTAGGGAAATGAATCCAGCACACACCTCATAAACATGCTAGCTTGCAATTAACTTGGGGAGCTACTTATGTAAATGACCATGATATGTAGAGATGCATGATAACTACACTATCTTCAAGAAATTCATACAATCAAGAGCTAAGTATAAACCATCTAAGTATAATCCCATAGGAATGGCCTATCAAATCCCTTACTTTGTATGGTAAATGCACATGTAATCAAAGACTAAGTATAATCCATCCACGGTTGGTATGAACCATCTACTTAACTACATTAAACTAGGGGTGTAGTATGGTTCATCGTTCCTAGGAATGGACTATCAAAACCTTCACAAGACATGCCAAGAAAACCATTTCATAATCTCATCTCCATTTTCACTATGAAGATGCAAGCTATAAAATCATGAGAGAATATAACCTAAAACAAGATGATAAAACTCAACATAATCATTAATAGAAATTAAGATCCATTACAACATGTGTAGAGCTCTAGATTATGAAAAATACCACATACATACTTCATCCCCCAAATTAAGAACAAAACTAGAGTATGCTTACAAGGGAGGCTTCATCACCTCCCTAGAGGAAGAGTTAGTTACCCATTGGAGCCTTAGAATGAAGAAGAAGCTTGAACTCCATCTCCAATTTTTGAGCTCCCCTTTGTTAGCTTGAAGAACCCCTTTCTTTTTTTCTCTTCTCTCTCCTCTTATCTTGTAAAAATGAAGGATATCAAATGTGTGGCCTTTGGTTGCCTTTTGTCCTCCAACAAAGCCCTCTCTCTCCTCCAAAAACATCCCCAACCACCTCATAAAGAAGTAAGTAGAAAATGAGGAAACCAATGCACAAGTGGCGGCCAAAATGAGAATTCTCGAAGGCAATTCTGCCCCAAATTCGAGCACTCTAAGCAAGGCCTCGAGCACTTGAAAATGGAGCAGATTGCTCCATGCTTGCTTTGATTCGCCCGTACTTACTTTGGTGAAATGGCCACAACTTTACGCTCCGAACTCTGAATGATGAACCGTTTGAAGATTTGAAAAGCTAATTCAGAGTTTTAAATACTTTATGTTTTGGTGGAGATCCAATTCTCAAGGATGGTTTGTCGAAAATGAAGATCAGGCCAGAATTTCATTGCTGCCAGGCAGTTCTGCGTACCTCTGGTAACAAGGCCATAACTCTCTGCTCCGAGCTCTGAATGACAAACCGTTTGAGGATTTAGAAAGATAATTCAGAGCTCTAAATATGCCATTTTATAATGGAAGTCCAGATCTCTAGCTTTCTGGGTCAAAAGTGGCAATCAAAATCGAGTTCCACTGCTGCCTGAAATTCAGCTTTTGAGCACATTGTTGATCAAAAATCCACAACACCTTATTTTTGCTCCTTTTGGGCCAAGGAACCTGAAAATGCATAAAAACATGGAAATGAAGATAATCTACATAAATTAACATACAACGGACTTTACTAATGCAATTTAAGGCGCTTGAATATACAATATTCGGCGCTTATCTGGCTACTTATGTGAACTCCTAATCCGTAACTGATCCCGTTCCTCTGCCTCCGCTAACATTGCCCTCTAGACCACCTCTCTGTAAGTCCTCAAAATCAAGAATTGATACCCGTGGCCTGATGTCAAGATGTAGTCCATCCTGAAATTTCATTGCCCTGACCTCATCCGTCGCCACCATATCCTCAACATAACGAGAGAGAGAAGTAAATCGTGTCTCATACTCAATGACACTCATAGTGCCCTGATAAAGACCTATGAACTGTATCCTCATCTCCCGCCTCATAGCCCTAAGAAAGAAGCGCTCGAAGAGCAAACCTCTGAACTCATTCCAAGTCATCAACTCAACATTGTGGACATTGGTCATAGACTTCCACCAAATATCGGCATCTCCCATGAACATAGAGGCTGTTAAGGAGATCCTCAATCGGTCTGTAGGCACTGCCATGCTATCAAGCTTGCATACCATGAGATCTAGCCATGCCTCTGAAGCAAGCGGATCCATACTCCATGCAAACTGGTCGATCTTAACCCTCTATAACTTCATGAAGGAATCCAATGCCTCAATAGCAACAGGTGCCTGTGCTGGCGCCGGTACCGGGATTTGCATCCCTGCAATATACTGATGAAACATCTGCTGAATGGACTCTGACATCCCTAGAGCCACTCCCTGTGCATTCTGCTCCTCATAAGTCGGGGCTCGTGGTGGATTAGGACCCGTGCCACGAACTGTAATCCTAGACCTTCCCGGACCCCTCGTAAACTCAGTGTCATCCACCTGCTCCTCAACGCCCTGATGTGAAGACTTGCCACGTGTGACAACCATGATACTAAACGTACGATAAGAAAGAGATCAACAATAACACAAGTTATTATGACCGAATGCAACTCATGCTATGAATGCATGAAACAAGAAGCATGTTAATGTATGTGGCATATAGTCATGCTAAAGCAGGTAAGCATATACAACATGCTAAACAGATATTAGAAACTTCTAGGTGCTTAACCACATAAACACTTAGACATGTTATCAACTAAGCATGTAAACATGTTATAATATTAAAATATGTTATCAAGCTATATGAATAAATCAAAGTACACCAACAAAAACATGATATACACCCAAAACCCGTTGTCCTAAGGTTTTCGAACCTAGGTGCTCTGATACCACTTGTAACGACCCGGGTTTTCTTCAACCCGGTGGGTAAGTTATGAACCGATGACGGACCCGTTAACAGAGCCTGATGCAGAAGCAAAAGATGAAACCATTGTCCTTTGAGAGATAAATCATCTCTAAGACTCAAATGTGACATTCCATGTGGTCATGGGACCTAAAGAAGGCAAAAGAGGGAACTAGAGTTAAAACGAATCAAATCCGTCAACTAAGGGTAAAATGGTAAATTTGGTCGACCAAAATGGAGTTTTGGATGACCGAAATGAATATGCTGAGAGCTGAAAACATCATTTTTAAGTGTTGGTTGTTTCGGTAGACCGAAATAGAGGTTCGGTCGACCGAAATAGGCTTAAACAGCATTTTTGGCTACTGAAAAGTGATGTTTTTGATGCAATGACAATTCCAATTGCCATTGGTCGACTGAAATGGAGTTTTAGTTGACCGAAACACTTCGAAAACATGATGAAAAAGCTGTTATGAGTCCAAGGGGCTAAGGTTCAACCCATGCCTTGAATCCTATGATGATTTGGTTCAAAAATTAGTGTGCAAAACTGACTTTTAATGAGATTTTGAGTATGTGAACATGCCAACAACCTTGAAATGACTAAATGAATACAAAACTTTGGCTCCCAGCCTCATACACATCATTTACAAGATTTTCATATGCTAAACCTCCAATTTAGCTAAAGTATGCTTTTAAGGCAAATTAATGCACCAATTGAATACAAATGCTAAAGGAAATATGTTTGGCTCTTGGCCACATTACAACACATCCATAGGGCATCAAAAGATACACTTAAGTATACATTACATGGTTTAGTCAACAAATACATATTTTGTTATAATAAGCAAAATGGAACAAAATATGCTAACATGTGCATATTCTAGCATAGCAAAAATACTCCAAGAAGTCTAGCAAGTCTATGATTGTTGTGCATCCCAGAATATGGCTTCTTTACCTAAAAAACACCCGGTAACTTCAGGGTAAGTAAACAAGTTTACTCGTAGGGAATGAGCATGCATAAGTTCAACTTATTACAAGGTTTGCAATTTAATATAATTCAATCCATGCTATTAAAGTGACATTAAAACTTTCAACATAGCATAATGAGATGCAAATTCACAAAGTTAACAACTTGGAATTTAAATGCGAAATCAAACCAAAGTGGATACTTGGATATTGCCCGGATTAAAACCGTACTCTTGAGATCACTTTAGGGCTATTAACCCATGGGCACCTTTCCCCTAGTGCACACTATAATTGTAGGGAGCTCTCTATCTCCCATAGTACAATTAAGTAAGATTTAAATCAATTAATTCTCTAGATTTAAAAGCTCATTTAAATCATGTCAAACTGACATACAACAAGGATTATGTCATGGCCATGCCATATATCAAGTCTAAGTAAATTATATGCAAGCTATCATTAATCATTTAACTCTTAAATTAATATAGGACATGCATACAATTCTTATATCATCATAAGAACAATTAAATGACTTGGAAATATTAAATTATAATAGCCCCTACCTCAATAGAGAATTGAATCTCTATAATCCTATGCAACAAGCTCAAAATGGAAAACCAAGCTAGGTTCTATATAGAAAAGAGTGAGAGGGTACTATTGTATTCCAAGTTCAAGGTTCTAAAGTGAGTGGAAGGTTACAAAAATGAAGCTCAAAGCTTTAATTCAAGCTGAGCTTGAATGGAGATTTCTTAAGGTTCTTGGAATAAAGGTGGTGAATCAATTAAAATGTATTAGAAAACCTTAAGTAAAAGTGGTGGGGATCTCCACTCACTAGGTGCTCTTGCACTACCTCTCACACACACACTTCCAAGACTAATTGTGAAGCCTACACTTGTAATGAATCTAAGTGAGCTTCAAAGATCAAATATTGAGCCTACACTTGTCAACCATCCACGCTAACGTGTGAACCTATCCTAGGCCAACAAATGGTTGAATCTCCACCCTCCATGTGTCAAAGGATTAAGCCCACAAGTGGCTTCACTACAAAATCAACAAATGGCACCTTAGGAAAGTGACACTTGTCACATTTCCGGAAATTGTAAAAAGGTCCTTTTTAAAAATATCTCCCAAATTAAATTGCTAAATGGTCCCTAAGACGAAAAATAATTACTTTACTTAATTTCCCAAAAACCCCTCAAGTTATGGATAAATACAAAAAGTCTTGTTTTCACGGCTTTTACAAAGAAAGTAAACATTTAACTTGGTTTTCTACAAAAGTAAAAATGTAGATATCATGGAAATGAAATAGAATGGATGTACGCAAAGCCGGAATCAAATCCGAACACAAAAATATGCAAGGAAAAGTGGAAAAATGACTAAAGGACGAAATAGAGAAAAGACGAAAAAAAGAATTTCCGAAAAAAGAAAAGAAGGAAAATGACCGGGTCATTACAATTATATTCCATTTGATTACTATATATCATTTATTAACAATAGAATACATTCGTTGAAGTTTCGGGTTCAAGAGTGCAAGGGGGAAAAAATTGAAATATGGCTAAGTATGGGTGCGACGACCGGTAGCCAAGATGGACGACCGGTCATCCAGCACCCTGGAGTACTCATTTACGCGTGCAAGGTGCTGCGAGCTGGGGCCTATTGACAATCGACGACCTGTTGCCACACGGACGATCGGTCATTGTTTCGCTTGGTTACTAGTGAATAATAAACTACAATAAAAACTCGAAGGCACAAAGGGACGACCGGTCGTAGCTTTTGGCTACCGATCGTCCAACCCAGAAAATGACCATTTTGGCCACTTTTGACCTCCATTCATCCTAAATCATAAGTTTGCCTCTTAGGCCATGCTAAACCTGTCCCAATCAACATATAAGCGCCACCATAATGAAATAACATTCATGCATTAAAATAGATACGACCTTATTATTGAATATATAAAATGAGTTCAACATACATCAAAGGATTAGAAATCCTATGGAGACCACAAGGAGGGGTTTCTTGATCTCAAAATTATTTCCATCTATAAAAAACATAGAAGTGGTTATCAAGGTACAAATTTATAGCAAAAGAATACATGTTTTCTTACATGTTCCACATACATCAAAATTTAGTCCTAATATATGAGTTCAATTCTAGGTTTAGAAAAAAATAATAATAATAATAATAATAATAATAAATAAATAAAGAGTCTTCAATTAGTCCAAAGATGAGATTATAGGTCATCCTTTACTTCTTTTCCGGTTCCTGAAAAATAGTAGAGGAATGAGCACAAAGCTCAATAGAGATTACCTAAGTGGCATCTTCTCAAGCAAAGTAACTAATCTCATGCTTTACACGCAAAAAATAGCAAACTGAAGGCGGGATCATGTTAGGGATCTCAACAAATTCCATTTAAATCATCAATGGCCATCAACATCAAAATAATGCAATGCAATGCATGAATTGGGTTATACAACCGCATATCACACACACCTTCGCATATGCACACACCTACACTGAAAACGTACTAATTAGCCAGACTTTGGGTGCCTTCCGCCATCCATAGGGAGAATTTGCTAATCATCCCTGGCAAAGTGTACATCCTAACTACCATTTGAGGCCTGAGTCGTTAAATTACTCACGGTTACCTCCCGTGTCCTTATTAGCAAACTAGTACCGCTAATAAAGGGGTAACTCCCCAACTATTGGGTTTAAGAAAAACCTTTTCCCAAAACTTATCAAATTCACATTTTCTTTATCTCATCACAATCCCACACATACATCTCTACACACTCAACTCATGTACTCATAAAACATCATCAATGTTATATAGACAAATGCATGAAATCTCAAACCATTCCACTTATCGACATGCTTTCTCAACATTAAGGATAATCCATGCTCATAATAAGGACGTAAATGATAATCGCACATCTATTGAAAGGTGACTCAGGTAATTAACATGTTATCACATAGAATATCAATATATTTAGCATACTTTAATCATGTCATTCATCCTATAATATTATTCATAGCACATAGTCCACATTTATCCACAAAATCAACATGTAAACTAACATAGCTTGACAATTTACATAACTTTCAAATTAAACAAACTATAATCATCAATTACATATACATTATCTCAAATCAACATGCTAAATCAACAAGTAAATTAACATGGCTTAATAATTTACATAAACTTCAAATTAAACAAACCATAATCATCAATTACATGTACATCATCTCAAATCAACATGCTAAAGAGAGGAAAAAACATAAATTTAGTCACCAAACCTAAGGAATTTAATAATTAGATAATTCTATCTCAACATAAACTAGAAGCCCTAATTTTCAAAAATCCTCAAAGACTTCCAATTGAAACTTTGTTCCAACCAAATCGAAGCTCTCGTCAAGCTCTACAACTTTGTCTTCTATGGCAAAGATCAAATCATGGAGGAATTGGGTGAAATGGAGGCTTTAATATAAGGGTTTTAGAGAGAGAAATAGACTTAGAGACAAAGAGAAGTCCACAATTTGGAGGAAGAAAAGAAATGCAGAAATTCTACACTTGGCCACCAATACATGTGATGGATAAGTCATTGGGTCCCACTTTTGATCACAAAAGTCAAAAATGCCTTTAAATGCATATACACTATATAATATGCTGTAAATGTATAAATAAACACATCATCACATAGATACACTCCAAATAATAAAATATGGAATACAATGAATCTAAAAACATAGGGAATAAGTTTTGGGAACAAGCCAAAGAATGTGGTGGTATGCAGATTCGATTAGAGTTGATAATGACAAGGTATGTTAATGGTGTGAAGCCCATAAGGAATAAGTTTTGGGAACAAGCCAAAGAATGGGTGTTAATTCTTAAGATGGGGCAAGTATGGTGTGAGAAATGAGGAGGTTTGCTCTAAACCTAATAAAGGGCAATAAAGAGTGAAGAAGAGGGTTTGTTGTTTTAAGCCAGAAAAACAATTGATGAGGATGAGTTGATCGATATGCGGGTTGTCATACATGAAAATTTTAACACCAATTGGGATGATGGATGAAGTTTTGCTCGAGGTGGATCAATCTTCATTTGAGGTAGAGCTATGGAGGATCACGGGAAGAATGAATTCAATGAAGGGTGGAGATTGTTGAGTGCTGTGACTCGAATTTTATGATACCCCTCGATTTTAGAGCCACGGGTGATCAAGTCCGAGCACAGATCTGAGGGATCCCAAACAATTAAGTATTAAACAAGCATTGAGTAGAAAAAGAATTTAAGAATAAATAATTAAGTTGAAAAGAATCTAAATAATAAATCCTCAAAATATTAATAAAATAATCAAATAACTCCAACCTCCAATGTTATTACAACTCGGGAATCCATCTAGTGGACACCTAATAATGTCCCAACTGTAATTAAAATAACTAAACTGAAAAGAAAACAAAAACTAAAACATGAAACAAAGTCCTACGTAGTCGGAAGAGTGACTGACTGTCTCTATTCGGCACGAATAAGCTTTAAGCCTGAAACTGTCGAATACCTGAAAAAAATAATAGTGGGTCAGGCCCACGAACAAATTCTACTCTACAACAACCCAAACAGAGACCCGATACGTAGATACATCCTAGACAACTTAACAATAACTAAATAGTCCATATATATATATATATATATATACACACACACACACACACTATAGGACGCTCATTGGACTATACGTCTATCTCAACCTGAATAGAAGGCAACATGCAAATCGCACATAAAGTTAGCACGTGTACCTAGACCTACGAGGGCACCCAGATGTCTATTATATCCAGTTATCCATCCTAAGCAATATACGCACCCTAACCATGATCCTGAGACTCAAGCTCATATCACGGTACCATAATCATATATATATAAATCCAACCAAAACCAAGGTATGTCATTCAACTGTTCATTGACCTGACACAAAAATAAGTAGGATTTAACTTTTATAGTTAATTCATTCCCTTATTTCAGAATAGGTAAGACTTAGCGTTTTGAACTAATCCATCGCTAATATGCCACCGTCCTATATCGGTGCATATACTCCACAAAATCCACTAATTGATAGAACAAAAAAAATAAAGTAGTTCATCAATTAAAATCCAGAGAATGATATAATGAAAATCACATAAATAACTGAGCACATTATATAGAAATATTCCAAAGTATATTCATATTAATCCATTTAACTTGCTAAAACAACCACAAGCAATTAAATCCTCTATACTCATTGACATCATGCAAATCAGTATTTAAATTTCATAATGTCCAATATTTTAGCATATTAGCATATATTAATAATCCTGGGATTTTAACATGTTTAATTAAATCATCTAAAATCCCCCACTAAAGTTTAGAAACACACTTTAGCCCCTGAAGTTCCAAAAATTACCAAAAATACACCTACTAGTGTATTTGAACAAGGGAGCCGCCTCCCCTAAAGAAGGAGCCGGCTCTCCCTTTTGTGGAGCTGACTCTCCCTCATGGAGAACCTGCTCTCTCTTTTCTAGAGCCGGCTCCCTCCTTTGGAGAACCGACTCTCTCTATCCCAGAGAGCCGTATGTTGTAACCCATCATCTTCCTTGCCTCCGGCGATGTGCAGAACCCTCTGTAATGTTTTGTTAAGGTTCCTAGGGGTTCAAACTCATAAAAACACAGTATGCATCATTAACAACAATTTAAAATACTTAAAATGAAACAATTAATACGATACATCAATTTTCAATTAACAACACATAATACAATTAAAACTTTAAATTAATATGCATACAAGATCAGTTTTAATGTCCAATTAAATCCTGGAGATTATCTAGGCATACACAGAACACAAGTCTAAGGGAAGGAGTAAGAGAAAGAACTTGCCTTTGAGACTTCAGATTAAAATGTCAACATCGTCTTCCTAGATTTTTCGGCAAACCTTGACTGTTCTCAACTCCTCTGTTGCCTTTGGTTTAACCCACGAGCAAGCTTCAATAACCTCTCTTTAGTTCAGCCTTTGTTCTTAGCCAAAACCCTAATTCGTTCTCTCAGTTTTTTCTCACCTCTCTGTTCTTTCTCTCTGCCTCCACTGTTATGTGAATAGGGTTCTAAAACCATTGGCAGACACAACCTTACATATATATAGTATAGGCTAACCCTAATCCCAAACCGATATTAAGTCGGCTAACTTAAAGAAAAAGGAAAAAAACAAAAATATAATATAATTACATATACATAAAATGTCTTATACGTGATTTCATATATATATATATATATATATATATATATAACCCTAAACTATATAATACATATATACTGAATAATGATACTAATTTAACCATTAATAATAATTAATAATTAAATGAACCTTATATACAAATATACCCATATATATATGTATAACCATCCATGGTTAATAACTATACCCGTTTAATCTCCTATCCAAGTAATCCATACTATCCAAGCCCAACTCCTTAAAATAAAATAAACACTTAAAAATAATTAATTTCTACTAAACACTTAGCACATAAAACAGATAACACACATCATTAATCACATTATTTAATTAATCAATTTATTCAAATAAAACAATTAGTTCAATTTCCACATAAGCATACCATTTAAATAAAACAATTAAATATATAACCAAAAAGCAAATAATGAATTTAAAAATGCAAATAAAAGAAATAAACAAAATTCTGAGACTATCCTTTCAAAATTAGGGGTATTACATTCTTCCCCCCTAACAAAAGGAATTCTGTCCTTGGAATTCGCTCTTACTTTCTTCCATTATTTCAAGAAACTGCGAGCAAATGGCATCCTCCCGTTCCCAAGTAGACTAAGCCTCATTATGGTGACTCCACTAGACCTGCACTAAAGGTATAACCTTATTGCGAAGAATCTGATCCCGATGATCAATAATACAACATGGTGGCTCCATATATGTTGCATCTGGCTGCAACTCGATCTCACCAACATCAATATGCTGATAACGATCCTCATCACGCAGAAATTTTTGCAACATGGACATATGAAACACATTGTACACACGATCCAAATGATCCAGAAGTGTTGACCAATAAGCTACAGTACCAACTCGATTCGTAATCATGAATGGACCGACAAACCGTGGTGACAACTTCCATTTCTTCCTAAAGCGCATTACTTCTTTTATAGGAGACACTTTGAGTAAAACCTGATCCCCAACTTGAAACTCCAATACACGAGTACGACAATCAGCATAGCTCTTTTGCCTACTCTGGGCAGTGCGCATGCGATCCCGAACAAAAGCGATCTTCTAAGAAGTATCCTTAATGAACTCAGGACCCAAAAATCTGCTCTCTCCAACCTCCATCCAACAAATAGGAGATCGACATGGTCAGCCGTATAATGCCTCAAATGGTGCCATACTAAAAGTCTTCTAGAAACTATTATTATACGCGAACTCCACCAGTGGTAAATAATTCTCCCAGTGGCCATTGAAATCAAGAACACAAGAACGAAGCATATCCTCCATGATCTGATTAACCCTCTCGATCTGACCATCTGTCTGAGGATGATAAGCAATGCCAAGATGCAACTCTATACCCAAAGCCTACTAAAAACTCTTCCAGAATCCTGACACAAAGCTTAAATCCCTATCCAATATAATTGATGACGGAATGCCATGTAACTTCACAACCTCTGCAATGTAAAGTCTCGTCAACTGCTCTGAAGTGAAGTCAGTGCAAATAGGCAAGAAAAGAGCTAATTTAGTCAACCTATCAATGATGACCCAAATAGAGTTATGATCCTTGAATGAATTAGGCAATCCCTCCACAAAATCTATAGAAATACTCTCTATTTCCACTCTGGAATAGATAGTGGCTGTAAAGCTCCTGGCAGCCTCTAATGATCAATCTTAACCATCTGAAAAGTACTACACTAAGGGACAAAAATAGCAATGTCCTTCTTCATACCGGCCCTGTGACGACCCTGGTTTTTTAAGCCAGCGTGTCCTGTGATGAACTGAAGATTGACCCGATAACGGATCCGATAAGCGGAAACGAAAACAGAAAACAAGACTCTAATAAGTCAAAGTAACCTTCCATGAGGTCGTGCAACTCAATGAGAACTGATGTTGAAGCAAAAGGTCAAAAATATGACAAATAAGCCCCCAGGGGCAAAATAGTTATTTTTGAAAGTACGGATTCCGGTGCCACCGAGCACACCACTGGAAAGACAATGAAAAACTAACCAAGATGGACTCAAGATTCACAGGATTCGGGGTCCGGTTGATGAAGATATGAAACTCCAAAGTTTCATAAAATCAAACTTTTGGGTTTTTAAGACAAGTGCGGCAATGGTACTTTACAAAGGGTAAACTGGTCTTTTTAGACAAAACTAGATGCAACTTAGAATACCATTAGATAGAAAAGGAGAAACTAATAAATCTAGACTCAAGAATCACTTGATTCGAAGTCCGGGCAAGGAAGATATGAAGCCTCAAAGTTTCAAAAAAATAGACTTCTGGGTTCAAATCAATGTGGCAAGGGTACTTTGCAAGGGGTTAAATAGTATTTTTAGATAGAATTGGATGCAAACATCCATACCTTTGGATAGACCAACAAAAACTAATAAACTTAGACTCAAAAATCACTTGATTTGGAGTCGGGACGAAGAAGATATGAAGCCTCAAAGTTTCAAAAAAATATCAACTTTCCGGGTTCAAAAATCTGGGCAGGAATAATGTTTTGACAGAAAGCTCCAATTAAATTTTTTTTCCAGAACCGAGGATAAAAACGGACCCTTAAACGAGTTTTCTGGAAAAACACGAAGAAGAAACTCCCATTAAATTCACGTTTTCTACCCGACTATACAGAAGAAACCAAAAAAAATACGATGTAAAGTCCCTAAAATGCCCCTTGAACAGCCTAGGTCAAGATGGACCCAAAAAGCTGCTATAAGTATTTTTTTCCAGAAACAGCCAGAACAGAGAGTAAAAACGGGCTAGTAGATGAACTTTTCTGAAAAAACACAAAGAAGAAACCCCCGAAAATTGAATTTTCTACGTGACTCGTGAGAGAATTTAAAAAAAACACAATGTAGAATACCCGAAATGCCCCTCCATAAAATCTGGTCATGGAGGTCCAAAAAGCTGCTAAAAAAAAAACAGAAAGCTGAACTTTGTAATCGATTTTGGGCACCAAGACGACATTTTATGGAAAAACACGAAAAAGAAACCCCCCCTAAAATCACGTTTTCTATTCAACCGTGTTGAAAGAAGAAAATAAAACTACAGTGAAAAGTATATAATGCCCCTAGATTAGAATATGCAAAAAAAATGCGAAATAAATTCACAAGAGGCTTAAAACACAAACGATAAGGTTTTGCCCGGAAACGACCATGCATACAAACGTAACTTACCTATTTAGACGTGCTATAATGGTTCATGGCTTAAAAATATAGCCGATGCAAAATCCGACCCCCAACAGGCAAAAAGGCAAAAATTGGCTTGGAATGGAAAACATGGAATCCAAAAATGTAAAATGGAGTCAAATGACCATTTGGCCCTTGGCCACACTTCATACAAAATTAATAAAACCCTATGAACGAATGAAAATGGAATTCCCATACCCGATGCAACCATGGTGAAGCAATGACTTGTGATTTTTCAAGGTTTTCATAATATTTCATAAAGTTAAAAAGTTGTATATAATACAATACACATATCATTGGCCTCCGGCCTCATCTCATACATGTTAAATACATTGAAAGGAGTGCACTTATGTACACATTACATACATGGAATCAAATATACATATTTTGACATATAAGTCTACAAAATGACATTTCATGCTAACATTTGCATGAAATGGAAACTTGAAAGCTACACGACATCCAAGGAATGGTAGGCGTCACGAACCAAGTCTTCGTACCTGAAATATGCCCCAGTATCGTAGGGGTGAGTAACATAAAGCTACTCGTAGGAGATGAGCATGCATCGACCTAGCAATTTACAAATTTATCACCTTAAGGTGAAACATGTTAAAGGGGTTCATAACACCTAACATCTATATCGAAATGAGACTCAGGGAGCATCCTAAGCTACCTTAGAGTGTTTCTAGCATAAATCACATCATCTATGCCATTTAAACAATATGGCAGCACGTTATACAAAGCAACAAGATATAGGTTCTTAAAGGTATTAACTTGCAATCTCGAATACAGAAACAACTAAAGTGATCATGTCACCTAACGTCTATGTTCTAAATAAGTCTAAGGAATCATCCTAAGCCGTGCTGAACAATCAAAAAGCAAATTACAACTTCAATGCAATCTAACCACATAAAAGCATATTATACAAGGCAACAAAATACAATTTCTTAAAGCTATTAGCTTGAAATCTAAAGCACGAAAACAACAGAAGTGGGTCATGCCACCTAACGTCTAAGTTATAAATGAATCAATAGGATCAATCCTAAGCTTTGTTAGAACGTCAAAACACGATTTTCAATATCGATGCAATTTAACCAACATTGGAACTTCCAATACAACGCATAAAGCATAATTTCGCAAAGTTAACATCCTGTAACTTAAAATGGAACGACAAATAAGAAACAACAAGTTACAACATCATCTAGTTATCAACTTGAAAATAAAATGTGAAATCAAACAAAGTGGATACTCGGACGTCACGCCGGATCAGACCGACAACATAGTTACTTTAGGGTTACTAGCCCATGGGTAACCTCCCTATGTGCGCACTCAACCATATAGAGGGACTATCCCCCGTACTAGAACCACGTCCTAGCCATAGTTAAACAACGATATCCCCAAGTTTCCAAAATCAACAAATTGTGCAACAACGCATATATCAACAGGAATATGCAAGATAATCAACTATCTACCGAGCACAACTAAAATTGGAAACCTATACAATACATGCTCTAAGTCCACAACTAATATGATGTGATGAATGTCGAATCTTCAGTGTGCGATTCGTTACACGCTATGCATGAATGATGTTAAATACGAAATGTGCAAATCATTACACAAGGCAACAATATATTCAATAAGGAAAACATATTCTCATGAGTATAAACATAGCAACTATGTTATCCAATACTCAAAACATAACCAAATGAATATACAACAAGTCCATGTCCAGGATTTTGATATAGAAACGACTTTCAAGCACAATTAAATCCATGGTTCAATTCGATAGAATTTAATTAAATAAAAATAATTAAATTCCCTAGATTCTAATTCAATTCCAAATAACCTCAAATTAATACATATTAAAGAACATGGCATGGTCATCACCTATATCCATTCTAAAACTCAATTAGGTTATTGGAACAACAAAGTAAAACTCTAATTAAATCATGCTAATTTAATTACCAAGGTTCTAAAGCAACTTCAAATGGTCCACAATTAATATATACTAGTAAACAAGTCATGGCCAATACAAATATCAAGTTAAAATCGTAATTGAGCTAATGGGACTACAAAATAGATTTTAATTAATTCTTTTAATTAAAATCTCTAGATTTTCAAACTTAACCAAATGCTTTCAATTTAACATATCTTAGAGAATATGCCAAGGACTAATGTAATATCACATTACAAGCTTATTTCATGCAAGTTACACCTATGTAAATTAAACTTTCACTAAAGTTAAATATAAAATAAAGGTTGCAATTCTCATGCAATTAATCCCAATTTAATATATGTGAACAACCACACCAAAGCTTAATTTTCTAGCATGCCACAATTCAATTCCAAGTTGTATATCACCATAAGGATTAAATCTTAAACAAGGAATATTCACTCCATTTCAAAACCTCACCGAATATTCTAAATCAAATATATGTGAAGCTATATGGCATGTAGATCAAGAATATCAAGTCGGAATTCAAATGGAGTGAATAGTGCACTCGGGGCAAATTAATTAATCAAATTAACTAAAAATTACTAATTTTCAAAACACCTCCAATTACTTTCAAATTCAACTATGTTGGAGAGCATGCTAAGGCCTAATTTAAGATGCTAACACATACTGATTTTGAGCTAGTTAAGGCCACATGATTTAATATTTTATTCAAGATAAATATTAAATAAAATCTTTATTACTTGTTCAAATTCCCTCAATTTAATATATGTCAATGACCATATTATAGAGTATTATATTACCATACTACATGTTTAAAACAAGTCATAAGAAACCGGGAAAATCAAATCCAATACAAGAAAATTAAATAATAAAATCTCTAGATTTCATATTTAAGCATGCAATCAAGTTGTATAAGCATCAATAGCATGTTATATAACAAGAATTAAACCTATAACACCTCCTACATCAATTTGGGATGAAAATCCCAAATCCCCACCGAATTGAAATGGCTCCGAATCCGACGAAACTCCTAGGTTTTGTCGGGGACAACACGATCTATATGAATCCCCAAGAAGCCCCTTGAAAATCCAAACTTGACCTCAATCCCAAACTCGAAATTTGGTCAGAAATGGTTTCTAATAAGGGGTAATGGAAGAACACGACGAGGCGAATAACAAATGTTAAGGCCGAAGACTTTCTACCAAGGAAATCAAGTGGAGGAGAAGAAAGAGTGAAGGCAGCCCCTTGGGCTCCCATGGCTGCCAGCCAAGAGGAGGAAGAAGGTCTGAAAATCTTATTTTAAAAATTAGGGCAACCTATTTATAGAAATCTCAAAAAGTGCCCCGAAAGGGCCCCGTCGGGTCCGGAAAAGTGGATTTTGAGCAAACGCGCTCAAACGGAAAAACTCTGTGAACAAAAAAGATTTTAAATAAGAAAATGTGAACAACGGAAGAAACGGCATCAAAAACTGAGTCTCGAGCAGAAAGTTATGCCCCGAACAACGACCAGAACGGAATTCTAAGAGTCCACAACTCGACGAAATGTGAAAATGAATCCCGTACGGGGATCCAGACTCCAGACGAGGTATTTTGCAATAACTTTCATTAATTGCACAATGACCCCTACAAAAAGGGTTAACTGCGAAACTACCCCAGAATGAAAATATCTTCCAAAAGATATTTTCTTAGATACCCCTGAAATAAAATATCTTCAAATGAAATTTACGAAAAACACCCCAAGAAATGAAAAAGATTTTAAAGAATTGTGCATCCATGCCCCTGTGGGCACCGGGAGCAACCAGAGTACTTTCTTACAAAAGTAAAGATACATATTTCGAGGAAACCACTCAAGATGAAGGCACATGAAGTCAAAAACCAACTCCGAGCATGAGAAGTGAGGTTGTGCCAAAAACTGACAAACAGAGATAAGACAGAATAAGGAAAAGGACGAAATAGCATATAGTGTCGAAAAATGAAAAATGTGAAAATGACTCGGTCCTCAAAGGAAGTTGTCAATTCACATGTAAGAGTCTCAGAAACCAATTCTGAGCACTCAAGATGACACTAAGCGACACGAAACAGAGCTGAGAAAAGAAAATTAAACGAAAAAAATTCATTCGTAAAATTTCAGGAAAAAAGGAAAGGAAGGCAAATGACCGGGTCGTTACAGGCCCACCAAAACTGCCGCTTCATATCCTGATACATTTTGTCTCCTCCTAGATGAACAGAAAAGTCAGAATGATGAGTCTTAGTCATCGCATCCTTCCTCAAATCGTCAGTGGAAGGTACTACTAAACGCCCTTTGTACCTCAACCTCTATCAATCCTAACATAGTAAAATGAAACTTCCCCCAAAGCTATCTCTATAACTTTGTTAATGGACTGCTGATCCGTGAGTTGTGCCTTCAGGACCTTGTGAATGATAGAAGGTGTAATTACCATGCAAGCCATAAAAGCATCAGATAACTCGTTAATGGTCTTCAAAGCATTCCACTCAGTGCTAAATAAAGCAGAAAGACTCGCATAGGGTCGGCAACTGAGTGCATCTGCCACCACATTCACTTTCCCTGGATGATACTATATAGAGAAATGATAGTCTTTCACAAATTATAACCATCTGCGCTGTTTCATATTCAGCTCCCGCTGAGTGAATAAATACTACAGACTCTTGTGATCACTAAATAATCTGATGGACTCTCCCAACAGATAATGCCTACAAATACTTAAGGCAAAGACCACAGCTACCAACTCCAAATCATGTGTTGGATAATTAAGCTCATGAGGCTTAAACTTACGAGATCCATACGAAATTGGTCGTTTCTCCTGCATCAAAACACACCCAAGACCTTGCAAAGAAGCATTTGTGTAAACTAGATATTCTATCCCGCTCTGTGGAGTAGACAGAACCGGTGCAGAAGTCAATTTACTCTTTAGTTCATCAAAAGCTTTCTGACAGTGTTCATCCCATATGAACTCTACACCCTTTTTAGTCAGATGAGTGAGTTGTCCTGCTATCTTTGAGAACCCCTGAATGAATCTACGATAGTTTCCTGCCAATCCGAGGAAATTTTGAATCTTGGTAGGTGAAGTAGGCTGTCACTACTCTACCACTGCTGAAACCTTGGCTGAATCTACCGCTATCCCCTTCTCTGACACTACATAGCCCAGAAACTTTACTTCTCACTGCCAGAATTCACACTTCTCGAATTTAGCATATAATTGGTGTTCACGAAGCGTCTGCAACATTATACGAAAATGTCTAGCATGATCGTCCTTTGACTTAGAATAGATCAAAATATCATCAATGAACACGATGACAAACTGATCCAAGTAAGCCCTAAAGACTCTGTTCATTAAATCCATGAAGACTGCTGGTGTATTAGTCAATCTGAAAGGCATGACACGAAACTCATAAGAACCATATCTAGTAAGAAATGTTATCCTAAGAACATCTTGCTCCCTAACCCGAAGTTGATGATATCCGGAACGTAGGTCAATTTTAGAGAAATATATAGCTCCCTTCAACTGATCAAAAAGATCATCAATCTTAGGTAAAGGGTACTTATTTTGAATTGTAACCTTATTCAACTCCCTGTAATGCACAGGCAAAGTGAACCATCCTTCTTCTTCACAAACAAAATTGGTGCTCCCCAAGGTGAAGTACTCCTACGAATAAAACCCCGACTGAGCAATTGCTGAATCTGATCCCTCAGCTCTCGCATCTCCACTGGTGCCATCCTGTATGGTACTCTAGCAATAGGCGTAGTACCTAAAGCTAAGTCAATCACAAAGTCTATCTCTCAACTAGGTGGCAACCCTAGAATCTCTTAAAAAACATCCGAAAATTCTTGTACAATTGGTATGCTATCCTGTGACATAGTAATCTCCTCCTTAGTTTCCTCCTCCACATAGAACAAATAAGTGCTAGTAACCCCGTTAGAATGTGGCATAGCGACAACATACCTATCCTGACCAGGTATAGTGAATACAATAGACTTATCATAACAATTAACTTGGGCATGATAGTGAGATAACCAATCCATCCCAAGTATCACATCATAAGTGTGCATGTTCAGGACCAATAGATTGGCTAGATATTTGAGTCTATCAATATCTAGTGTCACAGGCCCATCACTCTTATGTAAAATAGCAGTATCACCTAAAGGTGTAGAAATACCATGAGGTCTATCGCATACTCGCGTCGTCATCCCAGATAATGTAATAAAGGATTTAGATACAAATGAATTTGTAGCTCCCGCATCAAATAAAACATGACCATGTCTACCATGAATAGGAAACATACCCTCAACAGCCTGAGGTGCCTGAACATCCTGTAGCATGGGGTTAAAAACCCTGCCATAATGCAACTGCTGCGGTGCCTTTCCCTAAGGCCGTGGCGGTGCTGGTAAAGCCGGATATGTCTATCCCTGAATCCTTGGATCTGTGGATCGAGTAAAGGTACTGGTGCCCTCTGTCCCTGCTGCACATGTTGTCCCTGTCCCTGTCCTGCTTTAGGACACTGCCTAGAAATGTGACCAAACTCTCCACAAGTGTAGCAACTACCCTAGAAAATGCCAAACGACCTCCTCTGTCGATCAGCCTGTGGCTGACCCTGTCTTTCCTGTGGTCCCCCATCCTGCTGCCTCTGAATATGTGCCCCATTCTTGTCAGCATTTGAACCACCCTTGTGCTTCTTTCAAAACTAATGTCCATAGAATCTGCCCTTATCATTATGTCGGTATCCATTGCCATTCCCTTTCTCAGCTGACTGATTAGCAAAGTCTTTGTCACCCTGCTTCTCACCCCTAGCCTGTTTGAAGTCTACAGTCAACTGATACTGCTGTAGAGCAGCGTCTACCACCTGAGCATAAGTAGTATAGGATGGACTACCTGTAATAGCTCGCTTAATTGACCACATAATTCCAATAATGAAACTATTACATTTCTTCTTCTCTATATCCACTTCCTCTGGAGCAAAACAGTTGCCCATACTCTGCCACTGTCATGTTCCCCTAATCTAGATTAAGGAACTCTATCTTCATAGCTGTCCTGACTACATATGGAAAGTACTTCTCATTGAAGCGAACACTGAACTGATCATAGGTCAATGAAGTCCTCTCCTCTATGGTGGTAACTGACTCCCACCACTGTAGTACATCTCTGACGAGTTTGAAGGTAACAAACATCTGCTTTTGAACCTCTATGCACTGAACTATGCAAAGATGTCGCTCGATGTCCTTTTTCCACTGGTGAGCTGCTTTCGCATCGGTGGAGCCTGAGAACTCAGGTGGGCTCCCCTTTGTGAAAGAACTCCTAGCCTTTTCCCAATGATCAATCTGAACCACTGGTACTGGTATAGTTGTCTACTGAACCTATGGCTGATTCCGAAGTGTAGTTATTACCTGCTTTTATAGCCCGAGCAATGAGGTCATTGAGATGAAAAGGATATTCTAGATCTCTTCCCTGATCCTGAGTCTACTGAACTTCCTCTTGTTCCACATGTAACTAACCTCCATTTTCCTGAAACCCAGGCAATTGCTGTTCTTCCTCCATTTGCTGACGTTGTAAGAGATCTTCCTGCCTACGTGCCACTTCCCTTCGCTGCCTGTTTCTCCGATTGTTTCATCTGGTTCTAGCATTAACCATTATGTTAACATCTCAATACGATTTTAAACGAACTGTAAAGGAATACCACGAATCCTAAACTTAAGCTCTAAACAAGAGAATACACTATGCAGAAGTCTTAATACGAAATAACCATAGAGACACTTGAACCTGAAGTGCTCTGATACCAACTGTGATACCCCTCGATTTTAGAGCCACGGATTATCAAGTCCGAACACAAATCCGAGGGATACCAAACAATTAAGTATTAAGCAATCATTGAGTACGAAAAGAATTTAAGAATAAATAATTAAGCTGAAAAGAATCTAAATTATAAATCCTCAAAATATTAATAAAATAATCCAATAACTCCAACCTCCAATATTATTACAACTCGGGAATCCATCTAGTGGACTCCTAATAATATCCCAACTGTAATTAAAATAACTGTACTGAAAAGAAAACCAAAAACTAAAACATGAAGCAAAGTCCTACGTAGTCGGAAGAGTGAGTGACTATCTCTGCTCGGCACGAACAAGCTCTAAGCCTGGAATTGTCGAACACCTGAAAAAAATAATAGTGGATCAAGCCCACGAACAAGTTCTACTCTATAACATTCCAAACAAAAACTTGATATGCAAATACATCCTAGATAACTCAATAATAACTAAATAGTCCATATATATATATATATATACACACACACACTATAGGACGCTTATTGGACTATAGGTCTGTCTCAACCTGAATAGAAGGCAACATGCAAATCACACATAAAGTAGGCACGTGTACCTAGACTTACCAAGACACCCAGATATCTACTATATCCAGTTCTCCATCCTAGGCAATATACGCACCCTAACCATGATCCTGAGATTCAAGCTCATGTCACGGTACCATAATCATATATATATAAATCCATCCAAAACCAAGGTATGTTATTCAACTATTCATTGACCTGACACAAAAATAAGTAAGATTTAACTTTTATAGTTAATCAATTCCCTTATTCCAGAATAGGTAGGACTTAGCGTTTTGAACTAATCCATCCCTAATATGCCACCGTCCCATATCGATACATATACTCCATAAAATCCACTAATTAATAGAACAAAAAATAAATAAATAAATAAATAAAGTAGTTCATCAATTAAAATTCAGAGAATGATATAATGAAAATCAGATAAATAACTGAGCACATTATATAGAAATATTCCAAAGTATATTCATATTAATCCATTTAACTTGCTAGAACAACCACATGCAATTAAATCCTCCATACTGATTGACATCATGCAAATCAGTATTTAAATTTCATGATGTCCAATATTTTAGTATATTAGCATATACAAACAATCCTGGGATTTTAACATGTTTAATTAAATCATCTAAAACTCCCCACTAAAGTTTAGAAACCCATTTTAGCCCCTGAAGTTCCAAAAATTACCAAAAATACACCTACTGGTGTATTTCAACAAGGGAGTCACCTCCCCTAAAGAGGGAGCCGGCTCCCCCTCATGGAGAGCCGGCTCTACCCTTTGTGGAGCCAGCTCTCCCTCATGGAGAGCCGGCTCTCTCTCTTCTAGAGTCGGCTCCCTCCTTTGGAAAGCCCGCTCTCTTTTTCCCAGAGAGCCGTATGCTGTAACCCATCATCTTCCTCGCCTTTGGCGATGTGCAGAACCCTCTGTAATGTTTTTTTTAAGGTTCCTAGGGGTTCAATCCATGTCCCAAATAATCCCAGAAACTCATAAAACACAGTATACATCATTAACAACAATTTAAAATACTTAAAATGAAACAATTGATACGATACATCAATTTTCAATTAACAACACATAATACAATTAAAACTCTAAATTAATATGCATACAAGATCAGTTTTAATGTCCGATTAAATCCTGGAGATTATCTAGGCATGCACAGAACACAAGTCTAAGGGAAGGAGTAAGAGAAAGAACTTGCCTTTAAGATTTCGGATTAAAATCTCAATGTCGTCTTCCTATATTTTCTGGCAAACCTTGACTGTTCTCAACTCCTCTATTGCCCTTGGTTCAACCCACGAGTAAGCTTCAATAACCTCTCGTTGGTTCAGCCTTTGTTCTTGGCCAAAACCCTAATTCGTTCTCTCAGTTTTTCTCACCTCTCTGTTCTTCTCTGCCTCCACTGTTACGTGAATTGGGTTCTAAAACCCTTGGCAGACACAACCTTACATATATATAGTATAGGCTAACCCTAATCCCAAACCGATATTAAGTCGGCTAACTTAAGGACAAAAAGAAAAATATATATATATATATATAATTACATATACATAAAATGTCCTATACATGATTTCATATATATATACTGAATAATGATACTAATTTTACCATTAATAATAATAATTAATAATTAAATGAACCTTATATACATATATACCCATATATATATGTATAATCATCCATGGGTACTAACTATACCCATTTAATCTCCTATCCAAGTAATCCATACTATCCAAGCCCAACTCCTTAAAATAAGATAAACACTTAAAAACAATTAATTTCTTCTAAACACTTAGCACATAAAATAGATAACACACATCATTAATCACATTATTTAATTAATCAATTTATTCAAATAAAACAATTAGTTCAATTTCCACATAAGCATACCATTTAAATAAAACAATTAAACAAATAACCAAAAAGCAAATAATGAATTTAAAAATGCAAATAAAATAAATAAATAAATTCCGAGACTATCCTTTCAAAATTAGGGGTATTACAAATTTAGTGTGCAAGTAACGTTCTTGCAGAAGTGAACAACTTCAAGTATTTAGAACCAGTTCAACTTTTTTCTTGAACAAGTTGGACATGATTGTAACTCCAATTAAACCAATTTATGAAAAGTTGAACCAGTTGGACGTGTAACCAAAAGAGTGCTATTTTAGAGTTGAAAACTGATATGGTAAGTCATTGCAGGCAAGTTGGAGAATACTTGTTCAACAAGGGATTGGGTTTGAAGACTCAATAAATAGAGATGGGTGTGAGAAGTTTAAAGAGAGACAGAAAAGAGAAAAGATGTAAGGGGTTCAAGAGTGAGTGTTGAGAGAAGAAGGGAGAGTATATATAATTCCCGTGTATAGAGATGCATCCTTAAAGAGATGATGAGTGAGTGAGTAGGGTTTTGACATCTAGTTGTATATTCTCTTCCTTGGTTCATAATGGTGAAATCTCTCTCTCCACGGACGTCGAGAGTTGGGTGAACCTTGTAAAATATTGTATTGTGGGTGATGTGTATGATTGTTATCTACATATATGCTTGTTAATTGATGTGATAATGATGTTTCAGCTGTGTGTGATGAAAGAGGAATTTAATTCTCAACACCAGTTGACCATGGAGTGAGTTGGAGGGAGTTAATTATCCCCAACATGCAGGCATAAGTAGTAGTGTTTCATCAAGTAATAGAATATATGTGGTTGAAATAGTGTATCGACCATAATTATGGAACTTGCGAGAAATAGAATAAGAGATTCTAAACTAAATTCTTAGTTGTCCATAATTTTATGAAGTTATGACTTAAATGCATACAACTAACTATCTAGTAATATATATATACTTTGTAACTATGGTCTAAGTTACACAATTCTTCTTATTGGGCATGGCGCGCCTTCGCTCTCATTCCTACTTCGTATAATTTAGATTTTTCCATTTTTTTGCGAGAGTTAGATTTTGCCGTTTTCGTGCTTCTGCTCTCGCTCTACCTCCCTATGTGAGACTTAGATTATGGGTTGTTTGGAGAATGACGGTAAATTTTTATAAATCTTTTAAATTTCATATATGATTTTAGTGATATATAAACACTGAATTGAATGACTCGTATTCTCTTATAATAGATAGAGATAATTTGTAAAGATAAGATGTAAGATAATAAATAGCATATTTATTGCCAATATTTTGGTCCAAATTTTTAACCCACACAACTTATTACATACCTACTTAATTATATATTTTTTTTTTTTTCCTTTTTTTTTTTTGCCATATTTTTTCAAGAAATTTTTTTTTAATAAAAAATTTGAATTGTACTCATATGTTTCTGAATCAATCATTTTTTGGTACCATATTTTACCATTGTACCATTTTTGTCAATGTATTGCCTTGTTCATCTTCATTTTATCGCACAGAAACAATACATTATTCAGGTGTATAAATCATTGGGTTAATTTAATAAAAAAACATATTAGGAAGCCTTAATTACTAGAATGTAAAGAGTCAAAAATAATCTCATTCAAAAATAGTTTAGGCAAAAGTAATAACAAATATGTCAATTTTTACTATTCATGAATACATGGAGACTAAATAATCCCTAAGTACCTTTTGTAATTTTACTAAATAACCCTTGTTCTCTTTCCATCTCATAAATCTACTTTACCAATTTATTACTCATCTGTCACTATTCTCCTTTTCTCTTCAAACCTAAGGCACCCCATTACTCCTGTTTGTCAGTCGCTCACCGGAATTAACATCCTCACTGTTGGGTCTGCTTTGCTGAATAATGTAAAAAAATGTACTTAGACAAAGGAAAATAACGACTATAGTAATGTAAAACCTTTACTAGAATAATGTAAAATATACATCAAGCAACTCTTAAAATTGATCTTCTATAGATGGTTGTACCTCTTCACCAATTTGTTCGTTGTAACTCCACAGGTTGGAATGTTGAAATCGTTCGATTTGGTCACTAAAGTTTGGTTGTTGTTTGCTCATAGTTTGTCAAAATCAATGGAGCTTTCCTGGTCAAAGCTCAACAAAATTAATGGAGCTCACTGTTGGGTCTATCTTCGCCAACGTGAAGGTCACTGCTAGGTCTCTGTAACTTCACCGACTTGGTCTTTATCGCTTCTTGGCCGTTGTTTGCTCGAAACTTGTCAAAATCAATGGAGCCCATTCACTACACTCATGTAAAATGTTCACCGCATGTAAAGCTGCGTTTACTGAATAATGTAAAATCTTTAATGAATAATGTAAAACTTGTACTTAAAAAAGTAATAATGTAAAACATTTACTGAATAATATAAAATATACAAGTAACTCTCAAAATAGGTCTTCAATGAAGTTATGTGGTTGGATGGTTGTACCTCTTCGCCGGTTTGTTCATTGTAACTCCACGGGTTAGGATGTTGAAACTGTTCAGTTTGGTCACTAAAGTTTAGTCGTTGTTTGCTCAGAGCTTGTTAGAATCAATAGAGCTTTGTTGGTCAGAGCTCACTATTGAGTCTTTCTTCATTGAAGTGAAGGTCACTGCTAAGTCTATGTAGCTTCACCGATTTGGTCTTGTTGCTTCTTGGTCGTTGTTTGCTTAGAACTCGTCAGAATCAATGGAGCTTATTCACTAAACGTTCACCGCATGTAAAACATTTACTGAATAATGTAAAATCTTTATTGAATAATGTAAAACTTGTACTTAAACAAACTAAAACTGTAACTAATGTAATGTAAAACCTTTACTGACTAATGTAAAATATATAGCAAACAACTCTCAAAATAAGTCTTTAATGAAGCTATTCAGTTGGATGGTTGTACATCTTCGCCGGTTTGTTCATTGTAAGTTCCCAGATTAGGGTGCTGAAACCATTCGGCTTAGTCACTAAAGTTTTGGCGTCATTTGCTTAGAAAATGTCAAAATCAATGGAGCTTTGCTAGTCAGAGCTCACCGGAATTAATGCAACTCATTTTTGGGTTTATCTTTGCCGACGTGAAGGTCACTATTGGGTCTCCGTAATTAACACTTCCTAATGTTTTTTTATTAAATTAACCCTAAATCATTTATTAGTTTAAATTTTTATGCTTTGCATTTATTATAGTACACTATCCTATCATCCGTACTGTTAGGCTAGACAGCTCAAACTCATATCATTTGCCATTTTTGAGCCACAACTAGGAAACTCCGAATTAGCGAAGTTTGGCCCTAGCATAATTGGAGTGAAGTGTCGCTATATTTTGTTCTTTTTGTTATTGTTCAAAAGCTATATCAAAGTGCTTTGAATTAATTTTTTAATTTATTTATTTATTTATTTATTTTTTTCCTCACCAACAAACAATCACGGAAAAGAGTATCTAACAATCATTGGCTAAATGCTCCACTCGTAATCACAACATTTGGCTACGAAAGCATTTCTCTTTACGATTCGTGCTTGTGTGTTGTACTCGTGTCATGTTACAAAATTGATATATGGGTCGAGAGACCTTGACACGAAATGCACAATTACTAATAAACATAACGCGACACGACCTATCCCATGCTACTTGTTTAATAAACGGATCATGAACCTTTAAGTTTGGCACCATAGCTTTTCTATGGTTGGGATGCATGAAAAAATCAAAACTAAAACACGGGCTTGTCCTTTGATTGCTTTTCGTGAACTATACAAGATTTCAAACTCGTTGAACAGAATCGACCACCTTGGAAGCCACCCAGAAAGAACAGGTCTTGACATGACGCACTTGAGGGGGTCAGCCTTTGCAATCACATGCACTGTGTGAGCCAAAAAAGAGTTTTTGAAAAGCAAAAGAGACATGCAGAAAATGATAGGAGACATTGAAGCCTCAATCGGTGGCATATTCTGAAGAAAATACAAGCCGAAACGAACCTTAAATGGATAAATAATGAATGTACTGTCCCGTAATATAAATTACAATCTTCCAGTAATAAACGCCCATTGATGGCTTCCACAACTGATGGATCCTCACTGAAGAAATAGTTTGGGTTTGTAATGCCAGAAGAATACCCACTTCCAAACTCAGGAAAACAATGCCTGACTAAGCTGTCATCTGCTTTGCAACTCCAGTTCTTGATAATAATACCATTTTTTGTATCTCTGATGCCCTGGTAGCACTGGCCTAAGTCGAGAGGCAGCCGTGCATTTCACACAACAACATCCTCTTAGATCGTTCGTGCAGTCTTTACAGCATCTGAAAGGGAAAAATATTTATAAAAAAAAAAAAAATTCAGGATGTAAACACAGTTTAGGAGCTTCTACTCAAGCATAAGAAGTTTACTCTTCAAAAAATATAAAACTTACACATGGGAAAGAAGGATGACAGACATGATCATGTCGAAGATGAAAATAGTATTAACCATTAAAATGGAGGACTCAGATCCCAAAAACAATTATTCAAAATTTAGATTGTATAATTTTTTGGACTCAGATCCCAAAAACAATTATTCAAAATTTAGATTGTATAATTTTTTCTTTTTTCCCTAGGACAACCTCGATTCTTGAATTCCCAAGGCTGTACCTACTGATGCAATGACGTTACTCCACTTCAAATGTTATTTGATAGTTTTACTTTCCTAGGCAAACAGCATAATTATCTTAAATGATCTCACCTATGTGGAGTCATAAGTACCTAATTTCATAATTAAATTTAAAACTTGGCAAATGAAACGCAACATACAGAAATTCAAATATAAGGGTCGGCTTAGTCACACTCAATTTTTGATACATCTGGTCTATTCTTTCGCAATATAAGAGTCTTGTTATGTGCCATGACGGAGCATTAACCAACCCTACCCTATGTGTCTACGCTGGGATGTTTAGTAAAGAATTTTTTTTTTTTTTTTGGTTAAATCCGGGAAAACAGAATGAAAGTTGTAGAACTGTAAGAGTGTTTCTTTGCGGTTTTGTGGTTTCATGCACAGCCTTGTTTGGAGTCCACCGCAGACTTCCTGTATTCCATCTGCTGTGTGTTTTTTAACTTACACACAACGGCAATTTGGAGCTCAAAGTTAAAACTCGAGTGTGTAAATGCTTCTCTTATAAAATAGCTATTATAAATTTGAGTACAGTTCAACAGTAAAAGTTTATAATGAAACCAAAATGGGGGAAATACTCCAGGGAATAATGAAAATGTTAAAGCTAAACCTTGTACAAGTTTACAGATTCATCAAATTTGGGAAATCATTAAATGCACACACTGAATTCCATTGGTCAAACATCTATCCATTTGCATATTGCATGATGGAAATTCCATTGGTCATGCATATTGCATGACGTGGACAGATTACTGATAATGAACATAATGGCATAAGAATTTCTTAACAAAAAGATCGACAAAAACATTGGATTGGCTACAGCTATACTTCTCTAGTCTACTACAAACTCTGATTTGATACTCACACACACACAAAACCAATGATTTGATGGGTTAATAACATTTTCCTAAGAGAAAATAGCGCAAACTTCTCCACTTTACTCGGGGAAGATAACAAATTTCGAGAGATTTGCAATAAATATCTTGTGGAAATATAGGCTGAGACCTGTTGGAGACTAGCAACATTTTTCTCTGTGATTATATGATCTGAATCTGAACTTGAACATGAATCATTAAGTAGATCACAATTACTCAGGTTTGTATAGCTTGTACAAAACAAAAATAATCTTCTACTAATAAGCTAAGTATTACTAGTAGATCACAATCACTCAGGTTTGCAAAAAATTATGTAAGAGGCTTCAGATCAGAGGATGATTTGAGTAAAAATGCATATAGTTTACTGTCACCAAAAAGCTATTCTAACTGGATATACAGGCAAGGATCTTAAGTTGGGGGAGGCAGTCCATCTCAGAGACATGGAGAGCACCGATTATTGGATGGTCTAAATATGTGTCTAAATTTCATTGTAGGAGTATAAAAGGAAGGGTTTGATTTCGTGAATTGCTTTGTTGATTTACTAGAGATGTTTATGATGGGAGATGAAGGCGATGGGTGGTGGTTTTGCAGAGAGAGTAGAGAGGAGAAAAGAAAAGATATCAAGAATGGTTTAGCAGGGGGCATAATATACTTTTTTATTTTATTAAGGGTAAATTTGATTTTGAGAATTTTGGGTTAAAAACAAGTGTGTTCAGGTATAGCATGCAATTGGATCATCTCATGCACTATTGCCATTCGAAAGTGCATGATGTTCAACAAAGCAAGATTAAATTACACAGCAACGACGAAGTTTACCCTTATAACACTAGGATGCTATGTTTGTAAAAACCTACACAAATACCCCTGAGGTTTTGCACATGATAACTACCAGACCATTCCCTTTAGCTAACTGTTTGGTTTGTCACCGGACATGTTGTCAAATGACCCTTTTAACTTACTAAAAAGGCATCTTTAACCTTAATGTAGCACATGTAGTGACAAAGTGCCCCCCTCAAAACTTTTATATGGACAAAGATGCCCTCCTTACATTTCACATACATGAATGTGCATTCTCTCTCATACAACAACTTAGTTCAAAATATTTTGCAAATTAACAAATTAATGTCCATATTTGAAAATTTTGCAAAAGGTAAATTATATATATTGCAAAATTTATTATAAAATATATGTCAAAAATATTATGGATCATTGGCACCACATCATGAAAAAGATCAATATCAAAACATACTCGTGTCGATTGACTCGTGTGTTGGCAAATTCCTCACCAAAAGATACTTGTGTTAAGTGTCCAAATGTCGATGAGTTGATCACAGGATATCAGTTGAAGACATGGCAGACGTAGAATGCAAGGATGGTGATATTAAATCACTTGACCAAAGGGCATCTAGCCCAATGGTATAACCTCCCCATCCTCAAAGAGGAGGGATGGGGTTCGAGCTCAAGTGTGGGTAAAAAAGTGTGCATGAGTGTGTTTCTTGCCAATGAAAAAAAGATATTCCATCACTTGGATATGCTACAGGTAATGAACTTAGATTGAACTTAAGTTAGCCTATTTTATTTATGGGTTGGGGTTAAAAAAGTTTTGAAAATGTTCTAAAGTATATTGGATTTTTAAAACTGAATTAAAATATGTTTTTTTATGATAATGGTGTTAGAAGCAGAATTCAGTGAAGCTCGATCGAACCTCCATCATGGCTTATGGCGATCAATCGACAAAACTCCAGTAAGGTTCGTTCAATATGACAATCTGTAGATTGATTGAGAATTAAGGATTGTATCAATCAAAGCATATTGGACTAGTGGCGATCAATCGAGGATGTAGGTAGGCTTGTCAACGGATCAGATTTGGATTGAATCGATCAAATCCATATCTGATTTGTTAAGCTAACAGATTATCGGATTCGGATTGCTAATGGGTTACCGGATTGAATGTTCCAATCCATGTCCTATTTAGCTCGGATTCAGATTCAAATTAAAATCATATTCACTGACATATATAGTTATAAGGTTAGGATGGTGCAAAATATAACTATGCAACCAAATGAATATAGTGGTAAATAATTAATATATATATTTAATAGTAGATAACTAATATATATAACATTCATTTATAGTATATTTGTAATGTCATAATAATAATAATATATATATATATATATAATTTTAATCAGATCGGATCATTATCGGATCAGATTACCTATAATCCATATTCGATTTGTTAAGGTAACGGTTTATCGAATTCAAATCATTATCGGAATTTTTTTTCCCAATCCATATTACGGATAATCGGATTGGATTCGAATCAGAATCCGATCCATTGATTGGTCTAGATGTAGGTGATCAATTGAGAAATTGAATCCTACTACGATTAGGACTTTCGTAAATTAGAGTTTTATACGATTTTAGACCTAAAACGTATTTGACACTTTCATTGTCAATAAATAAGGGTTTAGGTCAGATTAAACACAAGTTTTGATGAATCTTTCGTGTCTTAACATATTTGCATATTTTTAAGAAATTTGTGAGAAGTTCAAAAGTGGGTTTTTGGTTTTTGTTTATTTTTACATTCTTGAGTATATTCTTCGCATATTCAATCTAAGAACCATATAGCTTATACTTCAGCAAGTGAATATACATCAAAAGAAGCAGAGAATTCAGTTTTGCTTCCATCAAACGATAATTCAAGAGAACGAACAATCAGTAGAGAAGCAGGTTCGCAGAACAAATGCTATAGATAGATCAGAAGGATGACTTGGAGATCTTCGAAGCAATGCAGATTTGGTATTCTACTGTGTCTAGGGATCAATTAGGAACTCGACTGTAGCGAGATGTGACCAGATTGTACATCTCTTCCTCTATAGTGGATTGTTCCTGGTCTCGTGAGTTACATGATTTTTTACACTCTTCTGAGGGGTTTCCACATAAATTTGGTCTCTCTCTTACTCTCTCTTTACTTTACTTAATTTATTTATTACTCATATTATATTTGAGAATTGGAATTGAGTTGCAAACTAATATTTTCACAAGTATAAAGGTAATGATTAATTGGTAAATTGAATTTAATTTAAAGAGCTGAAAAATATCTATAAATATTCACAAGATCTATTCACCCCCCCTCCCAAGGTCTATTAGATCAGGAAGATCCTTAGTATCGATTGCTAATGTATTGTTTCAGTCCCAACCCCATCAATGCCCATGGAGTGGGATAAACAAGGTGCAGTGGAGGATGTAGAGAGACAGAAGCTAGAGATTTGCATATCCTTGCAGATCAAATTGACAACCACTTTGTTGTAAGGTGTGCCTTTATATTACTTTGCCATGGCAATGAGGATGGCAGATCAGGTTGGGTAGGGGGCAGTAAGAGTGGTGGGTGGCAGGATGATTGTGCCCGAATGCATGGAGGGGTGGTCAGAATCATGGATAGAGGTGGTGATGGTGGTGTCATCAATGGGTTTTAGAGGGAAAGTTAGAGCACAAAACTGTGAGGGTGTGATTGAGAGGGTTTTGATTCTCCACAATCCATATTGTAATTTTTTTGAGTTAATTGCTAGGTATAATATAGACTTCCATACTGATATATATATATATATACACTTTTTAAAGAAAAACCTATTATCATTGCCCAGCTTGCAGCGGTGCTTGGGTGTGGGATCTCCTCTTTCCCATTTCTTATTTGGGCTTGCCTTTGGGTTCACCATCAAGAAGGGTGGGGGGGTGGGACCCTATGGTTGAGAGGTTTAAGAAAAGACTTGCTGGGTGGAAGAAACAGTAGTGTCTTTCGAAGGGGGGGGGGGGGGGGGGGGGGGGGGGAGGTCATCCTTATGAAGAGCACATTGGTGAGTCTTCCCACATACTCTCTCTCTCTTTTTCAGATCCCGGCCACCGTGGCTGAAAGGATTAAAAGGCTTCAGCAGAACTTCCTTTGGGGTGGGATGGGGGATGAGTTTAAGTACCATCTTGTTCGTTGGGAGCAGGAGTGGAGGCCTATCCAGTTGGGTGGTTTGGGTAATAGGAGGGTGATCCCTTTTAATAGGGCTCTCCTAGGGAAGTGGCTTTGGAGATTTGGAGGGGACCAACATCGATTATGGAGGAGGTCGTCTCTTTTCGTTTTGGGGAGGAGAGAGGTGGGTGGTGACCTCGTGTGGTTAGATCTCCCTGTGGCGTTAGGGTTTGGAAGCTCATTTAGAAGGGCTGGGATGAGTTTTCGAAACACATCAGATTCAAAGTTCGAGATGACAGGGACACTCGGTTTTGGGAGGACATTTGGTGTGGTGAGTGTCCATTGGCTTGTTCGTTCCCTAGGTTCTTCAGGATTGCCGTGGACAAACATGCTTGGGTAGTTGACTGTTATCGGCTTGACAGCGGAAGAATTACTTGGGATGTACGTTTTCGGCGACATTTTCATGATTGGGAATTGGATGATGTTTCTGACTTTCTTGATCTGCTGTATAGATAGACGTTGGATGGTGGTGGCCCAAATTCCCTCTATTGGGTGCCATCTACTCAAGGGAGATTCGATGTTTGGTCCTTTTTCTGTTGCCTTTCGGGTTTCTCAGGGACTAATTTCCCTTGGAAAACGGTGTGCGTTCGAAGGCTCCCCTCAAAGTGGCATTTTTTTTTGGACTGCAGCTTGGGGCAAGAGATAACCTCAGAAGGAGAAGGCAGGTTACAGTTAATTGGTGCTACATGTGCAAAAAGGATGGTGAATCAGTGGATCACTTGTTACATTGCCTGTGGCTCACGACTGCCGGAGTTTGATCTTTGGCTTGTTTGGCATGCAGTGCGTTATGCCCCGGATGGCGAGAGGTTTGATTGACTCTTGTTGGAGTGGGTGTGGGGTGGGTTCTCACACTCGTCTTTCTAAGAGGGTAGCTCCTTTATGTCTTTGGTGGTGCATTTGGAAGGAGCGAAATTACAGATCTTTTGATGGGGAGGAGCCTCCCATAGGAACTTTGAAATTTCATATTATTAGCTTCATTTTTTGCTGGGGTATGGGCAGATATTGTATAGAGGAGATTGTTGATTTCTTGGCCTCTTTAGGTCCTTAGGATCCCTCTTTTGGCTTTGGCTTTGGCCTCTGTGTACTCTTGGGACGCATTCCCCTATTGAACGCTTTCTATACTACTTTACTTATCAAAAAAAAAAAAATCTATTATAAAATGAAGGGAAATTATGACATTTTACACACAATTTTAACTCCGGCATTAATTTAAGCGTGTGTTTATGTAGGTTTTCGCAAACATAGCATCTAAGCTAGTAAGAATAAATCTCATAGGGTGTCAAATGTAATTTACCCAAAAGCACACGCTATGACATATACTTTGCACGTTTTTAAATCGTCATTATTTTCTTAATGGCAAACTATCAGCAAGGAGGCAATTGCAATATTTTAAGTAAAGTTATATAGCTTTTTACTTTAAAGATAATACATAGGTCATCTGCAAAAGTCTGTTAATTCAAGGGGCGTTTTCTGAAGGCCAAAAAATAATAATAATAAAATAAAAAATAAGCCATAGGTTATGAAAATCGGCTTTTGAATTTGTTATAGACTTGCTCAGTTGCTCTTATTAAAATTGATTTTTCTTACTATATTTTTCCCAATTACATGATCATTTTAATTTCTTCAATTTAGATCCACTAACATTGTATTCCGTAATTATAAACCAAGCATCGGTTGAATATGCACATTCTCTTTAAAAAAATCGACTTTCATGGTACCTTGAGACAATTGGGAGGCTTTTAAAACATTATAACGTTGTCATCTATTTTTCTCAATTCTGCGTGGAAGAGTTAATAAACAGACTTAAAGATAGTCTGCAGTACCTAATGAGCTAACATTCTTATTCTAATTTAATCGTTCCCCTATAAAAATTGAATCATCCTTCATGGTTTTGATCTGGATCAAACAAAAGCATTACTTTATGGCGATTTCCATGAATCAAAGAAAGAATATTTCTCATAGGAGCTCACATATATTTTTGTTAGTCAATAGGACTAAATTGACAAATTTCGTAGATCAGAACTTGGCAAATGAATTTTTGTTTTATTTTCAGATAGTTAGATATGTTATAATTGTAAAACTAGTGTAAATTACCTCCGAGATGAAGAACAAACTTCAAAAAAGGTTAAACTGGTCATCATTGTCAAAAAGGGTAAAAAGGTAAAGTCAAATTATGATGCACACTCGCCAATTAGGCTAACACACTGCATATGCATGCATCCTAATTTCAAAATTTTCTAAGCTTATTTTAATTACTAAATATGAATGGTATTGCATGATATCAACTATAAAACAATTTTGAACACAATTTTCGAAGTATCAGAAACTGCAGAGGTTAGGTTGATCGAGCTATCAATCGAAACCTACTGTGGTTGTCTCAATCAACTGAGACAAGATTTGATTGATTAAAGGATCTGAAATTGCAGAGCTCAGGTTGGACTGAAATCTGAGTTTTGACCTAATTCAAACACTCTTATAGAATGATTATGAAAACACGTCTCTGAAAACCTAGAGAGCTTTCCTAACAAATTTTCATATATTTTTTAAAAGCAAAAACACTATTTTGTTTTTAGTCACAAGATCAAATCTCATGATTTTGCATACTGTTCAAATACTTTTGAGAGATCACTTGTGAGATTTTAGTGCATATTTTGTTTACAACAATCAACATACACATTGGTATTTGGTGAGTTGTCCACTGTTGAACTACTAAAGACTATTCAACGCATCCTGAGCAATCCACACCAGATTCTCATATCGGACGACTAGTGGTTAATGCTAATCACTAAAGAAGCAAATTCATGAGGAGCAAATGTTGTTGACAGATCGGACGACTAGTTGTGTTGGTGGATCTTCTGGGCTGAAGAGTGGGCCGGGCACAGTTCCTTCTTGCTCTGGGCTTAGTTTGGGCTGGGCCTTTATCTTCCTCAGTTAAAGGAAGAGCCTCTCAGACACCTGGTTCGCCTTGTTCGGGACTTAGAGATGATCAGCGACTGAAGGTCCCCATGCAGCGACATCGGCTGGCCAAGAAGGTCCTTCTTCCTGCTCTTCGTAAAAGATGGACAAGAAAGGATAAACAGAAGTGGGTGTCGTCTGTTCATTCGGATTCTGATCCGGGTAAGTCTTATATGTTTTCTGCGAATTCTCCTCTCAATTCGCCGCCTTCTCCTTCTGTTGGGGGGTCGAAAAGGTGCTTGGGGTTGGAGGAGGGAGGGATGGCCACTGATTCTTTCCCTTTGGCCCCGGTTGTTGAGGGGATTTCGGAGACTACACTGCTGGCGAACAGGTTGGGTTTCTCTCGGCCTAGGGAGGAGTATGGTGAGGAAGTCACAGTGTGTGTAGGACGTGACGTGAAGATAAAGGTTGATGATGTTTCAGCCACTGTTCTGCTGAAGGACTTACAGGATTTTTTGGCTTTGAAAGGCTTTCAGTGTGAATCAAGGGGAGGGTTGTCTGAGGAGGTGACTGAAACGCAGCGCATTGGGTGCTCTCATTCCTCTTCTGTCCTTGACGATTGGGAGGGAACTGCATGTTCTTCCTTTGATGGAGATATGAGTTTGGTTCAGTGGGAGGATTTGGAGCAGGCTGTGAATTTGGCTGTCCCTTTGGCTGTTGTCTGTCTGGAGGGGGATTGGGTGAGAGGATCTACGGATGTTGAGGGAGTGGAAGAGGAGTGGGTGAGGGAAAAGGGTTTGGATGCGGGCTCTCTTTTGGGAGTGTCGTTCGAAGGTAGGGTGGATGAGGCAATGTGTTTGTTCCATGATGTTCTCAATTCTCAACTTAAGGAAAGGGTGGGAGGTAGGAGTAGGATGCAAGATGGGGTGGGAGAGATGGTGGTTTAGAGTCCCATTGATGTTATCACGTATGCAAGGAGGAATAGGGGGTCCAGGGAGAGTGATAGTGGAAGGACGAGAGGGTTCGCTAACTCAATTGTTTCCCTATGAAGCTACGAATTATTTCATGGAATGTCCGGGGTCTCAATGACCCGGTCAAGAGGAAAGTGGTGAAGTCGGTTATTCGTAAAGGGGAAGGTCATGTGGTGTGTTCGCAAGAAACCAAGCTTGCATCGATGTCGGATAGGATGGTGCGAAGCCTTTGGGGAGGCAGATTTGTGGAGTGGCTTGCCTTGGATGCTATTGGTTCCTCGGGTGGCATCTTGATCATGTAGGATAACAGATGGGTGTCTAAGGTGGATTCTTAGGTTAGGAGATTCTCTGTTTCGTTCGTTCTCTCTTTGGTGGAGGATGGTGTTCATTGTGTCTTTTCTAGTGTTTATGGGCCTACCGAAGACAGAGCTTGCTGTTTGCTTTGGGAGGAGTTGGGGGAGGTTAGAAAAAGATGGTTGTTACCTTGGTGTGTTGGAGGGGATTTTAATGTTGTTCGCTCTCCTTTTGAGAGGTCGACAGGGGGTAGGTGGACGACAGATATGGAGTCCTTTTCGAAGTTCATTGATGAGTTTAGGCTGGTTGACTTGCCTTTGGAGGGAGGGCCTTTTACTTGGTCTAGTGGCCGCTCTCCCCCTACTCTCTCTCGGCTTGATAGATTCCTTATGTCCGGGGAGTGGGAGGAGAAGTTGTCTGATGTTGTGCAGGCTACTTTGGCTCATCCTGTCTCTGACCATGTTCCATTGATGTTGGATTGTGGCGGGTTGCGCAGTAGACGTTCTCCTTTCAGATTTGAAAATATGTGGCTTCGGGCTGAGGGTTTTCTGGAGAGGGTTCATCTCTGGTGGGAGGGGTTCGGGGTGGGACGGGTTAGGGGTGGCTGGCAGCCCAAGTCATTTGCTTGCAGGAAATTTGTGTCTTTTGCAGGATAATATCAAATTTTGGAACAAAGAGGTCTTCGGGAACATTGTGTGGAGAAAGAATCGGGTTCTTGCTGAGATTGCTGATATTGACCGGATAGAAGGTCAAGGGGAGTTGGTGGATTCCTTGAAGGCTAGGAGGGTGGAGTGTCAAGCGGAATTTGCTGAGATTGCGATCATGGAGGGGATCTCATGGAGGCAAAAGTCTAGGGCTTTGTGGCTTAAGGAGGGGGATAGGAACACAAAAATTTTCCATTGATTGGCCAAGGGGTAATCATATTGGGAGGATTCGGGTGGAAGGGGAGTTGTTTTGTAAGAAGGAGGAGGTTTACAAGGGCATTTCAGAGTTCTATGAGAAATTGTTCACAAAGACTGTTGGTTGGAGACCTTTGCTTGATGGGCTTCAGTTTGCCTCTATTTCGAGCGAGGAGTGCACGGGTCTGGAGCAACCTTTCTCTGAAGAGGAGATTCTAATTGCTTTGAAGAGCTGTAATGGGGATAAAGCCCCAGGTCCAGATGGGTTCACCATAAGATTCCTTCTGGAGTGCAGGGAGGTGGTTAGAGGGGAGGTGATGGGCACTTTTCATGATTTCCATGCTCGAGGCTCTTTTGAGAAGAGTCTGAATGCCACTTTCATTGCTCTCATTCCGAAAAAGGGAGGGGCGTTGGATGTTAAGGATTTTCGGTCTATTAGTTTGGTGGGGTGTATCTACAAATTGATTGCCAAGGTCCTTACTACTAGGTTGAGGAAAGTTCTGGATGGTGTCATTTCTGATTCTCAGAATGCTTTTGTGGGAGACGTCAGATTCTAGATTCAGTTCTCATTGCTAGTGAGTGTGTAGATTCCAGATTGCGTAGTGGGGTCCCAGGTGTTCTATGTAAGTTAGATATCGAGAAGGCGTATGATCATATAAGTTGGAGCTTCCTTCTTTACCTGATGGAGAGGATAGGGTTTGGTGATCGGTGGAGGAGATGAATCCAGTTTTGTATTTCCAGTGCTCGCTTTTCGATTCTTGTGAATTGTGCTCCTACAAGTTTTTTAATTAGTTCGAGGGGCTTGAGACAGGGGGATCCGCTCTCCCCTTTCTTGTTCCTGTTTGTCATGGAGGCCCTCAGTAGATTGATGAGTAGGGTGGTTGAGCTGGGATTTTTTAGTGGCTTTCGGGTGGGCAGGGATGTTGCTTCCCAGTTGAAGATTTCCCATTTAATGTTTGCAGATGACACGTTAGTTCTTTGTGATGCAAATGTGTCCCAGCTTCGTTATCTGCGATGTGTTCTGATTTGGTTCCAAGTTGTTTCTGGCCTCAAGGTGAATGTTGGTAAGAGCGTTCTGGTGCCGGTGGGGGAGGTCCCTGAGATTGAGACTTTTGCTGATATTCTTGGTTATCGTACTGGTTCTTTTCCCATCTCTTACTTAGGGTTGCCTCTGGGAGCTCCTTCGAGGTGTGTGGGGGTTTAGGATCCTATGGTGGATAGATTTGAGAGGAGTTTAGCTGGTTAGAAGAAACAGTACCTCTCCAAGGGAGGTCGGGTCACTCTGATTAAGAGCACTCTCTCATGCCTTCCCACTTATTTTATCTCCCATTTTCAGATTCCCTCTTCTATGGTGGAGAGGATTGAGAAATTACAGCGTAATTTTCTGTGGGGGGGGAAGCGTTCAAGTTCCATCTGGTTCGATGGGAGCATGTTTGCAAACTTATTCGGAATGGAGGTTTGGGCTTAGAAGATTGGTGCCTTTTAATAAGGCTCTCCTTAGGAAATGGGTATGGAGGTTTGGAGTGAAGAGACACTGGCTTTGGAGAAGGGTTGTGGCGAGTCGGTTTGGAGGAGAGTAGAGGAGGGTGGTGTTCCTTGGAAGTGCGTGGGCCTCGGGGTGTGGGGGTTTGGAAGATTATTCGGAAGGGTGGGATGATTTTTTCAAACATATCCGTTCTCGACTCAGGGATGGTAGGAGGGTTAGTTTTTAGGAGGATGTTTAATGTGGAGATATTCCTCTCGCTCTCGCTCTTCCTCAGCTTTTCAAGATTGCTACGGATAGGCAGGCCATGGTGATCAATTGTTATCATCTTGATAATGGGAGACTGGTGTGGGATGTTCGATTCAGGCGATTGCTTCAGGACTTGGAGATTAAGGATGCCATTCGTTTCTTGGAGCTGTTGTTTCGCCAGAGGATTGTGGCTGAGGACTCTGATTGTTGGACTTGGGATGATAACTTTCATGGGCGTTCCGAGGTTAGGTCCTTCTTCAAGTGCCTCACGGATCATCCTAGGGATTACTTTCCTTGGAGGTCCGTTTGGCGCTCAAAGACTCCTCTTAAGGTGACCTTTTTTTGCATAGTCCTCTGTTCTGGGAAAGATTTTAACCCAATATAACTTGACGAGGAGAAATAAGGTGGTGGTTAATCGTTACCATACGTGCCTTCGCAATGAGGAGATAGTGGATCATCTTCTCTTACATTGCACCATTGCTAGAGCGTGCTGGGATTTGATGATTGGCTTGGTTGGGTTTCTATGGGTTATGCCTTGTTCCGTAAGAGGGTTGATTGAGGCCTGGAGTGGTTGCTTTGTGGGAGCTCACATTCGGGATGCTTGGAGGGCTACACCTCTGTGTGTGTGTTGGTGTATATGGCTCGAGAGGAATAGGAGATATTTTGAAGGGCAGGAGATGTCGATTTCTATTCTTAAATTCTCTATTATTTCCACTCTTTTTGTTGGGTTTCAAGGAGAGATTATAGTCTTTAGAGGAGATTGTTGATTTTTTGGCCTCTTTGAAGGCTTAGGTCCTTTATAGCCTTGTGTACTTTCTTAGAATTCGCTCCCCTTTTGAGCACTTTTATACAATTTTACTTATCAAAAAAAATATATTGAGATTATCAATCACACAATGTTTAATCAAACAATATGAAAACAAAAATCAGATTTCTAATTTGTTCTACAAAAGCTATTCACCCACTCTAGGTCTAGATCAGTGGACCTTGCATAACTTTGTTTCAGAGCCTCGGGTTCCAATTATGGTACGTTTCAAGCATGTAATCCATCAATTTGGATCAAAGTGGATCGCTCAAAGGATACAGAGCCAATAATGGAAGGTCTTAAAGAAGACAATTCCATAGTTAGGTAAATTTGTTTGACGGAACAAATTATAAATACTAGAAAACTAGGGACTAGGAGATTCCTAATGTCTCTAGATGAAAAGGTCTAGCAATCTGTAGAACTTAGCTACAACTTACCAACTACTGAGAATGAGATTTTGAAGCAATGTCTGACTGAAATAAAGATGAACTACAAACTTTATTTCTAAGGCATTCAACACTATTTTTCAGCTGTGAACTCAACTAAGTTGGTAAAATTATGAACTGCACTATCGAAAAGGATGTATTGGAGATTCTAGAAAACGATCATGAGGTAACTAATCTCATCAAAATATCCAAACTTCAAATGTTGGCCACTGAGTTTGAAAATCATAGGATGGAAGATAATGAAACATTCGATGAATATTCCACTAAGATTAATGTCATATCGAACTACAGCTTTATGCTAGGTGAACCAATCCCTGAGAAGAAATTTGTTAGGAAGATACTTAGGTCACTTCCTCAAAAGTTTAAAGTTATGGTGACTGCCATAGAAGAGAGTAAAAACATAGATGAGATTAAGGTAGTTGACTTAATAGGATCACTACAAACTTATGAACTCAATAACCCTCCACCTAAAAAATAAAGGAACCTTGTAATAAGAGCTACTCCCTCTGTCCCATATTAGTAGTCAATTATTCCTTTTAGGGTGTCCCAAATTAGTTGTCCTATTTGACAAGTCAAAGCAAAAAAAAAAAATATAATTTTCCCATAATTACCCTTTCAGTTCTTGAAAATCTCCTAACATCGTAATATACACATTTAAACTTAAAATGACAACGTGGTAATTTTAAAAGGAGACAATGCACTAATTGCATGTCCCCTTAAAAAGTTATAATATGAAAAGTGGACAACTAATATGAGACAGAGGGAGTATTGAAGAGGATACTAGTGAAGAGTAGTGAATCTGATGATGAAATTGCTTTACTTGCTAGAAAATTTAAAATATTCTTGAAAAACAAATATAGCAAAAAAGGTAAATCTTCAAGGAAATTTGAACCTAAGAAGGACAAATCTAAAATAAATTTGAAAGAATTAGGCTGCTGGAATTGTGGCGAAAAAGGTCACTTTCTAGGGGAAACTCCCAAGAAACCTAGAGAAGATTTTTTTTTTTTTTTTTTGATAAGTAAGATTTTATTAAAAACGCTCGAAAGGGGAGCGAAGCCCAGAGAAACAAAGGGAAAACAAAAGGGCCAAAGGGCGCCTTAGACCTTCAGAGTGGCCAAGAAAACAATAATTTCCTCCATAGATCTATAATCTCTCCCTGAAACCCAGCAAAAAAAAGTAAAAATAACAGAGAACTTAAGCATAGAAACAGGCTTCTTTTCTCCGTCAAAATATCTCCTATTTCTCTCAAGCCAAATACACCACCAGATACAAAGCGGCGTAGCCCTCCAAGCGTCCCTAATGCCAACCCCAACAAAGACGCCTCTTCAAGCCTCAATCAACCCTCTAGAGGAAGAAGGCATGGCCCAATGGACCCCAAATAATCGAAGCCTCAAATCCCACTAATCTCTGGCCATGCTGCAATGTAAAAGGAGGTGATCAACAGATTCCTCATTACATAAACGCATGTAACAGTGATTGACCACCACCTGATTCCTCCTCCTCAGAATATCCTGGGTTAAAATCTTACCCAGAACAGAAGTCCAAGCAAAAAAGGCGACCTTGCGGGGAGCCTTGGACCGCCAAATAGACTTCCAAGGGAATGGATCTCCATGACTAACCGAAAGACATCTGAAAAAGGACCTAACCTCAAAACAGCCATGCGAGTTAGGAATCCAGAACCACCAATCCGATTCCCCAAAAGAAATCACTTGGCTATACAACAGCTCCAGAAAACGAGAAACATCCTCGATCTCCCAATCCTAAAATGCCTCATGAACTGAACATCCCAAGACAGTCTCCCGTTATCAAGATGATAACAGTCAACAACCATGGCCTGTCGATGAGAAGAATCCTGTAGAGCCGTGGGAACGCTAGAGCAAGAGGGAGTTCCCCACACCAGAGATCCTTCCAAAAACTGATCCTCCTTCCTTCTTTAATACGAAAACGAATATGCTTGCAGAAGTCATTTCAACCTCTCCGAATGAAATGCCAAACTCCCACCCCCCTTGGACCACGCATCACCAGAGAGCACCACCCACCACGACTTTCCCCATATTTGCAAGCAATAACTTTCCTCCATAACCAATGCCTCTCGATCCCAAACCTCCAAAGCTATTTACCAAGAAGAGCCTTATTAAAAGGCAACAACCTCCGAAACCCTAAGCCTCCAAACCGAATTGGACTGCACACTTGATCCCACCGAACCAAGTGAAACTTGAACTCTTCTCCTTTCCCTCCCTAAAGAAAATTGCACTGCAATCTTTCAATTCTCTCAGCCACTGAAGAAGGAATCTGAAACAGAGATAAGAAGTATGTAGGAAGGCTAAAAAGGGTGCTCTTAATCAGGGTAACCCGACCCCCCTTGGACAGGTACTGCTTTTTCCAACCCGCCAACCTCCTCTTAACTCTGTCTACAACCGGATCCCAGCTCCCCACGCATCTCGAAGGGGCACCCAAAGGCAATCCTAAATAAGAAATGGGAAAAGAGCCGGTGCAACATCCAAGGATCTGAGCAAACAACTCAATTTCTGGAACATCTCCAACAGGCACAAGAAGACTCTTACCAACATTAACCTTAAGGCCAGACACAACTTGAAACCAAATCAGAACGCATCTCAAAAACCTTAGCTGGGACGCTTCCGCATCACAAAACACAATAGTGTCATCTGCAAACATCAAATGAGAGACCTCCAATTGACTAGCAGCATCCCTACCCACCCGACAGCCTCTCAAAGAACCCCACTCCATAGCCCTCTTCAGCAATCTACTAAGAGCCTCCATCACAAAAAGGAACAGGAAAGGGGAGAGCAGATCCCTTTGCCTCAAGCCCCTCGAGCTAGAGAAGAAACCCGTCGGCACTCCATTCACAAGGACAGAGAAACGAGCGCTAGAGATGCAAAAAAGAATCCATCCCCTCCACCGCCCACCAAAACCCATCCTCTCTAAAAGGTAGAGAAGGAAACTCCAGCTCACATGATCGTATGCCTTTTCAATATCAAGCTTGCAAAGAACACCCGGGACACCACTGCTCAAGCGGGAATCAACACATTCACTAGCAATAAGAACTGAATCCAAGATCTGCCGACCTCCCACAAATGCATTCTGAGAGTCAGAAATGATACCATTCATCACCTTCTTCAACCTAGAGGCCAAGACTTTCGCAATCAGCTTGTAAAAACAACCCACCAAACTAATAGGGCGGAAGTCTCTAACATCCATAGCCTCTCCCTTCTTTGGAATAAGAGCAATAAAGGTTGCATTCAAACTTTTCTCAAAAAAGCCCTGCGCATGGAAGGCATGAAAAGAGCCCATCACCTCCCCACAGACCACCTCCCAACACTCCAAAAGGAACCTCATAGTAAAACCATCCGGTCCAGGAGCTTTATCCCCGTTACAGCTCTTCAAACTTTGAGGTCATTCTTTAAAAAACGCAACTTGCCTGCCAAAGAGTGACTCGGAGTGCCAACCACTCCATACCCCGCCCACCAGGATCGAACTCGCTCCAAGAAACCTTCAACACGGAGCCACATATTCTCAAATCTAAATGGGGATCTTCTGCTACGCAGCCTGCCACAGTCCAACAACAACGGAACATGATCCGACAAAGGACGAGCCAAGATGGTCTGAAAAACATCAGAAAACTTCTCCTCCCAATCACTCGACACCAAGAATCTATCAATACGAGAAAGAGTAGGAGGAGAACGCCCACTGGACCAAGTGAAAGGCCCACCCACCAAAGGCAAATCAAGCAAACAGCAAGCATCAATGAACTCTGAAAAAGCCATCATATCAGCTGTCCATCTTCCCCCTGTCAATCTCTCAAAAGGGGAACGAACAACATTGAAATCCCCCCCGATACACCAAGGCAATGACCTTTGCCTACGAATCTCCCCCAACTCCTCCAAGAACAAATGGCATTCACTATCCTCTGTAGGCCCATAGACCCCAGAAAAAATCCATCAAAAGCCATCCTCCACCATGGAAAGAGTACAGGAAACCGAGAAACACCCAAACTGAGAATCCAACAAAGAGCTCCAAAGAACATCCCACATAATCAGGATACCTCCCGAAGAACCAATCACATCCAGGGCACACCATTCCACGAATCTCCCACCCCACAAACTTCGAACAATCACATCCGTCATAGAAGCAATCTTTGTTTCTTGAAGACAAACTAGATGACCACCCACTTTCCGAATCACCGATTTCACCACTTTCCTTCTAGTCGGGTCGTTAAGACCCCGAACATTCCAAGAAAGAATTTGAAGCTTCATAGGGAAACAGTAGTATTAACTGTGTCACCCCTCCTCCCACTGGCCCTCTCCCTGGCCCCCCTCCTCCTCCTCCTCCTTTCGTAAGTAACGAGAGTCAAGGGACTTGGAAACCCTCTCTCCTCTCTCATTACTGGAGCACTCCCCCTACATTCCATTCTATCAGCAAACTGAGCATTAAGAACATCAAGGAAAAGATTTGTCACCTCCTCCATCCGACCCTCAAATGACACACCCAAAAGGGAGCCTATCTCAACACCATTTTCTTTCAACCAATCTTTCTCCAAATCAGCCAACCCAGCATCAAAACCCCTTCCTTCTGCAGTATCCTCTTCTGGTCTAACAACTGCCAAAGGAGTAAACAAATCAGCATCAGACTCACATCCATTCCACAAAAACATGCCCGCCTCCCCATGAACAGAGGAACACGACCCATCCTCCCCAAACTCAATAGATGACAAAGATGGAGAGCAGCAAGAAAAAGGAGTTCCAAACACCTCATCAGCCAAACGATCATTCTGGTCAGAAACAGAGCCCTTCGACACAAGATGAGCTCTCAACTCGTTCAAGAGCACAGCAGCTGAAACATCATCAATCCTTATCTGCACATCCCGCCCCACACACACAGTAAAGCCGTCACTGCTAACATCACACAACCGAGGGGAACCCATCTCAAAATCATCGTTGTGACCAGGTCTTTTCTCAAGAAAAAGCTCCGGCTCCCTTTCAAAAACCGGAGACAAGCATTTAGACACAAAAGCCACAACTCTCTTTTTCGGCACCAAGCTCCTTCGAGACAACCCACAGGGATGAGAAGTGGAAGAAGAAGGGAAAGCGGGAGAGTGATGAGGCGAATCAAAAGACATACCCGATCCAGAGGCCAACATCGACACCGGAATCCACTTCTGTTTTTCCTTTCTAGACCATTTTTTGCGAACAGGGGGGAAAATTACTTTCTTCTTCATACGGTGTCCCTGCAACAGACCCTTAGAACTTCGACTTCTTCTAGAGCCTTCAGGAAACGCTGTGGACGGATTAATTTCAATGGAATCAACAGCATCACATAAAGGCCCAAACCGGTTACCCAACACTGGCCCAGAAGAAGAAACATTAAAAGCACCCGGACCTTCCTTCAAAGCACAACCCAAGTCAACGGGTCCATGTCCACTACATACAACATCCACAGATTGGGCCTTACCACCTCCATCCGAACCATCAGATAATAACATATCTTCGTTAATCAGGTCAGGCTTACCAACCACAAGCCCACGAGAAGAAGAAAAAAGAATTAGATCCAAAATCCTTAACTCTCAGCCCAATATGAGGCCCAGTCACCGACTTAACTCCAAAATTGGTCTTGCTTATATTCGGAGCCCAAGGTTTTGAAATGAAATTGGATGCAGCTATCAACCACTTTGAACGGCCAAAGCCTCTGCGCCAACCACGTGTCAGGCCGCCAACGTTCTCCCTCCCACGCGCTTGATTAACGTGAGAACCACCATACCGACGCTCCTTTCTCCACATCTGCATGAACGTCGGCCGGCCAAGACCGATGAGACCACCCTCCTTATGCCTTTTCCGGAACCTCTCTTGCCGACGAGAAGCAGTTCCATCCGATTTGACTTCTTTCCTTCTCAGAGTGAAAAATCGTCTAAAACATTCCGAGTTACGCTTCCATAAATCGTCCCTCCATTCCTCCCATCTCTGAAACTTAGCCAAGCCTTTCTTCCCCAAAGACTCCCACCTTAACCATTCTGTCTCCTTCAGCAGGTGTGAACCATCGCCTCCTTCCAAACTATCCGTTGTCGGAACAAGCTCAGGAGGCTTCTCTTCCCACACTTTTACTTTGTAGTAGAGACGGTCATCGTGGATGAAAACGAAAGGGGGAGAAACCTTGCCGTCTAATACTGTTATGTGAACCCTTTCAGCGTCAATTGAATCATCGGCGTCCACCCAAATGAAACCACCGCAAAGATCACCGACCATAACAAACAGGGCATGACTCCAAAGATGGAGAGGGAGACCATACAACGTCACAATCTTCAGGCCCTTACCCTTCAACACCTCGGAGCACCCCACCCTAAAACTCCAAGATTCCATTCGTAGTGTGGCCATCCCCCAAACACGACGCCATTCTTTAAGCACACAAGCCGCTTCCTTCGTAGAAGGAAAACGAAAAAGCAACAAAGAATCCGGTAGAGGTGAGATCACAACACCGGCAGAAACCTTCCAAACCCGAGAAGCCCAACCTGCGATTTGAGCCCAATCACCCACATCCTTGTCGAACTTTCCCACCAAACACGATCGAAGGTCCTCTCTTCTTCTTTCAACCGAATCATTATCTAGGAAAAACGAATGTCCTCGATATGTGTTTGCAGATCTAACAGTTCCGCCTTGAAAAAGACGGGGAAACCTCGCAACATCCACGAACGACCTCATCAAACTCTCTCAAGTCAGAGACAACTTGGAACCAGACCAAAACGCATAATCTAATCCTTATGGGGCATAAAGAACAGGGAACCCAATCGAATCCAATTTTGGGTGCATTCTATCTTCGTGTTGACCATTGAAACACATAAATAGCTATTATTATAGGATTTATGATTCCGTAAACCCAATGCGTAAACTCTAAATGCCTAAAGCAAATACACAAAATACCTCTAAACTAGAGCTAGGAAAAAATAGGCTAGCATCTCTGGGAAGCTGGATTGAATCAGATATCAACCTGAGCAACGGCTGAAGAATGGATCAACTACCAATGGTCCAAGGCAACCAAGTTTATCAACTCCTACTCAGTTTGGTAAGTTTACCCTAGAGAAGATTTAAAAGATAAAAAGGAGGAGGAAGCCTAGGATGGGGCATTGAAGCAATGCTTTCTTATTCATCTGAATGGGATAGTGATGATTCTTCTTCTGAGGCTGATGAGGTATCCCAAGTTGCATTGGTTGCAGTTGTTGAACCTCAAGGTACTTTCAATAATAAAACTTCTAAATTAAATACTGATACAAAATTTGAAAAGCAGAAACACTGTTTTTCTTTTTATTCACAAGAACAAATCTCATGATACGAAACAAAAATCATTTTGTGCATACTATCCAAATATTTTTGAGAGATGACTTGTGAGGATTTAGTGCATCTTTTGTTTACAACAATCATCATATGCATTAGTATTTGGTGAGTTGTTGATTTTATGTGTTGATACGTCTGCTGCTGAGCTTCTGAAGACTATTCAACATGTTTTGAGCAATCCACATCAGATTCTCATATTGTACAACTAGAGGCTGATGCTAATCAATAAGAGGCGGATTCGAGAGGAGCAAATGCTATTGACAGATGAGAAAGATGACCTAGGGATCATCAAGGATGCTTATGGTTTAGTGTCTTAATGTGTTTAGAGATCAATTAAGGATTCAAGGCAACTGAACTGTGACAAAGGTTGTACATCTCTTACTATGGTAAATTAGTTGTCTGGACTAGGTCCCGTGGTTTTTGACTCTCGTTTAAATTCTGGTATCTTTCATTTATTGCTTTACTGCTTTATTTATATTATGGAGTTAATTTATTTAGTGAAACACTAGCCATAACTAGAATAACAAAAAATGAATTAATAAATTGTTCTACAAGACCTATTTACTCCCCTCTAGTTTACCTCAGTGAACAATGTGCAACTTTGTTTCAAATCCTTGGGTTCCGGTTCTACTACATTTCACACATGTAACCCCATCAATTCTATAACTGCAGCTTTCTTTCCATTAGTTATTCTGGAACCGTTGCTAGTTAGACAAGACAATTTCCAGGGTAGCTGCCTTATTTGCACTTGAATGGATCCAAACATGATTATGATGTCAAGATGAAGTTAAGCTATATGGTGTAAGGGCATTTCCGTCCAAGAAAAAGGTTTCATGAGAAGGGCGTGTGGACATGATTTGGTTACCTAATTCATGGGCTTTGGATGCACAAATGTGTTTGTGGGTTTGTTTTATCAATCTTTCTTAAGTGATTTTTATTCCACCCCTCCCCCCCCCCCCCCCCCCCCCCCCCAAAACCCAATCTTCTCTTAAATAAAGAAAATTTGGAACTTACAAGAAAAGCAGGTTGCAGTCAATATTTGCACAGTTACGGTGCCTCAATTCAGAAAGTTGTGAACCACATATGTAGCATCTAGCAAATGAGGTATCCCTGGAAACAACTAGCATGCTGCTTGATTTGGTCATTACTTCAGGCTTGAAAGTGGAAGGTGGTAGAGAGAGACGAGAGTCGAAGACAAACAGATTTCCAACCCATTCTACTGGGCCTTCATTCTTGAGATAATGAGAAACACCTCCGATCAAGGTGTACAAGTTTTTGAAGCCCCTTTGTCTGTCATAAACAAGAAAACAGATGAGTTGAAAAATAAAAATAAAAATAGCAGCGAAAAAAAAAAAAATCTATAAGAGCCCCTATATCAGTCAATATGGACAAGGAAACGAAAAAGAAAAATGGAATATATATATACTATAAAATTAAAAAATTAAAAATTAAATCTTCCACTGGTATTATAGGCCCCTTGAGTTCCTAAAATAAAACAATTATGTAAGGAAACTTGAAAAAAATAAAATAAAATAAAATAAAAATTCAGAATACAATATATTCTTTCAGTCTCAATGTAAACCATATCAGAACCATACTCTGAATCAGATTACAGAAGACGTCAGAATAATATTCCTTCTATACGCATTGAAGAATATAATGCTGAATGCACTTACTCTTGCATTTATCATATGTGTTGCATCCAATAAGATATGTATGGGTACGTTCTTTACGTGTTTTCCTTCCACCATTGTTACAATCATAGAGGTATTTATCTCAAAAGCAATGTAAGTTAAATGAGTGGCATTACAAAGGAATGGACCTTGGTGAATTTAGAATAGGCCCCAACTGAAAACAAGATAAGGGAAAGTCCTTCGCAATGGTTTGGCAGCATGCAACAAAAACAACTGCTTTCTGTTAACAATTTGGTTGGATTTTATGTATGTTTGGGTGGTTTTTCTGTCTTGCTGCTTTTGTTTTTAGGCGGAATGTTTAGGCCTTGGTATCAAGTTTCTATTTGGCTGTAATGTTTTTATTTTGTGACGTAATTCCCAATCTATAAATGAAAGAACAATTTGCATATAGGCTTCATTGGCTGAAGTCTTAACTTTTATCAAGTCAATATTTGACCCCAAAAAACAAGATGAAAAAGAAAAAAAAAAAAAAAAAAAAAAAAGATCATTGATTTGGAATGAATTGGATGAATACATGTGAGGAATCCACAATCAATATGCTCCAATTGAAGAATTCTAGATCTTTACTAAAGGCTCAGATACGCCAAAACACACATTTCAATTAGGCGTAGAGGAAGGGTGGATAGGTCTTACGGGTACTTAATTGAGAATAACTTTCCAAATTTTAGTTTGACCCTTGTCCTATTTTCAGTTAGTTAGTCATTCACGTGTCTCAATCACAAACATTCAAACAAATAAAGCACCGTAAATCAGAGACACAAGCTCTTTTGGTGAAAAGGCCCTAGAAAGGGAAAAAAAACACAGGACCCTCTGTCCAGGCGCAAACAATTCACTATTGGACAAAAGGATTCCCACAACATTAACAAAATTCTATCCCAAGTATGCCCTAGTTACCTATGATCCAGGCATATGCCAAATTATCCAACCGGATCTCTGTTGCTGCCAGTCAACAAATTCGTTCCGCACGAGATCTGCTCACTCTATGGTTGTTTAAATCCTTGTTCTTCACAAATATACCAGTTGATGCCTTGTTTAATAGTCTCATATGCGCTGCTAGCTTTGATTTTCTCAATTGCATGGGAATATGGTTGTCCATGATAAACCCTAGATTGAATCTCAAAGCTTTCTCTCTCTCTATAAATATAAATTCTCTCAATAAAGCTATAAAAGTTGTAGAGCCCAACCCTGGAATAACTATAATCCCATATTTATTATCAATTTAGCAAATTTACATAAAATAGGAAGATAAAACCTTCTAAAATTTTGTTTTAGGAGAGTTTCTATAAAAATTTGGTGCTGATTGATTGATAGAAGTATAGATGGAAGCACTGTGTCTAGTTTCAATCAATCATACCTTCAACCGAAACATTTGTATTCTGACACTAATCTTACTTGAAAATTTGAATCAATTGAAACATCGATTGGACTCCTCTATTCAATCGATGGCCACTAACGTCTCATATTACCTTTACCAAGATATTTGATTGAGCTTGACAGATTTACCTAACATTCTCCCCATTTGGCAATTCGGTAACAAAACCAACACAATACATGTAAGAATGAATCACTCAACCGGAAAACCAAATCACCCTTACATGTACAGAGAAACAATCATCATCAATATTGTTGGAGAATTACGTGATTTATGTAATTTTTAGATAAATTTGGAAAGTATTAACTGTCTGATTATAGGCTAATATAGCTGGTGTATTAAATTTTAGGTTGACTTATTTTATTTCCTGATCTTAGGGATTTGATTGCATATTCCTTAATTTACTGGATTCTGATCTAATTGTATTCAGCCTATAAAGGTCGGGCTACTTTGTATTAAAAAGTCATGAAATATACTTCAATTTTCCCAATTTCTGTGTTATGGTATCAGAGCCCTAGGTGCTCTTTCTGGGATAAAATATTTCATCACTTACAGATTTCATAGCAGCTTGGAGTTCAGTTTTTACAGAAGAAAAAAAACGAGATGTCAGAGGTAACACAAACCAGCTCTCAATCGGAGGAGCCTACAATCCAACAACAGGTTCCTGGAGATCTACAGAACATTCAAGCTGCGTATAGGCTGAATGGAACGAACTATTTAAAGTGGTCTCAACTTGTTCAAACCTTTCTGAAAGGGAAGGGCAAGCTCAACCATCTTCTTGGAAAAGGGCCTAAGAAGGAAGATCCAAAGTTTGCTGCTTGAGACGAAGAAGACTCAATGGTCATGTCATGGCTATGGAATGCTATGATACCCGAGATAAGTGATACTGTCATGTTTTTGACAACTGCTCAAGAGATATGGGAGGCGATTAGACAAACTTATTCGAAGAAAAATGACGCAGATCAAGGTGAAGCTAGCTGCTACAAAACAAAGGAACAAGACTGTAACTGAGTATGCCAACACTCTTGAAAAATTTGTGGTACGAGATGGACTATTACCAGGTTCTCGAGATGAAGAACAGCGAGGATGCTGCGTTGTTGAAGGCTTTCATAGAAAAAGACCGAATCTATGATTTCTTAGCAGGCCTTAATTCGGATTTCGATACTGTAAGAGTTCAGACTTTGGGGAAAGGATTATCCTCCCTAAATGAAGCAATTGCAACGATTCATGCTGAAGAGAGCAGGAGAGGAGTTGTGTTGGATTCGTAGCCATTGGAAGGATTGGCACTGCTTACAACTGCTGCTAGTGAGCAAACTTTGGAGAAGAAGCCTTCAGCTACTACTGATTATAAGAAATCTGACCCGAAGAGGACATTCAAAGAGAATCTAGTATGTAACTATTGCAAGAAAACTGGTCATACGAAGGACACCTGCCATAAGCTACATGGAAGGCCACAAAACATGAATCAGCTAAACCGGAATTCCGGAGGAAGAAGCTGGCAGCAAAAGGGACAAACCCACGTTGCACAAAATAGCACTAATAATACCAGTAATCAACCGAATTCCAGCAGCAGAGAATTCTGTAAGGAAGACATTGATCGCCTCCGATCCCTTCTTGATTCACTCGAAGAACCTACAGGTGCCTGTTCATTAGCACTTTCTGGTATGTATTCTGGTTCTCATGCTCTTAGTGTCTCAGATAATGTTTTAATCCACCCACACTTTTGGATTGTCGACTCAGGGGCAACCGACCATATGACCAACTCATCCCAATCTTTTTCTTCTTATAAACCATGCCCTAGTAATAAAAAGATCACCATAGCTGATGGGAATTTAGTCACTGTTGCAAGACAGGGAGACTTATCCTTAGGACCTTCCTTCTGTCTTAAAAATGTTTTACATGTGCCCAAATTGACAACCAATCTTTTATCTGTCAAACAAATCACCAAGGATATGAACTGCAATCTTATTTTCTCAAAAAATTCATGTGTTTCAGGACCGAGCTTCGGGGAAGACGATTGGGCATGCTAAAGAAAAGGATGGTCTTTACTGTCTCGAGCCCATGAGTGGAAAAGTGAATACTGGAGTTGGTTGTTCATCTGTGCTTCTATCTAATTCCTCCACAAATAAAGACAAAATTCTCCTTCATCATTTTCAGCTTGGTCATCCTTTCTTTAGAACTCTCAGTCTTATGTTTCCTTCTTTGTTTAAAAATGTTGATTTGAAACAACTTCATTGTGATATTTGTGAAATTGCCAAACATAAACGTGTTTCCTTTCCTTTGAGCAATAATAAATCATCAGTTCCTTTTGATTTGATGCACAGTGATGTTTGGGGTCCTTCACGGGTTGCTAATTATTCTGGAGCACGTTGGTTTGTCATTTTTATAGATGATTGTACGCGGGTAACTTGGACTTTTCTCATGAAGCAAAAATCTGATGTAGCCAATATCTTTCCAATTTTTCATAACATGATAAAAACACAGTTTGGGGTGAAAATTAAAAGGGCGAGGACAGACAACGGGAGAGAATATTTTAACCAAATTCTATCACCATATTTAAACCAGGAGGGAATAGTTCATGAGTCCTCATGCATTGACACACCCCAACAAAATGGGGTGGCCGAAAGAAAGAATGGACATCTTCTCGAAACTACCCGTGCTCTTCTTTTTCAAAGACAAGTTCCAAAATATTTTTGGGGGGAAGCCGTTCTCATAGCCACTCATCTCATCAACCAATTACCTACCAAAGTCTTAGATTTTATAAGTCCTTGGGAAACACTTTCAAATCATTTTCCAGACTTCCTTACTCCAAACAGGTTGTCTCCTCGGGTATTTGGGTGTGTTGTCTTTACTCATGTTCATGCTCACAATTGAAGCAAACTTGATCCCCGAGCACTTAAATGTATTTTTAGAGGTTACTCTTCAACTCAAAAAGGTTACAAATGTTACCATCCGCCTACTCGGAAGCCTACATTTCAATTGATGTCACATTTGTTGAACATGAGAGTTTCTTTCATCATCCTTCTCCTCAGGGGGAGGTAACAAGTGATGAAAAGGATGATGATGTAGATATCCTTGATTTCGATCTTATGCCCAAATTGTCACCACCATCTTTGAGTCCAAGTTCTGCAACCGCTCCTGCCTCGGTTTCCTTTGGTTCCCCTCCTACCCCGTCTTCTCCAAGTCTGGATCACATTCATTCCCAGGTTTCACTACCTAATTCTGATTCCAGTTCTGATATTCCTCCACTTCAAAATCCAGGTGTGACACCTCCTGAATCTCAACCACAATCTCTTCCTAAAAATCCAACTCCAGCAATCAATCCAGTAGTCACTAAACCACTTCAAGCTTTTTCGAGAAGGAAGGGAGGCAAGACTAATCCGAAGCAAGCCCAAAAGTCAAAACCTATGCTTAGGAAAGAAACCACTTAGGAGAAAAACACTGCTCAGGTAAACAATTCCACTCTTGTGTTTGATGAGACTGATTTAGAACTACCCATTGCAGTTCGAAAAGGTACCCGAAGGTGTACACAACATCCACTCTCTCATTTTGTCTCCTTTGAAAAATTATCTCCCTCACATAGAGCCTTCCTTACTCATCTAAACTCAATAGCCGTTCCTAAAACATTGTCTGAGGCATTAAACAGCAGGGAATGGAAGCAGGCCATGAAAGTTGAGATGGACGCACTGGAGAAGAACAAGACTTAGGAGATGGTTGAATTACCAAAGGGCAAAAAAACTGTGGGATGCAAATGGGTGTTTTGAGTAAAATTTAATGCAGATGGATCTCTTGAGAGGTACAAGGCGAGGCTAGTAGCAAAAGGATATACCCAGACCTTTGGTGTTGATTATCAAGAAACTTTTGCCCCAATGGCAAAAATGAACACAATAAGAATTTTATTGTCTCTGGCTGCTAACTTTGATTGGACTTTGCAGCAGTTTGATGTAAAAAATGCATTTCTGCATGGAGATCTTGAAAAAGAAATATATATGGAAGCTCCTCCAGGATTCAGTTTTCCGAAGAAGAATAGGGTATGCAAACTAAGGAAGGCATTGTATGGACTGAAGCAATCCCCCAGGGCTTGGTTTGGCAGGTTTGCAAAAGCAATGTCAGCAATGGGTTATAAACAAAGTCAAGGTGATCATACTCTGTTCATAAAACACTCTTCTTCAGGGGGAGTTACTGTCCTCATTGTATACGTAGATGATATTATTGTCACTAGCAATGATCAAGCTGAAAGGGAAACTCTTAAAGCTAAGCTGGCCACAGAATTTGAAATAAAAGACCTAGGCAAGCTGAAATACTTCCTGGGAATTGAAGTTGCTCGCTCCAAAGAGGGAATTTTCATCTCAAAACAAAAGTATGTGATTGATTTACTGAAAGAAACAGGAAAGATAGGTTGTAAGCCCGTGGAGACTCCCATTGAACCGAATCATAAGCTTGGCGAAGCTGTTGATGATGAGCCAGTTGACAAAGGAATGTATCAAAGACTTGTTGGAAGATTAATCTACTTGTCTCACACCAGGTTTGACATCGCCTATGCAGTTACTATAGTGAGCCAATTTATGCACAACCCAAAGCAAGTATATTTCCAAGCAGTATACAGAATCCTGCAATATCTAAAACCTAGTCCAGTTCAAGAGAGGATTGTGCTTGAACTTAGAAGTTTACACAGACTCGGACTATGCAAGTTCAGTGTCAGATAAAAGATCAACCTCGGGTTATTGTGCCTTCCTAGGTGGGAATCTTGTTACATGGAGGAGCAAAAAGCAGCCAATAGTTGCAAGGTCAAGTGCAGAAGCTGAATTTCGTGCCATAGCTTTAGGAATATGTGAATTCTTATGGTTGAAAATAGTCCTGAAGAATCTTGGAGTTTCAGTTGAGAGGCCGATGAAGTTATATTGTGATAACAAGTCAGCCATCAATATTGCACATAATCCAGTGCAACATGACCGCACCAAGCATGTGGAAGTTGATCGCCACTTCATAAAGGAAAAGCTCGATAATGGACTAATTTGCACTCCATATGTTGCACTCCATATGTCTCAACAAGAGGACAACTAGCTGATGTACTAACCAAAGGGTTAGCCAGTCCTGCGTTTCAAAGAATTGTCTGCAAGCTGGGGATGAAAGATATTTATTCCCTAGCTTGAGGGGGAGTGTTGGAGAATTACATGATTTATGTAATTGTTAGATAAATTTGGAAAGTATTAACTATCTGATTATAGGGTAATATAGCTGGTGTATTAAATTTTAGGTACTTATTTTATTTCCTAATCTTAGGGATTTGATTGTATATTCCTTAATTTACTGGATTCTGATCTGATTATATTCAGCCTATAAAGGTCGAGCTACTTTATATTAGAAAGTTATGAAATATACTTCAATTTTCCCAATTTCTGTGTTAAGTATCATTACCTTATTCCCATACGAATGGGATCAGCCACATGAACTTTTCCCATTCTTTTCGATTACAAATCCTCTCTCCTATGATACTTAGCTTTTTATATCATTTCTACATTTCTAAAAGTTCCATGTTGCCCTCTCTATCTCTTACCTTATAAACTTCTGAAGATTAATCAAACTTGGCAATCTAAGAAAATACATTTGTAAGCCCGGTATGAGACAAACTTGATCATCGTGCTCACAAATGTATTTTATATCCCTTTTAAGTGCGAGAATAAGTTGAATAACCTAAGAAGATACATTTGTGAGCACGAGGATCAAGTTTGTCTCGTCCCGGGCTCAGATTATGAACAAAACAGACACACCCAAACACCTTTGGAGGATTGGAAAAGGGATTTTTGTCGGAAAACATCATTTAGAAGAGTGATTTTCCTTGAAGGACCCTAGAAGGCATGCGGTTTAAAAGATAAGCAGCAACCAGAACTACATCTACCCAAAAATGTTTTGGAACATGCATTTGAATTATTAAGGCACGTGCGATAGCTAGGGGTGGGCCATTCTTCCGTTCAGCAACTCCATTTTGTTTAGGGGTATCAACACAAGAAGTTTGATAGATAATGCCCCTCGACTCAAGAAACTTTTGAAAAACATTAAGTTTATATTCAAGGGCATTGTCAGTTCTAAGAACAAGTAATTTTGCATCAAACTAATTTTGAATTTCAGCATAAAAAGATTGAAAAGCAGAGAGTACTTGAGATCTATCTTTAAGAATATAAACCCAAGTTAAACATGAATAATCATCAATAAATGACACAAAATAACGAGCACCAAATAAAACTAGTAGTACGAGCTGGTTCCAAACATCCGAATGTACTAACTCAAATGGTTTTAAACTTTTATCAAAACGAGACTTAAAAGTAGCCCGACAATGTTTACTAAGTTCACAAGTAGTACAATTAAACTTAGAAAAATCAACTAAAGAAGGGACTAAGGCTCGAAGACTGTTTGAAGAGGGATGTCCAAGGCGGAAATGCCACTGGTGAGCTGAAGAGGAGGTGGAACGTAGAGTTGTCGGCGCAGTAGTTGGCTGGAAGTAGTTAAGACCATCCTTCTCAAACCCTCCACCAATTGTCTTCTTCGTCTTGAGATCCTAAAAGACACAACGGGAAGGAGAAAAAGTAACTGAGCAATTTGAATCTGATATGATTTTGCGAACTGATAATAAATTGAATGAAAATTGAGTGATATATAAAACTGATGAAAAAGTGAGACCCAAAGTGCGGAAGGTACCAATTCCATGAACAAATGATTTGGCACCATTCGCTATATAGTAAAAACTGATGGTGAGAAAACATGAGAAATATCAAAAAGAAGAGATGGATTACCTGTCATGTGATCGGATGCCCTTGAATCAATGATCCAAGGTGTAGAAGATGAAGCATGGAGGCACGTATTACCTGAAGTAATGATAGTAGCGGTGGATGAGGGCTGATTTGCACACTCACGCTTTACCAATTTGGTGCTGGTGATTGACCCAAGAAGAAGATGGGATTCCTTAGTATCCATAACAAAAGCTGCTGAACAAATGAGATATAGTAGCGAGAGGGAGCCGAGATAAGAGAACCAAGATCTAGCGGAGATGAACCCAAGAGAAATTATCGAGGAGAGAGCAGAGGAGGGATCCGAGAGAGATTGCTGAAACTAGAACTGAGATCACTGAGAAGAGATTAAGAGAAAGCCGAGATGGAATCAAGATTGGAGTCTGAATAAGAAAAAAAAAAAAAAAATTAATTTAAAGAGGGATCGATTTCCGCTCTGATACCATGTTTAGAGAGAGAGAGAGAGAGAGAGAGAATATATGAAAACGTATATGTTATATAGTCAGTAATACAATAATACAATGGTGTTTATATAGGAGAAGCTAAGGGAGTAGGTGAGTGGAGAACAAGAAAACCCTATACATGGTAATTTTATATATGGTAATGAGGGGTAGATGACAACTCATAAGATACTAACTGTACACGTGTGACAACTCATACAATACTGTACAACACCTCCTTTTAACCAAAAGAGAAAACCAAGGAACTCTAGGATTTTTCACTCTAATTTCTACCCAAACAGCCTCAAAAGAGCATCTACCACTTTCCCAGCAATAGAATCCTCTTTGTTTGAAACGGGAACAACTTTAATCAAATTCCATGCCTCCATTTATTTTATTTTTTTTGATAGTAAATGTATAAAAGAGCATTCAAAAGGGGACCGCATCCCAAAAGAGCTACAAAAGAATAGAGGGCCTCTAAACCCTCAAAGAACCCAAAAAATCGACAAACTTCTTTTTTTTATAAGTAAAATGTATTAGAAAGCGTTCAAAAGGGGAACGCGTCCCGAGATATACACAAAAAGAATCTATGAACTCAAAGAACCCAAATAGTCCACAATGTCCTCTAAAGAAGAATAATCCCTCCCCCAACCCCAACAAAAAAGGGTACAAATAATAGAAAATTTCAGCTCTCCAATAGAGGACTCTTTCCCATCAAAAAATCTTCAGTTCCGCTCTTTCCAAAGACTCCACCAAACGCAAAGAGGGGTCACCCTCCAGAAGTCTCTAGCCTGAGCCCCCACCCATTGGCCCCTCCAGATATCAAGCAATCCTCGAGAAGTTTAAGGCATGACCCAATGGATGCCAAACAAACCAATCAAAAGACTCCAACATTCATAAGCAACAGGACAATGCAACAGAAGATGATCCACGGACTCCCCAAAACATTTGCAAAGACAACACCGGTTAACAATGATATGTCTTCTCTTCCGTAAATTATCCAAAGTCAGAATCTTCCTCCAAGCTGCAGTCCACACAAAAAAGGCCACCCTAAGGGGCGCCTTAGAGAGCCACATCGTCTTCCACGGGAAGGGCAACCCATGAAACCCAGAGAGGCGCACAAAGAATGACCGGACCTAGAACGTCCCATTAGAAGAAGGCACCCAAAACAAGGAATCCACACCAGTGCCATCCAATTCATGTCTATACAAAAGGGCCAACAAGCCAGTGACATCATCTAACTCCCAATCCTGAAAAGGTCACATGAATCGCACATCCCAAGACAATGTCCCGCTATCAAGACGATAGCAGTCAACAACCATAGCATGTTTGTCAACAGCAATCCTAAAAAATCTTGGAAACAACAGAGCCAAAGGCCTATCTTCACACCAGGAATCCTCCCAAAACCTGACAAATCTTCCATCCAGAACTCTGAATCTAATGTGTTTGGAGAATTCATCCCACCCTTCCCAATGGACCTCCACGCCCCCACACCATAAGCAGCCCTAAAAGGCCTAGTTGACCACCCCCCTCTCCTCCCCAAAACGACAAGAAATGACCTTTCTCCATAATCTATGTCTTTCGCTGCCGAACCTCCAAAGCCACTTGCCTAGAAGAGCATTATTAAAAGGGGCCAGTCTTCTAATTCCGAGACCACCAAGCTGAAGAGGCTTACAAACCTGATCCCATTTGACAAGATGATATTTAAACTCCTCCCCACGACCCCCCCAAAGGAAATTCCGTTGGAGCATCTCCAGTCTTCCCACAATAGAGGCTGGAATCCTAAAAAGCGAGAGAAAGTATGTTGGAAGGCTTGACAAAACACTCTTCACTAACGTGACTTTTCCACCCTTGGAGAGATATTGCTTTTTCCAACCAGCCAATCTTCTCTCGACCGGCTCAATCACCGGGTCCTAACTTCCCACCCTCCTAGCCGAGTCCCCCAGCGGTAGACCCAAATAAGAAATAGGGAAGCGTTGCATCCCACAGCCTAAAACAGCAGCCAGAGAATCCACATCCTGCGCCTCCCCCACAGGGACAAGCACACTTTTACCCACATTGACTTTCAGACCAAAGACAGCCTGAAAACAAATCAAAACACATCTCAAATACTGCAACTGGGACACCTCTGCCTTACAGAAAACAATAGTATCATCCGCAAAAAGAAGGTGAGAAATCTCCATCTGCTGAATCGATTCAGGGCCGAGCTTGAAACCCCTAATAAACCCCAAATCCACAGCCCTTCTCATCAGCCTACTAAGGGCCTCCATAACAATAATAAACAAAAATGGGGAAAGAGGGTCCCCCTGCCTCAGACCTCGAGAACTACCAAAGAATCCCGTAGGAGACCCATTAACCAAAATCGAAAATCTAACAGTGGAAACACATGTAGTAATCCATTTCCTCCATTTCGCACCAAAACCCATCCTCTCCAATAGATACAACAAGAAATTCCAACTGACATGATCGTAGGCTTTTTCGATATCCAGCTTACAAAGAACACCAGGAACACCACTACTAAGTCTAGAATCCACGCATTCACTGGCAATGAGAGCCGAGTCCAGAATCTATCTACCCCCAATAAAGGCATTCTGAGACTCAGAAACAACTCCATCAAGCACCTCCCTCAGCCTAAGCGCAGGGACTTTCGCAATGATCTTATAGATACACCCAATCAGACTAATTGGTCTAAAGTCCTTGACATTAAAAGCACCACCCTTCTTAGGAATAAAGGCAATAAAGGATGCGTTCAGTGATTTCTCAAATCTCCTTGTGGAATGAAACTCATGAAAAGTGCTTATAATCTCAAGCCTAACCACCTCCCAACTTTCCAACAAAAATCTCATAGTAAAACCATCGGGGCCTGGAGCCTTATCGCCATTACAACTCTTGAGAGCCTTCAGCACCTCCTCCTCCGAAAAGGGAACCTCCAACCCATCCCTTTCCAAAACAGAGATAGAGTCAAAATAAAGGTCATCAAGCCTTGGCCTCCATCGAAGAGGCTCAGAATAAAGCCTTTGGTAGAAAGAGACAATACCATTTCGGACCTCCTCCTCTGTAGACAAGACCGTACCATCCACACACAGTCGCCCAATATGATTGCCCCTCCTATGAGCATTAGCAGTTCTATGAAAAAACTTGGTATTACGATCCCCCTCTTTCAAGCCAAATGCACCACCAAAAACATAAAGGTGTAACTCTCCAGAAATCCCTGACTTTAACCCCCACTGGACAGCCTTTCCAAGCCTCAATAAAGCATTTGGGAGACCTCGGCATAACCCACTGATACCTGAATAACCCCAGCATCAACATCCAACAATCCCATGCCACTAGGCAATGCTAAAGAAGATGATTAATTGTTTCCTCATCGTTCTTACACATAAAGCACCAGTGAACCACAATCTAATTCCTTCTCCTTAGGTTGTCTTGAGTCAAAATCTTCCCTAAGATGGATGTCCAAGCAAAAAACGCCACTTTGAGCAGAGTCTTCAAGCGCCAAATAGCCCTCCACAAAAAGGGAGGAGTCGGAGTATCTGAAAGACACCTATAAAGAGATTTAACATCAAAGCGGCCCTGACAAGAAGGAAGCCACACCCAAGAGTCGGAAACATCTCCCCTAATTTCTTGTCGATAAAAGAGCTCTAAAAAACCACACATATCCTCAATTACCCAATCCTGAAAATGCCTCAAAAATCGAACATCCTAAATTGTTCTGCCACTATCAATGCGATAGCAGTCGACCACCATAGCTTGACAATTAGAAGCAATCCGAAAAAGTCTAGGGAAACAGTGCGCAAGAGAACGATCACCACACCAAATGTCCTCCCAGAAGCGTATTCCCCTTCCATCCCGAACACGAAACCTGATATGTTAAGAGAATTCATCCCAACCCTTCCGAAAAAATTTCCATGCCCCCACTCCACTTGGAAGTCTCACCTCCGCAGAACACCAGTCCCCTCTCAATTCCCCATATTTGCTCACAACCACCCTCCGCCATAATCTATGCCTCTCAACTGATGCACTTAAAGGTGTTCTGCATAGATGCTAAACCATCTTAACCAAATTTCTCTCATTTTATCTCCAATTAGATCTACTCCAACTATCTCACGAATGTAATCATTTCTAATTCTATTTTGTTCTAGTCTTACTGCACATCCATCTCAACATTCGCATTTCCACCACACTCACTTTATGCATATTTTGTATTTTTTGTTCTTAGATGTCCAAAATTTTATCCCATAAAGTATGGCTAGTTTAATAATTGTTCTATAGAACTTCCCTTTCAATCTTAATGGGATACACCAATCACGCAATATACTAGATGCACTCCTCCATTTAACCCATCCAACCTTGATGCTATGATTAACATCATCTCTAGTTTCTCATTCAATATGGATAATTGAGCATAAATAACAAAAACGATCACTTTTTTTGTACCTCTTGATTCTCAATCTTCCCTACATCCTCATTGTATCTCTAGATTTACTGAAGTTACACTCCATAAATTCAATTTTATTACTACATATCTTAAACCCTTTCAATTCTAGAGCTTCCCTCCAAACCTCCAATTTGGCATTGACTCCTAATATTAACAGCAAATAACAAACACCATGAAAAATGTGTCTTGCTACCTCATTCGTAACTAAGGCAAAACGGAATGGACTTAATGCTGACCCTAGATGTAAACCTACAGTAATTGGAAATTCAGTTATTACCCCTACAGTCATTACAACTATAGCCCTTTATGACTCCTTTTCTAAAACCCTCTATATCAAATCTCTAGGTACCCTATCATAGGCTTTCTCTAAATTAATGTACACCATATGAGATCTTTCTTATTCTCAATATATATTCCATTAGTCTCAGTAAGTAAATATGCATTTAAAAGATCTCCTATTTCACTCTTGCCAAAGACCCCAGGGAAATCCTTTAAGCATTTTCAGCTTGCTTCCCCACTATACACCATCTCCAAGCTTTAAGCATGCTTATCGTGGAAAGCAACATGGCCCAACTCACTCCAAACAAAGCAAGGAGTAAGTTGCATTCTTCCTGTAGAAATGGAGATTTATATATAAAAAGAATAGAGATACAGAGAGAGAGACAGCGAGAGAGCAAGTTTGGGGCTCAGCCCATATTTTTCATATATCTCGTACCCTAAAACATAAAGGGGATTATATACAATACAAGAAAGGCCTATTTACATAATGGCCACAAATCCTATATCTAATTACAATAAGACCCCAGCGTAAATACATATATACATATAAGTGTTTTAACACTCCCCCTCAAGCTGGAGAATATATATAATATAATCCCAGCCTGGAACAAATCATTTTTAACCGATTATGACGAAGAGCCTTAGTAAACATATCAACTAATTGATCTTCAGACTTCACGAATAGAGTAGAAATGTTTCCACTCAATATTTTCTCTCGAGTGAAGTAACAATCAACTTCAATTTGCTTGGTTCTTTCATGAAACAACGAATTGGATGCGATGTGAATAGCTGCTTGGTTATCATAGAACAGTGGAAAGGAGTCTTGACTATTAACCCAAGTTCTTCAAGAAAATGTTGTATCCACGTTAACTCACTAGAGATATAGGCCATTGCCCTGTACTCTGCTTCAGCGCTAGACCGTGCTACAACTGTTTGCTTTTTACTTTTCCATGTAACAAGATTTCCACCAACAAATGTACAATAGCCTGTAGTAGATTTCCTATTTGAGGGAGAACCAGCCCAGTCAGCATGTGTGAAACCTGTCACATTAAGATGACCATTAGGTTTATATAGTAATCCAAAACCTGGAGTTTGTTTGAGATATCGAATAATTCGAAGAACAGCATTCCAATGTGGTACTGTAGGAACACTCATGAACTGACTTACAACATTAACTGCATATGAAATGTTAGGTCGGGTGATAGTGAGATAAATTAATTTCCCAACTAGACGTCGATATCTGCCATGATCGTCAAATAAATCACCCTCATCAGGTAATAATTTTATATCTGGGCCCATAGGAGCATCAGTAGGGCGAGTACCTAACATACCTATTTCTTTTAACAAGTCCAACACATATTTCCTTTAAGATAGACTTATACCTTCCTTGGATCTAGCAACCAAAATACCCAAGAAATATTTGAGTTTGTCTAGATCCTTTGTGTGAAACCGATCTTGCAAGAACAATTTTAACTTTGCAATGCCGTCAGAATTATCACCTGTTATAACAATATCATTTACATATACCACAAGAAAAATAAAGCCAGTTTTAGTATGTTGGTGAAATACCGAATGATCTGTCTGGCATCAGTTAAGGCCAAAGGAAAGTACCGCCTCGGAGAATTTTCCAAACCAAGCCCTTGGAGATTGTTTCAATCCGTACAGGGCCTTTTTAAGACGACATACAGCATGAGACTCCCCCTGAGCAACAAATCCAGGTGGTTGCTCCATGTAAACCTCTTCATGTAAGTCACCATGTAAGAAAGCATTTTTCACATCTAATTGAAACAATGGCCAATTACAATTGGCGGCAATTGAAATAAGGATTCGGATAGAAGAAATCTTCGCAATAGGAGAAAAAGTCTCATCAGAATCAATACCATAGGTTTGTGTGTATCCCTTTGCAACAAGGCGAGCCTTCAATTGCTCAACAGATCCATCATGGAGATATTTGACAATGTAGACCCACTTACAACCAACCATTTTGGAACCGGGAGGTAAGGAAACAAGGTCCCATGTCCTATTATGATGAAAAGCATCCATTTCATTTATCATGGCTTTGCGCCAAGCTGTATCAGATAGAGCATCCTGCACAGTTTTCGGAACAGCAATAGCAGATAACATGGATAAAAAGCAAGAAAATGAGGGCGATACCTTTTTATAGGAAACAAAGTTAAATATGGGGTGTGCAGTGACACACGAGCGAACGCCCTTACGTAATCCAATAGGAAGATCATCAGTACCAGGAGGAGCCTCAATGGAAGTAGACAATTGGGGGGGGGGGGGGGGGGGGTGATCGACAACTATACACTTGAAGTGGCGGTGGCACATGAGGTGGTTGTTTTGGGTCACAGGGTAATGAATGTGACACAAAAGGCAACGGAAGCAGCAGCTCGGTATCTAAAGACGAACTATGTGAAGAAAAATAAGGAGTATCCTCAAAAAAGGTAACGTCCAACATTTATAACCTTTTTGAGTCCGAGAGTATCCAATAAAGACACCCTTAATGGCACGAGGAGACAATTTATCAGCGCCAGGGTGTAATATGTGAGCAAAACACACACACCCAAAAACACGAGGCGGCAATGCAAATAACGGTCGAGTAGGAAAAACAAAGGAATAAGGACATTTCCAATTAAGAACAGAAGATGGCATATGATTAATTAAATAACAAGCAGTTAAAACAGCATCGCCCCAAAATGCTTTTGGAAGATGCATATGTATCATCAATGTCCGAACTATTTCAATTAAATGCCTATTTTTCCGTTCGGCTACACCATTTTGTTGGAGAGTATAAGAACAAGAAGTTTGGTGCAAAATACCACGAGAGTCGCAAAAACTAGAAATAGCACCTTTGACATATTCCATAGCATTATCAGATTGTAAAGTGCATATAACACACCCAAATTGGACCTCAATTTTTTTAAAAAATATTTGAAATATGGAAAAAAGTTCAGAACGGTCTTTCATTAAAAACAACCAAGTCATCCTTGAATAATCATCAACAAAAGTAACAAAATAAGAAAAACCTGAGTGACTAGTGTGACGAGCAGGACCCCATATGTCCGTATGCACTAATTCAAATAAAGACGATTAACGATACGAGGAAGGAAAGGCACTCTATAGTGCATACCCAACTGACAAGACTCACGATTTAAAGTAGACACCGACTCAAGGAAAGGCAAAGCAGACTTCAAATACCGCAACGAGGGATGACCTAACCGATAATGCCACTGGTACACAGACATCTGGGAATGTAAAGCAACGGTGGAAGGTTTGCAATCCAAATAGTATAGGCCATTTCTGTTACTGCCCCCACCAATCGTCTGTTTCGTGTTGAGGTCCTGAAAGACACAAGACGAAGGATAAAATGTGACAAAACAGTTCAGTGCTTGAGTCAGTTTACTTACAGATAATAAATTAAAGGGAAAATTTGGAACTAATTGCACAGAGGATAATGAAATGGATGTGGTTAATTTAATTGTTCCCTGGCCAATAATGGAACATGTTCTAGCATCAGCCAGAGTAACAAAAGATGAGGAACTAGACTTCTGAAAATTAGAAAATAGAGAGGCATCACCTGTGAGATGGGTAGAAGCCACAGAGTCAATAACCCAAGGGGATGCTGAAGTCTATAAATCGGACAAGCATGCAATATTACCTGATTGCGCAAAATTAACCACATCAGAAGAGTTGGGATGTGTCCAGTTGACCAATGCACTGAACTCAGCTCGTGATAGTGATAAGTGTCACGGTGTCACTAGTAGATGCAGGTGATGGTAATACAAAAGTTTGACCAAGAGAGGGATGAGACCCCGCAAGGTCAGAGGAAGACACTGCTTGATTTGCCCATACTGGTTTCCCATGAAGAGTCCAACAGTTCTCAACAGAGTGGTTAGTACCCCTACAGTGGCTGCAGATGCGAGTGTCACTACGTCCACGACCACGACGACTGCGACTTCTATCACGGCTACTACCGCCACGAGAACTACCTGAATTTCCACCATACCCTCTGTTGCCACTAGGAGTATCACCCGAATTTCCACCATACCCTCTGTTGCCACTAGGAGTATCACAAACTCTAGAGGACTGTGGAAAAATAGAAGGAATCATCATAGCTGAATTTTCTTTCACTCCAGTGGGTGTCACATGTGATTGTTTTGAAACCCGAAGTAAGCGAGAATAAATGTTACCCAAAGATGGGAGTCCTCCATCACCAGCAAGGATCTGATCCCGAATATTATGAAGGTTCGGGTGCAAACCAGCAAGAAAAATGGAAACAGAAAATTCCTCACGTTGTCGCTTGAGATGTCAGGATCAGTAGTCAAGGGATGGTACTAATTCAGCTCATCTAACAGGCTTTTGAAAGTACTGTAATACTCACCAAGGCCTTGACCAAAGAAGTCAGATTGACGAGAATGGAATATCTTTTCATACAATGAATATATGCGAGAAACATTTGTGTCCATAGACTAAGTTTCTTTAACTGCATCCCAGATTGCCTTTGCAGTGTTGACAAACATAAAAGTGGATGCAATGGAAGGTTCCATACTGTTCCACAACAAGGACTTAACCATATAGTTATCAGTTTCCCAATCCTCATATGTTGCTGATATTTTTAATGGAGGATCAGTTGTAATAAACTTCAGCTTTCGTCGGGCACCTAAAGAAATCCTTACTACTTGAGCCCATAGTAAGTAATTGGAATTACTTAATTTCATAGTTGTAATTTGCAGCCCAATAGGATCAACATGTGTTGCAGAAGATTTAACTCCAATAGACCCAGAAGCAACATTTGAATCGTCCAACATGGATATATGAATATGAAAAGAAAAAAAAAACTTGTCTGCGCCAAGTTAAGAAGACAAATTTGTACCAAGGAACCAAAGAAGTTGTTGCACCTAAGAAGGCCAGAACAGAAGAAGACTCGGAGCAGAACAGACCCGGTCAGTAAATCGAGTCAAACGGGCCGGACCTTGAATCGGGTCAAATGGTCCAGACCTCAAATCGGGTCGGAACAAATCCGGTTTATGTTAACCTAGATTAGGATAGCGAGAACCCTGTAGCCAAACACCATTCTTCTTTACAAAGTCTCAGCTCTCCGGCAAGCACGCAGCGGCGACGATGGAATCAAGAAGCAGCGACACACCTCGCGAAGCCATCGGTGACCAAGCAACGAGCAGCGACGACGACGACAGCCACCAGTGACCAAGCAACGAGCAACGACGACGAGAGAAGGCGGCGAGCTCGGCAACAACCAAAACGGCAACCAAACTGGGTTTCAGATCTAGGAACCAAGCAACGAGCAGTGACGACGAGAGAAGGCAGCGAGCTCGTCGACAACCAAAACGGCAACTCCTTCACCACCATCACGAGCTCTGAACAGATCTATACAAGAACAATACAACTGCAATTTCCCACACTCACAATTTCAATCCGCTCTGATACCAAGTAAAAATAGAGATTTGTATATAAAAAGAATAGAGATACAGAGAGAGAGAGAGAGCGAGAGAGCAAGTTTGGGGCTCAGCCCATATTTTTCATATATCTCTTACCCTAAAACATAAAGGGGATTATATAAAATACAAGAAAGGCCTATTTACTTAATGGCCACAAATCCTATATCTAATTACAATAAGACCCCAGCATAAATACACATATACAGATAAGTGTTTTAACACTTCCCTAGCCACTTAACATTGCAAGAGGAGATGATTCACTCATTCCTCATCTCTCTTACACATACAACGCCAATTAACAATAATTTGTCTTCTTCTCTTCAAATCATCGGTTGTCAAGATCCTCTCCAAGGTTGCCATCCACCCGAAGAATGCCACCTTTACCAATGCTTTGGTTCTCCAAATAGCCTTCCAAGGAAAAGAGATACACTGCACATATCCACCAATCTCCTATAGAAAGAGAGGACCTCAAACCTCCCATGAGAAGTCACCTCCCTAATCAACTCATCCTCCCCCTCTCCACCAATTTGCTTGCTATAAGCAAAGCCAAGAATGAAACAAAGTCCTCCACTTCCCATTCCTTGAAGATGCCTCTCAAACTAGATGTCCCAAACTATGCAGAGGTCCAAAATATTGCTTCTCTTGCTGCGGTTGTTGGGTTTAGGGTTAGCTCTTCTTCTATTTATTATCTGGGCATGCCTTTAGGTTCTCCGTTGAGGAGGGTGGGAGGTTGGGGCCCTGTTATCAAAAAGTGGTTTGAGAGAAGACTAGTTGGGTGGAAGAAGCGATATTTGTCAAAGGGTGGGAAGGTCAGGTCACTCTTATGAAGGGTACGTTGTCGAGTCTTCCTATTTTCTTTTCCCCTCTCCTTCAGATCCCATCCTCTGTATCTAGAAGGATTGAAAGATTTTAGCGGAACTTCCTTTGGGGCGATCGGGGGAGGAGTTCAAGTATCATCTTGTCCATTGGGAGCAGTTGTATGGGAGTATTCAATTGGGTGAATTGGGCATTTGGATAATGATCCCTTTCAATAAGGCTCTCCTAGGCAAATGGCTGTGGAGATTCGGTGGTGAACAACATCGGCTTTGGAGAACGGTTATTTCGTGTCGTTTTGGGGAGGGGAGAGGCAGTTGGTCATCTTGTGCAGTCAAATCAGCAGGGGGTGTAGGTGTTTGGAAGTTCTTTCGGAAGGGTTGGGACGAATTTTCTAAACAAATCAGATTCAGAGCTCGGGATGGCAAGGGAATTCGGTTCTGGGAGGACTTATGGTGTGGTGATCGTCCGTTATCCTGTTCTTTTCCCAGGATTTCAGTTGATAGACATGCCTTGGTTGCCTACTGTTATCGGCTTGATAACGGTAGGATTACGTGGGATGTGCAATTTCAGCGACATTTCCAAGATTGGGAGTTGGACAAAGTTTATGGGCTTCTATATCCTTTGTAAAGACAGGAGTTGGATGGTAGAGGCCTTGACTCCATCTTTTGGGTGCCCTCTCCTCAAGGAAGGTTTTAGGTTCGTTCCTTTTTCTATTGTTTTTCTGGCTTCTCTGGTTCTAATTTCCCTTGGAAGATGGTTTGGAGCTAGAAGGCTCCTCCCAGAGTGACCTTCTTTGTTTGGACTACAGTTTGGGGCAAGATTTTGAAGATGGATAACCTGAGAAGGAGAAGACAGGTTATGTCAACTGGTGTTGCATGTGCAAGAGGGATAGGGAATTTATGGATCACCTCTTCTTGCATTGCCACGTGGCTCACGACTATTAGAGCCTTATTTTTGTTTGTTCGGCGTTCATTGGGTTATGCCTTGGTCTTCGAGGGGTTTGATCGACGCTTAGAGAGGCTGTTTAGTGGGAGCCCACACTCGTGATTTTTGGAGGCCGGCACCCTTTTGGGTTTGGTTGAGCATTTGGAAGAAGCGGAATAGAAGATCTTTCGACAAGGAGGAATCTTCCATTCGGGCTTTTTTTTTTTTTTTGATAAGTAATAATTGAAATAAAAAAGGCGTTCAAGAGGGGAACGCATCCCTTGTACAAAAGTGGAGCTAGGGATTAAGATCCCAAAGAAGCCAAAAAAAATAATTAAATCTTCGGAAGAAGAACAGGACTTCCTCTTCACATAGCTGAAAAGAGAGCGTATGATGTGAAGTTTCAGACTCGCCATGGACGATTCTTTCCCTTCGAACATTCTATTATTCCTCTCCTTCAAAATGCACCACCAAACACAATGTGGTACAACTCTCCAATAATCGCGAGCAGTGGTACTCACACGGCATCCTCTCCATATACAAATCAAATCCTTAGGATAACGAGGCATAACCCAATGCATATGAAATAGACAAAAGATAAGATTCCAACAATCCGTCGCTATAGGGCAATGTATTAGAATGTGAGCAACTGACTCACCATCCTATTTGCACAAACAACACCAATTAACAAGACAATTGCCCCTTTTCCTTAGATTATCAATCGTAAGGAACTTACCCCAAACAGCGGTCCAAACAAAGAACGCCACTCTAGTTGGAGCCATAGAACGCCAAATAGTCTTCCATGGAAAATCAACAATATCGAAATCAAAAAGACATAAGAATAAGGAACGAACTTCAAAGCGACCATGGGAAGAGGGAATCCATGTCATGACATCACTACCTCTGCCAACTGCCTCCTGTCGATACAACAAATCCATGAAAACACATACCCCATCCACCTCCCAATCCTGAAAAGAGCGTCGAAATTACACGCCCCACGTAATCCCTCTACTATCAAGTTGATAACAGTTGGCTACGTAGGCAAGTCTATAACCTGCAATACTGTATAACCTGGGAAATAAACGAGATAAAGGCTAGTCTCCACACCAAAGATCCTCCCAAAAGCGTACACATCTGCCATCACGAACTTTGAATCTGATATGAGTAGAAAAAGCATCCCATCCCTTCCTTATGAATTTCCACGCCCCAACTCCTCCCACTAGAGAAACCGGACGAGTAGACCAACCACCACTCTCTTCCCCATATCGACATGAAACTAGCCGTCGCCACGGGCGATGCCTTTCCCTTCCATACCTCAACAGCCATTTACCCAGAAGAGCTTGGTTAAAAGGGACTAGTCTTCTGATACCAAGACCACCAAACTTCATTGGCTTGCAAACTTGTTCCCAATTGACAAGGTGATACTTAAATTCATCACCTCTTCCACCCCAAAGGAAATCCCTTTGAATTTTTTCGATCCTATCAGCAACAGAGCATGGAATTTGGAACATAGATAAAAAATAAGTAGGAGGGCTCGATAAAGTGCTCTTTATAAACATAACTTTCCCTCCCTTAGACAAGTATTGCTTTTTCCATCCCACTAATCTCTTCGCATACCTATCAATCACAGGGTCCCAACACCCCACTGTTCTAGTGGAAACCCCTAAAGGCAAGCCCAAATACTGAATTGGAAAAGAACTCACCCTACATCCAAGGACTTCCGCTAAAGAAGAAATATCCTGAACATCTCCAACTGGCACAAGCACACTTTTAGCCACATTAACTTTCAGACCAGAGACAGCCTGAAAGCAGGCCAAAATGCACCTCAAATATCTAAGCTGAGACACATTAGCATCACAAAAAACCAAGGTGTCGTCTGCAAAAAGTAAATGAGAGACCTCCATCTGATGAACAGGATCTCTTCCCACCATTTTTTTTTTTTATAAGTAAATTGTATTAAAAGCGTTCAAAAGGGAAACGCACCCCAAACTATACAAAGACAAAACGGAGCCTATGAACTCAAAGAGCTCATAAAATCAACAATATCCTCAAGAGAAGAGTAGTCTCTCCCCTGACCCCAACAAAACAAATTACAAATGATAGAAAATTTTAACACCCCAATGGAGGATTCCTTTCCCTCAAAAGATCTTCCATTACGCTCTCTCCAAAAGCTCCACCAAATACAAAAAAGGGTCACCCTCCAAAAAACTCTGGCCTGAGCCCCCACCCATTGGCCCCTCCACATATCTAACAACTCCCGAGATGACCGAAGCATGACCTAATGAATACTAAACAGGCCAAACATCAAACTCCAACAATCATGAGCCACAGGATAGTGCAACAAAAGATGATCCACCAACTCCCCATTAATCTTGCAAAGACAACACCTATTAACAATGATATGCCTTTGCTTCCTCAAATTGTCCAAAGTCAAAATCTTACTCCAAGCTGCAGTCCACACAAAAAAGGCCACCCTAAGAGGCGCCTTAGACCTCCACACCGTCTTCCATGGGAATAAGGTACCATGAAAACCAGAAAGGCACACAAAAAAGGACCGGACCTAGAACATCCCCTGAGAAGAAGGCACCCAAATCAAGGAATCTGCCCCAGACCCCTCCACCTCCTGTCCGTAAAGGAGAGCCAAAAACCCAGTGACATCATCCAACTCCCAATCCTGAAAAGCTCGCCGGAAACGCACATCCCAAGACAACCTTCCACTATCAAGGCGATAGTAGTCAGCAACCATAGCATGTTTGTCAACAGCAATCCTGAAAAGCCTGGGAAACAAAAGGGCCAAAGGCCTATCATCACACCATGGATCCTCCCAAAACCGGACATTTCTTCCATCCCGAACTCTGAATCTAATATGTTTGGAAAAGGCATCCCACCCCTTACCAATGGCCCTCCACACCCCCACTCCGTTAACAGACCTGACTGGTCTAACTGACCACCCTCCTCTTCCCACCATAAAGCCCTTGATAAGATCAAGATCCTCTGCTCTTCGCATAAGTCTGCTTAAACCCTCCATAACAATAAGAAAGAGGAAAGATGACAGGGGATCTCCTTGTCTTAAACCCCGAGAGCACCCAAAGAAACCAGCGGGAGAACCGTTCACAAGAACAGAAAATTTGACTGACGAAAGGCATGTCTCAATTCATTTCCTCCATTTACTTCCAAACCCCATTCTCTGAAGCAAATAAAGAAGGAAATTCCAATTCACATGATCATATGCTTTCTCAATGTCAAGTTTGCACAAAACTCCAGGAACTCCACTTCTCAATCTGGAATCCACACATTCACCTGCAATAAGAATTGAATCAAGAATTTGTCGTCCTCCAGCAAAAGCATTCTGGGAATCTGAAATAATCCCATCCATCACTCCCCTCAACCTAAGAGCAAGGACCTTAGCCAGAAGCTTGTAGATACAACCCACTAAGCTGATAGGACGAAAGTCTTTAATGTCAGAAGCACCTCCCTTCTTAGGGATAAGGGCAATGAAAGTTGCATTAAGCGACTTCTCAAGAGCACCAGTAGAACAAAACTCCTGAAAAGTGCCCATGACATCATTTTTCACAACTGTCCAACTTTCCAAAAGAAACTGCATAGTGAACCCATCTGGCCCCGGAGCTTTGTCCCCATTACAACTAGATAAGGCCTTTAGAACTTCTTCTTCAGTAAAAGGAATCTCAAGCCCTTCCCTATCGATCTCGGAAATGGCCTCGAAATGAAGACCATCAAGTTTGGGTCTCCAAACAAGCGGTTCAATATAAAGCTTCTGATAAAAAGAAGCAATCCCATTACGCACATCTTCCTCCTTCCACATCTCTACACCTTCTACCCGAATACGTCCAATGTGATTACTTCTTCTATGAGTGTTAGCGAGTCTGTGAAAAAATTTTGTGTTGCGATCTCCCTCTTTTAACCAAAGAGCCCAAGATTTTTGTCGCCAAGATATCTCCTCCATATTAGCAATCTCTGCAAAAGCTGCCTAACAAGAAGCTCTCCTAGAACGCAAGAACTCCACATCCCCACCTGCCTCTTCAAGGCGATCAATCTCATAAAAATCAGAAAGGACTCTACTCTTCATCCATTCAAGATTCCCAAAAACGTCTTTATTCCACTTTTTAAGATCGAATTTGAGAGCCTTCAACTTTATAGTTAACATGAAGCTAGATGAGCCTATGACAACAACTCCCTCCCACCAAGACTGAACTTTCCCTTGGAAGTCCTCCGCTCTTAGCCACATATTCTCAAATCGAAACGGAGACCTTTGAGAACTCAAACCTCCACAATCTAAGACCAAAGGAACATGATCAGAAATGACCCGAGCTGAAACTGCTTGAACGACATCCGGAAATTTTTCTTCCCACTCCCCAGATATCAAAAAACGAACCAGCCTTGAAAAAGTGACTGGTTCCTGCCATTAGACCATGTATAGGTTGCGCCTTCCATAGGTAAATCGATAAGAAGATGCTCGTCAATGAAATCAGAAAACTGATCCATTTCAGATGACCTCCTACCCCCTGTGGACCTCTCTATTGGGAATCTAACAGAATTGAAGTCCCCACCCAAGCACCAAGGAAGAAACCACATTTCTTGAGCATTATTAAGCTCCTCCCAGAAAAAAGGCCGATCAATATCAACAACTGGTCCATAGACCCCAGTGAAAACCCAACTGAAATTGTCCTCTTCCAACTTGTACTTGCAAGACACTGAAAATCTTCCCCACCCACACATCCAGCTGTGACACCCATCTACAATCCCACATAATTAAGATACCGCCCGAAGAACCTGTAACATTCAAAACTTCCCATTCTACAAACCTTCCTCCCCACAAACTCCTTACCACCCCATCCGTAATGGATGCCAACTTTGTTTCTTGCAAACATACAACATGGGCCCCCCAATTCCTTAAAGCAACCTTAACCACCCTCCTTTTATTCGGGTCGTTGAGACCACGAACATTCCAAGAAATAATTCGTAGCTTCATTAAAAACCAGATAAGATAATCTCCCCACCTCCTTTCTTCGCGCTCCGACTCCTAGTCCTTCCCCTCTCCTTCACCAACCCCCTTCTTTCCCTCATAATTGACTTCAGAGATCAGATTCTTGATCTCCTGTGCCCCTTTCCAGGATGATAAAGGCCTCGGGTTCACTACCTCTTCAGTCACAGCAACCTCTCTGCCTTCCACTATAGCTTGAAGAATGGAAAGTGTCTGATTATTGTTTCCCTCTGAAGAAACACCTAGCAACTCACTAGCAGCTCCTATGTTTTCAATCATCCAATCCTTACCCAAATCAACATTTGTTATTGAACAACCAAATCTCTCAATTGCCAAAGGTTCCTCCTCTATCACTTCAAAAAAATCATTCTCCATCCAAGGTACAGACTCGTTAGAACAGACTTCTTGGATAGAAACCAAATCAGTAGCCACCTCCTCATCACAAGCCCTTCCAAAATCAAAAGGCTCTGAAAACGAGTCAGAATCAGTACTGTCTCCCAGTCCACTACTCAAGTAACTAACCAATTTTTTCTCCTCTTCCCCAACAGACGATGTACAATTAAAACCTTTTAAAGCAACATAAAGGCGAAGTTCTTTGAGCAGAGACATGGTTGACTCATTAGACAACTGAAAGTGAAGGTCTCTTCCAACTCGAACCAAGACCCCATCTGATGAGTCCTGAACTTCACAATTGAGTGAATCTGTTTGGCCTGAAGTGACAATTTCGCTGGCAGTCGTCCCTGTAACCAGCCCAAACTCTTCAGCAGGTGCCGAAGGCACATCAGTCATAACACAACTCTTCTCCATTGACATCTCAACATCGCCCCTCACCTCTCCAGAAAGGGAGGAAGAAGAAGAAGGTGCGTTAAGGGAGCTCTGAGAATGAGAAACAGAGGACATACCTGGGTCAGTAGAGCTCCATTTTTGTTTATCTTTTCTCGACCATCAATAAACATGGTTGCTTCTATGTGAATCCCGAAATGAAAGTCTAGAGCTGTTTCCCATTATCCGAGATGTAGCTAGAAGGGGCTTGATTAAAGCATCAGCGTAACACTGTAGATGACGAAAACCATTCTTATCTGTTCCCACACCAGCCTCATCTTCACTTAATTTCATCCACCTCTTCTTCTCCGGTGAGCTCCAAAATTTCACAGAGGGAACATGAGGAAGACGATCCTGTATATGAATTGGTTAGGTGGCTGGACTGGGTTTTGTATTAAGAAAAGAAGCTGATTTCTTATTATTGGCCCCCAATCAACCAATCTTTTTAAGTCTTCAAATGGCCCAATACGTAACTTAGTATTATTACGGCTGGACTTGGGCAAATGTGGGTTGGGCTTATCATTTAGGAAAGAAATGGATAGCTTATTGTTGGGCCTCCATATAACATTCCTTTTAAGTGAAGCTTGTGGTCCATAAGAACCTAGAGGCCCATTGTTCAACCCAGAAGAAAGAGGCCCATACTTACGCCCAGTTGATTCAGCTGCATGAAAGGCCCTCGTGAAGCCACGTGGTTGCCCACGTGGTTGAATACCATCAAGCCTATCAAGACGAGGATTTGAAAAGCGTTGAAAACGGGCGTTATGCGTACACCTCGGAAATCTATTAACCACACTCTCTTCTGGCGCATCGGCGAACGCTCTTCGTTTTCCTTGAGAACTCAGTTGAGCCTGCAAATGCCGATGACGCCCGCCGTTGAATTTTCCATCATACAGGAGGAGAGAAGCCTCACCAGACCCATAATAGGATTTTGGAAGAATGCAAGGTGAGGTTTCCTCAATCAACCTGATCTTGAATGCTACTCGTTGGTCTTCAACAAAAACAAACTCCGACACCACAGCTCCGGCGGAAACAAGAATGAGAACTCGTTCACCTCTTGCTTGATCATCCGCTTCCAGTCCTCTAAACCCACCGCAGAGGTCACCGATAGCTACAAACAGTTTATGACACCAGAGATGGAGGGGCAATCCGAACAACACCACCTTTCGTAACCTGTCACGATCAACCACGGCTGAGCAACCCACCGCGAAATCCCATTTGTCGATGTGTAAGGAAGCTTCACCCCATCTCTTCCTCCCCACATGCAAAACTCTACAAGCTTCGGCCTCCGATGGTAGACGGAACAAGAACAGGCCGTCAGGTAGGGTTGAGATTTTTACTCCACACGAGATCTGCCAAGATATCATCGCCCACCCCTCAATCCTCTTAATGCACCCCACATCACGATCAAATCGACCAACCAGACAAGATTTCAGTACAAATTCACGTTCTGCAATGCTCTTACGATCAACCCTAAGGACCACATCTCTATCAATTGAACAACTTTGGATCTTCCCGTGAAAATTGAGACATGGTAGGGCCGCAACTGTGAGATACCAACGTAGCATGATCCGTCAAAACCAAAAGTGAAAAGAAAGAGAACGATAAACGCCGGAGTAGAAGACTCCGGCGTCAAAAGAGAAAAGAAAAGTTGAGAGGAAAGTCAAACATCAGTCAAACACACATTTTCCATTCGGGCTTTGAAATTTCTTTTTTTAGTTGGTTGATGGGGAAAAATTGTAAATATATAGAGGAGATTGTTGATTTTTTGGGTTCCTTGTGTCCTTGGGACCTTTTCTTTGGCTTCAGCCCTTGTATACTTTCCAGGATACGCTCCCTTCTTGAACGCTTTCTAATATACTCTTACTTATTAAAAATAAAATAAAATTAATACTGCAAAAGGAAGGCAAATGAAGTAGTTGGTCACTTTGACTAATAGCTGCATCTGAACTAGAGAGAGCAAGTGTCAAATTGAGCTACTGGGCTTACAGGAGGAGTGAAAATTAGGTGTGAGACTAAGGCGTCAGAAGCAACTGTGTGTCTAGTCAAGTGTCAAGTTAGAGTCAAGTACTGGAATTGTACTTGTTCCTCGTTCATAGTGGATTGCCTAGCATAAGATGATAAGTCTACCTAATCTTTTCAAATTGTGAGCATCGCTTCTTGACTCTTTATCAATCTACTTAGCATTATTGTATGCAATCAAAGTCACCCGGTTGAAATTTAATCGAAAAGTGTAAATGAGACCTAGCCACCCCTCTAGATCTGCTTCAAATCTTCGAATCCCTTTGGGAGTTTCTACTGCGCCATTCTCAAGAACTTTTTGTGGGACTATTCAACTTGTTCTTGGAGTAATGCTGATCCTCCTTGAAGAGCAACTAGCTACAAAGATGCATTTGTTACGGCTTCGACGAATAGATAAAGTAAACATTAAAGAAAATGAAGACAGATTGCATGCAAAGTTCAAGATTGATTAAACAACAATAACAAAATTTTTGGGTAAAGTGCCTGGTGTAAGCCTCGTTTCAAGGTAAATCAACTAGCTAGCGGTTGTAGTGTAGAAGAATACTGTAAGGGGTCGAGCGCTTGCCTTCTGACCCAAAAGCTTAAATTATTGAGTAGTGTTATGGGATGAGCCCCTCTTAACACTCTTCCCCTACCCAAACTCACAACGCCCTCGTTGCGGTTAGACCACCTTGCCTACTCAGGTGAGACCAGACACCTTCCGAGTGGGCGCTTGGCGTGACACCGGATCAAGAACTAGGTCTGTCTCTAATACCACTATAACGGGTCAGGCACTTGTCTTCTGACCCAAAAGCTTAAATTGTTGGGTAGTGCGGCATACCCACCCATATATACCCCCATTCATTTCCCATCCAGATACAATGTGGGATAAGCCCCTCTAACATTCACTATGGGGGTGGGCGCTTGCCCATTTACCCAAAAACTCAAGTTGTTAGGTAGTGCTGCACACCCACCCATTGTTACACACTTCAACCCCCATCCAAATCCAATGCGAGCCAAGTCCCACTTGTAACTTTCTCCCCCACCCGAGCCCGCGCAACGCCCTCGTTGCGGTCGGGCTACCCTGCATACCCAGGGCCAGACCCGAACACCTCCCGGGCTGAGTGCTTGGCGTGACACTGGATTAAGGACCGAGTTTGGCTTTGATACCAACTGAAACAGGTGGCGCTTACCCATTTACCCAAAAGCTCAAGTCGTTGGGTAGCACTGCGTACCCACCCATTTATGCATACTTCAACCCCCATCCAAATACGATGCGGGACAAGTCCCACTTGTAACAGTAAGATTGTACTTGTTCAACTTTTCAGCAGATTGTTGGCCTTATAATTTGGCCTTATAATTTTCCCCCGTTCCACATAAACTTATGTCTCCTCTATTGCTTTGTGGTGGACTTACTGATTGACGCTTCTTTTTCTTTTCCAATGAAGGGAATACAGATCCTATGTCCTTCCATAAGTGCAGCTCTGATCTGGTAGCAAATATATTAGTTGGGAAATTATGACACTTGGATAAAAAATTTATAAGCAAGTGATGGTATTGTTTTTTTTTTTTTTTTTTTTTTTGATGGTATTGTAATTCAAAACTAGAAAGGGCTATAAATGAGATATTGTCTTAAACTCAAATGAAATGAAAATTCTTCTAATTCAGATAGTGTGACAGGAGATAGCACGAAAGGTTACAGTGATTTTCTTTTAGCACATCAGCTGCAGGGAAAGTACAAACTTGACCATATAATAAAAAAATCCACCTAGTCAAGGGATAGTCTAGGTAAAACTCCGGTTTTCCATTTTTCATTCTAAATTAAAAAGTGAAAAAAAGAAAAGATAAGGTAAACAATGTGAAAAGTAGGCTACCTGAGGATCGAAGAATATACATCGCAACGGATGCCTCCTGTGCAGTACATCAATATAGTTGTTCTCTCTTTATCAACACTGTGTAAAGGATCTGGAGTAATGACCTGGATGTATGACGTAGACAAAACAGACTATGTTCATACTCAAAGTTAGAAAAGGAATTCTTACATACACAAAACTAAATAATGATTACTAATTAAACATATTCATTTTTGAGCTCAGAAAACCATGAAAAAGAGAGAAAGATATTAAGAATATCACAAGATTAACATGCAGGTACACCATTGAATAGGAGGTAATTCCCAAACACGTAGGTGCTCCCAAAAAGACGACTCAGGTTTCTTTTGTACTTCTGGTGAGAACAAAAATTGAAAAGAATATGTCAAGCTCTCTGCCTTCCTTCAGTCAAAGGAAAAAAGGAAAAGAAACAGAGAAGAAGGCAGCATACTACTTCAGACATTCGTTGGTTACTTGCAATGGATTCAGTGTCCAGGTGCACCGCTTATCCCAGAGATGAGCTAAAAAAGTCTGTTGTGGTTTACCCAGACACTCAAGTCATCTCCTCAACTTTTTTAACCTGCTGATGCAAAGACTAACCATTCGCACTTGTCTATCGCCCAACCAAAAAGTACACCAGGCTCCGTTTGTTTGAGCGTAAAATACTTTCCAGAAAATATTTTCTTTGTTTTCTAGTGTTTGGTTGTCATAAAATATTTACGAAGAAAAAAAAATATTAAAACCCAACAAAAATAACCTATTAATCAATACTCCATCTCACCCTCGACCTAGACATTTGGCAAACATCAAAAAATAAAAATAAAAGAAAATATTTTACCTGAAAAATATATATATATATATATATATATATACATATATATTCCGAGAAAAATATATATATTTTCCAAGAAAAATATTTTACGTTGAAATAAACAGAGCCTAAAAAACAAAAAAAACCGTTGGAAGAAAGAGAAACATATTTCTGACCATATTTTACTCGAAAAAAGAAAAACAAAAATTTGCATATTTCATTGACTTCCACATGTTAGAAGAAAGAGAATTAGGTTACATCACTTTCGAATCACCAACATCATTCATCCAGATTGGAAACAGAAGGACACATGCTAGAAAGTGTTTAGGTCAATAGGACTTCGGTTGGCATATTTCGTGACAAACTAGAGACTGTAATTTTCTTTTTATTATTTAGTTTAGCTAGAATTCTAAAAGTTAGTGTAAAGTTATTTGCCTCTTGGTCATGGTCAAAGATGGAATTTAAGCTTCAACCAAAAAGCAAAAGCATAATTCTTGACACCATAGATACAAATGCAAATTGATATTGCTATTTTCACTTACAAAATTAGGGCCGTCCATTTATGCATTAGGATGTTGAGAATTCATGATTGTTTTGGAAAATCCTTTTTTATTTTTCTTGGGTAAGTGGAAATTTTATAAAATTTCAAACAATATAGTACAATGGTACAAAGCAGAGACATGCCTCTGCAAAGTCAGAAGCCAAACTTGGCAAAACAAAGAAGCTCAAAATACATTAAAGCATGACACATAAGAGCCATGATCATAACTTGCTACATAGAACAGTAGCAAAGCTTGGTCAATCAAGCATCAAAGCATCTCTTATTTGCAGGTCTATAATTTCCCACCAAATCCGTCTAGCTACATCCACAGCAGGTCCGGACACCCATTGTTCAACCTCAAGTTTCTTTCAGCCCAAATCTGCCAAATTGTTATTGCAAAGATTCAGGAATAAGACTTTGATCTGAATTCCTGATGTACAAACCACTCCACAAGTTGCATTAAGGAGGCACACCTAGGCATGTTCCGATGAAAAAGAGAAGCAAACCAATCCCATATAGCCTTGGCAAATTGGCATGCGACAAAGATATGATCATTAAAGTCTTCATCATCCCAACCGTAGTGACTACACACATTCCAAAGAAAAAATCCCTTATTTCCACTGAATGTTCCTCAACTGTTGAATGGTAACAGAAGAGGAAGGAGCCCCATTACAATACTAGCAGCAATTAATGCATTCTTGGGAAGACTCAACTCTCTGTATAATCTAGGACTAACCTAGCCAAAAGAATTTGACCTTGACAACATGGGTCAGTAAACCACCTGAAGGAACAGCCATCTCCCACTTTAAACTTCTATCTGCTGATTTCCCTCACAGCAAGCATTTTCTGCCAAACAACAGAATGAAAAGGAATTGAATAGAAGCTCCAGAATGAAAGAAAGCTTGTGTATCTGTTTTGGAATCAGGCCACCCATAGGAAATCCCTTGATTTTATAAATTCCCAAACTAGAGGCTTTGTTCATATCTTCCAACCTCCTAACCCCAAAATCTCCTTCCTTCCTAGGTGTTCACATCTTATCCCACTTCAGAATGTAAGGTCCATACAAGTAGGTTCGCAAATTTTGTAGATCAAAACATGTTCAATGTAATTTTAGTTTATTTTTATAGTTTTGTCCTAATACTGAGTTAAGTGAGAATTACCTCCATGATGAAGAACGAGATTCTACAAAGGTTAAAGACTTGGAAAATATGGTTTTAATAATGTATGGTATTTTGAAACAAAACTTGTTTCTGCAATTTTTATCAAGTATTAGGATTTGTCAATCGATCGACGTCGATCATCCTCAATTGATCGAGCAGGTCGTCTTTCGGAATCCTGTTAGGATTAAAACACTCTGTTTTATCTGCTTGGAATAACTCCTCTTTCCTTTGCTCAAGCTTTATCTGCTTAGAAGAATTACTCAAGCTTTGCAGTTTTCGACGTTTATCTGTGAGAAAGAGCTCCTCAAATATTTAGCGGGCTCAAAGTTTATCTAAGGGGAACAACTCTTCGAGCTTTTAATGCCTTCGAGGTTTAACTGTGGAGAAGAACTCCTCAATGAATGGTAATTTTGACTTTTCAACCTTTTTTTAGTTTGTCATGCTGGCAGTGCTGTATTTGCAATATTGGCAGCGCATTAGTGACACCTACATTTAGCTGCTCTTTGGAGAAGGGGTGTTTGCATATATGTATAGTGAGATAAGGGTTCATACATCATGGAGATAAAGAAAGATAGAGAGCGTGGACAAGAGATGAGAGGGCTGTATATACTAAGATTGGAAGGATGGATAGAGATGCAACATTTTCTGGTCGTTTTGGGACTCTGTTTCTCATCATAATTGAGCTTTATTTATAGTTACGGGGAAGAGGGGTTGTTCCACTCAAATGACACCACATGTAAGGGTAAGATTGATGGTTGGTGGAAACAAAATGGTTGTTGTAGGGGTATGTTGTCTAATTTGATAAATTGGAGTGATTGACCCCAATCTAACATGGACCATGCTTCTGACATGCAACTAATTGATTGACAGCCAACTGACAATACCCAACAAGCATGGCCTCTCCACCTGCTCTGTCAAATCAATGAGTCGCCCAACTCACTCCTTTAACCTCTTGCTCATCCTCCTTAGCACGAGCAATCCTTATTCATCACCCTATGTCCCTCTTCTACTTTTCTTTCTTCCAGTGAAACCTCCTGGGCTCAATCTTGATGCAATTCACTTCACTCGATCCTGTCAAGGATTGGCTATCAATTTGGTTCATCATTCCGTCTTCCAAGGCCAAACCATTTAGCAGTCGGAACTTTTATTCCCACACGTACTAAAAAACAAATACCAAATTTGGGTGTAAACAATATGTCAAAGAAACTCCATATCATAAAATTGCTTTGTTGCTCGAACATTGATTTTAAAACTTATTGAACCATCCAATTTTAGCGGCATCCAAGAAAAGTCTTAATGTCAAGGAAGGTATGCACCAGAAGGCAATAAAAACATATCTCTCTACGATAAATGAATTTCAAGATAGCAAACCTCTCTTATATGCCTTGTGAACATCAGGGAAGACATCAGCTTGTCTGTTCCCTTTTCTAAAAATTAAGTATTTGTACCTAGAGTAACATTCCAGATATTATGATTCGATACCATACCCTAAAATCATCATACCTCTGATTGGGATAGCCCAAATGATGTGCTCCTAAAGCAGTCCACATCCGGTCGTTGAGCCCCATGAAAGTGACCAATATCCCATTCATAACCTGATAACAAGCATTTGGAAAATTATCAAACCTCGGTGGCTGATATGATAAACATAAGTCACACTTGTTTGATTTATATTATTTGATTTCAGGCCTACAATTCATTGATACTAGTTCACATGTTTTAATAAAGGAATTATAGTCATCTCTACCGGCTGTGACACTGAATTTAGAAGTTGCAGCCTTAATGCTAGTTTGAGGGATTGCGTCTTTCTTCTTTCTTTTCTTTCTCATCTCTTCTTCCTTCTTTTTATTACTGCTGTGCCTCTTTTCTTGTAATTTTTTAAACATAAAAAAAATAATGCTTTATTATTGTTAGGAAGTTGAGTCATGTGTTGGACATATTCCTCATCAAAACATACTTGTAAAGTGTAAAAGTGTCGATTAGTTGATCAAGAACATCATTTGAAAACATGGCAAACCCCAAATGCAAGAATGGTGAATATTCAATCACTTGGATAGGTTACACATAAATGAACTTAGATTGACCTTAGGTTAGCCTATTTTATTTGAGAGTTGGGAATTAACATGCTTTGAAAATGTTTTTAAATATTTGGTTTTTCAAAACTAAGCTAAAATTTTATTTTTGTGAAAACTGGAGTTAAAATTTGAGAACAGTACATCTTGATCAGTCGAGATGTTTGGTTGATCCATCGACAGATGTCCAGTAAGCTTCGATCAATAGGTCGATCGATCAAGAAGTTGTCAGTACGCTTCAATCGATAGGTCGATCAATCGAAGGTTCGACAGCAAGTTTCGTTCTTTCTGTTATGCGTTCTTTCCTGGAGGTAGCGCGTTTGCCTCGTCTTTTTCAGGGCGGGTCTGCGAGATCTGCAGTTAGTACAGAGGACCTTCGATTTTTTTGGATGATGACTCGGTTGGTCGAAGGAAAGAGGATCTTCGGTCTTGTCTGGTAGGTAAGTTTGACAAGGAAGTGGGTGATAGGGGGCAGATTGCTGCTTGGGCATCTCAGGCTTGGAAGGTCTCCCCGGAGGTGGTGGTTTCGCCTTTACCGGATTCTCTGTTCCTTTTTCGTCTTCCCTCTTCAGCGGAGGCAGCACGTGTGCTCAAGGAGGGTCGCCGTGACTGGCGTAAGGCCACCCTTCGCGTGAACTCTTGGAGTTTCAGTGTGGGTTGTTCTGAGGTTTTGAAAGAACAGGGGATGAAGAAGCTGACGCTGTACAGCCTCCCTCTTCACCTTTGTAGTCATGCCCTCTTTGTGACGGTTGGAGACCTTTGTGGTGGCTTTATTTGGGTGGACGCTGATGAATCCTTGGATGCAGAAAGGGTTCGCATCACTGTTTCTGTGGGGCGTGTTTGCCCTCCTTTTGTTTTCATTCACGATGACTGGTTCTGCTACAAAGTGGCTGTTTGGGAGGAGAAGCACCCCGAGCTTGTTCCAACGACGGATAGCCTAGAAGGAGGTGACGGCTCGCACTTGTTAAAGGAGGTGGAGTGGCTGAAATGGGAGTCTATGGGACAGAAAGGATTGCCGAGTTTCAAAAATGGAAGGTTTGGCGAGATGAGCTCTGGATCCGGAATTCAGAGTGTTTCAGAAGGAACTTTAATCAGAGGAGAAGAGAAGGCTTTCCTTCGTTGTCGGATCGTGGACGGCAAGTTGGTCTTCGGTTTTTTCAGAGGGGTGGAGGTTTCGGGGGTCATGGTTGTCAGCCGGATTTGCAGAAGGGGGATCGGAGAAGAAAGGGAGGTGGTTTCCACGTTCCTATGGCGCGTGGGTGGGAAAGGCATGGGGAAAGGACACGTGGTTGGCAACCAGGGTTTGCCCGTTCTCATAGGGATACAGCTGTATCCAAGTTTTTTTCGAAATCTTTTTCAAATTCTCGGGCCCGTAAGGCTAAGCAGGCCTCATGTAATGATGGGCCCATGGTTGGGCCAGAGATTGGGGCCCTTGTTCCTTGTGTTGGTGGTCCTTCTTCTATTGGGCCGGTTGTTGGGTCTTCAGGAGATTGCAGTCTTGATTCAGGTTCATTTGGGCCGGCTAGAGTGGCGGAGGCCCAAGTTGTTAATGATAGGTGTTCTTTGGGCGTGTCCTCTGGTGTGGGCTGTGAGTTGAAGGTTGGGCTGGGGTCGGGGTCTGGGTCTAGTGGCTTTAGGCTGGTTGTGGGCAATAGGTTTGGGCCGATGTCTTCTTTTACGGAGGGTTTTGTGACACAGCCTTCGGGTTTGAGTAGAGAGAGCTCCAAAGCTGGATGGCATGCCAAGCTGCTTGTGCAAGATCACCGTCACCGTCAGAGAATTAAGAAGAAGATTCTTCTTCCTGTTGTTCGCAAAAGATGGACACGTAAGGAGAAGCAAAAGTGGGTGAAGAGTCAGGACTCCATTTCTGATCCGGGTATGCTCAATCTTTTGCCTGATCTCTCTTTTCCGAATCACTCTTCTTCTGTTTGTTCCCCTTCTTGTGGGGCGTCGAGGCGATGCTCGGAGCTTGAAAAGAAAGTGATGTCCTCTGTTTCTAAAAAATTGGATACGATTTTTGAGATGGAGTCAGAGGTGGACGTGAATTCGAGTCATTTTGGAGGGCAGGGTTCTATGTTGAGTTCCTCTCGGTTTCCCGAGATGTCTTGCGAGGGTGTTTCTGTATGTGTTGGGCGAGATTTGCGGATTAATCTTGACGAGGTTTCAGCCGCTACTTTGTTAAAGGAGCTGCGGGTTCACATGGCTTTGAAGGGGTGTGTGTCTGAGGAGGAGTTCTCCTTCCAATTCTGTTCTTGAGGAGTGGGAGGATGTCTCATGTTCTTCATTTGATAGGGATAACGGGTTGGTCCAGTGGGATGGTTCTGAGCCGAATGTGGAGATGGTTGTTCCTTTGGCTGCTGTTGGACCGGAGGGAGATGATGTGGGGGGTGCTACTGTTTTTGAAGGTATGGAAGGTTTGGAGGAGGAGTGGTTTAGGGAGAAGGGTGGGGAGGTGGGTTCCTTATCGGGTGTGTCTTTCGAGGGTATGATGGAGGAGGCGTTGTGTTTGTTCCATGATGTGCTGAATTCTCAGTTTTTGAATAGGGATGGAAGCAAGGGTGGGGTTCAGGATGGGTTGGGAGGGAGGGAGGTGCAGAGTCCCAATGAGTTTGTTACTTACGAAAGGAGGATGAGGGGGCCAGGGAGAGGGACAGTGGGAGGAGGGGAGGGAATGCAATTACTACTGTTTCCCTATGATGCTACGGATCTTATCATGGAATGTCCGGGGTCTCAATAACCCAGAGAGGAGAAAAGTGATGAAGGCGGTGATTGGTAAAGGGGGAGGTCACGTGGTGTGCTTGCAGGAAACTAAAATTGCTTCGATGAAGGATATGATTGTGAGGAGCCTTTGGGGTGGGAGATTTGTGGAGTGGTGTGCCTTGGACGCTTGTGCTTCTTCGGGTGGAATTCTTATTATGTGGGATAACAGATGGGTGTCTTTGGTGGATTCTCATATCGGGAGTTTCTCTGTTTTATGCGTTCTCTCTTTGGAGGAGGATGGATTTCTTTGGGTTTTTTCTGGAGTTTACGGGCCTATGGAGGACAGTGTTCGTCCCTTGTTGTGGGAGGAGCTGGGGGATATCAGGAGGAGATGGTTGTTACCATTGTGTATTGGTGGGATTTAATGTTGTGCGTTCTCTTTTTGAGAGATTGACAGGGGGGAGGTGGACGCTTGATATGGAGTCCTTCTCATCGTTTATTGATGATTCTAGGCTTTTGGTCTAGTGGTCGCTCTTCTCCTACTCTCTCTCGGTTGGATCAATTCCTTGTGTCCGGTGAATGGGAGGAGAAATTTTTCGATATTGTTCAGCCTACTTTGGCTCGTCCTATTTCTGACCATGTTCCATTGTTGTTGGATTGTGGTGGGTTGCACAGTCATCGTTCTCCTCACAGTGAGAATATGTGGCTTCGAGTTGAGGGCTTTCTTGGAAGGGTCCGTTCCTGGTGGGATGGGTTTGGGGTGGTTGGCACCTCAAGTCATACGCTCGTAGGTAACCTTCGTCTTCTTAAGGAATGTCTCAAGATTTGGAACAAAGAGGTCTTCGGGAATCTTGTTTGGAGGAAGAATCGGGTCTTTTCTGAGATTGCTAATATTGATCGGATGGAGGGTCAGGGCCTTGCCGGATTCCTTAAAGGCTAGGAGGGTGGAGTGTTAGGCAGAATTTGCTAATATTGCTTTTATGGAGGAGATTTCGTAGAGACAGAAATCTCGGGCTTTGTGGCTTAAGGAGGGTGACAAGAACACGAAATTTTTCCATCGATTGGCCAATGCCCATGGGAGGGGTAATCATATTGGGAGGATTCGGGTGGATGGGGTGTGGTTAAGCAAGGAGGAGGAGGTTAGCAAAGGTAAAAGTTGTTTTCTGAGTCGACTGGGTGGAGACCCTTACTTGAAGGGCTTCACTTTGACTCTATTTCTGGCGAGGAGTGCTCTGGTCTGGAGGAGCCTTTTTCTAATGAGAAAGTTCTGGTGGCTTTGAAGAGTTGTAATGGGGATAAAGCCCCAGGTCTAGATGGGTTTACATTGAGATTCCTTCTGGAGTGCTGGGAGGTGGTTAAAAGGGAGGTGATGAGTGCTTTTCATTCTCAGGGCTCTTTTGAGAAGAGTTTGAATGCCACTTTCAGTTCTCTCATTCCGAAGAGGGGGGGGGGGGGGGGGGGGGGGGGGGGCGATCGATGTTAGGGATTTTCGCGCTATTAGTTTGGTGGGATGCATCTACAAGGTCTTTTTTTTTTGCCAATGTCCTTGCTTTTAGATTGAGGAAAGTGTTGGATAGAGTTATCTCTGACTCTCAGAATGCCTTTGTGGGAGGTCGTCAAATTTTGGACTCAGTTCTTATTGCTAACGAGTGTGCGGACTCCAGATTGCGTAGTGGGGTGCCGGGTGATTTATGTAAGCTTGATATCGAGAAGGCGTATGACCATGTAAGTTGTACCTTCCTTCTTTACCTGATGGATAGGATGGGGTTTGGAGTTCGTTGGAGGAAATGGATTCATTTTTGCATTTCGAATGCCCGGTTCTCTATTCTGGTGAATATAGCTCCAACAGGTTTTTTCTCTAGCTTGAGGGGCTTGAGACAGGGGGATCCGCTTTCCCCTTTTTTGTTCCTCTTTGTGATGGAGGCCCTTAGTAGATTGTTGAGGAGGGCTGTTGAGTTGGGATTTCTGAGAGGTTTTCGGGTGGGCAGGGATGCTGTTAGTTAGTTGGAGATCTCTCACTTGATGTTTGCGGATGACACTTAGGTGCTTTGTGATGCGAATGCATCCCAACTTCGCTACTTGAGATGCGTTTTAATTTGGTTCCAAGTTGTCTCCGGCCTAAAGGTGAATGTTGGTAAGAGCGTCTTGGTACCAGTTCGGGAGGTCCCTGATATTGCTATGTTTGCTAGTATCTCTTACTTAAGGATGCCTTTGGGAGCTCCTTCGAGGTGTGCGAAGGTGTGGGATCCTATTGTGAATAGGTTTGAGAGGAGGCTGGCGGGTTGGAAGAAACAGTACCTTTCCAAGGGGGGTCGGGTTACTCTGATTAAGAGCACCATTTCCTACCATCCTACTTATTTTATCTCTCTTTTCCAAATCCCTTCTTCTATGGCTGAGAGAATTAAGAGATTGCAGCGGAATTTTATGTAGGGGGATAGAGGGGAGGAGTTCAAGTTTCATTTGGTTCGTTGGGACCAAGTGTGCATGCCAATTCGGAGGGGAGGTTTGGGGTTTAGGAGATTGGTGCCTTTCAACAAAGCTCTCCTTGGGAAGTGGTTGTGGAGGTTTGGGGTGGAGAGACATTGGCTGTGGAGGAAGGTTGTTGCGTGTAGGTATGGGGAGAGTAGAGGAGGTTGGTGTTCTCTTAAGGTGCGTGGCCCAAGGGGCGTGGGGGTTTGTAAGTTCATTAGGAAGGGTTGGGATGAATTTTCCAAACATGTTCGGTTTCGACTCAGGGATGGTAGGAGGATCATTTTTGGGAGGATATTTGGTGTAGGGATCTTTCTCTTGCTCTCACTTTCCCTCGGCTTTACAGGATTGCTTCGGATAGGCAGGCCATGGTGGTCAACTGTTATCAACTTGATAACAGGAGACTGGTTTGGGATGTTCGATTCAGGCAGCATTTTCAGGACTGGGAGATTGAGGAGGTTACTCGCTTTTTGGAGTTGCTTTATCAGCAAGATGTTATGGTTGCAGATTATGATTGTTGGATCTGGACCCATGGCTCTCAAGGTCGTTTTGATGTTCAGTCCTTCTTCAGGTGTCTTTCAGATGAGCCGGGTGATTTTTTTCCTTAGAAGTCAGTTTGGCGCTCAAAGGCTCCTCTCAAGGTGGCCTTCTTTGCTTGGACCACTGTTTTGGGTAAGATCTTAACACAGGATAATTTGAGGAGGAATCAGGTGGTGGTCAGTCGTTGCTACATGTGCCTCCGTGATGAGGAGAAAGTGGATCCTGCTGCTACAATGCTCCTTGGCCAGGGACTGTTGGGTTTTGATGCTTGGTCTTTTTGGGATTCACTGGGTCATGCCTGGATCTGCTAAAGGTTTGATTGAGGCCTGGAGAGGTTACTCAATAAGGGCTCATATTCGAGATGCCTGGAGGGCTACGCCTCTTTGTGTCTGGTGATGTATTTGGCTCGAGAGGAATATGAGATATTTCGAAGGAAAGGAGAGGAGTATTTCTTTTCTTAAGTTCTCTATTGTCTCCACTCTTTTTTGTTGGGTTTCAGGGAGAGATCTTAGATCTGGGGAGGAGATTGCAGATTTTTTGGCCTCTTTGAAGGCTTAGTGTCTGTTTTTGGTTTGTTGTTCCCTTAGGACGCGCTCCCTTTTGAGTGCTTTTTATACAATTCTTACTTATCAAAAAAATATATTTAAAACGTGATGGACTCTCTTGTTGACTGTAAATTTTGGTTTAGGTCAGTTTGAGAGTAAGGCCTTCCATGCTAAAACATAGATAAACACTTGAAGAGATTTTGTGAGAAGATATAGAGTGAGTTGGTGAGTTTTGCATATTTTTACACTATAAGAGATTTTCTGCACATATTCTTTTTTTATATATAAGTAAAAATTCATTAAAGGCGCTCAAAAGAGGAGCGATTCCAAAAGAAAACACAAGTCGTGAGCCACGACGCTACAACTTTAAGCTATCCAAAAAATCCAAAAGACTATCTGTAGATATACAATTCCACCCATTTACCCAAAAAAACACAAAGAATTCAGTATATTGTATTTAAGATTCCAAATAGGAGACTCCTCCCCTACAAAGGATCTCCTATTTCTCTCACTCCACAGCCCCCACCATAAACATAGAGGAGTGGCCCTCCAAGCATCACGCACTCAGCTCTCCATTATACACCCTTTCCAAGCCTCAAGCAGGTTGACCATTGACTCAGGAAACACCCAAGCCAATCCAAAAGCAACCAAGAACATATCCCAAATATCTCTCGCGAGTGGACAATGAAGCAAAAGATGGTTCACAGACTCCCCCGCCTTCTGCACATATTCAATCTAGAAACCATATAGATTATTCCTCAGTGATACACATCCTCAAAAACTGAGATATCAATTTTGCTTCATATCAACCAAAACAACATAGTACAAACGACGAGCAATCACCAAAGAAGCAGGTTCGTGTGGCGCATATGTTGTTGGCAGATCAAAAGAATGACCTGGAGATTTTAGAGGGCACTAAAGATTTGGTAGTCTACTGTGTCTAGAGATCAATTAGAAGTTTGAGCATGAACTATGACCTAATTGTACATCTCCTTCTCCATAGTGGATTGTGCCTAACCAGACGAGGTCCCGTGGTCTTCTTACTCTCTTTTTTTAGGGTTTTTCACGTAAATTTGTGCATCTCTTCTACTCTTTCTTTACTTTATTTATTTACTATTGCATATTTGTGAATTAAAATTGATACACATCCTCAAAAACTGAGATCAATTTTGCTTCATATCAACCAAAACAACGAGCAATCACCAAAGAAGCATGTCCATGTGGTGCAGATGTTGTTGGCAGATCAAAAGAATAACCTAGAGATCTTAGAGGGCACTAAAGATTTGGTATTCTACTGTGTCTAGAGATCAATTAGAAGGTTGAGCAAGAACTATGACCTAATTGTACATCTCCTTCTCCATAATAGATTGTGCCCGCCAAGACGAGGTCCCGTGGTTTTTTACTCTCTTTTTTTAGGGTTTTTCATGTAAATTTGTGCATCTCTTCTACTCTTTCTTTACTTTATTCACACGAATTCAATTGTAATATATCAGTTGATCCCATCACTTACTGTGTTATTACTTGGAACACACTTCAAACCATTATTCTAGCCCCTATAAGCCCTAGTTTTCTTTCCAAAACCCTCTTTTACCAACCCATGAATTCTATTCTTTGCAATCTTTTCTATTACAAGATATGTAAGTTCTTAAAGCCTTTTTTTGTTACTTTATCCTTAGTTGTGCTCCATCTCTAATCTGCCTCTAACTTAATTAGTCTTTATTTTAGCAATGGTGCGTCTAGTGGAGCATGTTGTACATGTCTATACCACCTAAAGCTACTCTTATTTTATTGCTAATAGGTATCACTCCTAATTTTTCTCCAACAAATTGATTGCTAATCCCTTCTCTATCTTCATTTCAGCATTCTCGTTTTTTTTAAAATGTATTTGTTGTAGCCAGGTCAATGCCTTCATACTTCCTATAGCCTGGACATATGCCTTTTCAAATGCTAGGGATGCTCCCATGTTTCGTTTCTTTTGCCAAAACCATGCCATCCATAACTTCATGTTTATTATGTTTCTTTATATTAAATCCTACTGATGGGGATACTTCTATAAATCAAACCAACTTCAGTACTAAAAGGGAAATCAGGGTATCATCCACACAAAATGTCCACTACAATGCACTTACAAAGAAAAATGTGTATACTTTTATAAATAATCAAAATTCTTACTATTACTCAAAATTCTTACTATTAACGCAATATAGAAAAAGAGTAGGTACCATTTCTCACATCCAATAGGACATACTTCGTATTGAGGTTTGCTTTTGATGTTTCATCAATTATATTCAACGTTTCCAATTTATTCCTCCATTGAGACGGTGTAAGTGGCGTTGCTCGCATCGAGGGATCAAGTAAAGGAAGATGTGAAATCCCTCCTTCCAACTGGATACAAATAAGTTATAAAGAAGTGATATTTCCAGTTAGAAAAAAAAAACTCAAAAAGTATTAATGTACATAAACTACAAATTGCAAGAATATAGAGTATTTGTATTCCATTATGAAATAATCAACTAAAAGTGGATACCAAAAACAAAATAATCATACATCATAAATTTTTCATATTGTCACCTCTAACAAGGCAATAAGAAGGCAACATACTAATGCCCAAAGGAAATTCTTTCAGCGATTAATAATTTTTTTTAGTATTTTTCTTGGTCATGTCAAGATGGCGACATCATGTGAGAAGGCCTTATGAATTTGGCGAGAAGGCAGAGTGAGGAAGCGCATCCTATTTGGCAAGTTGTCTCTCTTTGTTTGAAATAGTGTGCTTTAAAAGAAACGCATATGCTCGGGCATATGTTCAAACTCAGGTTGTTACTAGGTAAGATAACGCTAGGATGTTGGCCCTTTGAATTTTGGTTCATAGATTTTATCTTATTTGTAGATTTTCAGTGAGATGAGATCATGAGAGTACAGTTTGTTATTTATACATATAAAAGCTGCATCCACTGTGTATTCCCCGCCTACTTGCAGTGCTGGTAGCAGGGAGGGAAGACAGGAGACAAACCTACTATTTAGATATGTCTTTGTGTGTGTGTGTATATATAGATGTGTCTTTGCTTTGAAAAAACATTTGAACATGCATATGTATCTTTCAAAAAAGAGATTCCCTACTTAGTATCATGCCCCTCCCCCCCCCCCCCCCCCCCCCCCCCCCCCCCAACAAACACAAAACCAAAATTTTTGAGAATGTCTATTATTATATGGCCCAACAAAAACAAATATGTATAACTCCATACTTGGCCCCCCCAAATAAATTTTAGATTGGACTTTTAGCAACTTTTTTTTTTTTTTTTAATAAGTTATAACAAAATAAAAAGGCATTCAAAAGGGGAATGCGTCCCTCTTATACAGAAGTGGAACCGGGGACTAAGGTCCCAAAGAATCCAAAAAAATAATTAAATCATCGGAAGAGGAACAAGAGCTCCTCTTCACGTAACTAAAAAGAGAACGAACAATATAGAGTTTTAAAGTCGCCGTGAACAATTCCTTTCCTTTGGACATTCTACTATTCCTCTCCTTCCAGATGCACCACCAAATGCAATGTGGGACAATTCTCCAATAATCGCGTACACCTCTACTCACACGACATCCTCTCCAAGCTTGAATCAAATCCTTAGAAGAACGTGGCATTACCCACCGCATACCGAACAACCCAAGAATAAGATTCCAGCAAACGTACTCCACAAGACAATGCATAAGGATATGATCAATTGACTCACCATCTTGCTTGCATAGACAACACCAATTAACAAAACAGTTACCCCGCTTCCTCAAATTATCAATCGTTAGTATCTTACCCCATACAACAGTCCAAACAAAGAATGCCACCCTAGTTGGAGCCATAGAACGCCTAATGGTCTTCCACGAAAAGTCAAGACTAACAAAATTAGATAGACATAAGAACAAAGATCGCACTACGAAACGACCATGGGAAGAGAGAATCCATATTAGATCGTCACTACCTCTGCCAATTGCCTCCTCCCTATACAGCAAATCTAGAAGAACACGCACCTCGTCCAGCTCCCAATCCTAAAAGGAACGCCTAAAGTGCACATCCCACATAATCCCACTACTATCAAGCCAATAACAGTCAGCTACGTAGGCGTGTCTATCAACTGCAATACTGTATAATCTGGGAAAAGTATGAGATAATGGTTGGTCACCACACCAAAGATCCTCCTAGAAAAGAACGCATCTGCAATCACGAACTTTGAACCTGATATGAGTAGAGAAAACATCCCATCCCTTCCGGATGGATTTCCACACCCCAACTCCTCCCGCAAGATGAACCAGACCGGTAGACCAACCACCACTCTCTTCTCCATACCGACATGAAACTAGCCTTCGCCAAGGGCAATGTCTTTCTCTCCCATATCTCCATAACCATTTACCCAAAAGAGCTTGATTAAAAGGAACCAACCTTCCAAGACCACCCAACTTCATGGGCTTGCAAACTTGCTCCCATCTAACAAGGTGATACTTGAACTCTTCGCCCCTTCTGCCCCAAATCCCTTTGATTTTTTTCGATCCTTTCAACAATGGAGCGTGGAATTTGGAACATAGATAAAATATATATATATATGTGGGAAGGCTCGATAAAGTCCTCTTAATAAGAGGGACTTTACACCCCCTTAGACAAGTATTGTTTCTTCCATCTCTTTGCATGCCTATCTCTCCTGGAAGAAACCCCTAGGGGAAAACCCAAATAAGGAATGGGGAAAGAACTAACCCTACACCCGAGGACTGCAGATAAAGATGAAATATCCTGAACATCCCCTACTGGGACAAGCAAGCTCTTAGCCACGTTGTCCTTCAACCCAGAAACAATCTGAAAACATGCCAGGATACACCTCAAATATTTAAGTTGCGACACATCAGCATCACAGAAAACCAGGGTGTCATCCGCGAAAAGAAGATGAGAGTAATCTCCACCTGATGGACTAGATCTCTTCCCACTCTAAAGCCCTTAATAAGACCAAGATCCTCTGCCCTTCGTATAAGTCAGCTCAAGCCCTCCATAACAATTAGAAAAAGGAAAGACAACAAAGGATCTCCTTGTCTTAAGCCCCGGGTGCACCCAAAGAAACCAACAGGAGATTCCTTCACAAGAACCGAGAACTTGACAGACGAAAGACAAGTCTCAATCCAATTCCTCCAACAGCTTCCAAACCCCATTCTCTGTAGCAAGTAAAGAAGGAAATTCCAATTCACATGATCATATGCTTTCTCAATGTCAAGTTTGCATAAGACTCCGGGAACCCCACTACGCATTCTGGAATCCACACATTCGCCTGCAATAAGAACTGAATCGAGAATTTGCCTTCCTCCAACAAAAGCGTTCTGGGAATCCGAGATAATCCCATCCATTACTTTCATCATCCTAAGGGCAAGAACCTTAGCCACGAGTTTGTAAATACAACCCACTGGGCTAATTGGTCTAAAGTCTTTAATGTCTGAAGTGCCTCCCTTCTTAGGGATAAGGGCAATGAATGACGCATTTAGCGACTTCTCAAAAACGCCAGTAGAATGAAACTACTGAAATGTACCCATCACCTCATTTCTCACAACTGCCCAACTTTCCATTAGAAACCGCATAGTAAACCCATCAGGCCCCGAAGCTTTGTCCCCATTACAACTTGATAAAGCCTGTAGAACTTCATCCTCAATAAAAGGAATCTCAAGCGCATCTCTATCCAATTCCGATATAGCCTCAAAGTGGAGACCATCAAGTTTAGGTCTCCATGCTAACGGTTCTAAGTAAAGCTTCTGATAAAAGGAAACGATCCCATTACGCAGTTCTTCCTCCCTCCACAGCTCCACACCTTCCACCCGAATTCGTCCTATATGATTACTCCTTCTGTGAGCATTAGCGAGTCTATGAAAAAAAAAATTGTGCTGCGATCTCCCTCTTTTAGCTAAAGAGCCCGGGATTTTTGTCTCCACGAAATCTCCTCCATACTAGCAATCTCAACAAAAACTGCCTGACAGGAGGGTCTCCTAGAACGTTGTTCCTTCACATCCCCACCCGCCTCTTCAAGACGATCAATCTCAGAGAATTCAACAAGGGCTCTATTCTTCCTCCATTAAAGATTCCCAAAAACATCCTTATTCCACTTCTTAAGATCGAATTTGGGAGCTCTTAACTTCTTTGTTAACGTGAAGCTAGGCGAACCTGTAACTGAAACTCCCTCCCACCAAGACCAAACTTTCCCTTCGAAATCCTCCACTCTCAGCCACATGTTCTCAAACCGAAACGGGGATCTTCGAGAACACAAACCCCCACAATCCAACACCAAAGGAACATGATCAAAACTTACCCTTGCCAAAACTGCCTGAACAGCATCTGGGAATTTCTCTTCCCACTCCCCGGAAATCAAAAATCGATCCAGCCTTGAAAAAGTGACTGGGTCCCTACCATTTGACCAGGTATAGGCTGTACCTTCCATTGGTAAATCAATGAGAAAATGCTCATCCATAAAGTCAAAAAACTGATCCATATCAGAAGACCTCCTTCCCCCTGTAAACCTCTCGACCGGGGATCTAACTGAATTGAAATCCCCACCCAAGCACCAAGGGAGAGACCACAATCCTTGAAAAGACCGGTCCATAAACCCCAGAAAAGACCCATCTGAAATTGTCCTATTCCATCTGAAACTCGTAAGACACGGAAAATCTCCCCATCCACACATATATCCTAGACAGCCATCTACTATCCCACGTAACTAAAATTCCACCCGAAGTACCTATAGCATTCAAGGCCTCCCATTCCACAAACCTTCCACCCCACAGACTCCTAACCACCCCATTAGAAATGAATGCCAACTTGGTTTCTTGCAAACAAGCAATTTGGGCCCCCACTTCCTTAAAGCTACCTTTACCACCCTAATCTTGTTCGGGTCGTTAAGACCACGAATATTCCATGTAATGATTCGTAACTTCATTAAAAACCAAATAAAATTATCTCCCCTCCTCCCTTCGTTATACTCCTACTTCTGGTCCTTCCCCTTTCCCTCACCGCCCCTTTCTTCCCTTCATAATTGACATAAGAGATGAGATTCTTGACCTCAAGTGCCCCTTTCCAGGACGATAAAGGCCTCGTGTTCATGACTTCATTGGTCACTGCGACCTCTCTTCCTTCCACAATTGCTTGAAGGATGGATAAAGTCTGGTCGTCATTGCCCTCTGATGAGACTCCCAACAGCTCGCTAGTGACTCCAATATTATCGACTACCCAATCCTTTCCCATATCAGCAGCCTCTTCATAACAGTTGGGTCACACAACAACCAGTGGTTCCTCCACTGATATGTCAGAATCATTCTCCAAGCAAGGGGCAAGCTCATCAGAGCAAACCTGTTGGATAGACCCTAAGTCATCATCCATCTCCTCTTTAATATCTCTTCCATTCTCATGCGTAGTATCCGATTCTGTAGCGAAATCGCCCATTCCAACGAATCTAACCGGCTCGTTCTCCTCAGCCCCTGCAAATGGCAAGCAGTTAAGACCTTTCAAGGCTACACGCAATCGAAGCTCTTTGAACAAAGCCAAAGCCTCATCATTGGATAACTGAAAATGGAGGTCTCTCCCCACACAGACCGTAACCCCCTCAGACAAGTCCTTGACTGCACAACCAGCTAGGTCCATTTGCCCAGAAAAAAACAGACTCGCAGACTTCCTTCCCTTCCGTATTCAACCCATTCTCAACTTCAGGTCCAGTATGTGAAACTGATAGCCCACACCTCTTCTCCGTTGCCGTCTCAACTACATCACTCCTCAAAACCTCACAAGGAATAGAAGAAGAAGATGGAGCAGTGAAGGAGCTATGAGGGTGTAAAGCTCAGGACATACCTGGATCGTTAGTTTTAGTCCACTTCTGCTTTTCTTTTCTAGACCATCTAAGTCCATGACGATTTCTATGAGAATCCTGAGACAAAATCTAGAAATTCTTCCCTTCGGCAGTGCAGTGTCAGGAAAGGACGAAGTTGATATGCTGGTGCAGCACTGAGAATGACGAAAAACCTTCTCAACAGATCTTACACCAGCCTTGGCAGCAGAGAGATTCATCCATCTCCTCTTCTCCGGCGAGTTCCATGAAGTTGCAATGGTGCCGTTAAGATGATGACGCTGAGGATTGCTAAGTTCTGTAGAGACACGTGAGTTGGGCTTGGTGTTAAGAAAATAAACTGAAATCAAGTTATTGGCTCCCAAATAACCTTTCTTTTTGAAGTGCTCACTTGTGGCCCAAGTCGTAACTTATCTACTTCGTGGCTGGGCTTGGGCATAGAGTGTGGGTTGGGCTTGTAATTCAGAAAAGAAATAGATAATTGGTTGATAGGCCCCCACATAACAACCCTCTTAAGCTCCTTCGTGGCCTGTGGACCATAATGAACTAACAGCCCATTTATCTTAGCAGGCCCAGAATACGCTTCGGATCCAAACTTGGGCCCATCAGAGGCCACTACATGAAAGGCTCCCGTAATGCCACGTTCTCGTCCGCGTGGTTGGTAACCGTTGAAGCAATCATTACGAAGTGATGAAAGGCATTGACTGAGGGCGTGATTGATACGGCTCTTGGATCTGCCTTCCTTACTCGCATCTGGCGTGTTGACAGGCACTCGCCTCTTTCCTTGGAGGCCCAGATGGGTTTGCAAATTCCGGCGGCATCCTTCAATAATCGTTGCATCAGACGAGAGGTGGGGACTCTCACCAACGCCATAATAGGACTTCGGAAGGATGCGAGGTGAGATTTCCTCTATCAAGTTGACCTTAAAGGCCACTCGCTGGTCTTTAACGAAAACAAACTCCGGCATCACTTCTCCGGCGGCAACATAGAGAAGGATTCTCTCACCACTCGCCAAAACGTCCGCCTCCACACCTCGAAATCCACCACATAAGTCTCCAATTGCTTCGAACAACTTGTGGCACCAAAGATGGAGGGGCAAACCAAACAACATCACCCTCCGCATTTCTCAATCTTTCACTGCAAAACAACCCACCGCGAAATACCAAATGTCAATGGATAAAGTAGCGTCGCCCCATCTCTTCCTCCCTTCATCTAATACCCTTAGTGCGTCCGCCTCCAATGGTAACCTGAACAAGAGTAGGTCGTCGGGTAGGGAAGAAACTTTCACCCCACTCAATACCTTCCAAGATTTCGTCGCCCACGCCTTAATCCCTTCATTACATCCCACATCTCGATCAAAACGGCCAACCAAACATGATCGCAAGGCAGATTCTCGTTCCATTATACTTTGATGATCAACCCTATAAACCATATCATTGCCGATGGAACAACTTTTGATTTCTCCATGGAAGTTGAGGCGTGGTAGAGTCACGATCGTTGCATATCACAAATCCCTACCAAAGAAGCCAGAAGTCCAGCAACAGAAAGCACAACCAAAAACAGCAAACACCGGAGTGAAAGACTCCAACGTCAAAAAGGGTAGAGAGAGAAGAGAGAAAAGTCAACCATAGACTTTTAGCAACTTTAAACCCAATATTAATATAAAAAAATTTTAAAGCCCAAATACACTAGCAAATTAATAAATATATCAGCTCATACATCAAACTCATAATTCAATTTATTTTAAGCCCAACCCAGTAGGAATAAAAATTATCCCTCTTATGATATAATATTAACCCAATCCAATTACACAAAACGCTTAGTTTATTTTAAGTTCAACCCAATAATAATAAAATATTAACTTAGTCCCAATAATAATAAAATATTAACTTAGTCTAATATTATATGATAATATATAATATATGTAATATAACCCAAAACTACGTAACAAAGCATAAAGTTGGAATGCACTAATGGCAAACACAACCAGGTAAGCAACGGTCTAAGCTTTAATGGATTCTTGCAATTAGGTTCAATGGTGGGGAAAAGATAAAAATTAAATATTTAAGTTCATTGTCTCTATTCTCTCCTAATCCTCTTTCATCTATTTCTCTTTTTTTTAAAATTAAAAAACTGACTACTTTTTTCATTCTTCAAAATCCCAATCCTATTTTTCTTTTTTGGTTTTCTAATCCTCTTGTATACATAGAGGCCCAATGATATATAAATTAATATTAAATTCGTGAATTTTTTTATTTAACAAAAAAAAAAAACGTGGATGCACAGAATGCTAGCTTTTTTATTTTTTTTTCCCAAAAAACGTAGAATCCTGGCTCCGCCCCTGCCTCCGTGCTAAAGAATAACTCAAACCGCCCAAGGTCAATCATATAGATGTGCTAACTAGGTTAGTCTTAAGATAACTTTTAAAGTTCAATACACAAAAATAAAATAAAAGCAACAATACAACCTAAAACTGCACTATTTTTAGGTGAGTATATTTATAGATCAAGTACCAGAGCAAGCGCAACCCATGTACATTGGGTGTATATGATCTACTTAAAAAGAAATTTCAATTTCATGTCTCTCATCAAATCAAAAAAAGAATCAGTCAAAATTGAAGACCATCTTGAAATACAGAAATACAAACAACTCAACATTGAATGCTTGAATCTCCAAAGATGCGTTTCAACTCCTTCAAATGATTGCCTACTCCTCTCCCACCAAACACACTGCCACAAACATTGAGGTAGTAGCACATATCAGATTGCTGCAAGTCCCATACTTACCCAAACCTTTCCAACTTGTAAAAAGCATGACTCAACGAAATCTTTTTCCCAATTCCAAACCCCTCTTAACTTCCTAACTGTAGCACTAAGTGGTCTTCTTTTTACACGTCCAAACCATCTTAATTAATTTTCTACTAATTTACCTCCAATTCGTGATACTTCAACCATTTCAAGAATGTGCTCATTTCTAATTATATCCTTTCTTATCATGCCGCATATACATCGAAATATTATTAATTTATTGTTTCTTTATCTGTCCAACATTTTGTCCCATAAAACATACCTGGTCTAATAGTCGTTTTATAGAACTTCCCTTTCAATCTTAATGGGATACGTTGATCACACAATATAATGGATGCAGTCCTCCATTTGTATGAGTCACCCCTTTTTTCTTTCCCTTTTTTTGCTAAGTAAAAATTAGGGGTGTTCAAATAATTCGTCAATCCGCTAAACAGAACCGATCTGATCCGATCTGTGCAGTTCGGTTTAGTTTTCTAGTATCGTGGTTCGGTGATGGATTGAAAAATTAGTAATCCGTAGTGACCAGATCAGTTAACGGATTAGGTGCTGAAAAAACCGAACCAATCCGTAAACCGATCTGTGGCCAATCCGTAGAACTAATATACATATATTATATAACATGTATAGTATACAGTATATGCATAATACATTATTGATGTTTTTGTTTTCTTTAATCATTAAGTTTTCAAAAGTTTTATTGTTTTAGGAACCCAAGATGCTTTACTGCTTTATGGCTTAGCGTTTTACACTTTTTAGTTTTTATATTCCTTTCATTTGCATGCATCTCTGGCCTCCTATCAAGTCTCATCTGATCCCACAAACCCACTGCTCTGCTCACAGTCTCTCATGGAAGGCCCAAGTTACCCAATACTCTCGGTCTCTTATGGAACCCAGACAAGCATCTCCAATTTACGTCGGCCGATCATTTCCTCTTCATCTACATCTAATTTCCAGTGAGTTCATAAGTTTTTCATTATTTTCTTCTATGAATTTTTGTTCTTCTCTTCTGGAAAAAAAATCTTGATTGCTCCATCTCGTCACTTAGTTTCAATTCTACCTTGTCATTCTCATAGCCCATTTAATAATATGTATAGTCTTTAGAGTTTCATGCATGACTCAGACGAAAATCAGTATTTCAAAACAGAGTTAACAATAACAGGTTCTCTTTTTCCCTTTAAATTCATGCATGACTTAGACGAAAATAGTATTTTGTCTCTAATTTCAGTTTTCTTAGTTGTGTTCTGTCAAGCCCAATGCGTGGGAACCGAACCAAACCAATCTCCGTTATTTCACGAATCGGTTTGGTTCGGATTGAGAGTCCCCACGGATCAGTTCGATTTCAGATTTAGCCAATCCGTAAGGACCGGATTGGTTTGAATTTTATCTAAAACCGAACCGATCCGATCCGTGATCAGCCCTAGTAAAAATATATTAGAAAGCATTCAAGAGCTCATCACTCCCTTTTTCATCGAACCCTGTTTGGTTTTAATTTATTGAGGAAAGATACGTCTACCAACTCGCAATAGCATAAACCCAACACCCAAAAATTAAAAAGATCTGAAAGTGATGATGGCAGTAGTTTTAGTCTATACAAATCCAAAACTTCATGCTTTTCCATCAGTACCAAAAGCTATTTGGGAGTTCTAATACAAGTGAAAGACCGGTGATATTGCATCTCAACGCTAAGGTGTGTAATGCTTGACAATCTAACTGATCGAGAAGCCGACAAATATTGTGAAGCACTTAATGAGATTGTTCTGCAACATTTATAATCATCTTTCTCCGACCAAACTTTAACACCGTCTATTAAGAGAAACACATTAGGATCTTTTGATACAATTGATATGGCAACATGTCGAATTACGTCATGCACTTAGACTAAGTTTTCATTTCTACCTTCCAACAACAAATAATATTTCTTGAGGGTACGAACCAACATATGTCCTTTGTCTCTTGCTTTTTCATTGTATCCAAGCCTTAAAGAAACCCCATTCCCACTACATACCTCACCTAGTCGTTGTCAATAGAAATCTCAGCATCTACTGTAAACAAATAGCAATGCAAAAAGCATGCCTGCAAATCTTTCTACTCCGGATATGTCTGACAGTTTTTCTGTCAATCCCTCAATTTTGTAAGGAAAGGACACACAACACAATCATTTGGTGCCACATGGAATGTCCCTCATCACTAACACGTGCCTAGACTTCTATAAATAGCACAGTGCTCTGATGAGAGAGGAGATTCAGGCCCCTCAGACATTTTCTTGCCTTTCGTTCTCTCCCCAGCCTACTCCATCTCCTTTCTCTTTCCGAATTTGGCTCAGTCATGTGTACGAGTCACCCTCATCACACCTTCTTTCACCGAACCCTATTTGATTTTACCCCTTCACATTTTGGCGACTCTTGCAAGGGTTGATCCCGCGATTGTTATCGCAAGGGATGCCACGAGGCAATGGTCGGATGCCATAAGATTCTTATTTTCCTTTTGAGAACCCCCATCTTTACACCTCTAAGTATTGCTTCAAATGTCTCACAATTTTTATGTTCGAGCTCCTGCAATTTCGGAAGACCTCTTGTAGTGGGAGGGGAGAAGATACTTGATTAATCCACATTGTGCAACTTCTACTACACTTTTTCTTTTCTTTTTTTGATAAGTTGCAACTTCTTAGTTTACCAAAAGAACCCAATGGACATGGTCCATGATGTTTTCTAAGTTGATGTTCCACGTTGTCACATTTCTTAACTTGAAGTGACTACAAGTCTAAAAAACACTCTTCGTCTCTTTCGTGAAGCACCTTCCTTAAACCTTCCAATATATGCAAATATAGTATTTCAGCATTCTCCATTAAAACATTAAGCTCAACCATCAAAGGAATAACCACGAGTCCCAAGATCTTTGTTTTCGAGTATTCACGATGCACTTGAAGAATTGAGGAATTCTCAAGGAGATTAAATTGAGACTAACAGAAAAATTGTGTTCATATAGAGTGGAGCTACAGCCATCTAAAGCAAACAGATTTGTATTCATGCTTTCTGCATTGCTGTTTGTTTCCAGAAGATGCTAAGATTTCTATTGACGATGAATTGGTGAGGCATGGAGTGGGAATGGCATTTTTTCGAGACTCGAATACAATGAAAAAGACAAGAGACAGGGCACATACGTTGGTTCGTACACTCAATAAATCTTATTTGTTGTTAAAAGGTAGAAATGAAAATTTAGTCAAAATGCATAACGTAATTCGAGATGTTGCCATATCAATTGCATCAAAAGATCTGAACGTGTTTCTGGTAAAAGATAGTGTCAAAAGATGATTATAAATATTGCACAACAATCTCATTAAGGTTTCCCACAATGTTTATCGGTTTTCCGAACAGTTAGATTACCGAAGGCTATGCACCTTGGTGTTGAGATGCAACGTCACCAATCTTTCACTATTACTAGAACTACCAAATAGCTTTTTTGATTGGATGGAAAAGCTTAAAGTTTCAAATTTGTATAGACTAAAACTACTACCATCATCACTTTCAAATTTGGTTAATCTTCAGGTGTTAGGTCAATGCTATTACGAGTTGGTGGACCTATATTTCCTAAAGAAATTAAAAAACCTAAAATACTAAAGATTGTTGATTATCTCAAATATAAATGGAAGGTCCAATAAATAGAACAGTTGCCTCATCCACATTGGTTGGATTTGAGAAATTGTTATCAAAAAGATATAATGTCTCTGTCGGGTGTCCTATCACGTCTATCCGACCTCAAGGAATTCTACCTTCTGTATAAGTTTGATAAGTGTGACAACATGGAACATCTACTTGGAAAAACTCATGGTACATGTTCATTGGGTTATTTTGGTAAACTAAGTGCATTAGAAGTTTCCTCCTTTACTCCCCTTTCTTTCCTTTCTCTTCTTCTCTTTCCTTTCCTTTCCTTTCTGTCTTCTCTTAACCACAACCCACCTCTTTACATAGGAGTTGTTAGATGGTTAGGTGTCACCTGCTAGTGACATATGCCACACCACACATGTATATGTTTTATTTTCCAACAGAACAATTTGTCAAAACAATCATCCATGTTCATTTGGAACACAAAATAGATTTTAAATTGTACTTTTACATTTCCATCCAATTTTCTTTTCATTCATGCCCAATGACTATTTTTCACGTATAACTTATTTGAATCAGTCTTTCTATAGGCCCTTGTTCAAGTCCGAGTCACTAAATAAAGAGAATAATAGAAGCGAGGAAGACAAAGGTTAGCACGTCAATAAAGACATGGCTTGCCTTAGTGGTAATGTTCAAGATTTGTCTTATTTTCAGTGAACTAGATGAAAAGAATGGAATGCTGCAACTTTCATTTGTTGTTTGCTAGAGAGATCCACTGATATTCTATAGAAAAAGGAGATTGATAATTTCCTGTGAAACTAATGAGATTGGTAATTTCATAATCTTAAGACAACATTTCCCATGAAAGATAAAACATGTAGACTGAGAATTTCAGAAAATTCAGCACCACCTTGAAGAATCCATTATCTTTTAAGCCCTTGTTGAGATAACGATGTCTTGGCAATTAAAACAATGAGGAAAAAATTTGTAGTTTACAGGAACTGGCATCATGTGGATAAGCTAATGACTCAAAGAAAAGGTAAGATCACTTTGAGAATAGATTTTAAAGGAAAATTATGTTTAAGAAGGACCAAAATTAATAGAAAAGTAAAAGTAAGATTAACAGAGAAAAAGTTATTAGTGAGTAGCTTGCCTGTACAAGTGAGGGCTTATACCGCAGCTTCAACTTTGGGAAAGCATGCCCATCTAAAGCTGGAGAAATCTGAACCAATACATCAGAAAATCTGTGGTCTTCTCTTAACCATTTAACATATGCAAGAGAATCTTTTGATGGCCCACTGTACTGCACACATTGAAGCACGTCAGAATAATACAAGGATATAAATGTATAGCATTCTACAATATGAGAACTACCCTGCAACAGATTTACATAATAACATCATTATTCAATAATTTGATTAGCATAATAACTACATCTCTCTTTACTTATCAAATAATAATAATAATAACTACATCTCTCCAGTGAATCTTGGAAGAATGCTTATCATGAGGAAGAGGGGGGGACAATAGAAAATCGAAAATAGAAAGAAGATAAAGACCAAACTCACTTCTGAAAGACTATCAACACGGTGAACGTATTCCTACAGTTGCTCAAGCGTGAGCATGGATATCAATTAAAAGAAAAATGAAAAAAAAAAAAAAAAAAAATTAAATAATAATAATAAATAAATCTAAATGTTACAGAAAAAATAAAAATAAAAATTAAGACAGAAAAAGAAAAGAGCATTCCTGAATACTCTATGGAAACCATCTTAATAGCCACACTACTAAAAGTTATCTCCATCCTCTACGAGACTGTTTTAGACTATAAAATGCCTTAAGGAATCTGCACAAAATGTGTGTTTCTTAAGTAACATTTCCGATATAATACCTCACACACACTTCTGACTCCTCACTTCCTCACAAAAATATGTTGACAGTACAACACCATATAAATCTGGAAATCTTTTGGTCTACAAGTCACTTTTATCCTAGGATTTACAACAAAATGTAACTGCATAAATAATTTAGTATTATATATGAAAAAGTGGACATTTAAAATTCCATTCCTCCTCATCATTGTAGTATAATTATATAAAAGTGTTTCTAGGATTACAGAAAAGAGAAGAGAAGAGAAGAGAGAGATTGCAGAATGAAATCTGACGGCTTTGTATTTCCTACACCCTCTCTCTTATTTATATTAAGACAATCAAAATTATAGTAAGGCCCTTAATAACAAGCAATATTACAATAATGCCTAACAAGATAATAAAGCAATCTAACACTCCCCCTCAAGCTGGAGCATACAGATTAAACATGCCCAGCTTGAAACACAATCACTAAAATGAACCACCAAACTAATGACTTCGTAAGAATATCAGCAAATTGATCATCGGGACAAATATAAGGAGTAACAATTTGTTTCCGCATTAGCAGATCTCAAAAAAAATGAAGTCCCCATAACCGACCACATCAACAAAATAGAAGGGAAAATAACATATAAAAATATACCATATGAATAGACTACTCCAACCCACACCATCCACAAAAAGTACTCAAGGAACGTAGAAGTGACCTCTAACTTGCTCCATAGGTAAGCTCCCAACTTAGCCAAAGCATTAGCTCAGACCATCTAATCTCCAGTTCTGAAACTTCGAGTAACTCAATATCTCTCACATCAAATGGTCATATGCCACAAGCCCATTGAACACTGACTTACCCATCTAACCGCAACGCAAAATCTCCATTTTTTCAACAATGACATTGGCCCCGTAACCTGAGCTACTTTGAGACCCTCCAAGAATTGCACAATCACCACATAACTCGACCATTTACCTCCTTGTGGGAAAAAACAAATGTCTCATGTGGCAGCCCCTCTGTAACTGATGCCAAAAATTAGGTTTGTAACAGTCTACCCCTCACAGCGCCCTCAATAAATGGAGGTTCCACAAGGTAACAGTCTTGAAAAAAGGTAGAATGTATGTCAATTCAAGAGTGTAAGGAAGTTTTGAGTTTAAGTCTGCAATAATTGCACGTCGCACCCTTTGTTTACTTCCAATTTTGAAACTTAAAACTAAAGAGCATTTATTGAGTTCAAGCAGGATCACACAGATATACTCAACAAGACAAGTATACAGGCATGCATCCACTCACAAGCATACCAAAGTACGCACAAGAGAATTATATTGTGTGAGATGCTGCCTACACTATTAAAAAAAATCCGTACATGCATAAAATAGAGGTAGAAAAAAAAAAGGGCGGGAAGAATAACCATACCTGTGCATTAATCCCTTGCTCATTCAGATATATTCGACCATGTATGTCAAGACCCTAGTAATTTATCATGAAAAGACAGATAGCAGCAGGTCAGCAATTCTAAACCATTCGTGTATCGTTATTATAAAGTTTTTGGATCTTAATGAATATAAGCAAATTACATGCATATTAGATACATACCCTATGTTAATGTGTCAGAGCAAAGTAATGTTTCTGATAACCCCAAGGTTTAAAGCCAAGGGCAACTTGGTAATTTTGATGACAACCTATTAATATGAGAATTTGATAGTCTACTTGAGAGTGGTGATTTTCAAGAGATTCTATAAACTCAAGTACAAAGTGAATTGATGGAAATAATGCTCAAGTTCAAATATGGATCAAGTTCATGGAGATGAAACTAAAAGTAATATCAGTTCAAGATAATGAAGCTAAGGGGTTGGTGAGAGCAAGAATCTTGTAAAGTAATATATGTCTCATGTTGATTCAAAGCTCAACCCCTATGATTTAAAAAATGAAGGACCTAGGCTTTAAAGTGAAATCAAATATTTTTAAGGTCCCTAAGAAAAATGACTAAGCCCATGTACTTAAACGTTTTTCAATGAAAAAGAACAAAAGAGTCATTTGGTGTCACTTCTTTTCACTTCAGTGCCAAAACTTTACAAATTCAAAAATTCAAAGTGAACTAGAAGTCTTCACCATGTGACGGGCCTAGGCATTGTAAGTGCCAAAGTATTGGCCATAAGACTTTTACATGTTTTCACAAGACATCTTCCCTTTGTAGAGTTGGCAAAGAACTAAGAACTCTGAAATCTCCAAAAGTGCCAACAAGATGTCTACATGTTTCAACAAGATGTCTTCCCCTTGTAGAATCGGCAAAGAGCGAGAGCTCTGAAATCTCAGAAAATGCCAACAAAATATCTTCTTGTAAAGACAAGACGTATACAAGGGAATGGAACAAGAACACACCAGGACAGACTTAAAAGGACTCAACGTCTGGTTAAAAGCTCAAGACGTCTTCTCATGTCGCGCTTTTACAGCCTTGTTTCCAAATAGTCTCACAAGTACTCTAACGGCTAGAATTTCAACTGAGCTTTCATTGTAAAAAGAGGGGCACCATTGTTGTGTTGTAACTGATATATATAGACATATATACATACATACATATATATATATATATATATATATATATATATATATATATATCTTTGAGAGAGATAGAATAGAAGATTGGTGTAACCTTCTTGAAGTCTAGGTGGGTGTTTCTCAGGTCGTCTTCCACATGTGAAGGGAGACTTCCACATGTGAAGGGAGACTGTAATGGTTTCTTCTCCACCCGTGAAGGAGAAGCAAGATAGTGATTTGGAAATCCTCAAGAGGTGCTCTTGAGGCGAAGACGTGGGCAGGGTAGCCGAACCTCATAAATCTTGGTGTTCTTGAGTTTGCATCTCTCTAACTCTATCTCCTTATCTTTTGCGTTTTGCATTCTCTGTATTGTTCGCATCTGCTACATATCACTGTTATAATCTGTTTGCACACCAAGAACTGAGCTAAATCGAAAAGCCATTAAGCTTGCCAAAAGACCCAATTCAACCCACCCCCCCTCCCCCTGTTTCATTGTTTGGGCAACATTGCTGAGAATATTGCAACATAGAGTTCTAATTTAAAGTTGAAGTCTCTGGTCATTTTTTACAATCTCATATTATTTTCATGCTCTCCATACATTTTCACAAGTTTCCACAGTGTCAAGCTCATCAAATTAGATGCATCCATCAGCATATACATATTTTGGAGTTTGGAATTTTTTGTTCTAAGCTTAAGTGTGCGTTTGCTGTGTAGGATTGGAATTGATTAAGAATTCCAATTATATGAATTAGAATTTAATGAATCACAATCCTAATAGATGGAATTTTGCTGGTTGGAACAATCTTGGAATTCATTTGGGTTTATATTAAAAAGTCCAACTTTCTTCTTTAGATAAACTATTAACTTCGAATTGAACTTCAAAATAATTAGTATACAAAAAGAAAGAAAAAATCCATTCCGAAAAAAGAAAAATAAAGAAGAGAAGAAGAAATACACGATCAGTATCTATGCATATTAAACAATGTTCCTGCTCCCTTTCCTTTTCCCATTTTTCATTTTTTTGTTCCTAGATAGAGTACTAGAACACACGTCAATTCCATTACTATTGACTAACAATACTACACGTGTGTTTCTACCCATGCATATTCAGCCTATATTTATTAAGAAAATTTCCATATATGATTTTTTTTAAAGTAAAGTATTCATTGAAAGGTGCTCAAAAGGGGAGCGCATCTCATTTACAACTGCACCAAGACCAAAAGAATCACTATACCCTCAAGCTATCCAAAAAAATACATGAGATCCTCCACAAATTTACAATACCAACCATTCTCAAAAAAATTTAATAATAATAAGGAACCAAGTATATAATAGGATTTGAATGCCCAAATAGGAGTCTCCTCCCTTTCAAAGGATCTCATATTCCTCTCTTGCCATAAACCACACCACATGCAAAGGAGAGCAACCCCCTCCAAGCATCTCAACCTTACTTCCTCGCTACACACCCTCTCCAAGCTTCAAGCACGCTCCTTGTGGAAAACGGCATGAACCAACTCACTCCAAACAGGGCAAGAAGCAAATCCCATCCCTCCCTAGCCACTGGACATGCAAGAGGAGGTGATTCACTGACTCCTCATCCCTCTTGCACATGCAATACCAATTGGCAATAATCTGCCTTCTTCTCCACAAGTTATCGATCGTCAATCCGCTCCAGGACTATCGTCCATCCGAAGAAAGCCACCTTAACCAGGACTTTTGTGTGCCAAATGGCCTTCCAAGAAAAAGAAAGGCCCTAAAAATCCACCAATCTCCTATAGAAAAAGTGGACCTCAAATTTTCCGTGAGTAGCCGCCACCCAAATCTACTCATCCTCTCCCTTTCCACCTATCTGCTAACTATGCGACAAAGCCAAGAATTGAGCAAAGTCCTCCACTTCCTAATCCTGAAGATGCTACACAAACTAAATGTCCCAGAACAATCTCCCGCTATCAAGGCGATAGCTATCTGCCACTGTAGATGACCTGTTGAATGCAATCCTAAAGAGACTTGGGAAAGCACCCGATATAGTCTCCCTCCACGCCATTCATCCAGCCAAAACAGAATATGCCTCCCACTCTTTACTCTAAACCAAATATGTTTGAAAAATTCATCACATCCCTTCCTGATGAACTTCCACACCCCCACTCCTGCCGAGAATCTCACCTCAAGAAGCACCACCAGCCTTTACCTTCCCCGAAGTTACAACATGTAAAATTTAGGGTAAGAAATTAGCATTAGGGTTAGAGGAGGAGAGAAGAAGAAAAAGGATAATAAATTTGAAGATCGAGTGTGAGAGAGGGGGATTTCTCATAATAATCTTCCATGAGGGTTGGTCAACCGATGAAAGAATTTCATATTCCTGTCCTCTTCCTCAAGCCACAAAACCCTAGATCTGTCTACAGAACACTTCTTCCCTCACTGCAATCTCTCCAATCGTTGCATTGCGTTCCTCCCACCTACAACTCTAAACATGAAAAGCCCTAACGCCCTTTCTTTGCAATCCAACTCTGAGATTTTTGTCCTTACTCTGTCCTTCTACCATTCCAGGTTGCCGAACAACCACAATTCCACTTCTTGATATTCACTTTCAACATACAAAACTTGTTAACTAAAGTAAAACTGACCCCTCACAATCATAGCCATCTAACAGATGCTTCAACCTGTTTTTAAATCAACAACTCAAAGCCACGTATTCAAATATGAATAAAGATTACCCTTACCTCAACATCCAACAATACTGGATTTTGATCCAACACTGGTCTAACCATATCCACCTACGCAACCATCAGGAAATTTCTCTTCCCAATCCCTGACACTAAGAATTTGTCCAGAGAAAAAATAGTAGGGTCTTATCTACCAATAGACCATGTAAAGGTAGCACCTTCTGGCAATAAATCAATCGGCTGTTGAGCATCAGTGAACTCAGAAAACCCCGCAGTCCACTAACCTCTGATAGATTTCTCAATGGGAAACCCAACCACATCATAATCCCCTCCAATGTACTAGGACAAATCCCACTTCTGTGAACATATGTAATCTCCTCCGACAAGAAGCCCCTCTCCACATCTTCAAGGGCAATAAACCCCAGAGAATATCAATACAGCAGTCGTCCTTCAATGAAAAGAGACAAGTGACTGCAAATCTCCCACTTTCTACATCTACCTTAGATGCCCATTGCTTATCTAACTGGATCAAAATACCCCTACAAAACCCTCAACATCAAGGGCCACCTATCTACAAAAAGACCACCCATAGAATCCTAACAATCCCATCCAAGCCCCCCGGATGGTAAGAAGATGATAAAGTTTTGGGGTGCAAACTATTTGGACTCTTGCAAGCACGCCACCTGGGCACCCCACTTTCGCAAGGACACCACCTTCCTTTTGCAAAGGTCATTGAGACCCTAGACATTCCACCGCACGATTCGGAGCTTCATATGCACACACGGCACTCCCCTCCCCCTTCCTTCCTCCTCTACCCCTCTTCCTTTCCTTCCCACTCCTACTTTCATAGTTCACATACGAGATCAAATTTCGTAGCTCTTTCTCACCCCTCCATGTGCTCATCTTCCATCTCAAGCGCCTGCTATTACTTAGAGATTTTCCACTCATTTTCAATGGACATAAAAAGATTTTGGGCCAGTTCTTCACTCCCTTCTTTAGTCAGCCCCAAGTTCTTGCTCACATCCTCAACATTCCCCATCACCCAATCCTCAATTATATCCTCCACATGCTACAACATCAAGTTGTTGTCCACGTGGCCCCATGACTGCCAGCAGTTGTACAAGGCCCATTTGAGCACTATCAACTTCTTCCCTGCCCCCTTCCTACCCTACCGCCCTTCATCTATGAACTCTGCCACTTAAAATCACAGACAACCTTTCTTGGCTTCGACCCTCACAACATCATCTTTTCTCCGATTCTCCCCCCCTCCCCCCCCCCCCCCCCACTTGCCACCACTCAACTTTCAGTATCAGAGAGATCTCATCTCTGCCAATTAGGGAAGCCGTCACCAGTTGTCTTCCAGCAGTATAAATTTTGAAACTGAGCCGCCATCTTTCACTTTAAGAACAATCTTTCCCATGCCCACTCTCTCATCAACCTCCAGCTTCAAGGGTGCGCACACATCACCTACGCGGGTAGAATACAGAATTTTTCCAACTCTTAACCCCTTCTCGTTTCCTAATGAATTTTAACCTTTTTTTGGGACAAGTCTAATGAATTTGTTTCATGTGATACACACCCACGAAACGGAATTTTCTAAAAACTGATATTTCACATAGATGTACATACATAAAGAGCAGAAAACACTAAAAAGTAACCAATGCGACATGTCAAGAGGGAACATACAGATATAACCTGGAAGTAACAGAACCCACTGAATTTTACTTTCTGAAACATGTACATTATTAGTACTTTTTTTAAAGAGCGTACTTTGCGAAGTATATACACACAAACACACACACATAGACATGTATATATATAGAGAGAGAAGGGCATTAACACGAAATTTAGAAAAGAGGGAATGGGAATAGATAGAACCTGCAAGAATGAGAGGTGTTTGGAGACCTCGTCTTCTGGGTCTTTGATGAAGACAAAATGGTAGAAATTCACAACTATAAAACAGTTGTCATCAACATCAAAGCCATCTTCTGCTTGAGGAGAAGATGATGGTACACAACCACAACCGAAACTTTCGTCACACGCATTCCCATAAAAATTACGCCTCTTCAATTGAGACAAAGACCTGTTCCTGTTGGTTCTTTTTGGTAGTATGAAAATCGGAGTAGAAAAGGACCAAGTTGGGAACTGGAAGAGCGAAGAAGTAGTAGTAGGCTTGTAGAGGGGAGCAAGTGTGAAACCGGTTACAATTGCACAACCCCTCATCTTCTTATCCTCCGCATCTCTCTTCACTCCATTTCCCTCTAAACGTTATCGATTGATTTCTTGTTTTAAGGCAGGCAGGGCTTTTTTATGCGAGAGATGTCACGTGTTCTGTTTGGAGGATGAGTTTTTCTTTTTTCTTTTTCTTTTTCTTTTTCTTTTTCGATGCCTGAGGCTGAGCTTCGTTGTGGAGACAGTAAAATAAATACTGTAGTAATTTACGCGTACCTCGCTTATGCTGTGTTTCGCACGGTGGTGAGTTTGAAGGAAAATGATAACATTAGTTATGAGCGAAAGAAAAGAAAAAGAAAGATAATTTTAATCTCCCGTTGTGTTCCTGTTGTGCTTGGTTGATTACTGTAGTAAATTACGCGCACCTCGCTTAGGCTGTGTTTCGTACAGTGGATTTGAAGGAAAATGATAACATTAGTTATGAGCGAAAGAAAAGGAAAAGAAGGATAATTTTAATCTCCTGTTGTGTTCTTATTGTGCTTGGTTGATTATTGAAAGAAAAGAAAGAGAAGAATAATAATCATGTTTTGGAAAAGAAAGGAAAAAAAAAGAAAGAGGATTATCTTAATAAATTGATTATTATACCTTTTTATATTTTAAAAGATAAATAAATAAATAAATATATATATACACTCATGTACCTTTGGCAAGCCCACAGATGATTGACCACATAAATAGAAAAAAAAATTTAGGGCAAATCATTTCAGCCTCCCCAATCTCGCCTCCATCTTTATTCTCGTTCTCAACTCTGAACTTGCCTTCTCTCTCTCTCTTTCTCTTTCTCTCTCTGCACTACAAGAATCAGAAGTTCAAAACCCATATATTTCAGTTTATCTATCTGTCTGTAAGAATCAAAAGTTCAAAACCCGTATCGGTATATAATTTCAGATTGTTCAGAAAATCAAAACCCATATATTTTAATTTCCATTGCCGCTGGAACATCTATTTGCAAGAATCAAAAAGTTCAAAACCCTTATCGGTATATCATTTCAGATTGTTCAGAAAATCAAAACCCATATCTTTCAATTTCCATCGCCACTGTTCCAGTTCGGGTTCGCCATTCGCAAGCTTCAGCCGCTGGCCCACCGTCTCTCACTCTCTCTGCAACTGCTAACTTGTATGTATATGTAATCTTAAGGGCAAATTTGGCATCACAAATAATATATCAACCCTCTCGTTCACTTTCCTTCATTTTCCTCCCATTTTTGGGAGGATAAGTAAAATACTGTTCAAGCTTTAACATAACCCTCCAAAACATTCCCTTTCTTTCCAACAATTTTTGTCAAACACAAATTTTTAATCACCCTCTATCACATTCCCTTCCCTTCCCTCCCTTTTTCATTGCACCAAACTGACCCTTAAGGTATGAGTAAATATCACCCTAATGTTTATTACGCTAACATCCCCTAAACCTATTTTTCCAATAAAAAAGTGATTTTTAATGTGAAAAGTCATTTATGTCTTTAAATTTAATAATATATTATATTGTATATACGATAAATGACAGATTAGTGTTTATCCAATTAAGTGAATTTGATAATATAATTTGAATATCATTAAAAATAGTAACCTCCACTTAAAATGAGGTTCAAAAAGATATTAAAAATATATATTTAATTTATTTTTTAATTACCACTTACAAACTTGAGCACATTCAATACTTAAATTTTTCAGTACTTAATTTTTAATTTTATTAAATAGTATCAAAAAGTTCGTTACACCCTTAATTTTCCTCTGCACTACCACTCTCCCCTCTTTATTCTTTGTTCTTTCTTCCTTTGTTTCTCTTACCTCCCCAACTACTCCCACCATCAACACCTTCCTCAATAACTGTCTCTCTCAACCTTCTCCCACCGCCACACCTTTGGTCTTTTTCTTTAACCGTCGTTATCTCCAACAGCCATCGCTGCTACCTCTCTCTTTCAACCTCCTCCTCCAACCCAAACCCTTAACCTCCTCCTACCGCCACCGTCATCGCCATCTCCTTCCACTACCATAGCAACCCTCACTCTCTTTTCTCTCCTCAATCAAAGTTGAGATCTCAAATCTTCCAAGTCACCACCAGGACGAGGACAACAGGGGCATTTTGAATCTCATACAACGTGTTGAAATAATGAGACAAATTGTCGTATAGACCACAAGGTGTTCGGATTCCCTTGTAAGATAGAAGTAGCCAAATTTTGTAGACTCTAATTTAAAGAATTAAAGATGATGAGACTAGGCTATTTAAACCAATGCAGTTTTATACCCAAGGGGAATAGCAATATTGGTAGAGATCCTGTAGGTAAGTCCTTAAAGTCTTGCTTTCGAACCGCACTCCTGACTTAAATGGTGCTTACTCATATGCCTCCTGGGAAGACGGTTGGAGTGGCACCGGATCAAAAACTGATATAGCTCTGATACCAATTGTAACAGACCAGGTGCTTCGCGAGTCAACCCAAGAATTTAAGCCATTAGGTGGAGCTATCACCCAACCCATTTACGCCCATTTCACTTCCCACCTGGATCCAATGTGGATAAGACTCCCTTTGTAACAGTTGCCAGCACCAACTCACACACACAACACGTATCCATAAATATATATGCATAGTACATAGATGACAAAGCTTTCTTTACAAGCTTTTGAGAGTTGGACCGTTTTAGTAATCAAGAATCTAAGAAGCACGAGCATAGCAATACGACAAATTATCAAAATAAGACATAGATAATATAAGGATACGACAATAAAATAATACCCTGTATAATATATATTTATTGTACATAAAAATTTAATTTTTAGTTAAATTATAATTTATATTCATAAACATAAGTAATTTAAATTAGGCCCGCTCAGAAGCCCAACTTCTTTTGCAAAATGTAGAAGTTGAGTAGCCCAAATTTTGGAGTATCTACATATCTAAAAGTTACCTCTTCTATCCAAATGTGGTGCTAAAAGAAAAGGAAGAAGAAGACAAGATTTTGATCCCCTATATTCCTCACTCTCTTTCTTATCACCTCTCTGTAGTCTGTGTCTGTTACTTTGTCTCTCTTTCAGACGCCATCTCTTTCTATTCACCTCTCCCTTCTTCACTATCTCTTTAAATCATGGCTCTCTTTAAATGTGGTGGTAAAAGAAGAAGAAGAAGATAAGATTTTGATTCCATGTATTCCTATTTCTTTCTTATCACCTCTCTGTACTATATATATGTTACTTTCTCTTTCTTTCAAACGACGTCACTTTCTCTTCACCTCTCGCTTGTTCACTATCTCTTTGAATCGTGGCTCACTTAAATTTCTCTGTTCAAATATTTAGATATCTCCAATTTTATACATCCTTTTATATGGATACACACACACACACACAAATATATATATATATATGTATAACGTCGATCTGCATCTTCGGCCTAAAAAAAAAAACCTCAAAACAGTTGTTAGCGTGTCCCTTGTATCCCCAAGGTGTCCCATGGTGCGTCCAACATAAAAAATAAATAAATAATTGGATACTTCCAGTAGCATGTCAGACATGTGTCCCAAAAAGTTTTGAAGATTAATGAAAATCTTAGGGGTTAATGAAATATAAAGGATATTAGTAAGGATTCTGCGGGTTTGAATAATACATGGGGAGTAAAGCTAACTTTACGTTTAAAACTATTGTTCCATGTTATGTTTAAATTTGTTAAATATTCGTTGTTCTTTTTTTTTTTTTTTTTTTTATGTTTGTTTGACATATTAGGTTGCTATAGAAATTAGAATAGTATCACTTCTCTATTGGATTATATAAGCTTACCCCTATATTTGTTCCTTTCTCAGATTCCGTCCAAAGTGGAGGCTAGAGGTTGACTGAATGCTTGAGGCTTTATGCTTTCTACTCTCATACTTGCTTGACTCACGTGCTTAGAAGTATGAGAGCTTTTTGTGTGTTTTGCTGTGTATATATTAACTTTTAAATTTGAAATAGTTGGTATTGTAAAATAAAAAGGCTTGTAAATTTCATATATAAATTTTATACGTTTGAAAATGCTATGTATATTAGAACTTAACCATGTGGTGTTGTGCTTAGGAGCCGGGAATGAAATATTTTTTATTTTAAGAATTTTGAATACAACATTTGGATATGTTGGTTTTCGAAAATCAAGATTTAATACAGGCTCCTATTACTACCAGAAGTTCAAAATTATGTAAGCATATTGTTGAAATTTTCACCTAACATATGTTCTCAATGAAATGGATTTTAAGAAATTTGAAATGTGAACTTTTCATGCCTGGGATTTTCCTTCACCCAATCAAGCTTATCCACCATATGGAGGCCAGCTGTCGTGGAAGAAAGAAATCACGAACCTAAAAATACAATGGGGGTGGCTACGTGACAAGGGTCGTTTGCATATGCCAAAATATGTGAATATGAGAGTGGTTCAAGAAAAGCCTTTTTGGTCAAATTTAAATTTATAAAAATCACTACTACTAATGTAGCAAGAGTGAGTAAGGATCGTCCCAAGGGATTTGTAAGGTACTACGGAATCAAAATTGGATTAGTAGGTCGAATGATCAAAGTGAGTGGTTTGTTGGTTGAATTAAGCTATGATTCAATTAAAAGCAATGCAACGTAGAACAAACTAAAATAAGCGAGGTGTAGAGAATGAGAGAGGGGCCTTAGGACATAGAGTTCACCACTAGGTTTTATCTCACTAAACATCTAATATTTGTCAATTTAGGGGGATTCCAAGTTGTAAATCAAATGTGTGTGCCATTGATTAAAATACTAAGCATAGATGGCAAAATAAGCATACATTGTCTAATCAATTTTGTGAGTAGCGCTACTTATCAAATTAAGCCATTAAGCATTCAATAAACCCACAATTAATACACATAAAAATCTAGAGAAATACATAGTGACAAGGAATTTAAACATGGATCATCAAACAATAAGAATGAATTATCTACTTATCTAAGAAATTAAAACAACTACACTACAATTATACTAGTGACAAGGAAATTAAACTAATTAAATTAATGAGGTAGCACAATCCATCAAGAAATAAGCATAATCCATCAAATAAAATACAAGAGTAATCAATTTAGCACCATGTATTGACCAACACTAGATCCATTATTTTAATACACATAGACATGCGTCAAATATAAAGAATCAAGTGTGAGCACATAATCATCTATTCCATCACACATAGACATATGAATAGAATTGAAAGATGAAATGGAATTATTAAACCATACAAATCATGTGGAAACATGATTTATATAAACACGAGGTCAATACAATATTTATAACACAAATCCCCACTAATTACAAAGTATTAAAGTTTAGGAGGCAAGCCTAGGGCTATCTCTAGCCCCAAGAGAATGATCTAGCCACTTATGGTTGTTGTCATCCAACCCTCAAGGGCTCTCTCTAGCCCCAAGAGAATGATCTAACCACTCATAGTTGTTGTCATCCAACCCTCAAGGGCTCTCTTCATGGTTGGATTCATTTTCCCCCTCTTAGTGTTCTTGATGGAAACCCTAGAAGTTGGAAGAATCCTACCCAAAATGTATATATTCTCTCTCTAATCTCTAGCCAATATTATCCAACTAACCAACCTCCTTACTAAAAATAGCCAAATTCTTTATATAGGTAGCTTAAATGTCACACCTAATGGTTAGACCTCATGCACTAGGACCTCCAAATCATTGCATCATGAGCACACCTTCAATTGGGCTTGAAATATGTTCTGCACGATTTTTGAGGCAATTCGATTGATCGCATCATGGCGGCGCACTTATTTGGATATGGATAAGGATAAGGGCTGAGATATTTATGAGGAAAAGGATAAAAGTGGTTATGAGGATAAGATCAAAGGGTTCGATCGATCGAAGAAAATATTGGATCGATCGTAGAGGAAATTTTCCTGAGGATAAGGACAAAGGCTCGATCCATCAAGGCAGAGTTGGAACAACCACAGTATGATCAATCATAACATGGTTCGATCGATCGAAGAGGAAATTTTCACCACTTTGCTTCCACTTTGCTCCTTCTTTCCACTAGACTTTGGATTGCTTCCTCCAATGCTCTAATTTAGCTGATTTGGCTTATTTTGGGGATAAGAACCTGAAAAGGAGAAAAACACAAAATTAGACTAAAGTGGGAAAATAAGATATAATAAGGTTCTAGAATACTCAAGATTAAGGGTTTAAATGCGCACTTTTCAGCGCCTATCACTATGGTATTGAAATTTTGGAAATGGTGTGGTAAGGCCAAACAAATTTGATTTTTGGAGTCGCCACCTAACTTTGAGTTTTGGTATGTTAGGTTACCATGATGAGGAAATGTGGAATGTGGGACCCTAATTGATTATCGTTTGGCCTGCTTGAATTGAAAGATTGGTTTTGGGGGCTTGATTACACATGGGGAAGGGGTTAGGCATATAGTTTACCTAGTCTTCGTACTAAGTTTCATTCGATTGCATGATTATATTATAAAAAATGAGGTGCATGTGAAATATTGTGGTAAAGGATAAGATGAGGAGGAAGTGATGGAATGAAAGATGGGAGTGGAAAGGGAATGATGGAAATAAAGAAGAGCTTAACTCAACTTAGGGTTGCCAAATTTGTATACGTTTCCTATTAATTTAGGGAATCAAGTCAAACATAATTTAAAAGAGTTGAGTTTTAAGACCCCTATCCTTATGAGATGAGTTGTAAATAGCTCGGAATTGAGTTTAAGGACCTCCGCCCGTATGATTGAAAGGGATTTAGTTGAATACAACTCAGATTTGAGTTAAAGACCTCCACTCGTATGATTGAAAAAGATTGAATCAAATATGACTTAGACTTGAGTTTCAAGACCTACAAGGTTACTGAAGTTGCCTACGTATCCTGTTGTTTTAGGAAATCAAGTTAAATGTAGTTCAAAATAGTTGAGTTTTAAGACCCCTATCCGCATGAGATGAGATGAGTTATAGGTAGCTCATATTTGAGGTTAAGGATCTCCGCCCATATGATTAAAAAGGCTTGAGTCGAATATGACCCAGATTTGAGTTTAAGAACCTTCACCGGCATGATTGAAATGAATTGAGTCAAAGACTCAGATTTGAGTTTAAAGACCTTCGCCTGCATGATTGAAAATGATTGAGTTGAATACAACTCGATTTAAGTTTCAGGACCTCTGTCCGCATGACTAAAAAGGATTGAGTTAAATACGACTCAGATTTGAGTTTAAAGACCTCCATCCGCATGATTGAGGATAATTGAGCCGTGTGTGACTTAGAGTTGAGTTTTAGGGCCTCTACCCATGGATTGAGAAAGAATGATGAATGAATCGTAATTGATTTCACAAGATGAAGATTGATTTTGAACTGAAGGTGTTTTTTTAAAAGAATATTTTTGAATTGCCGACTGTGAGCCCTTGATACTAAGAATGTTCCCAGGAAGAATGGGTGGGATCATGACAATCCTACTTAGAACTCAAGCTCCATAGGCAACGGAGTTGCCTATTTTTTACAAAACTTTCCTTAGACATTGTGAGGTCTTGGGAATCATTGATGGCAACGATAATTCTTTTCTATTACGAACCTTCAAATTTAGGATGAAATGAGGACTTATGTGTCCTTTGGAAATAAAGATGAAGGATGAGAGTGTTGAAACTCACGAGATTCGTGATTTGGAAATTTGAAGATGTTTTTAGAAAGAATATTTCTGAATTGTTGATCATAACTTTGATGACTTACAACCAGGTAAGCTTCCAAAGTAAAAGGGTCACAAGGGTCCCACTTACAACCCAAAATCCTTAGCCATGTATGCCGTTTGACTGAGCTTTCCTAGACATTGTAATGTCAAAGGATTTGTTGATGACAACAATTATTCTTTCTCACTAAAAGCTTCAAATGGTAAGTGAAATGAGAACTTATGTATTCTCGAGTGTTGAATGCAAAATAATGATTGCATTAAATTGATTAGAGATTTGGATATTGAGATTAAAAGGTGTATGTGGGATTGATATTTTGGATTTGAAAGAGAGAAATGGATTTATGTATGATCATTTCATTGGCAATTATTTTTTGATGTAGAAAAATGACTATTTTGGTAAAAACGGGTTTTGATGTTTAAAAAGGTGATTAAAATGACCGTTTTAGTGAAAACGAGTTTTTATGTTTGAAAAAGTGATGGAAAATAACCGTTTTTGTAGGAACGGGGTTTGATGTTAAAAATGAGGTGAAAATGACCGTTTTAAGTGAGCAGGGCTTTTGATGTAAAAAATGACGAAAACCACTTTTAGAGAAAAATGACCATTTGGTATTTTGAAGATGCTGATGTCAATTTTAGAGAAGAAAATTGTTGAAAGTGACCAGAATGTCAATTTTAAAGGAAAAGGTCAGAAATGACCAGAATGATGATTTTTGCAATTTTAAAGGAGTGTGTTTAATGTACATGTACAAAAGTGACGGTTCCAAAAATAGATAAGCTACCAACACATTCCGTGAAGGAAATTGCATTGATTAACATCCAAAAGATCGTAGAGATCTCATGAGAACCAGCTTTTGCGTGTAGAAAGTTCATTATTGTAACGGTTTGACAATAATGTCATTTCGCTATAATGAACATGATTGTCGATGTTGTGTCTGATTTTAATGCAAATATGGATGAATAAGCACACAAAAATAAAAATAAAGAGGTTTTGCATAAAATTAAACCTAACAGATTACTACAAGGTTTTTCGCACAGGTAGGCCAATGATGATTATCTCTATGAACTTTGTTTTTTTGAGGTGTGTAACTTTTTGAACCCATTCCATCACACACCATTTACCTCTTTCGTAGAGATGAGGGTTTCAACACACAAACATGCATGGGTTTTGCAAAGAAAAGAGAAAAAGAAAAACAATACAAGAAAAATAAAGAAGATAAGGTTTAGAAGACTCTTTTACCCATTTTTTGCTTCAATACCTTCTTTGTAATGGATTTCTTGCTCTTCTTCTTCAAGACACCATCTTCTTTGTAGTGCTTGCAAGGTTAAGAAGAGGTTAAGGATCCTCCCTATAAGTGTAAAAAGAGGAGAATAAGAAGAAATTGGTGTAGAGAATGTAAAAAAGTGTAGAGAGGTGAAGAAATGTATGAGTGTATGTGTATAGGTAGAAAGAGAGAGGAGGAGAGTGTATAGAGATAAAGTATGGTGTCTGAATATATGACCTTATGGGGGATTGCGTGTGTATGAATTGTGAAGATGAGGGCTTTATTTGTAGAGTGAATTAAAAAAATCTCAAAAATCTTGGGGCTAAGCAACGATTAAGGCTTGAAAATGATTATTGGAAAGCAAAAAGAGGTGTACGACTAAGATTCAATTTTTTCCAAAAGTAAAGGGTGACAGGTGGTGCGTGTCAACAGGCGCCACTTTTGAATTTTGCATTTTGGTTAATTACAATGTTTGTCACACCCCAAATTTAAAATATAAGAATCCCTTATCCCGTATATAAAATCTAAAGTATAAATTATATTTATCCTCAACAACCATCCACAATTAATATATCTACGATAAATCTCCATCATTCAATTTTTTTGAAAGACAAACATATCTCATAATAATGAATAGAGGTGAAACTCCCTCGAACAGAGTAAAAACATCCATGACTATTAAATCAACTAAACAAAGTTCCACAAAACATTAACCTTATTACAATGATCATAATAAAGTAAAGCTGAGCTAAAATAAATAAATTTGCATCGAGCTATAATCCATCATCATTATGTGTCTTCATCATATTCCTATTCAACTGGTACCTGAAATGTGATAATAGATTGAGCTTATAAGCTCAACAAGAAATGTTAAACATAATCATAATTCAGCAAGCTCACTTTACCTTGCATTCCCATATGTATAAACAACTCAAAAAAGTACATTAATCAAAGATGCATAACTCCAGTTAATTATAAACTCAATAACCATCATTTACCTCTATTAAACCCACATATCTTACATAAGCCCCGGGCTCCCCTCTGGTGGTTATCGCGAGCACCAACGTTTAAGCTGCACTAAGAGTGTGAGTGTGCAATATGGCCAAGTTTTAAATTTATAAAAGCCACTACTACCTCTAACTAAAAATATAGCTAGGGTGAGTAGGGATTATTCCAAGGGATTGTGGGCGTGCTTGCAATGAAAACAATGTATAGGGTTAGTAGGTCAAATGATCAAAAAATGGTTTGTTTGGTTGATTAAACTACAATGCAATTGAAATTAAAGCAAGTAAAAGGTAACAATTTAGAATGTAGGGAAAAAGATATAGAGGAGAGGACTTGGGGTACTAGAGCTCACCACTAAGCTTGACTTCACTAGACACTAGCAATTATATATCAATGGGGGAAATTGATTTGTAACTTGTGTGTGTGTGTGTGACATTAATTGAAACTAGGCATGGATGACAAATAAGTATAGATTGTCTAACCAATTCAAATGGAAAGCACAACCTATCAAATGAGACCAAATAAATTCAATGAAATCACAATTGATGCACACACAACTATCTAGAAGCATTCACCATTTGCATTCATAAGTATGGAATACCAAGGAACAAGAATAGATTATCCACATATTTAAGAATCTAAAGCAATTACACTACATCTACACTAAAAACATGGAAATTAAACTAAATAAGTTAAATGTGTGGCACAATCCATCAAGAAACAAGTGTGAACCATCAAATAAATTACAAGAGCGTTCAATTAAGCATTACGTTTTGACCATCTCTAGATTAACTTCATCCATACACATAAACATGCATAAACTCCACTAAATTTAGAGAAAAGCATATGAATCATCCATTCTAGCAAACATAGACATATGGTTAGAGATAGAGAATCAATTGAAAGCATTAAAATCCATACACATCAAATAGAAATCACAAGATATGTATATAAATCCAAGATCAAAACATTTATTACAAGCAAATCCCCAAGAATATACAAAACACTAGGTCTAGGAAGCAAACTTAGGGGCTCTTTTAGTCCCAAGTAGATGTCTAGCCACTCATTGAAGTAGTCATCCAACCCTCAAGGGCTATCTCCATGGTAGGCGTGACCTTCTTCTTGATGGAAACCCTAGAAGAATGGAAGAACTCCAAAAGATGTGTAAAAGCTCTCTAGCCTCTAGCCTCCTCTCCAAGATATGAGATATGATATGTGTATTGAAGATATGAAGATGATTTGATTTGAATGGCTCAAAATCCTTATATAGGATGCTCAAGTGTCACACCCAATGGTCTGGATTCGTGCACTAGGGTCCTTGCAATGATTGCACCATGAGCCAACTTTTAATGAGCTGGAATTTATTTTATTTCGGACTTAAGGAGGTTCGATCGATCGAACTATGTTGAGATCGATCGAACTGAGGTGAGATCCATTGAATATTGCAAAGATCGATCATCCTTGGCGGTGCCTCTTTGAATAAAGACAAATTTCTGAGATATTTTGGGATATTTTGGGAAAGAGACAAAAGTGGTAGGTGGGGTGGTAGGTGTAATACCCCTAATTTAAAAAAGATAATCTTGGCATTTTAATTTTATTGTCTTTTTATTTATTTAATTGCTAATTTTAGTTGTTTAATTATTTATTTGCGTTTATTAATTGATATTTGAATTAAATTGATATTTAATGGTTTTATGTGCATTGTTTGATTTATTTAAATTATTAATTGTTGTGTGTTATTTTCGTAAATTGTTAATTGTAATATTCTATTTATATTTCACTGTTTTAAGATTAAGTTATTAATTTAGTGTAATTCTTGTAATGTTAAGATTATGGTTTCTTTTATTTTAGAATGCACGGATGGGCAGACTAAGGTTTATATTAGGGCTCTGTCTCTAATATTACAAGGATTAGGGTTTTGGGGTTAAGCTTATAAATACACCATTATGCTTTAGACTAGGGTTTACGAGCGTAACACATAGCACATAGACGCAAACTGAGTTCTGTAAAATCAGAGGGTAGAGGGAACATAGCACTGTAAGGTCTGTCAAGGAGAAGAACAGAGAGGACCAAGGGGAGTGTGGTGGTGGATTATCCCAAAGCACTAGGGGGCTTGACAGTAGTTCAGTGTTGCCGAAACAGTGGCCACAACACCGAGATTTCATAACTGAAATCATAGGCAAGTTCTTTTCTTCCTCTTTCCCATTGGCTCGTGTTCTGTGCACCTAGATAGTCTCTAGGGTTTAATTAATCATTAACTGAGATTTACATGTATAATATATGCTATATTGATGATCTGTATGTGTTGGAATCCACTCTGTTTCAATTCGTGCTTGTTTGAGTTCCAGTGTTATTCTTTAAGCATGCTAAACTAGTATTGTTGTAATTACTGTAACTGCTTTTAACCACTGTAAAACCAACCAAGGGGATGCTACTGGGATTGGATAAGACTCCTAAGTTCAGTATTAAAGAGGAATAGAGGGGTTGGAATGGCCGGAGATAGAGCAGACGGGCTAAAATGAAGTGCGTTGGAGCAGGAGGCTCTCAGAGGAGGTGAGAGCTGGCTCCATAGAAGTGGGAGCCGGCTCCCACACATGTAGAGCCGGCTCTAAGGTCCTTGGAGCAGGCTCTAGGCTTATTAGAGCCTGCTCCCAAAGACTTGGAGCAGGCTCTCTCTCAATTTGGTTTCAGATGGTTTTTTTTTACGCACTGTTTTGAACTGTGCGAGGCTTAAACTATTCCGATGGTTTTGGGTCTTCACAGAGGACTTAAGAAGATGATTTTAGGTATCATTAAGACCTTAAATTGATTAAAATTCAGTTCTAAGTACATGGGACAAACAGTATCTGATTAGTGTAATTGTGTTAAACTGTTACCGGATGAAAGGGATTAATTGCTTAAACTAAATTTTAGCAACTTAATGGGAAACAACATGATTATAAAACTTGTTCTAAATGCATTCTAGGGTCAGTGATGTATTGAATTTGATCTATGTATGCTTTGGAGGCTAATTGTTGAAATATTAAATCCTTTTTTGCAATTACATAGATTATTGTTTGGATTTAAATTGCTAGAATATTATATATTTTTCTGCAATTAGTTGGATAATGGTTTGGACAGTAAGTTGCTAAACTTTTATTTAATTATTGTAATTTACATGGATATGGAGGTTTGTATGCACCGGTATGGGACGGTGGCATACTAGGGACGGTTTAGCTTCAAAACGCTAAGACCTAACCTATCGGATTAACGGAATGGATTGTAAACTATTGAATCCTAAATTGTGTTTAAGTCAGATCAACTGACTAAGTTGAGTGACTTCCTGGATTTGTTGGTTGTAGTTAAGTCATATCAGCTGAATAAGTTGAGTGACTATCTGGACTGCGTTTTGTATGTCTCCTCAATGAATAATTGAATGACATACTCTAGATTTGGAAGGACTTTAGATATATGGTTATGGTATCTCGAGATGAGCTTGAGTCTCAGGCTCGTTGGTTAGGGTGCGTATATGCAATGGATATGTAGCTAGATATAGTAGGTAGGTGTACCCTATTAGGTCTAGGTACTCATGCCCACCTTTGGGTGCCTTTTCGTATGTTGTCTTCTATTCAGGTTGAGACCCCTATTATAGTCCAGTGAATGTCCCTTAGTGTGGATATATATATGTATGGACTAAATAGATATCGCGAGGTATCTAGGGTGTATCTGCATATCGGGTCACTGTATGGATTGCAGTTAGATTAGAACTTGTTCGTGGGCCTGACCCACTCTTTTATTCTTTTCAGGTACAGAATGGTTCCAGCCTTAGAGCTTGATCATGCTTGTCGAGGATAGTCTATTTCATCTACTTACGTAAGACTTCTCTCGATGTTTAGTTTCATTTATTTCAGTTATTTCAGTTTAGTTTGGATTTTGTTTAGGGGTCCACTAGATGGATTCCCAAGTTGTACTCTTGGAGGTTTTGGAGATTTGGATTCACTTTGTTTACTATCGTTTGGAGGATTTAATTTTGGATATTTCTGTTAGCTTTATTCTATTTCTTATTTTCATTTAATACTCTGTGTTCATTTTAAAATACTTTAATTGTTTGATATTTCTCTCGGGTTTAGGCCTGGGCCTGATGAACCCGTGTCTTGGATCCGAGGGGTATCATAGTAGGTGTGGATAAGATTGAATAATTTCAATAGATTGAAGATAAGTTGGAAACATGGTGGAATCTTTTGGATAAAGACAAAGGCTTGGATCCAACTTGAAGTGTACAGATTGATGTTGCTCTGATCGATCGAAGGAATGTTGAGATCGATCGAACTTGCTGATTTTCCACACTTTGCAACATTTTCCTTCCACTTTGCTCCTTTCTTCTATTCAGCTTGGGATTATTTCTTTTAAGCTCTTATTTGGCAGAATTAACTTATTTTTGGGATAAGTACCTAAAAAGGGCAATAACATGAAATTAGTCTACGACGGAAAAATAAGATAGATAAAGGTCCTAGAATACCTAAGCTTAAGGGGTTTAAATGCGCACTTTTCAGCGCTCATCACACCCCCAAACTTAAATATTGCTAGTCCCTAGCAATGATCTACGAAGTAAAGGAATTAAATGAACGACTATACAACTATGAACTAGAAAATAATAAAAGGATAACGTTACTTTCATAGGGAACACCATTGCATTTAGCATATGCAAAAAGCCTTTTAAACCCCTAGGTTACCCCTAGTGGACGAGTGAAGTCTCGTGAGGGTTTCCAGAAATGATACCCACAAATATTAAGCTCATTATCACAAAAGAGGCATTAATATTGCAAACAAGCATTGGGAGAAAACTACCTCAAGTATGCAATTTTTCAACCATTTCCAAGCAATCTCCCAAAATCTCAACATTAAGTAAACAAGTATGGTCCTCCACACATTAAGAAAATGATCATGCAAATTAAAACAACTCTAGAATCCTTTTTGAGTGGACCAGCATCAAATATGTTGCTATCTAAGCCAACTAAAGAAATGATCACATCCTTACCCTCAAACTAGCACACAAATCTAGTACCGATCATTAAGACAAAAGGTGAACCTTTTATTAAAACTTTATTGTTCTAGGTGCGCTTATTCTTTTCACTCGATTTTTTTTTTTTTTAGGGATCAAAGATGGAAGCATGGTGCAATGTGTTGATCTATTAAGCTTTCTAGCGATCCATGAGGTCAAGCATTAGGTCAATGACTCCCAAACCATACGGCTTTAGGGCACTAGGTGTTCAAACACCTCTAAGGACTTACATGCTCAAATCAACTAGGTTACAAGTCAAAACAACCTCCATCTAATCATTTCCCACTTCTCACCTTTTGGGAGAAGTCCTTAAATTTTTTTTTTTTTGTTTGAAATTCAATTATTAACCTAGAGTTTGGGCCCTCCACCTTTCGGCACGAGAAATTCAGTGTTTGATGAGGCTAGAATCCCGGCTACTTAATGAAAAGGTTTGTTATCCACCTTTATCAAGAATGAAAGCTTTCAATGCACTACTAGCCCAATTAGGTTATAATCAATTCAATAGTCAACAAAAGCATGTACCCCACAAATGAATGCTAGTGTGCGCCTGTGCTAGTGTAGAATCCTAGAGTGAATCTCAAAAAAATCGCAAAATCAGGATGATGTGGACCACAAGTGCAAGCATGATATCAATCTTTCAAAAAATTTACTCATAAATGGCATTCACAAGGCATATAAGGAGTATTTGACTCTCAAGTCAAGCAATTTTTGAATTTTAAGCAATATAGTCCTTAATAGATCAAAATCATAGCTAGTTATGGACCAATCATAGAAAATCCCTCAAATACACAAGTCATGCTTAAAATTTTGAATTAAAAGCAAATACTGCAATTAACACCCATTACCCCCAAACTTAAATGGCACAGTGTCCTCAATGTGCAAAGAGAACAAAAGGAAATAGTATACTAGTGCAACTAAGGCAAAGAATGGTTAGGACGCAAATATCCAAAGTGGGTGGTATAAACCCCCCCAAACTTGGAATTGACTGCAGTCTTGAAAAGATGGCACTTGGATAAAACTCATCAGATAACAAAGGGATAATAACAGTGCACAGTGAACATGCAAGTGTAAATGGGATAAGACATGAACTAAGGAGAGAAGAAAAAGGATGGTCTTAACAAAATTTGGGCAGCACTCTCTCTCATTGAAGTTACTGGGATGTACCTGATAAATGGAGTCAATCATAGATAAATGTATCAATATAAAATTCAGACATCCAAAAATATCATGCTTAAAAAAAGAGAAATAATGTATAGCACATCACAGTATCAGAGTCAACAGACTGGCCGCAAAAATATCATATCAGTAGCAATATAATAGTAATGTATCACAGATATATCAAATAAGGAGAGTAAAGAGATAGAGAAATCAGGCAGAGGAGGTAGGGTGAGCGGGGCGTGATCCCTAGATATCTCTGGATATGTCACGCAGCGCAGCTAAGACATCTGTACGAAGAGTAGAAATATTTGCTCTGAGGGAGACTACTGCATCCTCCAATGCCTGGACACGCTCTCCTAGGCTGGGTGTCGGAACTGGAGCGTCAGGAATAACCAGATCATGAAACTGTGGTACATCCTGATCCTGCTCCTGGGAATGAACTGGCGACCCAACTGGAGAGTGATGTGGTAGCTCCTCTGCTGGAGGCTGCCGCTCTAGGTCTATCTCCATATGTACTGCGGCCGTCGGTGTGTCTGTTAAATCGTCCGTTGCTGCTGCTGCTACCATTTCCGTCTTCTCAGCCTCTGCAGCATCCTCTGCTGTTAAAATAGCGTCCTCCTCTAAGCTGTTGATAAGAGCATAGTAGCTCTTATTCTAGTCCTTCTTGCTGTAGTGGTAAGCCCCTAACTTAGAACGCTTCTGTGGATGGAAAAGGTAGTGCTGGTCCCGGAGGATCTGAGTAATAAGATGAGATAAGGGGAGATACTTAGCCCGCTTGGGCTTGGCCTTGCTGATATTATCTGTGTACAACTTCATCATAACACTCTAGTAGAGTGCATAAATGGAGAACCAGTGCCCGGTGTAAAAAGTATAAAGGGCTGCCAGAAAATCAGAACGCATCTAGATCTTATGCCCCGCCATAAACACATTTCGATACAATACTGAATCAAAGAACCATAAGTCATTGGGCAGATAAGTCCTGGTGGCGAAAGTCTCGCCAGCTGCGTAATGGCTAGTGAGGGCAACGGCTATGTCTGCATCAGAAGGCCTTCTCGAAATAGAATAATCAAGTCCTGGAGGGCAGACATGAGGGCACCGAGAAGAAGTGGCTAAAGTGTCGACTGTGATGATGATAGGGTGGCCATTAATAGTAGTCCGTAGCTCTGACAGATTACCCGGGGCCGGCCGGAGGTTCCGGAAGAACATCCGAACAAGCCGCGGGAAAACAGGATAAGTAACTGACACCAGAATGGCTAGAATGCCGCGCCGCTCAATGTCGTCAAAAGCTGCCCTGGTCAAGACTGACTGGGAGAAGAAAGCTATGTCAAATACGGACTCATGGGACACAAAAAGCATTTGAACTTCCAAATAGGTCGGTCTTGGACCTGGCCAGGTTGTGCCAATGGTAGAGAAGGAGAAGATATATGCTCATCCTCATCAGAATGGGATAAAGATGCAGAAGTGGTAGAGGCAGAGTGTTCTGACTGAGCTGGAGCTGGCTCCTCATACTCCTGTAACTGCTCAGCCTGCTCTGGATCCTGGGCATGAGAAGGCTCTGCGGGCTCCTCTACACGATGTCGTACTATCCTCAGATACTGTCGACGGGCAACTGTCTTAACCCGTGCCATGGCCTGCTAAACAGAAAAGAAACACTTGCAAAATAAGTCAATAACAGATAATAGAGAATTGAAACACAGTATATAGAAACATGTATGTTAAGTAAGATAGACAACTCAGAATAATCGACATGAATCTATGCAAGTGATGACGCGACCAAGTAAACAGTGACTAAGTGAAACATGCTAAACAGTGTAAGTATGGAATGCATCCAATGTGGAAAATACAGACATTGGGCATCAAGAAACTAGCATGAACACTATGGATGGTGTGTGAAGTGTGCATATGCAAATCTGTGAGGTTTGATCGATCAGGAAAATATGAGGTCGATCTTTCTTAGATCGATCAGGACTAAGGAAAATATGAGATTAATCTTTCTTAGATCGATCAGGACTAAGTTCGATCAATTTTTCTCTGATCGATCAGAGAAAACTTTGATCGATCGAACTGGTGCAAGAAATTCGAAAAGTCACAGATCTGTGACGTGGATGACATGGGGGGTACCCAAGCAAGCTTGTGGGTCCCTCTAAAACATATGACTGAAGCTTGAAATCCAAAAATACAACTCAAACTTACCAAATCGGGGAGAGAAGTGGATCGAGAGAGAGAGATGAGATCTGAGATGAGAGATGAAGTGTCGAGAAGCTTAGAAAGCTCGCCGAAGGATTGCCGAAGGTTGGGAAGAAGGGTTGTAGTGGCGAAAGGGTGCTATGGTTGAGATCGATGTGTAAATCGATCAAAATGACCCTTGGCTTCTATTTTTAAAAACTGTTCCCGATATGTTCGATCGATCATAAAAAATCTCAGATCGATCGAACATAAATCGATCTTTAAGAACACAGATCGATCTAAGCTTAAAATGACACAGTATTTTTGAATTTTAAATATATATATATTTTTTAGATTTTTGAAAATAATAATAAAAAAAAATGTTTTTGGATTTTTTATTTTTTATTTTTTTAAGTAGCTTCAGATCGAATCGATCGAAAAGGTGAAATCCTACAGATAAGTTCGATTGATACATAGAGAGGTGATTTTCATGGGTTTTAAAAAAATTTCTAAGTATAGAATAAAGATCGATCTGAGGAAAATTTTGATTGATCTTGGAGCACTCAGACTGATCTGAACTGAAGTTTACTCGATACACAGAGAACTGAAATATGCAGGAAATTCTCAATCGATGGGACTGAGAGATGATTGGATGCAAGGATGAATGTTCGATCGATTGAGCCTCTTTTGAGATTGATCTAACAAGTGCAAAATGCCTATTTTCATAATGGAAGTGCATGCATTCTCAATCACAATTCCTAGCAATGTGTATAAACCCATAATATATCTAGACGACGCAAATAGAAATGTAAGGTAAAATTGAAATAAGTGAGGAATAGGGTTGTAAACCCTACGAAGCATCGCTAGTCTTTAACGTCTCTAGCAAGACGTTGGGATCTTTTAGCCCAGATCAAATATCTTATTATGCATCCCCTCCTTGACGGGATGAATGGATTTTTGAATCCCACCCAACAAATGGTTCTTTAGAGAACTTGTTGGATTTGATTCAAAAGACATTGATGGTTCGTGGTCTATGCAACTTTTGGGCTTCCATACCCTTTCAACACAGGGTTTTGAAACAACAATTCTTGAATTCAAGTTTGAAGATGAACTCTTAGAACTTCCACTTCCAAGCAAAGACTCAACTTTATCAAGTTCATTGGCTATGCATTTTTCAACAACACACACTTCTTCATGCTTGTCTATTAAATTCGAGGTTGGATGAAAGATGTTCAATTTCACCTTCATGTAGCCAAATGAGATTTTCATTATCCCCGTCCTGTAATTGATGTTGGCATTTGCGGTTGCCAAGAAGGGACGGCCAAGGATAATGGGAATTTGGCTCTTGGGATTTGTAACCGGTTCCGTGTCAATGACAACAAAATCAATGGGGAAGAAGAACTTATCAATCTTAATCAAAACATCCTCAATGATACCCCCGGGCTTTTTGATGGATCGGTCGGCAAGTTGTAAAACCACCGACGTTGGTTTCAAGTCTCCTAAGCCCAATTTAACATATACTGAATATGGAAGAAGGTTAACACTTGCTCCTAAGTCTAGAAGAGCCCAATTGATGACATGGTCATCGATGATGCAGGATGTAGTAGGTGAACCGGGGAGGGGGGGGTCCTTAAACTTTGGGAGAGTATTATGTTGCAAAATGGAGCTCACTTGCTCAGTCAAGACCACTTTTCTTGGTGCTTGGCTCTTGTTCTTCCTCTTTTGGGTGCAAAGATCTTTTAAGAACTTGGCATAAGCCAGAATTTGCTTAATTGCATCCAAAAGCGAAAGATTAATTTTCACTTGCCTAAACACATCAATGATTTCATTAGTCTTGATCTTTTATTTGTCAAGAGAAATGGATCATTTCAAGGTATCCGGAAATGGAGCTTTAGGCTCAAAAGCTTTTTCAAAATTTTTCTTTGAAGAATCTTCAACACAAGAATTTTTCAAACTGTCACAAGAATTTTTTAAATCATCTTTCAAAACTTTGTTCATATCATTTTCCATTACTTTTTCAACAAAAGGGTCATGCACATGCAATGAAGGAGGAATATGATGTGAAACGGGACGGGTGTCAACTTTTGGTTCCACCGGTTCACTCTTTTCATTGGACATACTCACTTGATTGTCCACAATTCTCCCACTTTTTAAGGTTGTCACTGTATTGACATGTTCGATTGTGTGACCTTCCGATGAAGAATGAGTCTCCACAACGCATTGTTGCTTTAGTGGGGCATTCAAAGGCATCTTCGTCTTCTCTCTAGTATTCAAAGTACTAGCTATTTGCCTAACTTGGGTTTCTAGTTTAGTAATGGATTGGAAATAGGAATGAAGCAATTGAGTGTTCGCCTCTAGAGTACCTAGAGCGGTTAACACTTTCTCTACAAAAGCGGGACTCCTAGAATTTCCTTGAGAATATGATAATTGGTTAGGGAAATGAGAATTAGAGAACTGATTTCCATGTGATGATTAAAAAGAAGATCTATAACCTTGAGAACCTTGGTTTTACATCGGTGGTGGAACATACTTATTTTGAAAACCACCTTGGGGAAAGTTTGAGCCTTCCCCTTGACTTTTCCAAGAGAAGCTTGGATGGTTCCTCCAACTTAAATTGTAATGAGTGCCACAGGGATTATTTCCTTGGTTGACAAATGTAGCATTGACTTGCTCATGGTTTTCACTTGGCACATGTCCATGGGGACAATCGGAAGTAGAATGTAAAACACGTGAACAAGTCATGCAAGATTCATTAGATGGACGATGAGAATGGTTAGGAAAGGAATACATTTGATTCGCCAAAGTTTGGTTAATAAAAAATTGATCAAACCTTTGAGATAAGGATTCATCTCGGCGGCTATGTCATTGGAATTGTCAACTTGATATAAGCCAACATTCTTCCTTCCACCTAAATTTCTACCATTTTTAGAGGACAAAGATCTATGCATTGAATTCTCACTCATACTTTCATACAATTGTCACACATTATCTTCATGCTTATTAAGATAAGAACCACCCATAGATGCATTAACCATACCCTTGTGACTATCCGGTAAACTTTCAAAGAAATATTAAACTAGTTGCCACTTAGGTATGTCATGATGTGGGCACTTCCTAAGCAAGTCATTAAACCTTTCCCTTGCCTCATGAAACATTTCCCCATCCCCTTGAGAAAATTCACGAATGAAAGTTCTCATAGCATTGATCTTTGAGTCTTAACACTTCTTGTGGCATGTCTGTGTATTTCACAGTGGAACACACTTCGAGAAACTCATCCAATGCTTATAAGGTTCTTCACTTGGAAATTCATGATAGTTGGGAAGCATTTGAATGGTTTGTGGTTTAATCTCATAGTGATGTGCTCTAAATGGGGGCAATTGAATGCATGTAGGTGCATTGTATTAATTAGGCACATAATAGTCTCTTATAGCAATGGGAGGATTTATAACCGGCGGTGCCACTCGAACACCTTGGTTGCGTTGCATAATGGGAGGTTGTGGAGCAAAAATTGGCCGAGGCATTCCCAATGGAATTTGGCCTTGTTGTTGTGGTGGGATGAATGGTCTAGGCATGCCTAATGGTATTTAAATATTTTTATGATGCATATTAGGGTGGAGGATGCCTTGTTGGTCTATATGACCAAGGTCCTCCACATGGTCATCATTCAATTCCTCCATTGGTGAAATGGAGTGATGAGAACTACCTCTTCGCCTAGGATTACGAACAACTGATTTAAGATGCAAATTAGGAGGGACAAGAGTATGATTTAATGACCTACGACCATGCATGCACTAGCAAAACAATAACAAGCAATTAACAATCACTTTGCCCCCACAACAAATTAATCAACAAACATTCTCCACATACATTGGTCCCATACTCCCATGCTTGAACAATTATTCAAAGAAAAGTAAATTGCCTCCACGTGGCTCACGATCTATCTATGAAATGAAAAACTTGCCACCACGCGGGCCGACGATTTAACTAGAGATTGAGTTAGAAAGATCTCACAAGGGGTCCTTAAGCAACTTCAATTTAACTTTCAAGTTTTAAGCCTTACTATGCTTTGCAAATTTTAGATTTTAGCTTCTTTTTGCGTTTGCTTAGCTTCACTTGGCTTCCTTGATTCCTTTGCTTAACTCTCTTAGCTCAATGCACCTAGCCAATCAAGAACAAACACAATAAGTAACAAAAATGAAAATAAAGAAAAGACATGATCAAAAAAATACTAATTCCTACTTGTTTCCAAAGAAATACGGCGTTGCCAATTCATTCCCCGGCAACGGCGCCAAAAACTTGGTGGTTATCGCGAGCACCAACGTTTAAAGATGCACTAAGAGTGTGAGTGTACAATGTAGGCAAGTTTTAAATTTATAAAAGCCACTACTACCTCTAACTAAAAATATAGCTAGGGTGAGTAGGGATCGTCCCAAGGGATTGTGGGCGTGCTTGCAATGGAAACAATGTATAGGATTAGTAGGTCAAATGATCAAAAAGATGGTTTGTTTGGTTGACTAAACTATAATGCAATTGAAATTAAAGCAACTAAAAGGTAACAATTTAGAATGTAGGGAAAAAGATATAGAGGAGAGGACTTGGGGTACTAGAGCTCACCACTAAGCTTGACTTCACTAGACACTAGCAATTGTATATCAATGGGGGAAATTGAATTGAACTTGTGTGTGTGTGTAACATTAATTGAAACTAGGCATGGATGGCAAATAAGAATAGATTGTCTAGCCAATTCAAATGGAAAGCACAACCTATCAAATGAGACCAAAATCCATTCAATGAAACCACAATTGATGCACACAGAACTATCTTGAAACATACACCATTTGCATTCATAAGTATGGAACACCAAGGAACAAGAATAGATTGTCTACCTATCTAAGAATCTAAAACAATTACACTACATCTACACTAAAAACATGGAAATTAAACTAAATAAGCTAAAGGTGTGGCACAATCCATCAAGAAACAAGTGTGAACTATCAAATAAATTACAAGAGTGTTCAATTAAGCACTATGTTTTGACCATCTCTAGATTAACTTCATCCATACACATAAACCTTCTTGATGGAAACCCTAGAAGAATGGAAGAACTCCCAAAGATGTGTAAAAGTTCTCTAGCCTTTAGCCTCCTCAGAAGGTAGGGAACGTCAATAACTTCATTTACTCTCTTTCTCTCGTCCTGTTTACTTTTACATAATAACATATTTACCTATATCGATACGACATTAAGAATTTTATAAGGGAAATGATATCTAATGGTTAAGATGATATAGGATTCTTTTTGAAATTTCATATTCAAAGAACACCTATATCTCTAATATCCATTTAAAAATAGCTTATTAAGTATATATATATTTATGCGAGTACTACATCCTACCCTCCTAATAAGAAATTTTGTCCTCAAAATTTGCTTACCTTATTTGAAGAGTTGGGGATACTTTTCTTTCATTTATGACTCTAGATCCTAAGTAGCCCCTCTTTTATCTTAATGATTCCATTGTACTTTCACTAGAGGTATCTCTACCCTTCTCAACTGTTTCACCATACGGTCAACAATGCGAATAGGAGTCTCAACATCTGTTGCATTAGGGTGCAATTGAACCTCTGTGTAGTCAGTGGCCCGAGTCTTATCCCTTAAGCAAGTCCTCAACATAGAGCATGGAAAACATCATGAACAAATGATAGTCTGGGTGGTAGAGCCAATTTATACGCCACTTCCCCAATCCTCTGTATGATCTCAAAATGTCCAATAAATCCAGGAGCTAACTTCCCTTTCCCACCAAATATTGTAACTCTCTTCATTGGCGAGATTATTAAGAACACCAAATCTCCCACACTAAATTCCAAAGCTCTTCGGCGTCGATTTGCATAACTCTTTTATCAACTTTGAGTTGTATGAAGTCGATCTCGAATGATGGTTACCTTCTCTGTAGTCTCTTTCACCAACTCTGGCCAATAAACTACTATTACCAACCTCATCCCAACATATTGGTGAACGACAAGGTCTTCCATAAAGTGCCTTATACGGTGCCATGCCAATACTAGCCTGATAGCTGTTATTATAAGTTAACTCAATCAGTAGAATGTGATCCTCCTAAAATCCAACACACAAGCACGAAACATATCCTCCAACACTTGACTGACCCTTTCGGAATGGCCATCGGTCTGAGGATGAAAAACAATGCTCAAACTCAAAGGGGTACCAAAAGCTCCATGGATACTACTCCAAAACAAAAATGTAAAATGAGGATTGCGATCTAAAACAATAAACACCTGCACTCCATGGAGCTTGACTATCTCTATGATGTAAAGCTCACATAACTCCTTTACGGAATCAGTAGCTCAAATTGGTAGAAAATGAGCTGATTTAGTTAACCGATCCATTATCACCCACACTGTATCTTGGACATGTATCAACCTCAGTAACCCTACAACAAAATCCATCATAACATGCTCCCATTTCCACTAAGGCACGGGCAAAGGCTGTAGTAGTCCCGCTGGTCTGTGGTGTTCAACTTTCACTCCCTGAGAAGTGAGGCATATAAACACAAACTCTGCCACATCACATTTCATGCCTTCCCACCAGAACTGCCTCTTAAGATTATAGTACATCTTAGTGCCACTTGGATGCACTGTGTACCTAGAGTGGTGTACCTCCTCTAAAATATCTCTTTTGAGGTTTACTAAGTTTGGAACACATAGTTTATCTCGAAATCTCACACCTCTATTAGTTCCACATGTCTAGTCCACATTACCCTCATCTATGGCAGCTTCAGCTGCTCTGGCCTGTAACTTGTCATCCCGAGTCTGAGCATGAATAATCCAGTTGATTAAGGTATATTGTACAGTCAAACTTCAAAAGGAGCCCATGTACTCTGAGAACTCGGCATAATAGAGAACTCTGCCAATGCCTCTAACATCATCAACCCTTGAATCATCATAAATGCAACCAATCCTCTTGGTTTCGGACTCAAGGCATTTGCTACCACATTCGCCTTCCCAGGGTGATACTAAAGGGTCAAATCAAAATCCTTCATCTTCTCCATCCACCTACGTTGCCCCATATTTAGCTCATTCTGAGTGTACAGGTACTTGAGGCTCTTGTGATCAGAGAATAACCCAAATTCCTCGCCATATAAGTAATGCCTCCACACTTTCAATGCATGCACCACTACTACTAACTCCAGGTCATGTGTAGGGTAATTCTGCTCATATGGCTTAAGCTGTCTAGAGGCATACGCAACCACCTTACCCTTTTGCATCAAAACATAACCAAGACCTTGATGCGATGCATCTGTCTAGATAACCAATCTCTCACCACTGATAGGAATGGTAAGAACTAATGTTGAAGTCAATCTAGTCTTTGGTTCCTTAAAAACATGCTTACAACGATGATCCTAAACAAACTTCATATCATTCCAAGTTAAACGGGTCAAAGGTGCAACAATTATGGAGAAACCTTTAATGAAGCGCCTGTAATATCTTGTCAGTCTCAAGAAGCTACAAATCTCAGTGATAGTAATAGTCCATTTCCAACTCATCACAGCCTCCACCTTGGCAGAATCCACTGAAACTCCATCCCTAGAGATCAGATGCCCCAAAAACTGGATCTACTCTTGCCAAACTGATTGTCACACAGAGTTTGAAGTGTAATGCTCAAGTGTCTCTCATGTTTCTCCCTGGTCTTGGAATATATTTATCATGCCCCAAATTTATAAGGCGTGATAAATTATGATATAAAAAGAAATTGGGACAGTAATCTTTGTTGGAACAAAATTATACATAGTACCCAATAAAAAATTTGTATAAAATTTGATTTTAATCGAAACAGGGCAAAATAAAATTCTTTAGAGACTAGACTCAAAGGTTAATGTGACCAAATCAATCCTGTAAATGAAACATCGCCAATGAAATCAGTTTTCAGATCGAAGATCGGCCATAATGATTGAATTGAAATCCGATAATGTAACAAACTTTAACCATGATTGAAAATTACAGAATTAACAAAATTGAAAGGCCTTGGATTTTAGGAACTAGACCGAAAGGACTATAGACTTGGAAATTTTAATAATTATCTGAAGCTAGAAGGTGACTTAAATAAATTTTTCAAAACCGGTTTACAAACAGTGGAAATGAGTTGGACAACAACCACTATGGGATTTTTATAAAAATCATCACCTGCCCAATGATCCTCAAATTTTTAGAAGAGTAATTAGACCAATAAGGCTATGTATGGTAAAAGTTTTGGAGCATTTAGAGGACAACAACTCTATAACCAAAAATTTAAAATTCTTTCTAACACATTCGACAAAGCTAGGAGCAGGCACTGTACGTAAACTCATTCCATAATGAGCAACAAACTTTTTTTTTTTTTTTTTTCCTTCTAGCTAGACAATACCAACATACTCTATTCATTCCATTTTACATAAAACACTTTCACTTCCAATCCCAAATAAGATTATATAATAAGCAAGGTCAAGGAAAATCATGTTAGCACCTCACTATGCTAAGTAACAACGTACTGACATTTACATACTAAGGTCCCTTGTAAGGTAAGTTCAACCTGTTTCACACAAAAGAGCAAAACCATCTATACACAGAGAGTACAACTCTCAAACTATGTACATACATTAACACCCTAGCATGATTTTTTTTAATATTTTTTTTAACAGTAGGGTATTTATATACAATCCCAAAAACCAAGCAAAACACTAACCCCGACTTCATGCAAAACACATCCAGCACTAAATAATTTCGAAGTTCATAGCTAGCATCCTTAAGTCCACCATCACGGGTGACAACCCCTGGAACATGTTAGGAGTGAACAAAGCCCGGGAAAAATCTAATAAATGCTTCTATGAGGTTTTATGCATATGATTTGAAAAATTATTAAGGTAAAATTGTACCAAGGCATTAACAGAGTAATGAGAACATTTCAATGCAAAGGAAGTCAAATATTTAATTTATCAAAATTCTGAAATTGAACCAAAAAAAAGAAAAAAAGAAAAAGAAAAAAAAAAGGAGCTAAATTACAAACCTTTCCATTAGGAAACTCAAATGCGATTTTTATCATTTGGACATTTTATTGATTATCCTTAGAATAGACCAGAGTGTTTCGTTGCTGTCCACTCCCCCTTTGAATCAGGGCGAAACTAACTCCAAACCCCCATTGTCATGGGTCCCCTACGTGGGTAGCAGGACTTTCACCCGCAGGTAACTCGTACCTCTTTCATTCGGGACATTACTCTCCTAACCCTCGAATTCAAGTGTCAAGTTTGTCCCAAGAAGCATTTTAAGTACCAAAACATGATATAGAAAATTTATAATTCAGCCCAAGACTTTGTTTTTTAAAAGGTTCAGCATTGTATATCTATTAAACAAAATTTATGAACTCTAATTTTTCAAAAAACATCAAATAGTAGAACCCCTCTCTTGGGTTTCTAGAGTAGCCTTGGGATATCAAGTTTAACCACTAATGCATGATGAAAAATTCAATTATAGCAATCATTCCCAACTTTTGAACCAGATAGATATTTGAATCTCAAAGAATATGCTTAGTCAACATGAAACTGGAACAATTAAGTCATAATAAGATATAAAACATTTTCTAAAATAGGGTAAAATTTATCAGCTTAAAATAACATTCAATGTATAAAAGAAAAATTAACAAAGAGAGGAATTTAATTAAAATCTCTCAAAGCAGCAAGTATTAGAATAATCTCTGCCAATGGCAAAATAAGAATAGGTGTTAATGAAGAGTTCCTACAGCCCCTTCATTCAATTTTCCTCCTTGATCTTCCTCATTTCTTCTATTTCTCCTTCTATCTTTCTCTCTCTAGATCTGACCTGTACCTTCTCATTCTAACTCTCTATTCTCTTTATCTATTTTTTTTTTTTTTTTTAAGTTGTTGCATGTAGAGAAATATAAAAATATATGGTGTTTTAAAGCGTTGGTGTCAACCTGGGACAGATAGGTGTCTTAAGCATGTAAATGGTGTGGACACCTGCATTCCACTAAACTATTTGTGGACACCTGTGTTCCACTAAGACTAAGACTATTCTATATATTTAACAACATCTCACCAACTAGAATGAATAACACATGAGCCCCACATTTCCATATAAAGACAATTGTGCATAACTTAACCAGGTAATCCCCTATTTGTTCTTTAAGTTGACACTGTATTTTTACTTAATAGCAAAATGGCACCACATAAGTAAGTAAAAAAATAATAATAATGATATATAAATAGCAAGTAGGATGAACAAAAGAATGCTGCTCATAAAGCACACAAATATATCTACATAAAATATATTTAAAAGTAAGGCAATCAAATCCATTTAAGCTTAAAGGACCTAATTAAATTATAGGGTGTTACAATATCAGAATGTCATCAACAAATACCACAACAAACTGATCCAAGTAAGGTCAAAACACTCGGTTCATTAGATCCATGAAAGTTGTCAGGGTGTTAGTCAACCCAAAAGGCATAGCTAAGAACTTATAGAGGCTATAATGAGTCTTGAAGGCAGTCTTAGGAATATCCTTATCCCAAATCCTCAACTAATGGTAACCAGTCCTCAAGTCAATCTTAGAGAACAATTGTGTCCCTCTGAGCTGATAAAAAAATCATCAATGCATGGCAATGGATACATATTCTTAATAGTAACACTATTCAACTTACGATAGTTAGCATATAAGCGGAGTGACCCATCCTGTAACAACCTTCACCCTAGCTAGGCACCATATTGTCTACTTTTGGCTCCCACGAACCAGAAACTTCCTAGAGGGTCACCCATCTTGGTACTACTCCAGGTTAAGCATGCTTAACTCCGGAGTTCTGGTGGGTTCACGACCATTACGGCTTTAAAACGCGTTGTGTCATAGAAGAGTGTTGAATCTATATATAGCACTTACCCCATCCATACCCAGGCGATGTGAGATTATGCACCTATAGCTCGCCTTGCATGGTAGCCTACTGGTACCACCTGCACACGCTCACACACACCTGCCCACAAATTCGCCACAATCACCCCCCTTTGGGGCTCAACGTCTTCGTTGGCCACACTTCCGGTTGGGTCCAGGCTCTGATATCATTTGTAACAACCCTTACCCTAGCCAAACATACTATTGTCCTACTTTTGTCCCCCCGAACCAGATACTTCTCAAGGGGTCACCCATCCTAGTACTACTTTAGGTTAAGCACGCTTAACTCTGGAATTCTAATGGATTCACGGCCATCACGGCTTTAAAACACGTTGTGTCATAGAAGGGTGTTGAATCTACATATAGCATTTGCCCCTTCACACCCAGACGATGTGGAATTGTGCACCTATAGCTTGCCCAGTGTGGTAGCCTCCTGGTACCACCTGCACACACTCACACACACTTGTGCACATGGTTGCCACAATCACCCCCCCTTTGGGGGACAACGTCCTCATTAGCCACACTTTTAACTATGTTAGACTCTGGTACCATTTGTAATGACCGTTACCCTAACCAGACACAATATTGTTCATTTTTTACTCCACCAGACCATAAACTTCCTAGGGGGTCACCCATCCTGGTACTACTCCAGGTTAAGTACGCTTAATTGTAGAGTTCTGGTAGGTTCAAGGCCATCACTACTTTAAAACGTGTAGTGTCATGGAATGGTGTTAAATCTACATATAGCACTTGCCCCATTCACACCCAGGTGATGTGTGATTATGCACCTGTAGAGCACCCAGTGTGGTAGCCTACTGGTGCCACCTGCACACGCAATACACCCACCCAAAAGTGGACAATATTGTGTCTGGGTAAGGTGAGGGTTATTACACATCCTTCTTCTTAACAAACAGAACAAGTGCTCCTCAAGGTGATGTGCTAGGTTGAATAAACCCCCGATTTTACAACTCTTAAATCTACTTCTTTAACTCGCTCAATTTAACTAGTGTCATTCTATAGAGTGCCCTGGAAATAGGTGAAGTACCAGGAATGAGGTCAATGTAGAAGTCCATTACCCTCCTAAGAGGTAAACTCGGAATATCCTGAAACACATTTGTATACTCTGACACTGTAGGCAACTATTCTATAGTCATGCGCTGCTCAACCACCTCAATGTGGGCAAGAAATCCCATAGTTATGGTGCCCTCAAACTCCCCATATCTATACCAAGAAGGTAACTATCCCAGAATTAAGAAGCCAATTATCTTCTCATGACAGTCCAGCTGAGCATGATATATAGCCAACTAATCCATGTCTAGTATATCATTAAACTCCCTCATCCGTAGTACTATCAAATCAATAGGATACTCTAACTCCCCAATTGTAATAGGACAATCACATCATATCCTATCAAGTGTAGTCGCATTTCCAAGTGGAGTTGTAATAGATAGGGCATTACTCATATGTTTAGGTTCTAGTCTAAATGTGTCCACAAATGATAGTGCAATGAAAGCATATGAAGAACCCAAATAAAATAGTACTATAGCTATACTCCCATAAACAGTAAGTGTACCTTCCACTGCTAGTGGTGCATGATCATGTCCCCCATCTGGAACAATTGCATAAACCCTTGCACTTCCGTGTTGCTGTGGTGCTTGACCTCTCTACTGATTATCCTTGTGAAGCTTTAGATAATTAGGAGCCAGATGTCATTTCACATGACAATTGTAGCATTACCCGATGAACTGATGTGGCTGTGCATCTTAAGGTGCGGTTGGCACTAAAGTTATGGATTGCTCACCTCCACCAACTCTCTGACGTTTCCTGCTCACCAATCTTGTATGCCTCTCTGCTAAGACTGACCCTGCCAATTTCTATAAGTCTCTTACTGTTAACCCTTCTGATTATGTTGAAAGCTGCTTATTCCTTTGATTTTCTATTCTGCTTTACGTTCCCTCTATTTCTGAAAGACATTGATATTATTCTCCTGTATGGCCATGGAACACTCCACAACTTTGGCATACGTGTCACAATGATAACCAACCACAAACTTCTTCACATGGGTGATCAACCCTTATTTAAACTTTCTCACCTAGTGTACGTAACTCATTCGTGACAATATGAGGAATGAATCGGGATAGCTTTGTACACTTCCTCTTGTACTCACTGATAGATGTATCATTATTCTACTCCAACTTCATGAACTCAATTACCTTCTTCTCATTTACAACTCGTGGCAAGTATTTGTCATTGAACCAAGTCTTAAACTTGTCCCATGTCATGGCTATAATGTCCCTAACAATCCTAGTTTCCGACTGCCACCACTGGCGCACCTCACCATATAAGATAAAAACACCAATCTTCCTCTTTTACACCTCAGTGCAGTCTATCATCTCAAAATATTTTTCCATGTCCTCAATTCACTTCTCGTCATCAAGTGGATCAGTAGGTCTAATAAATTCAACAGCTCCCAATTTCCGTTTATATCTGATAAATCCAATCATTGGATTCAGCACATGAGGTGCATCCTCCAACTGAACATTATGATTGCCAACGCTACCATGATTGATGCCCCCATTACCTCTACCTTTACATCTATCACGTTTTCTACCTTTTCCAGCTCCCGACATCCTATTTTCAGTAAAGAATATCAATATCATAAGTCTCACAACTAATTGTACTTTAAACTAGAGCATAGTAGGAGAACAGATAATTGATATGTTCCTATTCTTATTATCACTTCCTTTAGCCAGGTAATTCTTAACCTAGGCTCTGATACCAAACTATCACACCTTAAAATTTTAAATACAAAAATCTCTTGTCCCGTATATAAAATCTGGAGTATAACTTATATTAATCCTCAACAAACATCCATAATAAATATATCTATAATGAATCTCCATCATTCAATTTATTAAACGAAAGAGTCTCACAAACATATTTCTTAATAATGAATAGAGGTGAAACTCTCTCTACAGAATAAAAACATTCATGACCACTGAATTGACTAAACAAAGTTCCACAAACCATTAACCTTATTACAATAATCATAATAAAGTAAAGTTGACCTAAAATCCATCATCGTCATGTGTCTCCATCACATTCCTACTTAGCGAGTACCTAAAATGTGATAATAAGGTGAGCTCACAAACTCAACAAGAAATGCTAAACGCAATCATCATTCAGCAAGCTAACCTTACCTTGTATTCCCATTTATATAAGTAACTCAAATAAGTGCATTAATCAAGGATGCATAACTCCAGTTAATTATAAACTCAATGACCATCATTTACCTCTATTAAACCCAAATATCTTACATGAGCTGTGGCGACCCTTGATTTTTCAACCCAGTGTGTCATGTGATGACCAGAAGCGGATCCAAAATGCGAAAGCAAAACAAAACCAAGTCCTTAGAGATGTACATCATCCCTAAGACACAAGAAAGGCCCTTCAAGGATTTTTGAGACTCAGCAAAAGCAAAACGAAGACAGGGGTATCAAAACCCTACCAAAAGAAGGACTAAGGGTAAAATGGTCATTTTACCCTAAGAGGAAGGAATTTGATTCCCAACAAGTCAAATGAGATTAAAAACTTCCAAAAACATCCTTTGGTAACTTAACATGAAATCCCAAGGCCAAAGGAAAAGAAATCCCAAATGAACCCTATCCAGGTTCGAACCAAAACTGATATACTCTCACTAAAACAAGTATATCTTGAGTTAGGAGAAGAATTTGAAACTAAAATTGGTACCATTGGAAATCTTACTTCGACGCGGTCAATTTAGACTCAAGAATGGACCAATTCGGAGTTAAAACGAAGAAGTTACATCAGATTGAAATTGGATGACCAAAACTGAAAACTCTGGAGAACTTGAACTGGTTCAACATCCTTGAAATGGAAACTTTGAAAACCAAAATCAACAAATGACTTCAAATGACCATTTAACCCTTAGCCACACTTCATACATGATTCATAAGACCCTATGAAAGAATGAAAATGGAATTCCCACACTCGATGCACCCATGGTGAAACAATAACTTGTGATTTTTCAATATTTTCACAAAATCTCATGAAGTCAAAAATTACATAGGATACAAAATACATGACATTGGCCTCCGGCCTCATCTTATACATGTTGAATACCTTGTAAGGAGTGCACTCATGTACACACTACATATATGGAATCAAATATACACATTTTGACAAATAAGGTTACAAATGGCATTCCAAGCCAACCTTCACAAAGATGGAAACCTCCAAGTCCACAAACCATCCAAGCATAATAAGAGTCTCAACTTTAATCCATGTACCTGAAAAATGTCCCCACAACATGGGTGAGTAACATAAAGCTACTCGTAGGAGATGAGCATGCATCGACCTAACTTTTTACAATTTTGTCACCTTAAGGTGAAACATGTTAAAGGGGCTTATGCCACCTAATGTCTATGTCAAAGTGTGACTCAGGGAGCATCCTAAGCTACCTAAGATCATTTATAGCATAATTCGTACCCTTCATGCAATTCCAAACAACAAAAGTACATGCTATACGAAGCAACAAGATATAGATTCTCAAGGTTATCAACTTGAAATCTAAAATACGAAAACGACAAAAGTGGGTTATGCCACCTAACGTCTATGTTCCAAATGAATCTATAGGATCATTCCGAAACCACATTTGAACATATAAGGCATAATGTACTTAACAACATCAAAACTCACAATGATTCACTAAAATTATAAAACATAGATGCGTTTGACAACATCAAAATGATTCACTAAAATCATAAAACATAGATGTACTTAACAACATTAACATGATTCACTAAAATCATAAAACATAGATGTACTTAACAACATCAAAATGATTCATTAAAATCATAAACATGGATGTACTTAACAACACCAAAATGATTCACTAAAATCATAAAACATAGATGTACTTAACAACATCAACATGATTCACTAAAATCATAAAACATAGATGTACTTAACAACATCAAAATGATTCATTAAAATCATAAACATTGATGTACTTAACAACATCAAAATGATTCACTAAAATCATAACACATAGATGTACTTAACAACATCAACATAATTCACTAAAATCATAAAACATAGATGTACTTAACAACATCAAAATGATTCATTAAAATCATAAACATGGATGTACTTAACAACATCAAAATCGCCAATATATTTGATTATTAACTTGGAATTAAATGCGAAAACAAATAGTGAAAGACTTGGACATCCCGTCTCGGATTTCCGCTGAGAACAAAATGGTTATTTCGTGCATTAACCCGTTGGGAAGACCACCCTAGTGCGCACTATCTCAATTGGGGAGAACTCATACCTCCTGCACCAGAGCCAAACTCTAGCTATGTCACTTGTAACAATGTCCCAAGACTCCAAAATAATCAAATAAGTTCACAACTTATACGTAATTTATATAATGCACGAAAACCACCTTCCATGCACAAGTAGGTTTAAACCACATAATCCATGCCTTAGAGTTTCAATTCTAAAATGGCATATATAATGTCAATTACAAAATGTGCAATTCATTACTCATGGCATCAATATATTCCATAAAGAAAATATGTTCTCATGAATATAAATATAACAACAAAGTTGTCCAATGCTCAAAACACAATAAAATGTGAATACATAACAAGTTCAAGTCCATGATTTGAATATAGAAACAACTTCTAAAATACTAATAGATCCATGGAGCCATTAGATAGAATTTAATTAAACAAGATAATCAAATTTTCTAGGTTTCAAATCAAATTCGAATAACCTCAAATTAATATATATTAGACAACATAGCATGTTCATTACATATATCAAATCAAAAGTGTCAAATGAGCAAGATAACATCATATAAAATTTAATTAATTTAAATTAATCAAATCTCTAGATTTCAAAAGTTATTCAAATGATCCCAAATATATATATATCAAGCACCAAATCATGGTCATACCATATCTCAAGCCTAAAATGGAATACAAGTAAAATACAATTTACTAGAATTTAAATCAAATTAAACCCATTTAATCTCTAGATTTGAAAACTCTTCTAAATCATCCCAAATTAATATATATCAAAGATCAACTCGTGGCCATGCCATTTACCAAGTCTAAAATGAATTATATGTAAGATATGATAAATCACTAATTTATCAAATTAACAAAAGACATGCATACAACTTATATAAGCGTCAATAGTATGCAAGAAACAAAAATATAACCCTATAACATCCCATACCTCACTAGAGAGTCTCTCTAGAATCCAAGGCAAATCAACACAAAATGGTAAACCCTTCTAGAGTTATGTAGAGGAGGATGAGGGGAACAAAAAGTGTTCCAAGCTTCAAGGTCTAAGGTGAGTGGAAGGCCATAAAAATCAAGGTCAAGGCCTAAGCATCAAGCTCCATCCATGGAGGATAGGGTTTATGATGAGAAAGAAAATGACATAAGGTGAAAAATGGGTGAGTGGAGGAAATAGAAATCCTCCACTCACTATGTGTTCCTACATCATGGTCAACACACACAACTATGGTCAATTGCACAAAAACCCCTCCTTAAAACTATAATTCCAAAGTGTCCCAAAAGTAATTTATAAGACTTAATCCCAAGCCTACACTTGTCAACCATCCAAGCCAATAAGTGCACCAATCTTAGGCCAACAAGTGGGTGAATCTCCACCCTCCAAATGTCACAAGATGATGCTTCCAAGCCCCTCCACCCCAATGCCAACAAGTGGTTCCATGAGAGTGTGACATTTGTCACACTTTTCAAAATTGCAAAAAGGTCCTTTTTGAAAATATCTTCCAAATTAAATTGCAAAATGGTCCCTAAGACAAAAAATAATTACTTTACAGTAATTACACAAAACCCCAAAAGTTTAGAATATTACAAAAAGGTTATGCGTTTATATCCTTTACAAGAAAAGTAAGTACTTAGCATGCTTTTCTACAAAAGTGAAAATACACATAATATGAAATTTAAATATCGTGGATGCATACAAAACTGGAATCAAATCTGAACACGAAAAATGAGGTTATTCCAACAAAGTGATAACCGAGAAAAGACAAAAAGTGAATAGTGTCACAAAAGTGAAAATGTGAAAATGACTCGATCTTCAAAGGAAGTCGTCAATCCAAGGAAAAGAGTCTCGGAAACCATCCCCGAGCACTAAAGATGACACTAAGTGACGAGAAACCGAACTTAGAAAGGAATGATCAATGGGAAAAAAAAAAAATATCTGTGAAAACCTGAGAAAAGGAAAGGAAGGAAAATGACCGGGTCATTACATGAGCCCCAGGATCTCTTCTAATAAAATGGTGTGAATCGTATAGTTTCGAACTACCGAAAAAAACGTGTGGTTGGGTTATACGTCTATTTTCCAGATGATCCCGGACCACATCCATACAATAAGGGCACATTAAGCCCATGGCAATAATAAAAGGGTAGTGCACTCCCAGATAGGCAGGTCCCAGACCATACCCAAAAATCATTATAGGGTCAGTCCTGAACTACTCCTCCGACTAATCCAAACTCATCCTTTAAATATCAAATATGGTGAATTATGGAAGGCATTAATATTAATAAGTTAAAATAATAATTAATGGGCCAAAATACACTTTTAATTTAAAAATAGAACACTAATGACCCAGCTAGTGAGAGTACAAAAATTTTGGACCTAGCCTAGCATTACATATAAGTTCCTGCAAAATTTCAGAATCTATCTCCTAATAGATATTCCATACTTTCCATTTTAATGCTTACAAATAATGCTTTTTCTTGTTTAAATTCAGTAAAACTACCCAACTAACATTTAAAAACCTGGATTTGAAAAAAACTAAGTTCATTATATATAAAAATAATAATCCAGAATTTTTAATAATTTTTAGGATACTAAAAATACTTTTCTTTAATTTTCTAATTTAAAACTAATTATTAATTATAGTATTTTAAGTATGGTAGAGTTGGTCTCCTTCTACCTCACCTAAACAGAACCCAGAATACTTCTACTCCAGCCACATACGGACCCGTTAAGCTTTTGTTTCACCCTCTTCAAGATAAATAATTATAATTAAACATGGTACTAAACCTCTACCATCCTAATCACGCTCTAACCAACAAGGTAATAAAATCACCAATAACATGGAAATAAATGAAAATTGCAACCAATTTAATCCAGTAAAGTTTTTTTAACCTTACTATCTAAGTTATATAAAGACATATATCTACATATACTTAGATCATTAATGAACATAATGACTAAATAACTACCAAGAGTTAATGTAACATGTTATTCTTGTAACATAACACTATAATCTATTTTATATACACAATTTATATCCAAAAAATAATAGTGTACAATTAGCTTAGCATATATTTAGTAAGTTAAAAGTATGAATTGATTACAGTGACGTTAGACACACACACACACACACACACACACACACATATTTATATATATACAAGTCACTACATTGCCAGTATACTATTAATTCCATGCTAAACTAGTAACCATTATACACAATGTTCATGATATAGAATTAAAGGGTCATTACCATACTTATACAGTTTCATGTCATACCCGTTTATACTAAATATGCTCATTAATCCTAATCACAGTATATCATTAAAGCATGCTAACATATCTAATAATAATAATAATAATTTATGAATATATATAAAATTACAAAGCAAAATTAAATTGCCTAGAAAAATCTTTAATTCTCCTTTTCTATGTGAATCTTCGGTCATCGATTCTCCTTCCGGCTACTACAGAAGGTAGGGAATATCAGTAACTTCGTTTTCTCTCGTTCTCTCGTTCTGTTTACTTTTACGTAATAACATATTTCCCTATATCAGTACGACATTAAGGATTTTATAATGGAAAGGATATGTGATGGTTGAGATGATATAAGATTCGTTTTCAAATTTCAAATTCAAAGGACACCCATATGTCTAATATCCATTTAAAAATAACAAGTTAAGTATATATACATCAATATGTATGTATGTATATATATATGTGTGTGTGTACGTATATATTTGTGCGGGTACTACATCCTACCCTCCTAATAAGAAATTACGTCTTTGAAATTTTTGTACCTTATTTGAAGAGTTAGGGATACTGTTCCTTCATTTCTGACTTTTGTTCTCAAGTAGCCTTTCTCTTATCCTGAAAATTCCATTACACCTTCACTAGAGTTATCTCTGCCCGTCTTAACCGTTTCACCATACGGTCAAGAATGCGAACAAGCATCTCAACATCAGTTGCATTAGGGCGCAACTAAACCTCTATGCATTCAATGGCCCGAGTCTCATCCCTCAAGCACATCCTTTACATAAAGACATAGAAACCATCATAAACAACTGATAGTCTAAGTGGTAGAGCCAATCTATATACCACTTCCCCAATCCTTTATGTGATCTCAAAAGGTCTAATAAACCAAGGAGCTAACTTTTCTTTTCCCACTGAATCTCGTAACTTCCTTCATTGGTGAGACTTTTAAGAACACCAAATCTCCCACACTAAACTCCAAAGCTAATTTATGTTGATCTGCATAATTCTTTTGTCGACTCTAAGTTGTACAAAGTCGATCTCGAATGATGGCTACCTTTTCTGTAATTTCTTGCACCAACTCTGGCCCCAATAAACTACCATCACCAATCTCAGCCCAACATACTGGTGAACGATAAGGTCTACCATAAATGCCTAATACGGTCCCATGCCAATACTAGCCTGATAGCTATTATTATTAGCGAACTCAATCAATGGAATATGATCCTCCTAATCACCCCAAAAATCCAACACATAAGCACAAAGCATTTCCTCCAACACTTGAATGACCCTTTTAGACTAGCCATCGGTCTGAGGTTGAAAAACCAGTACTCAAACTCAAAGGGGTACCAAAAGTTGGATGGAAACTACTCCAAAACTGAGATGCAAAATGAGGATCATGATTTGAAATAAAAGACACCACCGCTCCATGGAGCATATCTATCTCTTTTAATATAAGCTTACACAACTAATTTATGGAATCAGTAGCTCAGATGGGTAAAAAATAAGCTAATTTAGTTAACCGATCTACTATCACCCACACTATATCATAGTCATGTGTCAATTTTGATAACCCTATACTTAGGCACGAGCAAAGGTTGTAGTAGTCCAGCTAGTCTCTAGTGCTCAGCTTTCACTCGCTTTAGGAGCCATATCCACCTAGCTCTTGTGAGATTCTTGCTTTGCCGTAGGAGAGTTTTATGATGGGGATACCAAGGGACTCAAAACCTTGGGTTTTGTTTTCAATTCTGACATTTTGTGATTTGGGGGCTATATTTAAAGTCGGATTTATAGTCGGCCATATGAGGGTTTATCGTTCCCCTCATTACCCTCATCTATCCTTCGAAGTTGTAGCTCGATTGGAGCAATTTCACTTTTGAAATTTTTGAAATTTTTATCCCAAATGAGGTAGGGGTGTGTTGCGTATGTAAGATTACAATTTCTTTGTGTTTTGTGGGTTTAGAATGGGTTATACATGCATATGTGTGTATGTACTTAGAATTAATTATTTGGGTTAATGAGGCTTTAAAATGATGATATAACGATGTTGCTATTGAAGTTTATGCCTAATGCATTTCTTGGATATATTATTGTGATTGTAGTTGCTAGTTAAGGTACTTGCATGATTTTATAAGGTATATATATATATATATATATATATATATACATGTATGTTAGAATAACTTTTGAGGTGAAATGTGTATATGTGTTATATTTTCTTAAGGCTATATGGATTATATTGGGTATATGTGATACTTTCGGAAATGAGATATTAGGTTGCCTATTACACTTGTATTGATAAAATGGTCATATGAGTAATTGGGACTTATTATGATTATACTATGTATAAATTGTTGTCATTGCATTATTGAGCATGTGATGATAATATTGGACTTTATGACATGTATCATGTGGAAAGTATGAGCTTATATACGCTTGTGAAGTGAAATTTGGATATTTGTTAGTATATGTTTACCTTATGGAATTGGATGTTGATTTTGGGATATTCTCGAGATCTATCATACGGTTTGATCTGTGACTGGTAGGGCTTAGTGCTAGTAGGCGAGCTCGGACTCTCCAACTTTATAGTGGCCATTTAGGTGGTTCCCTACGGATAAATAGCCAGAAAACAACTACGGTTGGTTACTGGCGGTTTTATTCCGGAAGAACTGTTTTTACTGTTTATACAATGTCTATGTTCGGGGTGTGTGTGTATCGAGATATCCCACTTCTTGCTAATTTCAAATCTATTTATAAGTTGACGTCTATGTGTAGTTGCGACTTGGTTTATCGTTATTATTTCCAATTCTGATTTTTGTTGCAAGTTGGCATCCATATGTAGTTCTGACTTGATTACATACTTTATTTCATTTACTATGTATATGCTTACTAGAAATGGAATTGATGATGCATGTTTACATTGAGGTTTATGTAACGGAATTGACATGCCTAAGTGAATACAGTAGCTTAGGATGATGCCTTTAGGGATTTCCCCAGAATTAGACGTCAGGGAGCATGTCCCTTGCATTGTTGACACGGGCTATACATGTGAAACCAAAGAAATGTAGTACGTGTATGTACCTAGCATTATTTCTATTGAGCATTGTAGCTCACCCCCTCATTGATTCCCCTTCCAAGTTGAATCAAGGATTTGAGGACGACGCTTCATTCTTATTATTTTAGAAATGTAACTTGATGTATATATATCTTTGTTGCCATGTTATATGGCCATTACTTTAGATTTTGTAACTTGACCTCATGTGTATATTTGAGTAGTTTAATCTCATTCACGATGTATAATTGCATTTGGTACTAGGAATAAATCATGTAAAGAGGCCATAAGGCCACTTTTATTTCAAACAAGTATTGCTTCCATCTTATTTTGTTCATTTAAGGATGTATATATGCCGCACACACATACTTAGGATTCACCATGTTCATACCATATTTCATCACATGAAAGGCTTGAGATTCATTTTGGGATTATATATAGGCAAATGAATGATTTAGGGTGGCCATGGACCTTTTCTGCAGGGTCATTTTCCCATTTTGTTTTGGTTAGGATCGGTCTTTGGTTCCTTTGGATTGATACCAGATTGTGTCTCCAAGTATGTTTTTCATTTTGTGTTGCTAGGATCGATCCTAGGTTTAGTGGGATCAATCTGACACTTCCCATAGCACTAGGATCGATCCCATGTTCAGTGGGATTGATCCCGTATTTTTTTCAGAATTATTTGTGCACTAATTTTCAAATGGTCATATCTTACTCATCTTAAATCCAAATTAGGTCATTTTTTAGTCCAACTTGACCATATAAAAACAAGATTTATGGTGGTACAATTCTTTTTCCATATTTCCCAATGGAGTGAGTTATGATCCTTTTTATGAGACATACTCATGAAACCTTTTTGTCCAAGGATGCCTTTTATGGTGAATCCATTCCTTTAATGTTTGGGACCTCATATAATGTTATTATATATTTGGTTTGGTCTTTGTACTTTATTTGATTTATCTTTGGGGTCACATTAGTTATGTGGGCTTATGTGGGTCATCGCTTCCACATTTGTAACCATTTTGGTTTCCTTTTTCATTAGCTTACATTGTCGTGCTTGTTTTTGAGTCTCATTGACTTTGTTTATGATTACATTGTTATCTTAGAGATAGTATTCATTTCTAGTGACATCTTCCCTATATTCGCTTCCGCATTCAAATTCGATATCGGGTTGGGTTTTTGTCTTGCTAGTTAATGCACCAGATCATGGGATTTGAGGTGTTACATAGACAACGACTATTTTTATAAGTGACTCAAGGGAAAAGTTGAGTGCTCGAGGGGATCCATGCGATTTACCCTTACTCTGGTGATTGGTGTGAGTTATTTGTTGGGAAGCATTGTTTTGGCATTTCGTGGTGAAATAGGTAAGTGTTGGTCCCACCTTTAAATTAGGGTTTGCCCTTTTAAATGTCAAAAAGCTATCTTGGGTCTATTTTAGAGAGTTATCAATGATTCTGGTGTGATTAGTGCATTACAGTGACATACATGGGCAATATAGTCATTTTATATTCATATGAAGTCATTTCAAATAGATTGAGGAAGGTACATTGTATTGATAGTCCATTTGCAGGCCAATTTGTGTGGTTTTTCTGGTTCAGCAGGTGATATTTGGCTACAGAGTTTATCAAGGGCATTTAGGTCTTTTCACATATATTTTTGGTCATTATACACTTGCTTGTGATACTACATTGTATTGAATTGCATAGAAATTCAATTTGATCAAGTGTACACAGCTGCAGCTACAGATTTCTATATATATTGACAAGTGTCCCTCTTAGGGGTATTTTGGTCATTGTAAATGATAAACACTTGTGTGACACGTGCCCGGCGGTCCTAGTGTGAGAAACTAAGGTCAGTTATGCATTGCTTAGAGATTAAGCTTAATATATACTCCTAATATATTTTCATACACAAGCTGTCAAGTTGCATGTTTAGTAGAGGACAAAATAATGAGTTGTACCAGGGGAATTGTAGTCCTTTCACTAAGGAAATGTCAGAATATTCTCTGGCCAATGATTGGTAGATGGTGACGTGGATTTCCTCTTTAGGGTAGGACTACAGACCAGTGTTGCCTATATATATATCCTGTTATAAAATTTGTGCCTCCTAAGACTTGTGAGCATCCTTGTGAGCTTATTTGTAATCTACATTGTGACATACACTCAAGACACCAAGAACAATGAACATAATCCGAGTTTTGAAAACAATTTGTCAGTTATTTCAACTTAGAGATTATACGGTGTGTGTATACATTTCAAGATGATGTTCAAGGTTGTGGACTTATTGGTTTGTTGTTGCTGAGAGCTGGTTCAGAAAGGTTGAGGCAAGTTTGTTTTACTATTTTACATCTGCAGAACACATGCTTATATCTGTTTTATAGCTGCAATAGTCTTTGATGTCTCAAACCTCCATCCATGCTTGCATTTTCTGATTTAGCCTTCTGATATGTGAGTATACACAATTGATATCTTGCTATGAGTTGCACTCCTATCATCTGAGCATGTTTATATATCTAATTTGAGGTTGTTCAAGTTGAGACTTGGCCAGAAAAGTGACCATAGCAGTTTTTGGTCTTATGAACCTTCAGAGTTCGGGTTTTTAGCTGAGATAAGGTCTATTGACTACTGTCATTGCTATACCATGCTTGTTTCATTGTGATCATCAATTGAGCACGTGTACATGGTTCGTACAAGGCTATGAGAACCAAGTTATAGTTGTTAATACAAATTTTTATTTTTACCCCTCAGATCACAAAACTTGCAAAACGAAGCCTATTATTGTTGGTTGATACTTTAAGTTGTATATTCAATATTATCTCGTGTAATAGCTTAAGTATTGTTGTAATACATCTTTAATTATGTATTTGGTGAGCTGTGAGAGCTCATAGGGTCCAAGTAGGGTTACTTAGGACAGAGGGAGTGTTGTATGCACATTGTATGTAAGTTAGGGTGTGTGCAGATAGTGAGATAGCTGAATGTGTTTCTTCTTGCATAGCAACTAGTGGATTTGCACTGGTTGAGGCCAGAAACCAAGGTTTTTGATCTCTAGTTGAGAGAAATTTTCCTCGCAAAATCACCGAGCACTTGTGGTTGAACGTGTGTGCCTTTATCTACATTGAAATTTGATTAAGTGTTCAAAGAAGATTTTGTAAAAGAACCAATTCACCCCCCTCTTAGTTCATCAGTAAGTTGAAGTTCTTTGGGATAGTTGAAAGTAAGATTTTCTCCACACCATTGTGTCCAAATACCAAGCTTTCTTTTGACTGTACTACAAAACTTGTGCTTTCAACCCTTTACAGGTTTATCATTGGTAGTTTATTGTACCTCACAACTTCAAGGCATGATATTATTTATTCACTGGGTTTAGTGGCCAGATTTCAAAGTAATCCAAGGGCTTCTCATCTTCAAACAACTAAAAGAATCCTTAGATATGTCAAAGGAACTATCTCCTATTGTCTTCACTATTTTCACTTACCTTCATTGCCTATCACAGCATACTCAGATGTTGATTGGGGTGGTTCTCTACCTGATAGGAAGAGTACATCTGGCCGTTGTTACTTTCTTGGCATCAATATGGTCTCTTAGCTTAGTAAGAAGCAAGATATAGTGTCCCTTTCTACTTCAGAAGCTGAGTACATAGCATCTAAAGCAGACTCTTGATTGCTATGGATGAAGACTACACTTTCAAACCATGGGATACATTTTTCAAGCTCCCTAGAGCTCTTTGGTGACAATCAAAGTGCTATCGCCATTAGCAAGAATCCTACTCTTCATTGCAAAAGCAAGCACATTGATATCAAATGCCACTTTCTCAGAGGCAAGGTTTAAAAAAGCTTAATTGATATCACTTATCTTCCTACAGAGCACCAGCTTGCAGATATCATGACAAAACTATTGCTGCAATAGAGGTTTTCAACCCTCAAAGATCTTCTTAGGGTTGTTTCTAACCCTTTCTATTACTTTACATTGTTGGTCATTTCACCTTTTAACTTTCAATGTCAAAAAGGCAAATAAATGGACTTGAACCAAGGATATGTATATTCTTTGGTATGGATTTAATACTGTTTTGATGGTACATTGCTTCTATTTTGAGTGTTTTTTTGTTATTCTGGCATTGATTGGTTTTTGACATTCAAATGCAAAAGGGGGAGATTGTTGGTCCCACATTTAAATTAGGGTTTGCCCTTTTAAATGTCAAAAAATGGTCTTAAGTCCATTTCAGCGAATTATCTTTGATTTTGGCGTGCTTAGTGCATCACAATGACATAAGTATGGTCATTTCGTAAAATATTGAGGAAGGCACATTGTGTTATAGACCATTCTCTGTTATATTTATGGTTCCACATGTGATATTTAGTTACAGAGTTCCTTATGGGCAAATAGGTATTTTGATAACTAAATATGGTCATTGTACACTTGGTTGAGATGTTTCATTGTATTACATTGTTTAGAATTTCAAGTTAATTGAGTATACATAGCTGTAACAACAGTTTTCTGTATATTGTGACAAGTGTCCACTTCAGGGGTATTTTGGTCATTACAAATGATGAGCAATTATGTGACATGTGTCCTGTGGTCCTAGTGTGAAAAACTAAGGTATGCTATGCATTGCTTAGTGATTAAGCTTGATATACTGGTATATGTTCATACACAAGATGTCAAATAACATGCTCACTAGAGGAAAAAATAATAAGCTGTACTAGAGGCATTGTTGTCCTTTCACTCAGGGAATGTCAGTATATTCTTTGGCCAATGATTGGTAGATAGTGCTATGTGGATTTCTTCTTTAGGGTAGGACTACAAGCCAATGTCATCTATATATATATATATAGATATATATCTTGTCATAGCAATGAGCCTCCTAAGCCTTATTGAGCATCCTTGTGAGCATCTTCGTGAGTTACATTGTGGTATACACTCGAGACACTAAGAATAATGAGAATTATCTGAGTTTTAATATTAATTTGTAAGCTAAATCAACTCAGGAATCCATACAGTGTGAGTGTGCATTTGAAGATGATGGATAAAGCTATGTATTGCTAGTTTGCTGGTGCAGAGGGCTGGTTCAGAGGATCATTCCATGCTTGTAGGGATGGCAATGGGGCGGGTTTGGGCGGGTACCCTCCCCCGCCCCCACAACCGTTTAAAACCACCCCGTCCCCACCCAAAATTGCAAAAACGGGGGGACTTTCCACCCCATCCCCGCCCCCATTTAACATTTTTACCCCCGCGGGTACCTGCCTCGCCCCGTTTAAAACCATAAATTCTCCTCCATTTAAATTTTTTTTATCAACTAAAATTATATAATTATTTAAAAGATTCATAAAAAAATAGACAATAAATAATTTAACATAAAATTCAACATTAAAAACATTCTAAATGGTCGCATAAGCTATTTGTTCTAGATTTTCAGATTTTGTTGCAAAACAAATTGTCTCAATATATATACTAATGAAATAAGGGTACTAATGCGAAATATATATACTAATGAAATAAGGGTATTTAAGTAATTTAGCTATTTAAATGCGGCCCGGGGGGGGGGGGAGGCGGGGGGAGGTTGTCCGCGTGGGTTTTCATTACATCAAACCATCCCTGCCCTAATAAGCTAAACGGTACCTCAAAACCGCCAAAACTTAGGTGGAGCAAATTGCCATCCCTACATGCTTGAGTCTATTTCAAAGGTTTCCTGTAATGACCCGGTCATTTTCCTTCTTTTCTTTTTTCGGTAATTTCTTTTTTTCGTCATTTTCCTTATTTCGTCTTTTTCCCGTTTATCGTTTTTCCTTGCATAACCTCACTTTTTGTGCTCGGATTTGATTCCGGCTTTGCATGCATCCATAATATTTGATTTCTATGATATTTGTATTTTTAATTTTATAGAAGAGCATGCTAGTTGCTTACTTTTTTCGTAAAGGGCATGGATGCATAGTTTCTTTGAAACATTATTTATTTTTGGGGTTTTAGTGTAATGACCCGGTCATTTTTCTTCCTTTTCTTTTTCTCAGATTTTAACGGATATTTTTTTTCCGTTATCTTTTCCTTTTTCGGTTCGGTTTTTCATGACTTGATGTCGTCTCGAGTGCTCTGGAATGATTTCCGAGACTTTTTTCCTTAGATTGACAACTTCCTTTGGGGATTGTGTCATTTCCATATTTTATTTTTCTGAACACTATTCACATTTTGTCTTTTTCTCCTTTTTCCTTGCACAACCTCACTTTTTGTGCTCGGATTTGATTCCGATTTTGCATGCATTCATGATATTTGATTTTCATGATAGTGGTATTTTTACTTTTCTAGAAAAGCATGTTGATTGCTTACTTCTTTCATAAAGGGGCATTAATGCATACTTTAGTGTAATTATTCTTAACTTGTGGGGTTTTAGTGTAATTATTTTTTATTTTAGGGACCATTTTGCAATTAAATTTGGAAGATATTTTCAAAAAGGACCTTTTTGTAATTTTTGAAAAGTGTGACAAGTGTCACACTCTCATTGGTCCACTTGTTGACATTTGTGTGGAAACACTTTAATGCATTGAATGATAATATTTGGAGGGTGAGGATTCACCCACTTGTTGGCCTAGGATGGTGCACTTGTTGGCTTGGATGGTTGACAAGTGTAGGTGTGGGATTAAGCCTAGGAAGGAGCCATGGATTGGTGACAAGTGTAGGTTCACAATTTAGTCTTGCAAATATCTTTGGGCCACTTTGGGATTATGGTTTTAAAGGAGGGTTTTTGTGCAATTGACCATAGATGTGTGTGTTGATCATGGTGTAAGAGCACATAGTGAGTGGAGGATTTCTATTTCCTCCACTCACACTTAACCACATTATTTCATTCTCTTCCTTACAAGAAAACCCTAGCCTCCATGGATGGAGCTTGAAGCCTCAAGCATTGACCTTGATCTTTGATGTCCTTCCACTTACTTTAGACCATAAAGCTTGAAATACTTTTTGTTCCCCTCATCCTCCTCTTCAAAACCCTTGAAGGATCTAGCCTAACTCCTAGTTTTGCTTTGGTATCTAGAGATTCAATTCTCTAGTGAGGTAATGATCTATTATTTTGAAGTATTTTTATGTCATTATTGAGTGTTTTACATGCATGGAAGAGAAGGACTTGTATTTTGCCCTTAAACTGTTTTAACTTGAAATTAATCTTATCAAATTAAATATAGAATATGAAAATATACTCAATTAGCTTTCATTTGGTTTTGGTTTCATATAATTTGGATTTAAAATGAATTAGTTATGAATTTTTGAAGTTGCAAGCTAGTTGTTGGAAATTTAAAGCTTTTCTTTTTTGGTTCAGAAATAAATTTTTATATGGAGCTGTGGTACTTCAATTGCCTTGAAATTTTTACTTGAACTTCCCCCATGGGTTTTACACTACTCAAATTTTTTTCACGATTTTAGAGCATTTCTAAATTTTTTTTAAAATCCAAAACTATCTGCTGTCCATGTTTTTATTGCAGCTGGAAAACATATTTTTAGATGATTTATTTCACTAACCTTTTGATATTGGATCATGGCTTAAATTTCCAGTTTTACACTCTCATATGTTTACTTCCAAAATAAATTAGGTTTGCCCAATTTGGATGTCAAATGAATTTTTCATGAATTTTCAAAGTTGGAAGCTATAGGCTGAAAATGTGTTTTCTGGGCAGAATTTGTTTCAAAGTTGTGGGTCAAAACTGTTTCAATTGGGAAAATGTTTTGCTAAACTAAATTTATATTATCAAATTACAGTGTTTAAGCTTTCATTGGGCTTTGGATTCATTCAATTTGGGTTAGAATTGAATTTTTTATGAATTTTACAAGTTGAAGGTAGCAAGCTGAAAAATCTGTTTTGCGGACTGAAAATTTGGGGCGATTTCATTTCGGTGGTAATTGGGATTTTCATTCCAATTGAGGTAGGGAATGTTTTATGATTATTTGTGTGTTGTATTGTGTGTTTGCCATGATTATACAACATATATGTATGCCTTGTATCAAATCTAGAAAGTGAGTAATTTTTATTTCTTTGTATAAGATTTAAAATTTATGATGATGTATAACTTTGATTTGAATTGTAACATGCTAGGAAATTATGCTTAGATATGTTGGTTAACATATATTAAATTTGGATCATTTGATTAAGAATTACAACTTTTATTTAATATTTATCTTTAGTGAAAGTTTAATTCACTTGGTTGTATCAAGCATTAAATCAAGTTGTAATGTGGTATTTAAATAGGCCTTGGCATGTTCTCTAACATAGATTAAATTGAGGGCATTTGGAATTGTTTAAAAATCTAGAGGAAATTAATTAATTAGCTTGATTAATTTTGTTTTAAGTGTTTTAATCACTTAACTTGTCATTTGATGTTATATATATGATGACCATGACATGTCTTTCAATATATATTAAATTGAGGTTATTTGGATTAACTTGAAATTTAGAGAATTTAACTATTTATGTTTAATTAAATTTTACTTTATTACTTCATAGATTTAATTGCATTTTGGAAGTTGTTTCTATATTTAAATCATGGATTTGGATTTAATGTATGTTCACTTGATTACTTTTGAGCATTGGATAACATAGTTATTATTTTTATATTCATGAGAATATGTTTTTCCTTATTGAATATATTGTTGCTATGTGTAAGGAATTGCACACTTTGTATTTGACATCTTACATGCCATAGTAGTTGTGAATTTTGAGCATGTATTGTATAAGTTTCCAAAATTTGGATTGTGCTTGGTAAATAGTTGATATCTTGTATATACATGTTGATATATATACGTTGTTGCACAATTTGTTAATTTTGGAAACTTGGGGATGTCGTTGTTTGGCTATGGCTAGGACTTGGTTCTAGTACCGAGGATTGTCCCTCTATACAGTCTAGTGCGCACATAGGGAGGTTACCCATAGGCTAGTAACCCTAAAGTAACTATGTTGTCGGTCTGATCTGGCGTGACGTCCGAGTATCCACTTTGTTTGATTTCGTATTTCATTTCAAGTCGATAACTAGATGATATCATAACTTGTTGTTCCTTATTTGATTTTTTATTTTGAGCTTAAGATGTAGCTTTGTGAAAGCATGCTTCATGCGTTGTATTGGAAGTTCCATTGTTGGTTAAATTGCATCGATATCATAATTTGTGTTTTGATGTTCAAATGTAGTTTAGGAATGACTTTATAGATTCATTTTGAACATAAACGTTAGGTGGCATGACCCACACTTGTTGTTTTCGTATTTTGGATTTCAAGTTGAAGACTTTGAGAATCTATATCTTGTTGCCTTGTATAACATGTTTCCATGTTGTTTGAATTGCATGACCAATGTGATTATGATAGAAATAATCTAGGTAGCTTAGGATGCTCCCTGGGTCTTATCTTGACATAGACGTTAGATGGCATGAGTCCCTTTAACATGTTTCACCATAAGGTGATAAAATTGTAAAATGATAGGTCGATGCATGCTCATTTCCTACAAGTAGCTTTATGTTACTCACCCCTATGATACTGGGGCATATTTCAAGTACAGGACTCAGGATTTGAAGATTCCATTGCTCCTTAGATGGCTTACAGTTTCTAAGTTTCTATTTTATGCAAGTGTTAGCATAAGATGCCTCTTTGTAGCCCTATTTGTTTAAACTTGTATTCGTTGATTTGTATATGTAAAGTGTACGTAAGTGCACTCTTTTCAATGTATTTTACATGTATGCGATGAGGCCGGAGGCCAATGACATGTATCTCGTTTTCTATGCACTTTTGTTTTCAAAGTTTATTATGAAAATATTGGAAAATGTTAAGCCATTGCTTCATAACTTTCGCATCGGGTGTTGGAATTTCATATCTTTTCTACCCGGACTCAGAATCAGACGATTCTTGAGTCTAATTTTGTTCATTTTTCATTGTCCTTCCAATGGTGTACACGGTGGCACCCTTTTCAGTGAGAAATGACCATTTTGCCCTTAGTTTTTCTCTTTTCGGGTCAGGCATTCTTGCTTCATTTGCTTGGCTCATTTGAATTCCGTGGCTTCATGGAGAGTCATTTTGGGGCCTTAGGGATGACGTACATCTCTTGAGGTCATTTGGCTTCTTTCGTTTCCGCATTTCGGGTCCGTTATCGGGTCAACTTCCGGTTCATCACTAAGGTACCGGGTTGAGAAATCTGGGTCGTTACATTTAGTGTAATTATGTAAAGTAATTATTTTTCATCCTAGGGACCATTTTGTACTTTAATTTGGAAGATATTTTGGAAAAGAACCTTTTTGTAATTTTCGGAAAGTGTGACAAGTGTCACACTCTCATAGAGCCATTTGTTGGCATTGGGGTGGAGAGACTTGGAAGCTTGATCTTATGACATGTGGAGGATGGAGATTCACTCACTTGTTGGCCTAGGATAGGTGCACTTGTTGGCTTGGATGGTTAACAAGTGTAGGCTTAGGATTAAGCCTAGGAAGGAGCCATGGATTGGTGACAAGTGTAGGCACCAAATTTAGTTTTGCATTAGTGTTTGTGTGAGAGGTAGTGTAAGAGCACATAGTGAGTGAAGGAATACTAGATCCTCCACTCACCACATTGCATTTCATCTCTTTCATTTCCCTTGTTCTCAAAACCCTAACCTAGCCACCATTGAAGAAAAGCTTGGTTTAGAGCTAATTACTTCATTTTGGCCTCCTCCACTCACCTTAGACCGTTAACCTTGAGAAGTAAAAATTTCCTCTCACTCTCCTCTTCAAGACCCTTGATTAGTTTTTCATTTTAAACTTGGTTGCTTTGGATTATAGAGATTCAATTCTTTATTGAGGTAGGGGTGGTAATATATTTACTTTAAATGTTTTATGTCCCTTTGAGGTCTAATATATATTGTGTGCATGCTTTTAATACTATAGTCTTGCATATTATAGGAAACTCTCACATTTTGACTTAGGGTTTATTGATTTAAGCATGAATGATATGTATATATCTTGTGTAGAAAGATTCTATGATTTAGTAGTATGCTAAATTCTAGTATTTTTACATGTGGTAGTGATATAGAACTCTTGAAGAATTATTAATGTTATACACAATTCTTATTGACTTGAATTGCTATATTTATTGTGAAGATAATTCTATATTCTTGTTGATTGTTTTTAGTATATAAAGCTTATTGTTGAGGCATGATTTAATTGGTAAGTTGGTGGTATTGCTTTGTACATTATATCATGATGATGACTTATCATTTATTATGCCATTCTAGATTTGGAACCCTAAGATATGGTTTGTGTGGTTTCAAATTACTTGTGCATGGAAGGTGGTTTACATACCTTGATTGTTGTATATAAGTTTTGAACTTAATCATAATTGTGGACTCTCTTGGGACATTGTTACAATTTTTATGGCTAGAATTTGGCTCTAGTGCGGGAGGTACGAGTTCTCCCCGATTGAGATAGTGCGCACTAGGGTAGTATTCCCAACGGGTTAATGCCCCGGAATAACCATTTAGGTCTTGGTTTACTCTGGAATTTGATGTCCAAGTTTTCCACTATATGGTTTTGCATTCAATTCCAAGTTGACAACCATTACTTAATTGTGACTTGTAATTTTGGTTATTGGCGATTTGATGCTGTTAAGTACATCCATATTGATATTATGTTGTGATAGAATCATTTATGTTAGTTTAAGATAATCCTTTAGAACACCTTGAACATAGACATTAAGTGGAATGATCCATTGTATTTGTCTATATTATCTCGCAATGATATTGAAACTTTAGGGTATACGCATATGCTTTTTCCTACGAGTAACTTGATTACTCACCCTAGTTGTGTGGGTTATTTTACAGGTAAGGAGACACTGTTCTTAGATGCTAATTATCCTTAGCGGTTTATGAGCAATTTGAAGCATTTTTGTATATTGACATGCATTTGTTTAACATGCTTCACCTTTGGTGTTATATTTTGGTATACCATGGATGTATGGTAATTTGCAAGCTAAGGTGGTTTCTTGATATGTAATGTGTATCTAAGTACTCTTTTTGATACTCATCTTGCATGTATAACATGAAGCCAAGGGCCATTAACTTTAAAGTTCATAAGTATGCTTTGAAAATCAAGTATTGCCATTGTAGCCTATTTTGTGAGAATTTGAGGTTTGGTATGCCAAAATTTGTAAATGGATTGTAATAAGACCGTAGGTCATTGTAGCACGTCTACTTTATCATATTACGTATGCGTACATGTTCACTTTGACACACAACACCATTCTTGATGAAATGAATACTTAAAGTTGCATTTTTTTTGAATTTTTACCCTTTTTCTGATCTAGGGGCATTCTGGGTATTTCATAGTGTGTTTTTTTTTGTTTTTCTTCACGTTGCCAGGTAGAAAACTCGATTTCGGGGGGGAGGGGGGGTTTCTTCTTCGTGTTTTTCCAAAAAATGTCATCTTGGCCTCAAAAACCCATTTTTTCCTGAAAAGCCCTTGCTACCAGGTTTTTATTGATTTGTAGTACAAGTGTACAGGTGGTGGATTCTAGTAACCGGTTACATGTGCTTGGGTAAGATGTGGTCACCTCTATTTTTGCCTCGTAACCGGTTAGAAAGGTCTCCTAACTGGTTAGAAGGTCTTGGGTTGACTCCTTTTGATATTTTTACCCCTTTTTCTTCTGTTAGCCATATCTTCTTCGTCCGGACTCTGAATCAAGTGATTCTTGAGTTTAAGTTTATTAATTTTTCGTTATCTTTCCAATGGTGTGCATGGTAACACCCACTTTTATTTTAAAAATGACCATTTTGCCCCTAGATTCTTTCTTGTCCGTTTTTGAAACGTCACTTCCGCATTTGTTTTCTTTGGGTTCCGTGACCTTATTGAGGGTTACATTGGTGTTTTAGAGACGTGTTGTATATCTAGAAACTGTTGTTTCATCTTTCGCTTCTGCATTTCGGATCTGTTATCGGGTCATCTTTTGGTCATCGCTGACGGACCGGGTTTACAAAACTTGGGTCGTCACATTTCCAGAGGTTAAGGCAAGTGTTTATCATTTTATATCTGCAGAGATCATGTTTGTATATATATTTAAGCTGTAATAGATTTTGTGCTTGTGTTTTCTGGTTTACACTTCTGATATGAGTTTATACACTTGATATCTTGTTGTGAGTTATACTCTTATCATCTGAGCAAATTTATATTATTGATTCCAGGCTGCTCAAGTTAAGTTATGCACAGAGAAATGGTCACTTGTGGTTTTAACCTTTGAAACCCTAGTTTTAATGGTTTTTTTTGGCAAACGTAGTCCTTATTGAGCTGTAATTGTTGTATAACTTGCTAATACTATTAATATCATTATCTGAACATGTGTATAATGTTGATATAAGATTATGGGAACCAAGTTCTACTCTGTGTTGATACGAAATTCCAGTTTAATCCCTCATACTACTTTGAGCGGTATAATCATTCTAATATTTTGTAATAACTTAAGTATTATTGATATACATCTTTTATAATGTATTTGATGAGCTGTGAGAGCTCAAAGGATCCAACCAGGGTTGCTTAGGACAGGGGGAGTGCCTCTGCACATTGTTTGTGAGGTAGGGTGTGTGTGCAGAGAGTGAGACAGCTGAATGTGTTTCTTCTTGCATTACAACTAATGGATTTGCACTGACTGAGGCTAGGAACCAAGGTTTTTGATCTCCAGTTGAGAGAGATTTTCCTTGTAAAATCACTGAGCACCTATAGTTGTATGTGTGAGCCTTTATCTGTTTTGAAAATTGACTAAGTGTTGAAGAAAAAAGTTTAAAAAGAACCAATTCACCCCCTATTGGTTCATCAAAAACCCTTCCCAAATTAGATGATGGTATAGTTGATTTATATTAAACTTACAAAAAGTACTATGAATTAAGACGACCAAGAAATATGACATTCTTTTAAAATAGAGTAATGATAAGAGAATTAAAAAGGAATTCCCAAATTAACACTGAATTTGACGTGGTTGGCCACATCAGCTTCTATTGTTTACATTTTGACATCTTTTTCTCCTTTTTGTCCTTATATTTATTGCATACCCTTCATTTTCTCTTTCTAAAATTTATCAATCTCATTCTCAAAATAATCTCTCATTTGTTTATAAGTTCTTATTACACCTGTAAATCTTTCATCTCCCTATTCTTTTTATGTTGTTTTGTTTCTTTCAAGAAGACCAAGTTAATAAGCCAACGTCTGATGAATAGACCCATTTTGATGAATTTTAGAGATTTGGGTTTATGTGTGGAAGAGAGATGATGATGGTTATGGGTCAAGATGGTGGCCATGGTAGAGTAGGAACAAATTTGAAGGTATTTGAGATATTAACAAATGGATGGTGGAGGTGATGTGAAGAGCAAAGAAATGGAGAAGATAGAAATGTATATCAAATTCGAGAGAGAATTTCATAGAGGGAAAGAGATGTGTTAATTTTTAGAGGGAGAGGTAAAAAAAGGATTGCACAGAATTATGAAAGAAATTCAGGACCCAAATTCGAAAAAGAGAAAATGAATAGAATTTCAGAGAGAGAAGTGAAGTGATAGAAACTTAGAGAGAGGAAGTAAAGGATAGACATTAAGGATGCACTTGCCATTTGTTAAACAATTATTTTTTAGAAACTGTTTAAGTAGATGAGGTGGCCAAAAACATGTCAGATTTGGTGCCTATTCGAGGTTAATTCTTCGGTCCCCCTATCATTATTCTTTAAATTACTAATCAAACCTTGATCATTGTTTTTTTTGATGGCAAGAAACACACACCACTTACACACCCTCTTTTATATCTTTGGGGACTCAACCCTCACCATCTATTTTGGGAAGTAAAAGAGATACAACCAGACCACAAGGCCTTGTTAAACCTTGATCACTTGAATCTTTTAGACTTTTATAGATTTTACATACTTAAATATGGCATTCTTTTTAATCATTTTCTTAAATAAAATGTTAAAATTCTTTATTTTTTAAAATTATTTTTAAATCCAATATTTATAACTCCATATCAATATATATATATATTTTTCTTGACAACTCCATATAAATTGATCAAGGTCATACTCAAATATTTCTTGACTTGAGAAGGAATTAAAATTGGGCTAGTTTTGCTACTAATTTACAAAAACAGTAAACCCGCCTCGCCTCACCCCGCCCTGGCATTAAATGGGGGAGCGAGGAGGGGTTGGTTGTTTACCTGCCTTGTTGGGACGAAAATGTATGCTGATTAAAAACCCGCCCCAGAGTAGATGATGGTATGATTGATTTATATTAAAATTATAAAAATATTATGAATTAAGGCGACCAAGAAATATGACATATTAAGCAATCCCTAATCACCTTCACCTTCTTTGTTTTTTTTTTTTTTTTTTTTCATGGTAAGAAACACATACACCACTTACACACTCACTTTATCTCTTTGGTGACTTAACCTTTACATCTATTTTGAGAGACAGAGGAGATACCATTAGGCCATAACGCCCATAATAAATTTGATCATTTCAATCAAAAATTGGGCTAGTTTTGTTACTAAAATTTTATTTTAAGTCCAAGGTTTGCAACTCCATATAAAATTATTATTATTTTTTTCTTGACAACTCCATATAAATTGATTAAGGCCATACTCGAATATTTTTCTCACTTATATTCTTGACTTAAGGGTTAAGCCACACTAATCCTTCATCGAAAGTTGAAAAACAGCTGCGAAAATAGTACCGAATTAACTTTAAATCTTATACCAAGTATTTAAACTGCCTAAATTACCCTGCGACATGTGTAGTATAAAATTATTGATTTAGGGTTCATAGGTTATCCGTTCACTCTCAGGGGTCTGTCTCTCTCTCTGCCTCCGCCGCTCTCTCTCTTTCTTCTTCGCCAAGGTGAAATCCAAAATCCTCTCTCTCTCATTTTATATTTCAATGCTCTGATCTTTTAGTGATGGTTCTAAGTGATTAACGAAACATAGGATTCAGTTTGATGTCCCAAAATAGGGTTTTTATTTTTATTTTTTTCATTTTCATTTTCATTTTCATATCATAGGTATTTGTTGGTATGTAAATTGATAGATGAGAAATTAGGGTTTTGCCTATGCCCAGTTACCATGCAATATGCTACTGTATTATTTACTCTCTTGCCTTTTTTATTTATTTAAATTTTTTTTTTTCTCTTTTTGTTGTACAGATTTGTAGGTCTATGCATGTGTTTATGTTAGTATATTTAGTACTCTTAAAATTGGGGCTTTTGCCTTTTGTCTTGCTGTCAAGTAATCCTCTTTCAGTGACAATTTGCTGAGAAAGCAGCCTATTTAAAGTTCTGGGTTTGCTTAAATAGTTAAATGTGATTTAAAGTTCTGGGTTTGCTTAAATAGTTAAATGTGATTCAAAGTTCTGGGTTTGCTTAAATGGTTAAATGTGCTATTGCTCTTATGAAAGCGTGACTCATTCTGATACTGCAATTGCCTAAATTTTCTTTGATGATTATTTACTTGACTTCTTCTTGTTAAGTTCTGTTTTTATATTGTTATATCACTGAATGGACAACATTTAATACCTTCCACCCCAATTCCTTGTGTTGTGTTACTGCATTTGATGATGTATTTCTATTTATTCTTCTCATTGAAATGGCACACAAGTGGACATGTGTATTTACAGAATCTGATTTGTTATTCTTTTGGGCTGCTTTTATTTATTTATTATTAATTTATCCCGGCAAGAGACACACACCCACATGCCCAAATGGGGACTTGAACCCTCCACCTTCCACTTTGGGAGGTAGAGGAGATATCACTAGGCTAAGCAGCTTTTGGTTTTTGGGCTGGTTGCCTGATGTGACAATGGGTATGTTTACTCTGTAATGGGCAATGTGGCACTTTCGTATGTTGTGGTTTGCATATTGTTAATTTACTATTTGTTTTATCATATGCTTGATATGTAGTAGAATTGGTTCTATCTTATGTACTTATTTATTCTATTTATCAATGGTAGATGAATGTAGAGAAGCTAATGAAGATGGCCGGTGCAGTTCGCACCGGTGGAAAGGGTAGCATGAGAAGGTATGTGTTGGTCTGGAACTTAAGTAGGATTCTCTTTCACTTGAGTGAATTGTCTAATGAATTTTTTTTATGAAGCTTACAATTATTTTATATTTTTAATTAAATTATCTTTAGAATTACTGACCAAAGAAAAATTTGCTTTAGAATTTCGTTAGTTAAATATTCTGCTATGTTTCTTTACAAGACAAATATGAAAACAACCTTCTAAATCTACAATAAATTGGTTCTGTAGCATAGTCCCTTTGCTTGTTACTGAATCTGTTCAGACTTTATCATTGTGTTGTATTAATTGTTCCTTCAGAATCTGGCTTTCTAATATGGGATATTTAACAAGTTGGTGCAAGTAATAGAGGTGGTTGGTTCCTGCTGTAGGTGGCTCTGTCACCATTGGTCATCAATGTTTTTGCTTTGTCATCATCATCATCTTATTGTGTGTCATTTTCTAAGTAATTTAATGGTTTGATAATTGGTAGGCTTGAGACTTGCGCGGTGAGTGTACATGTATCATACGTAGAAACCGACATTTTTTATAAGTTGTATGTGCTGCTAATTTGCAATGGCAATTTGCCTTTGTCAGTGTACGGCAATTTGCCTTTGTCGGTGTACCTTTTGTTTCGGAGAGAAGCTGAGGGGGTGAGAAATGGTATGATTGGTAGGTCTGAAACTTGGGCGGCGAGTGTATATGTATCATACGTAGAAACCCACATTTTTTATAAGTTGTATGTGCTGCTAATTTGCCTTTGTCAGTGTACGGCAATTTGCCTATGTCAGTGTACCTCTTGTTTCGGAGAGAAGCCGAGGGCATGAGAAATTGTATGGTTGGTAGGTCTGAAACTTGTGCGGCGAGTGTACATGTATCATATGTAGAACCCACATTTTTTATAAGTTGTATGTGCTGCTAATTTGCAAAGGCCATTTGCCTTTGTCAGTGTACGGCAATTTGCCTATGTCAGTTTACCTATTGTTTTGGAGGGAAGCTGATATTTAAGTTTGGCATCTCATCTCCTGACATTTTGCTAAATAGTTTAATGGTTCAGTCATTTGCTTAATAGTTTTTGATTTTATGTTGTGGCATATATTGTTAAGAAATGGACATTTGGGTGTTAATGAAGCTTGAATAGTGAGTTTGAGATATGCACTCCATGGAGGTAGATAAATGGTGAAGTCCTCTTTGAATTGTCCAAACCAGATGTATAACTTATTCCTGGGTTTCAATTTGCTGGTTGCTGCAGGTGCTGCTATTTTATGAAGGCATAGTGCCTTTCAATTAGTTTGATTATATGTGGCAACCTAAGACCACCTGTGGGTTTGATTTCATCAATAAAGCACAATTATTTTTGTTCCTTTTTTAGTTTATCATTACTTGCACATACATCTTTCACATTCTATCACCTAGGTTATTCCTGAATGAGTCAGTCCATGTCGTCACTCTGTCTGACTCCATTCTAACAAGTCACTTGCATTGTGCCTAAAAGACAGAGAGTTTAGGTCTTCAAAATAGGTCTTATCTCATTTCAAAAAGGGTAAAGCGAAAATATTAACTCGTAAGGTTTGACATGTACCAACACACAGGCACACACTTGGTGAATCACATGAAATCTTAATTACCATGCATATATATGGATACATGGGGTGTCTAACACCTTCTCCCATGTATCATCTAAACTCCTGGCATTGTACGTCTTTTCTGCTTGTTGTTTAGTATCATTAAATCTTCGTTCTTAACCACAGAAAGAAGAAGGCTGTTCACAGGACAACCACCACAGATGACAAGAGGCTTCAAAGCACCCTGAAGAGAATAGGGGTGAATGCCATACCTGCAATTGAGGAAGTGAATATTTTTAAAGATGATGTAGTTATCCAATTCATAAACCCAAAAGGTAACAATAACACCCACCATGGTAGTAACTCCTGTATTTTGTTCATATGCATATTATCCTCTCGGGCAACTTATAACTGTTGTTTTTCTTTCCAAATTCAGTTCAAGCCTCTATTGCAGCCAACACTTGGGTTGTTAGTGGTTCTCCTCAAACGAAGAGTATGCTCTCTCTCTGCTATACTATATTGTGCTTGTCCACTTAAATTACGTCTATGGTCATATTTTGAATCCTGTCAACTGCTGCTAATCTTTTATAGGGAAAGCAGACATCACTTCTGTTTTTGGACTCATTATGTTAGCTGTACTAGTTTTAGATTTAGACTGACAAGAGATTCAATTTAATCTTTTAATTAATTTCTTTGTCCAGAATTGCAAGATATTCTGCCTGGAATTATTAACCAATTGGGTATGTGCCTTTTCTATTCTATTACTTGCATTTGTTTATTGCGTGCAGTTCAATCATGTAGAGGCAATCATGTATTTACTCCTCTTTTCAGGACCCGATAACTTGGACAACTTGAGGAAGCTGGCTGAGCAGTTCCAGAAACAGGCACCTGGTGCAGGTGCAGGCGCTGGTCCGGCAACAATACAAGAGGAGGATGATGATGAGGTCCCAGAACTTGTGGCTGGGGAGACCTTTGAAGCAGCAGCAGAGGAGGGGCATATTACTACTTAAAGAGCTGTAGAAGGATTTTGTGTCATTTCTTGTATTTGTGATGTTTTTTAGTTCAAGTATTTCGTATGATGATCCTTGTGACATACTAGAAAGTTGTTAATTTTATGTTTTGAGCGATAAAATAACTTATAATATGCCCGAGATTCCTGACATAATTGGCTGGTAAGAAATGCATGCAAATGGAAAATGACCTAGTTCAGAGCTTCCTAACCAGAAATATGAGACCTCTGGATGTTATGTCTGAGAAATGAATAATTTTGTTCTTTGCATGACATTTGTAGAGTTCCTAACCTTTTTTTTGGCATTAGAGTTCATTATTATTATTATTATTATTATTATTTTACTTAGGCTCCCTTTATTTTGACGAACTTTACATTGCAAATATTTTTCATGTAAAGTATTTGTTTATGACTTGGGGGTAATAAACACCCCTTTGGACATTTTTTAAAGAGTAAAAGGATAAAATAGACATGTTATAATTATTTTATGTCAGATTTTGCAGAAAAATAATTTGAGGGCACTTTAACATAATTTTTAAACTATAAGGATATTTATAGTACATTTTTTAAAATAAAGAATAGAAGTGGTTCTCGGGAAGTTATAACATGAAAATTTTCAATATTAGAATTTTAACCTTCAGATGGGAAAAAAGTAAATTTTATGTAAGCAAATTCAATGAAAGTGATTTAAATGGCTCTTGTTATCTTCCTCTGCACATTGCAAAGCCAAAAGATCATCTTATTTTATTTCTCCAATCCCTCGCTCTTGAGAAGTGATTTATAATTTTTTTCCCCACCCTTAGTCCCCTTATTCCAATAACACTTTGCATAAAATATTTTATGAACAACCTATGATAGTTTATAATCTTGAAAAATTTTAAGTGCATAAAACTTTTCATACATAGAGTACAATTACGGAAAATAAATACATGTGTAAAAATTTGTTCAATCCCTAATATTCTATAATATTATCCATCTCCTAGGAAAGTTGAATTTGAAATTTCACAAAATTCAACTAATATTCAAATTTCAAATTGTTCAAGTTGAATTTGAAATTTCAGTTCAAACATCAAAACAAACAAATGAACTCTTGCACTGACCCAAACCTCACAAATAGCTAACATGTTGTCCAGCAACCACGACAATATAATACTTAACTCGAGACCAAATCTTGTCACGCAAATACCCAAATGTAACTTGACGAGTGTAAACTTATTGGATTTGTCGTCATTTTTCTACTCTGTCCTAAAAATAAATAAATAAAATTTACAAAGCAGTTGAAGAATTGGAGCTCGAGCACGGTCTTTATAAGGCTCAAGCACTAACTAGCGCTCGAGCGCCATTTGGCTAAAATGGCTGAGTGTAAGGTGAAAAGACGCTTCGAAAAATCTTCTCAAAAATTTGTCTGAGTGTCAAGAGTGCTAGAGCGCTAATACAGCTCTTGAGCGCCATTTTGGGAAAAAAAAAATGGCTAAGTTAGAACAGGGGTCGAGTGCTATCAATGGCGCTTGAGCGCCCTCGTGCCTGGAAAAATGCTAAGTGCGGGATAAAAGTTAAAACAAACATTTTTGACTCTAGATGGGCGCAGATGATCCCAGAAGTCCTAAAGGCCATCCAAAAGGGAATAGAAGTCAATTTCTTCTATAAAAGAAAGTGAAAGGTCATAAAGAAGGCTCTCTTGCAATTTTTCAGATCTAGCGGTGGCTTTTAGGGTTTTGGAGTTCTCTCTGAAGACAGAAGAAGAAGATCACAAGAAGAGGAGTTGCAGTCCATGAAAATGCTTTCTACACCAACAAAGATGATATCCTCTATCTTCATGAGTAGCTAAATCTCCTCTTAGGGCATTGATGTAACCCGAATCCGAATAATATAGTTTGATTATTCTTTAACTTTGGGGATTTTACTTATTTATATATTTTAATTGCATGATTATGAGCAATTGACTTAGGTCTTCTAAGCAATTGAAGTTTTATTGAAATAAATTTGATTTTTGATGAAATTAATATTTTGTCTTAGAATTGATTTTACTTTTGTAATACCCCTAATTTTAAAAGGATAGTCTCGGTATTTATTTATTTGTTTTAATCGTATTTTTAATTTTTAATTGATTATTTGACTAATTGCTTATGTGTTTAATTGAATTAGGTATTACTTGATTATTTGATTATGTGTCTATATATTATTTGTATTTGTCTATGTGTTAATTGTTTAATTAGATTATGTGCTTAAATGGTGTTTTGATTAATTGTAAATTAAATGTTTTCTTTTCTTTTATTATTTTATTTTATTTTTCTTTTATGGTTATGGTTAGTAGTAATGGGCCAACCAATTGGGTCCCATGGAGTACTTGGATAGGAGGTTTGATGTGTATGGATTATTACCCATGGATAGTTGTGTATGTATATATATAGATATATATTATATACATACATAAAAAGGAAAGTAATTTATTAATTACTTTTATGGTAACTTAGGTAATAATATTTAATCTGATGTATATGTTTGATATTTAAATAATAAAAATATACATAGATTTGATACGTGTTATGTTTTAAGTTACTTTATAATATTATGGTAACTTAAATATCATTGGATAATCCATTAATAAATAATGGAATATATATAATTTATTTATTTAATAAACATATACATAAATTATATACATAACATATTTTACTTACCTTTTTAATATATATAAAAGGAAAAGTACTTTATTAATTACTTTTATGGTAACTTGGGTAGTAATATTTAATCTGATGTATATGTTTTATATTTAAATAATAAAAATATACGCAGATTTGATACGTTTTATGTTTTAAGTTACTTTATAATATTATGGTAACTTAAGTATTATTGGATAATCCATTATTAAATAATGGAATGTGTATAATTTATTTATTTAATAAACATATACATAAATTATATACGTAACATATTTTACTTACCTTTTTAATATATATAAAAGGGAAAGTAATTTATTAATTACTTTTATGATAACTTGGTTAGTAATATTTAATCTGATGTATATGTTTTACATTTAAATAATAAAAATATACATAGTTTTGATACGTGTTATGTTTTAAGTTACTTTATAATATTATGGTAACTTAAATATTATTAAATAATCCATTAATAAATAATGGGATGTGTATAATTTATTTATTTAATAAAGATATACATAAATTATATACGTAACATATTTTACTTACCTTTTTAATATTTTAATATTTATTTTTTTTAAGTTGACTTAGATTGGGAAAAGGGTTAGGGTTATTTTATTTAGCTTATAAATATATAGCTATAGGTTGTAAATGGGGGTTAGAAATATTCACGTGATATATTCTAGAGAGAGAGAGTTAGAGAGGGAAGGAGGAAAAGGAAGGAAGGAGGAGAAAAACCCTGTAGAGAGAAGATCAAGGAAAAAGAAGTTTAACTTTCAATCCGAAAGTTTAAGGCAAGTTCTTCTTCTATCTCTTTCCCTTTGATTCGTGTTTCTGTACATGCCTAGAAAATTTCAGGATATATTAAACACATAAAATTAAATAATTATGCATGTTTAACTGGATTAAAACATAGGTTTTTATAAAATTGGTTCATATCTGTTCTTGTGTTATGAATTGATAAATGCATGATTTTGATTTGATTTCTGGTGTGAATTTTTACATGTTTGAATTATATATTTTTCATATCTGTGGAATGATGGAACATAGAAACATACCTAGGATTCCTGAACATTAAATAGGGACTAGGTTTGGGTTTAAATAAATTTAAATACACTCAATAATAACGATGCTTGCTATTTGAATGTTTTAAACAAACGAATTGATTTAATCTTTTAAAATGCTTTAGCAATTGAGATTAAATGTGTAGGATGAATTGGATATGGAGAATGTTTATTTGACGATATAATAAAATATCATCATGTATAAGATTCAGTTTGTATAGGACATATGATATAGGAAGCTGAAATAAATAATAAGTCGTTCATATTATGTGATAACTTGATATCATATTATTATAGTTATTTCTAGAATGTTTGATGTATTTCTTTAATTGTTACATCAATTGTTGGATTGTGTGGTTTAATGCACCGGTATGGGATGGTGGCATTCTAGGGACGGATTAACTTATCAGTTAAGTCCTACCTATTTTATATAAAGGAATGGATTAATTAAAATGTTAAGTCCTACTTATATTGAAGTTAGGTCAGTTTAACAAGTTGAATGACTTATGGAGGATTAATTTATTATATAAGGGAATGGATTAACTAAAATGTTAAGTCCTACTTATATTCAAGTCAGGTCAGCTGAACAAGTTGAATGACTTATAGAGGATTAATTTATTATATAAGGGAATAGATTAACTAAAATGTTAAGTCCTACTTATATTCAAGTCAGGTCAGCTGAACAAGTTGAATGACTTATGGAGGATTAATTTATACTGGATAGGATGGTTACTAGATTATATATATATAAGTATGGTGCCATGATACGAGCTTGAGTCTCAGGATCAGTGGTTAGGGTGCGTATATCGCCAGGGATGTGTAGCTAGATATAGTGTAGTTGTGTACCCTAGTAGGTCTAGGTACTCATGCCCACTATATGTGCGTTTTGCATGTTGCCTACTATTCAGGTTGAGACAACCTTATAGTTTAGCGAGGTTCCTTTAGTGTGTATATATATATATACGGACTTCTAGTTACTGTTGGATTGACTAGGATATACACGTGTATCGGATCTCTGCTTGGACTGTAATAGAGTAGAACATGTTTGTAGGCCTAAACCACTATTATTTTTCAGGTGTTCTTCAGGAGTAGAGGTTGTTCGTGCTGAGCGGGGATCAGTCTACTTCATTCTTCCAATGCTACATAGGAGTTCCTTTATGATTCAGTTTCCTGATTTTGATAGTTATTGTTGTCATTTGTTTAGTTTGGATTTTCTAGGGGTCCACACAGTATGGATTCCCGAGTTGTATTTTGGAGGATCAGTTGTATCATAAGAGTTTATTAATTAATGAAAATATATTCTGAGGTTTATTATTAGATTATCATTTCAGCAATTTATTTATTCTTCTTTATTCTTTTGTACTCTGTGTTCGTTTATTGTCGATTTTGTTTTTGATATCATCGGGTATTCGGGCGTGGGCTTGGCCAACCCGCATTCGGAAATCCGGGGGTATCATAGTTGGTATCAGAGCACTCCAGGTTCAAGTGTCCTTAGGAGTGTCTTTCGTTATGTGACTTCCGCATTGCGTCTCTTAAAACTTAGAGCCCGTATTAGGATTCGTTGTTCTCTATTTACGGTTTGTTAAGAGGAGCTGACGTCAATTATATTCGAGTTAGGGATCGATGGTTTAGGTTCATTTGGCGTTACTTTAAAAGTATAAGCCAAGGAAGGATTTAGGTGTACGTGATAGGTCATCGCATATCGGGGCCAACACGACTTCAGTTGATCTCAAAAAGGAGACAAGCGAGGAGTTGGAGCCGAAAAAGATGCTAATGGAGGAGATTTATGTGCATCCAATAGAGAGGGTACTAAATCTTGAAGATGAATGATCGCGCGAGGTGATCTGAATTGCTAATAGTATAGCGAATGTTATTAGTAGAATTGGGGTTGATCAATCTACAAATAATTAAGCTTTCTTATCATCTCTAAAAGAGGTATATAAAAAGTATTGTTCAGGTGTTTGGGGATCGGATGTGTTCTTATCAGAATGAAATACATAATTTTTAAATCATATACAAGAGGGCATTGGTATTATGTTGTGACGTTCTAATTCGCTTTAAAAAGCCAAGTTAGACAGTTTACATTCCGCACTATGAGACAAGTGTGTGATCAGCTAATTATTGTATTAATAACATGGTGTAATAACGCTATTTATGCTAGATTTGTGAGCATACGGTCATAGGATTTGGTAGATACACATAAATCTAGCCAATCTATTGGATTTAGACATGTATCATTATGGTGTGTTTTGGGATGGGATAATTAAACCATCACTATGAGTCAAACAATCTAGAACGATTAGTTTGATATACTTTATGTTAGGTATTGATTCGTATAATATTACAACGCCATGATATTGGTGGTTATTAATGTTTCGGTATGCGTGAGGTAGTGGTAAATAAAGATCACTGTAATGCCATGATGATTTATCAGAGGTGCTGGATTTGCTGAACATCTTTTTGAAAATTTTAGATGTTGTTACCAAGTCGGAAGGAGGATTTAGTATTGGATTAAGTACTTATTGGAATGACACCGAGTGTGGATAGGAGACTGAATAAATATTCATCAGTAAATTCTTAATCAAGAATTTATTTACGAGGGTGTGTCATTAGGAGGAATTTGCCGGTGTTGCACTTGGAGGGGGAAACTAAGTCTCTTCATTTCCATAAATAATATGGAATTATTTTTTAGTCACAATTTGCAACAATTAGCTGTTGCTAGGAAATTGATAACTTATGTAAAGGATGGAAAGAATTCATATTCTTTCGAAGTTAGACAAAGAAGTCGAATTGTCATTAACTTGTCTTAAAAAAACAGGGTGTGTCAAAGATAAGATGGTGAGACCGAACACCTATATAAAAATGAGGTGCATGGTATGTATGGAAAGGTCGTTGTTGACTTTTGTTGAGTTAAAGTCATAGTTGACTATTGATAAATGGAATTTACCGATTGACTTTCAATATCGGTAAGTTTATCACAGATCAGTGGTGGATAGATTTAGTTGCAGAATTCGCTTTTGAAAATGCTCCAATTTAAACAATGGGTACAGACGAAAGCTGGTGGTACCGGATTAACGGTACTTTCTGCAGACAAATTGGATGGAGGATGCAAGGACTGAGTTTCACAACTCTTAGTTCTTTATTTATCCTAGTGGAAATATGATGCTTCACGGTATGAAACAGACGTTTGGAAGACAGGCAGGAGGGGGGACATAGTGATATTGTCTCCCATTGTAATTTTTATTAGATAGTCGAGATGGACCATCAGAGATCACTAGATTATTTACAGCTATTCCCTATATTGAAGTGGAAATAAGAGAGCATTTTCCACGGATTTAGTTAAGGGATTGCTGACTTCGCACAAGGGTCATGATTCTGGATAGGATATTGGTTGACTGATAAGTTAGGTCAGCTTAGTTCTTGTCTATTTCGAACTGGTCGGACTTTTGTTCATACAAATAGAATGGATCACGAGACGGTTTAGATAGATAGAAGTGGTAATTCACACTTTATATCAAGTTCCGTCTGGTGGAAGTAATTATGGAAGTGGATGCTTTTAACAACTGATAAGATATTTAAATCTTTCGGTTCATTGATGAGTTATCAGTTGAATGTATAGCAGGTGTAATAAAAACACTTGTTATTACCAAGGTAGTTGTAACAATCCGGCCATTTGCCTCCCTTTCCTTTTTCCTGAAATTTTACGAATGAATTTTTTTTCGTTTAATTTTCTTTTCTGAGCTCTGTTTCGTGTCGCTTAGTATCATCTCGAGTGCTTGAAATTGGTTCCTGAGACTCTTTTCCGTGGATTGACAACTTCCTTTGAGGATCGAGTCATTTTCACATTTTTTCGTTTTCCCACACTATTCACTTTTCGTCATTTTCCCTATTTCGTCCTTTTCCTTATTTTGTCTTTTCCCCGTTTGACACTTTGTTAGCGTATGTGATGACCCTGTGGGCGGGTGTGCCATGGGCGGGTGCGAGAGACACTGTTAGGCTACCACACTGGCGAGCTACGGGTGCACAGTCCCACATCGCCTGGGTAGAGGAAAGGTGAAGTACTTATATGTAAGTGTGTCACCTCCAATTGGTATGAGGCCTTTTGGGGTGAAGCCCAAGAGCAAAACCGTGCGGGCTTAGGCCCAAAGCGGACAATATCATACCATGTGGTGGAGCGGGTCGTTACAAATGGTATCAGAGCCTGACCCAGCCGGAAGTGTGGCCAACGAGGACGTTGGGCCCCAAAGGGGGGGTGATTGTGATGACCCTGTGGGCGGGTGTGCCGTGGGCGGGTGCGAGAGACACTGTCAGGCTACCACACTGGCGAGCTACGGGTGCACAGTCCCACATCGCCTGGGTAGAGGAAAGGTGAAGTACTTATATGTAAGTGTGTCACCTCCAATTGGTATGAGGCCTTTTGGGGTGAAGCCCAAGAGCAAAACCGTGCGGGCTCAGGCCCAAAGCGGACAATATCATACCATGTGGTGGAGCGGGTCGTTACAGCGTAACCACACTTCTTGTGTTCGGAGTTGGTTTTTGACTTCATGTATCTCCATCTTGAGTGGTTTCCACGAAATACGTATCTTTACTTTTGCAAGAAAGTACTTTGGTTGCTCCCAGTGTCCATAGGGGCATGGATGCAAAGTTCTTTGAAATTATTTTCTTTTCTTGGGGTGTTTTTCTTAAATATTTTTTGAAGATATTTTATTTCAGGGGTTTTTAAGAAAATATTTTTGGAAGATATTTTTATTCTGGGCTATAAGTGCAGTTTTCACTTTTTGGAGGGGCCATTGTGCAATTAATGAAAGTTATTGCAAAATGTCTTATTTTGAGCCTGGATCCTCATACATGATTCATTTTCACATTTCGTCGAGTTGTGTACTCTTGGAATTTCTTCCTGGTCGATGTTTTCCAGTTTCAGGGTTTTTAGCTCCAGTTTGCGCCAAACTGGTTTTGGGCATAACTTTCTGCTCGGGACTCGATTTTCAATGCCGTTTCTTCCGTTATTCATATTTTATCATTTTTGAATATTTTTTGTTCACAAAGTTTTGCCATTTGAGCGCGTCTGCTCAAATTTTACTTTTTCAGACCCGACGGGGCCCGTTCAGGGCACTTTTTGAGATTTCTATAAAAGGGGGGGGGTGAGATATTTCATTTTTCATCTTCTCCCCTCTTCATGCACGACCTAGAGCTCCCATGGCAGCCCAAGGGGTGCTGCCATCTTCTCTCTCCTCTTGTGGTTCACTTTTCCTTGATGGAAAGTCTTCGGCCTTAACGTTTGTTGTTCCCCTTGCCGTGCTCTACCTTTCCCCCTTATTAGAATTCAGTTTTGACCATTTCTTGAGTTTGGTTTTGAGGTCAAGTTATGATTTTGATGGGGCTTTCATGGGGGTTATGTTCACGGCGTTGTCCCCGACAAAACCTAGTAGTTTCGTCGGATTCGGAGCCGTTCCATTTTGGTGGGCCTTTGGATTTTTCATCTCAAATTAAGGTAGGAGATGTTCTAGGTTTAAATTCTTGTTATATAGCATGCTTGTGATGCTTATACAACTTGATTGCATGATTAAATATAAAATCTAGAGATTTTATTATTTATTTTTCTTGTACGGGATCTAATTTTCCCGATTACTCATGACTTGGTTTAAACATGTAGTATGATTTTATATTGCCCCTTGATATGCTCATTGTCGTGTATTAAAATTGGAACATTTGAATAAGTATTAAAGATTTTATTTAATATTTATCTTAGGTGAAAGATTAATTCACATGGCCTTAACTAGCTTGAAATCAATATGTGTTAGCATATTAAATTAGGCCTTAGCATGCTATTCAACAGAGTTGAATTTGAAAGTAATTGGAGGTGTTTTGAAAATTAGTAATTATTAATTAATTTGATTAATTAATTTACCCCGAGTGCACTATTCACTCTATTTGAATTCCGACTTGATATCCTTGATCTACATGCCATATAGCTTCACATATATTTGATTTAGAATATTCGGTGAGGTTTTGAAACCTTTCATTTAATTAATTTCCTTGTTTAAGATTTAATCCTCATGGTGATATACAACTTGGAATTGAATTGTGGTATGCTAGAAAATTAAGCTTTGGTGTGGTTGTTCACATATATTAAATTGGGATTAATTGCATGAGAATTGCAACCTTTATTTTATATTTAACTTTAGTGAAAGTTTAATTTACATAGGTGTAACTTGCATGAAATAAGCTTGTAATGTGATATTATATTAGTCCTTGGCATGTTCTCTAAGATATGTTAAATTGAGAGCATTTGGTTAAGTTTATAAATCTAGAGATTTTAATTAAAAGAATTAATTAAAATCTATTTTGTGGTCCCATTAGCTTAATTAAGATTTTAACTTGATATTTGTATTGGCCATGACTTTTTTACTAGTATATATTAATTGTGGACCATTTGAAGTTGTTTTAGAACCTTGGTAATTAAATTAGCATGATTTAATTAAAGTTCTACTTTGTTGTTCCAACAACCTAATTGAGTTTTAGAATGGATATAGGTGATGACCTTGCCATGCCCTTTAACATGTATTAAATTGAGGTTAATTGAAATTGAATCGGAAATCTAGAGAATTTAATTGTGTTTATCTATTTAAATTCTATCAATTTGCTCCATGATCTAGTTGTGTTTTAGAAGTGGTTTCTATATTCAAATCATGGACTTAGACTTGTTGTATATTCATTTGGTTATGTTTTAAACATTAGATAACATAGTTGTTATGTTTGTATTCATGAGAATATGTTTTCCTTATTGAATATATTGTTGTATTGTGTAATGATTTGCACACTTCGTGTTTAACATCTTTTATGCATAGCATGTAACGAATCGCACACTGAAGATTCGACATTCATCATATCATATTAGTTGTGGATTTAGAGCATGTATTGTATATGTTTCCAAATTTGGTTGTGCTTAGTAGATAGTTGATTATCTTGCATATTCCTATTGATATATGCGTTGTTGCACCACTTGTTGATTTTGGAAACTTGGGGATATCGTTGTTTGACTATGGCTAGGATGTGGTTCTAGTACGGGGGATAGTCCCTCTATATGGTCTAGTGCGCACATAGGGAGGTTACCCATGGGCTAGTAACCCTAAAGTAACTATGTTGTCGGTCTGATCCGGCGTGATGTCCGAGTATCCACTTTGTTTGATTTTGCATTTCATTTTCAAGTTGATAACTAGGTGATGTTGTAACTTGTTGTTTCTTATTTGTCATTCCATTTTAAGTTACAGGATGTTAACTTTGCGAAATTGTGTTTTATGCATTGTATTGGAAGTTTCAATGTTGGTTAAATTGCATCGATATTGAAAATCGTGTTTTGACGTTCTAATAAAGCTTATGATTGATCATATTGATTCATTTATAACATAGACGTTAGGTGGCATGAACCACTACTGTTATTTTGTACTTTGGATTCTAAGTTGATGGCTTTGAGAACTTAAACCTTGTTGCATTGTATAACATGCTCTTTTGTTGTTGAATTGCATGGATAATGTGATTCTTGTTAACTTGTATTCAAATATGCTTTTGTCATGTTGTATGGATTACTCTAGACCTAGTTCAATTGTATTGAAAATGCAATTCATGTTAATCTATGCTCAATCATTCTTCTTGTCGTGTTCTTTGGATTATCCCAACCATGATTCATTTCATACACGTATGTATATCATGATTCTTGTTGCTTAGACTCTAAGATAGCTTAGGATGCTCCCCGAGTCTCACTTGGACATAGACGTTAGGTGGCATGAGCCCCTTTAACATGTTTCACCTTAAGGTGATAAATTTGTAAAATGCTAGGTCGATGCATGCTCATCTCCTAAGAGTAGCTTTATGTTACTCACCCCTACGATACTGGGGCATATTTCAGGTACGAAGACTTGGTTCGTGATGCCTAGCATTCCTTGGATGTCGTGTAGCTTTTAAGTTTTCATTTCATGCAAATGTTAGCATGAAATGTCATTTTGTAGACTTATATGTCAAAATATGTATATTTGATTCCATGTATGTAATGTGTACTTAAGTACACTCCTTTTAATGTATTTGATATGTATGAGATGAGGCCGTAGGCCAATGACCATTATATTGTATTCTATGTACTTTTTAACTTCATGAAATATTGTGAAAATCTTGAAAAATCGCAAGTCATTGCTTCACCATGGTTGCATCGGGTGTGAGAATTCCATTTTCATTCTTTTATAGGGTCTTATTAATCATGTTTGAAGTGCGGCCAAGTGCCAAATGGTCATTTGATCCCGTTTTGTATTTTTGGATTCCGAGTTTTCATTCCAATTTCCATTTTTGCCTTTTTGCCCATTGGGGGATCGAATTTTGTATAGGTGGTATTTTTAAGTCGTGGACCATTGTAGCATGTCCAAAAAGGTAAGTTACGTTTGCGTGCATGGTCGTTTCCGGGCAAAACCTTATCGTTTGTGTTTTGAGCCTTTTGTGAATTCATTTCGCACTTTTTTTTGTATATTCTGATCTAGGGGTATTATAGACTTTTCACGGTGGTTTTATTTTCTATTTTTAACATGGTTGAATAGAAAACATGATTTTGAGGGGGGTTTCTTTTCCGTGTTTTTCCAGAAAATGTTGTCTTGATATCGGAAATTGCTTACGAAGTTCAGCTCTCAGTTTTTCAACATAGCAGCTTTTTGGACCTCCATGACCAGATTTCATGGAGGGGCATTTCGAGAATTCTACATTACGTTTTTTTTTTTAATTCTCTCGCGAGTCGTGTAGAAAACTCAATTTTGAGGGGGGTTTCTTCTTTGTGTTTTTGCAAAAAAATTCATCTAGGCCTCCAAATTCAGCCTCTGTTTTGAATTTTTCTGAAAAATAACCCCATAGCAGCTTTATGGGCTGCTGCTGCTAGCCATGGTGCACTCAGCGCGCGCGCGGTGTGCATGGGCGCGCGCATGGGGCTGTCATGGCCCTTCGTTGGGCCGCCGCGATGTTAATTCTTCTTTTGGGCTTTTCTCCTTCGTCCGGACTCCGATTCAAGTGAATTTTTTTTTTAACTTGACTAATTTTTTGCTGTCTTTCCAACGGTGTGCTCGGTTGCACCCGGTTCTTCCTGGATAATTACCAGTTAACCCTTTTTGCCTTAAGTGCTTGTTTTTCTTCGTCATGCCATTTCTCCTTCGTCCGAACTCCGAATCATGCGATTCTTGAGTCCATCTTGATTAGTTTTTTGTTGTCCTTCCAGCGGTCGATCTTTTGCTTCCACATCAGTTCTTGTTGAGTTCCAAGACCTCATGGAAGGTCACTTTGACTTTTTAGAGTCTTATTTTCTATTTTCGCTTCCGCATTCAAATCCGTTATCGGATCATCCTTACGGTTCATCACAGGACATGCTGGCCTAAAAACCAGGGTCGTCACAGGTAGTTCAGGAGGTCAATTTTAAATATTAGAGCTGACCCTAGAGAAGGAGTTTAAGGTACTAGAGGAGAGTTAATAGTTTCTGTAAATAGTGATAAGACAGTCGAGCGACTGAGATGAAAATTTATAATTTTTCTTAGTACACTAAAATGGTTAGAAGGTACATTACGACATTAAATGTCAGTTTTGGTGAACAGGTACGAATAGGGACGTGTATATAATTGCCCTAAGTGTAAAACCTGCTACAAAGGTGGAAAGTTGATCATCGAATATCATAGGAATATTTAGCCACTTCCTATAACAAATATGGAAGTTGAACTAAACAAGAGTGATGGTCAGTGGGAAGGATCGACATTGATTTGGAATTTCAATTTTTCATATGGAATCCGAGTGGTGAATTGAGAAAGATTGCTTGAGGACATAAATTTGAGTAATGCTTATTTTAGAACTTCATAGTAGTTCTATAGTTCAGTGATAGTGGTGTTATAGCATGTGGATGTCCATATTAGTGGATGCAAAGTGCTATTTCGAATGAGCTTTATGAAGATTTTGGAGCAACAGCTTTACTTGATATCTATAAACGGATGAATTAATAGAGAGATTAAATTAGACCATACAGGATATGTTTGAGGCGTATATCCTAGATTTTCTTGGACAGTTGGAAGTGTTTACTTCACTTGTCGGAATTTTGTCTATGATATTGTTGGCACAAGAAGGTTAGAGTGACAACTTTGGAGGTTTTGTATCTTTCACAATGCATACCTCTCATTTGTTAGTTGGAAATAGAAGTAAAGGTTTTACAATCAGACCTCGACTTCATTCAAAAATATATCGGAAAGAGATACTTCCCTTTGTATTGAACTGCGCGCGGTTGGGAGGCGACAGTGGGATGTTGTAAATAGTTGAACTCGTATACTAGAGTTTTTCTATCAGGGAGTAATTTGCTCGTTCTGTTTTCCAAGTAGGAAGAACGACGATTTTTGGAGAAAGGTCAATTTTACTTATTACATTGACTTTAGAAGATTGTGTTTCGCAATTGAGGCAGTCGCCTTTGAATTAGCGTTACCAAATTATTAGCGCTGGGTGCACAGGAGTTTGTGCGTATATTCTATGGCACTTGGAGATATGTAGATCATTCCCTTGTCGACATGGGAGGATTACATTGATACAACCTATGCATCGTATGATTATTGTGTTTCTTAAAATATAGCAACCCTGTATACCGCTTGGTATATTGGAGTTAAGTGGAGCCCTTATAGTGAGGTTGCGTCTACTTGGGAATATGAGGATGTTTTTCGCTCACAGTTTACAAGCATAATGGAAGAAAGTAAGGGCGATTTCCGAAGACGGAATTCCTTTTGTTAGGGGGGAGGAATGTAATACCCCTAGTTTTAAAAGGATAGTCTCGGTATTTATTTATTTGTTTTAATTGTATTTTTAATTTTTTAATTGATTATTTGACTAATCACTTATGTGTTTAATTGAATTAGGTATTACTTGATTATTTGATTATGTGTCTATGTATTATTTGTATTTGTCTATGTGTTAATTGTTTAATTAGATTATGTACTTAAATGGTGTTTTGATTAATTGTAAATTAAATGTTTTCTTTTCTTTTATTATTTTATTTTATTTTTCTTTTATGGTTATGGTTAGTAGTAATGGGCCAACCAATTGGGTCCCATGGACTACTTGGATAGGAGGTTGGATGTGTATGGATTATTACCCATGGATAGTTGTGTATGTATATATATAGATATATATTATATACATATATAAGAAGGAAAGTAATTTATTAATTACTTTTATGGTAACTTGGGTAATAATATTTAATCTGATGTATATGTTTGATATTTAAATAATAAAAATATACATAGATTTGATACGTGTTATGTTTTAAGTTACTTTATAATATTACGGTAACTTAAGTATTATTGGATAATCCATTAATAAATAATGGAATGTGTATAATTTATTTATTTAATAAACATATACATAAATTATATACGTAACATATTTTACTTACCTTTTTAATATATATAAAAGGGAAAGTAATTTATTAATTACTTTTATGGTAACTTGGGTAGTAATATTTAATCTGATGTATATGTTTTATATTTAAATAATAAAAATATACGCAGATTTGATACGTGTTATGTTTTAAGTTACTTTATAATATTATGGTAACTTAAGTATTATTGGATAATCCATTAATAAATTATGGAATGTGTATAATTTATTTATTTAATAAAGATATACATAAATTATATACGTAACATATTTTACTTACCTTTTTAATATATATTAAAGGGAAAGTAATTTATTAATTACTTTTATGGTAACTTGGTTAGTAATATTTAATCTGATGTATATGTTTTATATTTAAATAATAAAAATATACATAATTTTGATACGTGTTATTTTTTAAGTTACTTTATAATATTATGGTAGCTTAAGTATTATTAGATAATCCATTAATAAATAATGGGATGTGTATAATTTATTTATTTAATAAAGATATACATAAATTATATACGTAACATATTTTACTTACCTTTTTAATATTTTAATATATAAATTTTTTTAAGTTGACTTGGATTGGGAAAAGGGTTTGGGTTATTTTATTTAACATATAAATATATAGCTATAGGTTGTAAAAGGGGGCTAAAAATATTCACGTGATATATTCTAGAGAGAGAGAGTTAGAGAGGGAAGGGGGAAAAGGAAGGAAGGAAGAGAAAAACCCCGTGGAGAGAAGATCAAGGAAGAAGAAGTTTAACTTTCGATCCGAAAGTTTAAGGCAAGTTCTTCTTCTATCTCTTTCCCTTTAATTCGTGTTTCTGTACATGCCTAGGAAATTTCAGGATTTATTAAACACATAAAATTAAATAATTATGCATGTTTAATTGGATTAAAACATAGGTTTTTATAAAATTGGTTCATATCTGTTCTTGTGTTATGAATTGATAAATGCATGATTTTGATTTGATTTCTGGTGTGAATTTTTACATGTTTGAATTATGTATTTTTCATATATGTGGAATGATGGAACGTAGAAACATACCTAGAATTCCTGAACATTAAATAGGGACTAGATTTGGGTTTAAATAAATTTAAATACACTCAATCATAACGATGCTTGCTATTTGAATGTTTTAAACAAACGAATGGATTTGATCTTTTAAAATGCTTTAGCAATTGAGATTAAATGTGTAGGATGAATTGGATATGGAGAATGCTTATTTGACGATATAATAAAATATCATCATGTATAAGATTCAGTTTGTGTATGACATATGATATAGGAAGCTGAAATAAATAATAAGTCGCTCATTTTATGTGATAACTTGATATCATATTATCATAGTTATTTCTGAAATGTTTGATGTATTTCTTTAATTGTTACATCAATTGTTGGATTGTGTGGTTTAATGCACCGGTATGGGACGGTGGCATTCTAGGGACGAATTAACTTATCAGTTAAGTCCAACCTATTTTATATAAGGGAATGGATTAACTAAAATGTTAAGTCCTACTTATATTCAAGTCAGGTCAGCTGAACAAGTTGAATGACTTATGGAGGATTAATTTATTATATATGGGAATGGATTAACTAAAATGTTAAGTCCTACTTATATTCATGTCAGGTCAGCTGAACAAGTTCAATGACTTATAGATGATTAATTTATTATATAAGGGAATGGATTAACTAAAATGTTAAGTCCTACTTATATTCTAGTCAGGTCAGCTGAACAAGTTGAATGACTGATGGAGGATTAATTTATACTGGATAGGATAGTTACTAGATTATATATATATAAGTATGGTGCCATGATATGAGCTTGAGTCTCAGGATCAATAGTTAGGGTGCGTATATCGCCAGGGATGTGTAGCTAGATATAATGTAGTTGTGTACCCTGGTAGGTCTAGGTACTCATGCCCACTATATGTGCGTTTTGCATGTTGCCTACTATTCAGGTTGAGACAACCCTATAGTTTAGCGAGGTTCCTTTAGTGTGTATATATATATATACGGACTTCTAGTTACTGTTGGATTGACTAGGATATACACGTGTATCGGATCTCTGCTTGGACTGTAATAGAGTAGAACATGTTTGTAGGCCTAAACCACTATTATTTTTCAGGTGTTCTTCAGGAGTAGAGGTTGTTCGTGCTGAGCGGGGATCAGTCTACTTCATTCTTCCGATGCTACATAGGAGTTCCTTTATGATTCAGTTTCCTGATTTAGACAGTTATTGTTGTCATTTGTTTAGTTTGGATTTTCAAGGGTCCACGTAGTATGGATTCCCGAGTTGGATTTTGGAGGATCAGTTGTATCAGAAGAGTTTATTAATTAATGAAAATATATTATGAGGTTTATTATTAGATTATCATTTTAGTTTCTTGTCAGCATTTTATTTATTCTTCTTTATTCTTTTGTATTCTGTGTTCATTTATTGCCGATTTTGTTTTTGATATCCTCGGGTATTCTGGCGTGGGCCTGGCCAACCCGCATTCGGAAATCCGGGGGTATCATAGTTGGTATCAGAGCACTCCAGGTTCAAGTGTCCTTAAGAGTGTCTTTCGTTATGTGACTTCCGCGTTGCGTCTCTTACCTTTTGAATATATATAAAAGGGAAAGTAATTTATTAATTTCTTTTATGGTAACTTGGGTAGTAATATTTAATCTGATGTATATGTTTTATATTTAAATAATAAAAATATACGCAGATTTGATACGTGTTATGTTTTAAGTTACTTTATAATATTATGGTAACTTAAGTATTATTGGATAATCCATTAATAAATAATGAAATGTGTATAATTTATTTATTTAATAAACATATACATAAATTATATACGTAACATATTTTACTTACCTTTTTAATATATATTAAAGGGAAAGTAATTTATTAATTACTTTTATGGTAACTTGGTTAGTAATATTTAATCTGATGTATATGTTTTATATTTAAATAATAAAAATATACATAGTTTTGCTACGTGTTATTTTTTAAGTTACTTTATAATATTATGGTAGCTTAAGTATTATTAGATAATCCATTAATAAATAATGGGATGTGTATAATTTATTTATTTAATAAAGATATACATAAATTATATTCGTAACATATTTTACTTACCTTTTTAAAATTTTAATATTTTTTTTTTTTAAGTTGACTTGGATTGGAAAAGGGTTAGGGTTATTTTATTTAGCCTATAAATATATAACTATAGGTTGTAAAAGGGGGTTAGAAATATTCACGTGATATATTCTAGAGAGAGTTAGAGAGGGAAGGAGGAAAATGAAGGAAGGAAGAGAAAAACCCTGTAAAGAGAAGATCAAGGAAGAAGAAGTTTAACTTTCAATCCGAAAGTGTAAGGCAAGTTCTTCTTCTATCTCTTTTGCTTTGATTCGTGTTTCTGTACATGCCTAGGAAATTCCAGGATTTATTAAACACATAAAATTAAATAATTATGCATGTTTAATTGGATTAAAACATAGGTTTTTATAAAATTGTTTCATATCTGTTCTTGTGTTATGAATTGATAAATGCATGATTTTGATTTGATTTCTGGTGTGAATTTTTATATGTTTGAATTATATATTTTTCATATATGTGGAATGATGGAACGTAGAAACATGCCTAGAATTCCTGAACATTAAATAGGGACTAGGTTTGGGTTTAAATAAATTTAAATATACTCAATCATAACGATGCTTGCTATTTGAATGTTTTAGACAAACGAATGAATTTAATCTTTTAAAATGCTTTAGCAATTGAGATTAAATATGAAGGATGAATTGGATATAGAGAATGCTTATTTGACGATATAATAAAATATCATCATGTATAAGATTCAGTTTGTGTAGGACATATGATATAGGAAGCTGAAATAAATAATAAGTCGTTCATATTATGTGAAAACTTGATATCATATTATCATAGTTATTTCTGGAATGTTTGATGTATTTCTTTAATTGTTATATCAATTGTTGGATTGTGTGGTTTAATGCACCGGTATGGGACGGTGGCATTCTAGGGACGGATTAACTTATCGGTTAAGTCCTATCTATTTTATATAAGGGAATGGATTAACTAAAATGTTAAGTCCTACTTATATTGAAGTCGGGTAAGCTGAACAAGTTGAATGACTTATGGAGGATTAATTTATTATATATGGAAATGGATTAACTAAAATGTTAAGTCCTACTTATATTCAAGTCAGGTCAGCTGAACAAGTTGAATGACTTATAGAGGATTAATTTATTATATAAGGGAATGGATTAACTAAAATGTTAAGTCCTACTTATATTCAAGTCAGGTCAGCTGAACAAGTTGAATGACTTATGGGGGATTAATTTATACTGGATAGGATGGTTACTAGATTATATATCTATAAGTATGGTGCCATGATATGAGCTTGAGTCTCAGGATTAATGGTTAGGGTGCGTATATCGCCAGGGATGTGTAGCTAGATATAGTGTAGTTGTGTACCCTAGTAGGTCTAGGTACTCATGCCCATTATATGTGCGTTTTGCATGTTGCCTACTATTTAGGTTGAGATAACCCTATAGTCTAGTGAGGTTCCTTTAGTGTGTATATATATATATACGGACTACTAATTACTGTTGGATTGACTAGGATGTATACGTGTATCGGATTTCTACTTAGACTGTAGTAGAGTAGAACTTGTTTGTGGGCCTGACCCATTATTATTTTTCAGGTGTTCGTCAGGAGTAGAGGTTGTTCGTGCTGAGTGGGGATCAGTCTACTTCATTCTTCCGATGCTACATAGGAGTTCCTTTATGATTCAGTTTCCTGATTTAGACAGTTATTGTTGTCATTTGTTTAATTTGGATTTTTTAGGGGTCCACACAGTATGGATTCCCGAGTTGTATTTTGGAGGATCAGTTGGATTCCCGAGTTGTATAAGATGTATACGTGTATCCTCGGGTATTCGGGCGTGGGCCTGGCCAACCCACATTCGGAAATCCGGGGTATCATAACTTTAATTAAATCCAACCTATTCTTATTGTTTGAGATTGGAGGCTAAGGGCTTTTCATGACAATAAGAATAGTTATCATGCAATAATGCTTAAACTATTTTATGAATGAACGTTTTGATAGTTTATGCTTAGGAAAGACAAATAATTTTTTAAATTAGTTTAGAGTAGAAGACAAATTATTTTGCAAATTAGTTTAGAGTAGATAAGTAGATAATTCGTGCTAACTGAAGATAGGTTATTGCTTAAAAAATATTCATGATTTGTCTTCTTAAAATTGAATTAAATGAATTAAATATAATGTTAATTTATTTAATTCCTGATAATGCATAAATATAAAATCCCTAAAGTTGAATTAATTGACTATAGTATGAGGTTCGTGGTGAAATAAAGTCCTAAGTACTTCTTCCCTTGATCTTAGTTTTATTATATTTGCTTATTTTTATTTTCATGTTATTAATACACAATCACAACAAACAAATTTTCTCTCTAAATTAAAATAGAAATTAATTTTAACTTAATAATCCACTATAATCCTTGAAGTTCGACACTCTCAACAAAACCCTATCCTATAAGGATTCATTCTACTGTGAGTGGTTTTTATCATTGATAATACACACATCAGAAAACTCCAAGGGAACCACTCATTCCACTCTCAAGTACTCCTCCCATACTGTCCTTAGTCTCACCACCTACTCTAGAGCTCAAGCCATTCCCATCCAATATAAAGTATGCCTTTCTTTGCCCAAATGATACTCTTCCGGTCATCATAGCTTCAAATCTACTAAATGACCAAGAAAAAAATCTTTTGGATGTGCTTAAGGTATATAAAGAAGCTATAGGATGAAGTGTTGCCGACTTGAAGGGCATTGATTCTTCCATTTGTATGCGTCACATTTATATAGAGGAGGATGAAAAACCTTTTCGAGATGCTCAAAGAATGTTAAATCCAAACATAAAAGAAGTGGTAATGAATGAAGTAGTCAAATTGTTGGTTGCTGTAATACTCTTAATTTTAAAAGGATAGTCTCGGTATTGTTTTAAATGTTTTAATTATATTTTTATTTATTTACTTGATTATTTGGCTATTTGATGAATTGGTTAATTAAATATTTTATTTACTTAAATATTTTATTTGACTTAACTGATTAATTGAAAGTATGTGCTTGAATGTTATTTGAATTAGTTGATTTAATTGATGTGCTTGTTTATTTGTAATTAATTGTAGATTAGATAATTAAATGTTTATTTTGTTTTATTTTATTTTATTTTATGGATATGGTTAGTAATAATGGATCAACCAATTGGGTCACATGGACTACTTGGATAGAAGGTTTAATGGGTAAGGATAATTAACCATGAATAGTTATATATATATATATATATATATATATATATATATATATATATATATATATATATAAAATGAAAGTAATTTATTAATTAATATTATGGTAACTTAGTATTAATAATCTGATGTATATATTTTTATATTTGTATAATAAGGATCTACATAGATTATATACTTAACATATTTTTAGTAATCCATGTATAGTTATATATATATAGATAGATATATAAAAGGAAAGTAATTAATTAATTAATATTATTATAACTTAGTATTAATAATCTGATGTATAGACTTTTATATTTGTATAATAAGAATATACATAGATTATATACGTAACATATTTTTAGTTACCCATGGATAGTTTTATATATATAGATATATATATATATATATATATATAAAGGGAAAGTGATTAATGAATTAATATTATTGCAATTTATTATTAATAATCTAATGTATATATTTTTATATTTGTATAATAAGGATATACATAAATTATATACGTAACATATTTTTAGTTACTCATGTATAGTTAATTATATATATATATATATATATATATATATATATATAAAATGAAAGTAATTTATTAATTAATATTATTATAACTTAATATTAATAATCTGATGTATATATTTTATATATTTGTGTAATAAGGATATACATAGATTATATATGTAATATATTTTTAGTTACCTTTTTAATATTTTAATTTTATTATTTTCTTTTATTAAGTTGACTTGGATTGGGAAAAAGGATTATGTTATTTTATTTAGCCTATAAATATATAAATATAGGTTAGTAAAAACATACTAGAAATTAAATCACGTAGTATATTTTAGAGGAAAAAGACAGAGTTTAGAGAGGAAAGAAGGAAGAAAAAGAAGAAAAAAAAGAAGAAAGATGATAGGGTTTTTATCAAAATCCTAAAGGCAAGTTTTTTTCTTCTCTTCTCCTTTGATTTAGATTATATACATGCTAGATTAGTTTCAGGATTATTTAATTAAATTAATTGAACCTAATTGCATGATTAAAACTGAAATTACAGTGTATGTATATATATAATGGGTTTGTGTATATGCTTGGTAATTTGGACAAATTGATGTATAATGTATGTTCTAGAATGTTTAAATAATGTTTATGAACTGAGGTGGAATTCTTTGGACGTTCTAGGAGGTTGAACTGTTATTAAATCTGTTTTAATGATTTTAAATTGTTAAATTAGATTTATGGAGGATTTTAAAAACATGATTTAAGTACACATGTTAAGTATGCAATTTAATTAATTTAAAAGCTTAAATTAATTAAACATGGTTGGATTAAATTATTTTAATTAATTATTTGGTTTTAAATAAATTTAATCAGATTATGGAGGAGTACAATTATTTGAGATACATGTTAATTTTTATGAGATAAATTCAATGCATGCTACTTAGAATTGTTATATTTTGCTCAATTAAATGCAAATGAATATATGTATGATTTATGTTATGCTATGTATGGATTTATTTGATGTGATATCATAACTTTAGCATCATTTATGGATTATATATATTATATGCACCAGTATGGGATGGTGGCATATTAAGGATGGATTAACTAAAAACGTTAAGTCCTACCTATTCATGTATAACGGAATGGATTAACTAAAATGTTAAATCCTACATATTTTCATGCCAGGTCAACTGAATCAATTGGATGACATACCGGATATTTATTTTATGTTTAGATAGGATGGATTATATATATATATATATATATATATATATATATATATAGTTATATGCCATGATATGAAATTGAGTCTTAAGATCATGGTTAGGGTACGTATATTGTCCGGGATGTGTAGCTAGATTTAGTGTAGTTGTGTAGCCTAGTAGGTCTAGGTACTCATACCCACTATATGTGCGTTTTGCATGTTGCCTACTATTCAGGTTGAGACAACCATACAGTCTAGTGAGGTTCCTTTAGTGTGTATATATATATATACGGACTATGTAGTTATTGTTGGATTGACTAAGATGTATATGAGTTCTGAGTCTCTGTTTGGGATGTAGTAGATTAGAACTTGTTTGTGGGCCTGATCCACCATTATTTTTCAGGTGTTCGTCAGTTGCAGACTTAGGGATTGTTCGTGCTGAGTAGAGACGATTTATTCAATTCTCTGTCTTAATGTAGGATTTCCTTATTATTGTTTTAATCATATATTATTTTATTTCAGTTGAATTTTGGATTAGGGGTCCATATGATGGATTTTCAAGTTCTAATTTTAACTAATTACTGGTATGAGAGGATTTTGTTATTAGAGGTTTATTATTGGATTAATTAATGAGGATTTGTTAATTGGTATTCTTTCAACTTTATTCTTTATTCTTATTTCATTTTATATTATATGTTCGTTTAAATACTTTAATTGTTTAATATTCCCTCGGGTTTGGGTTTGGGCCTGATCAACCCATGTCTCAGAGTCGAGGGGTATCACAGTTGGTATCAGAGCACTCTAGGTTCAAGTGTCTCTAGGGATCTATTGTTATTTGACTTCTGCATAGCGTATTCTTTCGTGTAGAGTATAAGTTTAGGATTCATTGTATTCCTTTACAGTCCACCTAAATCATTCTGACGTCTATCTTTCTATGTTAATAGAATGGCTAACACTAGAAGAAGATGGGACAATCAAAGAAACAGGTAGCGAAGGGGAGTGGCATGTAGGCAGCATAATCTCCTACGACTTCAGCAAGTTATAGAAGAGCAACCACTGCCAAGGTTTTAGGAGAAGGGTGATCAGTTGCACATCGAGCAAGAGGAAGTACAGTAGACTCAGGAGTCTTAGGATTGGGGCCACACTCAGGGCAGGGATCCAGAATATTCTCCTCAGTTAGTTTATATCATTGCTCAGGCTGTAACAGCAGACGTAGCAACTGCACTTTAGAATCAGCCGCACATTCGACAGACACTAGTAGCATCACCAGTGGTTCAGACTATGTTAAACAGTCCTTGTTATATGTGTTGCGATTTTGGGCATTTAGCTAACCAATGTCCTGGATTAACTTAGAGACAGCAGAATGGGATACCACAGGCAGGACAGGGTTAGCCACAGACTAACAAACAGAGAAGATAGTTTGGTATTTTCAGGGATAGTTGCTATACTTGTAGAGAGCTGGGACACACTACTAGGCAGTGTCCTAAACGAGAAGATATTGGAGCATCCAAGAAGGAGGGTACCGGCGCTCAAGGATAAATGCTCCCCAATGATGAATGCTCTTTTAAGAGTGATACTTATTCCTAATAGCAGTGGACATATTATTAGAAGAATAGTACTGTTTAAATTACATACACTAGTATTTGATTATTTTTAAAGAATATATGATGATTATTCTTTTAGAAGTTTATGGTTTAAAGAAGTTCTTAATAAAGTGAACTGGTAGTTTTGATATCTCTGTTTTGTTTCATGACAGCATTTTTTTTGTGATATTTGCATAAATGGTTTTATTAAATCATATTGGAAAGTGCATGTTGTGATAATAAAGGAGTATCAGATGGAGTGATTGGTCTTTAAGTAGGCAAACAAATTTTTTGCTTATAACTACATTGTGTTGAGACTGGACGATTATCGATGAATTTATAAAAAGAACTTGTGGGAATCAATTATGTAAGTTTGATTTCAAAGGAAGGGTTCCCAAGGAAGAGTGATATCCTAAATATGGGTAGATTTCATAGTATTTTGTATGCTATATGTGTTTTGCTCTACGGAGTATTCAGAAATTTTATTTTATAATTTAGTTAGTAACACAAGTATGTGATTAACCATATAGTATTGCTAGACCTATAGATGATACTGCTATTTTAGATATTGGTAGACTTAGATTTCTAGCCAATCTATTGGTTTTGGATATACATTCTTATGATGTGATACTTGGAATGGATTGGTTATCTCACTATCATACCCAAGTTAATTGTTATGATAGGTCTATTATATTCGCTATACCTAGTCAGTATATGTACGTCGTCGCTATGCCACGTTCTAACGGGGTTTCTGGCATGTATTTATTTTACATTGAGTAGGAGACAGAGGAAGAGGTTACTGTATCATTGGATAATATACCAATTGTACAGGAATTTTTGAATGTTTTTCAAAAGATTTTAGGGTTGCCACATAGTCGAGAGATAGACTTTGTTATCGATTTAGCTCCAGGCACTACGCCTATTGCTAGGGCACTATATAGGATGGCACCAGTGGAGATGCCCGAACTGAGGGATCAAATTCAACAATTACTCAGTTAGGGCTTTATTTGTAGGAGTATTTCACCTTGGGGAGCACCAGTTTTGTTTGTGAAGAAGAATGATGGATTATTTCGCCTGTGTATAGATTACAGGGAGTTGAACAAGGTTACTATTCGTAACAAGTATCCTTTGCCCAAAATTGATGATCTTTTTTATCAATTGAAGGGAGCTACTTATTTCTCTAAAATTGATTTACGTTCTAGAAATCATCAACTTCGGGTTAGGGAGCAAGATGTTCCTAGGACAACATTTCTCACTAGATATGGTTCTTATGAGTTTTGTTTCATGCCTTTCGGATTAACTAACGCACCAACAGTTTTTATGGATTTAATGATTAGAGTCTTCAGGGCTTATTCAAATCAGTTTGTCATCGTATTTATTGATGATATTTTGATTTATTCTAAGTTAGAGGACGATCATGCTAGACATCTTCGCACAGTGTTGCAGATGCTTCGTGAACATCAGTTATATGCCAAGTTCGAGAAATATGAATTTTGGAAGCGAGAAGTGAAGTTTCTGGATCACGTAGTGTCAAAAAAGGTAATAGCGATGGATTAAGCCAAGGTCTCAGTAGTGGTAGAGTGGGGACAACCTACTACACCTTCAGAGATACGGAGTTTTTTGGGATTGGCAGGATACTATCGTAGATTCATTCAGGGGTTCTCGAAGATAACAGGACTACTTACTCATCTTACTGAGAAGGGTGTACGGTTCGTATGGGATAAACACTATCAAAAAACTTTTGATGAGTTGAAGAGCAAGTTAACTTTTGCACCTGTTCTATCTACTTCACAGAGCGGGGTAGAGTATCTTGTCTACACAGACGCTTTTTTGCAAGGTCTTTGGTTTGTTTTGATACAAGAGGAGCGACCAATTTCGTATGGATCTCGTAAGCTTAAGACTCATGAGCTTAATTATCCGACGCACAAGCTTCCGCAGTATTTGTTCACTTAGAAGGAGCTGAATATGAGACAGCGCAGATGGTTAGAGTTTGTGAAAGACTATCATTTGTCAATATAGTACCATCCAGGGAAAACAAATGTGGTGGTAGATGTACTTAGTCACCGACCTTATGTTAGTCTTTCTGCATTATTCGCCACTGAGTAGGATGCTTTAAATATAGTTGATGAGTTGTCTGATGCTTTTATAGCTTACATTGTAGTTACACCTTCTATCATTCATAAGGTTCTGAAGGTACAACTCACGGATCAGCAGTGCATTGACAAAGCTTCTGGAGAGGTTCCATTTTATAATGTTGGGACTTATGGAGGCTTGAGGTACAAAGGGCATTTAATAGTACCTATTGCTGACGAATTAAGGAAGGATGTGATGACTGAGACTCATATATCTGAGTTTGCTATTTATCTAGGAGGAGCTGAGATGTATCAAGATATGAAACAACAGTTTTGGTGGGCAGGTATGAAAAAAGACATTATTATCTTTGTCTTTAAGTGTAGTACTTATCAGATGGTTAAGATTGATCATTAGAGACCACTGGGTTCTTTACAGCCACTATCTATACTAGAGTGGAAATGGGAGAGCATTTCTATGGATTTTGTGGAGGGAATGCCTAATTCGTTTAAGGATAATGGTGTTGCCATCGCACCAACGCTTAAAAGATGTTCAAAAGGTAGTGAATGTGCAATGTGGCCAAGTTTTAAATTTATAAATGTCACACTACCTCTAACTAAAAATATAGCTAGGGTGAGTACGGATCGTCTCAAGGGATTTAGGGTACATTAGTAATGGAAACAAGGCTTAGGGTTAGTAGGTCGAGTGATCAAATGTAGGTTTTTTGGTTAATTAAACTACAATTAAAACTAAACAAGATTAATATCAAACAAGTAATTAGAGGATAGAGAAAACAAGAGAGAGAGGTCTTGGAACTTAGAGATCACCACTAACCATCACTTTTCTCTATACTCAATTCACAATTAATGAGGGGAAGGCATATGTTACAACAAGAGTAAGTCTGTGTGGTTGTTTTAACAAACATGGATGACCAATTAAGTGTATATTGTCTAGATAACATTATGAATAATACAATATATCAAAGTAAGCCATTAATCCTTCTTTAAGCTCACAATCCAAACACATCCCAAAATTAGAGAAATATACTACTTGCATTCATAAGTATGGAACATCAAACAACAAGCATGGATTGTCCTCCCATTTAACAACTAAGGTAACTACACTACATCTAAGCTAATGACATGAAAATTAAACTAATTAGACTAAAGGAGAGGCACAATCCATCAAGAAATGAGTATGAACCATCAAATAAACCACAAGAGCATTATATTAAGCACTATGTCTTGACAATCTCTAGATCTATAGCATTAATACACATAGACATGCATCAACAACACAAAAAATAGAGATAAACACATGAACATCTATTCTAGCATACATAGACATATGGATAAAATGAAATGGTCACTTGGAAGAATTAAACCACACAAATCATTGAATAAACAAGATCTATGTATATAAAGATGTCAAAACATGTATTACAACACAAATCCCCTTAAAAATACATGAATCAAGATAAAGAAAGCATACTTAGGGCTAACTCTAGCCCCAAGAAGATGTCTAGCCATTCATGAATGGTGTCCTTCAACCCTCAAGGGCTATCTCCATGGTAGAAATACTCCTCTTCTTGAAGTAGATTGGAAACCTCTCAAGAATGTCTCTAGCCTCTTCTCCAATAATATGTTATACAATATGTAAGATATGTCAAGTATGCTCTCAAGAATGGCTCATATTCCTTATATAGGTAGGTTAAAATGTCACACCCAATAGTCTGGGCTCACACATCAATATTCCTCCAATGATTGCACCATGAGCCAACCTTTAATGAGCTGGATTTTGTCTTTTTTTTGGGCTTGAAGAAGTTCGATCGATCGAACTTGTGGTGAGATCGATCGAATATGGCTGAGATCTATCAAACTTTGGCTGGATCGATCCTCCATGGCGGTGCCTTTTTGGATAAGGACAGATCTGAGATATTTTGGGGAAAGAGACAAAAGTGGTAGGTAGGGTGGTACAACAGGATAAGATGGAATCTATTCGATCGATCTGAGAATTGTTGGATTGATCAAACTTTATGGGATCTTTGGATCAGGATAAAAGAGCTTGGATCCATCTTGAAATGTCTAGATCGATGAACTTTCGATCGATCGAAGTGTACTTGTGATCGATCGAACCTGCTGAATTCCATACTTTGCTTCAATCTACTTCCACTTTCCTCATTTCTTCCATCCAGCTTGAGTTAGCTTCTTTTAAGCTCTTTCATTTTGGGGATAAACACCTAAAAAGGGCAATAACACGAAATTAGTCTAAAATGGGAAAGTAAGATAGATAAAGGTCCTAGAATACCTAAGCTTAAGGGGTTTAAATGCGCATTTTTCAGCGCTCATTAGATCACAATTACATTTGGGTCATCGTTGATAGGTTGACTAAATTAGCTCATTTTTTGCCTATTCACACTAATTTTGCTACGGAACAGTTGGCGAGACTTTACATTATAGAGATTGTCAAGTTACATGCCGTTCTCGATTATATCGGATAGGGATTCGAGCTTTGTGTCAGGATTTTGGAAGAGTTTTTAGTAGGCTTTGGATACGGCGTTGCATCTTAGTACTACTTATCATCCTCAGACTGATGGACATGACCGACCGTGTCGATCTCCTATTTGTTGGATGGAGGTTGGAGAGAGTAGATTCTTGGGTCCTGAATTCATTAAGGATACCTTGAAAAAAATTGTTCTTATTAGGGATCGCATTCGCACTACCCATAATAGGCAGAAGAGTTATGCAGATCGTCGTACTCGTACTTTGGAGTTTCAGGTTGGAGATCAAGTTTTACTTAAAATGTCTTCTCTGAAAGGAGTAATGCATTTTGGAAAGAAAGGGAAGTTATCTCCACGATTTGTAGGTCCTTTTATAATCACGGATCTAATTGGAGCGGTAGCTTATCACTTAGCACTTTCGGACAACTTAAATCATGTCCATAATGTGTTTTATGTTTCCACGTTACGGCAATTTTTGCGAGATAAGGATCGTTATCAACATATTGATGTTGGTGAGATTGAGTTGTAGTCAAATGTAATATATGTGGAACCGCCGTGTCGTATAGTAGACTGTAGGGATCAAATTCTTCACAATAAGGTTATACCTTTGGTTCGTATCCGGTGGAGCCATCATAATGAGGCTGAATCTACTTAGGAACGGGATGATGTCATTCGTTCCACATTTCCAGAAATAATGGAAGAAAGTAAGGGCGAATTCCGAGGACGAAATTCTTTTTGTTAGTGAGGAAGAATGTAATACCCCTAATTTTAAAGGATAGTCTCGGTATTGTTTTAAATGTTTTAATATTATTTATTTACTTGATTATTTGGCTATTTGATAATGTATTTAATTGAATTGGTTAATTAAATATTTTATTTGTTTAAATGTTTTATTTGACTTAACTAATTAATTGAAAGTATGTGCTTGAATGTTATTTAAATTAGTTGATTTAATTAATGTGTTTGTTTATTTGTAATTAATTGTAGATTAAATAATTAAATGTTTATTTTGTTTTGTTTTATTTTATTTTATGGATATGGTTAGTAATAATGGACCAACCAATTGGGTCACATGGACTATTTGGATAGACGGTTTAATAGGTACGGATAATTACCCATAAATAGTTATATATATATATATATATATATATATATATAAGGAAAGTAATTTATTAATTAATATTGTGGTAACTTAGTATTAATAATATGATGTATATATTTTTATATTTGTATAATAAGGATATATATAGATTATATACGTAATATATTTTTAATTACCCATGGATTGTTTTATATATATAGATATATATATAAAAGGAAAGTAATTAATTAATTAATATTATTGTAACTTAGTATTAATAATCTGATGTATATATTTTTATATTTGTATAATAAGGATATACTTAGATTATATACGTAACATATTTTTAGTTACCCATGGATAGTTTTACATATATATATATATATATATATATATATATATATATAAAGAAAATGATTAATGAATTAATATTATTGTAACTTAGTATTAATAATCTGACGTATATATTTTTATATTTGTATAATAAGGATATACATAGATTATATACGTAACATATTTTTAGTTACCCATGATATACATAGATTATATACGTAACATATTTTTAGTTACCCATGAATATATATATATATATATATATATATATATATATATATATCTATATAAAAGGAAAGTAATTTATTAATTAATATTATTGTAACTTAGTATTAATAATCTGATGTATATATTTTATATATTTGTGTAATATGGATATACATAGATTATATACTTAATATATTTTTAGTTACCTTTTTAATATTTTAATTTTATTATTTTCTTTTATTAAGTTGACTTGGATTGGGAAAAGGATTATGTTATTTTATTTAGCCTATAAATATATAAATATAGGTTAGTAAAAAAGGGCTAGAAACTAAATCACGTAGTATATTTTGGAGGAAAAAGACAGAGAGTTTAGAGAAAGAAAGAAGGAAGAAAAAGAAGGAAAAGAGGAAGAAGGAGGCTAGGGTTTTTATCAAAATCTTAAAGGCAAGTTCTTTTCTTCTCTTCTCCTTTGATTCAGATTATATACATGCTAGATTAGTTCCAGGATTATTTAATTAAATTAATTGAACCAAATTGCATGATTAAAGCTGAAATTATAGTGTATGTATATATGTAATGGGTTTGTGTATATGCTTGGTAATTTAGACAAATTGATGCATAATGTATGTTCTAGAATCTTTAAATAATGTTTATGAACTGAGGTGGAATTCTTTGGACGTTCTAGGAGGTTGAACTGTTATTAAATCTGTTTTAATGATTTTAAATTGTTAAATTAGATTTATGGAGGATTTTAAAAATATGATTTAAGTACACATGTTAAGTATGCAATTTAATTAATTTAAAAGCTTAAATTAATTAAACATGGTTGGATTAAATTATTTTAATTAATTATTTGGTTTTAAATAAATTTAATCAGATTGTGAAGGAGTACAATTATTTGAGATACATGTTAATTTTTATGAGATAAATTCAATGCTGTTATACTTTGCTCAATTAAATGCAAAGGAATATATGTATGATATATATCATGCTATGTTTGGATTTATTTGATGTGATATTATAACTGTAGCATCATTTATGGATTGTATGCATTATATGCGCTAGTATGGGATGGTGGAATATTAGGAACAGATTAACCAAAAACATTAAGTCCTACCTATTCATGTATAACGGAATGGATTAACTAAAATGTTAAATCCTACATATTTTCATGTCAGGTCAACTGAATCAGTTGGATGACATACCGGATATTTATTTTATGTTTGGATAGGACGGATAATATATATATATATATATATATATATATATATAGTTATATGCCATGATATGAGCTTGAGTCTCAGGATTATGGTTAAGGTGCGTATATTGCCAGATATGTGTAGCTAGATTTAATGTAATTGTGTAGCCTGGTAGGTCTAGGTATTCATGCCCACTATATGTGCGTTTTGTATGTTGCCTACTATTCAAGTTGAGACAACCCTATAGTCTAGTGAGGTTCATATAGTGTGTATCTATATATATACGGACTATGTAGTTATTGTTGGATTGACTAGGATGTATATGAGTTCTGAGTCTCTGTTTGGAATGTAGTAGATCAGAACTTGTTTGTGGACCTGACCCACCATTATTTTTCAGGTGTTCGTCAGCTTTAGACTTAGGGATTATTTGTGCTGAGCAGAGATGATTTATTCAATCCTCCGTCTAAACATAGGATTTCCTTATTATTATTTTAGTCATATATTATTTTATTTCAGTTGGATTTTGGATTAGGGGTCCATATAATGGATTTTCAAGTTGTAATTTTAATTAGTTACTGATATAAGAGGATTTTGTTATTAGAGGTTTATTATTGGATTAATTAATGATGATTTATTAATTAGTATTCTTTCAGCTTTATTCTTTATTCTTATTTCATTTTGTACTCTGTGTTCATTTCAATACTTTAATTGTTTAATATTTCCTCGGGTTTAAGCATGGGCCTGATCAACCCATGTCTTGAAGTCGAGGGGTATCACAGTTGCCGAGATCATCTATCCTATCTTTGATAATAAATGGGTAAGTCCTACTCAAGTAGTTCCTAAAAAGTCAGAAATTACGGTTGTAGAGAGCTCAAATGGGGAATTAATTTCAAAACGCACCACCTCTTTATGGCGTGTGTGCGTTAATTATAGGAAGCTCAACTCCGCCACTAGGAACGACCATTTCCCATTGCCTTTCTTTAACCAAATTCTAGAGCGATTAGCCGGGCAAAGCTATTATTGCTTCCTATGGATACTCTGGGTATAATCAAGTAACCTTTGACCATCTTGATCAGGAAAAAACTATATTCACTTGTCCATTCAGTACATTTGCATATTGACGGATGCCATTTGGATTATGCAATGCTCCAGCCACTTTCCAAAGGTGTATGATGTCAATATTTTCGAATATGGTAGATAAATTTCTTGAGGTTTTCATAGATGACTTTTCAGTCTTTGGGTCTATCCAATGTTGTTTGCATATCAATACTGCTTCCTTTCCCTTAGGACGATCCCTTCTCACCCTAGCTATATTAGTAGTTAAAGGTAGCAGTGGCACTTTAAAAATTCAAACTTGGCCACACTACACACATTTAGCTTGTTGTTGCAAGTACGGCAAGGCATACACCAAGTTTTGGCGCTGTTACCGGGGATAGGCAATGCCATATTTTGGAAACAATTAGGAATTAATACTTTTTTTATCGTGTTTTTACTTTATTTTATTTTGGTTACTTATTGTGTTTGTTCTTGATTGGCTAGGTGCATTGAGCAAAGGAAAATTCTAAATCAAGGAGCTAAGCTACGCATAAAAAAGCTAAAAATCTAAAAATTTGCAAAGCGAACCAAAGTAAAACTTGAAAAATAATTTGAAATTGCTTAAGGACCCTATATGAGCTTTTCTAACTCAATCTCTAGTTAAATCGTTGGCTGGCATGGTGGCAAGTCTTTCAATTCTTAAATAAATCGTGAGCCCGCGTGGAGGCAATTTAATTTTTCTTGCATATTGTTGAAAACATGGGAGTATCGGATCAATGTATGTGGAGGATATTTGTTGATTGATTTGTTGCGAAAGCAGAGTGATTGTTACGTACTTTTTGCTAGTTGTTGTTTTGTTCGTGCATCATGGTCATAGGTCATTAAATCATACTCTTGTCCCACTTGATTTTCATCTTGAATCAATTGTTAGAAATCCTAGGGGAAGGGGTAGCTCTTATCACTCCATTCCACCAATAGAGGAACAAAATGACGACCATGTGGAAGACCTTGGTCACATCGACCAACAAGGTATCCTCCACTCTAATGTGCATCATGACAACATTCAAGTACCATTAGGCATGCCAAGACCATTCATTCTACTACAACAACAAGGCCAAGTTCCATTAGGAATGCCTCGGCCAATTTTTGCTCCACAACCTCCCATTGTTCAAGGAAATCATGGTGCTTATGTAGCACTACCGGTTGTGAATCCTCTCTTGCTTTGCATGATCATTATGTGCCAAATGAATATAATGCACCTACATGCATTCAATTGCCCCCATTTAGAGCCCATCACTATGAAATTAAACCGCAAACTATTCAAATGCTACCCAACTATCATGGACTTCTAAGTGAAGAATCTTACAAGCATTTGGATGAGTTTCTTGAAGTAGGTTCCATCGTGAAATACACGGACATGCCGGAAGAGGTTTTGCAATTAAAACTCTTCCCTTTCACCCTTAAAGACAAAGCAAAATATTGGTTTAACAATCTTAGCCCTTTTTCGATAATTTCTTGGGCGGAAATGCAACAAGAGTTCTTGAAAAAGTAAGTACTATCTGGATTCAAAGACCAATGTAATGAGAACTTCTATTTGTGAATTTTCTCAAGGGGGTGGGGAGATGTTTCATGAGGTATGAGAAAGATTTAATGATTTGCTTAGAAAATGTCCACGTCATGACATTCCTAAGTGGCTGATCGGTCTCATCGACTATCAATAATAATCAACCCCTTTACAATAGCACACAATCATTGTAAAATAGGGCTATTGAACGGGTAAGTCGAACCACTGGGACTGTTAGTTTATGGCAACCAAAGTCTTTAAATTCACTTTTGGTTTGATGAAAGGGGTAAAGAGTTTTGTTTGGGCTGTCACTAGAATTAGGAATTTAAATTGCATAAAACTGATAATTTGTAAGGAATTAAAGAGATAAAGATAATGTAGAAGGGATTAGGGAAGTGAATCCATTACCTATCCTATAAACATGCTGGAGAATGATTTACTTGGGAGAACAACATATGCATATGACCATGGAATGAAACAACACAAAATTGCTACATTACTTTCAAGAATTTATGAAATCAATAGGCAAGAATAACCTATCAAAGCATTACATGTTTTGGCTACCTAAACTAGGATGCAACCTTAGACATGCTCACTAAGCAAAAGATTATCAAGCCCTTAATCACATAATAGAAGCACATGAAGTTAGAAATCAAGAATAATCTATTAAAGGAAGGCCCTAAGCTATAGATTATCAAACTTCCTAAACATCATGCAATTAATACCATTCCACAACCTCAATTCCATTGTCACTATGGAAAACAAGCTATATGATCATGAGAAATTAGAATCTAAGACAAGACAAGAACTTTAACATAATCATTTATATAGATTAGAATTCATTACATCAAAATGAATGCTCTAGATTGTGAAAAAGTCATAAATATACATTGTTTCCTCCAAAACAAAATCAAAACTAGAACATGCTTACTAGAAAGGGCTTCATCACCTCCCCAGATAGAGAGTTAGTTGCCCATAGATAAAAGGAATGAAGGAGAAAAAGAGGCCTCACCCTCCATTTTTCACACCTCAAGCTTCAAGACTCACAAAATCCCTTACCTTCCAATATTTCTCTCTCTAAAACTTGTAAAATGTGAGGTGTCCCCCAAAATTACATGCTTCCCCCTCTTATCTAGCTAAAATCCTTTCTTTTTCCTCCATTTTTGAGCCCCAACTACCCTATGAGAAAGCAGGACCACACAAAAGGGTCAAGGGGACAAGATTCAGCATAAAAACAGGAGCATGTGATTTGCTATCTGCAGATCAGCGGGCGCCCGTAGGGGCTTTTATGTAGAAGGAGCTCACTGGAGGCTTTAGCGGGCGCCTGCGGATCTGTGGTGAGCACCCGCGGTGCTGCAGCGGGGGCCCGCAGGTCTGTGGCGGGGGCCTGCGGGGACAAGGGGCTACTGGAGTAAATGGCAGGCACCCGCGAGAGGCTGCCTTTAATACATTCAGCCCCTCCTTGAACTATATTGGATTGTTCTGTTGACGCGGTCTTCGTCCTGAGCACTATGCCGCAAAACTCACATGCATGACGACTCAAGAAGCTTGGCCCAAATGACGGTCCCCAGCACGGCTTGCTTTAATTCTTCAAGAGTTTGTCAAAACCACTCTTTTAACCAATTTCGAGGGAACCAACCTGAAAGAAGACGAAAATAAACAAATAAAACTAAACTATACATTATAATTAACTAATGGACTTAACTAATGCAAATAAGGGCGCTTGAATATGCTATATTCGGCGCTTATCACACCCCCAAACTTACATTTTGCTAGTCCCATAGCAAAACCATAATACATAACCTAACAAAAATGACAAAATTTGAAATGCTATCAACATGCATCAATCATGAAGCAAGAAAATACTTACAAAGCTCAAATGTAACTTGGAATAACTGAAAATTGGAGACAGACTTATTAAGCAGACTACCTTGCATATATGAAGCCTTGATATAACAAAATAGCTGAACCTGTTTCAACTCTCATGCATTAACATCATAGTCTATATAAATACTTCAATTGTCATTTCTTGAATAGAAATGAACTCTAACTTCAGTGAAAGTGAACCGGATTCCCAATATGATGTTAATTGAATTTCTTTCTAAATAAGGTCTCTAAGGCATGACTTTATTCTAAAGTGCACAATTTTTTTTTTTTTTAACATATTATGGTCTTGCAATGCTGAAGTCCCTTAAGCTTTCTAACCAACCCATGTAACAAGCGTTAGGCTAGCAACTCCCAAACCGGATGGCTTTAGGGTGCTAAGTGTAGAGACACTCTTAGGGCTTAATAACTTGAATTGGCAAGACTACAAACTCCAACGAACCATATTTATTTATTTTTATTTTTGTGAATGACCGTGCAATGCCTAAGTCCTTAAGCTTTCTAACCAACCCATGTAACAAGCGTTAGGTCAACAACTCCCAAACCGGATGGCTTTAGGGTGCTAAGTGTAAAGACACTCCTAGGGCTTAATAACTCGAGTCAGCAAGGTTACGAACTTAAGCTAGTCATTATCCTTATTCAATATATTAATATATATATATATATATATATATATATATATATATATATATTAGATGCCAAAGATATCCATTCATTAGGGTCATCAATTTAAATCAATTGAGTCAAGGTCAAGGTCAATCAGGTTGTATGCCTCACATTTGAGTTTCCGGTGTACATGTGTGCAATGTGAAGCATAAAAGAGTATGAGATCCGACGAAAATCAAATTGAAGCATTTATACAAACTAATACGAATCAACATGATTTTTTTTTTCTTTATTTTCAAAATTATCATTTGCCTCTATATATAAAGTATTAAACACATGCTTCCATCTCCAACAGATTCCAAAATTACAAGATCATTGGTTCCTAAAAAAAATGATTTATTAACTTACATGAATCAAAATACGGTCATGCAAGCAAAAAAATTATCTAAAAATGCAACAATGTACCCCCAAACTTAAATGTCACACTGTCCTCAATGTGAGAAGACAAAGAATGAAAAAGAGGGTACATAGAACAATAATACCAAGTGAAAGAGGAAATTCAGTGACGGTGCAAATATAAGCCACCTTGTGAATTCCATGAGCATGCCCCTAAACTTGGTTTCAAAAACCTGTCAAAAGATATCTATGCGTAGCAAACATCACATGAATCCAAACAAAAATGGGTAGAAATAACTGCAATTTATTTATCTAGAAACTAAAATCCATGGAAAGTAGTAAAATATTTGCAAGTTATAAGTTCAAAATAGGAACTGGAAAATAAATGCCAAAAAGGGCCCAAAAATAAGTCAAAAAAGTACTACTGAAATGGGAAATAGATACTAAAATCATAAAATCACTCCGTCATTAGAGTGGAGGATGATCCACCAGGTGCATTGGGAGCACGGTTAAACAATGTCTGGAGCATGCCTTTTAGAACCTGTTGACTTTTCTGAGTCGCCTTAACAGTGCTCTCTATGCTTTTGAGGCGCATGTGAAACGCATCAAGGCGAGCATTTAGATTATAATAATGACCTTGGTTCATGACAGGCGGCGGCGGCACAACCGGGGCAGCCAGAGCAGCGAGGGCATCCTGAAGAAGGGAAGCAGGAGCCACAGGGGAGCCGGCGCACCCCAATCCAACGCATCCCCAATGCGGGCCTGACAGGATGTTTTAAGCTGGACAGTGCACGACTTCCAGACCCCAAGGTTGAAATCAAACACATCCTTCTTTTTCTTCTCATGGCGCGAGGGCCTGAACCTGGCATTTTTGAGCAGCCGGGTGACAAGATATGAAAATGGAAATGCCCAAGTGATGGCGCTGCTCGACCTGACCAAAATTAATTCATTGTAAATCTTGAGGATTTGGTCCCAAACAAGCTGCAGGACACAAAGCCAATGCTCCTTTCCAGCGGCATGGAGGGCTTGCAGAAAAATCCCCTTACGCTCGGAATGGCCTGGCACAGGAAGAACGTTTTTGGCTAAGACCGAGTCTAGAAACCACAGTCAGCACGGCAAGAATGATTTATTGGTGCTTGTGGTTCGATTGCCGGTGTATTGATTGTGGCAAATCTCACCCACGATGTCCGACAATGACAGCTGAGCCGGAGCTTCAACATATAGGGGCATGCCCGCATCATCAACTGGCGATGCCAGTGGGCAAGCTAAAGCCGCAGCAAGATCATCGAGGTTAAATTCGAAAGCCTCGCCATCAATAGTGGTCTTGATGATGTCTGACTCCGCACATGAATGGAACAAGTTTGAGTAAAACAGGCGGACCACACGCGGATAGTATACACTAGCACGTGGCTTAAAAAGAGAGTTGAGGCCACGCTTCCTCAATTCATGGACTTCCCATGCCGTCTCTGGATTGTTTTCGAAACCATTTTTTATGACGAATTGGGCTTCGGTTTCGATTGGCCAATCAGCCCAATTTGGCGTGGGAGGCACATTGGAAGGCCCCTCGGATGAGCGAGCACGCTTTAAAGATGGTTTGGACGCCAATTGAGTGAAAATAGGTGGCTCAGGAATTTTTACGAACACCCAACAATGAAATACCCCTTTGTTTGGTGGCGAATGATGGAATGAGGAAAAGGAAGGTTGATTAGAGGATGGAGATGGATGAAGATAAATGAAATGAGAGTGAGATGGGAAGGGAGAGATGTGGGGGTCGTAGGTTGAGAGGGAGAGAAGGAAGAGTTTTATAAAAGATGAAATAGGCTTGCAAGCCCATTTAAAATAAGCAGCGAAGGGAGGCGGGCGCCTGCGGAACGGCACGGGCTGACTGCCCATTTTAGCGAGCGCCCGCGGATTTGCGGCGGGCGCCCGCAGCTTCTATGAACCTACTTTCTTCTTTGGCAGGAGCCCGCGGGAATTTGGCGTGTGACGGCCCAAGTTTTGTAAACCCGGTACGTCAGGGATGACCAAATGATGACTCGATAACGGATCTGAAATATGGAAGCAAAAGGTGAAACAATGATCTCTAGAGATACAATGCATTTTTAAGACACCAATGTGATCCTCAATGAGGTCACAGAACCCAAAGAAAAACAATTGTGGAAGTGACGTTTCAAAAACGGACAAAAAGGAACCTAGGGGCAAAATGGTCATTTCTAAGGTAAAAGTATGTACTACCAAGCACACCATTGGAAAGACAATAAAAAATTAATGACTTTAGACTTAAGAATCACTTGATTTGGAGTCCAAATGAGAAAGATATGGCTAACGGAAGAAACAGGGTAAAACGGTAAAAATAGTCGACCCTAGGTCATCTAACCGGTTACCAAGCCTTCCTAACCGGTTAGGAGGCTAAAAATGAAGGCCACAACAGTGCCCACACTCATCTAACCGGTTACGAGACCCCTTCTAACCAGTTAGAAAGCAAAAACAGTAGGTTCAGTAAAGAAAACTGGCAGCAAGGGTTTTTCGGCAAAAATTGGAATTTTGAGGGCCAAGATGATGTTTTCTGGAAAAACACAAAAAGAACCCCCGCCCCCCCCCCCCCACCCCCCCCAAAAAAAAAATCAAGTTTTCTACTCGGCTACGTGGGCGAAAATGCAAAAAACACATTTTGAAATATCCGAAATGCCCCTGGAACAGAAGAGGGTAAAAACTCAACATAATGCAACTATAAGTTTTTGTTTCATCAAGAAGGGCGTAGTTTGCCAAAGTGAGCATGCAAGTGTATGTAATATGATAAAATAGATGTGCTACAATAGCCTATGGCCTCATTACAATACATTTACAAGTTTTGGCATACTAAGCCTCAAATTCTCACAAATAAGCTATAATGACCACACTTGAGTTTGAAGGAAAGCATACTTGTAATCTTTCAAGTTAATGGCCCTTGGCCTCATGTTATATATGCAAAATGAACACTTCCAAATGTATTTAGATACACATTACATGAAGGAAACCATCTTAGCTTCTAAATTATAATACATCCATGGTAAATCAAAATATAACATCCAAAAGAACAACATGCTAAACAAGTGCATGTCCTTATACAAAAACGCTTCAAATGGCTCATGAGCCTCTAAGGATGATGAACATCCAAAAACATTGTCCCCTTACATGTAAAATAACCCAAACCACTAGGGTGAGTAATCAAGTTACTCCTAGGAAGAAGCATATGCGTATACCCTAAAGTTTCAATATCATTGCAAGATCAATATAGACGAATACAAGGGAGTATTCCACTTAATGTCTATGTTTAAGGTGTTCTAAGGGATCATCTTAAGCTAACTTAAATGATTCTATAACAATCCAATAACAACATCAATGTACTTAACAACATCAATTTGCAAATAGCAAAAATTACAAGTTACAATTAAACATTGGTTGCCAACTTAGAATTGAATGCGAAGTCAATTAATGGAAGACTTGGACATCACGTCTCAGGGTAAATCAAGATCAATACGGTTATTCCGGGAACTAACCCGCTGGGAAGACCACCCTAGTGCACATTATCTCAATTGGGAAAAACTCATACCTCCCGCACTAGAGCCAAACTCTAGCCATGTCACTTGTAACAATGTCCCAAGAGAATCCAAAATATGTCAAGTTCAAAACTTATATACCATAATTTAAGGTATGTAAACCACCTTCCATGCACAAGTATTTTTGAAACCACACAAACCATGTCTTAGTGTTCCAAGTCTAGAATGGCATAACAATGACAAGTTCTTGACATGATATAATGCACAAAACAATATCACTAACTTATCAATTTAAATCATGCCTCAACAATAAGCTTTATCTTCTAAATCGTAACATTTTAGCAATAAGCTTCTAAAATAATTACAAATGGTAATCAATAAGAATATAGAATTATCATCACAATATTTATAGCAATTTAAGTTAACAAGACTTGCATATAACATTAATAATTCTACTAGAGTTCTACATCACTACCACATGTGAAGATACTATAATTTAAGACTAATTACCCTTAGTTGAGTTTGCCTACAACAATAGTTACCAGACCAGCATTGGCATGGCACCTTTTGAGGCGTTGTATGGCTGACCTTGCAGATCTCCAGTTTGTTGGACCAAGGTAGGTGATACAGTCGTCTTGGGTCCCGATATTGTCTTTGAGACTACAAAAAAGATTAAGTTGATTCGACAACTGTTGGTTACAGCTCAGAGTAGGCAGAAGAGTTATGCTGACAAGAGGAGGAGATCTTTGTCTTTTGAGATAGGGGACCACGTCTTTCTCAAGATTTCTCCACGGAAGGAACTTCTGAGATTTCGGCAAACGGGTAAGTTGTCTCCTAGGTTCATTAGACCATTTCAGATTTTGGAGTGCGTCGGTGAAGTTGCTTATCGTTTGGCGTTGCCACCAGACCTGGATAGGGTTCATGATGTCTTTCATGTGTCTATGTTAAGGAAGTACGAGCCGTATCCATCGCATGTTTTACGGTGGACAGATGTTGTTGTTGATGAGGATGTGACCTACGAGGAGGGTCCAATTCAAATTCTTGATTCGCGGGAGCAGGTCTTGCAGACCAAGACCATTCCATTGGTTAAGGTCTTGTGGAGACACCACGACGTTGAGGAGGCTACCTGGGAGCTCGAGCAGGAGGTTCACTCTCGGTATCCCAATTTGTTTTCTCTTTCAGGTACGACTTGATTTCGGGGACGAAATCCTTTTAAGGAGGGTAGGTTGTAATGACTCGGTCTTTTTCCCTCCTTTCTTTTTTTGGAGATTTCTTTTTTCATCTTTTCCCTATTTCATCTTTTTCTCGTTTATCATTTTTACTTGCATAACCTCACTTTTTGTGCTCGGATTTTATTCCGGCTTTGCATGCATCCATGATATTTGTTTTCCATGACATTTGTATTTTTACTTTTGTAGAAAATACATTCTAGTTGCTTACTTTTTTATAAAGGGTATGAATGCATACTTTCTTGTAATTATTCTTTATTTTTGGAGTTTTAGTGTAATTGTGAAAAATAATTATTTTTCGTCTTAGGGACCATTTTGTAATTTAATTTGGAAGATATTTTCAAAAAGGACCTTTTTGCAATTTTCGAAAAGTATGACAAGTGTCACACTCTCATGTTGCCACTTGTTGGCATTGGGGTGGAGTAACTTGGAAGCTTAATTTTTTGACACCTGGAGGGTGGAGGTTCACCCATTTGTTGGCCTAGAATTGGACCACTTGTTGGCTTAGATGGTTGACAAATGTAGGCTTAGGATTAAGCCTAGGAAGGAGCCTTGGATTTGTGACAAGTGTAGGCACCAAAATAAGTCTTGCATTATGTGTGTGTGTGAGGTAGTGTTAGAACACATAGTGAGTGGAGGATTTCTAGACCTTCTACTCACCATTTTCACTTCTTCCTTATCATTTACACTTGTTCTTCAAAGCCCTAACCTAGCCACCATTGGGGAAAAGCTTGGTTAATAGCTTTCTTCTTCATTTTAACCTCCTTCCATTCACCCTAGACATAAGACCTTGGAAGACAAAAGTTTCCTCTTGCTTTCCTCTTCATTAACCCTAAACTTATTTTCCATTTTGAGCTAGGTTGCTTGGATTATAGAGATTCAATTCTCTATTGAGGTATGGGTGGTAGTATGTTTATATTTTAAGTGTTTTAAAATCCTTTGGGGTTTAATATATATTGTGTACATGCTTTTAATATAATAGTTTTGCATATTATAGGAAACCCTCACTTTTGACTTAGGGTTTATTGATATAAGCACGTATGATATGTATATACCTTATGTAGAAGGATTACAACTACCCCCAAAATCCAAGATGCAAGCCCATAGCATATCCTCCAATATCTAAATGGTACGCTCTGACTGACCATCAGTCTGAGGATAGAATGCCGTGCTGAAGTGAAGCCCCGTGTCAAGAGCCTCTTGAAAAATCTGCCAAAAGTGAGACGTGAACCTGGGATCCCTATCCGAAACAATGGATACTGGAACCCTGTGAAGCTTGACAATCTGCCCCATATATAGTCCACTAAGTCTCTATGCGTCATCTGTCACTGCCAGAGGCAAAAAGTGAGCCGTCTTAGTCAATCTGTCAACAATGACCCAAACGGTATCATTCCCTACCTTGGATCTCGGAAGTCCCATCACGAAATCTATAGTGATGTGCTCCCACTTCCACTCTACCACTGGTAGTGGTCGCAACAAACCTGCCAGTCTCTAATGCTCTGCCTTCACTTGTTGACAAGTAAGGAATTTGGCCACAAACTGAGAAACATCCCGTTTCATGCCTTTCCACCAAAACTGTCTCCGCAAATTATGATACATCTTTTTACCACCAGGATGAACTGCGAGTCGAGAATAGTGAAAATCCTGAAGAACAGCATCACGACAAGATAAAGGAACAAACATCTTACCTCTGTACCTTAGACAACTGTCTGAATGCAAAGTCCAACCCCCTACATTCTCGCCGCCTGAAATCCTAACGTGGATGGACTTCATCTCCCCATCCTCTTGCTATGCCTCAATAACTCTACTAACAAGAGCCGATTGAGCCACAAGGCTAAATAAAATAGCCGGTGAAATATCCTCATACAACTGTAAACCAAGATCTGCAAGCACTTCTAGCATTTTCCATCTGTGAACTGAAATGCTAGCAAGAGTACTCCGTGACTTCCTACTCAATACATCGGCCACCACATTGGCCTTCCCCGGATGATATGGCAACTCAAAGTCGTAGTCCTCCATGAACTCAACCCATCTACGCTGTCTCAAATTCAAATCCTTCTGAGAGAGAGATATTTGAGACTCTTGTGATTAGAGAAAATCTCAAACTTTTCCCCGTAAAAAATAATGTCTCCACCCTTTCAGGGCAAAGATCACCGCTGCCAACTCTAAATCATATGTCGGATAGTTTAACTCGTGAGTCTTCAATTGTCGAGACCCATAAGCAACTACCAGTTCAGTCTGCATCAGAACACAACCTAAACCTTCTCGCGAAGCATCACAATAGACAACGTAACCCAAACCACATTTAGGTATGATCAAAACTGGAGCTGATGTCAACCTAATCTTCAACTCATGAAAAGCAAAATTATAAGCCTCATTCCATATGAACTTGACTCCTTTGCGAGTAAGTCGAGTCATAGGTGCCGCTAGGCGAGAGAAATCCCGAACAAATCTCATATAGTAGCCAGCTAGGCCAAGAAAACTCCGAACTTCAAACATTATCTTCGGACGCTCCCAATCCATCATAGATTCAATCTTCGATGGATCCACTATAACACCACTCCCTGACACAACATGTCCAAGGAACTTCACCTCCAGTAGCCAAAATTCGCATTTCTCGAACTTGGCATACAATCGGTTATCCCTAAGGATTTACGACACTGTCCTCAAGTGATACCTATGCTCTTCCACCGAAGCTGAGTACACAAGAATGTCATCAATGAACACCACCATGAATTTATCACGATAGTCACTGAATACACGGTTCATTAAATCCATAAAGGCTACTAGAGTATTGGTCAAACCAAATGACATCACCAGAAACTCATAATACTGATAGTATCCCGACCTCAAATTAATCTTTGAAAAGCATGTCGCTCCCTTCAACTGATCAAACAAGTCATCAATCCTAGGCAAAAGATACCTGTTATTGATCGTAGCATGATTCAACTTGTGATAATTGATGCAAAGTCTCAAAGACCCATCATTTTTTTTTCGCAAAAAGAACCGGTGCTCCCCATGGTGAAACACTAGGACGAATAAAGCCCTTAGCTTTCAAATCACCCAACTGACCCTTCAGCTCATCAAGCTCTGCCGGTGCCATACGATACGGTGCCATAGAGATGGGTGTTGTACCAGGAATGACATCAATGGCAAAAACAACTTCCCTTAAAGGAGGTAACTCTGTCAGTTCTTCTGGAAAGACATCAACAAAATCCTTAACAACTACCGGAAGAACACGGCCCAAACTGCTATCCTCGTCAACTAGTAAACTAGCCAAGTAGGATCTGTGGCGACTCCAGTCACCAACGTTGAAAACCATCACCGGGTGGGAATCGCTCCGATCTCCCACAAAATGGAAACAATCTTCCTTGGGAGTACAAACGGACACCTTCCCGTAGAAGTAATCGATTATAGCCTAAAAGAATGAAAACCAATCCATCATGAGAATGACATCAAAGCCCGTCATGTCGAGAATAATGAAATCGAACTCTGAGGTCCGCCCAGCTATCTCAATAGCACAACCCCGACAAACATGATCTAGAGACACTGGACCCCAACTGGTGTCTCAACACAGAGAAGACTATCTCAAAGTGTGACTTCTAGACCCACTGAATGTGCAAATGATGCAAAAATGAAAGAATATGATGCACCTGTGTCAACAAGAACCCGTACCCAAGAACTGAAAACTGGAAAGATACCTCGAACTGAAGAGGTGCCTGCGGAAGCATCCGCTTGTGGAAGAGCGTAGGCTCGTCCCTAAGTCCCTAAGCCCTGCTGTGAACTACCTTGATAGCCTGACTAATGTGCAGAAGCAGTAGGTGTAAACCCCTGGCTAAATAAGTGCCAACTGGCGTCACTAGCTGTGGTGCCTAAGGAACTCTGAAACCAGACTGAACCACTGTAGACTGTGCTGGTACCATCTATGAATCTGTGCCACTACGTGACTTATTCAACAACCTTGGACAATCCTTTTTAAGATAACCTGGTCGCTTGTAGTAGAAGCAAGCTCCCTACCCTATTTTTGTAGAAACTGACATCTGACTAGCCTGTGGTTGAAGTTATGGACAGCGAGGCTTGATGTGCCCCGACTGCTGACAATGGTAACAAACCACACCTTGGGTTGATCCCGAAGATACAGGAACTGTGGGTGTAGAACAAGTCTGCTGCGGTGCCCCTTGTGAGTGAGTATTGTTCCCTGCCTTAGCGTTCTACCATTGACTCTCGAAAGATAATGGATTGTCAACGTGAGGCTGCTTGTGTGAACCCCTGATCCGTAACTGATCCCGTGCCTCTGCTTCAGCTAGCATAGCCCTTTGGACTACCTCATTGTAAGTCCTCAAATCAAGAATTGAGACCCGTGGCCTGATGTCAAGACGTAGCCCATCCTGAAACTTCATTGCCCTGGCTTCATCTGTTGCTACCATATCCTCGGCATAACGAGAGAGATAAGTAAATCATGTTTCATACTCAATGACACTCATAGTGCCCTGATAAAGACCTGTGAACTGTATCCTCATCTCCCGCCTCATAGCCCTCGGAAAGAAACACTCGAAGAACAAGTCTCTGAACTCATTCCAAGTCATCAACTCAACATTGTGAACATTGGTCATAGACCTCCACCAGATATCTGCATCTCCCATGAACATAGAGGCTGTCAAAGAAATCCTCAACCTATCCGTGGGTACCGCGACACTGTCTAACTTGCGAACCATAAGGTCCAACCGAGCTTCTGAGACTAGCGGATTTGAACTCCCCGCAAATGGATTAATCTTAACCCTTTTTTTTCGTATGAAGTACTCTAGTGCCTCATTGAATATCGGTGCCGGTGCTGGAATCTGTATCCCTGCCACCTGCTTATGTATCAACTCCTGTAGGGATTCAGCGATCCTCTAATTGATTCCCTGACCCTAGGCCTTCCCGGACCCCTCGTAGCTCGGTGTCATCCACCTACTCCTCAATGCTCTGACGTGAAGACTCTCCACGTGTGACAACCATAGTGCTAAACATACAAAAGGAAAGAGATCAATAATAACAAAGTTATTTTGACCGAATGTAACTCATACTATGAATGCACAAAACACAAAGAAAGACAAGGTATGCAACATACGCTCATGCTGAAGCAATCAAAGAAAGCTGTTTAAACAGTTAAGCACTTAAGCAATTAAGTATACACGTCAAACAAGGATGCTTCTTAAACATATAAGCATATAAGCATAAAGACATGTCATACTACTAAGCGTGTTATAGAGAAACACATAAACATGATATAACACCAAAACATGTTATCAAAAACATGTAAAAATATCAAAGTAGATCAACGAAAGCATGATATGCACCCAAAATCTGTCATCCTAAGGTGTTCAAACCTAGGAGCTCTGATACCACTTGTGACGGCCCAAGTTTTGTAAACCCGGTGCGTCAGTGATGACCAAATGATGACCCGATAACGTATTCGAAATGTGTTAGAAAGGTGTGTGAATGTAACTTGTCTGCAACGTGTCTATGTATATCACATGAGACTACAACATGTGAATATCAATTATATGTTGGTTGCAACAAGAATATTCTGGTGTGAAAGGTTGTGTCGATTCGGGTAAGGTAATGTTTTAGGAGTGGTTATAACCAATAGATGTAACTAATCTAAACCATTGCATCTCAAATGAACAGACACATCTAATAACAATGGGACACCACTTTGATTATAACCAACCATTGCAACCTATTGGAAGTGGTTGTGCCTGTTAACAAAGAGACACCACCTTATCTATAAATACCCACCATTGGTTGCCATTTAGGTGGGCAATTGATTATTCTCTCTCTCTCTCAAGATGAACCTAACTCAAGTGGGTGTGGGTTCAAGCCATGGTCAAGTGGTCTGAGCCACTTTGGCCTAAAACCAATTTCATTGAGCCATATTCAATTTGATCCGAGCCATTTCGTTCGGATTGCACCCAATTCATTTTTAATATAATATAGATACATTTTCGAGTCAGAGAGAGTATTACACGGAGAAGGTTCGCCGTATCCACGAGTTTGTAGTGCTGCTACTGTTGGATGTAGACCGTTGTATCCTGCGAGATAGACGCCATTGAGTCCGTTAGCACCATAGCGGGGCGAATCTGTTTTAAGGACATAGTATCCAATACTAGCCTCGGTCCAGGTTTTTATTGCTTTATTTTGCATATTTAATTAAATATAGAGTTGCATATTTAATTAATGATTTCTTAGCATATTATTAATTATCTCATGACATATTAGTATAAGGTTTGTTATATCTTAAATGTCACATGAAGCATATATAATACCAACAATCTTAAGATAGATTCATGCCTTGCATAGATTTTATTATATGCTTCTATTTAAGATATAAACAAGTAGAAATTATACTAATAATTGAGATATAATAAAATATTGTTATATATATTATTGTATGATAATATGCTAAATATTGATGTGTTTAATATTATATGAAATTGAAGCATGTTATATAAGTAGAATGTTGAATTATTTATATAATTCAATATTGGTTGAATTATTTTAATTTTGTAATATGATATTATAAAGTATATTACATTAACTTAAACATGTGCCAACTAGAGATAGAAAAATGTATTTCATTCTTTTTATCAATGATTGCATAAGATGATGTTATCTATATCTGTTACGAAGCAAAGATAAAGCCTTAGAAATGTTTAAAAATTACAAAAATGAGGTTGAGAATCAACTTGACAAGGTGTTAAGAAATGATAGAGTTCGTGAATACGAATCATCATTTGTTGATATTAATTCAGAATAGGGTATCATTAATGAAGAAATAATGAATGCTATGTTGACAAGTTCTGGTTTAACTCAGAATTTGTGAGGGGAAGTTTTGTTTTCCACAAATTATGTTATCAATAAAATACCTCAAAAGAACTAATATGACATCATATGACTTATGGAAAGGTCGAAAAACCTTCTTATAAATTCTAGAAGTGTGGGGGTGTCTAACTAAGTTTGTAGTTCCTATTCCTAAGAAAGTTAAAATGGGACCTATAATGTGGCGACCTTGTGAGTGGGTGTGTCGTGAGCGAGTGCAAGAGGCACTGACATGCTACCACACTGAGCAAACTACAGGTAAGCAGTCCCAGACCACCTACGTAAGGGAAAGGTAAAGTGATTTTATGTAGTGGTGTTATCTTCAATTGGTATGAGGTCTTTTGAGATAAAATCCAACAACAAAGTTGTGCGAGCTTGATCCCAAAATGAACAATATCATACTATGTGGTGGAGTGGATTGTTACATAAAACCTTTGATAGGTTATGCTCATAACGTTAGTGCATATCCTTTTCTTGTGGGTTTAAACGTCTACATCTTTTGGTCCTGATTTTCTAGCATGTTTATTGGAGAATGAAGCACAAAGCTTTGAGAAAGCAAATTCTTCTCCTGAATATTATTATTTCTTAGATTAGTTATGTGATATAATTAATCATGTGGTATAATATTATTTATGTGAGTTCAATATTATTTATATAAGTACATACTTTTAATTGAGATTATAATATTACTTAATGTGCATAGTAATTTAATTTTACAATATAGTTGATTTAATGTGTGATATTATTAATTTTGTATGAGTTCATGACTGGTTTGTGTATTTAATACAACAGACAAAAATTGACTAGTCTAGCTATGTCAATTCTTCCAATAGTCAAGGGAAAAAGATCTATACTAGTGTTTAAAGACACGTATAGCTGTGAATGGACTGAATAAGATAAGATTTTTCGATAACTTTAAAGTGTTTAATGGAAAATGTTATGGATACAGTAAGTAAGTACACTGAGACAAGCTAAATCAAGCTAGTTAGCTATAATGTACAATTTAGCTGAAAGCTAAAATATTACTGAGTTGCAAACTAGTTAGCTCAGCCGTAAGTTAAAATGATTAATGAGGTACACAGAACCTAAGAGGAAGATGAAAATCTGTTAGTTGGTTCTTACTCTCTACTTGGTAGTAAAAAAACACGAGGGTGATGAGTAGCCATTTTAGCCATAAGTTATTTGAGCTATACATCATATCTGCTCATGTAGGAGTGAATAATATTACTTGTAAAGTAGTAATTTTTGAAGAATATTCTTCAAAACAAATTACTCTACTACCAAGGTAAACTACTTAGATAAGTGTGTACTAAAATTAAGAGCTACTAGAATTGATAACTGAGTAAACTTAACTTTAAGTTAGTGGTAATAGCAGAGAAGTGGGTGCTCATTATAAACTAGTAGTAATTAATGAGAAGAGTGTGCTTAATCTAAGATAGTAATGAAAGCTTAAAAACTCACTTTTAACTAGTAATGATAGTTGAGAAGTGAGTGCTCACTATGTGGTGATGTATCCAAAGCTTAAACAATAAGTGAGTTAGTGCTTAAATGATTGAGTTATGTAATGTGTGATACATGAAAGGTTATGACATATTAATATGACTGACTTAACATGAACCTAAACATGAATAACTCAATTCATAAATATAAAAGATGTAGAAGCAAATATTAATTAGAGCCCATTGTAATTAATATCTCTAGCATTAATTCACAGTAACGTCTGTGACATATTATAAGAACAAGTTAGAGATAAAGTGAATATATATGCACTAGAGACTGTTATACATGCTTGTTGAGAAGCAAATATAGAACCTCGAAAAGGTAGATGAGGTGAAATATTTCAAGAGTTGGAAAACCATAAGAAATATATCATATATAAAATTTTAAGATTATCCCAAAGTTGTGAGGGGATATTGTCCATAGATGAAATTTACTATGAGTTATCTCACCAGATAAAAAATACTTATAAATGTAGGGTTCTTAATTCTAAGAGATTTTGGATAGAATCAAAAATCATTTATAGTATTATAACAATAGTGCATGTTGTTCCCTATGAGGAAAATATTATGGAACAACTAGAAGAGTTATTTTTCCAGCGGAAGACCTAAGTTATTTATTCTAGTTGAAGAGTAAAGTGTGCAAGCTTATAAGTCCTTGAGTGGATTAAAGCTGGTACTAAGACAATGACATAAATGTGATGTATAAGTTATTGTATGCCTTAAAAAAAAATAATAATAATAAAATAAAAAAGTAAAAAAAATTAATGATATACTAATTAGTATATTTGATATGAAAGATTTAACATCTGATAACATAGTATATTCTCAATAAAGTGAGATTGAGATAATACTAATTATGATAACAAAAGCCTAGCTAACTTTTGTAAATGTAAATCCTCAAATAAAAATATTAGTCAAAGTATATCATTGGTTGAGATTGCAAGGCATCTTAATAACTGTGTTTAATTGCACATTTTCAATCCAGGATCGGATCACTGAAAAACGATAAATTGGGTAGTTGAGATACACCCTAAGTCCAATATTGCATAGATCGAGGTATCTAACTAAATTAGAGGTGTAACAGTGATGCAATCTGGATATGGGATATTAAAGACTTCAAATCCAAGAATGGATATGTCTTTTATATTAAAGGTGTAGTTGTATGTTCTTAATATAACTCAAAGTTAGAAACTTTGAATCAAATAGGAAAGTCAATAGACTTCACCTAGAGAACATTTCAAAGTAAGTTTACACCTGTGCCACTAAAGAGAATGATATTGCTAACAATAAGCAATTTTAGGGCACAAAGTATACAGTTGCTCTCACCTGGAGAAATCTCTAAAGAGTGTAATATTTCTAAACACAACCTTGTGGCCACATATAAAATTGAGGGTTGTACTAGAGAGCAATTGTACAGATCATCGAGGGGAATGGGATTAAAAACCGAAAGCTAACGAGTCACCTTAATGGAAACCCAACCTAGCTAACTGGAGATCCCAAGATCTAGGTTCAAAGGGACAACAGAAATTCTGAGTGACTCACCAGAAGCACTGGGAAGATATAAATCTTCTGCCCATTTCTATGATGAGACAGTGCTACCTACAGCGAGGATTAGGATAAGTTATGCTTTTAATGACTCTTATACCTTGAAAATTCAAGTGGGATATGGTAGGATACTCTTAATAAGAAGTCACCTATATGAGTGTGAAATGGGGCCGCTTCTATGAGAACTATAAATGCTAAGTTTTCTGGAGCACTCATTAAATAACAGGAGTTGTTCAGGGCCAAAATGAACACAACAATAAGAACCAACTTTGTAAGGAAATGTATTGTGTGTTTGTTATTGTCTTGGTTTACACAAACGGCTGAACAGTTCAAGACATCGCATTCACTAGTTAGCTAATAAATCCGATAACAATACACTAGGGAAGGTTCAAAGCCAAAAGCTACCTATCCTGATGCAGTAACTTTTCGACTATACTTTCTCTAGTGTCTGTATTATCATTTGTATTTAAGCAGCCAATTTCCATTCATGTGGGGGATTGTTAGAAAGGTATGTGAATGTAACTTGTCTGCAATGTGTCTATGTATATCACATGAGACTACAACATGTGAATATCAATTATATGTTGGTTACAACAAGAATATTCTAGTGTGAAAGGTTGTGTCGATTCGGGTAAGGTGATGGTTTAGGAGTGGTTGTAACCAATAGATGCAACTAATCTAAACCATTGCATCTCAAATGAACAGACACATCTAATAACAATGGGACACCATTTTGATTATAACCAACCATTGCAACCTATTGGAAGTGGTTGTGCCTGTTAACAAAGAGACACCACCTTATCTATAAATACCCACCACTGGTTGCCATTTAGGTGGGCAATTGATTATTCTCTCTCTTCTCAAGATGGACCCAACTCAAGTGGGTGTGGGTTCAAGCCATGGTCAAGTGGTCTGAGCCACTTAGGCCTAAAACCAATTTCATTGAGCCATATTCAATTTGATCTGAGCCATTTGGTTCAGATTGCACCCAATTCATTTTTTATATAATATAGATGCATTTTTGAGTCAGAGAGAGTATTACACAAAGAAGGTTCGCCGTATCCATGAGTTTGTACTACTGCTACTGGTGGATGTAGACTGTTGTATCCTGGGAGATAGACGCCACTGAGCCCGTTAACACCATAGCGGAGCGAATCTGTCTTAAGGACATAGTATCCAATACTAGCCTCAGTCCAGGTTCTTTATTTATTATTATTATTTTATTGCTTTATTTTGCATATTTAATTAAATATAGAGTTGCATATTTAATTAATGATTTCTTAGCATATTGTTAATTATTTCATGACATATTAGTATAAGGTTTGTTATATCTTAAATGTCACATGAAGCATATATTTTACCAACAAAATGCGGAAGTAAAAGATGAAACAATGGTCTCTACAGATACAATACATCTCTAAGACACCAATGTGACCCTCAATGAGGTCACGAAACCCAAAGAAAAACAAATGTGGAAGTGACGTTTCAAAAACGGACAAAAAGGAACCTAGGGGCAAAATGGTTATTTCTAAGGTAAAAGTAGGTACTACCAAGCACACCATTGGAAAGACAACGAAAAATTAATAATTTTAGACTCAAGAATCACTTGATTTGGAGTCCGGATGAGAAAGATATGGCTAACGGAAGAAACAGGGTAAACGGTCAAAATAGTCAACCCTATGTCATCTAACCGGTTACCAAGCCTTCCTAACCGGTTAAGAGGCTAAAAATGAAGGCCACAACACTGCCTACACTCATTTAATCGGTTACAAGACCCCGTCTAACCGGTTAGAAAGCAAAAACAGTAGGTTCAACAAAGAAAACTGGCAGCAAGGGTTTTTCGGCAAAAAATGGAATTTTGAGGGCCAAGATGACGTTTTCTGGAAAAACACAAAAAAGAAAATCCCCCCCCCCCCTCCAAAAATCAAGTTTTCTACTCGGCTTCACGTGCGAAAATGAAAAAAACACATTTTGAAATACCTGAAATGCCCCTGGAACAGAAGAGGGTAAAAACTCAACATAATGCAACTATAAGTTTTTGTTTCATCAAGAAGGGTGTAGTTTGCCAAAGTGAGCATGCAAGTGTATGTAATATGATAAAATAGATGTACTACAATGGCCTATGGCCTCATTACAATACATTTACAAGTTTTGGCATACTAAGCCTCAAATTCTCACAAATAAGCTACAATGACCACACTTGAGTTTTAAGGAAAACATACTTGTAATCTTTCAAGTTAATGGCCCTTGGTCTCATGTTATACATGCAAAATGAACACTTCCAAATGTATTTAGATACACATTACATGAAGGAAGCCATCTTAGCTTCTAAATTACCATAAATCCATGGTAAATCAAAATATAACATCTAAAAGAAAAGCATGCTAAACAAGTGCATGTCCTTATACAAAAATGCTTCAAATGGCTCATGAGCCTCTAAGGATGATGAGCATCCAAAAACATTGTCTCCTTACCTGCAAAACAACCCAAACCACTAGGGTGAGTAATCAAGTTACTCGTAGGAAGAAGCATATGTGTATACCCTAAAGTTTCAATATCATTACAAGATCAATATAGACGAATACAAGGGAGCATTCCACTTAACGTCTATGTTTAAGGTGTTCTAAGGGATCATCTTAAGCTAACTTAAATGATTCTATAACAATCCAATAACAACATCAATGTACTTAACAACATCAATTCGCAAATAGCAAAAATTACAAGTTACAATTAAACATTGGTTGCCAACTTAGAATTGAATGCGAAATCAATTAATGGAAGACTTGGACATCACGTCTCGGGGTAAATCAAGATCAATACGGTTATTTCGGGCACTAACCCGCTGGGAAGACCACCATAGTGCGCACTATCTTAATTGGGGAGAACTCATACCTCCCGCACTAGAGCCAAACTTTAGCCATATCACTTGTAACAATGTCCCAAGAGAATCCAAAATATGTTAAGTTCAAAACTTATATACCATAATTTAAGGCATGTAAACCACCTTCTATGCACAAGTATTTTTGAAACCACACAAACCATGTCTTAGTGTTCCAAGTCTAGAATGGCATAACAATGACAAGTTCTTAGTATGATATAATGCACAAAATAACATCACTAACTTATCAATTTAAATCATGCCTCAACAATAAGCTTTATCTTCTAAATATTAACATTTTAGCAATAAGCTTTTAAAATAATTACAAATGGTAATCAATAAGAGTATAGAATTATCATCACAATATTTATAGCAATTCAAGCTAGCAAGACTTGCCTATAACATCAATAATTCTACTAGAGTTCTACATCATTACCACATGTGAAGATACTATAATTTAACACACCACAAGGTCATGTAATCCTTCTACACAAGGTATATACATATCATACGTGCTTATATCAATAAACCCTAAGTCAAAAGTGAGGGTTTCCTATAATATGCAAAACTATCATATTAAAAGCATGTACATAATATATATTAAACCCCAAAGGATTTTAAAACACTTAAAATTTAAACATACTACCACCCCTACCTCAATAGAGAATTGAATCTCTATAATCCAAGCAATCAAGCTCAAAATGGAAAACAAGTTTAGGGTTAATGAAGAGGAGAGCAAGAGGAAACTTTTGTCTTCCAAGGTCTTATGTCTAGGGTGAATGGAAGGAGGCCAAAATGAAGAAGAAAGCTATTAACCAAGCTTTTCCTCAATGGTGGCTAGGTTAGGGCTTTGAAGAACAAGTGTAAATGATATGGAAGAAGTGAAAATGGTGAGTGGAAGGTCTAGAAATCCTCCACTCACTATGTGTTCTTACACTACCTCTCTCACACACACAATGCAAGACTTATTTTGGTGCTTACACTTGTCACAAATCCAAGGCTCCTTCCTAGGCTTAATCCTAAGCCTACACTTGTCAAACATCTAAGCCAACAAGTGGTCCAATCCTAGGCCAACAAATGGGTGAACCTTCACCCTCCATGTGTCAAGAAATTAAGCTTCCAAGTTACTCCACCACAATGCCAACAAGTGGCATACTTTTCGAAAATTGCAAAAATGTCCTTTTTGAAAATATCTTTCAAATTAAATTACAAAATGGTCCCTAAGACGAAAAATAATTATTTTTTATAATTACACTAAAACCCCAAAAATAAAGAATAATTACAAGAAAGTATACATTCATGCCCTTTATAAAAAAGTAATCAACTAGAATGTATTTTCTACAAAAGTAAAAATATAAATGTCATGGAAAACAAATATCGTGGATGCATGCAAAGCCGGAATCAAATTCGAGCACAAAAAGTGAGGTTATGCAAGGAAAAACGATAACGAGAAAAAGGCAAAGTGGGGAAAAGACGAAAAAAGAAATCTCCAAAAAAAGAAAGGAGGGAAAAAGACCGAGTCATTACACGGCGGGCGCCCGCAGGCATATGTGAAAGCTGCTCTTGAGGGGCTTTTTAGCCTACAACTGCCATGCTGGAATCAAAGGTACCTCAAACATGAATTTAGAACCGTTGAGGATCCTAGTCATCGTGTAGAATTACCGGGACTGGATTCGGCGCTCAATTGCACAAGCGAGAGTTAAGAGATCCGAATGTCATTTGAATTTTTGGATTAGACAAGACAAATGCCTAAATGACTGTGAACAATTCCAGAAGTGGTGCGGAGACCTAAAAACGATGAAAAAGACCGAATGTGACCGTAGGAATGCTAGATGAGACAATTCCGGAAGAGTGCACATTTTGGTTAAACTTAGCGAATTCCCAGAAAATTCCGGGCAATTGACACTTGGAAGAGGGAAGCTCGAAAGATGGAGGAATTACTTCCCATGAGTGCTAAATTTAACGTCGATAGCTAGACGAACCAAGATCGCGCATTAGTCCTCGTAAATTGGGGCCGTTAATAAGACTTTCTCTACTTTGCGGATAGGGACTATGCCGTCAACATAAGGCTTAAGCCGTTGACCATTAACCTTAAAGAGAGATCCATCGGTAGGATCTTGAAGTTCTACTGCATCATGAGGAAAGACGGAAGTGATGATATATGGACCATCCCATCGTGAACGGAGTTTACCGGGAAAGAGTCTCTAGCGAGAATTGAAAAGCCAAACTTTTTGTCCAGGGGCAAAAGACTTGTTGACAATGTGCTTGTCATGAAAAGCTTTAGTCCTTGCCTTATAGATTTTGGTGATTTCATATGCATCATTCTGAATTTTCTCAAGCTCATTGAGCTGTAATTTACAAGTAGAGCTGGCTTGTTTGAGATCAAAGTTGAGCCTTTTTATGGCCCAATAAGCACGGTGCTCTAGTTCAACTGGGAGATGACAAGCTTTGCCAAAGACAAGTCGATATGGCGACATGCCAATGGGCGTCTTATACGCTGTCCGGTAGGCCCACAGCGTATCGTTCAGTCTTAATGACCAACTTTTGCGGTCCAGTAGAACCTTTTTTTCCAAAATATGCTTGATTTCCATATTAGAAACTTCCACTTGACCACTCGTTTGAGGGTGGTAAGGTGTGGCAACCTTATGAATAACAGAGTATTTAGCAAGGACGGATTTGAGATAACGATTTTGAAAGTGCAATCCGCCGTCACTAATGAGTGCTCGGGGTGTACCAAAATGACTGAAAATGTTGGATTGAATGAATTTGATCAAGACTTTATAATCATTGGTTTTGGTAGCCTCGGCTTCAACCCATTTGGAAACATAATCCACCGCTACGAGGATATACTCATAGCCATAAAAAGATAGAAATGGCCCCATGAAGTCGATCCCCCACACATTAAAAATTTTTAACAATTAGGATGGGAGTGAAGGGCATCATGTCTCTCCTGGACATGGATCTGAGCCTTTGACATCGCTCACATGACTTGCAGAAGTTGTAAGCATCCCGAAACTAGGATGGCCAATAAAATCCGCTTTGAAGGACTTTGTTAGCGATCTTTTTGGCACTGAAGTGTCCTCCACAAGCAAGAGTGTGGCAGAAATTTAGGATACTTGTGGTTTTGGTTTCAGGGATGCATCGTCGGATGATTTGGTCCGGGCAATACTTGACCAACTCCGGATCTTCCCAAAAGAAATGCTTGACTTGGGAAAAGAACCGGTCTTTCTCTTGCTTGGACCAATTGGAGGGAATTTTTCCTACTACAAGATAGTTGACAATATCCATAAACCATAGAAGATTTGAATGAGAAATTTGAAACAGTTGCTCATCCAGGAAGGAATCACGAACCGCGGCAAATTCAAACGATTTCTCAATGAGTAAATGAGAGAGATGGTCTGCGACAACATTGTCTGTCCCCTTTTTATCCCGGATCTCAATGTCAAACTCTTGGAGTAAGAGTATCCATCAAATTAGGTGGGTCTGAGAAGACAATGACCTTGGATCCTAGAAGGTAAGAGCGGAATTTTTCCAAGGCATACACCACCATTAGCAATTCTTTTTCAGTGGTGGTGTAATTTAATTAAGCATCAGAGAGAGTCTTGCTAGCGTAATAGATAGCATGTGGCAGCTTGTCCGCACGCTGGCCCAAAATTGCACCTAATGCAAAATCGGATGCATCACACATGATCTCAAATGGAAGAGATCAATTAGGCGGTTTCATGATTGGGGCTGATGAGAGAAGAGTACGGAGCTTCTTGAAAGATTCCAAACAAGTTTCATCAAAATTGAACGGAACATCCTTGGCAAGGAGATTACACAAGGGCCGAGAGATTTTGCTAAAATCTTTGATAAAGCGACGATAGAAACTGGCATGGCCAAGGAAAGAACGGATTTGATGGACAGAATTCAGAGGAGAAAGGTTAGAGATTAACTCAACTTTAGCTTTATCAACCTCAATTCCCCTTTTTGAAATGACATGTCCTAAAACAATGCCTTCTTGGACCATAAAATGGCTCTTTTCCCAACTTAGAATTAAATTTGTCTCCTTGCATCTTTGAAGCACAAGGGATAGATTTTGGAGACAAAAGTCAAAGGAATATCCAAAGACGGAAAAATCATCTATAACACTTCCAAGAATTTTTCAACCATATCGGAGAAAATTGACATCATGCACCTTTGGAAAGTTTCCGGTGCATTGCATAGCCCAAAGGGCATGCGTCTATAGGCAAATGTTCCAAAGGGACATGCGAATGTGGTCTTCTCTTGATCTTGCGGATCAATTGCCACTTGGTTATAGTCGAAATAACCATCAAGGAAACAATAATAGCTTTGGCCTGCTAACCTCTCTAGGATTTGATCAATGAATGGGAGTGGGAAATGATCCTTCCTAGTGGTAGAGTTAAGTTTTCGGTAATCAATGCACACATGCCACCCGGTGGTGGAGCGTTGTGGCACGAGCTCACCCGCTGAATTTTTAACAACGGTGAGACCGGACTTCTTGGGTACAACTTGAGTGGGGCTCACCCACTTGCTATCAGAGATGGGGTAGATAATTCCTGCATTTAGTAGCTTGATCACTTCTTTCATGACCACTTCATGCATGTTGGGATTCAACCGGCGCTGCACCTCTCTAGAAGGTTTAGCATTGTCCTCTAAATGAATGCGGTGCATACAAATAGAAAGGTCAATTCCTTTTAAATCAGCCACTGCCCAGCCAATAGCTTTTTTGTGCTCTTGTAGCACCGCTAAGAGGCTATTTTCTTGATTCGTTAAAAGGTCTGAAGCAATGATGACCTAAAGAGTTTGACTTGCACCAAGAAACACACACTTGAGGTGGACCGGGAGCGGCTTTAACTCAAGTTGTGGTGGAGATTTCAAGGAAGGGACCGGAGGAGTAGTGGAAAGCTGAGGAAGTAGTTCTTTTAGCACCTTCTAAGGAGGACAATTGAAGATAACATTAATGTCAAGCAAAGAGTTTATTTCTTGGATGGATTGGTCAATATCAAAGTTGGAGAAATCAAAATGTGACATGGAAGTTTCCAAAGGATCTTTGCTTAGAATGAAGGGAAGTGATTCTTCGACCACTTCATCTACCACATCAATAAGAAAACAATCATCCTCTTCGGAAGGATGTTGAGTGGCATGGAAAATGTGGAGTTTGACTTGCATATTTCCAAAGGCGATGTCCATCACCCCGGTTCAGCAATTAATTTTTGGCAATTAATTGAAGCGTTAGCCGTAGCTAAGAATGGCCTACTGAGGATCACGGGAATATGCTTCTTTGGATCATGGACCAGTTCTGTGTTAAGAACCACAAAATCTACCGGGAAGTAGAATTTGTCTACTTTGATTATGACATCTTCAAGAATGCCCTGTGGATGCTTGACCGATCTGTTGGCAAGCTGCAAAACCACAGAGGTTGGCTTTAGATCGTCCAACCCAAGTTGTAAATAAACTGAATATGGAATCAAATTTAAACTAGCTCCCAAGTCAAGGAGGGCCCTCTCTATCTTGTTGTCGCCAATGACACACGAGATAGTTGGGGTGCTCGGATCCTTATACTTTGGAGGAACACTGTGTTGGATAATTGCACTCACATTTTCAGTTAATCTTACTTTCTTTGGCAAATGATTTTTGGAAGTGCGCTTTTGAGTGCACAAATCCTTGAGAAATTTTGCATAGGGAGGGATTTGTTTTATAGCATCTAAGAGAGGCAAGTTAATTTTAACTTGCTTAAAGACTTCCCACATGTCTTGAATTTTACAATTTTTGTTCCCAAAATGTGTCGACTCTTGGAGACATTGAGGAAACGGAGCCTTAGGCTCATAAGACGTCTCCACATTTGGGTGGATAAGCTTGGAATTCTCAACATTAGACTTTGGACTTTCAGGAGTGAGATTTGGATTAAAAGAGCGGAGATTTGGAATTTTAGAAAGAAGGATTATTTCTTTCCCTCCATCAACCTTGTTGTCCACAACTCGGCCACTTCGGAGGGTGGTGATTGCTTGGACTTGTTCATGAGTAGGCCCACTCGGAGGAGGGGTTTCGTCAATCACATGCATCCCTCTAGGATTCTCAAATGGTTGAGCGGGAAGCTTCCCCTTATCTCTTTGAAGAAGTTAGTTCATTGAAGTAGCTATTTGTCCTAGTTGATTTTCAAGTTTTGCAATGGACTGAGTATGAGAATGAATCATTTGGAGAGTGGGCTGCAATGATATCAATAGTTGCTTATTAGATTTCATCATTTGCTTGTTTAGAGATTCCATCATTTGCTTATTTGTAGCGAGAATTTCATCAGTTGGAAATGCAGGAGGTTTATTGGAGATATTGGCATTATAAGAGGGACGGTAGCTTGAAGAGGCCTGAAATTGCCTATTTTGAAATTGAGAAGGGGGCTGGTTTTGTTGCCTCCATGAGAAATTCAGATGATTTCTCCATCCCGAATTATAGGTATTTGAATAGGGGTTGTTTTTGGGCCTGGAAAACATCGCATTTGCTTGCTCTTGATTGGGATTAGGAAATTGCTCCGGTGTAAAGCAATCTTCCGAGAGATGGAAAGGACTCGTGCATGATGAACATACCGCACTTGCCGAATTTTAAGACAATGAAGGAGAGAGGTGTGGTGCCATTAATTGATAGAATTTGTGAGCTATGGCATCCACTTGAGAGGATTCTTCTCGCATTGTTTTTGGTTGACAAGAATTGGTGTTCTTGATATTGGTTGAGGTTGGAGCACTAAGAGAATTATGTTGCAGTGAGTTTTCACTTAAGTTCTCAAGTAGGGTCCATGCCTCATCCGCACTTTTGGACATGAACATCCCTCCACATGATGAGTCAACCATGAATCTATGGGTATCAGTTAAACCAGCATTAAAGCTTGCACCAATTGCCATTTTGAAGTCTTTCCTAAGTCTCATGGAGTTGTTCCCCCTCACTTTGTGAAAAGCTAAGAATGAAACGCCTCATTAGGTTGGTTTTGCTCACTGGATAGTACTTTTTTAAGAATTCTTGTTGCAATTGAGCCCATGTAGTGATGGAATTTGCAGCAAGGGAGTTCAACCAATATTTTGCCCTTTCTTTTAAGGAGAATGGGAAGAGATGCAAATGGAGAGCATTGTCAGGGAAGCCCCTCAGCTTGATGGCAGAACATATTTCAAGGAATTTATCGAGGTGTTTATAGGGGTCCTCATTTTCAAAGCCATGAAAAGATGGAAGCATTTGGATGGTGCTAGATTTGATCTCATACTGGGCTGCCTCGATGTTTGGCATCACTATGCAAGAGGAAGAGGCATAAGTTGTAGGGATGAAATGGTCCCCAAGAGTCATAGGAGCATTTGGAACGTCAGCCCTATTATTATGGATCCCCTCATTCCCGACATTTTCCTCATTGTTGGCCATTGTATTTATTTCAAGGTCAAGTCCTCTTAAATTTTCTGATTCCCTAAGGTTTCTTCTAAGAGTTCTTTCAAGTGAATTTATATTAATTGGCACTTCAAGAGTAGGCAAGGATAGTGACCTACGACCCAACATCAACTACGCAATTCACAACAAACATAATATCCCTTCACCATCACATCCACATACAATGTTCCCGTTCTCTTCAATTATCAAAGACAAAAAATAAATGGCCACGACAAGGACCGAGGATTTGCAATAAAAAGAACCAACAAATAGCCTCGACAAGGGCTTCACAATTTAACGATTAGTAATTTAACCACATGCAAGATATTAACAATTTTTGAAACTAGAAGCTCGAAAGACTTACTGGGAGTCCTTTAGACTTACAAATTTGCTAGCGTTCCCTCAGTGAGCCTTGAGTCCCTAGAATCTCGCAAGAACTTAAAACACAACAATAGTCAAAACCACACAAGGAAATATTCACAAAACACAATATTCACAACTAAACCAAAGTTAATCATAAAACCTCGGTTACAAAACCATTTGCAATCCCAGACAACGGCGCCAAAAATTGATCGGTCTCGTTGACTATCAATAATAATCAACCCTTTGCAATGGCACAAATCATTGTAAAATAGGGCTATTGAACGGGTAAGTCGAATTACTGGGACTGCTAGTTTATGGCAACAAAAGTCTTTAAATTCACTTTTGGTTTGAAGAAAGGGGTAAAGAGTTTTGTTTGGGCTGTCACCAGAATTAGGAATTTAAATTGCATAAAACTGATAATTTGCAAGGAGTTAAAGAGATAAAGATAATGTAGAAGGGACTAAGGAAGTGAATCCACTACCTATTCTATAAACATGCTAGAGAATGATTTACTTGGGAGAACAACATATGCATATGACCATGGAATGCAACAACACAAAATTGCTACATTACCTTCAAAAAATTTATGAAATCAATAGGCAAGAATAACCTATAAAAGCATTACATGTTTTGGCTACCTAAACTAGGATGCAACCTTAGACATGCTCACTAAGTAAAAGATTATCAAGCCCTTAATCACATAATAGAAGCACATGAAGTTAGAAATCAAGAATAATCTATCAAAGGAAGACCCTAAGCTATAGATTATCAAAATTCCTAAACATCATGCCATTAAAACCATTCCACAACCTCAATTCCATTGTCACTATGGAAAACAAGCTATATGATCATGAGAAATTAGAATCTAAGACAAGACAAGAACTTCAACATCATCATTTATATAGATTAGAATTCATTACATCAAAATGAATGCTCTAGATTGTGAAAAAGTAATAAATATACATTGTTTCCCCCAAAACAAAATCAAAACTAGAACATGCTTAATAGAGAGGGCTTCATCACCTCCCTAAATAGAGAGTTAGTTGCCCATAGATATAAGGAATGAAGGAGAAGAAGAGGCCCCACCCTCCATTTTTCGTACCTTAAGCTTCAAAACTCACAAAATCCCTTACCTTCTAATATTTCTCTCTTTAAAACTTGTAAAATGTGAGATGTCCCCCAAAATTACATGCTTCCCCCTTTTATCTAGCTAAAATCCTTTCTTTTTCCTCCATTTTCGAGCCCCAACTACCCTAGGAGAAAGTAAGACCACACAAAAGGGTCAAGGGGACAAGATTCAGCACAAAAACAGGAGCAAGTGATCCATTATCTGCAGATCGGCGGGCGCCCGCTGGTGCTTTGATGTCGAAGGAGCTCACTAGAGGCTTTGGCTGGCGCCCACGAATCTGCGGTGAGCGCCCGTGGTGCTGCAGCGGGGGCCCACGGGTCTGTGGCTAGGGCCCGCGGGGACAAGGGGCTACTGGAGTAAATGGCGGGCGCCCGTTGATTTGCAACGGGAGCCCGCGGGAGGCTGCCTTTAATACATTCAACCCCTCCTCGAACCACATTGGATTGGTCTGTTAACGCTGTCTTCATCCTGAGCACTATGCCGCAAAACTCACATGCATGATAACTCAAGAAGCTAGGCCAAAACGACGGTCCCCAGCAACGGCTTGCTTTGATTCTTCAAGAGTTTGTCAAAACCGTTCTTTTAACCAATTTCGAGGGAACCAACCTGAAAGAAGATGGAAATAAACAAATGAAGCTAAACTATACATTATAATTAACTAATGGACTTAACTAATGCAAATAAGGGCACTTGAATATGTAATATTCGGCACTTATTAGTGGTAATTAGTTCAATACTTCTTTGAAAGCTTGCCGGATAATTAGAAGGGTATGGTTGATGCATCTATGGGTGGTTCTTATCTTGATAAGTATGAAAATGATGTTTGGACATTATATGAGAGCATGAGTGAAAATTCAATGCATCGATCTTTGTCATCTAAATATGGTAGAAATCTAGGTGTAAGGAAGAATGTCGGCTTATATCAAGTTGACAATTCTAATGACATAGCTGCCGAAGTCATGTCTTTATCTCAAAGGTTTGATTAATTTTTTATCAACAAAAATTCAGTGAATCAAGTGTCTTCCTCCCCTAATCATTCTCATCGTAATTCCAATGAATCTTGCATGACTTATTCTAGTGTCTTACATTCTACTTCCAATTGTCCCCATGGACATACGCAAAGTGCTACTTTTGTTAACCAAGGGAATAATCCCTATGGCACTCATTACAATCCCGGGTGGAGGAACCATCTAAACTTTTCTTGGAAAAGCTAAGGGTAAGGCTCAAACCCTCCCCAAGGTGGTTTTCAAGGAAAGTATGTTCCGCCCCCAATGCAAGGCCAAGGTTCCCAATATTTTAGATCATCTTTTCAATCATCACATGGAAACCAATTTTCTAATTCTCATTTTCCTAATCAATCATCTTATTCTTAAGGAAGTTCTAAGAGTCCTGCTTTTGAGGAAAAAGTGTTAACCGCTTTGGGTACTTTAGAGGTAAACACTCAATTACTTCATTCTCATTCCCAATCCATTGCGAAGCTAGAAACCCAAGTTGGGCAAATAGCTAATACCTTAAATGCTAGAGAAAATGGGAAGATGCCTTTGAATCCACCTCCCAAGCAACAATTTGTTGTGAAAACCAATTCCTCATCTGAAGGTCACACAATTGAGCATGTTAATGCTGTGATAACCTTGAGAAATGGGAAAATTGTTGACAACCAAGTTGGTGAATCAAATGAAGAAAGTGAACCAGTGCAACCGAAAGCTGACACTTGTCCCGTCTCACATCTTATTCCTCCTTCATTGCATATGATTCATTTGTTGAGAAAGATTTAAAAAATGATTTGAAAAATTCTTATGTTGAAAATGTTTTGAAAAAAGATTTTGAAAAGGTTTTTGAGCCAAATGCTCCATTTCCGGATGGTTTGAAAGGATCTATTTCTCTTGAAAAGCAAAAAACCAAATCCAATGAAATAATTGATATGTTTAGGCACGTGAAGGTCAATCTTCCGCTCTTGGATGCAATTAAACAAATTCTGGCTTATGTCAAATTTTTGACCTAACAAGTGAGCTCCATTTTACAACATAACACACTTCCAAAGTTCAAAGAACTCGATTCACCCACTACTTCTTGCATCATTGGTGACCATGTCATTAACCGGGCTATTCTTGATTTAGGAGTAAGTTTTAACCTCTTTCCATATTTGGTGTATGTTCAATTGGGCTTTGGAGACTTAAAACCGATGTCGATAGTTTTGCAACTTGCCAACCGATATATCAAAAAGCCTCGGGATATTATTGAGGATGTGTTGATTAAAATTGATAAATTATTTTTCCCGGTCAATTTCGTAGTCAAAGACACGGAATTAGTCACAAATCCCAAGAGTCAAATTCCCGTTATCCTTGGCCGTCCCTTCTTGGCAACCGCAAATGTCAACATAAATTGTAGGACGGGGATAGTGAAAATTTCATTTGGCCACAAGAAAGTGAAGTTGAACATTTTTAATCCAATCCCAAATTCAATGGATAAGCATGAAGATGTTTATGTTGTTGAAAAATGCATTGAAAATGAATTTGAAAAATTTGAGTCTTTGCTCAATGTTAAACATTCCAATGGTTTGCTTTCCAAAAAGAGTTCAAAGAAAAATGTTTACAAACCAAATGTTGAAAGGGCATGGAAGCCCAAGAATTGCTTTGATCAAGGACCGTTAATTCATTTTGAATCAAATCCAATGAGTTCTCTAGGGAAAAATTTGTTGGGTAAGGTTCAAAGTGCTTATCACCCCGCTAAGGAGGGGATGCATAACAAGATTTTTTATTCTGGCTAAAAGAGCCTAACGTCTTGCTAGAGACGTTAAACACTAGTGATTCGTAGGGTTTTTAACCCTATTCTACCTCTCATTTCTATTTTACCTTTCTTTTATTGCGTCGTCTAGATATATTTTGGGATCATACACATTGTTTGAAACTTTGATAGGGAATGCATGTGCTTTCATTTTTTTAATTAACCATTTAATGCCTATTCGATCAATCTCAAAAGGAGGTTCGATCGATCGAACACCATCTCTGCATCCAATCATCGCTCTATCCCATTGTGCAAAAATTTCCTACATATTTCACCTCTCTATGTATCGTGCGAACTTTCTTCTTGATCGATCTGAGTATTCCTAGATCGATCTAGTTTTCCTTTAGATCGATCTATGTCCTATACTTAGAAAAAAAATTTAAAACCATGAAAAATCACCTCTCTGTATATCGTTCGAACATGTCTGCAGGTTTTCACCTGTTGGATTGATCGAGTTTCAATCGATCGAGTTTTGATTGATTTATATTCAATCAACCTATGTGCTTTCATTTGACTTTGACTTTTTGAATTTCAAATTTCAAATTTTTCAAAAATATTTTTTTTTTTACCAAAAAAAAAAAATTCAAAAAACTTCAGTGAGAGAGTGTTGCTCAAATTTTTTAAGACCACCTTTATTCCTCTCTCTTTATTTCATTTCCTATTCCATTTACACTAGCATGCCCACTGTGCACCATTATTATCCCATTTGTTATCTAATGAGGTTTTATCCCAGTGCCATCATTTCAGGACCACAATAAATCCCAAGTTTAGGGGGTTATACGACCCACTTCTAATACTTATGTCCCGGCTATTCTTTGCCATAGCTGCACTGATATACTCTTTCCTCTTTATGTTGTTCTCTTTGCACATTGAGGACACTGTGCCATTTAAGTTTGGGGGTAATGTGTGTTCTTTGCAGTGTTTGTTTTCAATTCAAAATTTTAAGCATGACTCGTGTATTTGAGGAATTTTCTATGATTGGTCGATAACTAGCTATGATTTTGATCTTTTGAGGACTATATTGCTTAGAATTTAAAATTTACTTGACTTGAGAGTCCAATACTCCTTGTATGCCTTGTGGATGCCATTTATGAGTAAATTTTTTGAAAGATTGATATTTTGCTTGCACTTATGGTCCACATCATCCTGATTTTGTGATTATTTTGGATTCACTCTAGGATTTTACACTAGCACATGCGTACACTAACATTCATTTGTGGGGTACATGATTTGTTGATTATTGATTTGGTTATATCTCAATTGAGCTAGTAGTGCATTGAAAGCTTTCATTCTTGATAAAGGTGGATAACAACCCCTTTTTATTAAGTAGCCGGGATTCTAGTCTCATCAAGCACTGAATTTCTCGCGCTAAAAGGTGGAGGCACTAAACTCTAGGTTAATAATTGAAAAAATAGAAATAAAAATAAAAATTGAAAAAGCAAATAAAAAGTGAGGACTTCTCCTAAAAGGTGAGATGTGGGAAACGATTAGATGGAGGTTGTTTTGATTTGTAGCCAAGTCGATTTGAGCTTGTAAGTCCTTAGGGGTGTTTAAACACCTAATGCACTAAAGCAGTCCGGTTTGGGAGTTATTGACCTAACGCTCGACCTCATGGATCGAGATAAAGCTTAATAGATCAACACATTATACTATGCTTTCATCTTTGATCCTTAGGATTAGTGAAAAAAAAAAAAAAAAAATTTCAAGTGAAAGAATAAGCGCACCTAGATCAATAAAGCTTTAATAAAAGGTCCACTCTTTGTCTTGATGATTGGTACTAGATTTGTGTACTAGTTTGAGGGTAAGGATGTGATCATTTCTTTAGTTGGCTTAGATAGCAATATATTTGATGCCGGTCCACTCAAAAAGAATTCTAGAGTTGTTTTGATTTGCATGATCATTTTCTTGATGTGTGGAGGACTATACTTGTTTGCCTGATGTTGAGATTTTGGGAGATTGCTTGGAAATGATTGAAAAAATTGCATACTTGAGGTAGTTTTCTCCCAATGCTTGTTTGCAATATTGGTGAGAAAGAGCTTAATGTTTGTGGATATCATTTCTGGAAACCCTCATAAGACTTCACTATGAGGTAGTTTTCTCCCTAGTGGTTTAAAAGGCTTGTTGTGTGTGCTAAATGCAATCGTGTTCCCTACGAAAATGGCGTTATCCTTTTATTGCTTTATAGTTCATAGTTATATAGTTGTTCATTTCATTCCTTTACTTCGTAGTTCATTCCTAGGGACTAGCAATATTTGAGTTTAGGGGTGTGATTAGCGCTGAAAAGTGTGCATTTAAACCCCTTAAGCTTGAACATTCTAGTACCTTATCCTATCTTATTTTCTCGTTTTGGTCTAATTTCATATTATTTCCCTTTTCAGGCACTTATCCCCAAAATAAGCTAATTCAGCCAAATTAGAGTATAAAAGATGCAATCTACAGCTTAGTGGAAGAAAGGAGCAAAGTGGAAGCAAAGTGGTGGAAAACAGCAATCTTCAATCGATCAGACCAAGCTCAGATCGATCTTACAGTGATCGTTCCAACAATGCTAAGATGGATCGAGCCTTTTGTCCTTATCCTCCGGAAATCTCCATTTTCGATCGATCCAACATTACTTCGATCGATCAAACTTCTCTTATCCCCGCCTACCACTTTTGTCCTTTTCCCAAAATATCCCAAAAATATCTTAGATCTGTCATTATTCCAAAAAGGCAACGCTATAGTTCGATCGATCTGACCACCCTTGTGATCGATCGAGCCTCCTTAAGTGCGAGAAAAAACAAAGTTCCAGCCAATTAAAAGGTGTGCTCGTGGTGTAATCATTTGGAGGTCCTAGTGCACGAGGTCTGACCATCGGGTGTGACACTTGAGCTACCTATATAAGGATTTTGGGCCATTTTATGTAATGACTCGGTCATTTTCCTTCCTTTCCTTTTCTTAGATTTTTACGGATGTTTTTTTTTCGTTGTTCTTTTCCTTTCTGAGTTCAGTTTTTCATCACTTAGTGTTATCTCGAGTGCTCTAGAATGATTTTCGAGACTCTTTTCTTTGGATTGACAACTTCCTTTAAGGACCGAGTCATTTCCACATTTTTTGTTTTTCGACACTATTCACTTTTCATCCTTTTCCCTATTTCGTCTTTTTCCCTATTTCATTTTTTTCCCCGTTTGTCACTTTATTGGCATAACCATACTTCTTGTGTTCAGAGTTAGTTATTGACTTCACGTATCTTCATTCTAAGTGGTTTCCACGAAATACGTATCTTTACTTTTGTAAGAAAGTACTTTGGTTACTCCCGGTGTCCATAGGGACATGGATGCATAATTTTTCAAAATCTTTTTCTTTTCTTGGGGTGTTTTTTGTAAATATCTTTTGAAGATATTTTATTTCAGAGGTTTTTAAGAAAATATTTTTTGAAGATATTTTCATTCTGGGCCATTAGTGTAGTTTTCACTTTTTGGAGGGGCCATTGTGTAATTAGCGAAAGTTATTGCAAAAATACCTCGTCTGGAGCCTGGATCCTCGTACGGGCTTAATTTTCACATTTCATTGAGTCGTGTACTCTTAGAATTTTGTTCTGGTTGTTTTTCTCCAGTTTCAGAGTTTCTGACCCCGGTTGCCGCCGAACTTGTTCGGGGCATATCTCTGTACTCGGGACTCAATTTTTGACGCCGTTTCTTCCGTTGTTCATGTTTTCTTATTTTGAATCTTTTTCATTCACAGAGTTTTGCCGTTTGAGTGTGTCTGCTCAAATTCCATTTTTCCAGACCCGGTAGGGCCCTTTCGGGACACTTTTTGAGATTTTCTATAAATAGGGAACTTAAAGAGAAAATATCAATGTTTCTTCTCTCTCTCCTCTCTCTTGGCCGGTAGCCATGGCTGCCAAGGGGCTGCCACCCTTCTTCTTCATTTTTCGGCTACTTCCCTCGAGTGAAACATCATAGTGCCTTAGTGTTTAATGTTTGTCTTGATGACGCGCATCTTTCACCCTTATTAGAACCCATTTCTGACCATTTTTCGAGTTTGGATTTGAAGTCAAGTTGTGATTTTGATGGGGCTTCTTGGGGATTCTTGTTCACGGCGTTGTCCCCGATAAAACCCTTCGATATCGTCGGATTTAGAGCACTTTTTTTTCGGTGGGCTTTTGAGATTTTCATCTCAAATTGAGGTAGGGGATGTTTTAGGATTTTATATGTGTTGTATGGAGTGTTTTCCATGATTATACAACTTGTATGCATGTTTTTATTCAAGTCCTAGAATTTAATTTAATTAATTTCCATGGTTAGGATTTAATTCACATGATGATGTATAACTTAGATTTAAATTGTGGCATGCTAGAAAGTTTAGTTTTAATATATTTATTAACATATATTAAATTGGGATTATTTAAATAAGAATTGCGTTTTTTATTTAATATTTTTCTTTTGTGAAAGATTAATTCCTATGGCCGTACCTTGTATGAAATTAAGTTGTAACATGCTTTTAAATTAAGTCTTGGCATGTTCTTTAACATACTTTAATTTGAGAGCATTTGGATAAGTATGAAAATCTAGAGATTTTAATTAAAATGATAAATTAAAATCTATTTAAAGGTTTCATTGGTTTAATTAAGTTTTTGACTTGATAATTGTGAGGATTAGGACTTGTATACTAGCACATATTAATTTGGGACCATTTGATGTTGTTTTGGAATTTAGGGATTTAATTATAATGTTTTAATTAAATTCTATCCTATTGATCCAATAACCTAAGTAAGCTTTTGACTTGATTCATGTAATAAATAAGTTATGTTATTAACATGTGTTAATTAGGGTTCATTTGATTGAGATATGAAACTTAGAGAAATTAATTAGGTTATATAATTATTTCTATTTCTATTGCATTGTTGATTAAATCATGTGTTTAACATTGATATTATATTTGAAGCATGATTCTAGACTTGTAATGGATTTATGCGATTATGTTTCAATATTGAATTATATTGTTATAGCGTGTAACGAATCGCAAACTGAAGATTCGACATGTGATGTTATTATAGCGCGTAACGAATCGCGCTTTAAAGATTCGACATTGTCATCCTGTAGTAGTTTATGGATTTAGAGCATGTATTGTGTGGTTTCAACCTACTTGTGCATGGAATGTAGCTTCGTGCTGTATATATATATATTTCATATATAAGTTGTTAACTTATTTATTTTGGAGTCACTTGGGACATGGTTACTATAACATGGCTAGAGTTTGGCTCTAGTGCAGGAGGTATAAGTTCTCTCCGTCAAGATAGTGCGCACTAGGGGTGGTATTACTGGCGGGTTAGTCCCCGTAATAGCCGTTGAGGTCTCGGCAGAATTCCGTGCTTAGATGTCCAAGTATTCCACTATTTGATTTCACACTTTTAGATTTCTAGTTGATAACCTAGAGAATCTATGTCTTGATGTGTGGTATTAGAAATTTTAATTATACTAAATTGCTATATTTAGTTGATTCCGTATTTTAGACTTCACGTTGATAACTTTGAGAATCTATATCTAATTGCTTTGTATAGCATACATCTATGTTGGTTAAATTGCATAGATATTGTGATTTGCGTCTTGTTATTCAAATGTAGCTTAGGAATGATCCTATAGATTCATTTGGAACATAGACGTTAGGTGGCATGACCCACTTTGTCATTTTTGTATATTAGATTTCAAGTTGATAACTTTGAGAATCTATATATTGTTGCTTTATATAGCATGCTTCTATGTTACTTGAATTGCATGAATGATGTGATTTGTGCTATAAATGGTTTAAGGTAGCTTAGGATGTTCCCTGAGTCTCATTTTGACATAAACGTTAGGTGGCATGAGCCCCTTTAACATGTTTCACCTTAAGGTGATGAAATTGTAAAACGTTAGGTCGATACATGCTCATTTCCTACGAATAGCTTTATGTTGCTCACCCCAAAGTTACTGGGGCATATTTCAGGTACAGGAATCAAGGTTGAGATTTTCATTATGCTTGGGCGATTAGTGAACTTGAAAGTTCCATTTTGTGAAGGTTGGCTTGAAATATCATTTGTAGCCTTATTTGTCAAATGTGTATATTTGATTCTAAACTTGTAATGTGTACCAAAGCACAATTTTTGATTCTTATTTCATGTATATGACTTGAGGCCAAGGGCCAAACTTCTTTTGGAATTGCATATATGTCATGGATGCCAAATCTTGCCTTTAATGAGAATATATGAAAATTCATGCGTTTTAGTATGTTATTTTGCACCGGAGCATGCATTGTGTATAAAATTCATTATCTAGTATTCATTTAATATGTATGAGGTGTGGCCAAGGGCCAAACACCATTTTGTTTTCATTTTTACATTTTAGTTTCATATATTGCGTTTTGGGCTAAAATAGTAAAATCCGATCCTTTAAGGGTTCATTTTCAAATCGGGTGGTGCAAAGTGTGTTTTGGCACCTCTACTAGATCTCATTAATCATGCATGAAGTGTGACCAAGGGCCAAACGGTAATTTGAAATCATTTGTCTATTTTAAATTTTAAATTTTCCATTTCATGTGCATTTTTGCCCTTTTGGCCGTTGGGAGGTCAAATTTTGCATCGGTGGTATTTTTAAGCCGTGGACCATTATAGCACGTCCAATTAGGTAAGTTACCTCTGCGTACAAGATCGTTTCCGGGAAAAACCCTTTCCTTTGTGATTTGAGCCTCCTATGGAATCATTTTTCAATTTTTTTGCATAATCTGATTTTAGGGCATTCTGGGGTTTTCCTTCGGGAAATAAATTCCGGTCTCGACATGGTCACTTAGAAAACGTGATTTTAGGGGGGGGGGTTTTTCGTGTTTTTCCAGAAAATATCGTCTTGGTGCTGGAAATCCCTCGTGAAGTTTCAGCTTCCAGTTTTCATTTTCGCAACTTTTTAGCTCTCTTGACCAGATTTCTTGGGAGGGCGTTTTGGCTATTTTGCAGCGAGTTTTTTTCATTTTCTTTTAAGAGTCTGGATAGAAAATTTGATTTTGGGAGGGGTTTCTTTTTCGTGTTTTTCTAGAAAAATTCATCTTCTAGCCCATCAAATCCTGTAGCAGCTTTTTGCCTCTTGTCCAGTTCTGATCTAGGGGCATTTTGGGGATTTCATAGTGAATTTTTTTCGTTTCCGCCCACGCAATCAGGTAGAAAACTCAATTTTATGGGGGATTTTTTCTTCGTGTTTTTCCAGAAAAACTCGTTTCGATCTCCGTTTCAAGCCTCAGTTCTGGACACTCAATTTTTTCTTCTTGCTGTCATCTTGTGCATGCCATTGGGCGCTAGCATGGGCGCCGGTGGTCTCGCGCATGGGCGCTGGGCGCGCCATGGCCTTCGTTGGGCTGCCGCGACGTCTCAACTTTAAACCCTCGTTTCTCCCTCATTCGGACTTCAAATCGAGTGAACTTTTTTTTGAACTTGACTAATTTTTCGCTGTCTTTCCAACGGTGGACTCGGTTGCACCCGGATCTTTCTGGATAATTACCAATTTACCCTTTTTACTTTAAATGCTCGTTTTTCTTCGTCATGCCGTTTCTCCTTCGTCCGGACTCCGAATCATGCGATTCTTGAGTCCATCTTGATTAGTTTTCGTTGTTCTTCCAGCGGTGTGCTCGGTGGCACCCGAGTCCATAATTTTTAAAAATGACTATTTTGCCCCTAGAGACTTATTTGTCATTTTTTGATCTTTTGCTTCCGCATCAGTTCTCATTGAGTTCCACGAGCTCATGGAAGGTCACTTTGACTTCTTATAGTCTTGTTTTCTATTTTCGCTTCTGTATTCAGATCCGTTATCGGGTCAATCTTCGGTTCATCATAGGACGCACTGGTTTGAAAAACCAGGGCCGTCACATTTTATGCATATACAACCTTGGAAAAAGGAACCATATACAAAAGAGAGGTTAGAGGAGTCTAGAGATTAGAGAGATACACACCATTTGGGAGATTTTTCACTCATCTAGGGTTTTCATCAAGGAGAAGAAGATCATTCCTCCCATGGAGATGGCCATTGAGGGTTGGATGACTACATCAATGTGTTGCTAAACACCTTCTTGGGGCTAGAGTTAGCCCTAAGCATGCCTCCTAGACCTTGATGTTTTGTAATTAATGGGGATTAGTGTTGTAATTATTGTCGTGACTTTTGAAATATGTATAAATCTTGTTTCTAACTTGATTTGTGTAGTTTAATACTTCCAATTGATCATTTAATTCTATTCATACGTCTATATATGCTAGAATGGATGTTTATGTGTTTATCTCTAGATTTTGTTACATTGATGCATGTCTATGTGTGTTAATATCATGAATCTAGTGATGATCAAGGCATAGTGCTTTAATAGAATACTCTTGTAGTTTGTTTGATGGTTTATACTTATTTCTTGATGGATTGTGGCACAACCTTAGTTTAATTTCCATGTCACTAGTTTAGCTGTAGTGTAGTTGCTTTACTTTCTTAGATAGGTGGACAATCCATACTTGTTGTTTGATGCTCTATGCTTATAAATGTAAGTAGTATATTTCTCTAGTTTGATGATGTGCATTGATTGTAGGCTTATGGAAGGATTTATGGATCTATTTGATATGTTGTGTTATTCACTAGATTGGTTAGACAATGCATACTTACTTGGCCATTCATGCTAATATTTCAATCAATGGCACACACCCTCACTTACAACATAATTTTCCCTTTAATCTATAAAAAGTTGAATGTCTAGAAAGGTGGTGCTTAGTGGTGAACTCTATGACCCAAGACTTCTCTTTCTTATTCTCTACACTTTACTTACTTTGCTTATTTTATATTGACTTGTTTAGTTTAATTTTTAGTTTAACTCAACAAATAAACCAGCTTTTGATCACTCGACCTACTAATCTAATATTTTTTCCATATCAATACTGCTTCCTTTCCTTTGGGATAATCCCTACTCACCTTAGCTATATTAGTAGTTAGAGGTAGTAGTGGCACTTTACAAATTCAAACTTAGCCACATTACACACATTTAGCTTGTTGTTGCAAGTACGACAAGGCACACACCATGATCCATGTGGTTCATACCATTTAACGTCTATATTTAAGGTGTGACTATGGAAGCATCCTAAGCTACCTTAGAATATTTCTAACATAAACCACAATATTAACACAATTTAACAAAATTGGAGAACTGAATATACAACAAGAAGTTAAGATTTCATAATGTTATCAACTTAAAATTATAATACGAAATCAAACGCGATCGATATATTTGGACATCCCGCCGGAATAGAACCAACGAAATTGGTTACTTTTGGGTTACTAACCTGCGGGTAACCTTCCCTAAGTGTGCACTAAAATGGGGAGAACTCATACGTCTCGACTAGAGCCTTACTCTAGCCATAGTCACAACAACGACGCCCCAAGGATCCAAAATCAACAAATTGTACACCAACATATGTAGTATATATATACAATGCAATAAGCCACATACCATGCACAAACAAGTTGGATTACACACAAATCATGCCCTAAGTCCTCAAACTATAGTGGCATGTGATACATCAAATAGATAATGTGTATACCTACAAGCTACACTATGCTATCAAAGCATGAAATACAATTGTGTAAGTATACTACAAGTTCCAAATTCATGATTTAAGTATAAATACAACATTATCATATAATTAAATCAATGGAAACAATATATAAAATTAATAATCATATTAAAATAAAAATCTCTAGATTTCAAAGCATATCTAAACAAGGCAAATTTAATATATGTTAAAGATCAAGTGAAGGCCTAATTTAATAACATGTCTTAACATAATTAAATCAATGGAGATAATACATAAAATTAATAATCATATAAAAATAATAATAATAATAAAAAAAATCTCTAGATTTCAAAACATATCTAAACAAAGCAACTTTAATATATGTTAAAGATCAAGTCAGGGTCTAATTTAATAACATGTCTTAACATAATTAAATCAATGGAAACAATATATAAAATTAATAACCATAAAAAAAATAAAAATTGTTATCCAAGTATTGACTCTAGAGGGGGGTAAATAGAGTCAATGGTCAATTTTCACAATTTATAGATTTACAATTTCTAATTAACAACTTAAGCAATTATGCAATAATCAATATATGAAAGTAAACAATTAATAACACAATTGTAAAAGAGAAAAGGGAAGAGAAATTGCAAAAAATGACTCGGCAATTTTAGCAAGGTTCGGAAACTCCTACTCCTTGGCTCAAGACTCCCCCTGAGACTTCTCAATCCACTATGGAACCTCCTTAAGGGTGGAGACCAAACATTTCCATGAAGCAACTACTTGTTTCACCTTGCTAAGAGAACTACCTTCCCTTAGTCTTTCTTTGGGTCACACCAACTCGGTGGGTCAAACCAACCTCTTACAATAAATTGTAACAAATTCAAGAAATACAAGAAATTTATCAAAGATAGATGTACAAATTTTAGCTCATAACTAGAGTATTGATGAATATAAGTGAAGCTCAAACTTTATGAATGAAATGAATAAGAGAAGATGAAATATGTGAAGAATATAAGTTCTTATGAATTCAATAGAATCTCTCAAGTGTTTAATAGAGCAAAAACTCTAAGAAAATTAAAATAAGAGCAAAAGTCCTTTTAATCTTTACTAAAATCTCTCGAGATAGAATAAGAGTGAATGAGAGAGTTATTCATGAGGTTTTGAGCATGTTATTCACGTGATTTTAAATTTACGCATTTTTACTCTTTCCCTCTTTCAGCACACTAACCAAGAACTTTTTTAGAAGCCAAGAAGGAAAGGAAGAAACCAAAAAATGAAGTAAAGAAATAAACTTTTAAATTTACGCATTTTTACTCTTGATGTGGATCTGTGGTGGTCCGGTTAGGGCTGCAACTTAGGTTGGCCCAACCCAACCCAGTCCCAACCAAACCTCAACCCGAAGCGGGTTAGGTTGAGCCAATTCGAATTGTACTCAACATGGGTTATGATCATAACCCGAACCGAATATTTTCGGGCAGGTTGGGTCGGGTTGACGGGTTAAGGTTTTAAAAAAAAAAAAAAATTTAAAATTTATATATATTATATTAAATATTATATATATATAATATATTATTTTATATATATTATATATATTTGATTATATTATTATATAAAGTAAAAAAAACAAAATATTTTTAGGGCAAATCATTTCAGTCCCCTATCGCCTCCAGCTCCATTCTCTCTCTCTCTCTCCAACTGCAAGTTACAAAATCTACAAGAATCAGAAGTTCAAAACCCATATATTTCAGTTTTATCTATCTGTGTGCAAGAATCAAAAGTTCAAAACCCATATTGGCATATCATTTCAGATTGTTCAAAAAATCAAAACCTCGGCATATCATTTCAGATTGTTTAAAAAATCAAAACCCAGATCTTTCAATTTCCATCGCCCGCTATTCCAGTTTGTTCAAGCTTCGCCAGATTGGTTCAAGCTTCGCCATATCATTTTAGATTTGTTCAAAAAATCAAAACCCAGTTTGTTCAAGCTTCGCCCATGGATGGCGGCAGAGAGAGAATGTGATACCCCCGAATTTCCGAATGTGGGTTGGCCAGGCCCACGCCCGAATACCCGAGGATATCAAAACAAATTGATAATAAACGAACACAGAGTACAAAAGAATAAAGAAGAATAAATAAAATGCTGACAAGAAACTAAAATGATAATCTAATAATAAACCTCATAATATATTTCCATTAATTAATAAACTCTTCTGATAAAACTGATCCTCCAAAATACAACTCGGGAATCCATACTGTGTGGACCCCTAGAAAATCCAAACTAAACAAATGACAATATTCTAAAACAGGAAACTGAATCATAAAGGAACTCCTATGTAGCATCGGAAGAATGAAGTAGATTGATCCCCGCTCAGCACGAACAACCTCTACTCGTGACGAACACCTGAAAAACAATGGTGGGTCAGGCCCACAAACAAGTTCTACTCTACTACAGTCCAAGCAGAGATCCGATACACGTATACATCCTAGTCAATCCAACAGTAACTAGTAGTCCGTATATATATATATACACACTAAAGGAACCTCACTAGACTATAGGGTTGTCTCAACCTGAATAGTAGGCAACATGCAAAACGCACATATAGTGGGCATGAGTACCTAGACCTACCAGGGTACACAACTACACTATATCTAGCTACACATCCCTGGCGATATACGCACCCTAACCACTGATCCTGAGACTCAAGCTCATATCATGGCACCATACTTATATATATAAAATCTAGAAAAATACATAATTCAAACATATAAAAATTCACACCAGAAATCAAATCAAAATCATGCATTTTTTAATTTATAACACAAGAACAGATATGACCCAATTTCACAAAAACCTATACTTTAATCCAATTAAACATGCATAATTATTTAATTTTATGTGTTTAGTAAATCCTGGAATTTCCTAGGCATGTACAGAAACACGAATCAAAGGGAAAGAGATAGAAGAAGAACTTGCCTTAAACTTTCGGATTGAAAGTTAAACTTCTTCTTCCTTGATCTTCTCTCTAAAGGGTTTTCTCCTCCTTCCTCCCTCTTTCTCCTTCTCTCTCTAGAATATATTACGTGATATATTTTCACTCCTTTTTCAACCTATAGTTGTGTATTTATAGGCTAAATAATAACCCTATTCCTTTTCTCAATCCAAGTCAACTTAATAAAAATAAATAAAAATGAAAATATTAAAAAGGTAACTTAAAATATGTTACGTATATAATCTATGTATATCCTTATTAATTAAATAAAATATATACATTAGATTATTTAGTAATACTAAAGTTACCATAATATTAAAAGGTAACTTAAAACATGTTAAGTATATAATCTATCTGTATTCTCATTAAATAAATAAAATATATACATCAGATTATTTATTTATACTAAAGTTACCATAATATTAAAAAGGTAACTTAAAACATGTTACGTATAAAATATATGTATATCCTTATTATATAAATATATAAAATATATACATCAGATTATTTATTAATACTAAAGTTACTATAATATTAATAAATTACTTTCCTTTTTATATATATGTATATACATATATATCTATATATATACATATACAACTATCCATGGATAATTATCCATACCCATCCAACCTCCTATCCAAGCAGTCCATGGGATCCAATTGGTTGGCCAATTACCACTAACCATAACCATAAAAGAAAAATAAAATAAAATAATAAAAGAAATGAAAACATTTAATTTACAATTAATTAACATTAATCAAATACATCATTTAAGCACACAATCTAATTAAATAAATAATACAAATAACACCTAGACAAAATACAAATAACACATAGATAAGTAGCCAATTAATCAAGTAACACTTAATTCAATTAAACACATAAACAATTAGTCAAATAATCAATTAAACAATTAAAAAAAATATAATAAAAATAAATAAATAAATACCGAGACTATCCTTTTAAAATTAGGGGTATTACATTCTTCCCCCCTAATAAAAGGAATTTCGTCCTCGAAATTCGCCCTTACTTTCTTCTATTATGCTTGGAAACTGTGAGCGAAAAACATCATCATATTCCCAAATAGACGCAACCTCACTATAAGGGCGCCACTTAACTCTAATATACCCAGTGGTATACAGAGTTCCTATATTTTAAGAAACACAATAATCATACAATGTGTAGGTCGTATCAAATAACAACGTAATCCAAACTAAACAAATGACAATATTCTAAAACAGGAAACTGAATCATAAAGGAACTCCTATGTAGCATCGGAAGAATGAAGTAGATTGATCCCCGCTCAGCACAAACAACCTCTACTCGTGACGAACACCTGAAAAACAATGGTGGGTCAGGCCCACAAACAAGTTCTACTCTACTACAGTCCAAGCAGAGATCCGATACACGTATACATCCTAGTCAATCCAACAGTAACTAGTAGTCCGTATATATATATATACACACTAAAGGAACCTCACTAGACTATAGGGTTGTCTCAACCTGAATAGTAGGCAACATGCAAAACGCACATATAGTGGGCATGAGTACCTAGACCTACCAGGGTACACAACTACACTATATCTAGCTACACATCCCTGGCGATATACGCACCCTAACCACTGATCCTGAGACTCAAGCTCATATCATGGCACCATACTTATATATATAAAATCTAGCGACTATCCTATCCAGTATAAATTAATCCTCCATAAGTCATTCAACTTGTTCAGCTGACCTGACTTGAATATAAGTAGGACTTAATATTTTAGTTAATCCATTCCCTTATATAATAAATTAATCCTCTATAAGTCATCCAACTTGTTCAGCTGACCTGACTTGAATATAAGTAGGACTTAACATTTTAGTTAATCCATTCCCTTATATAAAATAGGTAGGACTTAACTGATAAGTTAATCCGTCCCTAGAATGCCACCGTCCCATACCGGTGCATTAAACCACACAATCCAACAATTGATGTAATAATTAAAGAAATACATCAAACATTCCAGAAATAACTATGATAATATGATATCAAGTTATCACAGAATATGAATGACTTATTATTTATTTAAGCTCATGTATCATATGTCCTACACAAACTGAATCTTATACATGATGATATTTTATTATATCGTCAAATAAGCATTCTCCATATCCAATTCATCCTACACATTTATTCTCAATTGCTAAAGCATTTTAAAAGATTAAATTCATTCGTTTGTGTAAACATTTAAATAGCAAGCATCGTTATGATTGAGTGTATTTAAATTTATTTAAACCCAAACCTAGTCCCTATTTAATGTTCAGGAATCCTAGGCATGTTTCTACGTTCCATCATTCCACATATATGAAAAATACATAATTCAAACATATAAAAATTCACACCAGAAATCAAATCAAAATCATGCATTTTTTAATTTATAACACAAGAACAGATATGACCCAATTTCACAAAAACCTATACTTTAATCTAATTAAACATGCATAATTATTTAATTTTATGTGTTTAGTAAATCCTGGAATTTCCTAGGCATGTACAGAAACACGAATCAAAGGGAAAGAGATAGAAGAAGAACTTGCCTTAAACTTTCGGATTGAAAGTTAAACTTCTTCTTCCTTGATCTTCTCTCTAAAGGGTTTTCTCCTCCTTCCTCCCTCTTTCTCCTTCTCTCTCTAGAATATATTACGTGATATATTTTCACTCCTTTTTCAACCTATAGTTGTGTATTTATAGGCTAAATAATAACCCTATTCCTTTTCCCAATCCAAGTCAACTTAATAAAAAAAAATAAAAATAAAAATATTAAAAAGGTAACTTAAAATATGTTACGTATATAATCTATGTATATCCTTAGTAATTAAATAAAATATATACATTAGATTATTTAGTAATACTAAAGTATACATTAGATTATTATGAGGTTTATTATTAGATTATCATTTTAGTTTCTTGTCAGCATTTTATTTATTCTTCTTTATTCTTTTGTACTCTGTGTTCGTTTATTATCAATTTGTTTTGATATCCTCGGGTATTCGGGCGTGGGCCTGGCCAACCCACATTCGGAAATTCGGGGGTATCACAGAGAAAGATAAAGAAAAAGAAGAGAGAGAAAGAGAAAGAGAAAGAGAAAGAGAAAGAAAAAGAAGAAAGAGGAGAGAGAAAGGAGAAAGGAGAAAAAAAAAAAAAATTAAGCCCCCTTCTCAACTCTCAAGCTTCGCCCATGGACGGCGGCAGATAGAGAAAGAGAGAGGAGAGAGAAAGGAGGGAAAAAAAAAAAAAAAAAATTGGGTTTTGGGTTGGGTTCGGGTTGAGCACAGCCCGACCCGAATTTGTTTAGGTTTTGACAAAACCCAATCCGAACATGAACCCGATTTGTAACTATAAGCCCTAATTTTAAAATTTCTGGGTTGGGCTTGGGTTGGATTGGATTAACCCGCCCAAGTTGCAGCCCTAGGTCCGGTGGATAACTGGCTATTTGTGTGTGAATTGTATAATAGGTTGTGTATTGACGGTGGTAAGTAGGGCAACAAAGTAACAACGGGCTAGTTTTTGGGGGTTCTGATGGCATCGCTCACAAAACCCAATCCGAATATGAACCCGATTTGTAACTATAAGCCCCAATTTTAAAATTTCTGGGTTGGGCTTGGGTTGGATTGGATTAACCCGCCCAAGTTGCAGCCCTAGGTCAGGTGGATAACTGGCTATTTGTGTGTGAATTGTATAATAGGTTGTGTATTGACGGTGGTAAGTAGGGCAACAAGGTAACAATGGGCTAGCTTTTGGGGGTTCTGATGGCATCGCTCTGATTTCTATTGGGCCTTGGGCCTTGGGCCTTTGTAAACTTTTTCATCCATCAGAAAATTTTCACTTCACCTTGGGCCATGGTTACAATAAAGCATTTCCATTATAGTGTTTTGTAAATCTATTATTAATTACTTGATTTTATTTATTTATTGTGATAAAATAAAAAGTAAAAGTACTGGAGCAGAGCATTTGACAAACAAAAAAAATAATAATAATAATTCTACAAAACCTAAACATGTCTCTTATATAATTTAATATCTAAATTAATTAATTTTTATTTTTCATATTTAAATCTCATACACCCATTTATTAATAAGAAACACATTAAAAAGAGCAAAAAAATAATTACACATTAATATGTCTTCTTATAATCTTATCTACTCTTATAGTCTTATGTAATTAATATCTATCAGGAGGAAAAGGATGAGGAGGAGGAGCAGCAGCACCCCCCATGATTGGTTGGTCAAGTCGATCAAATGCTTCTCTACACAACCTTAAAAACTCCGGTGTAGTGTAAACTCCGCCTCCAGTTACCCTCATAAACTCCTTTTGCACTTCCTTGGTTAAGTTCATTAATTTCACCCCTTCCATCTTCAGCTCCTTTTCCACTTGATCGAGTCTTCTGTAGAGACTACTAACATCAAATATATTACAATCCCTGTACAGCCTTTCAAAGTCAATTGCACGGACATCCAGCCATCCTTGCTTCTTAGACTTACGAATTTGGCGCTGCTTCTGAAATCCTTGCTGGCATCCTTGCTTCTTAGCCTTATGAATTGCACGGGCTTCCATCCTTTTCTATTTCCTTCAATTCGGTATAAAATATAAATCAGATCAATTCTCAAATTTAAGAAAAAATTAATTCTATTGAGATACACACCTCCTTTTCTATCTCCTTTTCAGTGTCCTTAAAATATGGAACCAACTTGGACAAAAATCAACTCAATTTCGGATAATTTTCCAAGCCAAATTATACCCACTTTCTCTAAATCCAACTCAGTTTCGGATTACTTTCTAAGGCAAATTTATACATTTTGTTTGTTTTTTTTATTTTTATTTTTTCCAACAATGATTTGGGGTTCGTGAACCTCAACTTTTTGATAATTTTATATTTACCCTGATTATTTTATTTGTTTAAAATAATAAAATATTTGCATATGTCAAATTACTATACTGACCCTCTTTTTGAAAAAAAAAAAAAAAAACTTTTTCATTATGTATATTATATAATTGACCCGATCTTAATTTTGGTGTATAAATTAATTCAAGTTTTTCTAACGTGTCAAATCACTTTTGTGACTGTTTGATTCTACGTGTAAGTACGAATTTATGTTTTAGCTGAATAAAATCGACCAATGTTCTTTTACCTTGTTTGTTTTGTTTCTGTTGATAAATTTTGATTTGGGTATATAGGTATTCATAAATATGGCCCGTTTATAAATTTTGATTTTCTTCATTAAGCGTTTTGGGTTTTATTGGTTTTCTTTGAATAGTTAGGATTCTTGGGGTTTTAAGTTTATAAGTTTCATGTTTTAAACTGGTATAGATTTACATGGATAGGGGACTTTCATTTTACTTCTGTAATAGTTTGATTCTACAATGTAAATATAAATTTGTATTTTACTTTAATAATATCAATATTGTTCTTGAACCTTGTTTGTTCTGGTTCCCGACTTGTGATACCCGTGATTTTAGAGACGCGGTTTGATAAAGTCCACACTAAAAAATCATGGGGTATTAAAACAATTAGAGTATTTAAACAAGCACATATTACAAAATGCAATAAAATGAATAAATAATACACTGAATAAAATTCTTTTAAATAGAAATTCTATTACTAATAATCCTCCAAAATTACAATTAGGGTCATAATCTAATCATCTATAAATAAAATAAGTCTATCATCTAATAATGGATAAATATCCTACTTTGAAATAAGAAGTAAGAGTAGATAAGTATCCAACCTGCGAATCCTCATCCTTAAGACTTGAATCTCTAATAACCTAAAAAAATATAAACAATGGTGGGTCGAAACCCACGAGCAAGCTCCCTCTACTAAGCCTCTGAAAACCTATAAATAAATATGATAACCTGAATTTTTCTTTAGATGTTAATTTATAATTGTATTATTACTAATATTATTTTAATTTTTTATATAGTCGTGTGTGTGTGTGTAATTTGATAGGTTGTTTTTGATTTTTGATGCATTATATATATTTTCTATATATAATATACATGGCATCAGTTGGCAATTGAAGTAGAAGAAGCTGCGAAATGGGAATTCAAATGGTGAAAAGTGTTGTTTTTTTGGGCTCACATGAAAGTTATTTAAAGAGAGAATGGAATTTGGTTTTTTTGTTTACATATTTATATATATATGTGTGTGTGTGTGTGTGTGTGGTCAGATAGAAGCTACCGAATTGAGTTTTGTCTCATGTTTATGTATTATATATATATATATATATATAATGCATCATGGTGAAGGAAGGGATCAGGTTGGTGATAAAATGATGATAAAGAAAATAAAAGAAGGTAGCGAAATGATGAAGAAAAGAGAGAAAATTGTAATGATGGTGGTGTGTACTTGTGGGACCCAATGGAAGACTCTTTGGCCAAAATACTTTGGCTTGCCCAAGACTCTTTTGACTTGGTTTATTTCTTCACGTGGCTTTGCCTTTTAGTTGGATGATAGTTGGTCCTGAAATGATGAAAGGGGACACTTGGCCGAGATGGGAAGAAAGAGAAAGGAAAAAGGATTTGGGTTGGCAGGTTGTTCACGTGGGTTTAGTCTGGTAGAAGAAAAGAAATGAGGTGGTGAAATGATGTTGATGGAGGCGCATGGTGTACACTAATTTGGAGTCGGTGGATTTGGCCTTTAAATATCAGTATCAGTTTATAACTTTGGTGAACAAGTGGAGATAGAGAAATAGAGAGTTGCAGAGGGCGTAGCGGAAGCGTGGAAACTTGGTGATCCAGTGGGGAATTAATCTTTTTCAGTGTAGGGTTCTCTATACCTTGAATGGCATGGGGAGGTTTTACTTTAATGTTTTTAATTAAATGCATATGTATTAAATGTATATGTTTATATTGTGAATTTGTTTTATTAAACCTCCATAAAATTCTTGTTATGGTTTTTCCTACTGGGACTTTTGTCTCACCACCCTCCAGTTTCAGGTACCGAGGACGAACGGGGATTGCTAGATTCGGGCTTAGAGTGAAGAGTCAGCGTTGTAGAATTTTATATATTTATTTGAAGAATTTTTTTTGTATATTGAGGTTATTGACCTTATATAAAAGAGGGGATAATTTTTATGATCCTGGGTGTATTTTGATGTATTTGGATTTTAATAAATTGAAGATTTTGTTAGAAAATCCGGGGCATGACAAAATGGTATTAGAGCGTGTACCCAGCCGGAAGTGTGAGTGTAGTGATGATGTAGACAGGTGTGACTGGCCGAGTGTGTAGCACTGGTGAGCTACCACTTGTAGCCGGGTGTGTGTGGGCGGATGGCGTTCACTGGCAGCTACTAGGATGGTTAGTTGGTGTGGTTGGGCAGGTAGCCCAGATTTGTTGTTGTTTTTTTAGTAGGTGGGCGGGTGACGCATCAACTAGTTACCACAATGGTTACGGAGTGTGTGGGCGGATGACTAGCACTGTCAGCTACCACAACGTTTTACATATCACTATATTTCACATCGCCTAGGTTAAGGATTTGTGAATTTGGTTTTGTGGTTATTGGTGTTTTCGGGCTTACGTAGACTGTTGGATCTGAATTTCGAGGACGAAATTCTTTTGAAGTGGTGGAGATTGTGATAACCTGAATTTTTCTTTAGATGTTAATTTATAATTGTATTATTACTAATATTATTTTAATTTTTTATATAGTCGTGTGTGTGTGTAATTTGATAGGTTGTTTTTGGTTTTTGATGCATTATATATATTTTCTATATATAATATACATGGCATCAGTTGGCAATTGAAGTAAAGGAAGCTGCAAAATGGGAATTCAAATAGTGAAAAGTGTTGTTTTTTGGGCTCACATGAAAGTTATTTAAAGAGAGAATGGAATTTGGTTTTTTTGTTTACATATGTGTGTGTGTGTGTGTGTGTGTGTGGTTAGATGGAAGCTACCGAATTGAGTTTTGTCTCATGTTTATATATATATATATATATAATGCATCATGGTGAAGGAATGGAGCAGGTTGGTGATAAAATGATGATAAAGAAAATAAAAGAAGGCAGTGAAATGATGAAGAAAAGAGAGAAAATTGTAATGATGGTGGTGTGTACTTGTGGGACCCAATGGAAGACTCTTTGGCCAAAATCCTTTGTCTTGCCCAAGACTCTTTTGATTTGGTTTATTTCTTCACGTGGCTTTGCCTTTTAGTTAGATGATAGTTGGTCCTGAAATGATGAAAGGGGACACTTGGCCGAGATGGGAAGAAAGAGAAAGGAAAAAGGATTTGGGTTGGCAAGTTATTCATGTGGGTGTAGTCTGGTAGAAGAAAATAAATGAGGTGGTGAAATGATGTTGATGGAAGCATATGGTGTACACTAATTTGGAATCGGTGGATTTGGCCTTTAAATATCAGTAGTATCAGTTTATAACTTTGGTGAACAAGTGGAGATAGAGAAACAGAGAGTTGTAGAGGGCGTAGCGGAAGCGTGGAAACTTGGTGATCCAGTGGAGAATTAATCTTTTTCAATGTAGGGTTCTCCATACCTTGAATGGCATGGGGAGGTTTTGCTATAATGTTTTTATTAAATGTTTTTAATTAAATGCATATGTATTAAATGTATATGTTTATGTTGTGAAGCTATTTTATTAAACCTCCATGAAATTCTTTTTATGGTTTTTCCTACTGGGACTTTTGTCTCACCACCCTCCAATTTCAAGTACCGAGGTCGAACGGGGATTGCTAGATTCGGGCTTAAGGTGAAGAGTCAGCGTTGTAGAATTTTATATATTTATTTTGAGAATCTTTTTGTATATTGAGGTTAGTGACCTTATATAAAAGAGGGGGTAATTTTTATGATCCTGGATGTATTTTGATGTATTTGGATTTTAATAAATTGAGGATTTTGTTAGAAAATCCGGGGCGTGACAAATTGGTATCAAAGCTTGTACCCAGCCAGAAGTGTGAGTGTAGTGATGATGTAGACGGGTGTGAGTGGCCAAGTGTGTAGCACTGGTGAGCTACCACTTGTAGCCGGTTATGTATGGGCGGATGGTGTTCACTGGCAGCTACTAGGATGGTTAGTTGGTGTGGTTAGGCAGGTAGCCCAGATTTGTTGTTGCTTTTTTAGTGGGTGGGCGGGTGACGCATTGACTAGCTACCACAACGGTTACGGAATGTGTGGGCGGGTGACTAGCACTGTCAGCTACCACAACGTTCTACATATCACTATATTTCACATCACCTAGGTTAAGGATTTGTGGATTTGGTTTTGTGGTTATTGGTGTTTTCGGGCTTACATAGACTGTTGGATCTGAATTTCAAGGACGAAATTCTTTTTAAGTGGTGCAGATTGTGATAACCTGAATTTTTCTTTAGATGTTAATTTTATAATTGTATTATTACTAATATTATTTTAATTTTTTATATAGTCGTGTGTGTGTGTAATTTGATAGGTTGTTTTTGGTTTTTGATGCATTATATATATTTTGTATATATAATATACATGGCATCAGTTGGCAATTGAAGTAAAGGAAGCTTCGAAATGGGAATTCAAATGGTGAAAAGTGTTATTTTTTGGGCTCACATGAAAGTTATTTAAAGAGAGAATGGAATTTGTTTTTTTTTTGTTTACATATTTATATATATATGTGTGTGTGTGTGTGTGTGTGTGGTTGGAAGCTACCGAATTGAGTTTTGTCTCATGTTTATGTATTATATTATATATATATATATATATATATATATATATATATATATATATTTAATGCATTATGGTGAAGGAAGGGAGTAGGTTGATGATAAAATGATGATAAAGAAAATAAAAGAAAGTAGCGAAATGATGAAGAAAAGAGAGAAAATTGTAAAGATGGTGGTGTGTACTTGTGGAACCCAATGGAAGACTTTTTGGCCAAAATCCTTTGGCTTGCCCAAGACTCTTTTGACTTGGTTTATTTCTTCATGTGGCTTTGCCTTTTAGTTGGATGATAGTTGGTCCTGAAATGATGAAAGGGGACACTTGGCCGAGATGGGAAGAAAGAGAAAGGAAAAAGGATTTGGGTTGGCAGGTTGTTCACGTGGGTGTAGTCTGGTAGAAGAAAAGAAATGAGGTGGTGAAATGATGTTGATGGAGGCGTATGGTGTACACTAATTTGGAGTCTGTGGATTTGGCCTTTAAATATCAGTATCAGTTTATAACTTTGGTGAACAAGTGGAAATAGAGAAACAGAGAGTTGCAGAGGGCGTAGCGGAAGTGTGGAAACTTGGTGATCCAGTGGGGAATTAATTTTTTCAATGTAGGGTTCTCTATACCTTGAATGGCATGGGGAGGTTTTGCTTTAATGTTTTTTTTAAAATGTTTTTAATTAAATGCATATGAATTAAATGTATATGTTTATGTTGTGAAGCTGTTTTATTAAATCTCTATGAAATTCTTGTTATGGTTTTTCTTACTGAGACTTTTGTCTCACCACCCTCCAGTTTCAGGTACCGAGGACGAACGAGAATTGCTAGATTCGGGTTTAGGGTGAAGAGTCGGCGTTGCAGAATTTTATATATTTATTTGGAGAATTTTTTTGTATATTGAGGTTATTAACCTTGTATAAAAGAGGGGGTAATTTTTATAATCCTAGATGTATTTTGATGTATTTGGATTTTAATAAATTGAGGATTTTGTTAGAAAATCTGGGGCGTGATAATAAAACATCTCTAACCAAAACAAATAATAATAAATGTCTATCCTTTAATATTAAATGATATTTACAATATATAACATCAAACATAATGATAAATAAATTTCCCAAGTCCCAAACCATAAATAACAATATAAATAAATAAATATATATATATATATATATATATATATATATAATTAACATCGGATAAACTAACATCTTTTAGAAGTTTATCTTTTAACCCTCAATTTAATTAAAATAGCTTACGAACCATAATAAGGGAATCACTCTTATAATATAATATATTTTTCCTAGTTATATTTAAATTATCATTGGCAACTCTACCATTCCCCAAGAGTATGTTTTGTTGGGATTTATATGCCCTGGTATAGCAAATTCATATTAGGATTAAAGTGATATATGTTCCTGACATATCTGAAATATTTATGATTTATATAATTGGTGAATTCAATGTATTATATTTCGATTCATTATGGAATTGATAGTGTCATTTGATTACAAGAGATATTTATATATGTATGTGATGACGATCAATACATGAATATAAATAGTAATTATAAATTGTTCATAGTCGGTAATTATGGATGGACTCATTATTAATTAAGATTTGAACTGGATCCATGTTAGGTTGAGATATATTGCGAGAGCCGTCGTATACAGTTGCTCCCTATCACTGTCATGACATTTGGCTCTTAAGCATGAGAGAAATATAGACTCTTTTATTAATTAATAATTACTTTGATTTGTTCGGCGGAATCTTCGGAATCCTTAGACCGGCACTTTGAGTAATTATGTAATTAATAGTTAGAGGGTTATATTTTCAATATTTGCATCATTGCTACTTGTATTTATTTTGTATTGATTATAGTTGATCACAAAATAAATTCGAAGGCCTTCGTGTGTTTTTAGACAAAATGATTTATTATATATTTATTTATTTAAATTATTATTTTTGTCAAACAAATGTTTCATTGTGATCAAGGCAGAAATAATCAAAAGTACCAAAATAAATATATTAATTAAGTAGTCGGATTGATGTTATTTATTATTTATCATTGACTTACATGTTATTTATTATTTAATTGGAGTTCAATAAATTTCTTTTAGTGGAGTAGAAATTGATTTATGAATTAATTGAATTGGGTCCATAGACCGGGCCAATTATTAATTCATTGTAGCCAATAAAACAATAAGCCCAAAGGATTCTCACTCATAGCCTAACTTGATATTGGAATCCTATTAGATTTGAGACATGTGAATTAGAGATTGAGAAGGATTTATTGTTTCATTTTCCTTATCTTTATGTTGCTTATATATATACATGGTCTATGTATATTTTTGGGGTTTTTTTTGGAGAAAGGAAAAGGTAATATATTTTCTTTCTCTAGAAAATTAGAGTTAATGTTCTCATCTAATAGAGGCTCTCACAAGCCTAATTTTCCAAGGTCATTCATAGAGGCTTATGAGTGATTCCTAAAGGCAAAGCCATTACCGAGAAGATGGAGATTCAAGGAGAAGGTATCTAGTAAAGAGATTTACAATAATTCAGAACATTCACTTTAGAGGAAAGATTTAAAGGTTTACTTAAATATTTGATGTAAGTATTCAATCCCTAAATTGAATAATACATCATATTTTATTTTTACATAAAACTTGTCTCTATGTGATGAATCAAGATCTATGTATGTAAATCCCTCAAAAAGTTTTTAAAACTTGCACATTTCCCAACAGTGGTATCAGAGTATGGTTTGATTCATTACTAGAGATCATGTTTTTATCAAAATCATCATTCATGGATCCAAATTATATATGCATATTTATTAATATATGTTGATGTATGAATTAATATGTTGATATATATTGATGCATGATGATGTATGTATATTTGTGATTAGATGATGTTGATGTATGTTTGGGCCATGGATGAAGCTTATAGGTTAATTGAATGTAATTTTATCTTTGGATGAATTTAATTAAGGCTTTGATTTAGCCGTTTGAAAGTTCAATGATGTAATTTAATTTTTTCATTGTATTTCAAATTGTAAATATTTTTAAAACCATGTAATATTCATTAAAGGATGCTATGAAGCTTCAAGAAGGTTCAAAAGGGTTAAATTAGGCTTCAAGAATTTTCTGGAATTTTTCCATAATTTTTTTGGAATTTTTTGGGCTTAAAATAATTTTCTGGGATTTTTTAAATTATTTTTTGAAATTTTCGGCGATTTTTCGGCGACCGGAGTATCGCCGACAGCGAGTGCAATGACCGGAGATAGCCGGCCGATCCGGTGCAGCGCGGTGCACCCGTATGTGGTGCAGCCGGATCATTGGCTGTAGGATCAAAGTCAACAGGGGTGAGATAATCCAGTACTTCGCGGGAGAGTGTGCATACTATGAGGACAAGTATCTGGCGCGTGAGGAACACGCGCCAACAATGACTAGCGCCATATGGCCCGATGCAGTGCATGCAACGCGCTGCAAGCTTCCCCAATCGCATCCAAGCGCGTGAAGAACACGCGCTGGTCATGCTAGCAACCTTTAGGCATGTGGCAGCACATAGAGGCATGTGCCACGCGCAGCTTTACCCCTAGGCGCGTGCCAGTACGTGCGGGGTCCTTTGGGCGCGTTCCAAGGGCCGTTTTGCTTCTCCAAGCGCGTACCAACTCCCTACAGGTGTTTATAAGCCGTTGTTGGACGCCCGTACAACAAGAATAATATTTAAATGTTAAAAGTTGATTTCATTGGCCATTTAATTTGCTCTTGTCTGTTATTTATTAATTTATATGATACATGGAATAATTATTTGTTAATTATTATTGTTCATGCATTGGATTTATGATATTTATTTAAATGACTTGATTTATATTAATTAAATTATGAAAATCAATTGGATTCGATTACTAATTAATTAGAGGACACTTATTGGGAAACGAAAAATTATTTTTGTAAATTATTTTTAAAATGTGCCTCAAATTAAATATTAGTGAATCATTTAAAAGTCCAGTTATTTTTTAAATTTAATTGGATTAAAATCAAGGCGTTTTGCATGCATTATATCATGGATATGAATAAAAGGAAAACCTTAATTATGAATGATTAAAAATTGAGTGGGAGCGGGGATTTTTTATACATTACCCCATGGCCTTCATTAATATAACCATTGTAATTAGATATTCAAAAATAAGGCTCCACGCATGATTTGAAAAGTCTTAATATTACAAGAATGGTAGTCTCATGAAAATAAAAATATTAACTGTTCATTGTAATTAGATCTTTAAAAATAAGGTCCTACGCATGATTTAAAGAGTCTAGATTATAATGACAAGATATTTAATGTTTTATTTTTTCGTTGGAGCATTAATAATATTATACACTCAATCTAAAATCAATAGTGTTAACTCCCCAATGGAGTGGTCTACACTAGGTGATTTTAGAAAGGCTAAACATAATCGAGAATCATTTCATATAGATAAACAAGGCATTGTCTTAATAGATATGGAAATGATGGGATTTGCCCACTAATAGCAATAATGAATTTCGCCAACTGAATAAGTTATTGGCGTATTGGTTATCCGATTTTTCATGCAGTGGTTAAGGGACCCACATGCTATTTTAATGGAAGTGTTCGCCTAATAGCAAATGAATCTCAGCAATAGTAATAATGAACTCCTCCATTAAGATAAGCTATTGACGTATTGATTGTATGATTTATTATGCTACAAGCCCGCATTAATTAAATGGGATTGTTCACCAATAGTGATAATGAACTCTTTTTATATTGGGATTTATTATACTATGTGGTTGACTAACTCATTTTAATTTTAAATATGCATAATATAATTAATAATTCACCTTGTATATTGTATGAATACGTTTATATTCAAATTATTTATGTCTAATCCATTTAATCCACTTGCTAACATATTCAATGTATTTGGACCACATTTATATTGACTGGAAAAAGGAATTTAGATATTTTATTCACAACGTAAGGGTACAAGATGTATTTACTACTCATAAACCTAATCATTTTACTTTAAGATACTTAAGAGAACATTAATGCTTTTAATAAGTGAAATAAGATAAATGATAAGGCTCGGTGCAATATTCTAGAGTTTATCTCGAATACGCTCTAAAGCTAACATTTGTATTATTTTATTTGCTTTAAGTATCATGTTAAATCTCAATGAGATGTTTTGGTGAGATTAGATAGAGAATATGCCTAAGTACTATGTCAGATTTAAATACCATCAAGATAACCTAAAGATCTCCAGTAAAAGATCGAATTTTGGAAAATGATTGTTTATTATTTAAAAATTGAACTGGAGGTCAATAGGGCTAACTTGGGTGATAAGTTTGAAGTTGACATGATTGTTGCCTTGTTACCAAACTCGTTCGACTCTTTTAGAGTGAACTAAATAAAAAAATAGTTTGAGTTCACATTCGCTGATATTCTTATAAAGTTGGTAACATATGAAGGGATAATCGAATGTATAGGCGTTCCTATCAATCTAGTTTAGTCTATACTATCTTCTTCTAGGCCCAAGTGGAAGGGCAAAGGAAAAGAAGAAGGATGATAATAGGACAAGGCTAGCACAAAACATGGAGATCCAAAAGGTTAAAAGAAATAAGTCAGTGTATGTTTGTAATACCCCTAATTTCAAAAAGATAGTCCTGGTATTTAATTTATTGTTTAAGTGCGTATGTGTTTATTTAATGGTTTAATTGCTTATTATTTTAATTAATTGGATTTTAATTAGTATTTAATTTATTGTTTAAATTGCATTTTTAATTATTTAAGTGCATATGTGTTTATGTAATAGTTTAATTGACTTAATTGTAATTGCGAAGTAATTGTTTTCTTTAAATAGTATTACTTGTTTTTGTAAATAGAATTAATTATTTAGTAGAAATTATTGTTTCCTGCAATTGAATTAATCGTAATATGGTTTAGTTAAGTATTAATTAATTTATTATACTGGTTTAAATTGTGAATTACGTTAGTGGGATTTCCTTAGGGTTTCTGTATTAACTTAGCCGACTTAGTCTCTGTATTATATTACACTTAGGGTTAGGTTTAAGGGTGGCTTATAAATACATCTTTAGGGGTTTGCCTAGGGTTTTAGAACCGTATACACGATATAGTAAAGGCAAATAGAAGTTTGGAAAAGTCTGGGAAGAAACAGAGAGGGCAAACAGAGTATTCGCCGGAGAATTGAGAAAGACGTCGGTGTAAGGCAAGTTTTATCCTTTACTCTCTCCCTTAGGCTTCGTGTTCTTTGCATTACTAAATAGTTCCAGGATTAATTGAATATTAAAAACGTTCTCTGTTCGTGTTAAAATTGAAATATATCAGTATGTGTTGTATACTTATTAAACTGTTAAAACGTGAAGTTTACTTGTATAATTCTCTGTTTAAATCCATGATAGTGAAGTAATAAGGACTTAAACACGGACTGGGAACATACTGGGTTTGGTTACAACTTCTGGGAGCCATGACAGTGAGGTATCAGAGGTGTAAACAGGGTCGGAAACGGAGAAGACGAGAGAGGGAGAGAGCCGGCTCTCCCTTGGAGAGAGTCGGCTCCCTTTGATTGGGAGGCGGCTCCTAAGGTGTAGGAGCTGGCTCCAAGGCCACAGGAGCCGGCTCCACACTTGTGGGAGCAGGCTCCTTACAACAGTTTTATTTTTTTTTTTTCGTTTTCCTGTGAGTTTGGTCTACAGTGGATAGTTTTCTGTGGTTTTAGTTGTGTTTAAGACTGTATGTGGGAAGTTTATATGAGGCTTATGGTTGTATTAAGGCTCCAGGAGTAAAACAAATAAACTAATTACTTGGAGTAGCTTGGACAGTATATGATTTAAACAAATTAGTACACTGTTTTTAGAGTTGGAAGAATTAAATTGTTTAATCCTTTGTGTTAACAATTTTTCTGTGACAGATAATATAATTGAAACTTGTATCACCATATATCATGATCATGTATTTCAATTATGTTCTTTGGGGATGAGTTGATGTTGAATGGTATTATGATTTAAATCTATCACTTTACCGGATTTAGTGTAGCAATATAAACTGAGTATGTTTATGTATATAATTTGACTATGCATATTGATGCTTACATTATTATTTTTAGTATCAGTTGCTGTATGCATGGATTAGTTGATGTTTACCTTAATTGTCTGTATTATCAACTGCTAGATGGTTGGATAGTATGCACCGGTATGGGACGGTGGCATACTAGGGACGGTTTGGTTTCAAAATACCAAAACCTACCTACTCTGGAATAGGGTATGGATTAATTACATAAATTAAGTCATACCTATGTTTGTGTCAATTCACTAAACAGTTGAATGACACTTGGTTTCGAATGGATTTTATATATATTATTATGATACCACGATATGAGCATGAGTCTCAGACTTGATGGTTAGGGAGCATATATGCATGGGGATGCATAACTAGCTATGATGATTTGATATGTACCCTGCTAGGTCTAGGTACTCGTGCCCACTTCAGGTGCGTTTTGCATGATGCCTACTAATCAGGTTGAGACGGGCTTGTAGTACAGTGAGAGTCCTGTAGTGTGAGTATATATATATATCTACAGACTATATAGCTATTACTGAATTGTTTAGGATGTAGATGCGTATCGGGTCTCTACTTAAATTGTAGTAGTATAGAACTTGCGTGTAGGCCTGACCCACTTCTATTTTTCAGGTACTCGTCAGTTCCAGACTTAGACTTGATCGTGCTGAGCAGAGATTACTACTCACTCTTCTGACGACGTAGGACTTCTCTCCATAGCTTATTTCTGGATGTTCTTTCAGTTGTTTACATTTCAGTTTGGTTTTTATTAGGGGTCTACTAGAGATGGATTCTCGAGTTGTTTAAACTGTTTGAGGTTTTGGAAGGATTTGGATTTTATTAATTTTTTTATAATATTATTTGAGGATTTTATATTTAGAGATCTTTCAGCTTTTAATATTTATTCTTAATTCATTTTGAAATTTGTGTTCGTTTTAAGTATTAATTGTTTGATATTCCCTCGGGTTTGGGCCTGAGCCTGATCAACCCTTATCTTGGATCCTAGGGGTATCACAATATTGAGGGTGAGAGAAATTATTTCTTCAGCGGCCAACTAAGACACTTATTTAAGGACGAACTGTCTAAGCAATAACGTGGCATAAGAAAATGTATATTTAATCATTGAGCCATGTTATGTGGTTGTATCTATTAATTTCTGATGGATAGGTTCTGGAGCCACTAAACATGTTTGCAATTCGTTGCAAGGATTTCAGGAATCCAGAAGCCTCGATGATATGTATATATATTTGTCTTTTGACCTGATGCTAAGGTTGTAGCTAAGTCAGTGGGAGTATTACATCTTAAATTAGAGAGTATGAGGATATTAGTATTAGAAAATTATCTTTATGCACAGATGATAGATGCAATCTCATTCTTATTTCATTTTTGGTTTATAAAAAAATTGTGTTGTTACTTTTGGTAAAACTTCTTTTATAAAATTAAATAGATGTGCGATTGCTTCTGGTGCATTGAAAGATGGTTAATATACTATAATCACTAGCTCTTAATATTTCCAGGATGTAGAAACTAATGTTGCATATTCTAGATTAAATGTTAAGAGAAAATTTGTTATTCCTAACTAATTGTATTTTTAGTATCCATTTTTGGGTTATAATCAGTCAAAATAAGATTCAAAGATTGGTCAAAGAATGTTTATTACCTAGTGAGGCAGGGGAGCCTAAACCAAACTTGTGAATCCTATTTTGAAGGATAGATAACTTTAAAGGCTTAATCAGCCAAATGAAATAGACATAAAGAACAATTGGAGTCGGTACACACAGACACATGTGGTCTTATGAACATCCAAGAAAGACTACTCAGTTTTGGATACTTTTACCTGATGCGACATAAGTCTTAAACTTTTGGTAAATTCTGAGAGTGTTAAGTCTGATGTGGAGCACAGATTAGGTAAACTTATCAAAACACTTCGATCTGATCGTGGATATGAGTATTTCTTGGGATAGTGCAAAGACTATATGGTCAATGAGAGTGTTATGTACCAGTTTTCCGCAATTAACACTAAATGGATTTAGGTGTCAAATAGGAATAACAGAATTCTGCTTAACATGGTTAGATCTATGATTTGATATGCTACATTATCTCTTTCATTTTAGAGTTGAGCCTTGATGAGATCATAGATATGCTTGATCTAATGGCTACTCTAAAATCACTACGATTGATTATTTTATGATCTCAATAATAAAAGTTAATTGTTTACACTCATTGTTTATCTATAGGAGGATTATATTATGAATCACATACCTAGTAGCATAATGTTAGAGAATATGGTATGAGTATCATATGTACCACATATGAATACACTTATTATATAGATTAAGAATTATATATGAATTCCCTATAGATGCATCGGCATCATCTAGTACACAAATTCATGTATCAGTATATTGATGTAGTGGGAGGATTATCATCTAATCCGACAGAATCATGTTTTTAGGTGAGATCTTTATGAACATCCCTGTTAAACATGAGTTAGACCCAATAAGCTACACGGAAGCGTGAACCAATATGGATACAGATCGTTTTGGCAAGTTGCTATGAAATCAGAGTTGGAATCTATGTATTCTAATAAAATCTGGAATCTTGTAGAACTTTCTAGTAGGGTGATACCTATGGAAGACAAATTAATCTACAAAAGGATACCAGAAAATTTCTTAGTGGATGAACCACGTGTGTATAGGGAAATGTCATTATTTTTCTAATTCTATATATTGATGACATTCTACTCATTTATAATGATGTGGAAGTTTCGTCATCAGTAAAGAAGCAGTTGTTCAATTACTTTGGAATAAAGAGTTTTCAAGATCTAAGCTATATTCCTAAGATCAAGCTTTTGCAAGATTAGGTTAAAAGGAAAATATGTTTATTTTAATAATCCTACATTGATAAAAGCTTGACCAGGTTTGGTATGCAAAATTCAGAGAATGAGTTCTTGCTTTACTGACATGGATTGCTCTCTAGTAAGTAGTTTTTCAAGACTAGCAGACTAGATTGAGCAAATGAGAGTGGTATAATATGCTTCGGTATGTGGGATTCTCATATATGCCATGGTCTATACCAAACAGGACATCCGCTACATTGTAGGGATAGTTAGTTAATATCAATCCAATCCCGGACTTGATAACTGATCTGTTGTGAAAAATATAATAAAGTACCTTAAAAGAACCGATAATCTCATACTCTTTTATGGATGTGATGATATGGTCCTAGTCAGGTATGCTGACTCTGATTTTAAATCAGATGTAGATACTTTGAGTTTCCTTACTTAGTGTAAGTTCACTCAATGGAAGGAAAATTAGTTAATAGATTGTTAAGCAGATTTTAACTACTAACTCAAACCTGAAGGTGGAGTACATTGCAGCCTTAAAGGTAGCAAAGGAAGCCTTTTGGTTTGATCTCACTGATTTAGAGATTGTGGAGCATACTAGCCTGCCTATCGAGCTATATTGCAACAATAGTACAGAAGTAGTCCAAACCTATGACCCAAGGTTCCATAAAGGAACAAGGTACACTGAGGGGAAGTGTCATGTCTTACATGATATTGTCCAGTAAGAAAATGTACTCGTGGCTAGAATATTGCATTGGAGCACAACTTTATCGATCCATTAACAAATGTGTTATCGATCAATAGTTTTGATTGTCACCTGGATAACATTGGAGTTGGATGCAATTAGAATTGGCTATGAGGGCAAGTGGGAGCTGTTGGGATTTATATGCCCTGGCATAGTAAATTCCTATTGGGATTAAAATGACATATGTTCCTGACATATCTGAAATATTTATGATTTATATAATTGGTGAATTCAATGTATTATGTTTCGATTCATTATGGAATTGATAGTGTCCACTTGATTACAAGAGATATTTATATATGTATGTGATGGCGATTAATACATGAATATAAATAGTAATCATAAATTGTTCATAGTCGGTAATTATGGATGGACTCATTATTAATTAAGACTTAAACTGGATTCATGTTAGGTTGAGATATATTGCGAGAGCCATCGTATGCAATTGCTCCCTATCACTATCATGGCATTTGACTTTTAAGCATGAAAGAAGTATAGACTCTTTTATTAATTAGTAATTATTTTGATTTGTTCGGCGGAATCTTCGGAATCCTTAGACCGCACTTTGGGTAATTATGTAATTAAAAGTTAGAGGGTTATATTTTCAATATTTGCATCATTACTACTTGTATTTATTTTGGATTGATTATGGTTGATCATAAAGTAAATTCGAAGGCCTTTGTGTGTTTTTAGATAAAATGATTTATTATATATTTATTTATTCAAATTATTATTTTTGTCAAACAAATATTTTATTGTGATCAAGGCAGAAATAATCAAAGGTACCAAAATAAATATATTAATTAAGTAGTCGGATTGATGGCTTTATTTATTTGATAACTAATTATGCATAGAAGAGTCAAAGTGCAACATTGACTTACAGGTTATTTATTATTTAATTAGAGTTCAATTAATTTCTTTTAGTGGAGTAGAAATTAGTTTATGAATTAATTGAATTGGTTCCATGGACCGGACCAATTATTAATTCATTGTAGCCAATAAAATAATAACCCAAATGATTCTCACTCATAACCCAACTTGATATTAGAATCCTATTAGATTTGAGACATGTGAATTAGAGATTGAGAAAGATTTATTATTTTATTTTCCTTATCTTTATGTTGCCTATATATATACATGGCCTATGTATATTTTTGGGGTTTTTTTTGGAGAAAGGAAAAAGTAATATATTTTCTCTCTCTAGAAAATTAAGGTTAATATTCTCATCTAATGGAGGCTCCCACAAGCCTAATTTTCCAAGGTCATTCATAGAGGCTTATGAGTGATTCCTAAAGTCAAAGCCATTACCGAGAAGATGGAAATTCAAGGAGAAGACATCTAGTAAAGAGATTTACAATAAGTGAAAACATTCACTTTAGAGGAAAGATTTAAAGGTTTACTCAAACATTTGATGTAAGTAAATTGAATGATACATCATATTTTATTTTTGTATAAAACTTGTTTCCATGTGATGAATCAAGATCTATGTATGTAAATTCCTCAAAAAATTTTAAAAACTTGCACGTTTCCCAACACGTTTATGTCCATACAATTCAAATGGCAATCTACCTATGCACTGTCAATTCATTCATGTCTCCACAAGTATGTTTTTATCCATACATATAATAGCAAATCCTACATGCTATTAACGTATGTATTTTGTTCGTACAATTTATTGACAATATGTTTATGCCATAACAACTCATTCATGTCTCCGAATAAGCCACTTTCAACATTATAATTAAATACAACATCCATACAATAGATAACACAAATTTTGTATATGCATGCAAAAAACATTAGTTCTATATTTTATATGTCAACGTACAAACTCATCATTACCATATATAGCTATGTTATATTATGCAAACACAATTATAGATCTGGTTCATGTAACGTTTTACACTTAATGCAAACATATATAGCGTTCTGTGATTAGAAGCACTGGAATTTGGATAAATTCCATACATTCTTCTGAAAAAATCAAAATTTTAAGTTTTGCATTTAGTGTAAAACGTTTTTATGGTCCTTGACGTGTAGCTTCTTTAAATAATGGACAACGGGCAATCAATCGGAAATTGTGAGCTCTGTTATTAGAACACAAACAGAGTGATATTCAATTGGAGTTTAAAAGAGTTGTTATATAATTTTGAGACTTGGCTATTTGGTTGAACAAAAACAGAGTGATTGTAAATTAGAAAATGGATCCACTTTACATTGGTTTTAGAGAGCGATTACATTTTTTGGAAATTCGGAATGCTCTCCAACCAATTCCAATCTGTCATAATTGAATGGGAATGAAATTGATCCAAGTTTCTTATGAAACTTTGGAAATTTACCAATATGATGCAAATGAAATTTAGTAAAAAAATCAGAGAATAATAAAGTAGATGCACCAAAAGATCACATATTAATTGAAGTTCAAAGTTGGGGACCAAGAATATGGGAACGCGCTATTCAGGAAGACACTCCCAATAGTTGTTTGATATGCAAGATAGAGGACCACCCTTCCCTTAAGAAAAGATAGGTATCCCGAAGACCCTGAACAATAAACTAGGCACCAACATCAGAATTAGGATAAATTTTCCACAAACACATGGTAGAACCACGGGAATTAGAGTTAGTATTAAAAACCTGTCAATCCAAAATAAAAAGTCGTGCATGCTCTCTTGTGGCTTAGTTATATATTAGTTTCAACAGGCATTGAGATGGTGGTCAAATCTTCGCGACAACCAGTTGGAGAACAGTAACAACAATATGTCTGGACCGTTGGATCAGGTGTTCGATTAAGCTGCACCTATGTTGGATGTATGGTCATCTATTTGCTGAAGTTATTTGTAAACATTTGATGCATCACCCTGATGGCAACATACTTTTGTATATTTACCATCTTTTCCTCCGTGAGATTGCAGTGGATGTAAATTCATGTTTATCAGTGATATCATTTACTTTAATTTTTGTCCTTTTTTTTTTCTGACTGAAGTTTAGATTCAAGCCTAGCAATCTTAAAAGCTGAAAATTCATGAATTCTCCAATGATCTAAACACCAGTGTCTGCACTTCAATCAGTGCCTTTGCAGTTGAATAATCATTTGGATTGTTATGTGTGTATATATTATCATTATCCTTGCCCAAATTTCAAGTGTAAATACATATAGATGATCTTGTGTTTTGTTTGGTTGGGATTGGTTAAATGTAATATATGAGATGAACTTGGGTGATGATGAGAGATTAAGAAAGCAGAGGAAAGAGGTGAGTGAGAAACAGAGATGGAGGGACTTAAAAGTTGCTTTTGACTAAAGAGGAAATCTTGAAGAAAGTATGGTGTAAGGAAGGAATTTGGATTACAGCGCAGAACTACTACTTCCATATAAATTACAAGTTTAGCATGGATGAAAAGTAAAATTTTAGAATTAATGAATTAGAATCGGAAGATTTAACCGCAAGAAAGGTGACTCCAGCAAGAACCATAGATATAATTCTGAAATGGACTTACTAATCAACCCAAAATAAATAGGTGTTTTAATTATATCATTGCATTCAAAATATAAATGTCCAATCAAAATAATTAAATAAATAAAACACAAAGATTAAACAACAAGAACAACAAATTGTCAAAGTGTTTCCAACAAAACGAACTTAACCATTCTATCCTGATGTTGATGAGAAATATAAAGCCCTTGGATTGGTGAAGTGGAGATAGAAAATTCCCAATTACAAACTAGCTACGATAAAGCACAGAGTAATTGAGAGATTTCGCACAAAGGTACATAGGCGCCGGTTTTTTTATTTCCTGCATTTCTATTATTCAAACGATATAATGGTGCAAAATAAAGCTTATCGTCTTGATACTGGGATGTACTTATTGATGCTCTTAATTTTGTAATTAGAACTTGTTTGAATTGTTGTGTCAAGTGTATTGCATGAAAAGCTTCAATTAATGCTGAGTCATAAAAACTTCAATTTGCTATATCCATTGAGAAATTGTCTCCTTTCCCGACACATTAAAATACCGAATTTTTTTTCTCTTTGTTTTGTTTATGTTTTTGTTTTTAGATTTTGTTAAATAAGTCCGTCCGTCCAATGTTTGATTAAATGCCTCAGCCAAACTGTTGTTTCCAAGTATGTCAGCCAAACACCCAGCAAATGGGAGGATCATTTTTATGTTGAAATAAACGTAAGCTTAACAAAAGGACATGACTGAGAGAATGACCTGAAAAACCATGTTGAATAATATATATATATATATATATATATATATATATAGGTGGAAAAAGGAGAGTTGATATTGACGCTCCCCTTTCTCTCTCTCTTTCTCTCCCAAAATGAAGTTACAAAAGAGTTGGACATTGTAATTTGCCAAAATCTCTACATCGTTTAATATCTCTGTGTTTGCTTCTAGTGCTAGAGAAACTGCTTTTAGCTTTACTTTGCAGAGTAATGAAATTTTTACACTTTGATTCTTTCGATAAACAATGGTATGATTTGAACTTCTTTTTTTTTTTCTTTTTTTTTTTTAGGTGTTAATGTTTATGGTGGAATTTGGTTGTTATTGCGGCCTACTGGAATGGGCCATATTGTTTTCCCTGACCAATGCAAAAACAATAGCTGACTTGGTATGGATATAAGATTTAATTCAATATTACTTTGAGGCTGCTTTTCCGGTCCTTAAGGACCCCAAGCCAGAACCAAACCTTGAAATTTTTTAGATTTATTTAACTCAAAATTTAATTAATGCTACTATTAGGAGGAAACAGAAAGTAAGTAAGAAACAAATACTAATAATGATAATACAGGGCTTCTGGGGTACATAAATAAACCCTTCAACATCTTTGGGACATGTCGAGAACTGTGGGAGATAGAAAAAGTAGTAGAGTAGAAACAACATAAGGGAGTCGAATGTGGAGCATAAGATGAGAGGAATCAAGGCCAACTTGGACACTTGGCAAGCTTTGTTCATCACAATCCACATTCAAGTAGAATGAAAAAAGAAAAAAGCAATTGCACTAATGAAAGAAATAGAAGACAATTAAAGCAATTAATATCAATTCACATTCAGGAAAAAGAATGAAAAAAGAAAAAAAGCAATTGCACAGAGAAATAGAAGCCCAATGAATACCAACCCCAATATATTAAGGAAAAAGAAGCGACATTTAAAGGAATTAAGAATTCAAAGTTGCTGATCTAGGATCACATGTCATTACCTCAACTAGAAACTCCAAATACAAAAAAAATACAGAAGGTTTGGAATATGATGCTGGATTTAAGATGGGTGGGCAGGTGGGCTGAATATTGTGGAAGGACTTACTAGTTTGATTCGGGGCCACTTGAGAAGTGAGATAATCATTGTGGAAGTTCTGAATAGGGTTAGGGAACCCTTGATGTGCTGTCTTGATTGAGTGAGAAGTGCTCATATGGGAAGGTAGGATTAAGAAATCCTTAGATTGATGCCTGGTTGGGAACTTCCGGAGCTAGTGGCAATTCAGAAGTGGTCACCTCAAAGTCGGCATTTAGGAAGCCATGGTTAAGGGGAGGGCAGGGCTGGTCTGGTGGCAGAGGCTGGGCTGGTTTTGGTTGAGGGAGGGTTGGTTACCCACTTGAGATGTGGGTGCTTCGAAGTTAGGATTAACAAATTCAAACGAGGTTTCTTCAATTAAAGGCCCATGGGTAAGGTCTGGTTTGGAGCATACTGGTTTTGTGGCAGAGGGAGGTGACGGACTGGATGTTGCAGCACTGCTCCCGTCTGTATGCCACTACAGATCTGCAGAAGCTTGTACTTGTGTTATTTATTGTACCAACAAGGACTTCAACTCTTTAATACTTTTATTAAGCAACCAGCAAAACAGAACAAACAAAAGAGGCGAGGCCCCTGGCAAACAGATACAAAGCAAAAAAAAACAAGTATTACCCGGAGACTGAGTGCTTAATTTGAATAAGGTCTAGAAGATACCACTAGACGATAAGCATGCCACATGAGACTTTTTGCTTTAGCTGGCATATATTAGTCTGGTTTACAGAATATTAAAAGTACTTGCAATTTCAAATTTTCAAATGCATTGTAATCAAAATCAACCAGCAGACAAACAAGAAATAATTCCGATTTACAATTAGGGTTTACAATTAGTAGGGATTACAGGACAAAAACAAAAACTGAATATAATTTAGATACTTACAGTTTGAATGAAAGTTAGATGAGACACGATCAAGCGATAAACTAGGGTTTAATGAGAGAAACAAAAACATGAATAATTCCGGATATCTGCCTTGATGGAGGGACAAACTAGGGTTTACAAACTAGTATTACAGGACACGAACAAAAACTGAATATAATTCGAATTAGATAGTTACAGTTTGAATGAAACTTAGATCAGAGACGATCAGGCGATAAACTAGGGTTTAATATGAAAAGCAAAAAATGAAATTAATGAATACAAGAAATTCCGAATTAGATACTTACCCTAATCTCAATAGACGGACGAAGACGACTTATATCGGAGACGATCGGGCGAGCTAGCGACACGAGAGCGAGAAGAGGAGAGAGAATCGAAAATATAAGGCCCCGTCTGAGAAGTGTAGTGTGATCCAATGTACTGCTCTAGCGAACCGAGTGTTTTGTAATAGTCTGATGTTGTGAAACGAGAACAAAACATATATATATATATATATATCTGATCATGGTTATATTAATATTAATAAATATTAAATTTCTATATACATATATATAATCATAGTTATATTAATATTATTTTTAATATTAATAAATATTAAATTTCTATATACATATATATCTATATATATATATATATAGATCCATCTATGGGTAAATATACGTATCTATTAACCTCCTATCTAAGTAGTAAATGTGACCCAATTATTTGGTTCATTGCTATTGTCCAAATCCACACCTTTAATTTAAATAAAATAAAATAAAACAGCATGCACAATTAAAACATTTCACTACACACAACAACAAATCAATTTACAATGAAGTCACATAAATCACAATTCAAATTAAACAAACAATGCAAATAAACATGTAAACAAATAGCCAAATAATCATATAATTTAATAAAAATACAATTAAATCAATTAAATAAATACCGAGACTATTCTTTTAAAATTAGGGGTATTACACCCTTGTACAGACATCCAGATGCCTTCATCTACCGCCTCCAGGGACAGATTACCCCATTCTGCAGAGGCCTTTAAACATTGATATGATTCGGGGTTTATGCAGAGGTAGGTTTGGTGACGACAGGTTCACCACTTGTGCTTCCCGTTGGGACTTGCCCCACCAACTATGGTTCTTCGATCATGTCCTTTACAAGAATGTGCACTAGGCTGGTCACAAGACTTAGAGGCGAGGCGATTTCTTGGTTGCTCTATATGCTATTCATATAGGACACTGGTTCTCGGTGCTTGCAGTTATTTGTGGAGTGATGTACAAGATGTGAGAGGATTATATCTCCAAAAAAAATCCTACACGAGCTCAGATTTTTCCATTCTCTCATCTTATTGCTCAAATACTCTGGGACCAGCACTGCCCCTTCGACTCGGAGGAGGCACGTGAGGGAGGCTCCTGCACTTATGAGTGGAAGGAGTGGAAGAAGAGTTACAAGGCACTGCTTAAGACAGCCCTGCCTGAGGATCCCGATGAGGATGCACCTCCATCCTTGTAGCACATGCACCTTTAGTCCCAGCTGCACAACATGAGCCATAGGTTGAGCATAAGCCACACTTACCTGCGTAGGATTAGCCTCGCTTTCCAGATTCTTAGGCTCCATTTGTCATGACTCGGGCTCATTACCAGTCTCTACGAGATGACATTTCCAGCATTCGTATAGAGATACGCGAGGATGTTGTTGCTCTGCCAGAGGACATTACATCATTCGTACAGGTGTACAGGAGGATGTTACTGCTTTAGGTACAGAGATGCGGCTGATGATGTCCGATTTCCTTCACTAGTTCCAGGGTTCTCATTCCTCTCATCCATCATCCTCTGCACCATGGCCCTGATCTCCATCTCTCTGTTTCTATATCTCTCTTTACATATCTGTGACTGATACATTTATTCGATTATTGGCCAATCTGTTGGCCTTACATTTGGTGATGTACTTTGATTGCTATCATTTTTGGTAGCTTGGATATTTTTCATGATTATATATATATATATATATATATATATATATGTGTGTGTGTGTGTGTGATCTCATTCAGCAGGTGTATCGTAGTTTCCCCTATTTAAGAGGATTTTTCTCTCTTTTATCTAGGGACTTTTCTATCTCTATTTCTTTCTGATAGTCCACTTGCCTGCACTTTGCATAGTTAACATACCCTTATACCATTTATGATCTTGATGAGGCTGGTACCATTGTGATCTTTTCAGGACCATAGTTGAATCTAAGTTTAGTGGGGGTACTTCTACCACCATTTTGGATCCTTGCGTTCGTGTTTCTTCTTAGCCAATGCTACGCTGGTATACTCTTTCCCTCTTTTCCATTGTTCTCATTGCATATTGAGGATAATGTGAAGTTTAAGTTTGGGAGTGAGGTTACTTTGTGCATTCTTTGCAAGTTCTGAACTTTAACTGTGCAATTGAGATTTGAGGTCCATTTTGGCTATAATTTTGATATTTTGAAACATAGATGTTGCCTCAAAATGGAGAGTTTTAAGAGTCTAATACTTCTTGTATGCTTTTGGATGCCATTTAGGAAATTTTTTTAAATTGTTGATATCACGCTCACTTTTGTGGTTCACATCATCTTGCTTGTTAAAAATGCTTTGAAAATTGATTCCACACACTAGCATTCAAATTGTGGGGTTCATGCTTAGATTATCATTGTTTTGGTTTTATCCCATTTGAGCTTGTAGGATTTGAAGAGTCATCATTCTTGACAAAATGATCATGCATGCTAAATAACAACCCCTTTTTCACCAAGTAACTGGGATTCTTGCCTCATTAAGTATTGAATTCTCGCATGAAAAAGTGAAGGGCTCAATTGAAATAAGAACTTTTTCACCAAGTAGCCGGGATTCTTGCCACATTAAGCATTGAATTCTCGTGTCAAAAAGTGAAAAGTTGGGAAATGAGAAGTGAGAGTTGTTTTGATTTGTAGCCTAGTTGGCTTGAGCTTTTAAGTCCGAAGGGGTGTCTTAACACCCAATGCCCTAAAGCCGTTCGGTCTGGGAGCCATTAACCCAACGCTTGTTACACAAGTCCTCTAAGAGAGATTCAAAGATCTTTACATTGCACCACGCTCTCATATTCGATCCCATTCTCTCTAAAAAATAAAAATAAAAAAAAGGTTCATTTGTAATCTTGATGATTGGGATTTGAGATGTGTGCTAGTTTGAGGCCGTTTTGTGATCTTTACATTGACTATGCTAAGATAACAACATATTTTGATGCCAGTTCACTAAAAAAGGATGCTAGAATTGATTATAATTTGCATGATTGACTTGCTTGATATATGGGGACTATTTTTGCTTGCGTGATGTTGAGATATTAAGAAAAGTTTAGAAATGGATGAAAATTGCATACTTGAGATAGTTTTCTCTTGACATTTGTTTAAATGTGCTTTAATGCAGTTTTCTCTTGACATTTGTTTAAATGTGCTTTAATGCTTCTTAAGTGAGGAAGAGTTTTAATGTTTGTGGGTATCATTTTTGAAAATCCCCATGAGACTTCACTCGTCCTCTAGCGGTAACCTAGGGATTTAAAAGGCTTGTTGCATGTGCTAAGTGCAATCGTGATCCCTACGAAAACGGCATTATCTTTTTATTGTTTTATTAATTCTAGTTGTATAGTTGTTTCTTTTTATTTCCTTCTTTGCTCATTGCTAAGGGACTAGCAATATTTAATTTTTGGGTATGTGATAAGTGCTGAAATATGCATATTTTAGCCATAATCTTAGGTATAATAGAACTTTAATCTATCTTTATTTTTCCTCTTTAATCTTATTTTGTTGTATTTCCATTTTTAGGTTTAAAAGGTTGAAATGAGCTAAATCTGATGTCTTAAAGCCTTGGGAAAGTCAACGGAAGTCTTGGCAAGGAATGAAAGCAAAAAGAAGACTGAGCTGCAAAGATAATTACCTCAATCGATTAAGCATTATCCTAGATCGATCGAGCCCTTTGGCCCTATCTAGAATCAATCTCCAACAACCTAAATTAGTTGAGCATCATCCCAGATCGATCGAGCCCTTTGGTTTTATAAAAAAATATCTATAACAACCTAAGCTCTGATCGGCCGAGCCTGATCGATTGAGCCAAAGCTATGATTGATCGAGGGCCTTGCTATTACTAAAATCATATTTTAAGCCTTGATTTAAGAGGGCTTGTTGGCTAATCGATCAGGTTTTCTTGTGTATAGGGTCTGACCATTTTGGGATTGTAAGAGTCACCTATAAATACAAGATTAAACCCAATTTGCTAGGGGGGAAGATTGGAAGAGTGAATTGTAAAGAATTCAATTTGTGGATTTTTCTAGATCTATAATTTGGGGATTCTCTCTCTAGGGTTTCTTTCAAGAATAGGAAGAAGAAGATGAAGCTAAGCTTGGGGATGGATTGTGAGACCACCAAGATGGCATTTACTTTCTCCATGAGTGGCTATTTCTTCATTTAGGGCTTGGATGAGCTATACATCTATGTAATTGAAGATTAATCTCTACATTGAGTACTTTTTGTAATTGTGCTTAGTGACAACCATGCATGGTTTTTATTAGATACAATTGATCTTAATTTGATGGATTATGTTTAGTCTTAATGGGTTGTGCTACAACATTAGTGTAATTGTAGTTAGGTAGACAATTTTTGCTTGGGTTTGATAATTCATGCTTATCCATTTATAAGTTTTACATAGTTTAAAATCATGATTAGTATAATCAAACCAATCACTATCTTTTCAATCTCACGCTCATTGATATTAAGTTTGTTCCAAGCCAATTATCCTAGTGGACAATCCCTACTCACTATATTCACGTATAGTTATTTGGTGGTTTTTATAAATTTAAAAGTTGATGTTCCCATTTACCACATATAAACATCTATTTTGATAACTCCGGGTAGCATTACCTTAACCCCTAAAACTTATTTTTCATATTTTTTGGTCTCTTTTAAATAATAAAAAATAAAAAAATCAGTAAATAAATAATATATTTCTTAGGCACATAAATTTTTTTAATACCTAAAAAATAGGTTTTTTAACTTTTTTTTTTTTTTGCCTGAATTAAACCTACCAACGTCACCGTTAATGCACTCTTTGGCTGATACAAATGGTGCCAACGACTATATTTTTTGAAAAGAAATGTATATATATATATATATATATATATATATATATATATATATATATATATATTATTTTTAGAGAGCAAAAGCAGTACCAAAATATGGAGAGCATAAGTTGCTTACGTAGCTTTTAGAAAAATTGATGTGACTAATTTGAAGAGCAAAATTTCGAAGAGCTGCACTAGATGGTCATAAAAAGCCAAATTTATCAATAAAAAAATATATACTATATTTTAATATTTTATAAAAATAAAAAATATATCACTAATAAATACATTAATTATAAATTTGAAACCAATGGAAGAGCTACTCTAAATGGACAGTGGTGACCCCCCTAGCATTGATGCATTTGGTTGAAGTAGAAAATGCCGCGGGATTGCATGTCAATTCTTAGTAACTTGGTGCATATTGCCCGAATCAAGACACTTTGGCCAACTCTTCTTCATACTTTGTGTTCATTCATGGCAGTGTAATCTGAGAAAGTAAGTAACCGATACTCTGTTGAAAGTAGAGAAAAAGGACGACTAGTTAATATATTCGACTTATTTTTTTTTGGCAACCGAAGATTATGCTATTGTAATTAATTTAGATGTCATATTCTACTCAGATAATTACGTTACTTTTTTTTTTTTAGTTTTTTTTTTTTTTCATAATTGAATCTCTGGTTCAGTAACTGACCCATAAAGCCTTGCATTTCTCTCATGCCAGATACCCCAAACTGCTGCAGCATACAAGGTTTTGAGAGGACCAGCATTGTACAAATTCTTGAACCAGTTAAACAGATCTCCTATAGAAGAGACCTCAGCAAACTTCTGCATATCCCAATGGAGAACCCCACCAAACCACTTCTAAAAAACTAGACTAAAAGAGCAATCCACAAACAGATGTAATGCATAAACAACATTCCTTTGGCTACTAAGATAATTACAATTAAATGAAGATTATGCTTTCCAACCATCCTCTTGATTTTGAGACCGTGCACTAAGGGGGAAAAAAAAAATTACAATTGGGTCCGGCTCTATTACTAACTATAACAGATGGAAGCTTGCTTATTTATCTAAAAATTCAAATTATTGGGTAGTACTGTATATTTACCCATTTACACACTTTAAACTTCATCTAAATCTGATGTGAAACAAGTCACTCGCTATTATGAAGTGCCATGTGCATAATATATAGTACTAAGTACCATGTTGTAGGTGCAAAATTCCGCTCAACCAATAATGATTAAGAAAAATCAAACAACTCACTCAAAAACAATAAGAATAAATAAGAATAGTGTATAGAAAAGCGTAGAATTGTTTGATTCCTTTATTGGAGGTCTAAGCCTCTATTTATATACAAAAGATTGTAAAATTATGGTAGGACTCGAGTTGCTTGTCCTCCAATTCTTTCTATATAAACATTCTTTACTAATAGAGTTCTTTCCATTGTCTAATTTTCCATACATAGAACTTGCCTTGCACAGAACTTCCTATCTCAGAATTTTCCTTCTATGGTAAATCCATCAACTGGTAGGACTTGTGCATTCTTGAAGAACTGGGCTGAGCATACTTTGATCTGGCTGGGCTTGAATAACGGACCGGATGTTAAGTATTAACAAGTTGGGCTGATGACCTCTTGATTCGGCCTTGATAGAGGTTGGAAGACAAATAACAGTGGTCTTGGGCTAAAAATACACTCAATTTGGGCGTGAGCATGACGGGCCTTTGGAAGATAGATTTACATTTGTGATGACGTGGAATATTCTTAATGGAGGGGATTTTTTCCCTCCACACTTTGCTCCAAATTTCATTTTTAATTGAGTGACGGCTCCCATTAAAGAGGGAATTGAAACCGATTTTTTACTTTGCTTCAGAGACGGTTCGAGGACTTTCATTATTACTCCGTCGTACAAGATTCTGCAAGAGTTACATTCGCCCTAGCTGCACTCCTGCGTTCTTCATTCCATCGCCTTGTCAGGTTAGTTTTTTTTCGCATCTTTCTCTTCAATCTTTCATTATGAGTACTTCATCTACTCCCGAACGTATAGACATTGGGGATTCTGAATCCACACCTTCATCTTCCCCCGTTCGCATTAGGGTTCCCCCTCCTAGGGTTTCTACAGATCGTCTTTCGTTGAATCAATTAGGTACTTCCCCCCTTCCAGCCGAGACATCCACCTCAGGCTCTGATAATGTTCTTACTCACGAAGAGAGGAAAGCAATCATCTCTATTCACCGCATCAAGTTCTCTGTTGCTTCGGTAATAGAAGAATTTGATATTCCTGAGGGAGTAGAAATTGTAGAATATCCCGAGGGTGCCGATTTTACCTCCGGCGAGGGAATTGAAGAGGGTGAGTTGCTTCTTTCGGTCGGGTATCTTAGCGCCCTCCGGCTCCCTCTTCACCCCTTCTATCATTTAGTTTTCAACAAGTTAGGTCTTGTCCCCCTTCAACTAAATCCTAATTTCTTTCGCATCCTTTCGGCACTATTGGTGCGCCAGAAATTAGAGGCTCTGGATTTGACCTTTGTCGACCTTCTGCTTACTTATAATATATCTAAGCATGGGACCGAGCCTGGTCGCTTCTTTTTTACCTCTTCCCTTCATCAGAGGATATGCACGAACCTTCCTTCATCCAAGAAGAAGTGGAAAGAAAGGATGGTTATAGTTAAAGGAAAATGGTTCGTGCCTCAATCAATTACGCTCCCCATCCCACGCAAGTTCGGGAAGTTAGGTATAGAATACTTAACCTCCCTTCATACCAAGTGTTCTGGCTGTTTTCATTGCCAAGTCTTAATGTTTCGCCGTACTTATGAGTTTCTTAGTGTTTTTTCAGCTACATTCCCATCCTCTGCAGCAAGGAACAGACTTTCTTTTCTTGAGGAACGAGTCTGGAGTGACCCCTCGCCTATCGAGGACCTGCTAACTTCTTCAAACCTCAAGGATATTGCCTCCAGTGCTGTTGCTGCAGACCTCATGGATCTGTCTCTACCATCCTTTGATAGTTTCCCCATGACTGAGGAGGAGATACGCAGGGCTGAGGCTTTAAAAAAGAAAGCCGAAGATGCCCAACCCTTGGTCGTTATTAGGTCTACTGAGGGCGAGGTGGAGGCTGAGGAACCACCAATGAAGAAATCTCGCCTCAACCCCTCATCCTCTGGCAAGGGCAAGGTCCCTTCTAAAAGCAAATGGAAAAAGGCTGGAGAGGCCGAACCTGAAGATGAAGTCAGGGCATATGTTCTGGCTGAAACTGGGGCTCCTTGGACTTCTTCCTTCACTAGGGCTGACAAGTCAGTCCTGTATTCAGGGGATTCTGTGATCACAGACCCTTCAGCCGCACTGGCTGTGGCCCGAGGGATGTGGCTCCCAAAGGACGAGGAAGCCATCAGCCAAATGGGGTTGGAACAACTACTCCCCTCTGCCCCGGTCAGGCCCATAGAGGTTCGTATTGCTCCTTCAGAATTATGTTACTCTTGCTTACTTATGTTTCCATTTATGCTCATATTTGTTCCTCTATTATCTTTTCATACAGAGTCTATACCACACCATGGCCCTCTGCGCCACTGCTGAAGCCCAATCCCTCTCCATCAAGAAGCTGGAGAAGGATCTTGACTATGCAGAGAAGAGAGCCACCACTGCCTCTACTAATCTGAAGATAGCTACTGAAGCCAAGGATATGTATAAGAGGCAGTTGGCTGCCTCTGAGGCTAAGGTGGATTCTCTTCAAGCTGAAATTCAATGCCTGACCGAGGTTCTTTCTACTTGCTTCAAGGCGGGGAAGCAAATACAGGGGCGCTACTCCTGTCTGGCACACCTGGCTAGTGCTAAAGCGTTCCGGTCTGGCTATAATCAGGGCTCAGGCCCTAGGACAATGGATCCGGACGCTTTTGACAAGCAGGTGGGGGTGCACTTCCCATATGATGAAGGGCCACAGGCTTTGGAAGCTGAAATCCGCTTTGCTGAGATGGTGAAGGCGCACCTGAAGGGTACTCCTAGCTCTTTTGCCCCTGCGGCTTCAATTCCTCCTACCTCAAGTCCTACTGTCGTGGATGCTTTTGAATCTACTCCCTTCGATCCGAAGAGGAAGTAGAACCATGTATTTTGTTTTTATTGACAGTATATTTGGGATAATAAATATAATTTTTGTTTTAGGCTTTTAATACCTGATTTGTTTTTGCTGTATGCTTTTGATATTGTTCATACTTTTTATGACAAACAAAACACATTGTCTTTATGCTTCGGATTTATGCTATCTAAGAAAAAGTAAGGATGATGGGAAGAAGGAGATCCTTTTAACAGTTTAATTGACATCTCAGAATGATTCATATGGACAATGATCTAACTGTTAAGTGAACTCTTCTTGCCTTTGACTTGCCTGCAGTAGACGTATACATACTCTTTCTTTCTCGTGTGTTCCTGATGTGGGGTGGATCATGATGAACCTATGATATATCCACAGGGTATTAAACACTTGGAGTCCGGAGGAAAAAGTTCTAATCCGGCCACCAGAGGTCTGAAGCGAACAGTTCCTCGGCACTGAGTCGTGGAGGAATATTGCTGAATAGGACACTTAGGGTCCGAAACTGTCTCGGACACTTAGGATCTGAGGCAAATTGTTCCTCGGCACTGAGTCGTGGAGGAATATTGCTGAATAGGACACTTAGGGTCCGAAGCTGTCTCGGACACTTAGGATCCGAGGCGAATTGTTCCTCGGCACTGAGTCGTGGAGGAATATTGCTGAATAGGACACTTAGGGTCCGAAGCTGTCTCGGACACTTTGGATCCGAGGCGAATTGTTCCTCGGCACTGAGTCGTGAAGGAATATTGCTGAATAGGACACTTAGGGTCTGAGGCGAATTGTGTGTTCGTTCTATTTTTAAACGATGTGGGACAATAGTAATACAAAAAATAAACCAACCACCCATAAAGATCCACTTGGCATGATTGCTTTCTTTCGCCAATCAGTGTTTACTCTTTGCATAACAACAATGAAGTTGATCAAGGGAAATTTTGACAATCTCAAAGAGGGAAACTTGAATTTCATTAAACGAAATAAATTGAAATGAAAAACTTATGATTGAAATTATTAAAAATTGCCAACTGTAACTGTAACAATCAACTGTAATTGTAATAGCCGTACCACTGTGGTAACATCACGGCATATAGGTATGGATCCCCCTTGTTATAAAAAGAGAAACATACATACGATATTGACAATGTTGGCTAGTGGTACTACCTTTTGAGGTGGATGGCATTCCATGGACGTGCAATAGGACGCCCATCAACTTCAGCCAATCGGTAAGCTCCCTTCCCTACCACTTCGGTAATCCTGTAGGGTCCTGTCCAGTTGGGTTCCAACTTTTTAACATACGCTATCTCCTGCTTCATAACCCAATCGCCAACCAAGAACCTACGGTACCGGATACGCTTGTTATAACTGTTACACACCTGCTGTTGGTATGCCGCGAGCCGAATTGCTGCGGCATCTCTCCTTTCGTCCACAAGATCAAGGCTATGTTCGAGTTGTTGCTCATTGTTCCCTTCCAGTACCAAGGATGTCCGAAGGGTTGGGATTATTGACTCAGTAGGAATGACAGCTTCGGATCCATATGCCATAGCAAATGGGCTTTCTCCCGTTGTTGTCTTGGAGTGGTTCAATAGGCCCAGAGCACTTGGGGGAGATTCTCGTACCATTTTGTCTTCAATTTCTCCAATTTTTTCTTTAAGCACCCAAATATCGTGCGATTAGTTATTTCAGCTTGCCCATTGCCTTGTGGATGACTAACTGCAGCCAATTTTTGCAGGATTCCATGTTCGTTAAAGAACTTTCTTGTACTTCTGTTATCGAGGTTCTTACCATTGTCCATTACGATGACTTTTGGTACCCCAAACTGGCAAATAATGTTGCTCCAAATGAAATGCTTTACTTCTTCGTGGGTGACGCTAGAGAAGGCTTCGGCTTCCACCCACTTGGTGAAGTAATCCGTAGCTAGAAGCACATGCTCCTTTTTTTCCACGGTTTTGGGTAACGGTCCTACTACATCAATCCCCCATTGGGCGAACGGCCATGGATTAGCCATGGCGTGCAAACCTTCGGCAGGTTGATGCTTTATTGGACCATGGCGCTGACACTTGTCACATCTTCTTGAGTATTCTTCGGCATTCCGAGCCAAGTATGGCTAAAAATAGCCTTGGGTTAGAATTTTGTGTGCAAGGGATCTTCCTCCCGAGTGATTTCCACAATCTCCTTCATGAATTTGTTTTAGGATTGTGAGAGCCTCAGTAGGGGTTAAACACTTGAGATAAGGACCGGAGAATGACCTTCGGTATAACTGGTTATTGATGATTGAGTATTTAGCCGCGGTAAGCCTAAGCTTCCTTACCTCAGCTTTTTGATTTGGGAGAACTCCCTCCTTGAGGTAGGCCTCGATTAGATCAATCCAGCATGGCTCGCGTGGAACTTCCGGGATCACCATCACCTCTTGCCGGGGATTAATGCTAGGTTCTTCGAGGACATCGATTGGAACAAGCCGAATCAACTCTTCGTCTGAAGATGATGCGGCTGCGGCCAATCTATCTGCTTCGGCATTTTCATCTCGTGGTACCTGATGGAATTCGATTTGGTCTAACTCCCGGATGGCACTCTCTACAGCATCTTTGTATGACTTCATACGTTCTTCCTTGGGATAATAGTGCCCTGTCACTTGATTGATCACAAGCTGTGAGTCACTAAAAACTTTTAAACACCGTACCTGTAGCTGTTTAGCTAGCCGAAGTCCGGCAAGCAACGCCTCATACTCGACCTCGTTATTAGTAACTGGGAAATCTAGCCAAATTGACTGCTGCAGCTTCGTACCCTCGGGTGTTGTGATGTCAATCCCGGCCCCTGCCCTTTTCTGGTTGGAAGAGCCATCAACCCGTAACTCCCAGTACGGCTCTTAAAGTGTCGGCTCCTCAGATTGATCTTCATACTCCAGTAGGAAATCCGCTACTGATTGCCCCTTGTGAGATACCTTTGGTGCATAGGTGATATCAAAAGAGCTAAGTTCAATAGCCCATTTTGTAATTCGACCAGACAAGTCTGGTTTAGCTAGGATAGCCCGTATAGGGTGATTTGTAAGTACCACTATGCTGTGAGATTCGAAGTAATGTCGAAGTTTCCTCTTGGCATAAATTAACGCCAGGATTATCTTTTCCGTCTTGCTGTACCGTGTCTCGGCATCCGTCATCGTTTTGCTTGTGTAAAAGTTTGGGTGCTGAATCTTGCCTCCTTCTTTGATCAACACTGTGCTTCTTGCTACAGCTGATACTGCTAAGTACAGGATGAGAGTGTCTCCGGGCGTTAGAGCAGAAAGGATTGGGGGTTTTGTCATGTAGCTTTTCAATTGATTGAGAGCTTCCTGCTGCTGAGGTCCCCACATATCTTTGTTTTTGGATAGAATAGCATCAAAGAAAGGTTTATACTTATCAGATAATCGGGATATGAACCGGCTGAGGGCCGCAACTCGGCCAGTTAGAACTTGCACTTCCCTGCGGGTTTTTGGCTCTTGATTCTGTATGAGTGCCTTTGCCTGAGTTGGGCTTACTTCTATTCCTCTTTTATTTACAACGTGCCCGAGGAACTGTCCTGAAGTGACAGCGAAGGAGCACTTGGTGGGGTTCAGCTTCATATTGTACCTCTTGAGAGTATCAAAGACCTCCTAGAGGTGCTTCAGGTGATCCTCTTTCTGTATACTTTTGACCACCATGTCATCGATATAGGTTTCAACTGTATTCCCCAGTAGATTATTGAAAATTTTATTGACAAGTCGCTGGTAGGTGGCTCCGGCATTCTTTAGACCGAAGGGCATCACTCTGTAGCAGTAAGTGCCCGTCTCTGTGATGAAAGCGGTTTTCTCCTCATCTTCAGGATTCATAGGAATCAGATTATAGCCGGAGTATGCATCGAGGAATGTGAGCCTCTCATAACCTGTCGTAGCATCCACCATTTGATCAATCTTGGGTAGAAGGAAGCTATCTTTTGGGCAAGCTTATTTAAGGTTGGTATAATCTACGCATACCCTCCATTTCCCATTCTTCTTTTGAACGACTACTACATTTGAGAGCCATTGTGGGTATTGCACCTCTCGAATGAATCCTGCTTGTAATAGTTTATTTACTTCCTCGGCTATTATGCGATTCCGTTCAGGTGCGAACCGTCGGTGCCTCTGCTTGACTGGCCTGAATTCTGGGTTAACCCTCAAACTATGGCATGAGACCGTAGGATCGATCCCTACCATGTCCGAGTGATCCCAGGCAAAGACATCCGAATTGCACCGAATGACCCTGATCAATGCTTCCTTCTCTTCTGCTGTGCAAGATGAGCCAATGTAGGTGACCTTCTGAGGGTCTCCGAGGACTACCTCTATAGCTTCGAGGGACTCCGCGGTAGGTGCTTCAGCCTCGGCTTCTTCCTCTGCCTTGAGATACTTGGGCAGAGGATATGATAAGCGCCGAATATTATATATTCAAGCGCCCTAAATTGCATTAGTAAAGTCCGTTGTATGTTAATTTATGTAGATTATCTTCATTTCTATGTTTTTATGCATTTTCAGGTTCATTGGCCAAAATGGAACAAGAATAAGGCCTTGTGGAATCTTGAGCAACAAAAGGTGCCAATGCTGAATTCTAGCAGCAGTAGAACCTGGACTTTGCTTGCCATTTTGACCTTCCAAACTCGAGAACTGGACTTCCCTCATAACATGAAAGATTTAGAGCTCTGAATCAGCTTTCCAAATCTTCAAACGGTTTGTCATTCGGAGCTCGGAGCAGAGAGTTATGGCCTTGTTACCAGAGGCCCGCAGAACTGCCTGGCAGCAATGAAATTCTGCCTTGATTTCGACCAACTATCCTTGAGAATTGGATCTCCACCAAAACATGAAATATTTAGAGCTCTGAATTAGCTTTCTAAATCTTCAAACGGTTCATCATTCGGAGTTCGGAGAGCAAAGTTATGGCTGTTTAACCAAAGTAGGTCTGGGCGGAGCAAGTGAAGCATGGGCATTTTTACACTAAATTTGAGTGCTCGAGGCCTTGCTTAGAGTGCTCGAATTTTGGGCAAAATGCCCTTCGGAAATGGCTCATTTCAGCCCACTTGCACCTTGGTTTCTTCAATTTGCTTTCCTCTTTAATGAAGTGGTTGGAGATGTTGGTTGGTGGCCTTTTGGTGGTAGATAAGAGGGATATGAGCCACACAATATGGGGAGCTTCATTCTACAAGATTAGAGGAGAGAGAAGAAAGCAAAGGAAGGAGAGTTCTTGGAGCAAGAAAGGGGAGCTCGAAAATGGAAGGAGGATCCATGGTTCTTCTTCATTCTAAGGCTCCCAAGTGTAACTAACTCCTCCTCTAGGGAGGTAATGGAACCCCTCATTGTAAGCATGCTTTACTTTTGATTCTAGTTTGGGAAAAATAATGTATTTTTGTGGTGATTCCATAATCTAGAACTCTTACTTGATGTAATGAATTGATTTTGATTTAATGATCATGTTGAACCTACTTTCTTGTCTTAGAATGTATGTTTTCATGGTTGTATGGTTTACATTTTCATGGTGACAATGAAGATGAGATTTTTGGAATGGTTTTAATGGCATGTTGTTGAGAGATTTGATAGGCCATAGCTTAGGTTCTTCCCTTGATGGCTTATTCTTAATTCTTAGCTTCATGTGCTCTTATCATGTGATTGATGGTTTGACAATTTCTAGCTTAGTGAACATGTCTTAAATTACACTTTAGTTTAGGTAATTGAGCATGTAAAATCTTTGATAAATTGTTCTTGCCTATTGATTCCATGAATCCTTTGAAGGTAATGTAGTAACCATGAGTAACTACTTATCATAGTCACATATTTATATTGTTTTTCCCCAAATGAATCATATTCTAGCATGTTTATATTGTAGGTGGTGAAGTTACTTCCCTAGTCTCTTTTACCGACATTTTATCTCTTTTAAATTCTTGCAAGTTCTATTTTATGCATCTTAATTTCATAGCTTTAGTGATAAACCAAGCAAACACCCTATTCCCCCTTATCATTCTAAAACGATTCTAGACGCTTAGGTTGCCTTAAACTAGCGCAGTCCCAGTGGTTCGACTTACCCGACCAATAGCCCTATTTTACAATGATTCGTGCTATTGCGAAGGTTGATGTTTAATTGACCAACCGATCAAGATACTGTAATTGCTATTTGATTGTGTCTTTGGGATTCGCCTCTGACTGAGGTGATTTCGACACCTTCTTTGCTTCATATAGCGTTAGCATGTAACATTCTTTTGCAGCAACCTGGTCTCCCCAGAGGTTGATGACCTCCCTGCCATCTGGGGATAAACACCTCATTACTTGATGAAGGGTAGAGGGGACTCCGTTCATACGATGGATCCAACCTCTCCCCATAATGAAGTTATAAGATGGATGAATCTCCGTCACGACAAAGTTCTCCTTCGGAGTCCTCTTTGCTGCAGTAACGGATAGATCAATCACCCCAAGTGGATTCACCTTAGTACCATCAAACCCCATTAGGGGGCTGGAAGTTGGCCTGATGGACGATGGTGAAACCCCCAGCTGATCGAAGGCTACTTTTGTAATGATGTTGGCGCTACTTCCCGGATCTATCAGCACCTTCCTGATCAAATAATTCGCCACTAGGAGGCTGATGACCAAGGGGTCTTCATGCGGGCGCTGGACTCTAGACAGATCATTGTTACCGAATCCAATGTTGATGCTGCCTGGCGCAACCGTGTTTACCGAAGACAATCTTCGTAACTTATGAGCCTCTCTCAGCCTAGATCTGTACAATTCTTCAGACTCTTCATCATCCTCTAACCTTCCGTGTATGGCATGGATAACCTTTACCTGACCGCCCTCTACCCGTCGAGGGTTAACCTCCCGAGGTTTTACGTACTCCTTCGTGGCGAGATACTCCACCAACTCTCCTCTCGCTATCATGCTTTCTACCTGTCGCTGAAGGGACCTGCAGTCATTGGTGGTATGCCCATAGTCTTTATGGTAGGCACAATGTTTGCTTTTGTCCCTCTGCTCCAAGGGTTGTTTCATGGGCTGAGGAGTTGCGAACCTCGTCTTATTCTCTTGGAACAGGCGCGCTAAGGTAGTATGGAGAGGGGTAAGCCTGTCCTCTGTCCTTTGCCTCTTCTCAGGCGCTTGGGTGACTTGTGTGGCGGCATGAGGAACCTTCTGCATCCTTGTGCTTGCAGCTTTCTCTCGAGACTTGTTTTCCACTGTGACGAGGGTAGCGTGCTGTGCACGGTGGGCTACGTTTTCCTCCAACCGAATGTAGATTTGTGCCATAGCGTTCAAAGTCTGCATATCCGGGGGGGAATATTTGATCAAAGATATGTGAAACTTGGTTCCCTGGATCATTGCCAACTTAAATGTTTCGATTGCCGTGGCAAGGTGGCAATCTGCTATCTCCGAGGCTTCCATGTTAAACCTGGATAAGAAATCTTGCAGAGTTTCTCCCTTCCTTTGCCTTATGGTGAAAAGGCTGGCGATACTTTTCTTCTGCTTCTTATTTCTGCAATACTGGGCTAAGAACATTGTAGGTGCAAAATTCCGCTCAACCAATAATGATTGAGAAAAATCAAACAACTCACTCAAAAACAATAAGAATAAATAAGAATAGTGTATAGAAAAGCGTAGAATTGCTTGATTCCTTTATTGAAGGTCTAAGCATCTATTTATATACAAAAGATTGTAAAATTATGGTAGGACTCGAGTTGCTTGTCCTCCAATTCTTTCTATATAAACATTCTTTACTAATAGAGTTCTTTCCATTGTCTAATTTTCCATACATAGAACTTGCCTTGTACAGAACTTCCTATCTCAGAATTTTCCTTCTATGGTAAATCCTTCAACTGGTAGGACTTGTGCATTCTTGAAGAACTGGGCTGAACATACTTTGATCTGGCTGTGCTTGAATAACGGACAGGATGTTAAGTATTAACAAGTTGGGCTGATGACCTCTTGATTCGGCCTTGATAGAGGTTGGAAGACAAATAACAGTGGTCTTGGGCTAAAAACACACTCAATTTGGGCTTGAGCATGACGGGCCTTTGGAAGATAGATTTACATCTGTGATGACGTGGAATATTCTTATTGGAGGGGATTTTTTCCCTCCACACTTTGCCCCAAATTTCATTTTTAATTGAGTGACGACTCCCATTAAAGAGGGAATTGAAACCGGTTTTTTACTTTACTTCAGAGATGGTTCGAGGACTTTCATTATTACTCTGTCGTACAAGATTCTGCAAGAGTTACATTCGCCCTAGCTGCACTCCTGCGTTCTTCAATCCATCGCTTTGTCAGGTTAGTTTTTTTTCGCATCTTTCTCTTCAATCTTTCATTATGAGTACTTCATCTACTCCCAAACGTATAGACATTGGGGATTCTGAATCCACACCTTCATCTTCCCCTGTTCGCATTAGGGTTCCCCCTCCTAGGGTTTCTACAGATCGTCTTTCGTTGAATCAATTAGGTACTTCCCCCCTTCCAGCCGAGACATCCACCTCAGGCTTTGATAATGTTCTTACTCACGAAGAGAGGAAAACAATCATCTCTATTCGCCGCATCAAGTTCTCTGTTGCTTCGGTAATAGAAGAATTTGATACTCCTGAGGGAGTAGAAATTGTAGAATATCCCAAGGGTGCCGATTTTCCTCCGGCGAGGGAATTGAAGAGAGTGAGTTGCTTCTTTCGGTCGGGCATCTTAGCGCCCTCCGGTTCCCTCTTCACCCCTTCTATCATTTAGTTTTCAACAAGTTAGGTCTTGCCCCCCTTCAAGTAAATCTTAATTTCTTTCGCATCCTTTCGGCACTGTTGGTGCGCCGGAAATTAGAGGCTCTGGATTTGACTTTTCCCGACCTTCTGCTTACTTATAATATATCTTAGCATGGGACCGAGCCTGGTCGCTTCTTTTTTACCTCTTCCCTTCATCAGAGGATATGCATGAACCTTCCTTCATCCGAGAAGAAGTGGAAAGAAAGGATGGTTATAGTTAAAGGAAAATAGTTCGTGCCCCAATCAATTACGCTCCCCATCCCGCGCAAGTTCGGGAAGTTAGGTATAGAATACTTAACCTCCCTTCATACCAAGTGTTCTGGCTGTTTTCCTTGCCAAGTCTTAATGTTTCGCCATACTTATGAGTTTCTTGGTATTTTTTCAGCTACATTCCCATCCTCCGCAGCAAGGAACAGACTTTCTTTTCTTGAGGAACGAGTCTGGAGTGACCCCTCGCCTATCGAGGACCTGTTAACTTCTTCAAACCTCAAGGCTATTGCCTCCAGTGCTGTTGCTGCAGACCTCATGGATCTGTCTCTACCATCCTTTGATAGTTTCCCTATGATTGAAGAGGAGATACGGTGGGCTGAGGCTTTAAAAAAGAAAGCCGAAGATGCCCAACCCTTGGTCGTTATTAGGTCTACTGAGGGTGAGGTGGAGGCTGAGGAACCACCAATGAAGAAATCTCGCCTCAACCCCTTATCCTCTGGCAAGGGCAAGGTCCTTTCTAAAAGTAAAGGGAAAAAGGCTGGAGAGGCCGAACCTGAAGATGAAGTCAGGGCATATGTTCTGGCTGACAAGTCAGTCCTGCATTCAGGGGATTCTGTGATCACAGACCCTTCAGCCACACTGGCTGTGGCCCGACGGATGTGGCTCCCAAAGGACGAGGAAGCCATCAGCCAAATGGGGTTGGAACAACTACTCCCCTCTGCCCCGGTCCGGGCCATAGAGGTTCGTATTGCTCCTACAGAATTATGTTACTCTTGCTTACTTATGTTTCCATTTATGCTCATATTTGTTCCTCTGTTATCTTTTTATACAGAGTCTATACCACACCATGGCCCTCTGCGCCACTGCTGAAGCCCAATCCCTCTCCATCAAGAAGCTGGAGAAGGATCTTGACTATGCAGAGAAGAGAGCCACCACTGCCTCTACCAATCTGAGGATAGCTACTGAAGGCAAGGATGTGTATAAGAGGCAGTTGGCTGCCTCTGAGGCTAAGGTGGATTCTCTTCAGGCTGAAATTCAACGCCTGACCGAGGCTCTTACTACTTGCTTCAAGGCGGGGAAGCAAATGCAGGGGCACTACTCCTGTCTGGCACACCTAGCTAGTGCTAAAGCGTTCCGGTCTGGCTATAATCAGGGCTCAGGCCCTAAGACAATGGATCCGGACGCTTTTGACAAACAGGTGGGGGTGCACTTCCCATATGATGAAGGGCCACAGGCTTTGGAAGCTGAAATCCGCTTTGCCGAGGTGGTGAATACGCACCTGAAGGGTACTCCTAGCTCTTCTGCCCCTGCGGCTTCAATTCCTCCTACCTCAAGTCCTACTGTCGTGGATGCTTTTGAATCTACTCCCTTCGATCCGAAGAGGAAGTAGAACCATGTATTTTGTTTTTATTGACAGTATATTTGGGATAATAAATATAATTTTTGTTTTAGGCTTTTAATACCTGATTTGTTTTTGCTGTATGCTTTTGATATTGTTCATACTTTTCTGACTGTTAATGTTTTTATGACAAACAAAACACATTGTCTTTATGCTTCGGATTTATGCTATCCGAGAAAAAGTAAGGATGATGGGAAGAAGGAGATCCTTTTAATAGTTTAATTGACATCTCAGGATGATTCATATGGACAATGATCTAACTGTTAAGTGAACTCTTCTTGCCTTTGACTTGTCTACATTAGACGTATACATACTCTTTCTTTTCTCATGTGTTCCTGATGTGGGGTAGATTATGATGAACCTATGATATATCCACAGGGTATTAAACACTTGGAGTCCGGAGGAAAAAGTTCTAATCCTGCCACCAGAGGTCTGAAGCGAATTGTTCCTCGGCACTGAGTCGTGGAGGAATATTGTTAAATAGGACACTTAGGGTCCGAAGCTGTCTTGGACACTTAGGATCCGAGGCGAATTGTTCCTCGGCACTGAGTCGTGGACGAATATTGCTGAATAGGACACTTAGGGTCCGAAGCTGTCTCGGACACTTAGGATCCGAGGTGAATTGTTCCTCGGCACTGAGTCGTGGAGGAATATTGCTGAATAGGACACTTAGGGTCCGAAGCTGTCTCGGACACTTTGGATCCGAGGCGAATTGTTCCTCGGCACTGAGTCGTGGAGGAATATTGCTGAATAGGACACTTAGGGTCCGAGGCGAATTGTGTGTTCGTTCTATTTTTAAACGATGTAGGACAATAGTAATACAAAAAATAAACCAACCACCCATAAAGATCCACTTGGCATGATTGCTTTCTTTCGCCAATCAGTGTTTACTCTTTGCATAACAACAATGAAGTTGATCAAGGGAAATTTTGACAATCTCAAAGAGGGAAACTTGAATTTCATTAAACGAAATAAATTGAAATGAAAAACTTGTGATTGAAATTATTAAAAATTGCCAACTGTAACTGTAACAATCAACTGTAATTGTAATAGCCGTACCACTGTGGTAACATCACGGCATATAGGTATGGATCCCCCTTGTTATAAAAAGAGAAACATACATACGATATTGACAATGTTGGCTAGTGGTAATACCTTTTGAGGTGGATGGCATTCCATGGACGTGCAATAGGACGCCCATCAACTTCAGCCAATCGGTAATCTCTCTTCCCTACCACTTCGGTAATCCTGTAGGGTCCTGTCTAGTTGGGTTCCAACTTTTTAACATACGCTGTCTCCTGCTTCATAACCCAATCGCCAACCAAGAACCTACGGTACCGGACACGCTTGTTATAACTGTTACACACCTGCTGTTGGTATGCCGCGAGCCGAATTGCTGCGGCATCTCTCCTTTCGTCCACAAGATCAAGGCTATGTTCGAGTTGTTGCTCATTGTTCCCTTCCAGTACCAAGGATGTCCGAAGGGTTGGGATTATTGACTCGGTAGGAATGACAGCTTCGGATCCATATGCCATAGCAAATGGGCTTTCTCCCGTGGGTCGTCTTGGAGTGGTTGGATAGGCCCAGAGCACTTGGGGGAGATTCTCGTACCATTTTGTCTTCAATTTCTCCAATTTTTTCTTTAAGCACCCAAATATCGTGCGATTAGTTATTTCAGCTTGCCCATTGCCTTGTGGATGACTAACTGTAGCCAATTTTTGCAGGATTCCATGTTCGTTAAAGAACTTTCTTGTACTTCTGTTATCGAGGTTCTTACCATTGTCCATTACGATGACTTTTGGTACCCCAAACCGGCCAATAATGTTGCTCCAAATGAAATGCTTTACTTCTTTGTGGGTGACGCTAGAGAAAGCTTCAGCTTCCACCCACTTGGTGAAGTAATCCGTAGCTAGAAGCACATGCTCCTTTTTTTCCACGGTTTTGGGTAACGGTTCTACTACATCAATCCCCCATTGGGTGAACGGCCATGGATTAGCCATGGCGTGCAAACCTTCGGCAGGTTGATGCTTTATTGGACCATGGCGCTGACACTTGTCACATCTTCTTAAGTATTCTTTGGCATTCCGAGCCAAGTATGGCCAAAAATAGCCTTGGGTTAGAATTTTGTGTGCAAGGGATCTTCCTCCCGAGTGATTTCCACAATCTCCTTCATGAATTTGTTTTAGAATTGTGAGAGCCTCAGTAGGGGTTAAACACTTGAGATAAGGACCGGAGAATGACCTTCGGTATAACTGGTTATTGATGATTGAGTATTTAGCCACGGTAAGCCTAAGCTTCCTTGCCTCAGCTTTTTGATTTGGGAGAACTCCCTCTTTGAGGTAGGCCTCGATTGGATCAATCCAGCATGGCTTGCGTGGAACTTCCGGGATCACCATAACCTCTTGCCGGGGATTAATGCTAGGTTCTTCGAGGACATCGATTGGAACAAGCCGAATCAACTCTTCGTCTAAAGATGATGTGGCTGCGGCCAATCGATCTCTTCGTCTAAAGATGATGTGGCTGCGGCCAATCGATCTGCTTCGGCATTTTCATCTCGTGGTACCTGATGGAATTCGATTTGGTCGAACTCCCGGATAGCACTCTCTACAGCATCTTTGTATGACTTCATACGTTCTTCCTTGGGGTAATAGTGCCCTGTCACTTGATTGATCACAAGCTGTGAGTCACTAAAAACTTTTAAACACCGTACCTGTAGCTGTTTAGCTAGCCGAAGTCCGGCAAGCAACGCCTCATACTCGGCTTCGTTATTAGTAGCTGGGAAATCTAGCCAAATTGACTGCTGCAGCTTGGTACCCTCGGGTGTTGTGATGTCAATCCCGGCCCCTGCCCTTTTCTGGTTGGAAGAGCCATCAACTCGTAACTCCCAGTACGGCTCTTAAAGTGTCGGCTCCTCAAATTGATCTTCATACTCTAGTAGGAAATCCGCTACTGACTGCCCCTTGTGAGATACCTTTGGTGCATAGGTGATATCAAAAGAGCTAAGTTCAATAGCCCATTTTGTAATTCGACCAGACAAGTCTGGTTTAGCTAGGATAGCCCGTATAGGGTGATTTGCAAGTACTACTATGTTGTGAGATTCGAAGTAATGTCGAAGTTTCCTCTTGGCATAAATTAACGCTAGGATTATCTTTTCCGTCTTGCTGTACCGTGTCTCGGCATCCGTCATCATTTTGCTTGTGTAAAAGATTGGGTGCTGAATCTTGCCTCCTTCTTTGATCAACACTGCGCTTGTTGCTACAGCTGATACTGCTAAGTACAGGATGAGAGTGTCTCCGGGCGTTGGAGCAGAAAGGACTGGGGGTTTTGTCATGTAGCTTTTCAATTGATTGAGAGCTTCCTGCTGCTGAGGTCCCCACATATCTTTGTTTTTGGATCGAATAGCATCAAAGAAAGGTTTATACTTATCAGATAATCAGGATATGAACCAGCTGAGGGCCGCAACTCGGCTAGTTAGAACTTGCACTTCCCTGCGGGTTTTTGGCTCTTGGTTCTGTATGAGTGCCTTTGCCTGAGCTGGGCTTACTTCTATTCCTCTTTTATTTACAACGTGCCCGAGGAACTGTTCTGAAGAGACAGCGAAGGAGCACTTGGTGGGGTTCAGCTTCATATTGTACCTCTTGAGAGTATCAAAGACCTCCTAGAGGTGCTTCGGGTGATCCTCTTTCCGCATACTTTTGACCACCATGTCATCGATATAGGTTTCAACTGTATTCCCCAGTAGATTATTGAAAATTTTATTGACAAGTCGCTGGTAGGTGGCTCCGGCATTCTTTAGACCGAAGGGCATCACTCTGTAGCAGTAAGTGCCCGTCTCTGTGATGAAAGCGGTTTTCTCCTCATCTTCAGGATTCATAAGAATCTGATTATAGCCGGAGTATGCATCGAGGAATGTGAGCCTCTCATAACCTGTCGTAGCATCCACCATTTGATCAATCTTGGGTAGAGGGAAGCTATCTTTTGGGCAAGCTTTGTTAAGGTTGGTATAATCTACGCATACCCTCCATTTCCCATTCTTCTTTTGAACGACTACTACATTTGAGAGCCATTGTGGGTATTGCACCTCTCGAATGAATCCTGCTTGTAATAGTTTATTTACTTCCTCGGCTATTATTCGATTCCGTTCAGGTGCGAACCGTCGGTGCCTCTGCTTAACTGGCCTGAATTCTGGGTTAACCTTCAAACTATGGCATGAGACCGTAGGATCGATCCCTACCATGTCCGAGTGATCCCAGGCAAAGACATCCGAATTGCACCGAATGACCCTGATCAATGCTTCCTTCTCTTCGGCTGTGCAAGATGAGCCAATGTAGGTGACCTTTTGAGGGTCTCCGTGGACTACCTTTATAGCTTCGAGGGACTCCGCGGTAGGTGCTTCAGCCTCGGCTTCTTCCTCTGCCTTGAGATACTTGGGCAGAGGATACTGTAATTGCTATTTGATTGTGTCTTTGGGATTCGCCTCTGACTGAGGTGATTTCGACGCCTTCTTTGCTTCATATAGCGTTAGCATGTAACATTCTTTTGCAGCAACCTGGTCTCCCCAGAGGTCGATGACGTCCCTGCCATCTGGGGATAAACACCTCATTACTTGATGAAGGGTAGAGGGGACTCCGTTCATACGATGGATCCAACCTCTCCCCATAATGAGGTTATAAGATGGATGAATCTCCGTCACGACAAAGTTCTCCTTCAGAGTCCTCTTTGCTGCAGTAACGGATAGATCGATCACCCCAAGTGGATTCACCTTAGTACCATCAAACCCCATTAGGGGGCTGGAAGTTGGCCTGATGGACGATGGTGAAACCCCCAGCTGATCGAAGGCTACTTTTGTAATGATGTTGGCGCTACTTCCCTGATCTATCAGCACCCTCCTGATCATATAATTCGCCACTAGGAGGCTGATGACCAAGGGGTCTTCATGCGGGCGCTGGACTCTAGACAGATCATTGTTACCGAATCCAATGTTGATGCTGCCTGGCGCAACCGTGTTTACCGAAGACAATCTTCGTAACTTATGAGCCTCTCTCAGCCTGGATCTGTACAATTCTTCAGACTCTTCATCATCCTCTGACCTTCCGTGTATGGCATGGATAACCTTTACCTGACCGCGCTCTACCCGTCGAGGGTTAACCTCCCGAGGTTTTACGTACTCCTTCGTGGCGAGATACTCCACCAACTCTCCTTTCGCTATCATGCTTTCTACCTGTCGCTGAAGGGACCTGCAGTCATTGGTGGTATGCCCATAGTCTTTATGGTAGGCACAATGTTTGCTTTTGTCCCTCTGCTCCAAGGGTTGTTTCATGGGCTGAGGAGTTGTGAACCTCGTCTTATTCTCTTGGAACAGGCGCGCTAAGGTAGTATGGAGAGGGGTAAGCCTGTCCTCTGTCCTTTGCCTCTTCTCAGGCGCTTGGGTGACTTATGTGGCGGCATGAGGAACCTTCTGCATCCTTGTGCTTGCAGCTTTCTCTTGAGACTTGTTTTCCACTGTGACGAGGGTAGCGTGCTGTGCACGGTGGGCTACGTTTTCCTCCAACCGAATGTAGATTTGTGCCCTAGCGTTCAAAGTCTGCATATCCGGGGGGAAATATTTGATCAAGGATGTGTGAAACTTGGTTCCCTGGATCATTGCCAACTTAAATGTTTCGATTGCCGTGGCAGGGTGGCAATCTGCTATCTCCGAGGCTTCCATGTTAAACCTGGATAAGAAATCTTGCAGAGTTTCTCCCTTCCTTTGCCTTATGGTGAAAAGGCTGGCGATACTTTTCTTCTGCTTTTTATTTCCGCAATACTGGGCTAAGAACATAGTGCACAAGGTCTCATAATCAGGGATAGACTTGTGTGGCCTATTCCTGAACCATTCTAACGCTGCTCCAGTTAAACTGGTAGGAAAAACCTTACACATCCACGGATCGTTATGATCGTCCAGTGCCATCTTTTGCGCATAATGATTGAGATGCCGAGAGGGGTCTCCTGCCTCATCGAACTGGGTGAAGGATGGCATAGTGAACTTCGTTGGTCTCTCCACAAGGTACACATCGTCAGTAAAGGGGGTCTTAACTAAGGAGTTCTTGTGCTCTCTAGCCATCTCGGCTGGTGTCTGAATTCTTAATAGCTTCTTTTCGTCGAAGGCATCTTGTACGCATGCGCTATCTGGAATGCCATTGGACCATACAGTAAGCCTATGGCTGGACTCGGCCTGTTCGTCCTGCGTGCGACGCGGGAGATTATCCGAAGCAACCGCCTCGGACCTCGTCCTTTGCTGTTGCTGAACCTCATTAAGTCGAGCCCCGTTGGGTGGTGTCCCGTTGGCCGGAGGCTCGTGAACTGGAGGTAAATTCTGGGTGGGGGGTGGTGCTGCAGCATCGCCTGGTGGTGGTTGTGGCGTTAGCCTGGCCATTGCCGTGTGCAGCGTATGAGTTTGCTGCTGACGCGCAGCTATCTGGGCGACACTCGTATCGTTTGTTTGCTGGAGTGTCTCAAATTGGTGCAAGAACTCCTCTCGCATCTTTTGCATCAATTCTATCTGTTGATTCATTGCTGACTCTCCGTTTGACATTCCAGATACGACTAAGGATTTGATTTGAAGAACAAGTGGGAGTATATTTTTATACGGTTCCCACAGACGGCGCCAAAGTGTAGGTGCAAAATTCCGCTCAACCAATAATGATTGAGAAAAATCAAACAACTCACTCAAAAACAATAAGAATAAATAAGAATAGTATATAGAAAAGCGTAGAATTGCTTGATTCCTTTATTGAAGGTCTAAGCCTTTATTTATATACAAAAGATTGTAAAATTATGGTAGGACTCGAGTTGCTTGTCCTCCAATTCTTTCTATATAAACATTCTTTACTAATAGAGTTCTTTCCATTGTCTAATTTTCTATATATAGAACTTGCCTTGTACAGAACTTCCTATCTCAGAATTTTCCTTCTATGGTAAATCCTTCAACTGGTAGGACTTGTGCATTCTTGAAGAACTGGGCTGAACATACTTTGATCTAGCTGGGCTTGAATAATGGACCGGATGTTAAGTATTAACAAGTTGGGCTGATGACCTCTTGATTCGGCCTTGATAGAGGTTGGAAGACAAATAACAGTGGTCTTGGGCTAAAAATACACTCAATTTGGGCTTGAGCATGACGGGCCTTTGGAAGATAGATTTACATCTGTGATGACGTGGAATATTCTTATTGGAGGGGATTTTTTCCCTCCACAAACATAGTGCACAAGGTCTCATAATCAGGGATAGACTTGTGTGGCCTATTCCTGAACCATTCTAACGCTGCTCCGGTTAAACTGGTAGGAAAAACCTTACACATCCACGGATCGTTATGATCGTCCAGTGCCATCTTTTGCGCATAATGATCGAGATGCCGAGAGGGGTCTCCTGCCTCATCGAACTGGGTGAAGGATGGCATAGTGAACTTCCTTGGTCTCTCCACATGGTACACATCGTCAGTAAAGGGGGTCTTGACCAAGGAGTTCTTGTGCTCTCTAGCCATCTCGGCTGGTGTCTGAATTCTTAATAGCTTCTTTTCGTCGAAGGCATCTTGTACGCGTGCGCCATCTGGAACGCCATTGGACCATACCGTAAGCCTATGGCTAGACTCGGCCTGTTCGTCCTGTGTGCGACGCGGGAGATTATCCGAAGCAACCGCCTCGGACCTCGTCCCTTGCTGTTGCTGAACCTCATTAAGTCGAGCCCCGTTGGGTGGTGTCCCGTTGGCCGGAGGCTCGTGAACTGGAGGTAAATTCTGGGTGGGGGGTGGTGCTGCAGCATCGCCTGGTGGTGGTTGTGGCGTTAGCCTGGCCATTGCCGTGTGCAGCGTATGAGTTTGCTGCTGACGCGCAGCTATCTGGGCGACACTCGTATCGTTTGTTTGCCGGAGTGTCTCAAATTGGTGCAAGAACTCCTCTCGCATCTGTTGCATCAATTCTATCTGTTGATTCATTGCTGACTCTCCGTTTGACATTCCAGATACGACTAAGGATTTGATTTGAAGAACAAGTGGGAGTATATTTTTATACGGTTCCCACAGACGGCGCCAAAGTGTAGGTGCAAAATTCCGCTCAACCAATAATGATTGAGAAAAATCAAACAACTCACTCAAAAACAATAAGAATAAATAAGAATAGTATATAGAAAAGCGTAGAATTGCTTGATTCCTTTATTGGAGGTCTAAGCCTTTATTTATATACAAAAGATTGTAAAATTATGGTAGAACTCGAGTTGCTTGTCCTCCAATTCTTTCTATATAAACATTCTTTACTAATAGAGTTCTTTCCATTGTCTAATTTTCTATACATAGAACTTGCCTTGTACAGAACTTCCTATCTCAGAATTTTCCTTCTATAGTAAATCCTTCAACTGGTAGGACTTGTGCATTCTTGAAGAACTGGGCCGAACATACTTTGATCTGGCTGGGCTTGAATAATGGACCGGATGTTAAGTATTAACAAGTTGGGCTGATGACCTCTTGATTCGGCCTTGATAGAGGTTGGAAGACAAATAACAGTGGTCTTGGGCTAAAAATACACTCAATTTGGGCTTGAGCATGACGGGCCTTTGGAAGATAGATTTACATCTGTGATGACGTGGAATATTCTTATTGGAGGGGATTTTTTCCCTCCACAAACATAGTGCACAAGGTCTCATAATCAGGGATAGACTTGTGTGGCCTATTCCTGAACCATTCTAATGCTGCTCCGGTTAAACTGGTAGGAAAAACCTTACACATCCACGGATCGTTATGATCGTCCAGTGCCATCTTTTGCGCATAATGATCGAGATGCCGAGAAGGGTCTCCTGCCCCATCGAACTGGGTGAAGGATGGCATAGTGAACTTCCTTGGTCTCTCCACAAGGTATACATCGTCAGTAAAGGGGGTCTTGACCAAGGAGTTCTTGTGCTCTCTAGCCATCTCGGCTGGTGTCTGAATTCTTAATAGCTTCTTTTCGTCGAAGGCATCTTGTACGCGTGCGCCATCTGGAACGCCATTGGACCATACCGTAAGCCTATGGCTGGACTCGGCCTGTTCGTCCTGTGTGCGACGCGGGAGATTATCCGAAGCAACCGCCTCGGACCTCATCCCTTGCTGTTGCTGAACCTCATTAAGTCGAGCCCCGTTGGGTGGTGTCCCGTTGGCCGGAGGCTCGTGAACTGGAGGTAAATTCTGGGTGGGTGGTGGTGCTGCAGCATCGCCTGGTGGTGGTTGTGGCGTTAGCCTGGCCATTGCCGTGTGCAGCGTATGAGTTTGCTGCTGAAGCGCAGCTATCTGGGCGACACTCGTATCGTTTGCTTGCTGGAGTGTCTCAAATTGGTGCAAGAACTCCTCTCGCATCTTTTGCATCAATTCTATCTGTTGATTCATTGTTGACTCTCCGTTTGACATTCCAGATACGACTAAGGATTTGATTTGAAGAACAAGTGGGAGTATATTTTTATACGGTTCCCACAGACGGCGCCAAAGTGTAGGTGTAAAATTCCGCTCAACCAATAATGATTGAGAAAAATCAAACAACTCACTCAAAAACAATAAGAATAAATAAGATAGTGTATAGAAAAGCGTAGAATTGCTTGATTCCTTTATTGGAGGTCCAAGCCTCTATTTATATACAAAAGATTGTAAAATTATGGTAGGACTCGAGTTGCTTGTCCTCCAATTCTTTTTATATAAACATTCTTTACTAATAGAGTTCTTTCCATTGTCTAATTTTCCATACATAGAACTTGCCTTGTACAGAACTTCCTATCTCAGAATTTTCCTTCTATGGTAAATCCTTCAACTGGTAGGACTTGTGCATTCTTGAAGAACTGGGCTGAACATACTTTGATCTGGCTGGGCTTGAATAACGGACCGGATGTTAAGTATTAACAAGTTGGGCTGATGACCTCTTGATTTGGCCTTGATAGAGGTTGGAAGACAAATAACAGTGGTCTTGGGCTAAAAATACACTCAATTTGGGCTTGAGCATAACGGGCCTTTGAAAAATAGATTTACATCTGTGATGACGTGGAATATTCTTATTGGAGGGGATTTTTTCCCTCCACATATGTCAATAAATGTTGACTTACCAAGTGAGAAACAGTTAAAGTTCGATTTAAGGATACTTTTTTTATTTTTGTGATTTAAAAATAAAATAAATTACACTGACTTTTTAGAATTGGGCAAATTACTCGATTAACATTTATTATTTTGACATGTGATCTTGATAAATACTCTTATTGTGTTTTTTTTTCTTGTTTTTCTTTTTGTATGACCAAATTTTATAAAATGAGAATTTTATTCCAACCTTAATCATATGTAATATAATATATTATTAAGTTGAATTTGTGTAAATTCAACTTTTTGGTCAAGGCGTATGAGTTTACAAGAAGGTAAAATAATAAAAAGTTGAATTTGTGTAAATTTCAAGATAAAGTCATTGTAATTTACCCATAAGAATATATATATATATATATACACACACACTAGCTCATAATAATAATTTGCAATACCAAGAAGTCTGATAGGTCTCTTCATCGTCATCATCAGTGGTATTAGACCACTGGCTAAGAACTGTGTGGGTTGTTTTGATTCCAAAACTTTTGGTTACTTGTGTAGGAGGAGATTTCTGTTTTACTGTGTTGTCGCTATGGTCAGATTGATACGAAATAAACAAACCTTACGCTCTCCTCTGTAGTAGTATACAGCACGCGCTGTGCTTTTGAGATCGTGTGGTGTGCGTATATTTCGACTGTGTGATTTACGCGTGAGGTATGTGCGTTGATAACCAAACCCAAACACTGAACAAAAATCTTTGGCTTGTGGGACAAAAATGCTATCTGAGTCTAGAAAAAACACAGGAATGAGTGAGTGGTCACTTTTGGCCTGCAGACAGACTAAGACAGCTACTAGCTGTAAACCTTAAATAGGACATAGCTTGCCTATGCTTATGCTGACAAGGACCAAAAAAAACAAAAATTAACCGAGGCTCTCTCTCTCTCTTCTCTGTTTCTTCTGGCCACCACTACAATCTTTTCCGGCGACCCACCACCACCATCATTGCAGGCATAATGGACCCAATATTCAAATTATTTTATAAAAATATACACATGTAAGCTTGTATGTATCAGTTTTGTAAGTGGAAGCCGCTGTACCTTGGGTCATTTCCAGCGCGTCGCCATAAATTATAGTCTCAGAGGGAAAACACGTTTTGATATCTTCATAGCGACGATCTTTTCCAGCTGTCTCGGGTTGTGTTATCGCCGGCTGAGTCGCGATCGGAGCTTGTAACAGTCGCAGTCGCCAAAGGATTTGTGATTTATCGTTCTTCTGTGTGTGCTGTGGAAAAGATTTTTGGGTTCATCTTCTTCAACCCAAATACAGAGCTTTCTGTTGAAAAAAAAAAAAAATTTCCAGAAGTTACCGCCGATCCTTGCATCGCTGGTTCCTCGTTGGCTTAAGCCCGTCGGTGCAATCATCCGTTCTCGGCCGCCCTTTTTTTCAGTCCATTCAACCGAGCCTCAACCTCTGTCCTTCTTCATCGCAGATTTATCGTCGCCGGTAATTCCTTCATCTTCTTTTTGATCTGCTGGCTAATTCAAGTTTAAATTTTTAAATTTTTTTTGACACATGTCAAATTACTAGTGGTCCACTTCAGCATCAGCAGGCAATTCCTGCTTATTCCGACTGACAGCATTGTTCCATTAAATAATTAACTCCTATTTTCTATTCTCATCTAACTTTTTTTTACTCAACCCCACCATTCTATGTGTTTTTTTTTTTTTTTTTTTTCACCTCAATCCTTGTATTAATTAGTGAATACATATCTATTGATGTGGTTAATTCATAACTTTGCATCTCGATAGGCAAAGAAAATTTATTTTTAAATAAACATAATAAATTATTACTATACATTAATATACGGTTACTTTTATAACTTTGTTCTAAAATCTCAAATTATATTAAATGTATTTAATTTTTAAATTATGTGTCACAAATATAAAAAAAAAAAGTACAGAAAAAAGAACTGAATATCACTAATGCATTTAAAGAAAAGTCTTGTTCCGCATTTAAGAAAGAAAGTCTTCTTCCTTTCTTTCTTTTGGTACTTCCATGTAAGGAAAATACTATAGATAACATGACAAGAATTAATATATACAATTATATATATATATATATATATTCCTTACCCCTTTCAGTGCATGAGAAACGTGTTGCTTGTTTGTGTTGTCATGCACTGTAACTCTGCCAGTATTTGGTGCTCTCTCAAATGTCAGTTTCTTCTTAGGCTTTTGAGTAGCTGTTTGGACAGAGAGGAAGTGGTGAGAGAAGCTCGATCAAAGATGGAGCCAACAGAGAGTTCCCTTGAATTCTTCAAGGTCTTCTTGCCAGCCAACAGCTCACAGAGATTGGTATATATATATATATATATATATATATATATCTTAACTCTATATATCTGGGATTAATTATCTTTTCTATGTTTTGGGTTAGCGTTAATTAATTTGCTTAATTAAATTTGTTCTACTTAATTTGTTGCTTTCTTTAAAGATATGTGCATGAGTTGCTTGATTTATGAGTTGTGAAAAGATTTGGGCTTTTAGAATTTCACAAAAAGGGTATTATTATTAGCTTACGATCAGCATAATTGACACTTTGATGAGGCATCAATGAGAAGATCATATATTTTATGTGCAAGTTATAAAGCTAGCTAATCAGGGTATACTTAATTTTTATTTTTATTTTTATTTTTGGCAGGGGTAGTCTCAATTCAGGTAGGAAGATTTTAAATGTGGGTGTTTTTTTTTTTTTTTTTGCCCAAAAGAAAAATATAGACCATTTAATTTCTGATATATATATGAATGCCAGAAAATTTCAATTTCTTGCTTGAGTTTTGTGTGGAATAATTGCTTTTGACAATTTAGTTTTGCATTGTAATTGAGATAATCTAGAGTCTATATTGAAAAATTACTAGGTATTGCAGAATACCAACAACGTAATATTCCCGTTCCAATAAACAATCATCACTTGTCTTGTTGACCCAAAAGAATCACACATCATTGAATGTGGTACTAAATTGTTGTTACTCGGGTACCATATATATATATATACATATACATTTTGTGCCAAGTGATGTGATCCCTTGTGGACATATTGTTAGGATGAAATATTGAATATCCATATGCAGGCCAATGTAAATGAAAAAAAAAGATATGAAGCAAATTATAGATACTTTTAATGTCTACATGTTTATGTTATGACAGTGTATATATATTTTGTTTGTAGCTCATTCCATTGGGTTTTACAGCCCACCTGAAAGAAATGATTCCAAGTAAGGCATTACTCAGAAATTGTGATGGGAATTGTTGGCCGGTCGAGGTGAAATTTTTTGGAAATGATCACCTGTTCTTTGAAGATGGTTGGGTGAAATTTGTTGAAGATAATTCTTTAGAACTTGGCGACTTTTTAGTTTTTCAATACAATGGTAATTGTGTTTTTGATTTTAGTCTATATGGGAGAAATTCATGTGAGAAAAAAGTGAAAAAGGCTTCCCATTCTCGATTAAAAGAGGAGGAGACGGAGCTTGAAGAAGAGGAGGATGAGTCCCTCATGGATGAGGACGAGGAGGAGCAGGAAGAAGAAGAAGTAGAAGAAGACCACGATGAAGAGGAAATAATTTCCAGAGGCACTAGTAGTGAGTTGTCAATTTCATTTCTTTCCTCAATGGTAGCTCGTCTTTGTATGTTTTCTTTTATTTCCTTTTTATTGTGTTAATATGTAACCAACCGTGTTCACTTGATCTAGCTGTAGATAGCGGAAATGCTGCTGTCAATGTTGGAGATGAGCACAGAGGACGGGCTGTAGTTGAGGGGGAAGATGATTATATTTTTGAAACAGGGCACTACGTCCGACCCAAGAACCCTTATTTTGTGGCAAAAATGAAACAAACTACTAGGAAGAATGACTTGGTAAGGCTTGAATTGCCTAGATGAATTGCACTCATCTTTAAGCATTTTAATGAATTTTTCGTTACATCCTTTCATAAATTTCTGCTGTTCGATCTAATTAATATATTAGTGAACACAAGGCGGAATAAATGGGTAAGGCTTGAATTACCTAGCTGCATTGCACTCATCTTTAAACATTTATATGGATTTTCCGTTATCCTTTTGTAAGTTTCTGCTGTTTAATCTATTAATATATTAGCAGAAATAAATTCATGTTTGATTCATTATTTATCTAACATTTTCTTTGTAAGTCGGCGGAATGAACTGCTTAGGCTTTAATTACCTAGCTGCAGTATGCTCATCCTTAAACATTTTAATGGATTTTCCATTATATCCTTTTGTAAATTTCTTCTGTTTGATCTATTAATATATTACTGAACCTAATTCATGTTTGAGTCTTTATTATATTACAAGGACTTAATTCCAATGAACTTCTCTTGGAATCAAGGTGTTATAGTCTACACTCGTCTGCAAAAGAGGGAGTTAAAAGCTAGAAATCTGTTATGTTGGATAATTGATGAATGCTAAATGAAAGTTAGTGACTGTTGTGGTTGGTTTTGTTGGCTGCCATTTGAGTGATATCTATCTGCTCTTTTATGATTCAAAAGTGTCTGCTATGATGCAATTGAAGTCATTGCAACATTGGGCTCTCCGTCATATAGGAAAAACTATGCTTCTTTGGCATCCTTGGGGCTAGAAATTAGAAACTGGAAAGAAACTGATAGCACCAGAACTGTGGAGAGGAGAGACAGGAGGCTTCGGAACTTCTTTAAGAGATGGTAAGAATTAAAAAGCTAGGGATGGAGTGAAATCTGAGGGATCAAAGGGGTGGTTAGCGAGGAAGTACATTACATAGACTCTGTGCTGAAGGCTGGAGTTCAAGTTAATCTGGAGGATTGTATTGAAGTTAGGTTTGAAATATTGACAAATGAGCCTTAACGTCTTCCCTGTATGCTGTACTGGTGTATGGGGAATATCTTGTCAGCTAAATATGTTGGGTATGAATCCGTACTGTACTTGTAGAAATCAAGAATAATGCAATAAATAAATAGGAGAATTTAGCAATCGTACTTGACTAAAGATTAAACCTTTGATTACTTTGAGAATTCCGTTGGAGAGTTGTCCCTTCGACAGGGGCAGAATAGGGTTTTGAAACCTTTTTATTGGACAACAACTAGAGGGACGACTTCCTTACAAATAAATGTAACTAGGTCTCCCTCTCCATCAAGAAAACTTAGATGATAATGGTTAGGATTAAATCTTACACAATAAAGTTGGAGAACCACAATCCAACAGTAGAAAACCATAGTTCCAATTAGACAAAAAAATTGAAAAGTAGAACATAATCCATAGGACCACCAAAATATAATTATTATTTTTATTAATTAAAAAAATTTCCAACCAAAAAATGATAATAAATATCTTGAAGGGTTGGTTGCAGCTATCCAAGAGTTGATTAAATTCTCTTCTTTCTGCATTGGTATAGCATGAGATTTCCTAATCGATTAAATTTTCTTCCTTCTGGGAAAATTGAGTGAGGCTTATGAAGTTTTTCTCTCAAATCCCATTAAATTTACCAATATCTATCTTTCTCTTCTTCTCTTTGAACTTTAGACATTTGATACGGTTAAATTCACTTATGATATCCAGAATACTTAACATTGTGTATGCTTAGTTAATTTTAATGACTCCTACAAAGTTCTAATCTGATAGTCATAAAGGCCTAATTTTACTGTTTAAAGTCAGAGCTAAAGACTGAATCATATATTTTGCATTAAATTGCACTCACACTGGAGTTGGAGATACTGCACAGCTTTCTTCCTCAACGAGTACGGACTGTGTTCCCAAGTTGTTAAAAAATTTAGTTTCTGTTGTCTAGTTGATCTTATACCGTAAATAAAATGGATTCTTTTTGCTTTATACCACATTTTTTCCACAACTTTTCAATAGCCCGATTCTTGTACCATCAATTTTAAGAACACATTGTCCGTCCAACGTAGGGATGGCAATTTGCCCCGCGAGGACCGGTACCTATCCCGTTTATAGCGGTTTTGGGAGACCGTTTAGCTTATTTGGGTGGGAATGGTTTTCATTAATGAAACCCCACGCGAGTTCAAGGAGAGGGCGAGGGCGGGGGCAGGTCACCCCGCCCCACCCCGTTTTGGTAGGTAAATTACTAAATCATTCTTATTTTTTTAGTATATATAGTTAGTTCTAGAAACCCTAAGTCACATTCACTCATTTTCTCAGCCGTTTTAGAGAGCGACAGAGCCTTACGAACTAAGAACGCTAATACTCTTGAATTTTATGTTAAATTATTGATTGCCCATTTTTTTAATGAATTTGTTCAATAGTTATATAATTGTATTTGAGGAAAAAAATTTTAAAGGAGGAGAAATTTTGGAACTAAAGGGGGCGGGTGCCCGTGGGGGTAAAAAAGTTAAACGGGGGCGGGGATGGGGTGAAAAGGCCCCCCGTTTACGCGATCTTGGATGGGGATTTCTAAACGGTTGCAAGAGTGGGGGAGGGTACACCTGCCCAAAACCACCCTCGTTGCCACAACTCCAACAGAATCAGTATCTTGTAGAAAAAAGATTTTATTCGAATGGGTTAAATACGCTCTAAGTTCTACACTTAATAATGGTATTTGTATTTTTGATCTTCGTGCTACCTCCATACACTAGACATAAGTTTTGTTGGTGTTGGACCTGTTCCTACTACTTCTACCTTCTCAATCCATCTTTTACTTTTATAGGCGAATCTGACATTTTTTTAGAGGCCTTAAGAAGTGCAGTTTAAGTACCATGCACTTCTTTTTATCAATTCAATGTTCCGACAAGTTCTTGGAACATCTACCGTGCATCACGATGACCTTCCTAAGTCTAGTTTCTGTCTATGTGTGGTACATTTACTGCATGGATTAGGGTTTGCAGAGATAGAGGAGAGAGTTGTTCAAATTCTTCATTGATGTTGCAGAGCAATAAAAGTACATTAATCATCATTCATATATTAAATTCATCATCAGACTTGGTTTTTCTGATATATGTATAAAAAATTGTTTTTTTCTATTCATTTTGGGATTTCTAAAAGTACAGCGTCCACCGATTGAGCATAATGCTGATAGGCATGCTACAATATTGCCTGTTTTATTACCGTGTTTCATTATTTTTTACCATTTGTTTTTAATTAAAAAATTTGCCTACATTACTTTCTTTGTCTCACCAATACTGAGTACTGCTTCAAGTTTTAGAAGGTGCAAAAAATCTGCATTGATCAATGCCATGAATTTTTAGTCTCCTTGTATGCTTATCAAAGTATTCCTCCTCTACTATTGCAGTTAGTTCCTGCAGATGTGATAAAAGACAATAATCTTAAATTACCATCAGAGATTGTCCTCCGTGACCAAGACGGCAAGACATGGACCGCAAAACTAGTTGTGTGGAGCGATAGGCGGACATGGATCCGTGGATGGAAAGCAGTCTGCAGATGGCACAATCTGCGGGAGAACGACAGGTGCATTTGTCAATTTTTGCTAGGAAGAGATGGAGATTGCACTTCCTTACAGATTCAAGTCGTCCCGGCAGGATCATGGCTGCCAAAATGAGAAAACTAGGTGGCACTTGGGAATATTAGCAATATTGAGTTCTTTCTCAATCAGCACTGTTTACTATTATCCAGCTCTAAAACTTTGTTTCTATAGGTACCCAACTCTAGAAAACTGAAAGATCATTCATTAGCCTCTGGGCTTGTAATCTAAAATTAATTGTGATTATAGCACTGTGATTGAATTGAGGGAGAGCCTTGATGGTAAGATTGTTGCATTGCGATATGGAGGTCACGAGTTCGAAATGAGGAAACAGCCTCTCCGCATTGAGGAAGTAAAGCTGCCCTCTTTAGACTCCGCAATGGTAGGAGTCTCGTGTACTGGGTTTGTCCATTGCCCATAACTGGGATTGAATTCATTATTTGCGGGCAATGCAATTTTGTTTGTCTTATGTGATTATCCGAGGGCTGAAATGTTTTGTTTGTTAATCTGCAAGGATGTGGACCACATCTTGAAGGACCCCGATCAATGATTATTAGGTCCTTGTAAGCGTTATTTGCTTGAAGTGATAGTACAGATAGCTAGAGGTCAACAAATTCTATGTACACCACAGCTCCAATAACGAATGGCACTGATGTTCAAGGTCTAGTTCGGCCTTTTTTTTCCAGTCGGCCTGCCAAAGAGAGCTTCCACAATGCTCTTGGGTAGACTTGATTCACGTTTTGATTTGAAACGAGGTAAGATACAACTAATGCTTCAAGGAATGGGTGGAAGGAAAATAAGAAGGAAGTTCGATGGAGATGATATAAGGAAAGAAAGAATAATATGATGAATCATCATTCCATCTTTACAAATTTTTATCCGTCCAAACATGGGTGGAAGAGATGAGAGAAGACAAGTAAGCTTATTGTAGAAGTTTCAATTTATTCTATCATCTTTCATAAATATTTAAGAAAGCCCACAAATAAAATAAGTGATGGGTTTAATGGTAAAAACTATTTAAAAATCACCTTTTTCTTTTATCGTACCAATTAAAGTAAATTGTTTTATGGACAAAAACAGAGAAAAAAAACTAATCTCTTCTCTAAGGATGTCTCATTCATCCATTCAACTCTCCTTTCCATTTAATTTTCTTCCTTCCTACCGAACGAAGCATAAACCATAGGTCTGGATGATAGTTCGGCCTTTGCCTTCGAGGTTGAAAAATGGTTGTATCAAGAAAATGATTTAATCTACTTATCAAGTGACCAAGTCCTATATTTCTAATCGTTGACGGTTCCAGAATCAAGTCGATGTGATTTTGAACATCAATTTTATGGATATAGTTGTCACCATAATTTGAAAAAGAATCAATAAAAGTATAATTAAGCTGTTTGACCTAGCACATTGTTCTTGCTCTTCTTCTATACTTGAAGAGTTTGCCTTTCTCTTTCCCTTGAAATAGATTAATGATATGCTGAAATTGAGAGTAAATATAAGAGTTAAAATCACAAACCCCCTGTACTTTCAAAATTGAGCATAAAACTCCTAGTAGAACTAATAACTCCTTGTACTAAAAAGAGTTATTAAGTTGCCCTTATATCCATGATGGACCCATTAACTTAGTTATGTAATGACAAAATTAACCTACTACCTTACGAAGGACGAGCTCACGAAACTCAGGCAAATTCACTTCCCTTATTAAAGGGCAAGTTGAATGAATCTCACAAAACCTATTATCTTATTTAAGGGCAATCTCACGAAGCTTGGGGAAAAACTCTATCCTTAGTCAGGGCGAGCTGAATGAAACTTGTAAAATCTATTATTTTATTAAAGGGCAAGCTCACAAAGCTTGGGGGAAAACCCTATTACCTTGGTAAGGGCGAATTAAATGAATCTCGTAAAATCTATTATCTTATTAAAGGACGAGTTTACGAAGATTGGAGAAAAGCCTTATTCCCTTATACTACGTTTGGTGTGCAAGAATGGAATGTAATGTCCACTCCAACCATTCCTTTGTTTGGTACGCAATTTAAAGTAAGAATGGACATTCCATTGGAATAAAAATCCATTCCTGAAAATGAAAACCCATTCCACAACTAAATGTATGGAATGGCCATTCCACCACAACCACCTCCATCTTTCACCACCACCGCCGCCACCGACTTTCACCATCGCCCACCGCTTTCCACACCGCCACTTCCTTTCACCACCGCTACCGCCACCACCTTCCACCACTACCACTGCCATTGCCTTTCACCACCGCTACAACTTTCCACAATCACTATCGCCTTTCACCTTCGCTATTGCCTTTTACGACCACCACCGCCGTTGCCTTTCACCACTTTCCACCACCACCACCTTTCACCATAGCCACCGTCTTCCACCACCACCGCCACCATTTTTCACCACCACTACCACCTTCCACCACCACCGCATTCCACCTTCCACCACCGCCACCGTCTTCCACCACTACCACCGTCTTCCACTACCACCACTACCTTCCACCACCATCATCGTCATAACCTTCCACCACCACCACCATCCACCACTGCCACCTCCACTACCTTCTACCACAGTCATTTCCATTTGTTTCCACCACCGCCACCTACACCACTATCTCCTTCCACCACCATCCCCACACTATTGCTACCGCCTTCCACTGACATCAATGTTGTAATACCCCTAGTTTTCAAAAGGATAAAATGGGAATTTAAATTTGATTTCTGGTGCATTTTATTTGGTTATTTAAATTTGGTTATTTGACTTATGTGTTTAATTGCATAATTGTCTAATTGTGTATTTATTTAATTATTTATTGAGTTATGATTGTTTATATGTTTTGAATAATTTATTTAATTATAGTTATTTATTTGCTTTACTTTATTTATTTGTTTTAAGTGTAATTATTTAATTAGGTATTTAATTGTAATTACAGATATATTTATGGTGACGTAATTGTTTAGTTTGTTGTTTAATATAGTGTTTGCGTTAGAATTAAGTTTAAGGTTTTATTTTATGTAATTAGGTTAGCCGACTTATGATTAGGCTGGAATTAGGATTAGGGTTTTACAGGAGCCTATATATAAACACTATATGTCTGCAAGGGTTTTAGAACCCTTTTTCCCATAACTGGAAGTAGAGAGAAAACAGAGAGGGTTAAGGGGAAAAAACATAGGGATATTGGGAGAGCCAATTAGTCTTTCAGCTATGGACTGAAGGTGTACCACGAAGGAAGGAAGAGGTTGATTGTGAGATGGAACTGGAGCAGTAGGAGGGTTGTCGGTAGTCGTCAGTTCGTCGGAGAATTTAGAGATGACGTTAAAAGGTTTCAAACCCAAACCTAAAGGCAAGTTTCATTCTATCTCCTTCCTGTAAACTTGTGTTCTGTGCATGCCTAGGTAGTCTCCAGGACTTAAACGGATAGTAAAATTTATTTAATTAACATGCTTGAATTTAAAGGAATTAAATCGCATGGAATTGAATTGTTATAAGACTGCTTTTACGGTTGGATTATGTTCCTATTTTAACCATGATTTCTCTTGAATGTACACTTGTTTTGATTCATGTAGTGATGCAAAATTACTTCTTATGATTAGTTGGGATGGTCTGGAACTTAAAACAAAGGGTTAGGAACTTTAACAGGGGTAACCGGAAAGTCAGAAAGTGTCCGGAATTGGAGAAGACGGAGGCTGGGAGAGTGGATGCGGCTCCATTGAAGTGGAGTAGGCTCCACACTCTTATGGAGGCGGCTCCAAGAGGGTGGAGCAGGCTCCACACTTTTGTGGAGCCGGCTCCTCTTTTGTAAGTGCGTTTTGCTGATTTTTTTGATTACAGGGGCTTAAATGTAATTTTTGGAAAGTGATGTGGAGTTTTAAATGTTTAAAATTAACTTATTAAAACCTTAAATAGTTAGTATATGCTAGTGTGTTAATGTTAATGGACATCATGAATTTTTAAAGATTAATGTGCATGCTGTCCAGAAAGGAGGAAGACTTAAATTTCTAGTTTGTTTAGCCAATTGAATGGACTGAAATGAAAGATATTTTAGGAATGTTATATCAAAGATATATAACACATAATTAAGGCCCAGAAATGTGGGTGTGTGATCTGGAAAGGGACGTCATGAAATTTAGATATTAAATTACATGTTGTCAGGAGTTGAGGAAGTTTTACTTGCTGGTTGTGTTTTAACTATTTTAAATGGATTAGTATCAAAATACTATTGGGGTTTCATAATGTGCAGTTTAGACTTCTAAGTGTCATTAGATCATGCACAGGATTTATAGTTAAGGATTGAATGGACGTCGTGAGATTTAAATAGTAATCTGCATGCCGTCAAGAATTGAGGAGGATTTGATTTCTGGTTTAATTTAGCAAATCAAATGGACTAATATGGAGGTATTTTTGGCATTCTAGTATAATGTGCGAAGTTATAATTCTGTTTATCATTAGATCGTACTATGGGTGTTAATTGATGAACTGATATAATTTCTGTCTGTCAATTATATGGAAATGGATGATTTAAATTGTTTATTGTACTTTAGCAATTTAAATGGAGAATATATGGCTAGAATTATATATTAGATACATAATAGAACCTTGCAAATAGTTGACTTCTATTATGTTTGTTTCTGGATTTACTTGATGTTCATTTGAGTGTGCATCATTTATAGATCATATGCATTATATGCACTGGTATGGGACGGTAGCATATTGGAGATGGATTAGATCAAAAAGCTAAGTCTTACCCCTTCATACATACGGAATGGATTAACTCAAACAGTTAAATCCTACATGGATGCATGTCCTGTCAACTAAAATAGTTGAACGACATATCGGATGTTTGTTTTATTTTCTGTATTAGGAAGGATAGGGATTTAATTAAAACATTTAAATCCTAATTATATGTTGTATTTTGGGGGCGAATAGTTGATCGGCACAATATTGTATTTTGATGGAATTTATATATATCATTATGGTACCGTGGTATGAGCTTGAGTCTCTTGATCACAGTTAGGGATGGATAACTAGGCCTGATGATGTTTCCCTGGTTGTTCTACTCGGGTTGAGACAGATTATGTGGGATGATAAGCGTCCTATAGTCTGTATCTATATCTATATGGACTATTTTAGCTATTGCCGAGCTATCTAGGATGTATCTGCGTATCGGGTTTATGTATGGATTGTAGTAGAATGGAACTTGTATGTAGGCCTGACCCACTCCTATTTTTTTTCAAGTGATCGTCAGTACCAGGTTTAGTGTTTGCTTGTGATGATGCAGATACAGTCACTCACTCTTCCTACTACATAGGATTTCTTTCTTATTTAGGTTTTGGATTTTGATTCTGTAAATGTATGTATCATTTGGGATTATTAGGGGTCCACTAGATGGATTCCCGAGTTGTACGGATTTGAAATTTTAAATTATATTAAACTTTTATTTGGAGGATTTTCATATTTAGAATTCTTTTCAGCTTATTATTTTATCTTTTATTTTTTTGTATTCCTGCTTGTTTACATATTAATTGTCTGATATCCCTCGGGTTTGGGCTTGGGCTTGATCAACCCATGTCTCGGATCCGAGGGGTATCACAGTTGGTATCAGAGCACTCCAGGTTCTAGTGTCCTTAGGAGTGTCTTTCGTTATATGACTTCCGCGTTGCATCTCTTAAAACTTAAAGCTATATTAGGATTCGTTGTACTCTTTTACGGTTCGCTAGGAGGAGCAGATGTCAATTATATTCCATGGTTATGGAATGGTTGACACTAGAAGGAGGATGGGATCCAAGGCAAAATCGATACAGACCCAAAGGAGTAAAGAAGTACGTTATCGAGTTCTTTGTCAGAAACAGAACTTGGGATCGAAGGTTTAGTTCCGGTTGGCGCTACTTTTAAAAGTAGAAGCCAATGAAGGATTTAGGTGTGTGTGATAAGTCACCGCATCTTGGGTTTGCATGATTTTAGTTCTCTCAAAAAGGAGAAAATTGAAGAGGATGAGCCGAAAGAGATTCTAATGGAGGAGATTCAATGTATCCAAGAAAGAGGGTACTGCATTTTGAAAATGAAGGATCACATGAGGGTGATCTTATTCGCTAGTAGAGTTGGTATGGATCAACCTGCATATGGTTAAACTTGCGTACTACCTTTAAAAGAGGTAGATAAAAAATACCCTTCAGGAGATTAGGATCGGATGGAGTTCTTCTCAGAACGAAGCAATAATTTTATATCACGTTCCGGGGAGTATGGAGATTAGGTTGTGACGGTCTAGGTGGCTTTATTAAGCTACATTAGACGGTTTGCATTCCGCATATAAGGAGGATGATGGTTAAGCCTTTGGTATTTGCTTAGGCAAATGGATTTTGTTTTTAAGCTATGTTTAAAGGATATGTTTCAAGGTTGGATGATTACCTACGAAACTATAAAAGGAAATTGGGAACCAATCTGGTAAGATTGATTCCAAAAGAGACTTTCTTTTCTAGAAAGAACGATGTTTTAGGTAGGGTTCTATTTTTGTTTTAATTGTATGTATCTTATGTGTTTCATTTTCATCAATTATTCAGGATTAGGAATGTGGTTTAGTTGGGGACACAAGTATGTAATATGACCGGTCCTTTACAAGGGTCGCAATACCAATTCAAGCTTGAAGAGTTGTGAATTTAGGAGGTGGCCAAGTTTTACATTTATAGAAAGCCACTACTACCTTTCTCTATATAAAATATAGATAGGGCGAGAAGGGATCGTCCCAAGGGATTTGATGGTGTATCGAATTGTGAAACTATGGTAATTAGGGTTAGTAGGTCGAGTGATCACACAATTGATTGGTTGGTTGATTAAGCTAAATTGAATTCAACTAAATAAAATAATATGAAGTAAACAAGAGAGAGAGAGGTCTTGGGGTGTAGAGATCACCACCAAGCAATACTTTTCTATACTACTAACAAGTGATCAATTGAGGGTAATGGATGTGTTGCAATATGATAAGGGTGTGTGTGCATTAGGTTGATTCAATTGGTAAGGATGACAAATCAAGCAAGTATTGTCTAAACATCATGTGAAGAGCACAATATATCTAAACAATAGAGCATATATTGTCTAGACAACATGGGGATAGCACAATAGATCAAAACAAGTCATTAATCATTCATTAAGCTCACAATCCACATGCAACACAATATTAGAGGAATATGCCATTTTGACTCACAAGCATGGAACATCAAACATCAAGAGTAGATTGTCCTCACATCTAACATTACACTACCACTACACTAAATCTACACTACTAGCATGAAAATAAAGCTATCTAGATTAGGGGAGAGGCACAAACCATCAAGAATAGGCATAAACCATCAAATGAACCAAAATAGCATTCATTAAGCATATCATCTTGATAATCTCTAGATCTATAGCATCAATACACATAGACATGCATCAAAAACACTAAATCTAGGGATAAGCACATGAATATCCTACTCTAGCATACATAGACATATGGATAGAATAGAATAGTCAATTGGAAGCATTAAACCATACAAACCATGAAATAATCAAGATTTATATATACATGAATATCAAGATGTATCATACAACACTAATCCCTCAATAATACACAAGATTAGAGTATAGAAAGCATGCTTGGGGCTAACTCTAGCCCCAAGAGGATGTCTAGCCACTCATGGTAGTGATGATCCAATCCTCAAGGGCTAACTCCATGGCTGCTCCTTGTTGGTGAAGATCTCCTCCAATGGTGCTCTAGCTTCCCTCCTTCCTCCTCTCCAAGAATAGCCTCCAAGATGATTTTCAATGTGTAACAAGAGACTCCCTCAAAAAGTGTATCATATTCCTTATATAGGTAGGTCAAATACACCCAATGATGAGCTGTGGTCGTGCAAGGCATATTCTCCAATGATTGGATGAAGGACGGAATAAATGAGCTGGACTTTAACTTTTTCTCGCTGGAGGAAGTTCGATCGATCGAACCTTAACTTGGATCGATCGAAAATGGGTTCGATCGATCGAACTGCATCTTGGATCGATCGAAGTGGTCTGACTCCTCCGGATAATGACAAGGCTGGGATATTTTCAAGATATTTATGGGGAAAAGACAAAAGTGGTTGGTAGGCGTACAGCTGTAGATAAGATCAATCATTTGAATAGGACAAAATAGGGTTCGATCGATCGAAGGTGATGTTCGATCGATTGAACTTGGAATTTCAGCAAAGGCCAAGGTTGGATCTATCGAGAAGTACTGTGATCGATCATAGATGTTCGATCGATCGAACTCTAAGTTGGATCGATCGAACTTTTCAGCTGCACAACTTGATTCTTTTTTGCTCCTTTCTTTCTCCACTTTGCTCCCTCCTTTGGTTTATCTCAGGATTGCTTCAATTAAGCTCTTATTTGGCTGAGTTAACTCAATTTTGGGATTAGTGCCTGAAAATATAAATAACACGTAATAAGTCTAAAACGGCAAAGTAAGATAGATAAAGGTACTAGAATGCTTAAGCTTAACGGGTTTAAATGCGTATTTTTCAGTGCTCATCACACCCCCAAACTTAAATATTGCTAGTCCCTAGCAATGAACTAAGAAGTAAAGGAATGAAATAAACAACTATACAAGGATAAACTGGAAAGCAAGTAAAATGATAACACCATTTTCGTAGGGAACACGATTGCATTTAGCATATGCAACAAACCTTTTAAACCCCTAGGTTACCCCTAGTGGACGAGTAAAGTCTCGTGAGGGTTTCCAGAAATGGTACCCACAAACATTAAGCTCATTCTTTCAAAAGGGGCACCAATATTGCAAACAAGCATTGGGAGAAAACTACCTCAAGTATGCAATTTTTCAACCGTTTCTAAGCAATCTCCCAAAATTTCAATATCAAGCAAGCAAGTATGGTCCTCCACATATCAAGAAAATGATCATGAAAATCGAAACAAGTTTAGAATCCATGTGAGAGGTCCGGCATCAAGTGTGTTGTTATCTTAGCCAACTAGAGAAGTAATCACTTCCTTACCCTCAAACTAGCACACAAATCTAGTACCGATCATCAAGATAAGAGAGTGGACCTTTTATTAAAGCTTTATTGTTCTAGGTGCGCTTATTCTTTTCACTCTTTTTCTTTTTCTTTTATTTATTTATTAAGGATCAAAGATGGAAATATTGTACAATGTGTTGATCTCTTAAGCTTTCTAGAAGATTCATGTAGCGAGCTTTAGGTCAATGACTCCCAAACCAGATGGCTTTAGGGAATTAGGTGTTAAGACACCCCTACGGACTACAAACTCAAATCAACTAGGCTACAAATCAAGACAATAACCATCTAATCATTTCCTACTTCTCACCTTTTAGGAGAAGTCCTCACTTTTATTGCTTTTTGCAACTTCTTTCTTTTTTTTTTTTCTTTTTTTTTCTTCAATTATTAACCTAGAGTTTGGGCCCTCCACCTTTTGGCGTGAGAAGTTCACTGCTTAATGAGGTAAGAATCCCGGCTACTCAATGAAAAGGGGTTGTTATCCACCTTTATCAAGAATGAAAACTTTCAATGCACTACTAGCCCAATTGGGATATAACCAATTCAATAATCAACAAAGCATGTACCCCACAATTGAATGCTAGCGTGCGCCGGTGCTAGTGTAGAATCCTAGAATGAATCTCAAAACAATCATAGAATCAAGATGATGTGGACCACAAGTGCAAGCATGATATTAATTTTTTTTTTTTTTTTTGAAAAATTTACTCCTAAATGGCATTCAAAAGGCATACAAGGAGTATTGGACTCTCAAGTCAAGCAATTTTTAAATTTTAAGCAATATAGTCCTCAAAAGATCAAAATCATAGCTAGAAATGGACCAAGTATAGAAATATCCCTCAAATACACAAGACACGCTCAAAATTTGAATTTTAAAGCAACACTGAAACATACACCAATACCCCTAAACTTAAACTGCACATTGTCCTCAATGTGTGAAGAGAACAAAGGAAAGAGTATACCAGTGCTTTAAACATGAATGATCGGGATAGAAGTATCCAAAGTGGGTGGCATGGCCCCCCCAAACTTGGGATAAACTGTGGTCCTGAAAAGTTTGCACTCGGATAAACTCATTAGATAACAAGATAGGATAATCAGTGCACAGTGGACGTGCAAGTGTAAAATGGGATAAATAGATAATAGAGAGAGAGGTGTAAGAGTGGTCCTGAAAAATTGGGCAGCACTCTCTCACTGAAGTCACTGTGGTGTACCTGATAGAGTCAAACATACAAATATGAGATACTAAGAGACATCCATAATCAAAAAGCAATATATAGAGAATATAAAGTGCAGGTACATCAATAAAATAATAAAGCCGACAGACCGGCCGCAAAGTATAATACAGTAACAGTGACAGTATAATACAGATCCAGAATAAAAGAAATAAAAGCATAGAACAACTGGAAGTGGAGTCTCAGGAGGCCTGATCGTGAAGATCTGCAGTGGCTGGAGGTGCAGGTGCAGGTGCAGGGAGTCAGCTGGAGAGATCGGTAAAGCAAGCTATGACATCCGCCCTGAAAGAGGTGAACTCAGCTCGGTGGGCAGTGATGTCGGCTCGCATGGCTGCTACGTCCTCCTCCAGTGTCTGCAAGCGTGCTCCGAATCCGGGAGTGGGAACTGGAGACTCAGGCAGAGATGCCTCTGAAGAAGACTCCCGAACTCGCTCCTGAGCAGCGGCTCTATCACTGGTATCATCGGCATCAGCATCATCTGCAGCATCGGCATACTCCTCCGCAGGTCGCTCCAGGTCAATATCCATGCGATCGGCAGCCGAACCGACTGGTGTGTCGTCCGCTGCGATATCTGCTGCTGCTGGAGGTGCCGGTTGTGCCTGGGCTGCCTCCTCCTCCTCTAGTTCAGCTGCTGCCTCTACAGCTGGCTCCTGAAGACTCCGAATAAGAGCATTGTAGCTCTTCTTCCAGTCGCTTCTCCCATAGAAGCTGGACCGTGTAAGGGGCTCCTCATCTGGGGGCACTCTATAGCGCTGGTCAAGAAGGATCTGCGTGATGAGGTGTTCGAAGGGCAGGACCTTGGACCGCTTAGGGTCCTCTCTGGAAATGAAAGAATCATACAGCAACCTCATCACGCTCCAGATGAGGACTGGGATAGATACCCAGCAGCCCGTGTAAAAAGCGTAAAGAGCTGTCAAGTAGTCATAACGCCTCTGGATCTTGTGGCCCGCCATGTAAATGTTCTGGAAGAGAACTGTGTCGATGAACCAGAGGTCGTCAGGCAAGAAGGTCCTGGTGGCGAATGTCTGACCACCGGCATGATAGCCTGTCAAGGAGACAGCCATGTCAGAAAATGAAGGCCTATGCAGCCTCGGGTATGTCTCTGCAAGCTCAGGTGGACACCGGTATGGGCACCGGCAAGCACAGGCCAGAGTGTCAACTGTGATGACAATCTCGTGGCCGTCCACTGTAGTGATCATCTCCGCGGTAGATCGTAGCGAGGGCCGGAGATGCTGAAAGAATAGCCGCACCAGTCGCGGGTATACAAGGCCGATAACTGGGGCAAGGATGGCTGAGAGGCCCCGCTGCATGATATCCTGATAGCCAGACCGGGTCAGGATAGACTCGGAGAAGTACTCAGTATCGAAGTACGACTCCTGAGCCACGGTCATGGCTGCATATCTCGGCAGCAACTGGTCACGGCGCTGAGCCGGTAGAGGTGGCTGCGGTGATGGCATGGCGGCTGCATCTGCCTGATGGCGCGCAGGAGAAGGTGATGGTGTGAAGGCTGGAGGAGCCTGGGATGTAGATGGCACGTGGTCAGCTCCCTCCTCAGCCTCGTGGGATGGGGACTGAGGGGGAGTAGCCTGTGCGGGCTCCTCCTGAGCATGAGATGGCTCTGCAACCATTTCTATCCTGGGCCGTATATGTCTGCGGGGTCGCTGTGGCCCCGAAGATTGCCTGGTTACTGTCTTAAACCGCGGAGGCATGATCTGTAAAAAGACAAGAAAATTTCAATATATAAGTCAGTGCCAGATATATAAGAATTTAAATGCATAATAGAAACATGTATGTCAAATAAGATAGACAAAATATGGATGACATGAATCTATGATAATGATGAAATGTGAGTCATGCTAAGCAATGTAGGTACGAAATGCATCCAATGTGGAATATCACAGGCATTGTGCATATAAAGATAGCATGAAGACGACACAAGATGAATGGAGTGTGTATGTGTGATCTTTGAAAGCTCGATCGATCACCGAAAATTTTCGATCGAAGCATGAAAGTGCACAAGATTGGATCGATCGCAGGTAGTGAAATGAAGTTCACTACTTCGATCAATCGAAGCACAAGTTCGATCGATCGAACTGTGCGAATGCCGAATTTGAAAAGTCGCAGATCTGTGAGATCTAGAGTATGGGGCCCACACAAACGTGTTTGTGGGCCCATCTACACACCATTCATACAATCAACAACACCCAAACACTCCCCAACTTCAAATCAAATAAAAAACCCCCAATTTTGGTTTGGCCGAATACATGTGTGTATGTATAGCATGTAATCATGAAATTGAACAGGATTTAACATAAACAATCAATAACATGCATCAATTTAAGCTTGGAATCAAGAAAATTGCATTCGGTTTGCCTCTAAACCGAGAGAGATGAGATGAGAGAGAAAGGGCAAAGCCGCGATGAAAATGGAGCTTATCCTTGGCGGAATTGACTCGCCGGAGATGGGGAAGATGATTGGGATGGAGGTTGGCCGGAGTGAGCTTGAGATTGAGAGAAAGGGAGACTTAGGGTTAGGGTTTGTTTCGAGGTTGGATCGATCCAACTCGGTTTTATTTTAAAAACATGATATGCAGAGTTCGATCGATCGAACCTAGGTCTCCACTCTAAAAAAATTTTTTTTTTTTTTTTTTTGAATTTGAATTTTAAATTTTGAAAAATCAAAGGAAATTAAATTAATGAGATGCAAATTTCGATCGATCGAAGAAAGATTTCGATCGATCGAAGAGGATAAAGAATGTACAAGTTTAAGGGCTCAAGAGTTGACACGTGTTGGAACCTTGGATCGATCGAACTTGGAATTCGATCGATCGAACATGAAAAATTTTGAAAAGTCCCGAGAGCATACATTTTTGAAAAATGGATGAGGCCTGAAAATTTTTCTAAGTGTTGGGACTCATGATCGATCGAACCACATGTTGGATCGATCGAAAGATAGTTCGATCGATCGAAATGGTTTACGATCGATCGAACTTTCAATAATTTGGAGATCCCGAGAGCATGCATTTTGGAATTTGGATGCAGGTCCAAAATTATTCTAAGTGTTGGGTGCAAAATGAGAGCTGGATCGATCGAGTCCATAGTTGGATCGATCGAACCAAAACTTGGATCGATCGAAATTATGCCTAAATGCTCAAAATGACTTGAATGCTCATGCAATCCCTTACTCAGTTCCTTCCAATGTATATGAACCACAAAAACAGTATCTAAACTCCGCAAGAATCAAAATGCAAGATAGAAATGAGGGAGGAATAGGGTTTTGACATCCTACGAATTTCGGTGCTAGTCTTTAACGTCTCTAGCAAGACCTAGGGTTCTTTTAACCCGGATCAAAGATCTTGCAATGCATCCCCTCCTTTTTGGGATGAGAGATGTTTTGAGTCACTCCCAACAAATGGTTCTTGGAAGAACTTGTTGGGGTAAACTCAAAAGACGCCTTGAGTTCCTTGTCAAAACTTTCCTTGGGCTTCCACGCCCTTTCACAACAAGAGTTCGAAATCACTTTTCTTGTATGCAATGCTGAAGATAAAGATGAAGGCTTTGAAACATTATTCATACACAAAAGCTCATTCCTTTCACAAGCAAGATCATGATATTCCTCTACCGCATTAACCTCTTTCTCATATTTGTCAAATGGATAGGGTGTGGGGTTAAAAATGTTCAACTTCACTCTCATGTGCCCAAAAGAAATCTTCATTATCCCCGTCCTACAATTTATGTTGGCATTTGAGGTTGCCAAGAAAGGACGGCCAAGGATAACCAGAATTTGGTTCTTTGGATTGGGCACCGGTTCCGTGTCAATGACGACAAAGTCAACCGGGAAGAAAAACTTATCAATCTTAATCAACACATCCTCAATTATCCACCTAGGCTTCTTAATGGATCGGTCGGCAAGTTGTAAAACCACCGACGTCGGTTTCAATTCACTTAGGCCCAATTTGACATAAACCGAATAGGGAAGAAGGTTAACACTAGCCCCTAAGTCAAGAAGTGCCCGGTTGATGACATGTTCACCAATGATACAAGATGTTATAGGTGCACCGGGGTCCTTAAACTTTGGCAAAGTGTTGTGTTGTAGAATGGAACTCACTTGTTCAGTTAAGACCACTTTCTTTGATGTTTGGCTCTTGTTCTTTCGCTTTTGGGTGCATAAGTCCTTCAAGAATTTGGTATAAGCTGGAATTTGCTTAATTGCATCCAAAAGTGGAAGATTGACTTTGACTTGCCTAAACATATCCATTATCTCATTGTTCTTGGTCTTTTGTCTTTCTTTTGAAATGGACCCTTTCAAGGCGTCCGGAAATGGAGCTTTTTCAAAAACTCTTTCAGCATTTTCTTTCAAAGAATTCTCAGCATTGGACTTGTTCAATTCGTTGGATTTCAAATCACTTTTCAAAGAAGAATCATGAATAACATTTTTCAAAGAACTTTTCTCAAACACATTTTTTAACACTGTTTTCAATGAATCTCTTTGGAAATCATCTTTCAACGGCTTCTCATTCTCAAGATCATGCACATGCAATGAAGGAAGAATAGTGTGTGGAACGGGACGGGTGACAACTTGAGGTTGTACCGGTTCACTCTCTTCATTAGGCATTCTAACTTGATTGTCTACTACCCTACCACTTCTCAAGGTTGTTACCGTATTGACATGCTCAACATTATGCCCTTCCAATGAGGATTTGGTTTCTACAACACATTGTTGTTTGATTGGGGCATTCATGTGCATCTTTCCCTTCTCTCTAGCATTAAGTGTTTCAGCTATTTGCCCTACTTGGGTTTCTAGCTTGGCAATTGATTGAGAATGAGAATGCAACAATTGAGTATTTGCTTCTAGAGTGCCCAAAGCATTTAAAACCTTTTCCTCAAAAGCGGAACCTCTAGAATTTTCTTGAGAATATGATTGGTTAGGAAAATGAGAACTAGCAAATTGATTTCCTTGTGAGTTATATGGTCTTGAACCTTGGGATCCTTGGTTTTGAAGTGGAGGTGGAATGTATTTCCCTTGAAAACCATATTGGGAAGAGTTTGAGCCCTCCCCTTGGTTTTTCCAAGAAAAATTAGGATGATTCCTCAACCGGGATTGTAATGGTTACCATAAGGATTGTTCCCTTGGTTCACAAATGTTGCATTAACTTGCTCAATGGGTTCATTTTGAATTTGTCCATGAGGACAATTAGAAGTAGAATGAAGAACACTAGAACAAGTCATACATGATTCATTTTGAGCTCTAGGAGAATGGTTAGGAAAGGAAGACACTTGATTCGCCAAGTTTTGATTGATCAATTGATCAAACTTTTGAGATAAAGACTTCATCTTGGCGGTTATATCATTTGAGTGGTTAACTTGATGCAAGCCAACACTCTTCCTACCTTGAGAATTTCTACCATTCCTAGATGACAATGTTCTATGCAAAGAGTTTTCACTCATGCTCTCATAAAGACGCCACACGTCTTCCTCTTGCCGGTCTATATAAGAACCTCCCATTGAAGCATCAACCATGCCTTTATAATTGTCCGATAAGCTTTCAAAGAAGAATTGGACCAATTGCCATTTAGGCATGTCATGGTGAGGACACTTCCTAAGCAATTCATTGAAGCATTCCCATGCCTCGTGGAAAGTTTCTCCCTCCCCATGTGTGAATTCTCTAATGGCGGTTCTCATAGCATTGGTCTTAGAAACCGGATAATACTTTTTCAAAAATTCTTGTTGCATTTTTGCCCAAGAAGTTATAGAAAAAGGCCTAAGGTTGTTAAACCAATACTTCGCCTTATCTTTAAGGGTGAATGGAAAAAGTTTCAGCCTTAAAACTTCTTCCGGCATGTCCGTGTATCGAATGGTAGAACAAACTTCAAGAAACTCATCCAAATGCTTGTAAGGTTCTTCACTAGGAAGTCCATGAAAGTTAGGTAGCATTTGGATAGTTTGTGCTTTAATCTCATAATGGTGTGCTCTAAATGGTGGCAATTGAATGCATGTGGGTGCATTATACTCATTAGGCACATAGTGATCTCTCAATGCGAGTGGTGGATTAGCAACTTGAGGTGCAACATGGACACCTTGGTTATATTGAGCTTGGTTAATGATGGGGGGTTGTGGTGCATACATTGGCCTTGGAATTCCCATTGGAATTTGGCCTTGTTGTTGAGGAGGTTGATGAATGTATGGCCTAGGCATGCCTAATGGAACTTGCATATTATCATTTTGCACATTAGGATGAAGGATGCCTTGTTGGTCTATGTGACCAAGGTCTTCAACATGATCATCATTGACAGCGTCCATTGGTAGATTGGTTCTATGTGAACTTCCTCTTCCCCTTGGATTCCTAATAGTGGATTCTAAATGCAAATCAAGAGGGACAAGAGTAGGTCTCAATGAACGACGACCATGCATGCACAATGCAACACGAATAAGCAACTTTCTCAACAATGCAATTAAACTTCACAACCATAATTTTCAAATGCAATGTATGTCAAATAAATGCCTCCACGTGGGCCCCCGATTTAACTAAGGAGATTGAGTAAGAAGGTCTCACAATAGTCCTTTAGCACTTCAACTCCAAAATTAAAAGCTTAGCTTAGCAATTTTACTTAACAATTTTTCATTTTAAGCATTTTTCCTTTGCTTTGCTTTGCTCCTTAGCTTGGAATTACTTTGCTAGCTCCTTGTTCAATGCACCTAGTCAATGGAGAACAAATTCAATAAGCAAGACACGATCAAAAGAGTACTAATCCTAATTGAATTTCACAATTCGACGTTGCCAATTTAAAATCCCCGGCAACGGCGCCAAAAACTGGTCGGTCCTTTACAAGGGTCGCAATACCAAGTCAAGCTTGAAGAGTTGTGAATTTAGGAGGTGGCCAAGTTTTACATTTATAGAAAGCCACTACTACCTTTCTCTATATAAAATATAGATAGGGCGAGTAGGGATCGTCCCAAGGGATTTGATGGCGTATCAAATTGTGAAACTATGGTAATTAGGGTTAGTAGGTCGAGTGATCACACAATTGATTGGTTGGTTGATTAAGCTAAATTGAATTCAACTAAATAAAATAATATGAAGTAAACAAGAGAGAGAGAGGTCTTGGGGTGTAGAGATCACCACCAAGCAATACTTTTCTATACTACTAACAAGTGATCAATTGAGGGTAATGGATGTGTTGCAATATGATAAGGGTTTGTGTGCATTAGGTTGATTCAATTGGCAAGGATGACAAATCAAGCAAGTATTGTCCAAACATCATGTGAAGAGCACAATATATCTAAACAATAGAGCATATATTGTCTAGACAACATGGGGATAGCACAATAGATCAAAACAAGTCATTAATCCTTCATTAAGCTCACAATCCACATACAACACAATATTAGAGGAATATGCCATTTGGACTCACAAGCATGGAACATTAAACATCAAGAGTAAATTGTCCTCCAATCTAACATTACACTACCACTACACTAAATCTACACTACTAGCATGAAAATAAAGCTATCTAGACTAGGGGAGAGGCACAAACCATCAAGAATAGGCATAAACCATCAAATGAACCAAAATAGCATTCATTAAGCATATCATCTTGATAATCTCTAGATCTATAGCATCAATACACATAGACATGCATCAAAAACACTAATTTAGGGATAAGCACATGAATATCCTACTCTAGCATACATAAACATATGGATAGAATAGAATAGTCAATTGGAAGCATTAAACCATACAAACCATGAAATAATCAAGATTTATATATACATGAATATCAAGATGTATAATACAACACTAATCCCTCAATAATACACAAGATTAGAGTATAGAAAGCATGCTGGGGCTAACTCTAGCCCCAAGAGGATGTCTAGCCACTCATGGTAGTGATGATCCAACCCTCAAGGGCTAACTCCATGGCTGCTCCTTGTTGGTGAAGATCTCCTCCAATGGTGCTCTAGCTTCCCTCCTTCCTCTTCTCCAAGAATAGCCTCCAAGATGATTTTCAATGTGTGACAAGTGACTCCCTCAAAAAGTGTATCATATTCCTTATATAGGTAGGTCAAATACACCCCATGATGAGCTGTGGTCGTGCAAGGCATATTCTCCAATGATTGGATGAAGGACGGAATAAATGAGCTGGACTTTAACTTTTTCTCGCTGAAGGAAGTTCGATCGATCGAACCTTAACTTGGATCGATCGAAAATGGGTTTGATCGATCGAACTGCATCTTGGATCGATCGAAGTGGTCTGACTCCTCCGGATAATGACAAGGCTGGGATATTTTCAAGATATTTATGGGGAAAAAGACAAAAGTGGTTGGTAGGTGTACAGCTGTAGATAAGATCAATCATTTGAATAGGACAAAATAGGGTTCGATCGATCGATCGAAGGTGATGTTCGATCGATCGATCGAAGGTGATGTTCGATCGATCGAACTTGGAATTTCAGCAAAGGCCAAGGTTGGATCTATCGAGAAGTACTATGATCGATCATAGATGTTCGATCGATCGAACTCTAAGTTGGATCGATCGAACTTTTCAGCTGCACAACTTGATTCCTTTTTGCTCCTTTCTTTCTCCACTTTGCTCCCTCCTTTGGTTTATCTCAGGATTGCTTCAATTAAGCTCTTATTTGGCTGAGTTAACTCAATTTTGGGATTAGTGCCTGAAAATATAAATAACACGTAATAAGTCTAAAATGGCAAAGTAAGATAGATAAAGGTACTAGAATGCTTAAGCTTAACGGGTTTAAATGCGCACTTTTCAGTGCTTATCATAATCAACCAACTATCGTTTTGGAGGAACAACGTTAATTACGCTAGAATTGTGATCATGTGGTCATAGGATTTGGTAGATATACATAATTCTAGCCAATCTATTGAACCTAGACGTGCGTAATTATGGTATATTTTCAAGATGGGATAATTAGAACCAGTAGTACGACTCAAATAAGCTAGTACGATTGGTTGGATATAGCATAACGCCACGATGATTTATCGGAGGTACTGACTTTACTGAACATTATCTTGGAAATTTTAAAAGTTGTTTCCAAGTGGGTAAGAGGATTTTATACTGGTTTAAGTGCTTATTGGAATGACACCGACTGAGGATAGTCGACGGACTAACTAGTCATCAAGATATTATTAATCAAGAATTTTATTCATGAGGGGGTGTCATTAGGAGGAATTGCCGGGGTTGCAGATCGAGGAGGAATCAAAGTCTCTTCATTTGCACAAATAATATGGAAATTTGTTTAGCTTTTGCCAATGCTCTAAATTAAACAATGAGTGCAAATGAAAACTGGTGGTACCAGACTAGCGGTACTTTCTGTAGCCAAAGTTGGAAAGAAGATGTAAGGACAGAGGTTCACAACTCTTAGTTCTTTGTTTATCTTGGTGGGAACATGATGCTTCACTGAATGAAGCCAATGTTTTAAGGACAGACAAGAGGGGGGACACAGTGATGTTGTCTCAAAGTCTAATATCTTTTAGATAATCCAGTGGGACCATCAGAGATCGCTAGGTCCTTGTAGCCATTTCTCATACTAGAGTGGAAATGACAGAGTAGTTTCCATGGATTTAGTCGAGAGATTGCTGATTCTATACAAGGGTCAGGATTCTGGTTGGGGATATTGTTTGACCGATAAAATTAAATCAGCTTCATTTTGTCCATTTTGGAACTGGTAAGATATCAGTTCATACGAATAGCACGGATCATGAGACGGCTTAGATGGATAGATGTGGTGATTCACACTTTGCATTAAGTTTCGTCTGGTGGAAGTAATAGGGTGGAGGATGATCTTATCAACCGATATGGTAATTGAACCTTTGGTGGTTATTGCGCAATCTGTTGCGTTTTAGCGTGTGGAAATAATAACACTTGCTATTACCAGGGAAGTGGATGCGGTCAACTTGGAATATTTGAGCTGACCCCACAAGAGGTAGTACCTTACTCAGATGAGTTTAGGGTACTGAAGGAGGATTGGTAGTTGTCTTACTGATTCCAGGAAGGTCGGAGTGATTGAGATGTAAAATTCATAAATTTTACGGTGCAGTCAAATTGTTAGGAGTTGCAACACGACATACAAGGTTCATTTTGGTGAGCCTGTATGGATAGAGACATGTATATCACTGTCTCTAAGGGTATCACCTGTTCGCAAAGGTGGAAAATTGATACTTGGATATTATTGGAGGTTGTAGCCACTTCTTGTCTCAAAATGGGAGTAGGATTACTCAGGAAGGGATGGTTGGTAGAAATTACCGACTAAATTTTTGGAATTTTAATTCTATAAGGATTAAGTGTGGTGGATAGATCAAGTTCACTTGGGGACGTCACTTTAGTGGTGTTTACCTTGGTGTTTCATGTCAGCGCTACATTGCACTGATAACGGGGTTATAACATTTGCTTATTTCGTCTAGTCGATTAACAGTGCTATCTGAAAAGAATTTTCTGAAGGTGTTGGAGCAACAACTATGCTTCACATCTCTAGACGGGAAATTAGATCGAGATATTATATTTGATCATGGCGAATATGCTTAGGATATATATCCTAGATTGGCATGGGTAATTGAAAATGTTATTTCACTTTTCAGTTATTTTCTGTGCTATGGATGGTCAACGTTTGGGGTTTTGGCTATTACGTAGGGCAGATCTCTCACTCGTTGGTCTGGCATGGAAGCGAGGTTATATAATAAGACCTTGCCTTTATTTAAGGATACGTCGGAGACAAAGACTCTCTTTTGTAATGATTGTGCGCGGTTCGGAGGTGGCAGTCGGATTTTGTAAATAGTTGAACTCGTATATGGGAGTTTTCTATTAAGAAATGTTTATTTGGGAGGACTTCCGTGTAGGAAGCAATGTGTTTTGGAGGAAGGTCAGTTTTACGTATTACATTGACTTTTCAAGGATTTTGTTTATCGATTCAGGTAGTAGCCTATTGCTTAGCGTTACCAATTAGTTAGTGCTGGATGCATTGGAATTTTATGCGTCTGTTCTATGGAACTTGGAAGGAAAGGGATCGTTATCCTTTACTAGATATTGGGTAAGATTGGATCGTTGATAGATACAACCTAGGAATTGTACATTTATGCTATTTCTTATACATAGAGATCTTATATATTGTTGGATATGTTAGAATTTGGTGGAGCTTATATAAAGAGGCTGTGCCACACGAAAACAGAAATGAGTTTTGAAAAGACATTAATTCAGAATTTCGTGAATTCCGAGGACGGAATTCCTTTTGCTAGGGGGAAAGAATGTAATACCCCTAGTTTTCAAAAGGATAAAATGGGAATTTAAATTTGATTTCTGGTGCATTTTATTTGGTTATTTGAATTTGGTTATTTGACTTATGTGTTTAATTGCGTAATTGTCTAATTGTGTATTTATTTAATTATTTATTGAGTTATGATTATTTATGTGTTTTGAATGATTTATTTAATTATAATTATTTATTTGCTTTACTTTATTTATTTGTTTTAAGTGTAATTATTTAATTAGGTATTTAATTGTAATTACAGATATATTTATGGTGACGTAATTGTTTAGTTGGTTGTTTAATATAGTGTTTGCGTTAGAATTAAGTTTAGGGTTTTATTTTATGTAATTAGGTTAGCTACTTATGATTAAGCTGGAATTAGGATTAGGGTTTTACAGGAGCCTATATATAAACGCTATATGTCTATAAGGATTTTAGAACCCTTTTTCCCGTAACTAGAAGTAGAGAGAAAATAGAGAGGCTTGAGGGGAAAACACAGAGGGATACTGGGAGACCCAATTAGGCCTTCAGCTATGGACTGAAGGTGTACCACGGAGGAAGGAAGAGGTTGATTGTGAGATGGAACTCAAGCAGTAGGAGGGTGGCCGATAGTCGTTAGTTCGTCGAAAAATTTAGAGACGACGTTAAAAGGTTTCAAACCGAAACCTAAAGGCAAGTTTCATTCTATCTCCTTCCTGTAAACTTGTGTTCTGTGCATGCCTAGGTAGTCTCCAAGACTTAAATGGATAATAAAATTTATTTAATTAGCATGCTTGAATTTAATGGAATTAAATTACATGAAATTGAATTGTTCTAAGACTACTTTTACGGTTAGATTATGTTCTTGTTTTAACCTTGATTTCTCTTGAATGTACACTTGTTTTGATTCATGTAGTGATGCAAAATTACTTCTTATAATTAGTTGGGATGGTCTGGAACTTAAAACAGAGGGTTAGGAACTTTAACAGGGGTAACCAAAATGTCAGAAAGTGTCCGGAATTGGAGAAGACGGAGGGTGGGAGAGTGGAGGCGGCTCCACCCTTCAATGGAGGCGGCTCCATTGAACTGGAGCAGGCTCCACACTCTTGTGGAGGCAGCTCCAAGAGGGTGGAGCAGGCTCCAAACTTTTGTGGAGCCGGCTCCTCTTTTGTAAATGCACAGTAAGTGCACAGGGGTTTAAATGTAATTTTTGGAAAGTGATGTGGGATTTTAAATGTTTAAAATTAATCTATTAAAACCTTAAAATAGTTAGTATATGCTAGTGTGTTAATATTAATGGACATCATGAATTTTTAAAGATTAATGTGCATGCTGTCTAGGAAGGAGGAAGACTTAAATTTCTAGTTTGTTTAGCCAATTGAATGGACTGAAATGAAAGATATTTTAGGGATGTTATATCAAAGATATATAACACATAATTAAGGCCCAGGAATGTGGGTGTGTGATCTGGAAAAGGAAGTCATGAAATTTAGATATTAAATTACATGTTATCAGGAGTTGAGGAAGTTTTACTCGTGGTTGTGTTTTAACTAATTTAAATGGATTAGTATCAAAATACTATTGGGGTTTCATAATGTGCAGTTTAGACTTCCAAGTGTCATTAGATCATGAACAGGATTTATAGTTAAGGATTGAATGGACGTCATGAGATTTGAATAGTAATCTGCATGCCATCAAGAATTGAGGAGGATTTGATTTCTGGTTTAATTTAGCAAATCAAATAGATTAATATGGAGGTATTTTTGGCATTCTAGTATAAGGTACTCAGTTATAATTCTGTTTATCATTATATCATGCTATAGATGTTAATTGATGAATTGTTATAATTTCTGTTGTGTCAATTATATGGATATAGATGATTTAAATTGTTTATTGTACTTTAGTAATTTAAATGGAGAATATATGGTTAGAATTATATACTGGATACATAATAGAACCTTGCATATATTTGACTTCTATTATGTTTGTTTCTGGATATACTTGATGTTCATTTGAATGTGCATCATTTATGGATCATATGCATTATATGCACTGGTATGGGACGATGGCATATTGGAGATGGATTAGATCAAAAAGCTAAGTCCTACCCCTTCATACATACGGAATGGATTAACTCAAACAGTTAAATCTTATATGGATGTATGTCCTGTCAACTAAAACAGTTGAACAACATATCAGATATTTGTTTTATTTTTCTGCATTAGGAAGGATAGGGATTTAATTAAAACATTTAAATCCTAATTACATGTTGTGTTTTGGCGGCGAATAATTGATCGGCACAACATTATATTTGGATGGAATTTATATATATCATTATGGTACTGTGATATGAGGTTGAGTCTCCTGATCACGGTTAGGGTGCGTATATCGCTTAAGATGGATAACTAGGCCTGATGATGTTTCCCTGGTTATTCTACTCGGGTTGAGACAGATTATGTGGGCTGGTGAACGTCCTATAGTGTGTATATATATCTATATAGACTATTTTAGTTATTACCGAGCTATCTAGGATGTATCTGCGTATCGGGTTTATGTATAGATTGTAGTAGGATGGAACTTACATGGGGGCCTAACCCACTCCTATTTTTTTCAGGTGATCGTCGGTACCAGGTTTAGTGCTTGCTCATGATGATGCAGATATAGTCACTCACTCTTCCAAGTACATAGGATTTTCTTTCTTATTAAGGTTTTGGATTTTGATTCTGTAAATGTATTTATCATTTGGGATTATAAGGGTTCTGCTAGATGGATTTCCGAGTTGTACGGATTTGAAAGTTTAAATTATATTAAACTTTTATTTGGAGGATTTTCATATTTAGAATTCTTTTCAGCTTATTATTTTATCTTTTTATTCTTTTGTATTCCTACTTGTTTACATATTAATTGTCTGATATCCCTCGGGTTTGGGCTTGGGCCTGATCAACCCATGTCTCGAATCCGAGGGGTATCAAAACTATCGCCGCCGCCTTCCAACGCCACCACCTACACCACTACCACTTTCCTTTTCCACTACTATCCACCACAGGCATTGCCACCATTTATTTTAAAAAAATTGTTAGAGAATGTCATTTTGTTAATTTAATTTATTTTTTACTAAGCGGGATATTTTGGAGAATTCAGTTTAAAATTTATTCCATTCTAATTTTTAAATTGGTCAAAACAAACACTAGAATGGTTATTATCATTCCATTTCTACACATTTCATATTTTCAACCAAACAATAAAATGAGAATGACCATTCCATTCCCATTCTCATTCCATTATTGCACACCAAACACAACATTAGTAAGAACGAGAAAATTATGTGAGGGGGCCAATTGTGATTTTTTTTTTTTTTCCTTTCAGTAAAGACAATAATGGAATTTTATAGGTGTACAATTCAAAAAGGAAAAATTAGCAATGGTATAATATTTTTTTAAAAATAAAAAATCAATGGGGGCATTGACCCTATTTACCAATTCATTAACTGTATTATTGTATCTTGGCACGTGTAAATTAGCACTCGTTGTAACAGTACTTTTTGACTTTCTAAATTACAAGGTGGACGGAGACAAAAATAGATATGTTATTGTGTTTTTTTTCAAAATAAAAAATAATAAAAATAAAATGTTAAAATAAAAAATAAAATTAGCACTTATTATAATGTCATCTTAAATGGTCATGTTTTGTATAATTAATATAAATGAGTTAAGGAGCAAAAACTATACAACTAATAACAATATGGGAGACCTCTCCTTTTCTTTTAGTTAGAATGGGAGATATGAATGAAACCATTAGAATTTTTAAATGAAAATTGTTTCACCAGTCATCAACAGATGCCTCTGATTGAACATGTGTGATCACTGGTGGTTGTGGGATGAAAAGATGCTACTCAAAACCAACAGACATAACCTATTCAATATGAATCATTACAACATATTGCAGTGGGTGTTTCTGGTGATGAATAGACACATATAAATGGTTGTGTCCAGTGAGGAAATGACACATATAAATGGTTGTGTCCAGTGATGAAGAGACACGTATAAATGGTTATGTCCAATGATGAAGAGACACACCCAATTTGAAAAAGACACTTTTATTTCTATAAATACCCCTTTGGGCTGCCATTTGCAATTCGTTCAATTCATTTTCTTCTTTCTCTCTCTCTAGACTTGAACCCAACCGAAATGGGTTCAAACCATAGGTCAAGTGGTCCGAGCCATTTAGACCCTAATCCAATTTCATCGAACCATATTAAAATTGATCCAAACCATTTGGTTTAGATTGCACCCAATTCAGCATTTATATAGTATAGATGCATTTTTGAGTCAGACAGAGTATTACACAGAGGAGATTCGCCGTATCCACGAGTTTGTAGTATTACTACTGGTGGATGTAGACTATTGTCTCCTGGGAGACAAACGTCATAGAGTCCGTCAGCACCATGCATGGCGTAAATTGTCTTAAGGACATAATATCCAATATTAGTCTCGGTCTAGGTCTTTATTTATTATTATTATTTTATTGCTTTAATTTGCATGTTTAATTGAATATCGAGTTGAATATTTAATTAATTATTTTTTTTAGCATATTATTAATGATCTCATGACATATTAGTATAATGTTAGTAATATCTTAAATGTCATTTGAAAATAAGACAATTTATTCCTTGTGTAGATTTTATTATATGCTGTTATTTAAGATATAAACAAGTAGAGATTATATTAATAATTGAGATATACTAAAATAATATTATATGCATTATTATATGATAATATGCTAAATATTGATTTGTTCAATATTATGTGAAATTGAAGCATATTATATAAGTAGATTATTGAATTATATAAATAATTCAATATTAGTTGAATTATTTTAATTTTGTAATATGATATTATGTAGTATATTATATTACCTTAAATTTGTGTCAACTAGAGGTGGAAAAGGTATTTTGTTACTTTTATCAATGATTGCACAAGATACAGTTATGTATATTTGCTACGAAGTAAAGATGAAACCTTATAAATGTTTAAAAATTACAAAAATGAGGTTGAGAATCAACTTGGCAAAAAGATCAAGGTGTTAAGAAATGACAGAGGTGGTGAATACAAAACACCATGTGCTGATATTTGTTCAGAACATGGTATCATTCATCAAACTACCGCTCCTTATACACCTCAATAGAATGGTATTGTTGTAATATCCTTAATTTTTTATAATATATATTATTCTTTTTATTGCATTTTTATTAATTATGTGGCTATTTGTTTATTTGCTTTTATATTTATTTGTGTGTTTAATTGATTAATTATTTTAATTGAGTTAATTAAATTAATTATGTTGGCTAATTGTGTATGTATATTGATGAGTGCTCAAATGTGACGCATTTTAGCACCTAAGCTAGGGTATTTTAGTTCATTCATCTATCTTACTTTAATGTTTTAGATACTTGTTTGTGTTTTTGCCTATTTTAGGTTAATAAAGTTCAAAGAGGCTAACAAGAGCCATTTAGCTCAATTTTGGAGCTATGGAACAAAGTTGGAAAGAAACCAAGAAAAATGCACCAGGGGAACTTCGATCGATCGAAGGGGAGTCCCGATCGATCGAAGGAGTCTACAATCGATCAAAATGAGGCGGTGCCATCTCAGCCATTTGGATAAAGCCTGAAAGATATTTTTGAGCCACGTCAGCTTCGATTGATCGAAGCTAAGTGTCCGATCGATAGAAATGCCTGCTGGCAGTGAGCTGTCTAATTTCCAAATACGCTGATTTCTACCTAACTTGTGTAGCTGCGAATTTCCTCCAATCAGAGGCTGTAATTCTGACTTGGTCCTTATTTAAAGGAGTATGTAATTAATTTATTGAACATTATTGTAAGAGACCATCATTGAGATATTACCAAATATAGAAAAATAATTTTCCTCTCTCTAGAACTAGGGTTCTTAGAAGAAAACAAGGATGAAGATGATGATGTCAACCTCCAAGCTAGCCTTTAAGGGTTCCATGTCCACTACAATGAGTGGCTAACTCCTTTTCTTGGGGCTAGAGATAGCCCCTAGGCTTGCTGCTCAAACCTAACTTTTGTGTATTTTTGGGGATTTTAGTTGCAATAGATGTTTTGACCATGGATAAATATAGATTTTGTAATTTCTACTTGATTTGTATGGATTAATGCTTTCAATTGATCATTTGGCTCTAGTCATATGTCTATGCATGCTATAATTGATGTTTATATTTTGATCTCTAGATTTAATAAAGTTGATGCATGTCTATGTGTGTTGCTGATGTTAATCTAGTGATGGTTAATGCATGGTGCTTAATAGAACACTCTTGTGATTTATTTGATGGTTCACACTTGTTTCTTAATGGATTGTATCACATCTCTAGCTTAATTAGTTTAATTTCATGTCTCTAGCCTAGTTGTAGTGTAATTGTTTTAATTTCTTAGGTAGGTGAACAATCCATTCTTGTTTCTTGATGTTCCATACTTGTGAATGCAAAGAGTGCATGTCTTTAGATATTTGTGTCTACATTAATTGTGGTTTAATTGAATGGATATTGGTCTCATTTGATAGGATATGCTTTTCATTAAAATTAGCTAGACAATCTATACTTATTTGTCCTCCATACTTAGTTTCAATTGATGTCACACACATACAAGTTACAATTTAAATATCCTCATTAATGTACAATTGCTAGTGTTTGATGAAGTAAAACTTATTGGTGACTCTAAGCCCCAAGACCTCTCTCCTATATCTTTTCCCTATTTTCTAGATTGCTTTTTGCTTGCATTAGTTTTAATTACATTGTAATTTAATTAAACAATCACCAACCATCTTTGATTATTCAACTTACTAATCCGATTAATTTCCAACACAAATACACCTCCTTTCCCTTGGGACAATCCCTACTCACTCTAGCTATATTTTAGTTAGAAGTGATAGTGACATTTTCTAAATTTAAACTTTGGCCACACTACACACTTTTGCATGCAATTTGGTGCATTGGCACAACACACACCAAGTTTTGGCGACGTTGTTGGGGATTGGCACCGTTGTAGTTGGAAATTAATTAAGAATTAGTACTATTTTGATCTTGTCTTTATTTTTATTTTATTTTGGTTACTTATTACGTTTCTTATTGATTGGCTAGGTGAATTGAGATAAGAGGGTGAAACAAAAGGATTTTAGAGCAAAGAAGCAAAAGAAGTCAAGCAAAGCTAAGTAAGAGCATAAAAAGCTCAAAAAAAAAAAATTGCAAAGCAAAGCAAGACAAAGTAAAAATTGAAAAATCATTTGAAGTTGCTTAAGGACCTTTTGTGAGCTTCTCTAAACTCTATCTCTAGTTAAATCGTGAGCCCGCGTGGAGGTAAGTTTTTATTTTCTTAGATAAATCGTGAGCCCGCGTGGAGGCAAGTTTTTATTTTCTCTGATAAATCGTGAGCCCGCGTGGAGGCAATTTAATTTTTCTTGCATATTGTTTAAAGCATGGGAGTATGGGATCATTGTATGTGGAGGATTGTGGATTATGAACTTGTTGCGAAGGAGAAGTGATTGCTACTTGCTTGTTGCTTGTTTTTGTTTTGCTTGTGCATGCATGGTCGTAGGTCGTTAAATCATACTCTTGTCCCATTTAATTTGAATCTTGAATCAATTGTTCGTAATTCTAATGGAAGGGGTAATTCTAGTCATTCCATTTCATCAATGAAAGAAATCAATGAGGACCGTACGGAGGACCTTGGTCACATAGACCAACAAGGTATCCTTCACCCTAATGTGCATCATAACAACATTCAAGTACCATTAGGCATGCCAAGACCTTTCATTCCACAACAACAAAGCCAAGTTCCATTGAGAATGCCTCAGCCAATTTTTGCTCCACAACCTACCATTATTCAAGGCAATCAAGGTGCTTATGTAGCACCACCGGTTGTGAATCCTCCTCTTACGTTGCGTGTCATTATGTGCCAAATGAATATAATACACCTACATGCATTTAATTGCCCCCATTTAGAGCACATCACTATGAAATTAAACTGCAAACTATTCAAATGCTTCCTAACTATCATGAACTTCCAAGTAAAGAACCTTACAAGCATTTGGATGAGTTTCTTAAAGTATGCTTTACCGTGAAATACACGGACATGCCGGAAGATGTTTACGATTAAAACTTTTCCCTTTCACCCTTAAAGATAAGGCAAAATATTGGTTCAACAATCTTAGGTCTTTTTCGATAACTTCTTGGGCAGAAATGCAACAAGAGTTCTTGAAAAAGTACTATCTGGTTTCAAAGACCAATGCAATGAGAACTTCAATTAGAGAATTTTCTCAAGGGGATGGGGAATTGTTTCATGAGGCATGGGAAAGATTTAATTATTTTCTTAGGAAGTGTCCACATCATGACATGCCTAAGTAGCAATTAGTTCAATACTTCTTTGAAAGTTTGACGGATAATCACAAGGGTATGGTTGATCCATCTATGGGTGGTTCTTATCTTAATAAGCATGAAAATGATGTTTGGCGTCTTTATGAAAGCATGAGTGAGAATTCAATACATCGATCTTTGTTATCTAAAAATGGTAGAAATCTAGGTAGAAGGAAGAATGTCAGCTTATATCAAGTTAACAATTCCAATGACATAGCCACCGAAGTCAAGTCTTTATCTTAAAGGTTTGATCAATTTTTGATCAACCAAAATTCGGTGAATCAAGTGTCTTCCTCCCCTAATCATGTTCATCATCCATCTAATGAATCATGCATAACTTGTTCTAGTGTCTTACATTCTACTTTCAATTGTCCCCATGGACATGTGCAAAGTGAACACCATGAACAAGTTAATGTCGCATTGGTTAACCAAGGGAATAATCCCTATGGCACACATTATAATCTCGGGTGGAGTCCAAACTTCTCTTGGAAAAGCCAAGGGGAAGGCTCAAACCCTCCCCAAGGTGGTTTTCAAGCCAAGTATATTCTGCCCCCAATGCAAAGCCAAGGTTCCCAAGGTTATAGATCATCTTTTCAATCATCACATGGAAATCAATTTTCTAACTCTCATTTTCCTAATTAATCATCTTATTTTTAAGGAAATTCTAAGAGTCCCGCTTTTGAGGAAAAAGTGTTGACCGCTTTGGGTACTTTGGAGGAAAATACCCAATTGCTTCAGTTTCATTCCTAATCCATTGCAAAGCTAGAAACCCAAGTTGGGCAAATAACAAGCACATTGAATGCTAGGGAAAAAGGGAAAATGCCTATGAATCCACTAAAGCAATAATTTGTTGTGGAGACCATTTCCTCATTGGAAAGTCCCACAATTGAGCATGTCAATGCGATGACGACCTTGAGAAGTGGAAAATTTGTTGACAATCAAGTTGGAGTTCACAATGAAGAGAGTGAACCAGTGCAACCAAAAGTTGACACCCGTCCCGTTTCACATTTTATTCCTCATTCGTTGCATGTGCATGAACCCTTTGTTGAAAAAGTTTTGAAAGATGATTTGAATTTTTTTTGTGTTGGAAATGATTCTCAAAAAGATTTTGAACTAAAAGCTTCATTTCCGGATGCCTTAAAATGATCCATTTCTCTTGAAAAGCAAAAGACCAAAAACAAATTCCGGCTTATGCCAAATTCTTGAAAGATCTTTGCACCCAAAAGAGGAAGAACAAAAGCCAAGCACCAAAGAAAGTTGTCTTGACCAAGCCAGTAAGCTCTATTTTGCAACACAATACTCTTCCAAAATTTAAAAACCCCGGTTCACCTACTACTTCTTGCATCATTGGTGACCATGTCATTAACCGGGCTCTTCTAGATTTAGGAGCAAGTGTTAACCTTCTTCCATATTCGGTGTATGTTCAATTGGGCTTAAGAGACTTAAAACCAACATCGATAGTTTTGCAACTAGTCGACCGATCCATCAAAAAGCCCCGGGGTATTATTGAGGATGTGTTGATTAAAATTGATAAAAAAAATTTCCTAGTCAATTTCGTTGTCATTGACACAGAACTGGTCCCAAATCTCAAGAGCCAAATTCCCGTTATCTTTGGCCGTCCTTTCTTGGCAACTGTCAATGCTAACATCAATTGTAGGACGGGGATAATGAAAATTTCATTTGGGCATATGAAGGTGAAATTGAACATATTTAATCCAACCCCGAGTTCAGTGGATAAGCATTAAGAAATGTGTGTTGTGGAAAAGTGTTTTGAAAATGAATTTGAAAAAGTTGAGTTTTTGCTTGGCAATTAAATTTCCAAAGGTTTACCTTCCAAAATGATTCTAAAGAAAAAAGTTTTAAAACCAAGTGTTGAAAGGGCATGGAAGCCCAAGAGTTGCATTGACAAAGGACCATTAATCTCATTTAAATCAAATCCAACAAGTTCTTTAAGGAACATTTAGTTGGGTGGGATTCAAAATGCCATTCATCCCGTCAAGGAGGGGATGCACAACAAGATTTTTTATCCGGGCTAAAAGAGCCCAACGTCTTGTTAGAGACGTTAAAGACTAGTGTATTTTGTAGGGTTTGACAACCCTATTACTCCCTCATTTCTATTTTTATATGTTTCCACATCATCTAGATATGTGTTGAATTGAAAAATCTTACGGGCCATTTCCTGCATTTTGAGTACTGTTAATGAGGTTTCGATCGATCAAACTCTAGTTCGATTAATCGAAGTCCCACTTTGATCGATCAAATCACCTGGGTTGAGGACCTTTCAAATTCCATTTCGATCAATCAAAGTTAAGTTCAATCGATCAAAATCCATTTTGGATTGATCGAAGTTAAGGGTTCAATCGATCGAAGTCCTTCGATCGATTGAAAATGCGTCATTTGAAATTTTCTGAAAATCCCTTAGGCCGTTCGACTTCTTGAACATTATTTTATTTTATTTTATTTTTATTTATTTTCTTTCTTTCTTCTCTCTCCTCCACTATTTTCCTTTTATTTTTCTTTTTCCTTTTTTTTTCTATTTTTTTTTCTCCCTTCCTATTCATCATCTCCCTCACACAAACCTTAACCCTCATCTCTCTCCCAAAACCTCTCAATTCATCTCTCTCTCATTCTCCCTCAATCTCACATAGCCGAGAACCATCACCTGTCTTCTCTAAAGCACCGACGACTTTCCCATTGGTCAAGCCACTACCGCCGCACCTCCATAAGCGTCGGCAAGAAGCTTTTGGCCGCGGCCAAGCTTCTCCTCTTTCCACTCTCTCCATTTCTCTCTATCTCCCCTATTTTCATCACCTCGGCCAATTTAGGCCAAGGAAGACTCGAACCAAGCTTCGGCGAGCTTCTGCAGATTCCGACGAGGTTCCGGTGAACCTCCGGTCATCTTCTGCGATGCTGGCGAGGTTGAAAGATCTCCCGTTTTGCTCCTAATCTCTTCATCTACTCTTCTATACTCTCTAAGTTGTTGGGTGAGTTCCAATTTTTTTAAAAAAAATTTCATTTTTGCATCATTTTATTTTTATTTTTTTGTTATTTCTTGCTTTCTTTCTATTTTTTTATTTAAGTTTTGCATTTTAATTATCATTTTGTAAATATTCTTGTATATATAAAAATTGAAACAACAAAGACAAATAAAAATGAAAAATGCAAAATAACAAAACAAAATAAAATTTTCGTTGAAAATTGTTGCTAAAAAAATTTGGAACATTTGAATTGGATTTGCCCCTGAAATTTTGCATAAATGGTGATGGAATTACATTGAGAATAGAGAATGGTCTTTAAACGAATTGAATTCCTTTAATGGTGAACTTTGTTTGACACTAGTGAATTAGATTTTTGATCTTGTTATGTTGAATTATGACATGGAAATTAAAATTGGAATTGGAATGAGATGAAATGTGGTTGGTGTAGTTTTTAGAAGGAGGATGGGCAAATTTTATTGGTTTTGTGGATTAATTGTAGGTGGTGTCCCTTGTTGGGTGTTAAGATTGATTTATCGATTATCTTGAATGCTAAATACATGTGTTTTGATGTGTTTGAAAAAAAATTTAGATGTCCATTTTTAAGGGGAAACCATGTCGAATTTTCGAAAAAATTTTGAACTTTGATTTTAAAATCCAAAAAGGCATGTGGTTTGATTCTTAGACTTTGAGATGAAATTTGAAAAGAATTTTAAAGTTGATTTTGGATTAAAAAGAAAGAAATTTTTAACTTGTTTTCAAAGTTGAGATGTTGATGTTGATGTTGATTTTGAACTTAAATGGCATTACAAAGTTTAAATTGTTGTGAGCATAGTTCCACCTTCTCTTATTTGCTTGAATGTGAATTGCATGGATGTGATCTAAGTTTCCTAAATTGATTGCAAGCATGACTTGATTTGATTTTGCACTTTTGAATTGAAAATGAGAAGTCTTATCTTCAATGCATTAAATGTTTCAAATGGACCTCTTTGAAAAGTTTTGATTGGATTGAGTGCATTATTTTGCTAAAATGAGCTTTCATTGTTAACATGCTTTGTGATCACATTTGTTGGGTTGCAAATGTTTAAAAAAGGAAAATTTTGAACTTTGTTTGAAAAATGTGAAGTTGAGTTGCATGATTCTTTCTATTGTTGTTCATTCATTGCATGATTCTTGTCATAAAGTTTTTTTACAATGCAATTGAATGTCTTGACCCAAAGTTTTCAAAAATTCCAATTTTGCTCCAAAAGTGTTGAGAAATTCCAAAGTTGACCAAAATGCCCTTCTTTGAATTGAAGCTTGTTCCATTTGATTCCTTTGCATTCATTTGAAAATGCTAAGTGCCTTTGAACTTGTTTGTAATATAATTCTTGATTTTTGCCATGTTAGGGCATAAATGCCTCTTGACCTTCCTTCTTATATATGACTCAGCTCATTCTCATGTTAGCTTAGCTGCACACAAATTTCATATCTTTTAGAGCTGATATGACTAGGCGGACGACGATGTCACGAGGAGGCATGATGATTTGGTGAGGAGACATGACGACCTGGTGGGGAGACACGATGATCTAGTTCACTGATTAGATGAGCTGCGAGCAGATGTAACTGAGGTGCGACGTGAGCTAGGCGCACTATGCACTGACCTTACAGATTCTCTCACTCGTCATAGCACCGAGATGTCTGCCATGCTGCAGCATATTGCAGATATGATTACTCCAGATTCGATCGTCTGATTCCATTTTCTATCTCTCCTACTAATTACCTATCTCATATCTGCACTGCTATGACTGTGATATTTCTGCACCATCTTGAAACTTGCACTAGTTTTGGATATTATTTGGATATTTATTTTTATATTATTTGGATGTTTCGGATATTTTTGGATATTATTGTTTCCATTACACTGATATTTGATCTTGCACTTACATTTTATATATGGATTTTTGGATCCTTGATATCAGTTTTGGATGTTATGAGCTTTACATTGCTAGATGCCATGATTTTTACCTAGTTCTCCGTTTCACTCCTCAATATATCATTGATGCATATGTTTTAACAGTTGTTAGTGTGACCATTTTCAGATAGGTTTTCGGAATCTAAGTTTGGGGGTGCACCTTCCAAAGCTCAGCTTTCGTTATCGGGTCTCTCTTGCTTCACCTATTTGGTATACTCTTTCCATTATCTGTTGCTTCTTTGCACAGTGAGGACAATGCACAGATTAAGTTTGGGGGTGTATTTGCATACTTTCTATGCATATGATATGATTTGAGAATCTTGGGCTATGATTTTGATCTTTTGAGGACCATGATACTTAGAATTTAAAAAATTACTTGAATTGAGAGTCCAATACTCCTTGTATGTCTTATGGATGCCATTTAGGAGTAAATTTTTTGAAAAATTGATATCTTGCTTGCATTTGTGGTCGACATCATTCTGATTTTGTGATTGTTTTGATATTCACTCTAGGATTTTACACTAGCATAGGCGCACACTAGCATTCATTTGTGGTGTACATGCTGTGATACCCCCGGATTTCCAGATGCGGGTTGGCCAGGCCCACGCCCGAATACGCGAGGATATCAAAACGAATCGGCAATAATCAAACACAGAGTATAAAATAGATAATAGGAATAAATAAATGACTGAAAGAAAATAAAATGACAATGCTTTAATAAAACCTTAAAATAAATTTTCCATTAACAAATTCCTCTGATACAAGTAATCCTCGAATTTATACAACTCGGGAATCCATACTCTGTGGACCAATGGAAAACCAAAACAAAATAAATGACAGCAATAACTGTTTACATCATAAAACTAAAACATAAATGAACTCCTAAGTAACATAATCCAGAAGAGTGAAGAAGATGATCCTTGCTTAGCATGAACAATCCCTACTCCTGACGAATACCTGAAAAATGATGGTGGGTTAGGCCCACAAATAAGTTCTATTCTAGCTACAATCCAAATAGAGACCCGATACGTAGATACATCCTAGACAACTCAACAATATCTCTCTAGTCTATACATATATATCCACATTAAGGGACTCTCACTAGACTATAAAGGAGGTCTCAACCTGAATAGAAAGCAACATGTAAAATGCACCTGAGGTGGGCATGAGTACATAGACCTAATAGGGTACATCTCTACCATCATAGCTAGTTAAGCATCCCAATGCATATATGCTCCCTAACCATCGATCTTAAGACTTAAGCTCATACCGTGGTACCATAATCATATATATATAAATCCTATCCTATCCATCCATAAGAAATCCAGTTAGTCATTCAACTTGTTCAGTTGATCTGACTAAAATATAAGTAGCAAGAAATCCAATTAGCCGTTCAACTTGTTCAGTTGATCTGAGTTAAATATAAATAGCAAATAATCCAGTTAGTCATTCAACCTGTTCAACTGATCTGGCTTAAAAATAAGTAGGATTTAATTTTATAATTCATTCCTTTACTCCAGAATAGGTAGGAGTTAGCGTTGTGATCTAATCTATACCTAATATGCCACCGTCCTATACCGATGCATATAATCCACACATCCAATAATTGATAAACAGATAAAGCAGTTCATCAATAAAAATCCAGAATACCTTCCATGTAATTGACAAAATAGAATTTAATGGTTTATCAATTAAAATCCAAACTAACAACAATGTCATTGATAGAACAGAATTTAATGGTTCATCAATTAAAATCCAGAATAACATCCATGTAATTGATAGAACAGAATTTAATGGTCCATCAATTAAAATCCAGGGTAAATATAATAAAATCTAATAAGTATATGAACCTATTATGCATCCAATACAGATTTAAAAATCATGTCCCAGTTGATTAAATCACTAAAATAACATTAAGCAATTTAATCCTCCATGTCCACTATCAGCATGCAAACTTATTTAAACTTCCATACTCTGCACACCAATAGCATATAGATAAAGATTATACATCATGGAATCCTAACATGTCATGAAAATTATTTAGAATCCTATTTACTAACCCAGAACAGTCCTGAAATCTCAAAATTATCAAAACCGTGCCAAAAATTAAGTTCCAGTAAGTTATTTGGCAAGAGAGCTTGCTCTAAAAAATAAGAGAGCAAGCTCCCACACAAGGGAGCCAGCTCCCTAACCTTGGGAGCCAGCTTTGTGCTTAGGGATTCAGTTCCCTAATTCCATGGAGCTAGCTCTCTTTCTCATATAGAGCCGTGGCCTAAAAACTTAGGGAGCCGGCTCTTTCCCCTTCAGAGCCGGCTCTGTCCCTGTTTCCCATCATTGTCTTCATCTCCGATGATGTTAAAATCCCTCTGTAAGTCATAGTTACAGTCCCTAGATGTTCAACTATGTCCCAAATCATTCAGGAAAACATATAAACTCAGTATGCATCATTACAAGATGTAAAACAGAATATGCAACGATTTGATCAACAATTAAATTTCAATTAATCAACACATATAATACAGTTTAAAAACTGAATTAACATGCATACATAACCAATTTTAATATCCGATAAGTTCCTGGAGACTACCTAGGCATGCACAGAACACAAGTCAAAGAGAGAGAGCAAGAAATAGAACTTGCCTCTAGGTTTCGAATTGAAACCTTACACCGTGGTCTTTGATTTTTTCGATGACTTCCAACTACCGTCAACCTTCTACTGCTCTGATCCAAACCCATAAGTAAGTGTCAATCACCTCTCCTTAGTTCAGCCTTTGTCCCTAGCCAAACCCTAATTCTCCTTACTAGTTTTCTCTCCACCCTCTCTGTATACATGAACCTTCTGTATACATGAATAGAGTCTGTGTGTTTTTTTTTAAACCCTAGGCAGACTTAATATGATATATTTATAAGTGTGTAGGAAAACCTAATTCTAATTAACTAAGGAGACACAACCGCAAAAGAAAAGAAAATAACAAATAAACTAACTATATGTAAAAGTCAGCGATTTAATAAAAATATAAAACACTAAAACCACATTCGAAAATGAACTAATTTAATCATTAATAATAATTAATAATTAAACCAACCCTTATACACATATATAACTAAATATATATGTAGAACCATTCATGGGTATTAACTGTACCCATTTAATCCCCTATCCAAGTAAACCATATGACCCAAAACCGTTGGTGCATTACTACTATCCAAGCCTAACTCCTTGACATAAAAATAAACATTTAATTTCAATTAAACAATTAAATCAATTTAAACATAGAACTTCCATTTAAAACAAACAAATCAATTCAAATAATTGATAAATACCACATAAACATATAATTTCAATTTAAAACAAATAAATCAAGTTAAACAATTAAACAAACACATCATAAATTAATTCATATAATCGTTAATTTACCACATAAGCACATAGCCACATATTCCATTAAAATGCACAAGAAATAAAAATTAAATTCCAATTATATCCTTTTTAAATTTAAGGGTATTACATTCTCCCCTCCTAACAAAAGGAAATCCGTCCTTGGAATTCACGAAACTCTGAATTATGTTTGTTAAAATTCATTTTCGTTCCGTTGTGAATTCTGCCTCTGTGTATGGGCTCCACAGAATTTCCAAATTCTCATAAAAATTTATGGGTCCTATATTTAGGAAACACAAAAATTATACTACACGTAGGTTGTATTGAACGACAACTCATCCTTACCCAATTTTATACAAGGGTATATATCCATATCCCTCCAAATTCCATAACATAGATTTGTAAAACTTCTATGCATCCAACCCTAATGGATTAGTAACGCAAATCTATAGGCTACCACCTCAATTAATAAACAAAATCCATGAAAAGTTAATTTAATAAGTAAAAACTGACCTTCCTCCAAAACGCACACTGCTTCTTATATGGAAGACATCCCAAACAACTATTTCCGGGTAGGAAAACTCTAGGGTACGAGTTCTACTATTTACAACATCCTACTGCTGCCTCCAAATCGTGCGCAATCCGTGACAAAAGAGCGTATGTCTCCCCAATGTATCCTTAAATGAAGTTAAGGTCTTATTGTACAACCCTCGTTTCCATTTCAAACCAACAGGTGAGAGGTTTGCACTATATAATATGCAAAACCTCAAACGTTGTTATACTAACCTCCTTGTGCCAACAATATGATAGACAAAAACTGAAAAACGAATACCACTCATATAGCTCCATTGAAATCTGATTATCAATCTCCACCTTTCTAACAGGTTTTAAACGTAGAGGCAGTTTTGTACATGTCCTGATGTAACGTATAACCATCTGAGTGCACCATAAAATTATATATTTTACATTTTAGGCACTCCGACCTTCGTAACATCAGTTACAGAATCTACTAAACCTTCTCCAGTAACTTAAACTTTATCCGAGTACGGTAACACCTCCGTTAAAGTCAACTCCGATAGTTAAAGATAACCTCCTTTATTACCCTGGTAATAGCAAATGGTTTTATCATCCAGGCTATAAATTCAACTGATTTCTCAACAACTACCTGAAGGTTGTTTTGATTTGTAGCCTAGTTGATTTGAGCTTGTAAGTCCTTAGGGGTGTTTAAACACCTAATGCCCTAAAGCCGTCTAGTTTGGGAGTCATTAACCTAACGCTCGACCTCATGGATCGCTAGAAAGCTTAATAGATCAACACATTGCACCATGCTTCCATCTTTGATACTCTAGGATAAAATAAATAGATAAATAAATAAATAAATCGAGTGAAAAGAATAAGCGCACCTAATTTAATAAGCTTTAATAAAAGGTTCATTCTTTGTTTTGATGATTGGGACTAGATTTGTGTGCTAGTTTGAGGGTAAAGATGTAATCATTTCTTTTGTTGGCTTAGATAGCAACATATTTGATACCGGTGCACTTAAAAGGATTTTAGAGTTGTTTTGATTTGCATGATCATTTTCTTGATGTGTGGAGGACCATACTTGCTTGCTTGATATTGAGATTTTAGGAGATTGCTTGGAAAGGGTTGAAAAATTACACACTTGAGGTAGTTTTCTCCCAATACTTGTTTTGTATATTGGTGCCTCTCTTGTGAGAAAGAGCTCAATGTTGGTGGGTATCATTTCTGGAAACCCTCACAAGACTTCACTCGTCCACTAGGGTAACCTAGAGGTTTAAAAGGCTTGTTGCATATGCTAAATGCAATCGTGTTCCCTACAAAAATGGCGCTTTCATTTTATTGCTTTCTAGTTCATAGTTGCTTAGTTGCTTATTTCTAAATGTGACGCATTTTAGAACCTAAGCTAGGGTATTTTAGTCTATTCATCTATCTTACTTTCATGTTTTATATACTTATTTGTGTTTTTTCCTATTTCAGGTTAATAAAGTTCAAATAGGCTAACAAGAGCCATTTAGCTTAATTTTGGAGCTAAGGAATAAAGTTGGAAAGAAGCTAAGAAAAATGCACCAGGGGAACTTCGATCTATCGAAGGGGAGTCCCGATCGATCGATGGAGTCGACAATCGATCGAAATGAGGCGGTGCCAGCTCAGCTAATTGGATAAAGCCTGGAAGATATTTTCTAGCCACGTCAGCTTCGATCGATCGAAGCTAAGTGTCCGATCGATCGAAATACCTGCTGGCAGTGAGCTGTCTAATTCCCGAGCGCGCCGATTTCTACCTAACTTGTGTAACTGCGAATTTCCTCCAATCAGAGTCTGTAATTTTGACTTGGTCTTTACTCAAAGGAGTATGTAATTGATTTATTGAACATTATTGTAAGAGACCATCATAGAGATATTACCAAATATAGAAAAATAATTTTCCTCTCTCTAGAACTAGGGTTCTAAGAAGAAAGTAAGGATGAAGATGATGATGCCAACCTCCAAGCTAGCTCTTGAGGGTTCCATGTCCACTACAATGAGTGGCTAAATCCTTCTCTTGGGGCTAGAGATAGCCCCTAGGCTTGCTTCTCAAACCTAGCTTTTGTGTATTTTTGGGGATTTTAGTTGTAATAGATGTTTTGACTATAGATAAAAATAGATCTTGTAATTTCTACTTGATTTGTATGGATTAATGCTTTCAATTGATCATTTGGCTCTAGTCATATGTCTATGTATGTTAGAATTGATGTTCATATTTTTTTCTCTAGATTTAATGAAGTTGATGCATGTCTATATGTGTTGATGATGTTAATCTAGTGATGGTCAAGGCATAGTGCTTAATGGAACACTCTTGTAACTTATTTGATGGTTCACACTTGGTTCTTGATGGATTGTATCACATTTCTAGTTTAATTAGTTTAATTTCACGTCTCTAGCCTAGATGTAGTGTAATTGCTTTAATTTCTTAGGTAGGTGACCAATCCATTCTTTTTTCTTGATGTTCCATACTTGTGAATGCAAAGAGTGCATGTCTCTAGATATTTGTGTGTGCATTAATCATGGTTTAATTGAATAGATATTGGTCTCATTTGATAGGTTATATTTTTCATTAAAATTGGCTAGACAATCTATACTTATTTGCCATCCATACTTAGTTTTAATTGATGTCACACACACACAAGTTACAATTTAAATTTCCCCATTAATGTAGAATTGCTAGTGGTTGATGAAGTGAAGTTTAATGGTGACTCTAAGCCCCAATACCTCTCTCCTATATCTTTTTCCTATTTTCTAGATTGTTTTTTACTTACATTAGTTTTAATTGCATTGTAGTTTAATTAAATAATCACCAACCATCTTTGATCATTCGACCTACTAATCCGATATTAATTTCCAACACAAGTACACTTCTTTTTCCTTAGAACGATCCCTACTCACTCTAGCTATATTTTAGTTGAAAGTGGTAGTGGCATTTTCTAAATTTAAACTTGACCACACTACACACTTTTGCATGCAATTTGGTGCATTGGCACGACACACACCATATATTTTGTTTGAGTTAATGTGATGTGTTTGTGTAATTGAATTATTTTCAAATATTTTAATTGTGTTAGTTAAATGATTTGTTTATTTTATTTTATTGTTTTTGGATTTGGGTTGTTACCCATGCACTAACTAGATGGGTCTTGTACTAGTTGAGTGGGATCCTAATTGGGTTGGATAGTGACCCATAGGGATTAGTAGTTTTATATATATATATATATATATATATATATATATATATATATATATATATATAATAAGGTGTATATCTGTATATATTTATATTTTGTTCATTTAAAAATAATGATTTATTAAATTAGTTACCAAGTTTGAGATTGTTAGATGTATGTTAGGTCTAGGAGATATGTAGTATATATTTATCTATATATACACATATAGAGCATATCTAAAAAAAAAAAAAAAAAGAGGTAAGAAAGAAGAAGAAGGATCATTTGAGAAGGAGTTTAGCTTTCGATCCGAAAGTTTAAGGCAAGTTCTCTGTTCTACACTTCTCCCTTAGATTTGTGATCTATATGTCTCTAGTATAACTTTAAAGATGTTTAAAGGACTATTAAAATTTGAAACTATATTTTAATTGATCTAAAACATAGGTTTTTATGGGTTTATGTTCATAGTTATTCTTCTTGTATGAATTAGTAAATTCATGGCTTAGATAAGATTTTTAATGGATTTCTGCATGCTATAATAATGTAATTTCGTGCTTGGGTGTTGATGGGACTTAGTAACATACTTTAGGACCCTTAACAATAAAGAATAAGGCTTAAAATTAGATTTCTCGGGTTATTTCATGAAACAGTGCTCGAGCACACTAAGGAGGGTGCTCGAGCACCATCTTGGGATCTTTGGTAAAAAGGCTTAAATTGACCCCGAATTGATTATTTAAGGTCCCGAACACTAAATAGGGACTTAGGTATGATGACATGTGAATTTAAATAGGCATGAATACAACGATGCATGCAATTTGAATTTATTTAATAAAGAATTGATAAATTTAATTTTTTAATTTGTTTTAACAATTGAGATTAAATGTTTAGCATGAGATGTGTTTGGAGAATGCTTAATTGGCTGTAAAGATAAAATATCAGCATGCTTAAGATTCAGTTTATGTGAGATAAATGACGTAGGAAGCTTAAATAAATAATAAGTGATTCATGTGATTTGATAACATGAAATTATATGTTATGTCTTGTTATGATATGATATGATTATAATCAATTACATATCTGTATTTTATAAAATTGTAACATGATATATATATGTTTGGATTTGTTTGGGGACCAATGTCAAGATTTGGTTCTATGTATGCCATTGTCAGGATATGGCTTTGTATTGTATTATGTGGATAAGCTGACTATTAAGTTTAGACTCATTCTATGTCAGGCCATTGTCAGGATATGGATGACATGCCATTAATTGTTGGGAAATAGCTATTATATTTTTATATAACTTTCAGCCTATTTTCAGGATATGGGTATGGTTGTTATCTATTAATCATTGTTAAGATATGGTTAGTTATATCTATAATGATATTATGTATACCATAATATGAGCTTGAGGTCTCGTGATCAGTGGTTAGGATGGAGGCGTATATTGCCAGTTGAGATGGGTTGCTGGATTTAAGGATGTGTGTGCCCTAGTAGAAAGAGGACTCGTGACTACCTCTGTGTGTGATTTACATGAGATACTCACTACACAGTTGAGTTTGCCTTCATTCAGTGAGGGTCTTTAGTTTGTATAGTTATATACTTATTGATTATGTAGTTATTGTATAAGTTAGCTATAGATGTGTAGTTTTCTCCGATCTGTGTTTGAGTTATCGTAGAAAAGACTTATTGTGGGTTTTGACCCAATAATGTTATATTTTTCAGGTCCTTGTTAGTAGCAGTGTTAGCAGTTGTTCGTGTAGATCAGAGACTTGATATCATCACTCTTCCAATGTTGTCGACGTAGGATTTTATTTTCTAATTAGTTATTCCAGTTTCTAGATATTTGTTTCTTTTCAGTTATGGGATTTTATAAGGGGTCTATGTTTAAGGATTCTGGAGTTGTATTCTTTGGAGATTTTTATTTATCTTTGAGGACTAAAGGATTTTATTCAGATGATATTATTTTATTTATTTACTAGTTTATCCTTTAGGGATATTATTTCTTTATTATTTATTCTTTTTGTATTTTGTGTTCGATTTAAAATATTAATTGTTCAATATCCCCTAGGTTTTGGGCTTGGACTTTATTAACCCACGGTCTAGAAATTAGGGGGTATCACAGTTGCTGAACGTAAAAGTTGTACTTTAAAAGAAAACAAACGTGACATCATATGAATTATGGAAAGGTCAAAAACCTTCCTATAAATTCTTAAGAGTGTGGGGGTATCTAGTTAAGATTGTAGTTCATATTCCTAAGAAAGTTAAAGTGGGACCTAAAATGTGATGACATTGTAGACGGGTGTGTCGTGGGCGGGTGCAAGAGGCACTGATAGGCTACCATACTGGGTGAGCTATAAGTGCACAGTCCCACACGTTATTTCACCGTTCGATTTGGTTCGGATTGAAGGTCCCCATGGATCGGTTTGGTTTCAAATTTCACTAATCCATGGGGACCGGATTGGATTAAAATTTACCCCCAAACCGAACCGATTCAATCCATGATCAGCCCTACCATGTGGTGAAGTGAATTATCATATAAAACCTTTGATAGGTTATACTCATAACAGTAGTTTATATCGTTTTCTTGCGTATAAATCATACAATGAAAATAAGGTAGCAAGATGGCTAGAACGTCTAAATCTCTTAGTCCTGATTTTCTAACATGTTTATTGGAGAATAAGCCACAAAGCTTTAAGGAAGCAAAGTCTTCTCCTGAATATTATTATTTCTTAGATTAATTATGTGATATAATATTAAACTATATTGTTATATTTATTTATGCAAACTCAATATTATTTTTATAAATGTTTACTTTTATTTGATACTATATAATGAGCTATGTAGTTGAATTACTTAGTGTGCATCGTAATTTAATTTTACAATATAGTTTATTTAACGTGTGATATTATTAATTTTGTATAAGTTCATGATTAGTTTGTGTATTTAATACAACAGACAAAAATTGACTAGTCTACCTATATCAATTCTCCCGATAGTCAAAGGAAAAAGATCTATACTAGTGTCTAAGACACGTATAGTTGTGAATGGGCTGAATAAGAGAAGATTTTTCGATAACTTTAAAGAGTTTAATGGAAAATGTTATGGATGCACTAAGGTAGTATACTCAGACAAGCTAAATCAAGCTAGTTAGCTATAATATACAATTTAGCTAAAAGTTAAAAGTTACTGAGCTGCAAACTAGTTAGCTTAGCTATAAGCTAAAATGATTAATGAGGTGCACAGAAACTAAGAGGAAGATGAAAATCTGTTAGTTGGTTCTAGCTCTCAACTTGGTAGAAAAAATAAGAGGATGATGAGTAGCCATTTTAGCTATAAGTTATTTGAGTTATACGCTATATTTGTTCTTGTATGAGGGAAGAATACTACTTGTAAAGTAGTAGTTTTTTAGATAATATTTTCTAAAACAAATTTCGCTATTACAAATATAGACAACTTAGATAAAGGTTGATTAGCACTAAAAAGTGCACAATTAAACCCCTTAAGCTTGGGTATTCTAGGACCTTATCCTATCTTATTTTCCCATTTTAGCCTAATTTCGTATTATCTCCCTTTTCAGGCACTTATCCCCAAAATAAGTTAATCCAGCTGAATTAGAGCATAAAAGATGCAATCTCAAGCTTAGTGGAAGAAAGGAGCAAAGTGGAAGCAAAGTGGTGGAAAACAGGAATCTTAGATTGATCAGACCAAACGCAGATCGATCTCACAGTGATCGTTCTAACCATACCAAGATAGATCGAGCCTCTTGTCCTTATCCTCAGGAAATTCCCATCTTCGATCGATCCAACATTACTTCGATCGATCGGACTTCTTTGATCTTATCCTTACCTCTCACTTTTATCCTTTTCCCAAAATATCCCAAAAATATCTTAGATTTGTCTTTATTCCAAAAAGGCTCCGCTATGGTTCGATCGATCTGACCACCCTTGTGATCGATCGAACCTCCTCAAGTGCGAGAAAAATAGAGTTCCAGCTAATTAAAAGGTATGCTCGTGGTGCAATCATTTGGAGGTCCTAGTGCATGAGGTCTGACCATTGGGTGTGACACTTGAGCTACCTATATAAGGATTTTGAGCCATTTTTACACATATACAATCTTAGAGAAAGGAACCATATACATAAGAGAGGTTGGAGGAGTCTAAAGATTAGAGAGAGACACACATACCATTTGAGAGTTCTTCCACTCATCTAGGGTTTCCATCAAAGAGAAGAAGATCATTCCTACCATGGAGATGGCCCTTGAGAGTTAGATGACTACATCAATGAGTGGCTAAACCATTCTCTTAGGGCTAGAGATAGCCCTAAGCATGCCTCTTAGACTTTGATGTTTTGTATTTTGAGCGGATTTGTGTTATAATTCTTGTCTTGACATTTGATTTATATATGAATCTTATTTCTATAATGATTTATGTAGTTTAATACTTCCAATTGATCATTTCATTCTATTCATATGTCTATGTATGCTAGAATAGATGTTCATGTGTTTATCTCTAGGTTTTGTGATATTGATGCATGTCTATGTGTGTTGATGCTATGAATCTAGTGATTGTCAAGGCATGATGCTTTAATGGAATACTCTTGTGGTTTGTTTGATGGTTCATACTCATTTCTTGATGGATTGTGTTTCTTCCTTAGTTTAATTAGTTTAATTTGCATGTCCTTAGCTTAGTTGTAGTGTAGTAGCATTACTTTCTTAGATGGGAGGACAATCCATGCTTGTTGTTTGATATTCCATGCTTATGAATGCAAGTAGTATATTTCTCTAATTTGATGATGTGTACTGGTTGTGAACTTAAAGGAAGGAATAATGGCTTAATTTGATATGTTGTGCTATTCACTAGTTTGTCTAGACAATGTATACTTAATTAGTTATTCATGCTTGTTGATTCAATCAATGACACACACACTAATATTGCAACATATAATCCCCCTCATTAATTACACATTGAGCATCTAAGAAGGTGATGTTTAGTGGTGACCTCTAAGTCCCAAGATCCCTCTCTTATATTCTGTACATTTTACTCTACTTCAATTGCTTTACCTTGCATCCATTTATTTGACATTATAGTTTAATTAACCAATCAAAACATCTTTGATCACTCGACCTACTAATCCGACCTTGATTTCCAAACATAATACACTCCATTTCCCTTGGGACGATCCGTACTCACCCTAGCTATATTTATAGTTAGAAGTGGTAGTGGCAATCTCTAAATTTAAACTTGGTCACACTACACTCCATTTAGAAGCTTGTGCCAAGTTTCGCACCAAGTTTTAGCGCCGTTGCCGGGGATTTGGCACCGTCCTATTTAGAAATTAATTAGGAATTAGTACTATTTTGATCCTGTCTTTATTTTACTTTATTTTGGTTACTTATTGTGTTTGTTCTTGATTGGCTAGGTGAATTGAGCCAAGGGAAGTGAAGCAAAGGGGAATTGCAAAAGCAAAGAGCTAAGCTAAGCATAAAAAGCTAAAATCTGAAAAATTGCAAAGCAAAGCAAAAATCTGAAAAATTGCAAAGCAAAGCAAAAATTGAAAAAACAATTTGAAGTTGCTTAAGGAACCTTTCTAAACTCTTTCTCTAGTTAAATCGTAAGCCCGCGTGGAGGCAAGTCTTTATTTTCTTAAATAGATCGTGAGCTCGCGTAGAGGCAATTTAATTTTTCTTGCATATTGTTCAAAGCATGAGAGTATGTGATCATCGTATGTGGGGGATTGTTGATTTGTGATTGGTTGCGGAGGTGAAGTGTTTGCGAATTGCTTATTTCTAGTTGTTTTGTTTGTGTGTGCATGGTTGTAGATCATTAAATCCTACTCTTGTCCCACTTAATTTGAATCTTGAATCAATTATTCGTAATTCTAAGGGAAGGGGTAATTCTAGTCATTCCATTTCATTAATGGAAGACATCAATAAGGACCATGTAGAGGACCTTGGTCACATAGACCAACAAGGTATCCCCCACCCTAATGTGCATCATGACAATATTCAAGTACCATTAGGCATGCCAAGACCTTTCATTCCACCATAACAATAAAGCCAAGTTCCATTGGAATTGCCTCGGCCAATTTTTGCTCCACAACCTCCCATTATTCAAGGCAACCAAGGTGCTTATGTAGCACCATCGGTTGTGAATCTTCCCATTGTTTTGCGTAACCATTATGTGCCAAATGAATATAATGCACCTACATGTATTCAATTGCCCCCATTTAGAGCACATCACTATGAAATTAAACCGCAAACTATTCAAATGCTTCCCAACTATCATGGACTTCCAAGTGAAGAACCTTACAAACATTTGGATGAGTTTCTTGAAGTGTGTTCCACCGTGAAATACACGGACATGCCGGAAGAGGTTTTAAGACTCAAACTCTTCCCTTTCACCCGTTAAAGATAAGGCAAAATATTGGTTCAATAATCTTAGACCTTTTTCGATAACTTCTTGGGCAGAAATGCAACAAGAGTTCTTGAAAAACTACTATCCGGTTTCAAAGACCAATGCAATGAGAACCTCAATTCGAGAATTTTCTCAAGGGGATGAGGACTTGTTTCATGAGGCATGGGAGTGCCTCAATGACCTGCTTAGGAAGTGTCCACATCATGACATTCCTAAATGGCAATTAGTGCAATTTTTCTTTGAAAGTTTGTCAGATAATTTTAAAGGAATGGTAGATGCTTCCATGGGTGGTTCATATCTTGATAGGCATGAGGATAATGTATGATGTCTTTATGAAAGCATGAGTAAGAATTCAATGCATCGATCATTGTCTTCCAAAATTGGTAGAAATCTAGGTGAATGGAAGAATGTCGGCTTATATCAAGTTGACAATTCCAATGATATAGCTGCCAAAGTCAAGTCTTTATATCAAAGGTTTGATCAATTTTTTATCAACCAAAATTCGGTGAATCAAATGTCTTCCTCCCCTAATCATTCTCATCACAATTCCAATGAATCTTGCATGACTTGTTCTAGTGTCTTACATTCTACTTCCAATTGTCCCTATGGATATGTGCGAAGTGAGAACCATGAACAAGTGAATGTCGCATTTGTCAACCAAGGGAATAATCCCTATGGCACACATTACAATCCCGGGTGGAGGAACCATCCAAACTTCTCTTGGAAAAGCCAAGGGAAAGGCTCAAACCCTCCCCAAGGTGGTTTTCAAGGCAAGTATGTTCCGCCCCCAATGTAAAGCCAAAGTTCCTAAGGTTATAAAACATCTTTTCAATCATCACATGGAAACCAATTTTCTAACTCTCATTTTCCTAATCAACCATCTTATTCTCAAGGAAATTCTAGGAGTCCCGTTTTTGAGGAAAAAGTGTTGACTGCATTGGGTACGTTGGAGGCAAACACCCAATTACTTCATTCCCACTCTCAATCCATTGCGAAGCTAGAAACCCAAGTTGGGCAAATAGCTAGTACCTTAAATGCTAGAGAAAAATGGAAGATGCCTTTGAATTCACTTCCCACGTAACAATTTGTTGTGGAGACCAATTCCTCATCGGAAGGTTACACGATTGAGCATGTCAATATGGTGACGACCTTGAGAAGCGGAAAAATTGTTGACAATCAAGTTAGTATTCAAAATGAAGAGAGTGAACCGCTGCAACCAAAAGTTGACACTCGTCCCGTCTCACATTCTATTCTTTCTTCATTGCAAGTGCATGATTCTTTCGTTGACAAAGTTTTGAAAAATGATTTGAAAAATTCTTGTGTTGAAAGTAATTCCAAAAGGGATTTTGAAAAGGTTTATGAGCTAAAGACTCCATTTCCAGATGCCTTAAAAGGATCCAATTCTCTTGAAAAACAATAAGGCAAAGTGAATGAAAACATTGAAATGTTTAGGCAAGTGAAGATTAATCTTCCTCTCTTGGATTCAATTAGACAAATTTTGGCTTATGCCAAATTTTTGAAAAATCTTTGCACCCAAAAGAGGAAAAACAAGAACCAAGCACCAAAGAAAGTTGTCTTGACCGAGCAAGTGAGCTCAATATTGCAACACAACACTCTCCCAAAATTCAAAGACCCCAGCTCACCCCCTACTTCTTGCATCATTGGTGACCATGTCATTAACCGGGCTTTTCTTGATTTAGGAGCAAGTGTAAACCTTCTTCCATACTCGGTGTATGTTCCATTGGGTTTAGAAGATTTAAAACCAACGTCGATAGCTTTGCAACTAGCCGACCGATCTATTAAAAAGCCCCGGGGTATAATTGAGGATGTGTTGATTAAAATTGATAAATTCTTCTTCCCGATCGATTTTGTAGTCATAGACACGGAATCGGTCGCAAATCCCAAGAGCCAAATTTTGGTTATCCTTGGCCGTCCCTTCTTGGCAACCTTTAATGCCAACATAAACTGTAGGACGGGGATAATGAAAATTTCATTTGGGCATATGAAAGTGAAGTTGAACATATTCAATCCAACACCCAATTCTTTGGACAAACATGAAAAAGTTTGTGTTGTTGAAAAATGTATTGAAAATGAATGTGAAAAATTTGAGCCTTTAATTGATGTTGAACATTCCCATAGCTTGTTTTCCAAAAAGACTTCAAAGAAAAATGTTTTCAAACAACGTGTTGAAAGGGTATGGAGGCCTAAGAGTGCTTTGACCAAGGACCATCAATCTCTTTTGAATCAAATCCAATGAGTTCTTTAGGGAACAATTTGTTGGGTAGGGTTCAAAGTGATTTTCACCCCGCTAAGGAGGGGATGCACAATAAGATTTTTACTCCGGGTTAAGAGAGCCCAACGTCTTGCTAGAGACATTAAACACTAGTGATTCATAGGGTTTTTAACCCTATTCCTCCCTCATTTCTATTTTACCTTTCATTTCTTGCGTCATCTAGATATATTCTGGGTTTAAACACATTATTTGAGACTTTGATAGGGAATGCATGTGTTTTCATTTTCGAATTAGACATTTAGTGTCTGTTCAATCGATCTGAGAAGAAGTTCGATCGATCGAACATTCATCCCCGCATATTCCCATCTTCCTGTCCCATCGTGCGAAAATCTCTGCATATTTCATCACTCTGTGTATCGTGCGAACTCTATTCCTGATCCATTTGAGTCTTCCTTGATCGATCAAGCTTTCCTTCAGATCGATCTGTGTTCCATACTTAGAAAAAATTTTGAAACTCTAAAAAATCACCTCTCTGTGTATCGTTCGAAGATCTCTGCAAGTTTTCAGTTGTTCGATCGATCGATCTGTGCATTTCCGTTGACTTTGACTGCTTTTTGAATTTCAAATTTCAATTTTCAAAAATATTTTCCAGTAATAAAATTTTCTACCAAAATATATATATATATATATATATATATATATATATATATATATATACACATATATTCCAAAAATCCAAAAATATTTTTAATTTTCAAAAATTCAAAAATTTTCTAAAATACTTTGTCATTTTGTGGTTTTAATCGATCTGATCACCTTTATGATCGATCTGTGTTAGATCGATCTAACCACCCAAGTGATCGATCGAACAGGTCGGAGACAGTTTTTAAAAGTATGACCCAAAGGTCATTTGGATCGATTCACACATTGATCCAAGATCCTCCTTCTCTCCCACCGCTGTTCCATCGTCTTCCCCACTTCCGGCGAGATTCCGGCGACCTCCCAAGGTTTTCAAAACTCCATTTCCAATCTTCTCTCTTCCCATCTCTCTCGGTCCACTTCTCTCCCTTGTTTTTGGTAAGTTTTTGGTCTTGTTTTCCATTTTCGAACTCAATCTAGTGATCCCCATGTTGCCATGTTTAGATCTAAAGTTTCCCATGATTTGTTATTGCCATTTTTGAGTTTTTAAGTATATGTATATATATGGATATATTTTTGTATATATTTTGTTTCTGAATTTAATTCCAGGGGTCACGTGCCGATTTAAGTGAATATTCTTCCTCTGTTGAGGTGTATAGGGGTCTACAACCATATTTGAATACCCCCGTGTTGTCCACGTCACAGATCTGTGACTGTTCATGTTTTTCCACAAGTTCGATCGATCACACAAGTGCTTTGATCGATCAGAGCACGATCTCAATCATGTCATGATCGATCCAACTTGAATTAATCCCATCTTCTTCATGATCGATCAAACTTCACTACTTTACATATACACAGCTTATATACTTTCATGCTCTCTCATTTATGCCCAATGCCTGTGTTTTTCACATTGGTTGCATTTTTCTCTGTCATATTTAGCATGTTTCACTTTATTAGGATAGTCACTGTCTATATTTGGCTGCATTATCACTTGCATAGATTTATATAATTTATTCTGAGTTATCTATCTTGACTTGACAAACATGTTTCTATCTGTGTGCTTTAAATTATATATCTCATATACTGTTTCCTGTACTGATTACAATTACAAGTGTTTTTCTTTTTTTTGCAGACCATGGCTCGAGTCAAGACCATTGCCCACCGGACATATGAGCGCAGGTTGCAACAGCGGGTAGAAGAACCTGAGGAGCCAGCTCCCGCTCCGTCTGAGCGCTCATCCTCTTCTGCATCTGCATCCTCATCTTCTTCATCGGCTAAGGAGGCCGAGCAAGCACTACCCCCATCACCTGTTCTACCACCGGCACCGCCCGATATAGTCCGCGATAGAGTCGACCGCAGATATTCGCGACTTTCAGTGGCGCATGAGTCCATTTTTTATGATACTTTCTTCTCCCAATCGATTCTGACTAAGGCAGCCTATGATAAGATTTACCGGCACAACATCTCTCCTATCTTGGCCCCGGTGGCCAATCCAGTTTACCTACGGCTCGTTCGGCCCGAGTAACCTGGCAAAGTTACGGACCACCATTGACGTCCATCCCATTTGTATTACAGTTGAGACACTGGCCACAGCCTCTCAGTGTCCACATGTATGCCCTCTCGGCGTTGATTATCCTATTCTCCAGAGGCTATCTGATGCGGACATAACCACCGCTCTGAATGGCCCTGCTAGTGTTGGTGAGACATTTGCCACCAGGACTCACTTGCCCGACTTATGGTTTTTTGTTATACCGAAATGTATTTATGGCAGGGCACAAAATTCAGAGGCGATCAGATTTTCTTGGAACCTTATATGCCTTCTACACAGGCCACTGGTTCTTTGTTCTTGCACTCTATTGGAGTGTTATGATGAAGCTCTATAGAGATTATATTAGCAAGAGCAAGCCTAAATGGGGCAAGTTCCTTCCTTTCGCTCATTTGATTACTCAGATCCTCTGGGACCAGCACTATCATTTCCATTCAGAGGAGCATCCTGAGACAAGGGCTTGCCACTGTGGCAAGAAGGATTGGAATAAGAGCTACAATGCTCTTATCAAAAGTCTAGAGGATAAGGCCATCTTGGCAGTCGAGGAGGCAAAGATGGCAGAGGCAAAGGTAGAGGCGGCAGCAACAGCAGCAGATGATCCAATAGACGTACCAACGGCTACTGGTGTACATATGGAGATAGACTTAGAGCAGTAGCCTTCAGAGGAGTCACCATATCACTCTCTAGCGGGGTCCCTATTACATTCTCAAGAGCAGAGTCAGGATGAGCATCAGTTTCACGATCCCGCCATTCCTGATGCTCCAGCTCAGACACCCGATTTAGGGGAGTGTATCCAGACCTTGGAGGATGCGGTAGTCTCCCTCCAAGCAGATGTGGCCTCTCTCAGCATAGATGTGACTACTCTCCGTACGGACGTCCTGATTGCGCTGCAGAGTATTTCCAAAGACATCCGAGGTTCACGCCCCGCTAGATCGACCTCCTCTGTTTGATCTCTTTCTCTCATTATTATATATCTGTGTTATTTAACTGTTATGTTGATACTGGTACTATATTTTTTGCGGTCAGTCTGTTGACATGATACTGTGATGTACACTATACTTTTTCTATTTTTTTTACTATGCATGAAATTATTGGATGTCAGATTATCATATTGATATATCTAATTGTGATTGACTCAATTATCAGATACATCCCAGTGACTTCAGTGAGAGAGTGCTGCCCAAATTTTTTAGGACCACCCTTATTCCTCTCACTCTTTATTTCATTTCCTATTCCACTTACGCTAGCATGCCCACTATGCACCATTATTATCCCATTTGTTATCTGATGAGGTTTTATCCTAGTGCCATCTTTTCAGGACCACAGTAAATCCCAAGTTTGGGGGGGTTATACCACCCACTTCGGATATTTATGTCTCGGCCATTTTTTGCCATAGCTGCACTAATATACTCTTTCCTCTTTATGTTGTTCTCTTTGCACATTGAGGACACTGTGCCATTTAAGTTTGGGGATAATGTGTGTTCTTTGCAGTGTTTGTTTCAATTCAACATTTTAAGTATGACTTGTGTATTTGAGGGATTTTCTATAATTGGTCCATGACTAGCTATGTTTTTGATATTTTGAGGATTATGATACTTAAAATTTAAAAATTGCTTGACTTGAGAGTCCAATACTCCTTATATGCCTTATGGATGCCATTTAGGAGTAAATTTTTTGAAAGATTGATATCTTGCTTACATTTGTGGTCCACATCATCTTAATCTTGTGATTGTTTTGAGATTCACTCTAGGATTCTACACTAGCGCAGGCGCACACTAGCATTCATTTGTGGGGTACATGCTTTGTTGATTATTGAATTTATTATATCCCAATTGAGCTAGTAGTGCATTGAAATATTTCATTCTTGATAAAGGTGGAAAACAAACCATTTGCACTAAATAGTCGGGGTTCTAGCCTCATCAAGCACTGAATTTCTCGCGCCGAAAATTGGAGGGCCCAAACTTTAGGTTAACAATTGAATGCTAAAAAAATATATATATATAAAAAATAAAAAAAATAAAAAAAAGAAAAGAAAAAAGAAAAAAGTAAAAAAGTGAGGATTTCTCCCAAAAAGCGAGAAGTGAGAAATGATTAGATGGAGGTTGTTTTGATTTGTAGCCTAGTTGATTTGAGATTGTAAGTCCTTAGGGATGTTTACACACCTAATGCCCTAAAACCGTCCGGTTTGGGAGTCATTAACCTAATGCTCGACCTCATGGATCACTAGAAAGCTTAATATATCAACACATTGCACTATGCTTCCATCTTTGATCCTTAGGGATATAAAATAAAAAATAAAAAATTAAGTGAAAAGAATAAGCACACCTAGATGAATAAAGCTTTAATAAAATGTCCACTCTTTGTCTTGATGATCGATACTAGATTTGTGTGCTAGTTTGAGGGTAAGGATGTGATTATTTCTTTAGTTGGCTTAGATAGCAACATATTTGATGCCGGTCCACTTAAAAAGGATTCTAGAGTTGTTTTGATTTGAATGATCATTTTCTTGATGTGTGGAGGACTATACTTGCTTGCTTGATGTTGAAATTTTGGGAGATTGCTTGGAAATGGTTGAAAAATTGCATACTTAAGCTAGTTTTCTCCCAATGCTTATTTGGAATATTAGTGCCTCTTTTGTGAGAATGAGCTTAATGTTTGTGGGTATCATTTCTGGAAACCCTCACGAGACTTCACTCATCCACTAGGGGTAACCTAGCGGTTTAAAAGGCTTGTTGCATATGCTAAGTGCAATCGTATTCCCTACGCAAGTGGCGTTATCCATTTATTACTTTCTAGTTCATAGTTGTGTAGTTGTTCATTTCATTCATTTACTTTGTAGTTCATTGCTAGGGACTAGCAATATTTAAGTTTGGGGGTGTGATGAGCACTGAAAAGTGCGCATTTAAACCTCTTAAGCTTGGGTATTCTAGGACCTTATCCTATCTTATTTTCCCATTTTAGTATAATTTTGTGTTATCTCCCTTTTCAAGCACGTATCCCCAAAATAAGTTAATCCAGCTGAATTAGAGCATAAAAGATGTAATCTCAAGCTTAGTGGAAGAAAGGAGTAAAGTGGAAGCAAAGTGGTGGAAAACAAGAATCTTCGATTAATCAGACCAAGTTCAGATCGATCTCACAATGATCATTCTAACCATGCCAAGATGGATCAAACTTGTGACGACCCTAGATTTTTCAACCCAGTGTGTCCTGTGATGACCCAAAACGGATCCAAAATGCGGAAGCAAAAGGAGAAAGGTGACCTCTAGAGATGTACGTCATCCCTAAGGCACCAAAATGACTCCACATGAAGCCATGGAACTCAAATGAGCCAAGCAATGAAGTAAGAATACCAAACCCGAAAAGAAATGAACCAAGGGCAAAATAGTCATTTCACACTGAAATGGGTGCCACCGTGCGCACCATTGGAAAGACAACGAAAAATTAACAAGGATAAACTTAAGAATCACTTGATTCGGAGTTTGGATGACAAAGATATCAAGATAAAACAAAGCGGCGTCCTGCGACTAACCGACACCGGGAACCTATCTCACTAAAACCATCATAACTCTCACTACGGTTGGATTTTCAGGGTGTGGTTCATACCATTGGAAAGCTGACTTTAAGCTCTTGAGTTTAGGCTTAAAAATGACCTAATTTGGACCTCGGATGAACAAGTTATGACCATTTGAAAACAGGTCATCGCTGCAACCAAACTTAGTCGGCTCAGTTGGCAACTTAGTCGGCTGAGTTAGGCCGAGAACAACCGAGTCGGCTCGGTTGAGAACTTAGTCGGCTGAGTTAGGCCGAGAGCACCAAAAATGACCAGAATGAGGTGCGAATCAATCCAGTCGGCTCTTTTAAGAACTAAGTCGGTTGAGTTGATGAAAGAGTCGGCTCCTTTGGAACCAAGCCGGCTCTTTTAGGCTGAGGCATACTGCAACCTGCTACTTTGGAAAAAAAATAGCAGAAACAGAAAAATGGAAGGGATTTGGGATTTTCGAGGCCAAGATGACATTTTCTGGAAAAAATGCCATCAAGAACCTACCCCTAAAATCACATTTTCTATGTGACGAAGTCAAGACCGAAATTTATTTCCCAAAGAAAAATCCCAAAATGCCCTTAAACCCTAATATGCAAGAAAATTGTGAAATGAATCCAAAGAATGCTCATTTCACCAAGGAAGGGGCTTTTCTCGAAAATGAACATGCACGCAGATGTAACTTACCTATTAGGACGTGCTACAATGATCCACAGCTTAAAAATACCGCCAATGCGAAAAATGACCTATCAAACCTCAAATGCTCAAAAAATGTCCTTTAAAGGTAAATGATGCGAGAATCGAACCTAAATGCAATCAAAAGGCCGTTTGGACTTTGGCCACACTTCATGCATACCAAATAGGTCCTATTGAATGTGCTCGTGCACACTTTGCACCATCCGATTTGAAAATGAACCCTTAAAGGCTCGGATTCCACTATTTTAGCCCAAAACGCAAAATGTGAAACTAAAATGTGAAACCTAAAACAAAATGGTATTTGGCCCTTGGCCACACCTCATACATGGTAAATGAATGGCAAATAATGAATTTCATACACAATACACACTCCGGTGCAAAATAGCATACTAAAACACATGATTTTCATAAAATTCTCATTAAAGGCAAAATTCAACATTTATGAATCTACATGAATTTCAAATGAAGTTCGTCCCTTCGCCTCATATCATATACACGAAATAAGCGTCAAAAAGTGAGCTTAGGTACACATTACAAGTTTGGAATCAAATATACACATTTGACAAATAAGGTTACAAGTGGCATTTCAAGCCAACCTTTTTACAAGAAATGAGAACTTCAAGCCTACAAATCATCCATGGCATAGTGTGCGTCCCAAATCAAGATCCCTGTACCTAAAAAATGTCCCCACTACGTAGGTGAGTAACATAAAACTACTCGTAGGAGATGAGCATGCATCGACCTAACATTTTACAATTATATCACCTTAAAGTGAAACGTGTTAAAAAGGCTCATGCCACCTAACGTCTATGTCAAGTAAAACTCAGGGATCATCCTAAGCTACTCATGCAATTGAAATGAACAACGACATACAAGTATACATGTTCACAAGTACACTAAACCGTATTAAAACATGATACACGATATACAAGCATATATGTTCAAGTACCCTAAATCATGTTAAACAAGAAAAGCAATATCCAACATACATACACAGTATTTGATATACATATAGAGTGCTCATAAATCAAGTATACAAACACTAGTATACTAAGCTAAACAAATATGCACAAGACAAGTATACATGGTACAAGTATACTAAGATAAACAAATACGCACAAAACAAGTATACATGGCACAAGTACACTAAAATGAAACATGGAACAAGTATACAGGTTTAAGTATACTACATAGGATTCAAATACCCAAAGTAAGCATCAATTCTCAAGTTACAAGTAATCCATGATTAACAACTTGAAATTAAATGCGAAATCAAATAGTGGAAAGACTATGATCCTTAGCTACAGACCAATTGAGTTATTCCGGGTTACTAGCCCGCAAGGTACTACCTAGTGTGCACGTGTATAAGTTATTCCGGGTAATTACGACCCACAAGGTACTACCTACTGCGCACTTCATATGACTTAGGAAACTCAAGAATCCGTGCTAGGGCCAAACCTTAACCATCACATGAATAAAATCCTCACAAACCTCCAAAAACAATAAGTTCAAAACTTATGCAAAATCAATAAGTTAAACCAAACTTATATATCTCAAATAATGTCTAGGAATCAATTTTCATGCACAAGTAAGGTTGAGTCCACACAAATCATGTCCTAGAGTTCAAGTCTACAATGACATTCACAATGTCGAATCTTCAGTGTGCGATTCGTTACACGCTATGACAATTTCATTTCAAAATTAAAATGTAATCTCATCCAAACGATCCCTAATTTAAATATGTTAAACAACATGGTATGGTCACTACACAAATCAACTCAAAACTAAATTGGATCATTGAGACAACAAAATAGACTTTAATTAAAATGCGGAAATTAAATCTCTAGACTCTAAAGCATTTCCAAATGGCCCTAAATTGGTATATACAAGTGAACAAGCCCAAGTCACTACCATTATCAAGTTAAAAACTCAATCAAACTAGTGGAACCATTAATTAGATTTTTAATTAATTCATTTAATTCAAAATCTCTACATTTCTAAACTTATCCAAATGCTCTCAATTTAACATAGGTTAGAGAACATGCCAAGGTCTATTTTAATCTCACATTACAAGTTGATTTCATGCTTGTTTCAACTATGTGAATTAAAATTTCATAAAAGATAAATATTAAATAAGTTTTGCAATTCTTATTCAAATGCTCCAAATTTAATATATTTTACTCAATATATCAAGGCTTAATTTCTTAGCATGTCACAATTCAATTCTAAGCCACATGCATCCATTAGAATTAAATCCTATACAAGAAAATAATTAAATTAAATTCTAGGATTTATACAAAGCATGCATACAAGTTGTATAAGTTCATAAAATAATCAATACAACACATATATAATCCTAATACATCCCTTACCTCAATTTGAGATGAGATCTCAAATCCCCACCAAAATAAAACCGCTCCGAATCCGACGATACTTCAGGGTTTTGCAGGGGACAACATCGTGAACATGAATCCCAAGGAAGCCCCATCAAAATCACAACTTGACTTCAAACCTGAACTCAAAATTTGGCCAAAAATGGGTTCTAATAAGGGTGAAAGATGCGCGTCATCAAGACAAGCATTAAATGTTAAAGCACTACAATGTTTCAACAAAGGGAAGTAGCCGAAAAATGAAGAAGAAGGGTGGCAGCCCCTTAGCTGCCATGGCTGCCGGCCAAGAGAGCGGAGAGAGAGAAAAATCTGATTTTTCATCCTTAAGTCCCCTATTTATAGAAAAACCCTAAAAGTGCCCCGAAATGGCCCCGCCGGGTCCGGAAAAGTGGAATTTCAGTAAACACTCTCAAACGGCAAAACTTCGTGAACAAAAAAGATTCAAAATGAGAAAATATGAACAACAAAAAAAATGGCATCAAAAACCGAGTCCCGAGCAAAGAGATATGCCCCGAACAAGTTCGGCGGCAATTGGTGCCAGAAACCCTGAAACTGGAGAAAGACGACCAGAAGGTAATTCTAAGAGTACACGACTCAACGAAATGTGAAAATGAATCCCGTATGAGGATCCAGGCTTAAAACAAGACATTTTTGCAATAACTTTCGTTAATTACACAATGGCCCCTCCAAAAAGTAAAAACTGCACTAATGACCCAGAATAAAAATATCTTCCAAAAATATTTTCTTAAAAACCCCTAAAATAAAATATCTTCAAAAGATATTTATGAAAAACACCCCAAAAAACAAAAATGTTTTTGAAGAACCTTGCATCCACGCCACTATGGACATCGGGAGCAACCAGAGTACTTTCTTACAAAAGTAAAGATACGTATTTCGTGGAAACCACTAAGGATGAAGGTACATGAAGTCAAAAACTAACTCCAAACACAAAAGTGAGGTTATGCCAACAAAGTGACAAACGGGAAAAAGACAAAATAGGGAAAAGGACGAAAAGTGAATAGTGTCGAAAAACGAAAAATGTGGAAATGACTCAGTCCTTAAAGGACGTTGTCAATCCAAGGGAAAGAGTCTCAGAAACTATTTTCGAGCACTCCAGACGACACTAAGTGACAAGAAACCGAACTCTAAAAAAAAATTCAACGAAAAAAATTCATCCGTAAAATTCTGAGGAAAAAGGAAAGGAAAGAAATGACCAGGTCATTACAGAACTTTTTGTCCTTATCCTCAGGAAATTCCCATCTTTGATCGATCCAGCATTACTTCGATCGATAGGACTTCTTTAATCTTATCCCCACCTACCACTTTTGTCCTTTTTCCAAAATATCCCAAAAATATTTCAGATTTATCTTTATTCCAAAAAGGCGCCACCATGGTTCGATTGATCTGACCACCCTTGTGATCGATCGAACCTCCTCAAGTGTGAGAAAAACAAAGTTCCAGCCAATTAAAAGGTGTGCTTGTGGTGCAATCATTTGGAGGTCTTAGTGCATGAGGTTTGACCATTGGTTGTGACACTTGAGCTACCTATATAAGGATTTTGAGCCATTTTTACACATATACAATCTTAAAGAAAGGAACCATATACACAAGAGAGGTTAGAGGAGTTTAGAGATTAGAGAGAGAGACATACACCATTTGGGAGTTCTTCCACTCATCTAGGATTTCCATCAAGGAGAAGAAGATCATTCCTACCATGGAGATGGCCCTTGAGGGTTAGATAACTACATCAATGAGTGGCTAAACCATTCTCGTGGGGCTAGAAATAGCCCTAAGCATGCCTCCTAGACTTTGATGTTTTGTATTTTGAGGGGATTTATATTGTAATTCTTGTCTTGACATTTGATTTATATATAAATCTTATTTCTTCAATGATTTGTGTAGTTTAATACCTACAATTGATCATTTCATTCTATTCATATGTCTATGTATGCTAGAATAGATGTTCATGTGCTTATCTCTAGGTTTTGTAATATTGATGCATGTCTATGTGTGTTGATGCTATGAATCTAGGGATTATCAAGGCATGGTACTTTAATGGAATACTTTTGTGGTTTGTTTGATGGTTCATACTTATTTCTTGATGGATTGTGCCTCTTCCTTAGTTTAATTAGTTTAATTTTCATGTCCTTAACTTAGTTGTAGTGTAGTAGCATTACTTTCTTAGATAGGAGGACAATCTATGATTGTTGTTTGATGTTCCATGCTTATGAATACAAGTAGCATATTTTTCTAATTTGATGATGTGTATTAGTTGTGAACTTAAAAGAAGGAATAATGGCTTAATTTAATATGTTGTGCTATTCACTAGTTTGTCTAAACAATGTTTACTTAATTAGTCATCCATGCTTGTTAATTCAATCAATGACACACACACTAATATTGCAATATATAATCTCCCTCATTCATTATACATTAAGTGTCTAGGAATGTGATGTTTAGTGGTGACCTCTAAGTCCCAAGATCCCTCTCTTATATTCTCTACATTTTATTCTACTTCAATTGCTTTACCTTGTATCCATTTATTTGACATTGTAGTTTAATTAACCAATCAAAACATCTTTGATTACTCGACCTACTAATCCGACCTTGATTTCCAAGCATAATACACTCTATTTCCCTTGGGACGATCCCTACTCACCCTAACTATATTTATAGTTAGAAGTGGTTATGGCAATCTCTAAATTTAAACTTGGCCACACTACACTCCATTTAGCATCTTGTACTAGGCGCACACCAAAGGTGTACTAAAGTTAAGAGCTACTAGAATTAATAGTTGAGAAAACTTAACTTCAAACTATTGGTAATAACAGAGAAGTGGGTGCTTATCATAACATAATACTGAGATATGAGAAGAGTATGCTTAGTCTAAGCAAGTAATGATAGCTAAGAACTCACTTTTAACTAGTAATGATAGCTAAGAAGTGAGTGCTCACTATGTGGTGATGTATCCAAAGCTTAAATAATAAGTGAGTTGTTTGCTTAAATGATTGAGTTATGTGATGTGTGACACATGAAAGGTTGTGGCATATTAATATGACTGACTTGCTATGAACCTAAACATAAATAACTCAAGTCATAAATATGATAAATGTAAAAGTAAATATTAAATATAGCTCAATCTAATTAATATCTCTAGCATTAATTCACAGTAATGCTTGTGAATTATTATAAGAATAAGTTAGAGATAAAGTGATAAAGTGAGTACATATGCACTAGAGACTGTTATACATGCTTGTTGAGAAGCGAATATGGAACCTTGAAAAGGTAGATGAGGTAAAGTATTTAATATATGGTCTTTCAAGAGTTTGAAAATCATAATAAATACATGAGTGATAAAATTTCAGGATTATCCCAAAGCTATGGAGAGATATTATCAATAGATGAAATTTGTTACGAGACATCTCATCTTAAAAGAAATACTTATAAATATGGGAGGTTCTGAGTCCTAAGAGTTTTAGGATAGAACCAAAAATCATTTATAGTATTATAATAATAGTGCATGTTATTTCCTACAAGGAAAATATCATGGAACAACTAAAATAGTTATTTTTCCAATTGAAGAGCTGAGTTATTTGTTCCAATTGAAATGTTAAGTGTGAAAACTTATAATTCCTTGAGTGGATTAAAGCTAGTACCGATACAATGACATAAATGTGGTACATAAGCCATTGTATGCCTTAAAAAATTAATAATATGCTAATTAGTATATTTGATATGAAAGATTTAACATCTGATGACATTGTATATTCTCAATAGAGTGAGATTTAGATAATACTAGTAATGATAACAAAAGCCTAGCTAATTTTTGTAGATGTAAATCTCAAATATAAATACTAGTTAAAGTATATCACTGGTTGAGATTGTAAGGAATTTTAATAACTGTGATTAATTGCACACTTTCAATTCAGGATAGGATTGCTAGAAAATAATAAATTGGATAGTTGAGATACGCCCTAAGTCAAATATTGCATAGATCGAGGTTATCTAACAAAATTGGAGGTGCAACAGTGATGCAATAATAATTTGGGATATTAAAGACTTCAAATCCAAGAGTGAATATGTCTTTAATATTAAAAGTGTAATTGTATATTCTTAATATAACTCAAAATTAGAAACTTTGAATAAATCAATTAGGAAAGTCAATAGACTTCACTTAGAGGACATTTCAAAGTAAGTCTACACATGTGCCACTAAAGAAAAGGATATTGCCAATAAGTAATTTTGGGGCACAAAGTATACATTTGCTCTCAATTGGAGAAATCCCTGTAGAGTGTAATATTTCTAAACACAACCTTGTGGCCACATATAAAATTAAGGGTTATACTAAAGAGTAATTGTACAGATCATTGAGGGAAATGAAGTTAAAGCCGAAAGCTAACGAGTCACCTTAATGAAAACCCAACCTAGCTGACTGGAGATCTGTAATGACCCGGTCATTTTCCTCCGTTTCCTTTTTTCCTGAAATTTTACGGATAAATTTTTTTTCCGTTTAATTCTCTTTTCTGAGATCTGTTTCTCATCGTTTAGTGTCATCTAGAGTGCTCAGAATTGGCTTCTGAGACTCTTTCGTGTGGATTGACAACTTCCTTTGAGGACCGAGTCATTTCCGCATTTTCACTTTTCGGGACACTATTCACTTTTGTCATTTTCCCTATTTCGTCCTTTTCCCTATTCTGTCTTTTCCCCGTTTGCCAGTTTTTGGCACAACCTCACTTTTCATGCTCGAAGTTGGTTTTTGACTTCACGTGTCTTCATCTTCAGTGGTTTCCTCAAAATACGTATCTTTACTTTTGTAAGAAAGTACTCTAGTTGCTCCCGGTATCCATAGGAGCATGAATGCACAATTCTTCAGAATTTTTTTCTTTTCTTGGGATGTTTTTTGTAAATATCTTTTGAAAATATTTTATTTCAGGGGTATCTAAGAAAATATCTTTTGGAAGATATTTTCATTCTGGGGCAATTTCGCAGTTAACCTTTTTTGTAGGGGCCATTGTGCAATTAACGAAAGTTATTGCAAAAATACTTCGTCTGGAGCCTGGATCCTCGTACGGAATTCATTTTCACATTTCGTCGAGTCGTGTACTCTTAGATTTTCCTTCTAGTCATTTTACTCCAGTTTCGGAGTTTCTGAACCCAGTTGTCGCCGAACTTGTTCGAGGCATAACTCTCTGCTCAGGACTCAGTTTTCGACACCATTTCTTCCATTGTTCATATTTTATCATTTTAAATCTTTTTCGTTCACGGAATTTTGCCATTTGAGCGCGTTTGCTCAAAATCCACTTTTTCGGACCTGGCAGCCCGTTCGGGGCACTTTTTGAGATTTCTATAAAAGGGGGATGAGATATTTCATTCTTCATCTTCCCCACTCCCCTTGCACGACCTGAAGCAGCCATGGATGCCCATGGATCTGCCACCTTCTCTCTCCTCCTTTGATCTATTTTTCCTAAGTGAAAAGTCTTCGGCCTTCACATTTTTTGTTCCCCTCGACGTGTTCTACCATTCCCCCTTATTAAAATTCATTTCCAACCATTTCTTGAGTTTGGGTTTGAGGTCAAGTTGTGATTTTCATGGGGCTTCCTTCGGATTCATGTAGATCGTGTTGTCCCCGACAAAACCTTCGATTTCGGCGGTTTCGGAACACTTTTCTTCTAGTGGGGATTTGGGGTTTTCATCTCAAATTGAGGTAGGGGGTGTTATAATTTACTTCTTGCTATATTACATGCTCGTGATGCTTATACAACTTGATTGCATGCGTGAATCACAAAATCTAGAGATTTTATTATTTATTTTTCTTGTGAAGGATTTAACTTTCCCGGTTGTCCATAACTTTGTTTAATCATGTGGCTTGATAGAATATTACCCCTTGATATGTAGATTGACATATATTAAATCTACATTATTTGGACAAGTAATGAAGATTTTATTTAATATTTATCTTGAATAAAATATTAAATCATGTGGCCTTATCTAGCTTTAAATCAACATGTGATAGCATATTATATTAGGCCTTAGCATGCTCTTCAACATAGATTAATTTGAGAGTAATCGGAGAAGTTTTGAAATCTAGTAATATTTAATTAATTAGATTAATTAAATTGCTCCAAGTGTACTATTCATCCCATTAGATTTCCGACTTGAAATTCTTGATATGCATGTCATATAGTTTCACATATATTAAATCTATAATATTTGATTAGATTTTGAAACCTTTAAATTATTATTTTTCTAGTATTAAAGTTTAATACTCATGGAAGTCACTTGTATCGTGTTAGTTAATCAAGTATTGACATGTTTAATAACATACATTAATTTGAAATCAGTTGGATGAGTTTCAAAATCTAGGGATTTTAATTAAATGAAATAATTAAAATCCATTCGATGGTTCTATGCACTTGATTAAGTTTCTAACCTTGTATTCATGATTTCCTTGATAAGTTCCTTCACGTGTATTACATTAAGCATAATCGGATAAGTTTTGAAACTTATATTTATTCATTTCTCTTGTATGGAACATAACTCACATGGTTGTGTCGTGTATGAAATGAACTCGAAACTTGACATTGAACTTGGCCTTGACATGATCTTTGACATAACTTGTTCGTAGAACATTTGGACTTGCCATGTAACCTTGATAATTTAATCCCTTAAGTAGATTAAATTTCCTTTTATGTCTCCCTCGAGTTAATCATGCCTTAATATCATGTATCTAGACTTCTTGTATCTTGGTTTCATTAATGTACTTAATGAACATGCTCATTTGTTTCGGAATGGTTTATTCACACATGTGTTGTTTAGTATACAATTGAATCATGTATCTTATACTTATGGTATATTTGCTTCGATGGATTCCATGTGCTATTTATCTTGGTTGTGGTCTATATAAATGCACACATTGATTTCTTGACATTTCGCATGCCATCATAGTTGAGAACTTAGGGCATAACTTGTGTGTTTCAAAATCATGGTTGTGTATGATATATGGTTAATGCATTTCTTGTATTTTGATACAATCTTGACTTGCACAACTTGTTGATTTTGGGACTTGGGATACCAATCAAGAATTGTCATGGCTAGGACTTGGTTCTAGTACGGGGGATTGTCCTCCTACACTATAGTGCACACTAGGGGAAAGGTACCCATGGGTTAGTAGCCCTAAAGTGATCTCAAGAGTACGGTTTTAATCCGGGCAATATCCGAGTTTCCACATTGGTTGTTTTCGCTCTTTAAATTTCAAGTTGCTATTCGTTGAAGATTTAAACTTGTTTTATATTGTGAAATGCTCCAATCTTGTTTCGTTGCATAGATATTATGCCTTGTCTTTGATCTCAAGTATAAATCTCATCGTATTAATTGGAATGATCCAATCTTGTTTAACCGCATAGATATTATGCCTTGTTCTTGACGTCATGTAATATTCTTATCGTGTTAATTGGAATGCTCCAATCATGTTAAATTGCATAGATAGTATGCCTTGTTCTTGATCTCATGTATAAATCTTGTCGTGTTAATTGGAATGATATAATCTTGTTTATGGCATAGATACTATGCCATGTTCTTGATCTCGTGTATTAACCCTATCGTGTTAATTGGAATGCTCCAATCATGTTAATTGTATTGATAATGCAATTCATGTTAACCTATGTTCAAGTATCCTTCTCATCGTGTTCTTGGATTATCCCAACCTTGATTTATTTCATATATGTATATATATCATGATTCTTGTTGCTTATACTCCATGGTAGCTTAAGATGATCCCTGAGTCTAATCTTTGACATAGATGTTAGGTGACATGATCCCTTTTGAACTATATCATGTTAGTCTTAAAAATCTCTAAAGAAATCGAGTCGATGCATACTCATTCTCTATGAGTAAACTTATTTACTCACCCCGAAGTTACTGGGGGATTTGATCAGGTACGAAGACTTGGTTCGTGATGCTTGTTGTTCATTGTGATGGCTTCTAACTTTTCAGTTTCTATTTCACGCAAGTGTTAGCATGAAAATGCCATTGTCATAGCCTTATGTATAAAACTTGTATTCTTTGCTTCCATATATGTAAAGTGTGCATAAGCACACTCTTTTCATTATATTCAACATGTATAAGATGAGGTCGGAGGCCAATATCATGTATTATGTATTCTATGCACTTTTACTTTCAAAGTCATTGTGAAAACATTGAGAATTTACAAGTTTTTGCCTCATAACTTTTGCATCGGGTGTGGGAATTCCATTCTGTCTCTTTCATAGGTTTTCTATGATCATTCTTGAGGTATGGCCAAGGGCCAAACACTGTTTTGTTCTAGGTTATGCATTTTGGCTTCATTAATAGCATTTTTAGTCATTTTTGGCCATTGAGAGGTCATATTTTGCATTTGAGTTATTTTGAGGCCGCGGACCATTGGGACGTGTCCTAAATGTCTTTTTACGTTTGCGTGCATGTCCACATTGCACAAAACTCTTGAGTTTCAACTTTTGACTTATTTTTGGGCGATTTATTGAATTTTTATGAAAAATTCATCCATGAGAGTGTCAATGGAGCTCCTCCTTGTTTCGGCTTGTTTTAGATGTTTGAACAGGCTTAGAAAGTGTTTTAAAACTTGTTCGGATCATGTAAAAAGCATGTAGAACTCTAGAATTTGCCCAAGCACCTTGCACACACCTTGCATCAGCTTTTCATAGCAGCAGCAGAGGTGTCAGTCGGCTGATAAAGCATCGTCGGTCGACCGACGATTGTCTGAAGACCATTCCAGTAGGCTTTTTAGGAAAAACCCTTGTTTCGACCTACTGACGATTGGGGTTCGGCCGACCAACGGTTGAGTTTCGGCCGGCTGATGGTGGCATTTCGGTCGACCGATCCTCCCTGGGAACTTCTTCTTCCAGTTTCCTTGGACAGTTTTCTTGCATTGACTTCATAAGATCATATCTCACTCATTTCTGATTCAAATCTAGTTATTCTTGAGCCTATCTTCAAGAGCTTGAAGATAGCTTTCCAATGGTATCAACCACCCATCAAAACTCCACCTATAGTGAGAGTTATTCCAGTTCTAGCGAGATAGGTTCGTGGTAACTCTAAACGGAGGAGGCCACTTTGTTTTATTTCATAACCTTTCTGTCCGGACTCCAAATCAGATGATTCTTGAGTCTAACTTCATTCATTTTTCGTTGTCTTCCCAATGGTGTGCATGATGGCACCCATTTCAGTGTGAAATGACCATTTTGCCCTTAGTTCATTTCTTTTCGAGTTAGGCATTCTTGCTTCATTTCTTGGTCCATTGTGTTCTATGACCCCATGGAAGGTCATCAAAGTGTCTTAGAGGTGTGTTGTGCCTTGGAAGACCGTTGTCTTGTTTCTTTTGCTTCCGCATCTTGGATCCAATTCGGGTCGTCACAGGACACACTGGCTTAAAAACCAGGGTCGTCACAAGATCCCAAGATCTAGGTTCAAAGAGACAACAGAAATTCCGAGTGACTCACTAGAGACATTAGGAAGATATAAATCTTCTACCTATTTCTATGATGAGACAGTACTACTTACAGCAAGGATTAGGATAAGCTACGCTTTTAATGACTTTTATACCTTAAAAATTCAACTGAGGTATGGTAGGATACTCTTAATAAGAAGTCACCTATATTAGCGTGAAGTGGAGCCACTTCTATGAGAACTATAAAGGCTAAGTTTTCTGGAGTACTCATTGAATACCAGGAATTGTTTACGACCAAAATGAATACAATAATGAGAACCAAGTCTGTGAGGAAGGGAACTGTGTATTTGATATTGTCTTGATTTACATCAACGGCTGAATAGTTCAAGACATAGCGTTCACTGGTTAGCCAGTAAATCCGATAGTAATACACTAGGGAAGGTTCAAAGCCAAAAACTACCTATCCCAATGCAGTAACTTTCCGACTATACTCTCTCTTATGTCTGCATGATAATATTTTGCATTTAAACAGCCAATTTCCATTCATGTGGGGGATTGTTAGAATTTTTGAATGAAAATTGTTTCATCAGTCATCAACAGATGCCATTGACTGAACAAGTGTGATCACTGATTGGTTGTGGAATAAAAATATGCAACTCAAAATCAACAGACATAACATATTCAATGTGAACCATTGCAACCTATTGCAATAGGTGTGTATGGTGATGAATAGACGTGTCCAGTGATGAATAGACATATATAAATGGTTGTGTCCAGTGATGAAGAGATACATATAAATGGTTATGTCCAATGATGAAGAGGCACACCCAATCCGAAAAAAGGCACTTATATTTCGATAAATACCCTATTGGGCTACCATTTGCAATTCATTCAATTCATTTTCTTCTCTCTCCCTCTCTAAACTTGAACCCAACCGAAGTGGGTTCAAACCATAGGTCAAGTGTTTTAAGCCACTTAAACCCTAATCCAATTTTATCGAGTCATATTAAGATTGGTCCAAATCATTTGGTTCGGATTGCACCCAATTCAGCATTTATATAGTATAGATGCATTTTTGAGTTAGAGAGAGTATTACACAGAATAGGTTCGCCGTATTGACGAGTTTGTAGTGTTGCTATTGGTGAATATAGACCGTTGTATCCTAAGAAACAAGCGCCACAGAGTCCGTCAACACCATGCAGGGCGTAAAATGTCTTAAGGATATAGTATCTAATACGAGTCTCGGCCCAAATTCTTTATTTATTATTATTATTTTATTACTTTAATTTGCATGTTTAATTAAATATCGAGTTGAATATTTAATTAATTATTTTTTAGCATATTATTAATTATCTCATGACATATTAGTATAAGGTTAGTAATATCTTAAATGTCATTTAAAACATATATTTTCCAACAAAAACATCCTTTAAAAAAAAAAAAAAAAAAAATTGTAATTTGTGTTTTAGTTGTTTAATATAGCCTAGGATGATTTCTTAGACTCATTTGGAACATAGACAGACGTTAGGTGGCATGAACCGTTTCAGTTGTTTTCGTCCAAAATTATGATTTAAACATACTATTAACGTCAAATACATGATTAAATCATCAATGCAATAAAAATAAAAATTAATTAAATAAAATAATTAATTTCACACAAAAGTGTGTAGTGTGGTCAAGTTTGAATTTATAAAATGCCACTACCATTACTAACTATTAATGTAGCTAGAGTGAGTAGGGATCGTCCCAAGGAAAATCGTCGGCCCATGTGGTGGCAATTTTTATTTTCATTGTTTATCATCGGCCCTCGATGAGGCATGGAGATAGCCCTTGAGGGTTGGATGACAACATCAATGAGTGGCTAAACCATTCTCTTGGGTAAAATGGTAATTTCCAATAAGATTTGGTGCTACCGAGCACACTAGTGGAAAGACAACAAAAAATTAATCAAGTTAGACTCAAAAATCACTTGATTCGGAGTCCGGATGAAAATCCATACAAATCAAATAAAAATTACAAAATCTATATTTATTCATGGTCAAAACATCTATTATAACTAAAATATCCAAAAAAAAAAAAAAAAAAACAAAACAAAACAAAAACTAAAAAAAAAAAATGTAGTCTTCATTTATTATTATTATTATTTTTAAATGTGTCTTTGCTTTTTGTTTGCTTGAATGGAATCAAGTAAAAATGATTAATGATGTAACCACATTTCCATTGAATTCTTCAATTGAGTTGTGAGGAGAGATTCGAGCACAAAATAGGGAAAAAAGGACAATTTAGTCACATTGTTTACTAAAAATAAAGAGTTGGAGTGATAGAGGAAGTTTATAGAGCGCCAATATCACACATCTGCTAATTAGTTACTATTACTTTTTAATATAAAAAAATTATTTGTTACCAAAATAAATAATCCTAAAAATATTAATTAAGTATGTCAAATACACTTTTCGTAAACATTCACATGTTAAAATATGAAGTAGAAAATTTAAAAAGAATGAAAATAATTAGAAATGTATTTAATGACAAGTTTTTTATTGTATTTTAACATGTGAGTGTTTACTAAAAGTGTATTTGAAATATTTTATTAATTTTTTTTACAATTATTTACCAAAATATATATTTTTTTTAAAAGTTATTAGTTACAAAATATTGAAAGTAAAGAGAAATTTTGTATTTTAGTAAAAAATAAATAAATAAAAAAATAAAAAAAAATAAAACCAGTAATAGTAGCTAAGCAATAAAGGCCAATATTAAAAAATATATATTTATTATTGATAAAATCTGGATTTATTTGAAAATATTTTTTAAAAGTGGACTTCGTGGTCTTTGAAAAGATTTCATATGACTTATTCAGCTTTAGAACTTAAAAGTATTAAAAACATTTCCTAAAATTACATGTGAGGCCCATAAAATAGTTGCCTCCATATTATTTGTCTTTTTCTTTGTCCATCACAATAATTATACCAGCTGACTTTTCATTTTATACATGCATATTATATTTTGACATCAAAGATTACTTTTGTAAGAAAAAATAAATAAAGGTTTTGCAATTAGATTGTGAGAAGGAAGAAAGATTGACCACCGGCAAATCTTGCACACGTAACTTCCTTTATGACTGTTGGGGAATTTGGACGTATATTTTAAAAGAACTACATCAAAGAATAAAATACATTAATACGAATTAACAAAGCTTTTATTAACATGAACAATACATCAAATTGAACATCTTGGATATAACAATAAATAAATAAAATAATTCAGTAAAAATATTATAAATATAAATAATTCAGTAATAAAATATTAACTTAATAAATAGTATAAAATCAACAAAACCTGCGAGTATTGTATTAAGCCTTCTTGCGTGCAGGTGATAGAGGTCCAATACGGCTCCAAGATATAATTCATATCCGCCAATGATCTTCTCCAGCTACGTTCGAAGAGAGACGAGTTTGTACCAGCCTTGAGTTTAAATTGCCCGAAAATAGAATTAATAATGAAATAATAATAGGTATAATTTAATAATATTTATAATTTATAATAAGGGTTAATTGCAAGAAACATCCCTCTTAGATTCAATACGTATTGCCCCCTAATCTTCCATTTTGACAAATCATTTTTTTTTTGTAAAAAACCCAAAATTGCCCTCCTAATCAATGACCAATCTTTAGATTCATTGATTGTTTTTTCATTGTGCATAATTCGATCTGTGAATTAGGCATGTGTTTGGCTGCCCAGAAAATCTAGCTCAAGGGAAGATAACCGGTATTTTTCTTCTTCAGTAAACTGATTGTATTGAAGTACAATTATAGGTGTGGAATGCTGATTTTTTTCTTCGATTTTTTTTTCATAAAAAAAATTCCATACACTTTCTCAGTGTCCAATTCGAGTTTTAGTTTCTATTGAACTTTATGTTTGATATTGTGACTTCACTGAGCAAAAAGTTTCTACATTATGTTTGGAAACTATATTTAATCTGAATGATTTCTATTAAGTTTTATTATTATTATTATTATTATTTTTCCTTTTCCCTCGTGGCTTTTCCTATTAAGTTTTATTTTTTTATCCTCCACTCATAATCTCATTATAGAACTCTACATCTCCCTCCTCTTTTCTCTTCTCCACTCATTACAATCTCACTCCATTTAAACTCACTTTTATTTTCTCACATATATTGATTTGACCGGATTTTCTTAACATTAGGTTATCGTGTTTTTCAACTTAAATTATTTGGTAGTCTATTATTTTTTGTTATCATAAAATTGCATGTGTTGTTTGTGGCCATTTTTATTTATATTATTGAACTTTGCATCTCAAAAAGTAAGAGAATGATTTATAAACAAACATTATTAATTATTATTTGATATTAATATATTATAAATTAAGAAGTTAATTTTATATTTTTCGTCTAAGATCTCAAAGTATATTGAGCCGCCCGTCCCTGACTGTCTCTATATTATTTACCCTAATCAGTCCAAATTTTTATTTTTATTTTTATTTATTTTCTTTCAAGAAAAGGACATTATCCAGTTCATATCACAATGTCTCGGGGCAATGCTAGATGATGAACATGTAGAAAATCTTGGAGCTAATGTGAAACCTTAGGGCATTTTGTTTGGATGCTACATGGCTACACTGGTCTAAAAGTATCTCCTTCCAAAGTGAAAATTGAAGGAGCCAAAGCAAGTTCTACAGCTACAAGCTAGGATCATTTACAGTTTTAACAGAATGGGAGCAATAAACTTTTCATGTGCTACATATAATATAAACAATACTTTCCTATTGTATGGCTTGCTATAATAAATTTGTAAAAAAATTGAAGCTGTAATTTTTATGAGAACTTCTCAGTAAAGCATAAGATATCAGTAGTTTTATCTTCTTTGTTTAGTTCTCAATATAGTTTCGATTCACATAAGAAATTTAAAGTCACAGATCCACAAAAAGTAATATTTTTGTGACCTACTTAGTCAAACACTTATAATCTTCCCATAACCACAAAAAAGGTACCCAAAGCTACCAGTCCAATCATAATAGAAGAAGCTTATACGACATCCAGTTGCGGTACTTAACCTCAACTTGTTCAAGCTTAGCAACACTTTCCATCTCTAAATTTCTCTATGGAGATATCATAACTAAATTTATCATGGAATTTACCTCTTGGAAAGGTTGCAGGACCGCTAATGATGAAAATGAATCAAGGATGAAATCAAGAAATCTCTAGTAGTGGAACGAGTAGAGATTGACAAGAAAAGCTTTGGGCGAGTTTAGGAAGGTTTGGAAAACTACTCAAAATTGGAAAGGCGTGTTGTATCGACTCTAGACAGGAATGAATCAATTCATGCTGAGTTCTATCAATCCAAACAACTCTAGCGGTCAACCATTGATACATTTTTATCAAACAAAACTTCAATCCAAGCCTCTTGGAGTTAGTTCGATCGATCCAAGTAAAGGTTCAATCAATCCTGCTTTCTGTCAAACCTGACTTCAGACAGTTTGACTTTATATGTTCCATTGAAGGACCAAACATACTCAAATTTGAAAAAAAATATCATTGAAAAGCTTATTGAGTCAAATTTCTAGAAATATAAAGTTCAGCATGAAATTCCATGTATATTATTTGAAATGATAATTTAAAGACACACAGGTTTGTTTTGACAACGTCAAATACCTTGCCAAATCTACTTCATGTGTGGTTTGTAATTCAAACTTAAAATATAACCTTCCTAGCCAAAATAAAGGTTTTCAAATTCATTCCTAAATAAATAATATTCAATTTCAAATTTATTAATTAAGCTTAAATCTATTGCAAAGTAATTCCAAATTAGTTCCATTTTCCAAATTGCCTAGAAACTAATTTTAACCATTTTTTCAAAATCAATTAGGAACTTTAGATCAACTTACTAATTAATTACAGATACAATTCCTAAGGTCTTGTAAGTCACTTGCCTTCCCTAAACTCTCTGACGAAGGAATATGTTGATATGATCTTTCGGCTTAGTCTTCAATCCACAATCACAGCTTTAACGTTGATGCGAACCTTGAACAGAACTGCTAACCAACAGTTAACTTAAGACTGTGGACAGATAAACACATAAGGTTGGCACATTCCTGTTCTCAAATCCAAAAGAGTGATCGAAATATAGCCTGAGATAATGATTGAATAAAGAATTCTGGTGCACACGTGTGTTGAAAGATAAAGATATTTTGATGCCACTTCCAACTAGAGGATGTAAATAATGAAAAAAGAAACTAGAAATTCTCTCTGAAATCTTTGTAGTAGTAGAAAAACAAAAATATTAGGTATCTTGACTATCTTCATTCAATATGAGAAACCTTGGCGAACTGGTATAAGGAAAAAGTTGAAAAACAGGACAGTTTCGACTCAACTAACCTACAATCTTCATAATAAACTTCAGCTTAAACCAAAACACTCCTTACCAATCCACAGCAGTTTTTTTGTTGCACATAAACCAACCAATATATAATCCTGAGTCGCTGCAACCTATAGCTACTCTAAAGCCTTCTTTGCTTATTCTATCCTTTTTAAAATTGCCACACCCCTATTCATTTGTCCTCATATTAGCTACTACATTCACATTAATTAGAAGATATCCAAGTCCCTAAATCAAGGCCATTGCCCAATGTTGGTCCCTGAAAGTTGCCAGAATGAATAGACCGGATACAACCCTAACCTCTGACACTGTTGCACAAAAAACAACTGCTTCCATATTCCAACTCTTAGTTTCACACTTGGAAGCAAAGCTCTTACAATTGCACTGAGTAAGACCTTATCTATCAGAAATTTTTCTGAAAACTCAACACATCATACCCCATCATAACTATTCTAAACTGGCCGTATGCAATCACCTTTTCCATTGCATTCAGTTTAGGGACATAGTTTCAATCAGAAAACATGTTACAGGTCTTTCTTTACTATCTCGGTAACTCTACCTTCCCCTTATCTAGCCCTTCATTGATGCAATTATTGGTTTGTGTAAGATCAAACCACCTTAATCAGTGATCTCTTGTTTTATCTCCAAATAAATGTTACCTCTACCACTTTAAGAATGCTTTCATTTCTAATTTCATCATTTCTTTCTGACTATACATTTATCTCAACAACCACATTTCAGCTCATTTATCACAAAGCTTCCTGCCAACTTCATGGGAATACCAAAATGTTGATGAAACAATAAAACAAACCCACTTCCACCTAACCCAAAAAATTGAAATGTTCTTTTCAAAATCTCTCTTATATAGCTGAAAGTTAAAAGGTTTCGTAGATGAAATTTTAGATAGTAGTAGAGTCAGATTGTGGGAATCTACGGCTCAAAATTTGAGAGATATCATAATGAACAAAAGAGAAGTATTGAAGTCACAGCAGTAGGGCCTAGGCATCAACCCTAGAAAAGGTTTCGCATCTTCAAAGTTTGTGAAACACTCACAAGAAAATGTTGTAAGAATCGGTCATTAATATAACCATTGACAAAAACAAGGTCATACTCCTTTTTAAAGTAGCTACATTCATAACTATATCACTCTTAGAGTTGCACATAACAGAATAGTTGCTCCTACTCATGACCATATGACTCTTAGTCTTGCACCATTATGGAGGTAAACCATAGGGCTCAAAACTCTCAAACTTCTAAAACCCATGACTTTTAACCATGACTTGTAGACTTCCTTTTATAATAATAAATTATTAAAAGCACAAAAACTCTAAGGATGACTACTTTAAAAGAACACATAACAAAACTCAAAAATCACCCAAATTGACTAATCCCAACTATGCAAGGATCTAAATTGCCTCTACATCATCTAACATGCGTTACCTTCCTTTCCACACCTTTTATACACCTTTAAAGGTTGCTACCACTAATCTCCATAAACTCTCCGCGCTTGGAGAAACTTGACCCCAGAAAGTTAAAAGCATGGAATTGGTCATAAAGGTTAGGGCCTAGCCATCGGAATGCATTAAGATTCTTTATAATCTGAATAGTATGTCATTGTGCTGATTATTAATCAACCTCCCGTTTTTCAATTCATGCAGACATGATGCCAACATCGTTCTAATACCAAACTAAAGTAGGACTTTCAAGGCTGCGCTTGGTTAGAAGGAAAAAAATACTGGAAAGTGGAAGTAATAGAAAGCGAAGTGAAAGAAAGGAAAATATGTTTTCACTTAAATCATATAAACATATGAAACACATCTCAGATATGAGTTAAAGGATGTTATCCATAAGGCCGATATAGTTAGGGCTATTTATTTTCACACTTGTGTAGTTAAGCCTAACCTTATGGGACCCTCAGAAAAAAAATTTAAGCACGAAACTAGCTGAGCTAGTTCAAACATTACCAACTGCATTTGAATTCAATTCTTTGTATAACAAGAAAATACCAAAATTCAGGCCAATCCTCTAACAAAAAGCTCGACTCTGCCACAAATCATAAAACCCAGTTGAGTTTAGGTTACAAGCTTGCAATGCATGGATTATCTAGCAAACTTAATACAATATGCCAGCAAAATTAATGTAAAGGAGGAGATAAGTTCACCAGCCAAATTGAAATTCCGTGAAATGTAAACTAGAAATTCGTGGATTGTAGCAAGTCAGTAAAAATTTCCACAAGAATAAATGATGGTAGAGATAACTTCACTTGTCAAACACATAACTTCTGACATAAGTTCAAATCTGTAAGATGAGATTTCAGCTTAAAACTCATGGGTCATTGCACAAACATAAAAAAATAAAAACGACTGACAGAGTTAAACAACCAAAGGCGACAGTTTCAACAGTCAAACGCATAAATTGGAAAGAAAATTCAAGCAAAGGATAGAATTAAGCTACTAAATATAGTATCCCATTTCACATTTCAACACAAATATCCATAATTTGACTGCATAAGAACTGATGAAGACAATTTCATATGTCAAACACATGGTAAGCAACACATTCATGAATAATGTCAAACATTAAAGTGAGAGAGAACATTGACAGAACTGAGTCCAAATCATAGGATTGTTGAATGTCGCGAATAGCGGATTGCCTTTTTGTGTGCGAAATAGAGAGAGGTCTTTGAGATGTGGCCGAAACATTGATGGTTGCAGTGGTGGATTGAGAGATCTTGGTGGGTCTGGCAATTGCTTGAGATGGAAGGAGTGAAGACTGTTAACTTTGGGATGGGGAAAGTATAAAATGTAATGGTTAATTTCAGTGATACTGTTTGGCAAAATATCACATTCAAATATTTTTTAAAATTACTATCACGGTTCACTATAACATGTTAAAAATATATAAAATGACAATTTTATTCTTAATTTTTAAATAATTTTTATTTCAAAATATCAACAAATTTGAAAGGACTTAAATACCCTTAATTTTCACTCTCCCTTTCCCTCTTCACCTGACTTCCGAAGGGACTGCAACCATGAGAACCCAACATACTACTAACATTGATACCCTAAATGCAGAGAATCACATCTCATCTTTGTTCTCTCTTTCTTTTTGATTTGGCAGTCAACGATTTCTTTGTTCTAAAAATCACACAAATGGATCTGTGAATTGCAACGACATACCTTTTGTTGCAAACAATTCTTCTCTATCTTCTCTGATCAAACTAATTGTAGATCCCACCTTGCACCGATTTGGATACACTTCGGCAGCATCAATTGCAACTGTGGGCTTCAACTTGTTTTGGGGTTGATCAATTCTTGTAAAACCAAACATAATTGTGGTCTTCATCCTTGGCTATCTTCATCATCTGTGGTTATTGTTTTGGAATTTCTTCTGTTGGATTCTTTTCTGCATTGAGTTTACAATTGCAGGAAATGGTGTTTTAAATGGGTATTTGTGGCTTGTCTTTGGAGTTCACAGGAATACAGTGATATATATATAGTGATATATAAGGTTAATATGCTGTTTGATAAAACTAAAAATTAAACACTGAAAATTTCAAATATTAAATTTTAAGTACTGAATGTATTAATTTGAAAACCTATTTGATAACATTTTAATTTTAAGTGCTGAATTTATTAAAATTGTTTGTTATATACAAAAGTTAAAGTCTGACCGTTATACATATTATATTTTTGCCCTCAATATCTTATACTCATAACAGTTTTGTATTTATAATACAAAAATATTAATGAAATAAATAAATATGAAAATTTAAAATACATGAATTTTGCATTACATAATATTTATATATGGTATCGAAAAGGGTGTTACAAAGATTAAAGAAAGTAAAATTTAAAATATATGAGTTTTGGATTGAATAATATTTAGGTAGGGTATTGAAAAGGGTGTTACAAAGATTAAAGAAAATATTTGAAAAAGAATTCTTATTTAGGAATAAAATTCTATTATATAAATAATTGATAGAAATTTTAAATCTATGGGTTTTGAATTACATAATGTTTATGTAGGTATGGTGTTACAGAAATTAAAGAAAGTAAAATTTAAAATAGGGATATTTTCACTTACCTCCCCTGAGGTTAGGCGTTACAGACGGTACTCCTTACGTTTCAAAAATTACACTAACTTCCCTTCAATGTCACCGCCAGTTAGCTATGTTAGAAATTTTTGTGAATGTACTAATATACCCCCATATTATATTAATAATGATAATTAATTGTCAAATTACTTTTTTACCCTAATAACATTTTTTCCCTAAAATTGAGATTTCTTTTGTTTTTTTTCCTTTTTCCTAAAGTTTGACCTTCTTAAGCCTTAGATTTGCAGAACATATCGTCTTCACCGCCGCCACAACAAAGCCACCATCTGCACCGCTACCACGACGGCCATAGCCACCACCACCGCTATAACACAATTACTTACCTCCGATGATGCCATAGAACAAAAGCAGCTACATCTCCGGCAGGGTAAGGAAGGCTTACAAGTGTTCCTGCATTAGAGAATGGTCCGGATCCAAAATCTGAGCCCCCGCTCTCTCTCTTTTTCTAGTTCATAAAGTAATTTTATAGCCGGATCGAAGAGGACATCCCATAAGTTGGGGACGAGCTTGAAGGCGGAGTCGGCGAAGGCGAACTTATTCTTGTCAAGGTAGAGGATAAGTGCGAGCAGGCGGTACTGCCTCTTGGTAAGATAGACCTCGTCGAAGCGACGGTCGACCTAAGAGATGGAGTACTGATGTGTCTCTCGCAATCGTACGATATAGTGTAGGATATAGCTCTATGCAAAGAGGATGTCGAACCCACAGAGAGATAGAATTTGTATTTAGCCTTTAAATTAGGTTTATGGTTTACAGAAACTTGGTTATAGAGTTTGTTGGTTGTCACGATTTAACAAACTTGAATTAAACAAAATATTAAATTAAAGCAAATTAAACTAAATTGAATGATCAGAGAGGGAAGATCTTAAGGCTTTGACTTCACCACAATTGTTATACTATGGTCAATGGGATTTTAACCAATTCTGTTTTCAAATGAACTGAACTCAATAACATTCGTTCAATTGAGAGTTTAAAGAAAGATGTTTTACAAATTTAATTAACTATAACCTATCTGCGGTTAGCGTGGACTATTCACCTACCTACTCTACCTACTTTAACTACTGTGTGAATGAACCACCTTTCTTAAGCATAGATTATGAAAACGTTCGTTTGTAAAATTCATTGGAACACCATTATATGACCTCTATCTTTGTGTCCGGCAGGGCTCCGCCAGATACCGTACAACAAGGTAGGTTGAGAATAGAACATAAATTATTATATCTAAGACAAGGTAATAACAATTTATATTCTAGTAAAGCATGAAAAATCACTTGAGTTGTCTTAAGTACTCATAGTCATATAATCAAGAAAACATAATCTATTGAAATAAACCCAGAGTCAAAATAATCAAACCATAATATAACGTTGGGTTACATCAGTGCCCTAAGAAAGGGATTAGCTACTCATGACAAGGTTGGATAGCATATGTGTTGAGTTCATCTCCATCGTCACGAACGGCACATCTCTTCTCAGAATCTGCACTTTCAAGGTTGTAGAAACCCTAAAAGCCACCACATCTTTAGCCTTCTGAATAATACATAAAAGAGGTTGGAATTTCGGACCTCTTCTATCAAGGCTTACACCTTCTTTTATAGAAGAAAATATGTATTGGTGGGCTTTAAGGTTTTCTGGCCCAACTGGAATGAAATACGGTGATAAAAAGAGGAATCCCGCAGCTTTTAGTCTAATATGTCATACAATGCTCGAGCTTCAAGAATGGATGCTCGAGCTTTAGGACCCATGCTCGAGCTTCAGGAACAAATGCTTGAACAATACTAGATGGATGCTCGAGCTTCAGTGAATGGTGCTCGATCATCACATTGACACTTAGTCAATTTTCTTCAACTATTTTCCGAAACATCTTTTTCTTTTAACATTGCTCGATCCAAACTTCTTGGACTCGATCACTAGGTGCCATGCTCGAGCATTTGGGGCTCAATGCTCGAGCATCAAGAGATGATGCTCAATCCTCTGTTGATAGTGCTCGATCATGGAAGTGATGCAAGAGACTTGGAAGTATAGCCTTCAATTTAAAATCAACTCATTAATTTCCGACGCCTCATGCTCGAGCTTCAGGGTCAAGGCTCGAGCACCTTTGGTTAAGGCTCAAGCACCCATACAGTAAGGCTCGAGCATCTTTGCAGTAAGGCTCGAGCATCAAGGTACTGATGCTCGAGTATTTGGCCTTGTTGACTTTTCTTCTTTTCTTTGTTGAAATGCGCGAGCCTCAACACTTTGGCTCGAGCTTTAAGGCTTCATTGCTTCAAACTTTACCAATTCAACTCTCGGCTTGCTCTGAATGACCAGCAATGACTCGGCAAGTTTCGCTATTAGTATAAAGTCCCGGTTTTAATCATTTATGTGGGAAAGTACCCGAAACACACATTTAGCATAAATTAGTCTAATAATGGATAGAAGTATCACTTTAAGCCCTAACATATACATACTTTGGGACTTGAATATGCATATATTCAGTACTCATCAAGTACCATCCATGGCGGTTGTTGATGTGGCAATGAGGACCTCTGCGACGGCTATCCTCTTTGTTGTCGTCGCCGAGTTCTTGTCGATCGGTGAATACGAGATCTGCAATTTCTTGTTGCCGGCTGAAAAAGAAGTGGGTCAGAGACCAGATCCGTAAAAACTCAACCAATAAGGCATGTAGGAAGAAGCAGCAGCCGTAATAGACCGCAGATCAACAGATGGTGACATGTTGCATATATATATATATGGCATGCATATATTTGTCTGTATATAGATTAGTGAGGAAAATAGTTATATATAGTCTATTATGTATATACACTATATGGAAATTAAGGTGTAATTCTGAATTTTTAAAAAAAAAAAAAAAAAAATGTGATTGTGAGGATATATGGGTAATTATGAATTTAAAAGTAAGAATGAAAATATATTTTTAATTATAGTAAGGGCAAAAATGGTATTTCATGTTCAAAATTGAATGATACCAACAAAGAAAGGCATTGACCGACATTGATCAGAAGAGGGAAAGTGTTATGCCAGACCTAACTTTAAGGGAGGTCAGTGTAATTTTTGAAACATAAAGGGTACCGCCTGTAATTACGCCTAACCTCATGGGAGGTAAGTAAAATTATCCCTTTAAAATATATGTGTTTTGAATTACATAATATTTATGTAGGATATTAAAAAATGTGTTACAAAAATTAAAGAAAGTGAAAAAGAATTTGTATCTAGGAACATAATTCTATTATATAAATAATTAATGAAAATTTAAAATATATAGGTTTTGGATATCAAAAAGAATGTTACAAAAGATTAAAGAAAGTAAAATTTAAAATATATGGGTTTTGGATTACATGGTAAGGTATTGAAAAGAGCGTTAAGAAAGTACGAGAAAGTCAATTCTTCTCTTGGAATAGAATTCTATTATATAAATAATTACATAATATTTATGTAGGGTATGAAAATGGTGTGGGTATAAAAATGGTGTTAAAAATATTAAAGAAAGTACGTGAAATTAAAAAGAATTCTGTTATATAAATAATTATTTTCTATAGTGAATCAATATAAATGGTAATCAAAAGGCTATATACGTGTTTAAAATATATTAGGTAGAATTATGTTTTTTTTTTTTTTTTTTTTGGAATTTTTTACATGTAATTCATTTTTATTAGAGAAATCGCAAAGAGAAATCCTAAAAGAGAGAACACAATTATATGAGGGTAGAGTAGTCATTAAAAGTTATTTTTTAAACCCAACCACTTACCGTCTTCTGCGATAAGCGATAAGTAACTTTCCTCTCGCTTAAAATTTTGGCCTTTTTTAAACTGTACTTACTATGTTAAGTGGTATTCTAAAATTTTATCAAACAAACTTATTTTTAAAAATCACTTACCGTATTTTGCATTCAGTGTTGAATTAAGAAATCAAACAAGCCCTAAGTCTTGGTTTGATAAGAGCAGCGATAACCAAAAGCCGATGGTGTAGAATAACAAAAGCCCTATATTTAATTGTTGTTTTGAGTCTTGTTTTGTCGGATAACGATTCATCATCTTCGACGGTGATGCTTCTTTAGCGACGCAATATATGTATAAATATATGTATATACTACATTCATATGTATATATATATATATATATAATAAAATTGTAAATTTGCAAAGCATTTAGGGTATTTTAGTCTTCTAATCTAATTATTTAGGTTAAAAGAGATCATTTGACAAGTCAAAGGGTATTTAAGTCATTTTGTATGGTGTCAGAACTTTGTAAGTGATGATTAGGGTGTGAGTGAAAGACAGAACAAACGTTTGAAGTGTGAGTGATAGTAATTTTCAAAAGATGTTTCAATGTGATATTTGACCAAACCTGAGGGGGTGTCACTGAAATTAACTTAAAAAGTAAAATAGGGAGATGGAAGAGAGAAAGATAACAAATCATATACATGGTTCGACACTACTTAGACTACATTTCTCTTATTATTTCTTGATAAGGTTTACATGGCATTGATACACAATATATAGGAAATAAAATTGAGGAATAAATCAAGGAGGAAATAAAAGAAACAAAAGTAATAAATTAAGGAGGAAAGAAAGAAAAACGAATACAATATATATGTGTAATATATTATACATATATATAAGGAAATAAGGGAGAAGGAAACAGAATATAATACATATATATAATATATATTTCAATATTCTCCCGCAAACTCAAGATTGGTTTCTCAAAGCCAACTTGAGTTCAGAGATGAAATCTTGAAAACAGTAGTGGAGCGAAAAGCATTCGAAAGGCCGAAACAACGACGGGGAAATTGGTCGGAACAAAGCCGAGAAATGGGTCGGAGCAACACTGGGAGACATCCAGGTAATCCATCTGAGAAATGAAAAAGATCCAGAACAAAGTCGGGGAAGTGGCTGGAACAACGCTTCGGAGCGTTAACTACCGTCAGTGAAGGAGGGGCGCGTGTAGCACGAGTGAGATCTACTTGTAGGAGCGTGGGCGCGTGAAGCACAAGTCAGATCTACTTCGCAAGAGCGTCGGTGCGTGGTTGATCGAAAAAGGAAAACAAAGAGAGATCTGAACCAGCTCTATGCAATCAGTAAAGTAAAAAAAAAAAAAAACCACGATCTAGGATCGTTTCTCTGATACCATGTTAACTTTATGATGTATAAAGTATAAGATATGAAATAAGGAGATGGAAGAGAGAAAACTAACACACATATATAATATATATTTCAATAAAGAGGTTATGAGTGCATGGCGGGCGAGGATAGACTGAAACCCATTTTCAACCGATGACAAATCTCCATCTCTCCCCTCAAAATCACTTTTTAACTTCCAGTCTTCTTTCTCTCAACTACCATACAAATTTATTTTTCGATACATAAAGAAAGCTTGTTTTTGGGGATTCCGAATTCTCAGTAGACTTTTTTTCTATAAACACTCTAAAGATCGAATTTGTTTGATGTGGTTTTCTCTTTTGTAGTATGAGTTCTGGTGAGACTTTGACATTATAGTGTGGCTTGGTGGTTTGATTGATTTTTGGAACCTATTTATAAACATCATCTCCCTCATGTTAGGATGAATTACAATTTTATTAAATTCTTCACTCTTCTAGAATACTTTCTCTAACTCTTCAAATCGGCACTGGCTCTCTAATATTATAGAATATTTCAACCATCCTTATGCAATCTCCACACAAGTGTAGAATATTTCAACCATCCTTACCATATCATCATGTCTCCTGAACTTGACACTTGGTCTATGCATGAAGTGTGCCTCAGGCACTTCGAAAATTATGGCCTAACATACTCTTATTATTATATCATAATTATAATTATTTTTTAAAAACCAAAAAGAAGACCAAATAAAATAATAAGGAATCCATTTCTTAAAAAGTGAACCAATTTCTACCCAAACTACTACAAGTTTTTTGGTAATGGATCTTTTCTTTTTCTTTTTCTTTTTAATTTCTTTTTCTTATTAAATTTAAATTTTGGTGTGTATTTTTGTATATAAAATTGGAGCAATTCAAACAAACATATATATACAAAACAAATAATGATTTAAAATCCGTATAAAATCATTATTAATCATTGACCTAATATTTCTGAGAGTAATGGAGGTTTTATTATTGTACAACCAAACCTTTTTATTAGTTTTTTATTTTGCTCATAATATATAATAGGGAAGTATTTGTGTAGATGACATTTGGTGCCCAAAATAACAGTAAGGAAAAAAAATCGCTCTTTTTCTCTTTAGATTTTGATTTGATTTTAGTTGGTTTGTTCTACAGAAAAAAAATTAAAAAGTGTTCTCCGTTTTTTTGATTCATAAGTATTCCAAAATTGTATTGACAATTGTTCTTCATGAACCTATATTGTTAAATTTTGTTCTTAGGGATTAATTAGCGTTCCGAGTGTTAGCTTGAGTTTTATTATTGTCTATACAATTTAATATGTATATTTTTTAGGGTTTTTTTATTTTTTATTTTTATTTTTTATGGGTTTATAATAAACTTATAGCAACTATTTTTTAGGGTTTTTTTTAATGGGTTTATAATCAAATTATAGCAACTATCTTTTTAGGATTTTTTTTTTTCTTTTAGTAGAAATTTTCTTGAATCTTTCTTTGAGTCAGGAAGGTTAATTCGATGGGTTTATAATAAACTTAGAGCAATTTTTTTTTTTTTTTTTGGGTCCTTTTTGGATTTTTTTGGTAAATTTGTTGTTATTTGATGTGTTTATAATCAACTACTATCTTTTAGGTTTTTTTTTTTGTTTTTTTTATTTTTGGGTATATTTTTCATTATTTGTTTTGAAAATTTTTTCTTACTTCCTGTCGATTGAATTTATTTTAGTAAGTTCTGCAGCAAAGCAAAAAAAATAGTGTATCTGTTATTTTGATTTTATTGAAGTATTCCAAAATTGCGGTAATAGTTGTTACACATTACATTAACGTATTGTCAATATTGCTTTTCGGACTAGTTAGTGTTTTTTGGGGTTTCCTTTGGCTTTATTATTGTATCTTAATTATATATGTTTGTTTAAGTGTGTGCATTTTGTTGAAGAAATTTGATGGGTTTATAATCAACTTAGAGCAACTACTTTTCTTATGTTTTTTTTTTTTGGGGTAAATTTTTCGGTTTTGGTTTTTATATAATTTTATGGTGCTTTTCTTTTACTAAAAAGTTTATAGAATGTTTCTTTGAGGAGGCAGGAACTATTGAGTAATATGAATACTTTGTGTACTATGATACAAGCTTGAAGTCTTGTCATCATTGGTTATGATGGAGGCGTATATTGCTAATTAATATGGGTAGCTGGATTAGGGATGTGTGTACCTTGGTAGAAGGAGGACTCGTGACTGCCTTTGTGTGTGATTTGCATGAGATACCCTGTAATGACCCAGTCATTTTCCTTCCTTTCATTTTTCTCAGATTTTTACGGATAAATTTTTTCCTTTAATTTTTATTTTCTGAGTTCGGTTACTCGTCACTTAGTGTCGTCTCGAGTACTTGGAAATAATTTCCAAGACTCTTTCTTTTGGATTGACAACTTCCTTAAAGGACCGCGGTCATTTCCACATTTTTCGTTTTTCGACACTATTCACTTTTCGTCCTTTTTCCCGTTTGTCACTTTGTTGACATAACCTCACTTTTCATGTTTGGAGTTGAGTTTTGACTTCACGAGTTTTCATTCCAGTTGATTTCCTCGAAAGGTGTAGCTTTACTTTTAGAGAAAAGGTCGCCGGTTGTTTCTTTCTCCCGTAGGGGTGTGGATGAAAGGATTCTTCAGAAACATTGATGTTTCTTGGGGTGTTTTTCATAAATATCTTTTGAAGATATTTATTTCAAGGGTTTTTAAGAGAATATCTTTTGAAAAATATTTTCATTCTAAGCAGTTTTGCAGTTATCTCTTTTGTAGGGGCCATTGTGCAATTAACGAAAGTTATTGCAAAATGCCTCGTTTTGAGCCTGGATTCTCGTACGAGATTCATTTCCACATTTTGTTGAGTCGTGAACTCATAGGATTGGCTCCTGGTCATTCCTAGCAGTTTTCGGGTTTTCGGCCCCGGTTAACACCGAACTTGTTCGAGGCATATTTCTCTGTATGGGACTCAGTTTTCGACGCCGTTTCTTCTGTTATTCATTTTTTTTTTCATTTTAGTTCTTTTTCATTCACGATGTGTTACCGTTTGAACGGGTCTACTCAAATTTCACTTTTCCAGACCCGGCAGGACCCTTTCGGGGCACTTTTAGGGTTTTACTATAAATAGGGGGTCAAGAAAAATAAAATATTTTATTTTCTCTTCTTCTCCCACGTTCAGCAGCAGCCATGGCAGCCCAAGGGGCTACCACCTTCTTTTCTTCTTTTGCACCTTCTTCCCTCGTGTAAAATGTCGTAGTGTCTTAGCGTTTATCGTAAGCCTTGGCGAGGCGCACCTTTCCCCCTTATTAGAAACCATTTCTGACCATTTTTGAGTTCAGGTTTTGAGTTCGGGTTTGGATTATCTCGGTGTCTCAAAGGTTAAAGTTGTTTCCTTCGTAGTCCCCGACATAACCTAGGAGTATCGTTGGATTCGGGACGTTTTTGTTTCGTTGGGGATTTGTGATTTCATTACAAAATGAGGTAGGAGATATTTTAGGTTTATATTTATGTTGTACTGTTTGTTTTCTAAGCATATACAACTTGTAAGCATGCCTTGGTATTAATTCTAGAATTTAATTTAATTATTTTATATGGATAAGATTTAATTCTCATGGTTGTATATAGCTCGGAATTAAATTGTGATATACTATTAAATTAGGCCTTGATATGCTTGTTAATATATATTAAATTGGGAGGATTTGAATAAGTATTGCAACTTTTATTTAATCTTTCATTTGAATAAAAATTTAATTCACATGGTTGTAAGTAGCATGGAATCAACTTGTAATATGATATTAAATTAGGCATTGGTATGTTCTTTAACGTAGATGAATTTGAGAATATTCTGAATTGTTTTAAAATCTAGAGAAAATTAATTAATTAGATCAAACAATAAAGCAACTTGACTAATCAAATAAGGCGTGTATTCCCACTAGCTACACTCCCCAAGGGATGAACAAATATCAGGATTAGCAAGCAAATGACTTACGGAAAGAGAGGTATTTCGACTAAGCAATTAGCGTCAATAACATCTATGTGAATCACAACAGGACTTCGTTCCAGGAATTACCACGATTGATATCAATTCGTAGACCGAATTGAGGGCTGTTAAACCTATGATTTATGGTTCATACGGGAATGGAGACTATAGATGCATTTCCAGCGGTTTTGAAGAAGAAGAAGCCTTCAGCCAGGTAAAAGAACTTCAATCAGCTCAGTTACAACAGCTCGCACTCTCCAATCTGTTCGAGCTCATTCGGGCGAGATTAATTAATTTTACTTTAAATGCTCTAATCACTTAATTGGATTTTTGATTTGATATTATTGATAAGCTTGGCATGTTCTATCATATATATTAAATAGATAATATTTGAATAAGTTTTGAGAACTTTATTTGTTTATTTTATTGGCATTAAGTTTAATTTACTTAGTTATAACTAATGCATAATTAGCTTGTAATATGATTTCAAAGTAGACCTTAATATGTTTATTAACACACCTTGAATTGAGAATATTTGAATAAGCCCTAAATACTTTATTTAATTATTTTCTTGTATGAAGTTTAATTCACCTAGTGATGCCTAGTGTAGAATTAACTTCTAATATGAAATTAAGATAGGTCTTAATATGGCCTTTGACATATATGATTTGTAGAATATTTGGAGTTGCTTTGTAATCTTGAGAATTTAATTACTTAAGATAATTGAATTTCATTTTATGCTTCCATTGAGGTAATTAGGCATTGATGTTATATTCTTGCTTAATTTATAGTTTGGAACTTGTTATATGATTACATGATAGTATTCCATGAGTTGAAGTTATGATTTAACTTGTAAGTATTCACATTTTATTTATATGGCATTTAATAAGTCATTGTAACTTGAATGCCTAGGACATGACTTGTGTGTATTCCATAACTTAGTTGTGCATGGTAATTGATTTTGGTGCATTATGTATATGTGATATACTTGTTGCACAACTTAATGATTTTTAGAAAGCTTGTATGGACATTGGAAATTGTTACGGCTAGGGCATGACTCTAGTACGAGGGATGAGAGTTCCTTCTATTTCATATAGTGCGCACCGGGTGGTACCCTGAGGGCTAGTAACCCAGAATCACTAATATAACGGTTTTATTCCGGTTTTAGTTGCGCATTAGGTAATACCTTATGGGCTAGTAACCCGGAACTACTTGCTTGGTCATTGAGACCTTATGTCCTTTGTCTTTCCGCCAATTGTTGATTTCGCATTCAATTCCTAGTTATAACCTTAGATTGCTTTTAACTTGTGTTAGGATGCATGATACGTCATTTCTTGCATTGTATACTTGGATTTGTATACTTGTATGCTATGTATATTAACATTGCTTAATATACTTAGAAATGTATACTTGAATATATATGTCGTTCTTTCATTTCAATATTGCTTAGCGTACTTAGTATGTACATTTGTATATTGATGTTTTACTTTCTAGATAATCTAGTATACTTGTATCTTGTATACTTGTCTTAAGTGTATTTCAATTTTGATTATATACTTGCGTACGTATACTTATATATTTAATGTCTTGTTGCGTGTACCGCATGCTTCTATATTGTTTAAATTGCATGAATGATGTGATGTATGTTAGGGATACTTGACTTAGACACTAGGTGGCATGACCGTATGAATAGATTTGTATTAACTTAATAAGTTTGTAAAACGCTAGATCTTTGCATGCTCATCTCCTACGAGTAGCTTTGTGTTACTCGCCCACGTAGTGGGAATATTTTTCAGGTACAGGAATCAAGGTTCGAGATTCTCATTATGCTTGGATGCTTTTTAGACTTGAAGGTTTCAATTTTTATAAAGGTTGGCTTGAAATGCTACTTGTAGCCTTATATGTCAAAATATTTATATTTGATTCTAAATATGTAATGTGTACATAAGTACACTTTTTACAATGTATTTGACATGTATGAGATGAGGCCATAGGCCAATGACATCTAATTTGTATTCTATACATTTTCACTTTCAAGGTATATTATGAAAAAAAATAAAAAAATGACTAGTCATTGCCTTACCATGTTTGCATCGGGTGTGAGAATTCCATTTTTATTCTTCTCTAGGGTCTCATTAATCATGTATGAAGTGTGGTAAAGGGCCAAACGGTAATTTAAAACCATTTTATAATTTAAGTTTCAAAATTCCCTTTTTCATGTGCATTTTCGCCTTTTTTGGCCGTTGGGGGGGTCGAATTTTGTATTGGGTCTTCTCGGGAGCCGCGGACCATTCCCACGCGCTTAAAATCATTTACTACGCTTGCATGCATATTCGTTTCAGCCTAGAAATGCATTTAGAGTTAAATGCATACTTGGTGCAAAGTTGCATTTTTTGAGTTTTTATCCTTTCCTAATCTAGGGGCATTATGGGTATTTCATAATGTGTTTTTTTCATTTTCTTTCACATGGCCGGGTAGAAAACTCGATTTCAGGGGGGGTTTCTTCTTCGTATTTTCCAGAAAATATTGTTAAGGGCCCCGTTTTTGCTCTTAGTTCTGGCAGATTTCAGACAGTCCCTATAGCAACTTTTAGGCACCCTCTTGACTTAGTTTTTCTTGAGGCATTCTGGGTATTTTACAGTAAGTTTTTTTCATTTTCTTTCACGCGACCGGGTAGAAATCTCGATTTTAAGGGGGGTTTCTTCTTCGTGTTTTTCTAGAAAACGTCATCTTCTAGCCCATTTCAGCTCTCTGTTCTGGACAACAAATTTTATTTTATTTTATTTTTTATTTTATTTTATTTATTTATTTTTTTGCATCTGCAGATTTTCTGGCAGCAGCACTTGAGCACCATTTTGGTTTTTTTTTTTTTTTGTTTTTAATAAAACTTTGAGGCTTCATATCTTCATTGTCTGGATTTCGAATCAAGTAATTTTTGACTCTTAGTTTATTAATTTTTGCTTGTCTATCCAATGGTATGCACAATTGCATCCAATTCTATCTGGAAGGGCCATTTTATCCCTTGTCAAGTACCTTTAAAATTAGTCCAATTAAAATTAGTAAAGGGTAAGAAGGTTAATTCGTTATGTGTTAAATGTGTATTTATTAACTTGAGGGGTGTTATTGTTTAAAAATGAGCTAATTTTCATCTTATTATTAATGGAGCAAACCTCAAACGATGTGAACGTAATTAACCCATTATCTTGTAAAACAAATTTTGGTGACAGAAATAACATCGGAACAAATCACTGATGTCGATTTTAATAGAAATGACAGCACAAGAAAGAGGGAAAAAAAAAAAAATAGATTTGCCAAACATGGCCTTTACTATTGAAATGTTGGAGGATATACCTTCCTCTTAAGTTGAAAAGGACAAATTGCAATCCCCAAGGATGGAATATTAGGGCTACAACTCCGGCGAGTTAGGCGGGTTTGAGGTATAACTTGAACCCAACGCACCATATGAAAAGTTAAACTCAAGCCCAACCCATCCTTCTACTTTTAAATTCGGATTTGCAACTTGGACTTAAATTTCGAGTTAATTCGGATTACTCATAATGCTAATCTTTATACCAATAATTTAATATGATCTTGAATTAGTTTTAAATTAAATTACTCTTAAACAAGAAGAAATTTTAAAGACTTTTTATAAATTTTTAATAAATTACAAACAAATTTTTATAAAATTAATTATTCTAAATGTTAGCATACAATATGTTAAGATTTAATAAAAAAAGTTGAAAAGAAAAAAAAGTAATTATAGTTTAAATATTATATATAATGTATTTAAAAGTAAAAATATATATGAAAATAATATTAGAATTCGTGTTTAAGTTGGCTCGGGTTATTAGTACTTCAATCCAAACTCAATCCTAATTAAATTCGGGTTAAGATTTTTTAATTCAAATCCAACCTTAATTATAAAAATAATTGTTCAAGTTCTTAAAAAATCGAACAAGTCTCAGGTTGGGTTCGGGTTACCAACCCAAATTGCACCCCTATGGAATATGCAAAAACTTATACTTCCTCCGTCTCATATTAGTAGTATATTTTTTTGCTTTTTACATATTCCAAATTAGTTGTCCTCTTTGAAAAGTCAAAACATCTTTTCATTATATTTTCATTATTATCCTTTATTTTTTAAAAAAATTTCAAACTTTATAATTATATATATTTAAATTAAAAAAATAATTTAATAATTTTAAAAAAAATTAATGCATTAATTTCATATCCCCTTAAAAATTTTAATTTTTAAATATAAATTTTATTGCAGGACAGAGGAGTATAAGTACCGGGTCATTTTTGCAATTGACGCCTCCATTTTGCAAATTTGAAAATGGCTTGGTGCCGACATACACGTGTCGGTAACTCACTAGTCAATTCCAAATCCCTCCATACCTTAGACTCAGCTTTCTACTTATATAGTAACAGCATGTATATATATATATATATCACAACCCCTACTGTCACTACTTGTGTAGTAAAGGTGAGAAGTTGGTACAAGCAATCAAACCCTATGGGTTTGTGTTTACGGTCCATCTGAACTCCGGGTGATTACTCTGTTTTCTTCAAAGTCTCAATTTTGAAGACAAAAGGAGGTATTGTGCGTTTCTGACTTAAACTTCTTTCTATACACAAACAAATCAACTCACACTCCCACACACACACACATATATATATTTATATTCTGCTTCTGTTCTTGTATTCTGTACTCGGGTGTATTCTTTACTGTATGTACCAACATTTATTGTAATCTCTACCTCTCAAAGAACTTCCAATTCAGTTTCTTGTGTCATCTTCAGCTAAAATCATGTGAAAATGACATGTATGTTGAAAAACTCCATTTTTTCAGTCTCATCTTCTAAAAAAAATTAATGGGTTTCTTTTCTTTCAACACAAACATCATTCTGTATTTTTATTTTTTTTTTTATTTTGTGGAATAATCAAAATAAAAAATTGGGTTTAATTTATTTTATTTTATGTTTGGGGATTAGTGATGGAAGAGTATTTGATTTTTTGAGTGGAGAAGCAAAACGCAGTTGCTCGAGATCTGCGCTTTTTTTCTCTCTCTCTATGTGTGACTCTGTGTGTGTTTTGAATTGATGTTCTTCTACCATCTGAAATGTTCTGCTTCTATTCCTTTTCTCAATTTAATTACTCGTACCATATCATTAAATATACATACATCGTTACATATTTACATGTATTTCAAATCTAGAATCATTTGCCTCACACCATACACATACATATATTATTTCATATATATATATATATATATATGCAGTATATGTGTGTTTAATGAATTTACTGTTTGTGATAAATTTAGTTGTAAATTTAATGGTGTAGGGCCCATCTCCGTAGACTGGTGAAGAAAAGAAGATGGGGACGAAGGAAGCGGAAGCAGAAGCAGCTGCTGCTGTTGCTGTTGCTGTTGCGTCAAATCAATCAAAAAAAAGTCTAAGAAGCTTCACCAACCCAACTTCCTTTTGGCTTCTATCCACTCTTTCCGGTACTCTTTTTATATAATTTGTCTCCTCAATTTATTTTCCAAATTTTCACTTTTGATAGCTTTTTTTACAACACCATAAGTTCTCTCCACACCGTTGGATTACTGGTGTTTAGATTATTATATACAACAATAATATTCAATAATTTGTGTAGGAAAAAGTTTTTATTCACGGTCAGCAAAAGTCCAGAGATACTTTATGTGTGTATAATATATAATATATAGGAGTAAATTGGGCTTCTGTGGGCCAAATTTTGAATCAAACTGTCTTTTGTTTCAACGACCAGCTCTCTAGCTGTATAGTCTTTACTCCCGGCTATTATTAATTACCATGTACATTAAAAATAAATTAAAAATTAAAAATGATAGGGTTATGATGATTTTTATAAATAATCAAATTCGAGAATTTTTTTTGGTTGTCGTTACTTTAATATATATATATATATATATATATAGAAAATATATATAAGTATTTTCTTATGTCCCAAAATAAATATTCACTTACTTACACTTGCATTTGATAGATTTAAGGACATCTTTTTATATTTGTGAATTAAAAATTGTATAAATAACACTCTACTTCTTAGAATTGGGCAAATTACCCCCTTAGATTGATCAATGACATGTGCTCGACAACACTCTTATTGTGTGTGTGTGTGTGCGTGTGTTTTTGCCCATAAATTGATTAATGACGTGTGCTTGACAATACTCTTATTGTACGCGTATTATTATTATTATTTTTTTCTTCCCAAATTTTATGAAATGATAAATTTATTCTAATCATATATCAAATGTAATATAATATATTCTTATAATATAAAGACATTACAATTTCGAAATGAGTTTACAAGGGATCAAAACAATAAAGTTGAACTATTATTATAATTTGTCAATTATATACCAGAGATTATCGTGAAAAAAAATAAAAAAATAAATTATAATATTCTAAAGATCAAAGGAATACCTTTTGTTTAAGAAAAGATGTTCTGTTAGTCACGCCCAAACTGCATTTCAAGATAGGTCATTGTAATTTACAATAAGAATATATATATATATATATATATACACACTTATAATAGTAATTTGCAACACCAAGAAATTCGTGATAGGTCTCTTCATCATTAGTACGGTATTAGAGCAGTAGCTAAGAACTCTGTGGGTTTGTTTTGATTCGAAAACTTTTGGTAACTTGTGTAGGACATTTGTGTTTATTGTGTTGTTGCTATAGTCAAATTGATGCGATATAAACAAGCCTCACGCTCTCCTCTGTGGTAGTATACAGCACGCGCTGCGCTTTTGAGGTAGTGAGGTGTGCGTATATTTTACACCAGTGTGTGATTGGCGCGTGAGGTATGTGTGTGTTGATAAACCAAGCCCCAACACAACAAAAATCTTTGGCTTGTGGGACAATAATATATGCTATCAGGGTCTAGAAAAAACAGGAATGAATGAGTGGTCACTTTTGGCGTAGACAAAACAAGTTTGAAATTCAAAGACAGCTACAGTATTAAGTTACTACTAATGGTCCCCCTACTGTTTCTGAAAATAAAAAAGATATTCTCCTAAAATTTTCCCAATGCATCCGGGATCCTGTTCCCCTTTGGTCCTTGGATTGTGACTAAACCCTAATTATCCACAATTTGATTTGGTAACGACTTTTGCTTTGATTCCGAGTAGTAGTAGTATTTTTACTTTTAGAGTGTGTTTAACTATTTTGAAGTTTGTTGGGTAACTATAAGATTTTTGAAAGCAAAAACATGAAAGTATATTTGATAAAAAGTGTTATAAGTTAGAAAAATTAAATGGCTAATTATAAAAATGATTTTAGATTTTTATTTTTTTTTTAAACCGAGCTTTTTCTGTAGTGCAGACGAAACCAAAATAATAATTTTTATGCTTCCGATTTTGGCCTTTTTCGGAAACGCTTTGGTATTATTTAAGTGATAGTAAACATTACCAGACATGCTTAGTATTTTTGCTTTATTACAGTACACCAGAAAAAACAAAAAAAAACAAAGTAAGGGCAGTTGCCAAATGGATTCATGGTCTGAAACTTTAGAATTATTAATTTATTTATTTTACCTTAAACATACTCACCCACTTGTCCAGAATAACTTGAACCAGGACAAAGGCACATTAGAGCAAAGTAAGGGCAGTTGCCAAATGGATTCATGGTCTGAAACTTTAGAATTATTAATTTATTTATTTTACCTTAAACATACTCACCCACTTGTCCAGAATAACTTGAACCAGGACAAAGGCACATTAGAGTCAGTGGGGGCAATTGCCCCTACTGAATTAATTTTTTTTTTTTACCGTTATATACTACTAAATTTTCTTATTTTCACTTTTATATCTATAAAATTTTCACTTTGTTCCCTTAAAATTACAAAAAAAAAAAAAAAAAAAACTAAATTCACTTTTGCCCCTCCTTCCACAACTTTCCGGATTTGTCCTTGACTTGAACCCTCCACATTTTACTTTAAAATGCAAGAAAGTACCAATACACCATACAACCTTTGGTCTCTGTATTCTGTAACTTGGACTTCAAAGTACCTCTTTTTATATAGTTGTTGAGTTTTTAACCCGAGGATTGAAACATTAAAAATCTAATTTCTTTTTCCCGAATTGGAATTATAATTTTGAATATAGTTTTTAAAATGGATTGAAGCTGAACCTGGATCAGATCTATCATCTTTATATTGGTGTTTGTACAAAATGGATTGATTTTATTTCATCTAACATATAATTTTACATATTGCAAAATGTTTTGTTTTATTTTAATATTTTTTTCCTCTCGTGTGTTGAACTTCTTAACAACATTTCATAATTCACCATCGAGTATAAGTAGTCTCTCATCCCACATGCTTATACTCTCTCATCTCACATGCACCGTAGGACGACGGATCCAAAAAGTTGTGTTGGGGCAATTGCCTCCATTGACTTCCATCCCTGATGTAGCGAATAATTACTGACAAAATTTCCCTAAAATAACCCCAAAAGAATTCTGACTTTCAAGATGGGGCGAGTCTTGGAGCTATTATATAGTGTGAATATTGAATATTATTATCACTCATGAAAATATTCTCATCTTTTGTAAGCATACTGTTATTATCATTTAATATTGTCTGGCAGTATTCCATATGCAGAATATGGGCAATGGGACCATTATTGATAGTATAGTCTCTCAAGACTCAAAATCAAGTATTAATGCTTTCCCTCCAAATTTAAAATTTAACTTTTCGCATAATTCAAATTTTGGATTTCACAGATTTGGACGAGAGGATGAAAATGGTGGCACTAAACGTCCCCGAAAAAGACGACAATGACACTTTTGCCCAACGTGCCGAAGCCTACTATGAAAAACGCCCTCAGCTGGTCACCCTGCTTCAGGACTTGTACAATGCCTACCTCTCCCTAGCCGACCGTTACCACCAAACGCTCACCAAGCACAATCATGATCATCACCGTCGTCAACATTCTTCGCACGAGCACTATAATTACCGCGATGAGGACGAAGAAAACGATATCGGCTCTGATGCCGAGAGCTCACTCTCTTACCAGCAGCCTCCTCCGGTACTTTTTGCGGACACCCAATGTGATGCTGTTGTTGTGGAGCTGGTGATGAAGTCGATAGAGTGTGACATCCTCGTGGACGAGATGGGCGCGGTGGCGGAGCAGAGGTACTGGAGCGAGTCCTGGAGGAAGATTGAGCTGCAGAAGAGCTTGTTGGAGGTGCTGGAGTCGGAGAGGCTGATACTGCTGGATGAGAACGCACGGTTGGGGTATAAAGTGGCCGCGTTGCTGGAGGAGAACAAAGGGTTGGCATCGGAGTCGATGTTCATGAAGAGGAAGGCCGGTGAGCTGGCGCATTGCGTGCTGAGAATGAGGGAGGATCACGGCGTGTGTATGCTAGGCCGGAAGATTGAGGATCTTCAGAGGCAAATATATGGGTTGGAGAAGAAGAACAAGGAGTACCATGAACAGTTGTTACTCAAAAGCGACCAACATAATCGACCAGCGGAGAAGAACAAGTACTATCACTGCAATTTCAAGAAGACCAAGAGTAGGAAGATGATGCTGGAGGACTGCTTTCAAGTGGATCAAGAAGCTGATGCTAATGTGACGATGAAGCGTGGCGGTGAGCAACCAAATGGTGGTGGTGGTGGTTATGGGAAGAGGGTTTCGAAATGGTGGGACCGGGTCAAGAATTATGATGTGTTTCTATGCGTGCCCCAACCCAATTTTACTTGTTGCTAAGCAAAACTTAATTTCTACTACCTAGTTATATTAAATGAATGAAGACTATGTTAGTTGTATAATTAACGTTTAGTGATATTTTCTTTCTACATTTTATTTTATTATTCTTTGGTTAGAGTAGTTTTGATTCATGTTTGAATGAAATTGCTAGGGATGGTAACGGAGGCGGGTTTGGACAGGTGTATCTTTTCTCGTCTCGCAATCGTTTAAAAATCCTATACCTGTCTCCGCCCAAAATTGCAAAAAGGGAAGAATTATTTATTCCATCCCTATAACCGTTTAACATTTTTACTCCCATGGGTATTTGTCCCGTCCTGTTGAAGACCATAATTTAATTATCAATTACTTTTTTTTTTAATTTTCAATTCTTCACCATTGTAACTTTCCTTTTAATAAAATTTATTTTGTTATTTTAATATTGTTATATAAAGTATTTAATATATAGTTAATATATAGTGGAAAATATATATATTAATGCAAATAAGGGTACGTAAGTAATTTGTTTATTTAAACGGGGGCGGGACGGTGCGGGGCGACCTATCCCTGCCCTCGCACCAAACTCGCGTGGATTTTTATTGTATTAAATTATCTCCGCCCAAATAAGCAAAACAGTCCCCCAAAACTGCCAAAAATGGGACGGGGTAGGGCAGGTAACGACAGGGGCGAGTCAAATTGCCATCTCTAGAAATTGCATATCAACAAAACGTGAGGGATTCAAACAGATTTAGTTTGTATTAAAATTAAAATTGAAAACAATTAATATAAATAAATATTTATATATGATATCTGAGAATATATGCATATATCTATATATCTATATATATATGCATGCAAATATCCACATGATCGACAGTCTTATAAACTTACCCTTTTAGCTTTAATGTGCATCTGGAGTTGTCATTTAACATTAAGTTTTATGTATTATGTCATGTGGATTGGAGAGTTTATTTCTTTATGAATGGAAAAAGTGAGATTTAAGAGTGTGAAGATGTGACCAACACTTCATATATGTATTCGTAAATAAAAATAAATTATTATTATTTTAGACACTTTTTCGATATTTTTGGACTCTTCATCGATACTTCTTGAACACTTGAATCGACAATTTTAAACATTTATAACACAAGTATATCTGGTAATTTTAAAAATAATATGAACACATTTTAAAGTGTTTAACTTTTTTCTTAAAAAAAAATTGACAGTATATATATATATATATATATATATATATATATATATATATATAATCACAAGCGAAACATTACAAGAATTCAATTTTGGTCAATAATATTGGTCAATAATTGCTTTAGGTGATTTGTTCATTACAAGAATTCAATTTTGGTCCAATGGAGTAAAAAAGGTGAAATGATTATTATGCCCTTGTACTTTATAAAATTGAAATTTATTATAAAAGTTAAGTTGGTTGACCATCCTACTTAAACCTAAAACTCTAACCAATTTCAAAATTAAATAATGCTACTTAGACTTGATGCATATAGGTTGCTTTATTTATAGGGAAAATTACATATAAATGGAGTCAAAGTTCCATATTTACTTAGAGAATGAGTCAAAGTTCCATATTTCTCTAAAATGGATTGCTGAGGTGGCACATGGTTTTTTACTGTTTAAAAAATTGTGGTGCCTAAAATACCCTTCCCTAACAAAAAAGTAGTACCTTCAGTTCAAAAAAGTAGTACCTTCAGTTCAAAAAAGTAGTACCTTCGGAGAAAAAGTAGTACCTTCGCGAGTATTTAAAAAACATGGTACCTGGACGCCAAAAAGTAGTACCTTCAGTTCAAAAAAGTAGTACCTTCGAAGAAAAAGTAGTACCTTCGCGGAAGGGTATTTTAGGCACCACAATTTCTAAACAGTAAAAAACCATGTGCCACCTCAGCAATCCATTTTAGAGAAATATGGAACTTTGACTCAGCCTCTAAGTAAATATGGAACTTTGACTCCATTTATATGTAATTTTCCCTTATTTATAAACATATGCATATATAGAATAAAGAATTGATATATAACGACTATGAAGATATATAGTGAAATTGCACACATTATATCTTTTTCTTACCAATAATGGCTAAGCATAATACACATAACTTCCCCAAAAGGGGGGAAGGATTAAAGCATTCCACTACATTACATTTGTAAAATCGAAATTAACCATATATTTTTCTTTAAAAAAATTAAATATAAATCTTTTTTAACGTAAATTTATAATAGTCCACTTAATCAACACCATGCCATTTTTTTCCCCCTCTTTTATGAAATATTATGACTTATGGCTCAGTCTCTCTCTCTAATTAACGCCACTAAAAATAAATAATAATAAATAATAAATTTCATTTACCTTTCATGAAGTTAATCAGTATCCCACATATACCCATCAAGTTTTATAATCCCCCTTATCCCACATAGACCCATCAAGTTTTATAGTCCCACTCATCTCCCGAGTCACAATAGTATGTTATTCTTATTATACCTTTTTGCCCATAAAATGTTGTCAAGGTCAAACCTGAAGCTTTATCCATTTTTTGTTGCTAACATTAACCGATTTTGTTGGTCTCCATCAAGTGCCTTAATGGTTGGAGAAAATTTGTTACATAAACCGCAACCTCAAATGGCTGGGGAAAATTTGTTACATAAATCACATCATCATAAGAGATGTGTGATTATGAAACCAAGATAGAATCTATGTGAAATATTGACAAACTTTAGAAAAGGTAAATGAAATTTACTCGAGAAAGTCTACGATACTCCCGGGACCTCTCAACTGTGGATCATTCATCAAGTGGGTCCCACTACCATATTATCCAACTGATAAGAACCCTGGGAGTACGGAACCCTAGGTGTATTATAGACTTTCACGGCCACCTGAACCCTTAATTAACCTAGACACAAATCCTCTGCTACTCTGGATTGTCACTACTTCGTGCTTTTTTCGATAATCCAGTAGATAACATTGTGTCATTTCATCAACAAAAACACACGTTTTATTTATGTGCCAGCAGGTATCTTCATCATATTACTTATAATAGCTACAGCGTCCTTGTCTCATCATCATCACAGCAAGTTTGTTGAGCAGTAAGCTCAAGAGTATAACTAGCATAAACATTCAAAACATGGTGCAGAAAGATGTGGTCTACATAATTAAAACATTATGAGCTTTTAGATCTAATAACTTTGGATCCATTTCATCCATCAATTTGCTTTTTCTTACCAATAAATAAAAAAGAAAAAAAAAAAGAAGATGAAAGAAAACTACACTGGATCCGCGCTAGTGAATTGCCATGTCGATGAAGAAAAATGGACTCCAACTGCATCTCCTATGCTTTTTATATGGGCACAACCTGCATTGACATAATATTGCTGCCTTTAAAATAAGAAAATATAACAAAAAATAAATAAAGAAAGAAATGGGGTTTAACTATATCACAATGAAGCATGTAAACAACTCCAATTAACAAATCATAAAGTGAATACAGATGCATTCTTTAAATATGTCAATATACATAAATGCATAATGTTTTTAAATTTTGTTACGATAGAAGTTGGGACTTGGTTTACTTATTGAGAACATTGTAATAAGTTTTCAAGTTGCTGGAATGTTTGCAAGAAAATCGAAAAATAAAATTGAGTAGAGAAAACAATGCATGACAAAGAACAGAATCTCCATTAGGCAATATCAATATTTGGGAGAAAAAAATGTTCTATTGAAATATTCACATCATTCAAAACAAAGTCATTATATAATTGAATTGTATGTACAGATAGGCGACAAGAAAAGGCTACAGAGTTGAAGAGAATGGTGTAGGCAGTAGCAGGGATAATTCAGCAATATTTGTGACAAAATGTGACTCGGTAAATGCCGGACTCTTTTTTTTCCCTTCCCCAAGGGAAGAGGGCTAAATCCTACAACTAAGTGACTAAACATATGCAGGGGAATGAAGTCCCACTTCTAGAGGTGGACTCTGCTAAATGTTTAGGCCTGACATGTTATTATAGCTAATAGTAGCTAACTTCTGGGCGGAAATATTTCCTTCTCTATAGGTGTGGATGTGAGTCAAGTCTTAAAGACCGCTGAAAAAAAACCCTGTAATTGATGAATAAGGAGTGCCAAGGGATCACGTTGCACACTATTCCTGTTAAGCAACCTAACCATTACAAGGGATTCAGTCTCAACTATTTTCTTAAAACCAGCATCCCGTGCTAGTTTCAGCCCATGATACACGCCCACAATTCATCTGCTGTCACAGTTCCAACTCCAATATTGACTGTAAAATCCAACTTCAAAGATTCCCAAACTATTGCTAGCTAGTCCCACCCTCCTGCTGGCTCAGGATTTCTTCTTTGAGCTGCCATCAGTATTCAGTTCTATTTATCCTGCTGGGAATATCCGCTTAATGGAAGATTCAATTCTAATTGGCTTCCAATGCACAACTCAAAAGCATCACTGATCTCCCAACCATATTCAGAATAGTCTTTTTTCTATTCTTTTCTTTTTTCCTGGATAAAAAGGTGGGTTAATGCTTGGTACAAACAAACTCTTATTTCTCCAGGTCAAAAGCGGCCAAACTGCATGGACAACTATAATTAGCTACCTTAAATATCTCTTTGTTTCTCAATCAGTATTCAACTTTTGAATTAGGCACCAAATCCTTTGGATTAAATAAACTCCATACGCTCAAGCCTTGCAACTGTCTGTTAGCACATGTAGAGTGTTTTAACGCATAGCCACTGTTATTACTTAAGTTGCGGACTGCCTCTCTTTTTGGTTGATAATTTGTCCTGCATAGTCGGAGCCTTAAGTTTCTGGGGACACCAGTTTCCATTGTGTAAATGGATATCCTTCTGCGCCTGACTTGCCCTGCAGATTTCTTTGAGCAGCCTTGATGGAAAACTGACCATCCTGTGAGTGATTCCTCTCTCGTCTTATTTGATTTCCTATAAACTGTTACTTATTCAATTCTATACGTACAATCTGATTATTGAGGAAACTTGAAATAACCATAAGATCATTATTGTAGAGAAATCATAAATTAGATTATTTGAAATTCATTAAAATCATATGAGATATGTACAAAAACACGAGAACTAGTGTTCAAACTATACGCAAAGAAACTAATGATTTTGACATAAAAGTAGGTTTGGACCAAGGATCATCATTGAACCTATCTATTTGCAATAGTTTAAGATTAAATAACGAAAGATATACAAGAAGCATTTAATGGAGCATGTTGGTTGCTGATACATAGTTTTGTTAGACACTTTTAGTAAAGCTAAAAAAAGGACTAGCTCAATGCAGAAGGCTCTCATCATTTCAGCATTTGGATAGGGTCAAATAAATGCAGCCTTATCTCCGCATGCGTAGAGACTATTTTTCATTTCAAACCCATGACCTCCAAGTCACAATGGTGCAACTTTACCATTGCACTAAGGCTGTTCTCACAATTCTAATAATACTCTAGCAATAAAAGTGAAAACCCACAGAAATACATTTGAGTCAGAGTTTGAAATTTAGTATAACTAAAACAGAATATATAGAATGTAATCCAAGTATTCAACAACAACATAGTTTGTGAAATGTAATGATAACAATTCAATGTTAGAGAGTTATTCAAAATAACCGTTATTGATATTTAGGATGATAACGTGACGATGTAATGTTGGGCAAAGTAGAGACAAGCTTTTGGTATCTTATATATGATAAGGGAATATCGAAAAAAATTCTATTGGAGGATTATTCGACAATGTATTTTATATGACATAAAATATCATGCACTGAAAAAGAAGCAATGACATTGCAAACCATTGCTGATATGGGAATGTTGAAATGGATGATACGATTAACTCAAATAGATAAGATTAGTAATTCATTTAATCTTTTTATGGCAGGTAGGGTGGAACTCATCAGATCAGTTATATCTTCCTATTATTACTTTTGGGCTGCAGTATTCTCTGTACCTGTAGGGGTTCAAGAGGAAGTCGAGAGGAGAGTAAGTAATTTTCTCTGGAGTGGCAATCATGATAAAAAGAAAATCTCTCTCCTTGCCTGGGATAAAATAACCTTGCCTAGATCAGAGGGTGGTTTGGGATCTATGAATGCTAGGGCCAATGATTCAGTGATATGGAAGTCTATTTTGGCCAACAGAGAATTTATGATTCAGCATTTTAATTTCTCTATTGGGAGTGAACAGTACTTTAACTTATTTTAAGATCGCTGGTTCAATGGACAGTCTCTTCAGCAGAAATTTGGCCTTAGAAGGTTATTGCCAGCAGGATTTACCTATTCTGATAAGCTTGCTTTCTGAAGACTACTACTGGATGGAATATACCTGACTGCTGGCCTGCTGAGGTTGGACAGTTTTTCAATTCCTTACCTGACAGAGGGACTGAAGATTCAATTAACTGAAAGCATGGTCAGATGTTCTTTAAATCAATGTGGCGTGAGTGCAGACAAAAGGGTAACAAGGTGTCATGGCACAGATTATTTTGGAACTCTGGTAGACCTAGAGTGTCCATCCAAACTGCCTTGATTCTCCACAACGCATTTCCCTTTCAATCTCAGGAAGAGAGGTTACATTGGACCAGCTATATGTCATTTGTGCTTCAAGAATGCCGATTACAGAGATCATTTGTTCTATACTAGACAGATTTGGCAGTGGATATCTCAACTATGTCAGTGGGAAGCAGTTTTAGAGATGCAGCACTTCTCTGAGGTTTTATCTTGGTTTATTAACAATACTAGTGGTCAATCCATGAAGTGCAGATTAATGAGGTGTCTTTTCACATCTATTGTGTGGTGTATCTGGAATGAAAGAAACAGAAGGGTTCATGGGGGCAATTTTCATTCTTCTCATCAACTGGCCATGGAAGCATGCTTTGAAAGCCTAGCAGCAGTGGGATTGTCCCTCTCTGATCTAGGCATCCTGTTGGATTGTGCATGTGGATAAAGGGATTCTTAGGGGGCTTTCCTTTTGCTTACCTAAGTTTAGAGCAGACCATTTTTTTTGCTGTGTTTTTATACGTTGGTTCAGTCTTGGGGTATGCCCTAAGTTGGTTTTTTTTATTTTTTATTATTATTATTTTTTTTTTACTTTGATGTTTTATTAGTGGTCAGTTGTTGATCACTCTCTCCTATTGTACTTTATGTTTATTTGTATCAATAAAATCAATCCCATGCAGGGAAAAAAAAAAAAAAAAGATTAGTAATCAACATGTTAAAGAAAGATTAGGTATGGCACATATTAGTGAAAAAATAAGAGAAAGTACATTTAGATAGTATGGTCATATATAACAAGGCCAAAAGAATGCACCAGTAAAGAAAGAAACACAAATTAAAATAGATGGTACGAGGCAAACAGGCAATCCGAAATTAACTTGGGATTAAGTTATTAGAAATGACCTTAATATATATAGCTTACAATAGAAAAGAATAAAAAAGAGGATTCATGTGGCCAAACCCATTCAAATGAGACCAAAGAAATGATTATAATGATCATACATATGTATAAAAACAAAAATATATGTGTATATGATTTAATTAAAGAATAAAAGAAGCGTCATATTATAAGCATATATTATGAGTTTACATGACTAAAATTCTCCCATAAAAACTTATAACAAATAAGTATTTTTCAACAGTATAACAAATGGTCTCTATTTCTATCTTATATTATTAAAAATTGTATCAAAATACTAGTAATTTTGCATGGACATTGACATTCAATTAAATTAAATATGACATATTCTTAATTCTTCTAGAAAGTTTTTGAAACCCTTATTAAGCTTGTCCTGAGAAATATACTACGATTACACACTAGAAATGCTATACTGTCATTTCAAGTTGTGTAAACCGTATTCTAGAGTTTTTGAAAAGTATCAAATACGTGTTCGAAACAATATATATATATATAATTTCCAAATTATTTATTTGTTCAGTAAATATTGAACACGTAGCTGGAATCTGATATAGATACAATACGAGTGTGATTCCTTACTTCACACTGCATCCTTCTAATGTAGCATACACCACCTACTTTGCGATTATAGAAATATTAACACCTTGATGATTTCCTTAACCCCATTCACTCATCGACTTGCAGAGCTAATTCCACCCCACAAGAGGTATCTTCTATTGGCAGTCTGTACTATCCCATAGAAATCTCTTCTTATTGAGAATTTCCCCAAAAAGCTGCTCGAGGATTTTTGTGGCCATATTCACACTCTATTCTGGACCCTTACAGAATATAAATCACATTTATTTGCTCATTCAGAGCATGTGAAAATAGCATCAAATGCCAAACAAAGAAGAGATGATAGATTGGAGGGCATGCCTTATCAAGTTCCAATCCTTACTGGCCCTGACGACTCATGTAACATAGCTTTATAAATTAGTTACGATAACTTCTCAAGGTATGAACATAGCATGAGAAAAGAGCATCAAATCCACTTCCATAAAACAAAACATTATGTACAGCTCTGATGATACCCAACTCCCATCACTCATTGTATGAACAGGTACCTTAGCAATAAATATATTCACTCACTTGCTGACTAGGAATGAAGCTGCTTTGTGTAGGAGAGGCCAACTTAGAAGAAGAGGAGGAGGAAGCCACCTAACTACAAATTTTTTAGATGATTCTCTGGGCAAATTTACTAAGACTTATAGGGCGAAATTGACCAATTGTTTCCATATTTAGCACCTTCAGCACCAGTGTAATGTATGTTTAGTTGAGTCCTTAAGCTAATGTTCCAGTTACAGAAGCATCCTTGTAACCATTGAATCACTCACCTTATACCACCAATTTTATAAGACACTGTCCGTAGTCCGTCTGGACCAGGCACCTTATACGGAGCCATAATTATACAGAGCCATAGATAAAAGCACCTCCTTAATTCAATTCTGTTACAGATGGAGCCAAAGACTTGAGTTCTTCAGTTAGACAAGGAAAGTGCACCACTAATAGCATATCCTGCTTTGTGATTATAGCTGCCGAACAGAGTTCTCGAATGTAAGAAACCCCTAACTCCTTCAGGTTCTCCTGATTGGCATTCCACACACCCCTTATTTGTTTCAAGACCAAAATCTTACTTTTATGTCATCGCATCATAGTTGTAGTATGAAAATACCTGGTATTTCTTTCAGCAAACTACATCCACTTTACTGTAGATTTCACGATACCAGTGAATTTATTTTTGAAATAAGATCTTGAACATGCAGACTAGCTTACCTTCTAACTTATTGGATTACCACTACTCAACTTTGCACCCTTCAACTCTAAATAGCAGTCTCTTTAATATATTACAAAAAGTAGTCTGTTTCAATACCTAGCAGCTTCAAAATTTTGGAGCCCTACAAAGAAAAAGTAGGCTCCTCATTCTTCCAACTCCTATATAGTAATTCCAAAAATTATCAACCAAACAACCTCAAACCTAAAAAGGTCTAGCTACAACAGCAGGAAGGGTACAACATCCAACAGTACTGGATGGTGGTCTGACTGAGTACATGTGAAGTGCTTCACCATGGTCTGAGGAAACAATTGCTGCCAAGCTGACTTAGAAGATATCTTATCCAATCTCAAATTCTCAATGACTAGCCAAACCATATTTCCACATTAGACCATGTGTATGCTGGGCGATGAAGCCCGGATCAATCAGCTTGCAATCACTAATCCATTCCATAAATATGGTGCACCTTTGCTAGTTTACTCTGAACTCAAACCATTTTTCCATCTGAAAGACCATGTGGTTAAAACCCTCTGCCATCACCCACTCCAGACCATGTGCTCTGGAGTCCACAGCGAGCAAATTCTGCTGCAGCCGGGCAAATCTCAAAGAATTTCTCCCTTATGTTAGGATTTAGGGTAGCATATACTACTTGTTAATGACCATTGCCTGTGACATTACTGATTTTCAACGGATAGATGTACTGGGACAATGACACCATAATTTCTAATCATACTGGCTCATGCAGTGATATAATCCAAAACCCACTGAAAAACCCTGAGCAACATCAACCTTATCAAACATTGAGATTGTTAAAGACCAATCCTCGATTCCATAATCGCTAAAATCGGTAGATCCCAAATCTTGAGGAGATCTTTAGTTGTCTTAAAGAACTCCTTTGTCCCAGCACCTCCATGATTCGAAGTGAAATTACCTATTTTTAATTTAAAGTTCTACGCAATAAGATGTGGCCTGCCTGATTAGGTCCCCTTCTAGGGATATGGATCTCGGAGAGGGTATAGTAAATCAAATTTTCCTCCTTGATCAAAGCTCTATCCCTCAGTCCTTTGCAAGATTTCTTCAAAGGGAGAGCCCATAGGCTTTTGGGGTTGGAAGTCCCCGCTGAGCTGTCAAATCTTGAACTTTTACTTTCTCATTTAATCCGTCCAATTAAATAGAAATGAAGGGGAACTACCCACCTCATTCCGCGGAGATTTCTCCTCCTCATCATTTAATATCTCATTAGTACAATTCATCTGCGTGTCATGTTCATTCCTCAAGGACCCTCCAAACTCCATTAGCATCCTTTTTTTTTTTATAAGTAAGATTGATATAAAAAAGGCGTTCAAAAGGGAAAACAACCCTCACAAGCTACATAAGGCCAAATAGGGCCTCTAAACTCTCACATAGTCCAAAAAATCAACTATCTCCTCCATGGATTTACAATTTCTCCCAAAAACCTAACAAAAAAGAATGCTAATAATGGAGAACTTCAACGCACCGATAGGAGTCTCAATCCTTGCCGCAAAGCATCTCCTATTTCTTTCAAGCCATAAACACCACCAAATGCACAAGGGTGCAACCCTCCAGAAATCACGGACTTTGGCACCCACTATACAATCTCTCCAAGCCTCAATCAAGCCTCTTGAAGACCCAGGCATAACCCACTAAACCCCAAACAAACACAACAACAAAACCCAACAATCCAGAGCCACAGAGCAATGCAAAAGAAGGTGATTAACCGTTTCCTCATCTATCTTACACATGCAACAGCGATTGACCACAATCTGTCTCCTCCTCCTTTGGTTATCTTGGGTCAAGATCTTCCCCAACACAGATGTCCATGCAAAGAAAGCCACCTTGAGGGGGGCCTTAGATCGCCAAATACCTTTACACGGGAATGAATCCCCTGGGGCATCCATAAGACACCTATATATATACTGAACATCAAAGAGCAGTGTTTTTAAAGGCCCAAGGCGCTAGAGGTCCTTCGGAGCCTAGGCGCAAGGCGCGCGCCTGAGTGAAGTGAGGTGCACAATTGAAAATTTAAACTACCACAATAACATTCATCTCTCATAAATCATATCAATATTCTAAAAATTAATATCAAATATAAAAAAGTAAATCTATCAACTATACAAGCATCCAACAACCATAAAACATAGCACAAATTTGTTTTCTTGAAAGGCAAAGCAAAATGTGTTTTTTTGAATGGCAAAACAAAGCACAAAAAGAAATAAATATCTTAACAAAAAAAAAAAATTGTTAACAAGAAAAAAAGAAAAGAAAAAACAGAGCCAAAAAAAAAAGGACAGAGAGAGAATAGAACTAGACGAAGAGAGAGATGTAAACAAAGATAAGAAGAGAGGAGAGATCTAGAGGAGAAGAGAGAAGAAAGAAAGAAAGAAAGAATTGACGTGGCTTCGTCGTTCATCTCTGCAACAACAGTTTCATCTTCATCTCACAATCTCATTCTTTCGTTGTTCGGTTAAAACTTTAACTCTTGGACTTTCTTTTTTTTTTTATTCTTTTGAACAAAAGTTCCTTCTATCGTATAATTGAGCTTTCTTTTTTGTTTATTAAGTTGCCAAAAGCACCCTTTTTGGCTTAAGAAATAGAATATTCGTATTTTTTTAAACAAATATCAGTGAAGCGCGCCTAGTAAACATCAGTGAGCCTAGGATGACAACAGGTGCTAAACCTGAGCCTCGAGCCTAGGCGTGCCTTTAACAACACTGTCAAAGAGACCATGGGAAGTGGGAGTCCACACCCAGGAATTAGAGACAGCACCCACAATCTCCTAGCAGTACAAAAGCTCCAACAAACCAATGACATCCTCAATCTTCCAATCCTGAAAATGCCTCAAAAAATGCACATCCCAGGACGTTCTCCCATCATCAAGTCGAGTTAAGCACCAAGGCATGTCTATCCATAGCAATCCTAATTAATGACAAGTTAGACGTGTAAAGTTTTGATGAGCCTACTAGAGTGCTGATTTCATCTGGGTTAATATTCTCCTTATCACCCCCTTTCAACACTATTGGATTTAGATGTACACTTCGACTAACCTTTGACCCAGCCCAACCAGCTATTTCACCAAATCCACGACTTCGATCACAATCCTAGTCTATTCTTTAACTCTGTTTTGTTACAAACCCTCCCTGCTCAAATCAGCACCAAGATTCTCTATCAGCATGTCATCTTCACCTTAGTTACCAAATTGAAATGTCTATCTTCACCACCAATGCTGTGGTTTGCAAACCGTGATCCATTAGCCAGCAAGGGTTTTGTATTAGTTAAGCTATAATGAAAAGCCCCTCATTAGAATATGCATGGGCTCATTACCATATGAACTTTAATTTTGAGACACGGACTTGACCATTGAAGGATAACAATGTAAAGATTATAAAGTCAAATTTTCATATCAAAATTCATTTAGGATAAACCACATGCTACAGTAAAACTTTATATCGTTTTTTTTTATTTATTATTATTTGAAAAAAAAGCCAAATTTGACCATATTGAAGCTTCGTTTTTAAGTGGCTCATAGGAATTCATTTTAAGGTATTTTGACATGATTTATTTATGGCAGAACCATTTAATATGAGCAAGGTGATGATGTGATCTTTGCTTGCATGATTTTTCGTACTCCAAATATGCTAAGTTGAAATAGAGCTCATGACAAGTGCCATGCGGTTCACCTCAAGGAAACCCTACTCTTTATTTTATTTTATTGATTGGATGATGATGGCAATGATGAGGCGGAGGAGGAGAATTATGATATAGTGGGAGGGTCCCCAAGAAGAGGCGAGGAGAGAAGTAAAGTCCTAGCCACAGAGAGAGAGAGAGAGAGAGGCAGGAGCAGTTACAAAAGCAAAAGACCAAAAGGGTAGAAGAACAATTTTGAAAAATATAACTCCTTTCAGTTTTCCATTTTCATGCCCTCTCCAGAATTCTCTAATACAATGAAATGGCATGGACATTTGAAGTCCAATAATAAATGAGTTCCTACTTCAAACCTGAAGTAGGATAGCACTATCCTATATATATTAATTTACAAATGAATAGTAATTCTTATACCTCGCAATAATTTTATGAAAATTAATCTTTTGCCATCCAACCACAGCATTATATAACTTTAATGTGTTTCCCATGCATGCTAAATATCAAGCTGATCGAAATAAAAGACTGATCAATGAACTCATTTTTCTCTTAATAAATATTTTCTAAAAGAAGTCTATTATTGGATGCAACAGTAAGTCTCCAATTAATCTGACTTTTTTTATCCTTGATAAACATAAGGACGTTTAATCCAGCTGTTGGATGCAAAAAAAGATGAATCCTACAAAAGTTGTGGGCATGAATAAGATTACTACTTTTTATACTAGGTGTGAACTGATCCTCCTATTTATATTTATATATGCATATACAGTGCAAAAAAGAAGTTGAAACAATATTTTTGATGAGAATATATTTTAGACTAGGACTTGGAAAGTAAAATATATTGGTCTTTAACACCCTCGATTGTCTTGATCTCAATAAAAATAATTTTTATTAATTATCTCCATCATTTTCAATTTATGCCACCTCTAAATGTTTACAAATGCATTCACTTACATATTCATCTTTAAAAATCTGCCACTCTTTTCCTTGGATGTTAATGGGCATCTTACATCTTTACCCAATCACATCCAATTAGAAAGCATTGCTAGTATTCTATTGATCTAAAAAACTTTTCATTTGATTTGATTAGTTCATTACCATCACAAATGACCCTAAAACCAGTTGGATGTTCAATGGAGAATCCAGTCACGTTTGGGATTCATAAAATATTAGGGAAAAAGTTTCTGTATGGCTATTGTGAATAAATCTTAAGAACTTCCGTGCACAAATCTATTGATAACAAGGTAGATCTTAGTGAGAAAAACGTAGACTATGGACTTTTATTGGGCTCAGTTAGATTTCGATTGCCGTTGGGTGCACACTTTATGCTGGTTCCATGATGAAGAAAATTAAGAGAATAAGTGATAGAGATCAAGACATGGCATGCATGCATGAACACAATATGATGCGCGCCTATTGTTGAAGGGCAAGACAGATAGATTTTAGGGTTTTAGAATATTTTACATATATGAGTAATAATATTATTTAGGAGTTATTTCTATTATTTATATTTATATTTTTTACAACATTTTATTTAGAAAAATTAGTAATTAGGGTTGCATTAGAGTTTATCTATGATTTGCCTAACATGGATTTTACATTTTATGATTGATTGACATTTTTAAGTATTTTTTTTTTTTTTATAAGTAAAAATAATATTAAAAAAGGCGTTCAAAAGGAGAACGCGTCCCAATTACAAAAGTGGAACCGGAGCTAAGGCCCCAAAGAATCCAGAAAAGTAATTAAATCATATGAAGAAGAACAAAAGCTCCTCTTCACATAATTGAAGAGAGAACGAAGAATGTAAAGTTTGACCGTTTCCGTAGGCGACTCTTTTCCTTCAAACATTCTGCTATTTCTCTCCTTCCAAATGCACCAACATACGCAATGTGGTACAATTCTCCAGAACTCGCGAACGTCTCTTCTCACTCGACAACCTCTCCAAATATAAATCAATTCCTTAGTAAATCGTGGCATAACCCAACACATGCCAAACAACCCAACAATAAGATTCCAACAGTCAATCGCCACAGGGCAATGCAAAAGGAGGTGGTTAACGGACTCCTCGCCATCCTTGCATAGACAACAGCGATTAACTATACAATTGCCCCTTTTTCTCAAATTATCAATTGTTAGAATCTTTCCCCACACAGCAGTCCAAACAAAGAAAGCCACCCTAGTTGGAGCCATAGACCGCCAAATAGTTTTCCACGGGAAGTCTCGATTAACAAAATTTGACAAACATAAGAACAAAGATCTAACTTCGAAACAACCATGAAAAGAGGGAACCCAACTTAAAACATCATTACCTCTGCCAACGCCCTCTTGTCGATACAGAAGATTCAAAAAAACACATACCTCGTCCATCTCCCAATCCTGAAAAGAGCGCCGAAAATGCACATCCCATATAATCCCGCTGCTATCAAGTCGATAGCAGTCGACTATGTAGGCGTGTTTATTAACGGCAATACTATATAATCTTGGAAAGTACGAGAAAGTGAAAAAAACATCCCATCCTTTCCAAATAGCCTTCCACATCCCTACTCCTCCCGCTATGGTAACCGGACGCGTAGACCAACCTCCAACCTCTTCGCCAAACCGACAAGAGACTTACCCAAGAGAGCTTGATTGAAAGGAACTAAACGTCTTATACCAAGTCCACCCTATTTCACAGGCTTACAAACATCCTCCCATTTGACAAGGTGGTACTTGAACTCATCGCCCTTACCACCCCAAAGGAAATCCCTTTGAATTTTTTCAATCATGTCTGCAATGGAACAAGGGATTTGGAACATAGAGAGAAAATAAGTGGGAAGGCTCGACAAGGTGCTCTTTATAAGAGTAACTTTACCCCCTTTTGACAAGTATTGCTTCTTCCAACCTGCTAATCTCTTCGCGTACCTGTCAATAACAGAATCCCAACTCCCTACTAAGCTAGAAGAAACCCCTAGGGGCAAACCCAAATAAGGAATAGGGAATGAGCTCACTCTGCATCCAAGGACTGCATCTAAAGAGGAAATATCCGGAACATTCCCTACTGGGACAAGCGCACTCTTTGTCACATTGACCTTTAGCCCGGAAACTGCCTGAAAACAAGTCAAAACACACCTCAAGTGTTGAAGTTGAGACACATCAGCATCACAGAAAACCAGGGTGTCATCTGCAAAGAGTAAATGGGAAATCTCCATCTGATGGTCTAAATCTCTACCCACTCTGAAACCCTTAACAAAACCAAGGTCCTTTGCCCTATGCATCAGTCTACTTAACCCCTCCATAACAAGAAGAAAAAGGAGAGATGACAAAGGATCACCTTGTCTTATACCTCTAGAGCAACCAAAGAAACCGGCGGGAGAGCCATTCACAAGAACTGAAAACTTGACAGACGAAAGACAGGTCTCAATCCATTTCCTCCATTTACTTCCAAACCCCATTCTTTGTAACAAATAGAGTAGGAAATTCCAATTCACATGATCATATGCTTTCTCAATGTCAAGTTTGCATAGAACTCCAGGAAAACCACTCCGCAATCTGGAATCCACACATTCGCCAGCAATAAGAACTGAATCAAGAATTTGTCGTCCGCCAACGAAAGCGTTCTGGGAATCCGAAATAATTCCATCCATATCTTCCTTCATCCTTAAAGCGAGCACCTTAGCAATGAGTTTGTAAATGCAGCCCACCAAACTAATAGGACGAAAATCCTTTATATCTGAAGCACCTCCTTTTTTTGGAATAAGGGCAATGAATGAAGCATTAAGCGATTTCTCAAAGACGCCAAAAGAATGAAACTCCTGAAAAGTACCCATTACCTTATTTCTTACAACCGCCCAACTATCCATCAGAAATCGCATAGTGAAGCCATCAGGTCCCGGAGCTTTGTCCCTATTACAGCTTGAGAGAGCTTTAAGAACTTCTTCTTCAGTGAAAGGATTCTCAATCCTATCTCTATCAAGCTCAGAAATAGCCTCAAAATGGAGACCATCAAGTTTGGGCCTCCAATCTAAAAGCTCTGTGTAAAGCTTCTGATAAAAGGAAGCAATACCGTTACGCACCTCTTCCTCTCTCCACAACTCCTCACCATCCAACCGAATTCTTCCAATATGATTACTCCTCCTATGAGCGTTAGCTAACCGATGGAAGAATTTTGTGTTCCGATCACCTTCCTTTAACCAAAGAGCTCGGGATTTTTGCCGCCACGAGATCTCCTCCATACTAGCAATCTCAGCAAATACCGCCTGACAAGAGACTCTCCTGGAACGAAAAGATTCCATATCCCTTCCGGCCTCCTCAAGACGATCAATCTCTGAAAATTCAGCAAGTACTCTATTCTTCCTCCATTCCAAATTCCCGAAGACATCCTTGTTCCACTGCTTAAGAGCTAATTTGAGAGCCCTTAACTTCTTTGCAATTGTGAAACTGGGCGAGCCTCAAGAAGTGACTCCTTCCCACCAAGAACTAACTTTTCCTTGGAAATCATCCGCACGCAACCACATATTCTCGAATCTAAACGGGGATCTTTGAGAGCATAAACCTCCGCAATCCAAAACCAAAGGCACATAGTCGGAAGTGACCCTTTCTAACACCGCTTGAACAACATCCGGGAACTTCTCTTCCCAATCCCCAGAATTAAAAATCTGTCTAACCTTGATAGAGTTACTGGATCCCTACCATTGGACCAAGTATAAGCTGCTCCTTCCATTGGTAAATCAACAAGAAGATGCTCATCAATAAAATCAGAAAATTGATCCATTTCTAGAGATTTTCTTCCCCCTGTAGACCTCTCTGACGAGGATCTAACAGCATTGAAATCCCCTCCCAGGCACCAAGGGAAAGACCATAGTCCTTGGACATGGCGAAGCTCCTCCCAAAAGATAGGTCGAACATCATCAACAACCGGTCCATAGACTCCGGTAAAAACCCACTTGAAGTTGTCCTCTTCCATCTTAAACATGCAAGATAAAGAGAATCTTCCCATCCATACATCCGTTCGAGTTAACCATCTACTATCCCACATAACTAATATCCCACCCGAAGATCCTATAGCATTCAAAGCCTCCCATTCCACAAACCTTCCTCCCCACAAACTCTTAACCTCCCTGTCAGTAATGGATGCCAACTTGGTTTCTTGTAAGCAAACCAGCTGGGCACCCCACTTCCTTAAAGCTACCTTCACCACCCTTCTCTTGTTCGGATCATTAAGACCACGAACATTCCATGAAATGATTCGTAGCTTCATTGAAAACCAGATAAAATAATCTCCCCTCCACCCTTCTTGAGACTCCTGCTCCTGGTTTTTCCCCTTTCCTTCACCACTCCTCCTTTGCCTTCATAGTTGACTTCAGAAATGAGATTCTTTATCTCCTATACTCCTTTCCAAGATGATAAAGGCTTCGTGTTAATAACTTCATTAGTCACTGCAACTTCTCTCCCTTCCACAATTGTATGAAGGATAGATAATGTCTGGACATCATTACCTTGTGAAGAGACTCCCAGTAGCTTACTAGTGACTCTAATATTGTCAACTACCCAATCTTTCCCCATATCAACACCCTGTTCGTCGGGTCGCACCATAGCTAGTGGTGTCTCCTGTAAGATTTCAGAATTCTTCTCCACCCAAGGTGTAAGCTCATTGGAGCATACCTGTTGAATAGAACCCAGATCATCAAGCACTTCCTCTTCCAGCTCCTTATCATTTTCGTAAAAAGAATCAGAATCTGAAACAAAGTCAGTCCTATCATTCTCTGTGTGAGGCAAGCAATTAAGACCTTTCAGAGCGACACTTAGTCGAAGCTCTTTAAATAAAGCTACAGCCTCTTCATTGGACAGCTGGAAGTGGAGGTCTCTGCCCACGCATACTGTAATCCCTTCAGATAGTTTCTGAACAGCACAATCAGCAATCACCTACTATAGCCTCCACAAAGCTCGCTGCCGCAGTTCCCAACATCCACATTTTATGTTTATACATGCCACAAAAAACAAAAGGGGAAAAAAAGGGAAATGTAACCTGTTTAGTTTAGTCATAGATATTTTATTATATTCATTTATTAAAATGAGGAGATGTTAAAAATCCAAAGCCCTCTTACGGAAGAAAGGAAAAGGAATGTGCATGGAATGGGTTGAAAATGTACAGCCCATGGCTCAAGGTCATAATTTACAGCACCTTAAAATTTTTACAGATGAACATAGTTGTAGTCTTGTACAAGCCAACATGTCTCATCATTTGCAAGCGGAGATGTAGCAGGATTATGGTCATCAAAACAGATTGATCATGTCCTCTTTAACCTTCCGGAAAGTGTCACGTGAAGCACTGTTCAGTGAGACACATGTAAAGTCAAAGTTACATCCACTTCATCTCTTTACCTATTAAATGGTTCCCTATTCTAAGCCCATTGTCTTGAACAAACTTGTTTAATTGTGTTTTTGTATCGCATTCAACCACCAAGGCAGCACCCTTAGCCATTTCTCGAAACATATGAAAGGTAATGCTATGCTTCGCTAAAAGGAATCTACTATATCTATTATTTTTCTTATCCCCAACTTTAAACTTGCCAATGAGACCAATATCTATCAAAGCCAAAAAGTTACATTGTGCCCAATTTCCTACCATGGCTTCAATGGAGCAAGAGTGACAAAAAATGGAGATTTAAAAACAAGTAAACAGGATCAATGCAAAAACATCCAACATGTAACACATTGTATAGTTAAACAATACACCTGAACCATTACAACTACAATAGAATCGCATTAACTTGTGATTAGGTAATTTCTTGATTGGACAGAATGGATACTTATTTTAATTCAATTGAGGAACTGTACATCAAGGCATTAACCAGTCAATAAAATAGCTCATGATGAGGCATCATTACTGTCACGACCCGCCCCCGCACCGTGTACACTCTCCCCTCGGAGCTCACGGTTTTGCCCAAAATGCATCTACATGGTTAAGGGATGTTCACACATATCTACAAAGGGCGGGGTGGGTCGTGATGTCAGAGCCAATCCCCAGTCAGAAATAGGGGGCGTGCACAAGCCCATGAGGGATAGGAGTCCAGCAAAGACGCTGGGTCCCAAGAGGGGGTGATTGTGACGTTCCACATCACCTGGGAGAAAAAGTTGTTGATATTTATATGTGTAGACACCCTTAACCATGCAATATTACACAATATGCAAAAACCAAAATTATACTTATTGCATTAGGTTATTATTACACAATATGCAATATTGTCAAAGCATACAAATCACTGTATCATATACTCCAGTTTTGACTACTCACATAGGTTATCAATTACCGCCAGTTTCTTTGGGAGTCTTTGCCACAATAGAGAGAGCATGCAAACCAGACTGAAGCTCATCTGCCAACAGATCATAGACCATTCTATGGCGCTTCACGAGGTTTTGCCCATTGAACTTCTCGGACACAATCTTGACATTGAAATGAGTCTCATTCGCATTGTCTTTAACAGCAGGATGGCTTGCATGCTTATAGGAAACATCTTCCACTTCTAAAACGCTGGCTTCCAGTGCAGATTGAAGCTTTGACTTGATTCTGTGTGCCCTCGACAGCAATACACTGGCTCCTCGTGAACCCATTTCAATTCCCTTCAAAAACACCCAAATTTCAAAGTCATTGTATTTAATTTCCTCTCACCCGTTTGGTTGCTGGAAAACAGTGAGAAAATAAAACGAAATCGAAGTCCTTACATATTAAAATTTTAAATTTTTTTTGAGATATGAAGAAAACACTACATTCAATTCAATGCAACTTATCCAAATTAAAACAACTATTTAGATGAGTTAAAATTCATTCTTTTATTTTAGAAACAAAATTAACAGAACATATGATAGAACAAATTTTGCTTACGTCTGTTTTCTTCTGTTCTCCCAGCAACCAAACAAATAGGGTTTGTTACGCAATTAAAGGGAAAAAAGGTAGAGGAAAAGATGGAAGGAGAAAGAGAGGAACTTACAGTTCGTTAGCAGATTGTCTGTTTTCTTCCGTTTCTCTCAGCAACCAAACAAAGAGGGTTTATTGCGATTTTGATTCGGTCACTCTTTTTTATTATTATTATTATTATTTTTTATAGATGTTTTGGAGCGTTCAGATTTCATGATTCATTCAATCTCCATCAGGGTCGAATAATTCATTAAGTGGGTCTTACCACTATATTTAACGGTCGGGTACGATACCTACACGATATTTTAACAAAATTCAATTTATAAATAAGTACTTCTTAAGATCTAGGGTTAAGTGCAAAAAAAAAAAAAAAAACCCATATATAGAGTTTATGCAAAATTAGTTTTTACTTTTGAAAATGTGCATATTAGTACATAAAATAGAAAAAAATGTGCAAATAAACCCCTCTGATCATTTTTTATAAAAATTAAATATAAAAACCCTATTTTACCCTTTTGATTCTCATTTTGCCCCTCACCCATATATGCATATAACCCCCTTATATGGCTTGGCTCGGCGGGTATTGGCTGAACGGCTCAGCTCGCTGGAAATGTGACCGGATTCTCGCTAGAAAATTCGCCGAAATCGGATTGTCGCTAGAGAAGAAGATATGTAAGGCACGTGAGATCTACGCGCAGAATTTCAGGTGACGAGTGTAACATCGTCTGTGGCTTTTCTTTGCAACGCCGTGCTCATCTTGGTCTTGTGGACCTTATTCTGCGATCAAAATATGGTTTTGATCACGTTTAATTTCTACGTTGTTGGCTCTCTCTCTCTCTTTCTCTCTCATCTCTGTAATGTCTCAATGATGGCTCTAGGATTGGGGTAAGAAATCCATCTCCCCAACGCCATCCGGCTCCTACCACTGCAAGTGGACCGGCGTCTCATGCGACTCCTCCGGCCGAGTCTCCAACATCAACCTCTCCGGCGAATTACCCTTTGATCTCAACCAGCTCTCTCACCTCAAAACTTATCTCTCCAACGAAACCAGTTCTCTGGCCCCTTACCCTCTCTCTCTAACCTCGCATCCCTCCAACGAAACCGGTTTTGGTGGCGAGGACTTCGTGGATATTTAAGAAAAGGCGGAGCAATCGGAGGGAGTAAGCGAGAAGAAACAGGCGGAGTACCACCGTCAACTCCCCTGTTTCTCCTCTACTTGCTTTCTCGGCGAACAAACCGGCGCCATTGTAGGAAACGACATAGGAGTCACCATCGACGACTACTCTGAAGACATCGTCTTCTTGCTGTACTGCTTTGAAACCCAAACGTACAAAGGTTTGATCACCTTCAGGTTTCGACAGAGAGGGCAAGTGGAATGGGATTGAAACCACATTCTAATCCATCTTTGAATGATTTGGGATTGAATTCTAATATGGGTATTGATTTGAGGACTGAGGGATCGAGATGCCTAGGGCAGCAGTGGCGGTTAATTTTACATAGTCGAGTATGAAGTCGAAGCGGTGGCGGCGACGTCAGGTGGGGAGGCCGTTGGCGACCGTGTCTTTTTGGCGGCAGTACCAGAACCATTTTGGCATACAGATGAAAGAAAGAATTTAATAGAGGTTTGTTAATAACTTCTATAGATGGGTTGGGCATTTTCCTGTTTGGGCTGTGACATTGTGCGCGTTGAAGAAGATGAACAGTGACATATGGGCATAAGGCTGTGTTTGGGTTAAGGGAAATTAGGTTTAGGTGGTGTTTGGGATAAAAGGGTCATTTTACATGCCCTTTATTTATAGTTATTAATTTATTCAACTGAAGTGAGGGTATTATTGTTATTTTATACGACAGAGGGACCTATTTGCACTAAATTGATAGTATAGGGTTTTTTTTACCACACAGGAACCGTTTTGCACTATATCGATAGTAGAGGGATTTTTTTTGCACTTAACCCTAAGATCTAATTTAATTACTGATTTGATTCTCAAAAAATCATTTCTACCCGTTGCTTGTATAATATGATTATATATACAATAATCTTTATTTATTTTACAAGTAAGAGATGCTCATATAATATATGCATAGTAATCTTTGCGGGTAAAGTGCAAACAATACTCCTATAGTAGGTTTATGTGTGGAAAATACCTTTAAAGTTTCAATTTGGTACAAATAGGTCCTTCTTGACACATTTTAGTTATAATTTGACTAAATTGCTCTTTTATACACATTTTACATATTATTTAAAAATGCATCATTTTATTAAATGGCGAAAACGGTCATTTAGTATATGAAGAGTGTGATAAACACTGTAAGTATATTATATAAGTGTTTTGTACTCTATAAACTATTGTTATATATTTTGAGCTTAGCAGCTAGATTTAATTAAGAATGTAGTTTTATCACAATTTGAATAGTATTTTGAATAGTATGATAACGATAGGTGATTGAACACCCATTTGTTATTGTTGTTGTTTTTTTTTTTTTTTTCAATAAAGAATAAATACCCATTTGTTGCTATGTAAAGAATTATATATATATATGTGTGTGTGTGTGTGAAAATTTATTGCAAATTTTAAATTTTAAAATATTAAATGTATATTGTTTATATATAACGGATAAGAATCTTTAATTTAATTTTTAAATTGTATATTTAATGAAAACTGATAACTATGTTATTGTTTTTTATAATTATAAAAGGAATTGAAGTTTTCATTTCATATGACATATTGTACATTAATCTGACAATTGTAAGAACAATTTTTTATTTTAAAGAGAGATAATACATGTTATCATAAATATAAAAGAAGATTTTTTTATTCGAAAAGGTGAGAAAATACTTTAAAGTTGATTAAATATAGTTAATGCGCACATAACACTCCTATACTATGAGATTATTAGCATACACACCTCCTTGGGTATTTTCGGAAAAGTACAAGGGTAAAACAAGTATTACAATATTATTTTATGTCAGATTTTATGATTGAGGGGTGTTTTCGCACAATTTTATAAGAATAGGAATATTTTTCACATACTTTTTTAACTAAAATTAAAAATTTTACTCAAAATATATATTATGCGTGTTTTTTGCACTTGACCCAATGTTATGCTTCTCACTTTCAATTAATCTTCATTCAATTTGGAGAAGGAGACTATGGAAACTAAAAGAATGGACAATTATATGGTATTTGAGAATTCCAAAAAAATTGTTTTAAAAGAATTCAAAAACATAAAATACGGATATTAAAAAGTTCCTTTTAGCAAGTTCTATTTTGCATTTTTGATTTCATATGATTCATATATGAAGCAAAAACAGTAACTTTAAAATAATAATAATAATAATAATAATAATTATTATTATTATTATTATGTGGTGTGATTTATTCCAAAACAAAAACATGATTGGTAACTAATTGTTGCACATAAAAAAATATTTAAATTATTTTTAAAAATGGTATTTATATTATTATAATTTTTTTTTTTTTAAATAAAAAAAACCTCATTATGGTTGACCAACTTTAGTAACCAAAATAAGTAAAAAAAATAAAAAACACAAAGAAGAAGAAAATAAAATGAATAAAATATGAGAACTTTGAAGGGAAAAAAAAAAATAGAATTTGACTTAATCAAGTGAATGCAAATATTTTGAAGAGAGTTAAAAAAATAAAAAGAAGAAGACCCTTGGCAAAAGTTGTATTCCAAGATATTTCTTCATAAAAAATAGTATTTGTATTTAATTTGAAAGTTGTGACCCTAGGCAAGAGTTGTATTCCAAGAGTTATTATATCTCTTCCCAAAAGTTGGCAGTTAACATGTATATGTTTAAGAAATTATTCATCAAAATAACAAGTCACCGTTAATATCGACACATCTAAATTCCATGTTCAGGAGTCAAAAGTGGCCAGACAATAACAGTTGTTCTTCCTACAAATATACATTCATACTTCTTGAAACTTTCGCTGTAACAAACGCAAAAATAAAATGCATACTAAACACCCTTTTAGTAAATAGTAGAAGTCACGGAAAAATAAATGCCTACTAAACATGCCCTTTTAGTAAATAGTAGATGTCAGGTTCTTTGCTCTTTCGCAAGATTTCTTACAAAGAATTTCCCGTGTACATGACTCTGATAAAAAATAAAAAAAAACAGAAAAGAAAGAATCGGCAGCTACTAGATTTAAAATCTCAACTTTGTTCTATTTCCTGTGTACATGACTCGGAAAAAAAAAAAAAGAATCAGTAGCTACTAGCTTTAATTGAGTTCTAATCCCAACTTTGTCGGCCGGATATCATTACAAGCAAATATTGAAGATGGAATGCAGCAGCTTGGTAGAAAGAAAAACGATAAGCGTTGAGTAATGAGGGGCTTGACCATCTGTTCGGACCAATCATTCTAAAGACATCCGACGTCACGATCGCAATTGTTTTCCATCTAGGTTGAAAAATCATGACGAAGGTAGAATATCACATTTGCAGAACCTCCACGAACCATCATCTTGCCGTTTTAGAACATAAATTATTTTATAGGTGCTGCAAATCAATTAGCCAAAGTTATTACATAACGACCACAATAATAATAATAATGAAAGAGAATAAAGAAAGATCATTGGAAAATAACAAACACTCCGAAAAATTCTAGGAAATATTCAGGAAAATTAAGGAGAGGGTAAGGGAAGAGTGAAGTAGCAGCAACCAGAACACATTTAGTAATTCCCTAACTCCTCAACTTCAATTTAGATAATTGCAAAAATTATTGAACAGCGAAGCTGAAAGTAATCCCATGACAACAAAAAATCTAAAAGCCTAGGGCAAGCAGGTTGAACAGTTATACTTTCTCAACCCAACCAATAGACAAGCTTGACCCGATTGGGATCTCAACCTGACTTTAGTTTGGGTGAGTCCTTTGACACCATAATTTAACCTGAGCATCACTAATTGCATATTTACATTATTTATCCTACATATATTGCATTCATTACAGCAGTGGTACTTGCATAATACAGACATAAGATGTCAGGGATTTTTACCTTTAAGCTGAGAGAAATTAGTTCTATTACACATGTTTAAACTAAAATTCATAATCCTCATTTTAATTGGTATCATGTGTTCCTTACGAATTGCAACACATAATGATAAAATCATCAGTGTTTTTGTTAAATGATTTGTTCATTGCATCTTTTCTTCATATATTTTGTGTTCTTCAAAAGTAACCTTCAAAACTAAGGATTGTTGGATTGGGATTGGGTAGCCTTCTCAACTCTCAAGCCTTCGGGGTTAGACTTGGATTAACCTTTAACCTAATTCAAACTGCCCAGGTTGCATTGTGAAAAAGACACAATTACAAAAGGCTAATATCATTCCCCAAGTATCGTTATTTACAGTTACCTGTAATAATTTGGGTTCTTTGGCAAAGAGTCATCAACAAGTTCAGCTGCTTCCTCCAGGAGAGCCTCTATTTCTGCCATTTCGAGACCAATCCCATCTGATAAAATCTCAGCTCGCAGGACACACAATTGCAGCAAAACAAATCTCCAAAAACAAGACCTGTCTTTAGCTGCATCAGCCAAAGCTTCCCACTGTTGATCAAATTCACATTGAAAAGAAAAACATCAACAGACTGAAAGAAACAAAAAAAATAAATTAATAAAATAAGAAAAAAAGAAACTAAAAGACTAAAGGAACCTTTTTTTTTTTTGATAAGTAAAAGACTAGAGGAACTTAAAGACAAAAAGGTGCTAGGATAACTTCCCATGCAGCCTACGCAGGGGCCTCAACAAGATTTCGTTTTTTATGGAACCTAAAAAACTAACCTTAGCTTTTGGATTATAGGTATATAGAATTATCAAATATCAATGACTCAAATTTTCCTGTTCCCATACAAATTTTCCTATATTTCAATGCAAATTTATTAAAGACCACAAATTCCTAAAATCCAGCTAATTCAATCAGAAGTAGGAAGGAATAAAATTGAATTTTAACCAAAACTTATAAAATTGGGTCCACAACAGCACTATGCAAAATAATCTAACCAGTAGTGCCACCAATTTGACTGCATCATCAGATAATCAGCAAATCAAATGACAGTAATTGTAAAACAAATTAGTTGTTTCCTTAAAAAATGATGTCTGAATCAATAGAGTAGCTCAACTTCATCAGATAATCCACAAAATGGGGACAGTAGTTATGCCACCAAAAAATAAAAATAAAAAATCCATGTAAAAGTTCAATTCAAAATGGTTCAGATTATAAGATGCCATAGCTTACTGATTGAATAACATAGGTACATAAAAATAAGAGTAAATTACCCTAACCTCTCCTACGGTTTGAGTTTGCACCCTTTTAACTTTAACGTAAAAAGCTGTTAATGTCCTTTTACCATTCTGCCCCAACATTAAGAGTCAAATTACAAATTTGACCACTCTGAGCCTCTCTCTCTCTCTCTTATCAACTTAAATTCTTTGGTTAGTCTGACACTAATTTTGAGTTTTCGATACAGAATCAATCTAAATCTTGCTTAATTGATCAAATTTGGGAAGGGTTTCTAAACTCACATCCCACAACAATTACATACTACTCTCTCTCTCACACACACAGACACATATTGACACACAAACCCCAACTCCACAATACCCTTTGTTTTCAATATTGGCTTACTGGAAATTTCCCAATCATTTAGGTGATCTCTCTCTCTCTCTCTCTCTCTCTCTCTCTCTCTCTCACACACACACACACACACACACAAACCCCAACTCCACAATACTTGCTGTTTTCAATCTTGCCTTCTTGAACATTTCCAAATCGTTTAGGTGATATCAATTCATTATCTTCCATGGATTCAATAGTTTCGAACATTCAGTTTTCAAATCCATCACTAAATCTACAAATTAGTCAAGAGAGAGGTGATGGTTGTGAGAATAAGGTGGCAGTAATGGCATATAACTAGGTGGCTGGTGGCACACACACACACACATATATATATGTCATATCACACAGGATAAATTTGTCGTTTAAAAGAATTAGAGGGTTAACTATGAAATTTCATGCACTAAGGGCAATCTCAGAAATCAAATAAAAAATTTTGACGGCAATAACAGTCATTTAATGGCTAAGGGGATAACTCTATTTTTTGCCAGACCTCAGGAGAGGTTGACCACAATTTTGACCAAACTTTAAAATGAGGGTGCAAAAACCAAACCTCGGGGCAATATACCCTAAAAATAAATATACGTTTTTGTTCAGGTGTATCAGTAATTTGTATAGAACCCTCCATGCCAACTATTAAGGACATGTAAAAGCACATAATTTTGTTGGCAAGTGAATTTATTAAGAAAAACTCCTTCACGTCAAAACAATCAGCATAGTTTACCTGCAGAAGCATAGACTCGTCAAGGACTTCAAATAGGTTATGAACTTTATGGTTAGGCCCAAGAGCTTCAGCTTTAGTAGCTTGCCATTGCTTAACAAGGGTTTCAGCTTCTTCCATAGCCATTGGCCTCTTGTATACTGCAGTCATAGAGGATGACAGACTAGCAGCAAGGCATGGATTTTGCAAATTTGCAGCATCTGGGCAGTTCCTGAGCTGCGGCTTAAACCCTGAGAGAAGCTTCTGGAGTATTCCGGCAATACTAATTCCTTTAATATAACTAGGCCCCACACTTTGATCTAGGGAAGAATCCATAGTCCAAGAAACAGAACTTGTGTTCATTCTTAGTTTCTTCGATGTCCATCTGGATGCACTTCCCATCCTCCACAAACGTACAGCAAACAGAACACACCCCAATACTGTAACAAAAGCAATCTTTCCAACCACATTATATGAGCCCAAGAAGTTATCCCAAACTCTATTATGGTGTCCACCCAAATTTCTTTTCAATTGAACAGATGGTGTGCTAACATTGGCTCCGTTGTTAGTCTTGCCTGCAGTCAACGGATTTTGCAAATTACAGGGAGCTAACTGCTTTACAGCAGGCCCAAGATGTTGAGAAGAGTTTAAATATGAGATAGGTTCCTCAATAGCTCTTCGATCTGATGCAACAGAAGGGGAAAGTGGTCGGCGGCTTATATTAGATATGGTCTGTGAAGCTCCTTTATTTTGCCTGTTCCCAAAAGCTTTCTTTTCACCAGCAAAGAAGTTGACCTCCAGAAAACATATTCAAAGTTAGCTTCCTTTATGATATGTTCTGCAAAATAAGAATGCCTAATTTTTAATACGAACATTGGAAATCTTACCAAAGACGGAGAACAATCTCGTGTATCTGGGAATAAATCCAGCACAACATCCTTCAACCATATTTCCTGGTCAATTCAGCAGGCAGTCTGGTATGAGAAACTATCAACCTCGAAGACAAGTATATAGTACATAGTCAAACATATGGCATCAAATGAAACATGGTCCATGGAGGACCATTAGCATACTATCATCAGTGCACAACACTGTGTTACGTTACTTTACCCAAAACAACAACAACAACAACAACAACAACAATAATAATAAAATAAATGGGTCATGGTTAGTATTATATATTTACACTTACCTAGGACCATATGCCCTAATGATGGTCCCTAAATCAGATGCAAATTCAATAAGCATTGCAGATGTCTCTTTAGGGGTATGCCTCTACATTGTTATCTTGTACTTTAATCTCTTTTTCTTTTATTTTAAAAATCACCCCATTCAGATAAATAAAAAAAATCAAAAAGCGTAGTTCAGTGCTCAAGGAGTCACACAAGGACCGATGGGATACCATGATTTTCTCTGAATGATTGATGTATAAACAATCAAAGGGGAGACAATTGATGCAAGGATACAGGAAAGGGAGGCAAGGGCATACAAACCATGACCCAATGAAAGGTACTTTTTCCCATTATATATACATTTATTGCAACAGGTTTATGTCAATATGGTGAAAAGATTGCAAATGATAGCTTTGCTGTTAAAAATACAATGTACAAAGAAAGCCAGTACAATTGACTGTAATATGACATGCAGTGCAGCAGTAAATGTCACACCCGCTCCCACTGACCCTGAGATTAGGGCGTGATCAGTTCATAATTTCACTGACACTCCAATTAGAAATGTCTTCAAACCACTCACTTCGAAGATTTTATTCGAGTCACAAAACCACTCTATCAATTTCACAACTCATCATAATCAAATTTCATAACAGAAATCACAATCTGTCAAATATGACTACACTATTCAAGGCATTCACTGACCATGTATCTCTCTAACCCCCAGGAGTATCCCAATGTGTGTTCCATAGCATACACCATCCCTTTGATAGAGAAATAAGTGAGGGAATGAGCATGAACGTCCAGCAGGAAGCAAGTTCAAGATTTGATTCTAGAATTAATACTAACGATAATAACGTCTAGTTCATCAAAGACAATAACAAAGCCACATACATCATTTAAGTCACAAGAATACAATCACATCAAGTTAGCACGGTGGAATATTTATGTAACATCAAGGACCGGTCATTCCATGATCTGAACGATTCTCAATCCAGATTTTTTTCTAGCATCCCATGGCAGTTTTTCTGTATTTTTGGTCAATCACTAGCAATCCCATGATTTCAACACATCATTTTATTTAATAAAGCTGTATTGTGGGGGCTATCGGTAAAAACTGACTAGGTTTCTATTTTGCCATAACATATGGCAATAGTTGATGGTAAACTACCACAGAGTAACTATCCAATATCAAAACAGTATAACAGAAGTTTGGATGGCAATACTGGCGTACGAGAACTTGCCCCGTGTTACCCTCAACAACTGACTTAAATAGATCTTTCTACTGAATCACCCCAGGCACCACTTACCTACAAGTCGACTCCTTGAGAATACTGCCTGAAGGTACCAAGCATGCACATATATCCCGACAGTCTCTTCTGTAAATTGAGCAATGTCTCTTCCTAGTAGTCACCTCTAACACACAACAATCACAAGTCAGCAGATTTGATTCAAAACCATTACAACATGGCCTGCAGCCAACATAAGATAACCAGCCCAAGGCTACAAAAATTTCGGTCCATGATCATCAAAACAGGATTCGGTTGAAAGCGATAACAAGAATATCAAAGAATCAATCTGAGACCATCACGACAAGTTCAAGAATGAAGCTCCACTACCATCAGAACGTAAAAATGTCAGAATGAGACCATCACAGAAAATCAACAAATTGGTCCAACCCTTCTCAGGCTGAAGAGGGCAGCACCCTAAATCAATAAAAAAAGCTTACTGATTTAAGAAAACCAGCCCAAGGCTATGAACCTAATTTCATGAAAGGAAGAATTCATTCTTTTATCTTGTTGCTAGAGCCTTCCTGATTGCTAATCAGTAATATAGGTTAAAAAAAAAAATCGGTTCATGACCATCAAAATAGGATTCAGCCCAAATCCATCACATTAATATCAAGGAATCGGTCCCAAGACCAATACGACCAGTTCAACAACAGAGGTGCACTACCATCAGAACAGAAACAAGTAAAGGGAACTAAGACTATTAGCTTATTAACACTATCATCGTCTTTGAGAAATCCTTAAAGGAAATTGTAAAGCATTTAAAAGATAGTCATAAGAAGCCCTGCTGCCTCCCCTAATAGGAGGTATTTTAAATAGGCCTTTAGATTAAAGATAAATAGTCATGTAAATAGGTTAACTCGTAGAAGATGGGTGCTATAAGACGGAAAGGTAGCCAATGATAGATCTTACCAGCAAGATATATATATATATATATATATATATATATATATATATATATATTTTGATAAGTACTTACCTAATTTTGCTTCTTCTTGAAGCCTATTTTGGAACCACTTAGCTCTAATTTTGCTTGAAATGGAGCGGATCAGGATAGTCCAAATCCATTATTTAACTGTGAAATTTGTATCCAAACCCGAGTCCAAGTCAGATGCTAGAGACAACATTCGTATTCAGCCCAAGCATTTTGTGGATAATCCGGATGCTGGATGGATTTGGATCCAAAAGAATTGGTCTTGGATCAGATAAGATTGGATTGGCTCCATGTCCATGTTACGCCCTAATGAAATCTCGGATAGAGCTATAGAACAATAAACTTAAAAAATAATACATAAAAGCTCAAACAATTGGAACTTAAAAAGAATTAAATGAGAAAAACGATACAAAATAGTTGTTACATGACAAATCCCAAAATCTGAAACAGAGAAAAAACACAAGGATTTGATTTGATGTCTTCATCATCAAATTACTCCTTGCTTAAACATACCAATAGAAGGCACTTAGCTTCCTTACCAACGTTGTCTTATCTTTGTGAAGTCATTAATACAAGAATCACAACCAACCCTATATTAGATCTTTAAATAGGAAATACTTTTTTTAAAACACTTTGTTTATCTGGGTAAGGCATTGAAACGGTAATTATAATAAGCACCCCCTCCCCATCCCGCAGATGAGATAAAGGTTGGCCCTTACTCCATTCCTGGGGGATGACGGACCAGATAATACGATTACCATAGGGTTGTTCATAAAACCACAAACTGATAACCGAATCTTATATTGGTAAATAAATTAACAATTGCTATAAGAAAAGAGATTAAACTTCTTATGACAACATCGTGCAAAGAAAGGGTGTGAAGCACCTTAAAAGCACTCCCGGTCAACCAAGGATGTATTCATATAAGTCTAATAGGAAGAAACAGCAGGGTCCAAGACCCACAACGTAAATACAATATCCAAATAATCCACAGTACAGGACCACAAAGCAAATACAGCAGTCCACAACCATCAAAATGGCAAGCCAAGATTACTGAAGAGTTTGTTACTATCTGATTCAACATGTCTCCGTCCAAAACAATCGACTAGAAAGGAATTAGATTCAATGCATATCAACCAATCAAATTGAGAAGAGTTTATGATTTTCAATCCATGACCATTATAAGGGTAAATTCGAGATTAAAAATTATTCAGCTTTAATTCTCACCACTATTCAAATTATTATGCAGGGCAATACCATATGGTAACATGATATCAAATTTTCAGTCGGACACTATCAAGTTAGCCAATCAACAGTCATCAACATAAACTTGATATCATATCATTTTGCATTTAGTTCAATGTTTTTGAAGCATTTTCATAACACTGGGAGAAAATGAATCGATCCGACTTCACAATTAATAGATGGTTTTTCAGCAGCTTGAAAAATTCTTAGCAGTATCACTTTTGATCAAGATCTTTTAGCTAACCTTAGTTAAAATGAAGACTATTTTTGCTTTAGCGTTATCTCCAACTTTCAAATATATAATTTCGGTTTCTGTATTTTTCTAAAATATGAAATTTTCAAGAACTCGGTCAAACAGGGCTATGAACTCTGTCTATAGAAACCACAAGCATTAGCCAAAATACAGTAAAATCCTTCCCTTTTTGAGCATCAAGTTATCAACAACACATATAATGATTTCGATAAAGCAAGCACACCAACTATCATGAATGTTCATATACTTGCACTATTTTTTTTTCATAACTACTTGCACTAAGTTTTACTTACATCAACTTTAACTGTACTACAAAAATATTTTATTTATGCATGGCATAATGCAAGTCAATCATTCTAGGCAAATTTGATAATTTAGAACAGTAACATAATTATCTTGGTGTAATTTTAACACACAGATTTAACTTGAAAAGAGGTCGGATCTTGTTTCCTTACCTTGAAGGAATGGGATTTCCTTCCACTGTTATGAATGCACCTGCAGTCCATTGACCGATGCCTTTGCTGTCTTCTTTCCCTTCCTTTTCCTCTCCACTTTCCTCTTGTTCTTCTCTTCCTTACTCTTCTCCTTCCCCTCTCTTTCTCTCTGTTTTTCCTTTCTTTTTCTCTCTTTTCTTCTCTTCTTCCTTTTTCCCTTCCCCTTTCTACCCTTTTCAGTAGCTAAGCCGCATGCCCTCTATCACCTCTTGGGCAAGGGCGGACCCAGAAATATATTTTGGGGTGTGCTAATATATTCTGGAGTGGGCTAGTACTACTATTTTTTTTTTTTTTTTTTTTTGAGGGGGGGGTACCTCTTGGGTGAAACTTGTCATGCCGTTTCAATTTTTTATTTTTTTTTATTTTAATTTATTGCCATCATCAATCTAAATGATTGATCAAGCTCCAGAATGCCATCCTCTGGCAACACTTGCCTTACGGCTCCCATATTTTTTTATTTTTTTTGCGACATCAAAATATTGAATTGATCGAATGCCACTGGTCAATCGATTGAGCTCCACTAACTTGCGTTATTGAGACTTTGGACTTAAGTTCTTATATCATGGTTTTGTCCTCAAACTTTTCATTTAATTTTCACCTTCATTAGTTTATGTTAATTGGATTTTGTTCATCCTAATTTTATCATGGAAAAGCAACACACATTCAGGACAATAGTTCAAAATTTGCTTAGGACCTCCCAAAATAAAGGTGAGATGTTCAGCAGCAGCAGTTCAATTGTGTGTCTTTAATCACAATAAAAGACATACCAGTGATTGGTCTGTGCCAGAAACATCTCTGAATTCCTTCCCTGAGATGGAATTTTGTAAAGCAGGATTAGAATTTAATTCTAGCTGCCGAAGCTTTTCAACAGCATCTGCCTCAGCACCCTGGATAACAAGCATCTTACATCCTGAGTGTTTAAATGGATAAAATTTTCAATTCTAAATAAAGGAAAGATCAATTACCTGTCCAAGAAGGAACAAGCAGAAGGCCTCTTCAAATTTTAAATCAATACCTTCTGATGCTATTAAACATTCACAAATTGTTTTTGCTTTGTTAATCTACATGAGAATAAAAGAAAGAATAACATTCATAAGATACGAAACAAAACAAATCTCTCCTCTTTTTTTATAAACACACATCAGCACCCATAATATTCCTAAATTGTTCAAATTGTTTTTTTATAATAAAAGTTTAACAGAACCAAATTCATATTGAAAAGAAATTTGTAAATTAAACAAAATGAATAAAGAATTGCATCCAGGGCAAAATGGAAATTACCAAGTCTGTTTGCTTGCTTGAATATCCAAAAGCAAAATGAGCCAACAAAGCCATATAGAAACAATTAAAATCAATCACAACTTTCTGATTCTGCGATTCAATTGATTTCTTATTCTTCCGTGCAATAGCTAAATTATCCCAAGGAAGAAGATCAACTATTTCAGAAGCCATGAGTTTATTAAGTGCTTGACTCAAAAAGCACGGCCAATCTTGAACTTGACATGAAGTTACTACATCAAGGCCTTGTCTGAGCAATTCACGCAAGGCTGCAATGGCTCCTAGTCTCCGTTCAGCATTTTCAGGCGTGTGAGGCATGGCTAAAATTTCCAATGTACAAGCAGGTGCAAGCTCTTCCAAAGATTCTTCTATCTAAAAACAAAGGCCAAATAAAATTATAGTGAGCATTGAGCAACCAAAAATCTAAACCAATTACTAAATCTGGCACACATCGATGAGCACCTAATAGTATCAACATCCTAACAACAACAGAAACAATTTCAACCCAATAACAGTAACTTGACAATCTGAATTACTCATAGTTTCTCTTGGTAACTAAAATCTTACTATATAAATATATTTTCCTCTTTGGAGTATCCCAACAAGAAGTTTAAGAAATATAAGAAGATTATATTTAAACCGTTAACTTTGGCTAGGTAAGAAAATAGATATACTGAAATGAAAACAAGCGAGAGAACCTTTCAAAATAATTGAAGGTAGAAGTGTACAACTGAAACGAGATATACCTGAGATAACAATGTCATATTTCCAAGAGATATTTTGCCCCTAAGAAGACACTGAGCACGAGCAAGAGCTTCAAATCCTCGGCAAATATTGTTCTTCTCAAAACCAGCTTTAGCAATGGCACACTTCAAGAAAGCACCTATAATAAGAAAAAGTTGCATAACAAAACTGCTAGGAAAGAAGTGGTACAGAGTCCTGACCTCTTCTACTTTGCCTTACCTCCGCTAATGCCATGGACAGAAGCAAATCATGAATATGTGGCTTAGCATCTGGATGCTGAAGGGCTGCTTTGCCAATATCTAGCACAAGCTTCTCTTCTCCAACCTAAATCATAGAAACCAAAATCCCATTAAACCTTTATTTGAAAAAAAAGTGTTTCAAATTTTAGGATAAAGGAATAAGAAGGAATACATAGATCTAAAATAAAAAAGAGCAAGATGGACCCTGAATAACCACTCAAAATCAAGTGAGGAATTGAGCCTGGCTACCAAGATGGCAAGGTCAAGTTCTTTCAAGATAATATTTTCTCCAAACAGGAATTGCAACAAGATTTCTACAATATAAATCCCATGCAGTCATACCTCTTGAAGAAGGCAAAGAGCACCAGGTAACCAAGCCCAAGGAATTCGTAGAGAAGACTTAGGTGGCACCTTTTCCCTTACATTACCAGCATATTCTGGTTCAAAAAGAAGCTTATCCCTCACATCCATTAGAAGATTCTGCCACACACACACACAAAAGAGAGAGAGAAAAAAATAAATTGCTGTATATTGCAAATTAAGCTAATTCACTACAAATTTTACTCCCTACCTGGCGAGATACAACAACATCCATAGTGTACCCTTCCTCAATCTCAGCATTTTTCAGATCCATCACTGACTTGACAATCTCATCTTTCTCTGCTTGATTGGGAACACCAACAATCTGCATATAACTAAAACTGATAATCACTATTTTTCTTAAATCGAGAAGCAAGTAGTGCAGATGATGATTAAATTCAGGTGCAGAATTGATCTCAGGTCTGCGGCACAAAATTTCTTCAGAGGCACCAACTTTGACAGTGAGAAGATATTAAAAAGAGAAGGGACAGAAAGGAAAGGGCAATGATAAGGTCCCCAAGGTTTCAATATTTTACCCTATGTCATAAAATGCCTCCTTATTTTGCATTAATTCCCTCGAACTTGATAGCAGCAAAAAGGAGATTAGTAGAAAAGATCTCCACAATGTATACATATTTAGGCTTCTAAACTTGTGCCAAAGAATATTATTTCGGATTTATTATTTATAACTAAACTAGAAACAAAAATCCAATTATTGCCTGGGAGAATCATGATAATATCAGGGTTTCCTATAATACAAAACGTCATAATGAAAAATCAGAAGAATGAAATACAAAAAATAGCTTCTTCTCCAGTTAAATTCTGAAGCCAGATGTAGACATAAGAAGAAAACATCATCCACCAATGGACCATCGCTTCATTAACCCAACATTTATCTTGAAAAATGAAAAATATAGCTAAAAGTTTTAGAAAATGAAGAAAAAAAAGAAAAGAATCTGCATACGAATGTGCATCATAGCGTGAATTTAACCTTTTTGACGAAATTTACCACTTTAACCTTTGCAGCAGCACAATCTTCGCAGCGGAGGTAATTGTCACTTGACTCACAATTAGCACAAAACTAATTAACTAAGGATAAACTAAATTTATATGACATGTTTTGATCTAAAAAATTTGCCAACTTAGTCCTATTGACCTAACACTATGCACTATGGTATTCAACTACCTGACTAGGATGAGTACAAGCCTTACTTCCATAAGCAGGTACTTCTTCTTTTATGGACTTAGTCTACAATCCCTGGATGACAACTTCATCAGGACCTCCTCCATGACCTTGGCTTGCTTCCTTTGAGTATCTTGCAAATTCCAAATTTCTTGCTTTCTTGCTCCACTAGACAACCTAATCGTGCTGTAACCATACACTAGAGAAACCCAATGATGAGTATGACCTTTCACTGATCTCAGAAAAGTACTCTGATACAAATTGTTGCAGTTGCAATCCTTAAAGAGAAAATTTGTTTAGTTTTAGAGAGACCTCAACTCCAACTCTCAACAGAGAGGAAATTCCTTGGAAAACAGTGTCCAGATGAGCAGTAAGTACTACTAGCACTATTCCCTTATATAAGTTTATCAGCCTTATATAAATTTCTTACAGCTAATTTTATTATAATAAATACATAATAAAGACATTAGGAAAAACAGAAATAATAATAATAATAATAATAATAATAATTAAATTACCTGCCTTTATCCTCACCCAAAACAACCCAATCTGCCATATCAACCTAATAACAAACATCGATCTGTTACAAAGCACACTTGGATATTTTGTAGTTTTGGGAAACTACAATGAGCTAGTTAAAAAGGAAATTTTAGTTCATCGGAAATTAATCCATCGAATATACAAAGTTAAAATTAATGTTTTCTTTTCCTTGTCCAGGAACCAAATGAGGTCTCAAGCATCACTGAATTCAGGACAACGTGAACTACTAATACAATATCCATCACATTGTGAAAACATTGTCCCTCATACACAACAACTGCAAAAGAAATGAATAATCATTTGTATAAACTATAAGTCTATACCTACACATATACTTACATATATGTATATATATTTGAAGAACTGACCTGGTAGCAAGTGACAGGAATCAGTTGATTACTCCCACAGTGTTGAATGTTCTTGAGTAGCTCAATAACAGTTGTATCAACACCAATAAGCAACAACTCGCCAAAACAATGTAGGATGATTGTTGAAAACAAAAAGGACGCACTTTTCTCTCACAAGAAAACTCTCGAAAACATATGAAGAGATTGAAAAAGAAGAGCTTTATTCTTGTTTATATAACGAAATATATTGTTTCTACTTTTCAAAAGATATGAAAAAACACTCTTCTTCTCTCATAGGGTTTTCTGAGATCATAACTATTTATAAGCACCCTTGAGAATAACGGAAGTCACGGGTTTGAAAGTGGTAAGGTTGCTCCATTGTGACCTTGGAGGTTACAGGTTCGAAACCAAAAATAACCTCTCAATGCGAAGGTAAGGCAGCATATCCTCCCCAGACCACGCAGTGGTGGGAGCCTCATGCATTGGGCTAGCTCTTGAGCATAAATATAATAGGTCAAAACTCAGTGGTTCAGTCCAAACAGGAGTTTTGAATTTTGGGCCTTGCTCGATCGATCAAGGTAACTCCAGTAGCCTTCAATCGATCGAAGTTACTCCAGTAGACTTCAATCCATATCTCGATTGATTGACCCATTGCAGTACCTAATACTCAGAAAAAATGCAGAAACTTTGTTTTTGTTTTGAAACCATGCATTTTAAAAACAATATTATTAGGATCAAAATAAGTTTTAAAAACTTTGAAAGTTAGAACCCATGAGCCTAATTGGTGAGTGTGCATCATAGTATGAATTTACCTTTCTAACATTTTTGACAAAATTTACCATTTTAATCTTTGCAGTAGTTCAATTTTCATCTCCTAGTTAGTTCTCACTTGACTCACAATTAGAACAAAGCTAACTAACTAAAAATAAACTAAATTAACATGACACGTTTCAATCCACAAAATTTGTCAACTTAGTCCTATTGACCTAACACTATGCACTATGGCATTCAACTGGCTGACTAGGATGTGTGAGAGCATTGCTTCCACAAGCAGGTACTTCTTTTATTAACTTAAGTCTACAATCCCTGGACCGATGACAACTTCTTCAGGACCTCCTCCATGACCTTGGCGTCTTGCTTTGTGTATCTTGCAAATTCCAAATTTCTTGCTTTCTTGCTCCACTAGACAACCTAATCGCGCCATAACCATACACTAGAGAAACCCAATGAGGAGTATGACCTCACTGGTCCCAGAAAAGTATTGTGATACAAATTGTTGCAGTTGCAATCCTTAAAGAGAAAATTTACTTTTAGAGAGACAACAACTCCAACTCTCAACAGAGAGGAAATTCCTTAGAAAACAGTGTCCAGATGAGCAGTACTACTAGCACTTTCCCTTCTTACAGATAATTTTACCCTTAAATTTATTACAGATTAAAATAAATACTAAATAAAAAGTACAATTGGGAAAACAGAAAAACACACACATATATATATAATTAAATTATCTGCTCTTATCCTCACCCAAAACAACCCAGTCTGCCATATCAAATGGACTAGTTAACTATTGATTTAATATTCTCTTTTCCTTGTATAGGAACCAAATGAGGTCCCAAGCATCACTGAAATCAGGAAAACATGAGCTACTCATACAAAATTCATCACATTGTGAAAACATTGTCCCTCATACACAACAACTGCGAAAGAATTGAATCATCATTTGTACAAACTAAAACCTACACATATATACTTACATATATGTGTATATATAAATATATATATACTGTATTTGAAGAACTGACCTGGTAGCAAGTGACGGGAATTTCAACGAGTCCAGTCCGCGTCTGGGCATTGTTGTTCTCAATGACACGCACGTCAGTGGCGTTCAATCTCCACCGACCCACAGCCAGGAAACATCTTCTCCGGAGTGTTTCCGATCCAATCAGAGTGTTGCTGCTTCTGATGAGAGGAAGAGAAACCTTGTAGTTGCTTTTGATTTCTTGGAGATTGTTTCCACATAAACAACAGCCAGTAAAACTCGACACCGAACGAACAAATGCCATCAAAATTGTAGGCTAAACCCTCTCCGGCTCTGCAACATAAACATTTTCTGAAGCAATGAATTGGGAATGAGAACTGCTTCCAAGAAATGCAAGAGAAGGAATCGATTTCATGGCAGTTAGGGTTTCTAATGTGTGTTCATGAGATTTTTTTTTTTTTTTTTTTATTTTTTTTTTTCCCCGATTTCATACAAAATGAACCCTACGAAGAGAAGGGTTTGATTTCAGCTTCTGGAAAGATCAGACACTACTACTACATGATTTATTAGGATGCTTTTCTTTAACAACAATTTAAGTATAACTTCTTTTTTTTTTTTCCCTTGTTTTGGATAATTTACTTATCTGAGTAAACATATGGTAAATAATTTTCACACCCATCGACAAAGTTATCAACCCTAACTTTATCCATTTTATCCTCGAGATTCTCTACATCTATATTTATCTATACCTTTACTAGTGTGAACTGTTTTTATTTTTTATATACATTTTTTATATTATTTTATTTAAATAAAAATCTAATTTATATGCACTTATACAGGGTTGTTCACTAACATTGAGTTAATTCATACTTTTAATAATGATTTTGATTTTTTAGAGTTGAAACAGAAAGTAAAATCATGTTTAGTAATTGTCTTATTTTTAAAATTTGTTTTGTTAAATTAAAAATATATATATTTGTATTTTTGCTTTTGGTTCTTGAATTGGATATAATAGCTAAAACTTCTAAGTTGCATTTAGAGCATAGAATATTAAAGTTGCATCTGTTAAATAAAATAAAAAAAATTTGTTTGAGAACTGTAAAAAAATTGAAATTTTGAGCAACCTAAATATTGGCTTTCTTTTTAGGACTCGTCTGTCAAGGTTTGCTTTGACATTAAATAACTGTTAACCATCTTCTCTATCACACACAGAGGACACCTCTACATTAGTCACTTTGCTTTTACAGAAATGTAGCCCACCGATTGGAATGTTGTATTGGAATGTTGCAACGGGTGAACGCTTGTTTATTTATTCAAAATTTCAGGACGTAAAATTCTTCTCTATCCGAATCCATGCAACGCCCTCGTTTCGGTCGAGTCACCCTGCCTACCCGGATAGACCGACCCGGACACTTGTCATGATATCGAATTAAGGACTAGGTCTGACTCTGATACCAACTGTAACAAGTAAGCGATTGTTTATTTATTCAAAAGATTAAGTTTTAAATAATACTGCATACACACTCATTTAAACTCCTTTCACCTCCCATTCAAATCCAATGTAAAATAAGTCCGAAACAAATGTCCAAGTTAAGCGTCTAAATTATCCTTTTAGGCATCTAAGTAACCTTTTCCTGAATGTCAAGTCTCATCTAGTTCATTTAAGCGTTTAAATATACAACTTAGGTGACTAATAAGTCATCTAAAGTCAAATGACTTTTATGCCCTTGTAATCTGAGTCGTCTGTGTTCGGCTTAAGTCAGTGATCTTTGAGACCTTAAAATGATATTTTTCAATTCAATTCTTAGATCCTAAATTCCTTGAAGTACTAAGGTTGAGCTTTCAATCAAAATGGATCACAAATTACTTTACATTAGATCTAACTCTCATCAAAAGTCTATACTACTCATGGTGTTGAACTTTGCTTTCAATGACTTTGAGCTCTTTAAGTTCCGTCACCATGATTTATGGTCCATTTGAGCTTTACCATTTGTCCCTAATAATCTTTGTGTTTAATACTAAAACTTCATTAGCAAAAAATTAAATAAAATATTAAGTTCACACTTTAATAGTTTGTAGTCGTGAAAATGACCTAAATTTTAATTGGGTTGAAACCTTAAGGTCCACATTCTCAACTGAAAATATAATATAATAAATACAATATCCAAAAATTAGATACAACCAAAGTGAACTAGAGTGAGCTAACAACTCATCAAGTTCATTGTCCAAGAAGTGACACTCTTAACATATTTCAAAACAATAGTGAATAAAGATAAAGATACTACTAAAATTAACATTATACTGAGTAATTAATTAGGTATAGACCAACTATACTAACATAAATCATTTATTAACTTATGTTCACAATAATTTAAGCTTTTATATAAACAGTCTTTCTTTACTTCATTATACTCCACTGTTGGATAGCTCCAGAATAATATATAAAAGTAGAAGTCATTTTTAATTTAATAAAAATAATTTTTCTGAGCGGGACAAGATCGTATCAATCAATTTTAACGAATTATGATTAATCTTGATTACCATAGAAAGTTTGATTAATATACATCTTAGACAATTGAAAAATTGACTGCCATCGATAATCGATTGATTGCTAAATTTGAAATCCACAGTCCTTGATCTCCAATGGCTAGTAGTGCTTTTCGGATCTTCACTCCCATCTTCGGTTTGGAAATCGACGAGCGGTGAGAAGTGTGAGGTTTTGATCTACTTTAGAATTATGGAACTCTGAGAGAGATATGTGTACTGTATTGCTACAATGCATATCCAAGACTTCAATAGAGAATTCCAATAGTCTACCAACTCCTTAGCATATCAAATACCTTATATTAATTATTTCTAACTCCACTAAATAAAAATAATTACACTCAAGGTCTAGCCCCAACTATTACTTAATACCATAAATAGACTCTTACATGATAATTAGTTGTTTGGATAAATATTACCATCAATCCAATGTACTATTAATATATTTGGCCATCTAGGCCTTTTCGTTTAGTCACATATATTTAACAATAATTATAATTTACTTAATATAATTGATCAGGTTCCTGCGATTAAAAGAACTTAGCCAAAATACTTTGCTACATGGATTCTATGTTGATAAAATACGTTCGCAAAATCCAGCTCGTTTTTCTCTTTTAATACTTCCTCTTCTCAAAAGGAGGTTTGTAGACGGATGTTGGGTATTCTTAGTATGAATTGGCAAAATAAATATCTTAGTTTACCTTCCTTCTGTTGAGATTTATATGCCCTGGCATAGCAAATTCCTATTTGGATTAAAGTGACATATGTTTTTGATATATCTGAAATATTTATAATTTATACAACTGGTGAATTCAATGTATTATGTTTCGATTCATTACGGAATTGATAGTGTCCACTTGATTACAAGAGATATTTATATATGTATGTGATGGCGATCAATACATGAATATAAATAGTAATCATAAATTGTTCATAGTTGGTAATTATGGATGGACTCATTATTAATTAAGACTTGAACTGGATCCGCGTTAGGTTGAGATATATCGCGAGAGCCGTCGTATGCAATTGCTCCCTATCACTGTCATGGCATTTGACTCTTAAGCATAAAAGAAGTATAGAATCTTTTATTAATTAGTAATTACTTTGATTTGTTTGGCAGAATCTTCGGAATCCTTAGACCGGCACTTTGGGTAATTATGTAATTAACAGTTAGAGGGTTATATTTTCAGTATTTACATCATTGTTACTTGTATTTATTTTGTATTGATTATGGTTGATCACAAAGTAAATTCGAAGGCCTTCGTATATTTTTAGACAAAATGATTTTCTATATATTTATTTATTTAAATTATTATTTTTTGTCAAACAAATGTTTTTATTGTGATCAAGCCGAAAATAATCAAAGGTACCAAAATAAATATATTAATTAAGTAGCCGATAACTAATTATGCATAGAGGGGTCAAAGTGCAACATTGACTTAGATGTTATTTATTATTTAATTGGAATTCAATTAATTTCTTTTAATGGAGTAGAAATTAATTAATGAATTAATTTAATTGGATCCATGGATCGGGTCAATTATTAATTCATTATAGCCACTAAAATAATAAGCCCAAAAGATTCTTACTCATAGCCCAACTTGATATTGGAATCCTATTAGATTTAAGATATGTGGATTAAAGATTGAAAAGGATTTATTGTTTACTTTTCTTATCTTTATTTTGCCTATATATACATGAGTCTATGTATATTTTAGAGGTGACTTTTGGAAGAAAAAGGAATATATTTTTCTTTCTCTAGAATTTTAGGGTTAGTGTTCTCATCTAATGGAGGCACCCACAAGCCTAATTTTTCAAGGTCATTTATGGAGGCTTATGGGTAATTCCTAAAGGCAAGACCATTACTAAGAAGATGGAGATTCAAAGAAAATGCATCTAGCAAAGGGATCTACAATAAGTGAGAACATTCACTTTAGAAGAAAGATTTAAGGTTTACTCAAACCTTTAATGTAAGTATTCAATCTATTAATTGAATAATACATCATATTTTATTTTTGCATAAAATTTGTCTCTAGGTGATGAATCAAGATCTATGTATAAAAATCCCTCAGAAAGTTTTTAAAACTTGCACATTTCCCAACACCTTCTTGGGTCGTTCTAAAACGATGGCTTTTAATTTCCTGTCCAAAAAAATCTCTGCTAAAGCGAGTTGTTTAAAGCGTTCTGAAATCTGTTCTCTCGACAATTCCAGTGTTTTCCATGCAATGTTTTCGGCTTCCAAAAAAGAATTGCCAAGGCTTATCTAGTCAACTTCTTAACTTTTGGTGGAGTGGTGTGGAGTGATGAAATAAAATTAAATGGATTCATTGGTCTGATATGTACCAATCCAAGGATGCTGGAGGTCTGGGTTTTCGTGACGTTGAAGCCTTTAACATGGCGCTTTTAGCCAAGATTGCTTGGCGTATGGAGGTTGGTGATGATTCTATGCTTTACAAATCCTTTAAGCCTAAATATTTTAAAAACTGCAGCTTTGTGGATTCATTATCTCCATCTCATGCTTCGTGGGTTTGGAAGAGTATTTTCTTAGTGCGAGAGGTGATTCACCAAGCGATGAAATGGCGTATTGGAGATGGTTCGAAAGTGCAGTGTTGGCTTGACAACTAGCTGCCAGACCTTCTTAATCATGCTGTTTCTTTTAAGCCATGGGGCGCGAGTTTTTCCTTGGTTGCGGATTTGTTTTCCCCTTCCCCTCCTTGCTGGAATTTTGAGTTGATTGACCAGTTTTTCAATCAACGTGATAGAGACCTTATTCTCAAAATTCCTCTAAGCATGTTCCAGAGAGAAGATCAAAAGGTTTGGGGCGCCTCTCTTAATGGTCATTTTTCGGTCAAAAGTGCATATCATATTGCTTGTTCTTTCCTTAAAAAATTGCCGTCCTCTCTTTCCAAGACAAGTTTAAGCTTTGCTGCTGTGTCTAGAATTATATGGCGAAATGTGTGGAATATTAAAGCCCATAAGAAAATCATTTTGTTTCTTTGGCAATGCATGCATGATATAATTCCGGTCAATTCCCAAGTTGGGATTCGTGGGGTTCTTGTTTCTCTTGACTGTCCTCTTTGTGAGTCGGCTGTGAAAACTGTGGACCATTTCTTTGTACTTGTGCCTTCGCTTGTTTGGTTTGGAAATTATGTCCGCTTCGGATTAACTTTTCCTCTCAAGCTCCTACTGTGTGGAAGAAAAAATGGTTTGAATTATGTAATCAGTGGTCGCAGTCCGGTGTTTCGGTTAATTGTACGAGTTTGGCGGCGTTTGTTTGTTGGGCTCTTTGAAAGTGTCGCAATGATCTCATTTTTAAGCGGAAACGTTGGGACCCTTTTAATGTGGCTCAGAAAGCCTTTGCGGATTTTCAGGAGTTTCAGGAGGTGTTTTGGTAAAACAAGCTTCCTTTGTTGCCGTGTTTTCCAGTCCAGCCCCCTACGACGGTGTGGATGGCCCCTACATCGGGTTATTTCAAACTGAACTTTGATGCTACTTTCAACTCGATTCGTCAGACTTGTGGGGGAGGTGCAATTCTTCGTAACCATTTGGGTCGCCCTGTTAAAGTTGTGACTTTTTTCCTTCCTAATGTTTTCAGTCCTTCTCTGGCTGAAACTTTGGTGTTGTGGGAATTCCTTTTGCTTCTCTGTCATTGGGGCTACAAGAACGTTGTGGTTGAAGGGGACTGGAAGCCTATCATGCAGTTGTAGATTACAGTGGAAGGTCAGGCGTTGGTTTTTCATGATATTTGTTCCCTTCTTTCCATTTGTGTTAGGTCTTCTTTTGCTTGGGTTCCTCGTGGAAGAAATAGTGTTGCTCATATTTTGAGTAGAAAGGCTCTTGATCGAGGCCGAATGTAGTGATTTGGAGTGGAGCATATGGCCCCCGTGGTTGTTAAATGCTCTTCTCCTTGACTGTTCTTTTTCTTCTGTTATGGTTTAATCTATTTGTTGGTGCTAAAAATAAAAAAATAAAAAAGGAATATATTAATTATTTACCCAGAGTACTTAAGTTGTCCCACCCGTAGGTCACTTCAAGTATATCAAAGTAAATAATTAATACAACCCCAGTCGGTATAGTTCTCACTATTAAGAGTAAACTTACATGAGAAATAAACAAGGAAAACTACTCAGGATGGCGCAAGTAGTTTTCTATTTATCGTCGATCCGTTCGGCCTAGTTTTCTATTTATCGTCGATCTGTTTGGCCATAACAAACACGCCAACATATTTGGTTCTGGATCATCCCATTAAGATAATTGAGATAAGCCACTCTACTTAATATTTCTATCGAATATATATTAATAATTACGAATTCTGATTATTTAATAGAATTTTATAATACATTCAATAGTTTTGTAGGGCATTAACAAACCCTAAGAGCATTTCCACTTGAATCGGCAATTCCGAGCTGGCGCATTGAATGGATAGTTTCACCATACAAATTTCCTCTAACTGAATAGTCAAATGTCTAGTTGTTATTTAACACAGAATCATATCTACCAAATTTGGCATACAATTTTTGATATGACAAATGAATTGTTTTTTAAAATATGAGTCCCACACATCATTAAAATTTGCATGAAAAAAAAAAAACTTGAGAAAAAATGTGAGAAATTTTTTTAACTTTTTTTTTTAAATATTTTTTTATTGTGTTTTTGCAGATTTTCACCAGCGGTAATATTACCATCTTATAAGATAAAATCTAGATTTAAAAAAAAAAAAAAAAATGAAGTTGGTTAGTCTTTTTCTCTCATTAAAACCATGGATTCTCAATATCCAAAATTTTCATATTTTTTCACCCAACAATCTCAATTTTCTGGTGAATTAGCATTTGAAATCCATACTGATGAAGCCCCATAGAAAAGGACTACTTTTTGAGGTGCCGACTTCAGTATGGAAGAAGATCGTCTTATTGTGAGTGTGTGGCTCACAGGGGCGGAGCCAGGATCTTGAGGTTGGGGGGGCCAAAATTATAAACAACATTACCTAGCTAGAACTTAAAAAAAAAATAATAATATTACATAGGCAAAAATATTTTACTATTTATTATATTCATACAAAAATATATCTACCTAAACTTAAAAAAAAAAACACAAATAAATTTTTTATCAAATTTTCTGAACAAACACAAATAAGATTTATGCTAAAATTATAAATAAAAAAAATTCAATTTAATAACTCTCTTTATTTACCGAAAAGAAAAAAAAAATAATTTAAAAAAAATTGAAAAAAATTGAAAATTTAAACAAATTAATAAAATAAGAATTTAGATTCTTAAATCAGCGATTTTTGTTGATATTCAAAACTTCAAATGAAATTTTTGTTCTAGATTTTGTAAAAATTAATTTCTTATACAATTTTTATAAAAGCATTCCAATAAAAAAAAATTAAATAAAATAAATAAATAAATAAATAAAGCGATGGAACGAATCATGTATGAGATGAAATTTTAGGGTAATAAGGTTATGGAAAGAATCATGCTTGAGTTAATCGGAAGGATTTTAAAATAGTCACATTATAGAAAGAATGGTGTTTGAGTTGAAATTTTAAGATAACCACATTAAATTTTTATCAGGGTTTTAGAGTCGTCAATAAAATCATTTTCTTTTAGATTATATATAAACTATCTTTTATTAAATACTAATTAAAGAAATAAAAAAAAATTTCTTAGGAGGGTCAAGTATAGATTTTACACCATATATGCTATACTATTTTATTTTTACCTATACTAAAAAAAAATTTCCAAAAAATTAGGGGGGGCCATGGCCCCCGCCAGCCCCCCCTTACCTCCGCCCCTGGTGGCTCAATACTAGTTTGGATGTTGTGTATGGAAACGAGAAAAAAATTGCAACTTTTTGGCAATGAAACGGAGAATTCTCACAAAAATAAGGATTTTCGCACCGATCGATCTGATAAAATTTTGACACAACGATGGCAAAAGATTAATGCGCATGTGGACAAATTTTGTGGATGCTTTTCCACCATAAATGCTAGAAATCGAAGTGGCACGAATGAACATGACAATGTATTTTTTTTTTTTTTTTTTTGTATTAATGTTAAATTTATATGAATTATTCTTAATTATTCATGTATATTTAATTTCCAGATTGTGAAAGCGAATAAATTGTACTAAAATCTTTGTTGTTTACTGTGATATTTCTTATTGTTATTTTATTTTTGTTTAATCAAAAAATAAAATATTAATAAATTAATAAATTTGACATATCAAGTGACATGCCAAAATTTCATATGCTTATTTGCCACATCATACCTCAAATGAATTTGACATATGAAATTTGAAGATTCGGGTGGAGATACTCTAACATCCACGATATTTATGTTATTAATTATTTTATAGAGTAATGATACTCTGTTCGATCAAATTGACCTACTCCTAGTCCGAATCCTACGTGTTAATTACATTAACACCTAAATCGTTAATATTTTAGTTGCGCACCAAAGATACCAAAAATAAATATGGAAAGAACCTGAAGAGGTTTTGACGACCCCTTTCTATCTCTCTGATTACTTCATTCCTCTTCTTCCTGCTACTTCCTTGATTCTTTCCTTGCATCCACTTTGTAATGAACTTTTGAAATTTTTTATTTTTATTTTTATTTTTTCTAATCAAATCCACAAAACTGATACAATATAAGCCAAAATATATATTGAAAAAAAAAAACATAAATACATACCTTCAATCGTATTACGGGTTATTTTTTTCTCTTCAAGCAAACATATACGTTTATATGTATTTTTCCCTTTGATTTTTATGAACCAATGAGACTTCTCAATGCTTTGTTTTTCGTCAGAAAGAGAAAGAATCAAAGAAACAGCAAAACGAAGAAGAGGAATGGAGAAATCATAGAGCAAAAACTTGTTGGTTTCCTTGATGGAGTCGCCACAACCAACAAAGCTTGAGAGTTGTGTGTGTTTAGGAGGTGGCCAAGTTTTACATTTATAGAAAGCCACTACTACCTTTCTCTATATAAAATATAGATAGGGCGAGTAGGGATCGTCCCAAGGGATTTGATGGTGTATCGAATTGTGAAACTATGGTAATTAGGGTTAGTAGGTCAAGTGATCACACAATTGGTTGGTTGGTTGATTAAGCTAAATTGAATTCAACTAAATAAAATAATATGAGGTAAACAAGAGAGAGAGAGAGGTCTTGGGGTGTAGAGATCACCACCAAGCAATACTTTTCTATACTACTAACAAGTGATCAATTGAGGGTAATGGATGTGTTGCAATATGATAAGGGTGTGTGTGCATTAGGTTGATTCAATTGGCAAGGATGACAAATCAAGCAAGTATTGTCTAAACATCATGTGAAGAGCACAATATATCTAAGCAATAGAGCATATATTGTCTAGACAACATGGGGATAGCACAATAGATCAAAACAAGTCATTAATCCTTCATTAAGCTTACAATCCACATGCAACACAATATTAGAGGAATATGCCATTTGGACTCACAAGCATGAAATATCAAACATCAAGAGTAGATTGTCCTCCCATCTAACATTATACTACCACTACACTAAATCTACACTACTAGCATGAAAATAAAACTATCTAGACTAGGGGAGAGGCACAAACCATCAAGAATAGGCATAAACCATCAAATGAACCAAAATAGCATTCATTAAGCATATCATCTTGATAATCTCTAGATCTATAGCATCAATACACATAGACATGCATCAAAAACACTAAATCTAGAGATAAGCACATGAATATCCTACTCTAGCATACATAGACATATGGGTAGAATAGAATAGTCAATTGGAAGCATTAAACCATACAAACCATGAAATAATCAAGATTTATATATACATGAATATCAAGATGTATCATACAACACTAATCCCTCAATAATACACAAGATTAGAGTATAGAAAGCATGCTTGGGGCTAACTCTAGCCCCAAGAAGATGTCTAGCCACTCATGGTAGTGATGATCCAACCCTCAAGGGCTAACTCCATGGCTGCTCCTTGTAGATGAAGATCTCCTCCAATGGTTGCTCTAGCTTCCTCCCTTCTTCCTCTCCAAGAATAGCCTCCAAGATGATTTTTAATGTGTGACAAGAGACTCTAGACTCCCCTTCAAAAAGTGTATCATATTCCTTATATAGGTAGGTCAAATACACCCTATGATGAGCTGTGGTCGGGCAAGGCATATTCTCCAATGATTGGGTGAAGGACGGAATAAATGAGCTGGACTTTAACTTTTTCTCGCTGGAGGAAGTTCGATCGATCGAACTTTAACTTGGATCGATCGAAGATGGGTTCGATCGATCGAACTGCATCCTGGATCGATCGAAGTGGTCTGACTCCTCCGGATAAGGACAAGGCTGAGATATTTCGAAGATATTTATGGGGAAAAGGACAAAAGTGGTTGGTAGGCGTACAGCTGTGGATAAGATCAATCATTTGAATAGGACAAAATAGGGTTCGATCGATCGAAGGTGATGTTGGATCGATCGAACTTGGAATTTCAGCAAAGGCCAAGGTTGGACCTATCGAGAAGTACTGTGATCGATCATAGATGTTCGATCGATCGAACTCTAAGTTGGATCGATCGAACTTTTCAGCTGCACAACTTAATTCCTTTTTGCTCATTTCTTTCTCCACTTTGCTCTCTCCTTTGGTTTATCTCAGGATTGCTTCAATTAAGCTCTTATTTGGCTGAGTTAGTTCAATTTTGGGATTAGTGCCTGAAAATATAAATAACACGTAATAAGTCTAAAGCGGCAAAGTAAAATAGATAAAGGTACTAGAATGCTTAAGCTTAACGGGTTTAAATGCGCACTTTTCGGTGCTCATCACACCCCCAAACTTAAATATTGCTAGTCCCTAGCAATGAACTAAGAAGTAAAGGAATAAAATGAACAACTAAACAAGTATAAACTGGAAAGCAAGTAAAATGATAACACCATTTTCGTAGGGAACATGATTGCATTTAGCATATGCAACAAGCCTTTTAAACCCCTAGGTTACCCCTAGTGGACGAGTAAAGTCTCGTGAGGGTTTCCAGAAATGATACCCACAAATATTAAGCTCATTCTTTCAAAAGAGGCACCAATATTGCAAACAAGCATTGGGAGAAAACTACCTCAAGTATGCAATTTTTCAACCGTTTCTAAGCAATCTCCCAAAATTTCAATATCAAGCAAGCAAGTATGGTCCTCCACTCATCAAGAAAATGATCATGAAAATCGAAACAAGTCTAGAATCCATGTGAGAGGTTCGGCATCAAGTGCGTTGCTATCTTAGCCAACTAGAGAAGTAATCACATCCTTACCCTCAAACTAGCACACAAATCTAGTACCGATCATCAAGATAAGAGAGTGGACCTTTTATTAAAGCTTTATTTTTCTAGGTGCGCTTATTCTTTTCACTCTATTTTTTTTTTATTTTATTTTTTATTTATTGAGGATCAAAGATGGAAATATTGTGCAATGTGTTGATCTCTTAAGCTTTCTAGAAGATTTATGTAGCGAGCTTTAGGTCAATGACTCCCAAACCAGATGGCTTTAGGGCATTAGGTGTTAAGACACCTCAACGGACTTACAAACTCAAATCAACTAGGCTACAAATTAAGACAACAACCATCTAATCATTTCCCACTTCTCGCCTTTTGGGAGAAGTCCTCACTTTTTATTGCTTTTGCAACTTTCTTTCTTTTTTTTTTTTTTTTTTTTTTTTTTTTTTTTTTTTTTTTTTTAATTCAATTATTAACCTAGAGTTTGGGCCCTCCACCTTTTGGCGCGAGAAGTTCACTGCTTAATGAGGCAAGAATCCCGGCTACTCAATGAAAAGGTGTTGTTATCCACCTTTATCAAGAATGAAAGCTTTCAATACACTACTAGCCCAATTGGGATATAACCAATTCAATAATCAACAAAGCATGTACCCCACAATTGAATGCTAGCGTGCGCCGGTGCTAGTGTAGAATCCTAGAATGAATCTCAAAACAATCACAAAATCATGATGATGTGGACCACAAATGCAAGCAAGATATCAATCTTTTGAAAAAATTACTCCTAAATGGCATCCTCAAGGCATACAAGGAGTATTGGACTCTCAAGTCAAGCAATTTTTAAATTTTAAGCAATATAGTCCTCAAAAGATCAAAATCATAGCTAGAAATGGACCAAGTATAGAAATATCCCTCAAATACACAAGACATGCTCAAAATTTGAATTTTAAAGTAACACTGAAATATACACCAATACCCCCAAACTTAAATTGCACATTGTCCTCAATGTGTGAAGAGAACAAAGGAAAGAGTATACCAGTACTTTAGACATGAATTTTGGATTTTTTTTTTCTTTTTTTTTTTTTTTTGAAATGAATTTTGAAAAATCAAAGGAAATTAAATCATGAGATGCAAATTTCGATCGATCGAAGAGGATAAAGAATGTACAAGTTTAAGGGTTCAAGAGTTGATATGTGTTGGAACCTTGGATCGATCGAACTTGGAATTCGATCGATCGAACATGAAAAATTTTGAAAAGTCCCGAGAGCATGCATTTTGGAATATGGATGCAGGTCCAAAATTTTTCTAAGTGTTGGGACTCATGATCGATTGAACCACATGTTGGATCGATCGAAAGGTAGTTCGATCGATCGAAATGGTTTACGATCGATCGAACTTTTGAAAATTTGGAGATCCCGAGAGCATGCATTTTGGAATTTGGATGCAGGTCCAAAATTTTTCTAAGTGTTGGGTGCAAAATGAGAGCTGGATCGATCGAGTCTATAGTTGGATCGATCGAACCAAAGTTCGATCGATCGAACCAAGACTTGGATCGATCGAAATTATGCCTAAATGCTCAAAATGACTTGAATGCTCCTGCAATCCCTTACTCAGTTCCTTCCAATGTATATGAACCACAAAAATAGTATCTAGACTTCGCAAGATCAAAATGCAAGATAGAAATGAGGGAGGAATAGGGTTTTGACATCCTACGAATTTCGGTGCTAGTCTTTAACGTCTCTAGCAAGACCTTGGGCTCGTTCAGCCCGGATCAAAGATCTTGTAATGCATCCCTTCCTTTTTGGGATGAGAGATGTTTCGAGTCACTCCCAACAAATGGTTCTTAGAAGAACTTGTTGGGGTAAACTCAAAAGACGTCTTGAGTTCCTTGTCAAAACTTTCCTTGGGCTTCCACGCCCTTTCACAACAAGAGTTCGAAATCACTTTTCTGGCATGCAATGCTGAAGATGAAGATGAAGGCTTTGAAACATTGTTCATGCACAAAAGCTCATTTCTTTCACAAGCAAGATCATGATATTCCTTTACCACATTAACCTCTTCTTCATATTTGTCAAATGGATTGGGTGTGGGGTTAAAGATGTTCAACTTCACTCTCATGTGCCCAAAAGAAATCTTTATTATCCCCGTCCTACAATTTATGTTGGCATTTGAGGTTGCCAAGAAAGGACGTCCAAGGATAACCGGAATTTGGTTCTTTGGATTGGGCACCGGTTCCGTGTCAATGACGACAAAGTCAACCGGGAAGAAGAACTTATCAATCTTAATCAACACATCCTCAATTATCCCCCTAGGCTTCTTAATGGATCGGTTGGCAAGTTGTAAAACCACCGACGTTCGGTTTCAATTCACTTAGGCCCAATTTGACATAAACCGAATAGGGAAGAAGGTTAACACTAGCCCCTAAGTCAAGAAGTGCCCGGTTGATGACATGTTCACCAATGACACAAGATGTTGTAGGTGCACCGGGGTCCTTAAACTTTGGCAAAGTGTTGTGTTGTAGAATGGAACTCACTTGTTCGGTTAAGACCACTTTTTTTTATGTTTGGCTCTTGTTCTTCCGCTTTTGGGTGCATAAGTCCTTCAAGAATTTGGCATAAGCCGGAATTTGCTTAATTGCATCCAAAAGTAGAAGATTGACTGTGACTTGCCTAAACATATCCATTATCTCATTGTTCTTGGTCTTTTGTCTTTCTTTTGAAATGGACCCTTTCAAGGCGTCCGGAAATGGAGCTTTTTCAAAAACTCTTTTAGCATTTTCTTTTAAAGAATTTTCAGCATTGAACTTGTTCGATTCATTGGATTTCAAATCACTTTTCAAAGAAGAATCATGAATAACATTTTTCAAAGAACTTTTCTCAAACACAGTTTTCAACACTGTTTTCAATGAATCTCTTTAGAAATCATCTTTCAACTCACAATTTGAGGGCTTCTCATTCTCAAGATCATACACATGCAATGAAGGAGGAATAGTGTGTGGAACGGGACGGGTGACAACTTGAGGTTGTACCGGTTCACTCTCTTCATTAGGCATTTTAACTTGATTGTCTACTACCCTACCACTTCTCAAGGTTGTTACCGCATTGACATGCTCAACATTATGCCTTTCCAATGAGGATTTGGTTTCTACAACACATTTTTGTTTGATTGGGGCATTCACGTGCATCTTTCCCTTCTCTCTAGCATTAAGTGTTTCAGCTATTTGCCCTACTTGGGTTTCTAGCTTGGCAATTGATTGAGAATGAGAATGCAACAATTGAGTATTTGCTTCTAGAGTACCCAAAGCATTTAAAACCTTTTCCTCAAAAGCGGAACCTCTAGAATTTCCTTGAGAATATGATTGGTTAGGAAAATGAGAATTAGCAAATTGATTTCCTTGTGAGTTATATGGTCTTGAACCTTGGGATCCTTGGTTTTGAAGTGGAGGTGGAATGTATTTCCCTTGAAAACCGCCTTGGGAAGAGTTTGAGCCCTCCCCTTGGTTTTTCCAAGAAAAATTAGGATGATTCCTCCAACCGGGATTGTAATGGTTACCATAAAGATTGTTCCCTTGGTTCACAAATGTTGCATTAACTTGCTCAATGGGTTCATTTTGAATTTGTACATGAGGACAATTAGAAGTAGAATGAAGAACACTAGAACAAGTCATACATGATTCATTTTGAGCTCTAGGAGAATGGTTAGGAAAGGAAGACACTTGATTCGCCAAGTTTTGATTGATCAATTGATCAAACTTTTGAGATAAAGACTTCATCTCGGCGGTTATATCATTTGAGTGGTCAACTTGATGCAAGCCAACACTCTTCTTACCTTGAGAATTTCTACCATTCCTAGATGACAATGTTCTATGCAAAGAGTTTTCACTCATGCTCTCATAAAGACGCCACACGTCTTCCTCTTGCCGGTCTATATAAGAACCTCCCATTGAAGCATCAACCATGCCTTTATAATTGTCCGATAAGCTTTCAAATAAGAATTGGACCAATTGCCATTTAGGCATGTCATGGTGAGGACACTTCCTAAGCAATTCATTGAAGCGTTCCCATGCCTCGTGGAAAGTTTCTCCCTCCCCATGTGTGAATTCCCTAATAGCGGTTCTCATAGCATTGGTCTTCGAAACCGGATAGTACTTTTTCAAAAATTCTTGTTGCATTTCTGCCCAAGAAGTTATAGAAAAAGGCCTAAGGTTGTTGAACCAATACTTCGCCTTATCTTTAAGGGTGAATGGAAAAAGTTTCAGCCATAAAACTTCTTCCGGCATGTCCGTGTATCGAACGGTAGAACAAACTTCAAGAAACTCATCCAAATGCTTGTTAGGTTCTTCACTAGGAAGTCCATGAAAGTTAGGTAGCATTTGGATAGTTTGTGCTTTAATCTCATAATGGTGTGCTCTAAATGGTGGCAATTGAATGCATGTGGGTGCATTATACTCATTAGGCACATAGTGATCTCTCAATGCGAGTGGTGGATTAGCAATTTGAGGTGCAACATGGACACCTTGGTTATATTGAGCTTGATTAATGATGGGGGGTTGTGGTGCATACATTGGCCTTGGAATTCCCATTGGAATTTGGCCTTGTTGTTGAGGAGGTTGATGAATGTATGGCCTAGGCATGCCTAATGGAACTTGCATATTATCATTTTGCACATTAGGGTGAAGGATGCCTTGTTGGTCTATGTGACCAAGGTCTTCAACATGATCATCATTGAGAGCATCCATTGGTAGATTGGTTCTATGTGAACTTCCTCTTCCCCTTGGATTCCTAATAGTGGATTCTAAATGCAAATCAAGAGGGACAAGAGTAGGTCTCAATGAACGACGACCATGCATGCACAATGCAACACGAATAAGCAACTTTCTCAACAATGCAATTAAACTTCACAACCACAATTTTCAAATGCAATGTATGTCAGATAAATGCCTCCACGTGGGCCCCCGATTTAACTAAGGAGATTGAGTAAGAAGGTCTCACAATAGTCCTTTAGCACTTCAACTCCAAATTTAAAAGCTTAGCTTAGCAAAAAAAATTTTAGCAACTCTTCATTTTAAGCATTTTTCCTTTGCTTTGCTTTGCTCCTTAGCTTGGAAGTTCTTTGCTAGCTCCTTGCTCAATGCACTTTGTTAATGAAGAACAAACTTAATAAGTAATCAAAAACAGAAAATAAAAAGAAAGTAAAGACACGATCAAAAGAGTACTAATCCTAATTGAATTTCACAATTCAACGTTGCCAATTTAAAATCCCCGGCAACGGCGCCAAAATCTGACGACGGCCGTTCCAATACGCCAAACTAAATGTAGTGAATTTGTGGTTCAAAAAAAGCCTTTTATGTCAAATTTAAATTTATAAAAACCACTACCAACACCACTACTAATGTAGCAAGAGTGAGTAGGGATCGTCCCAAGGGATTATACGTGTTGGAATTTCAACTTCGACTCTAGCGTACCAAATGATTGCAAAAGAGAGTTGGGTTGGTTGATTAATTCTAGAAAAGAATTAATTAAAATGCAATAAAAATAAAACTAAGTAGAGATAGGGATTTAAGAGATGAGAAGAGAGGACTTAGGGTGTTGGAATCACCACTAAGCTCATGTAATTAACCACTTGCTTTCCATTAATGGGGAATACATTGTTGTGAACAAAATTGGTTCGACTAGCAAAGGTGACTCAACAAGTGTATAATGTCTAAACAACATATGAAGGGCTACAATATATCTATTGGAAGAGGAATATATTGTCTAGACAACATGTGAAGAGAACAAAATATCAAATCAAGTCATTAAACATTTCATTAAGCTCATAGTCCAAATAATTCACAAGGATGACTTAGTTAAACATGTATTGTCTAAACATCATGTGAGAGTCCACAATATATCTATTGGGAGAGAAATAAATTGTCTAAACACATGTGAAAGATACAACATATCGTAACTAGTCATTAATCCTTCATTAAGCTCAAAATTCCATTACACCACAATATTAGAGCATATGCTTCTTGCATTCAAAAACATGGAACATCAAAGAACAAGCATGAATTGTATCCCCCATCTAACACTACACTACAACTACACTACTAGCATGAAAATAAACTAAGGGAGAGGTACAATCCATCAAGGAATAAGTATGAACCATCAAGAGACATAACAAGAGCATTCCATTAAGCACTAATGTCTAGCCATCACTAGATTTTCAATCAATCACACATAGACATACAATTAATATAGAAAAATTAGTGTAGAGATCAATTCCCCAAATAATCACACATAAGACAACATGTAATTAAAATAGAGAATCAATAGAAGAATTAACCCATATGAATCATGTGAGACATAATTCCTAATTTAATCACACATAGACATGTAAATAAACTAGAGAATTAATAGGAAGAATTAGACCATGGAAATCATAGAAATATACCAAGATTCATGAAATTCATAAGGCTAGAACACTAATCACAACAATATATATAAAAATCCCCAAAAATAGAAATACAAGGGTTTAGATTACACAAGACTTAGGGCTCATCCAAGCCCTAAGTGTAGATCTAGTCAATCATGGAGGAGGTGGATGTAGTCATGGAATCAAGCTCCAAACATGGCTCCATCTTCTTCTTCCTTTTCTTCTTTTTCTTCTTTGAAGCTCTAGAGATGGAGAGATAGTGGATTTAGAGATGTGTTCTTGAGATGTGCCTCCACTTCTCTCTTTTCTTCTAACCCTAATCTCTAACTTTTCTAGAGAGAGAAATAAAAATTACAATTTAGAAAATAAAATGATAAAAAGCCTAAAGAATCCCTCTTTTACAAATGGGTCACTTCCCTTTATATAGAAGGTCCTTTTCTTAGTCGCTAAGTCTAGAATATATGCCCAAAAATATCTAATCCCGCAACTTTTTGGTAGACGAATTTTTGGGCGCGCATGGAAAAAGTGACAGCCTATTGCCAGCATGTCCAGTTCGATCGATCCAACTTATTTTCGATCGATCCAACTTTTTCGATCGATCCAACTTATTTTTCGATCGATCCAACTTTTTTAATCGATCCAACTTATCTGATCGATCCAACTAAAAGTTCGATCGATCCAACTTTTCAGCTTTTCAGTATTAGCTTCTTTTTGCTCCAAATCAGCCTCTTTTTGCTCCGGATCGTCGCTAAGACTTAGTTTGACTCCAAAAAGGCCTTAAGAACTCATTTTTAGCCCATTTTAACATTATTGACCTGAAATAGACAAAAACACAAATAAGTACTAAAACGGGTAAATAAGATAGATAAAGGTCCTAGAATACTCAAGCTTAAGGGGTTTAAATGTGTACTTTTCAGCGCTCATCAATAGAGAGGGGTAGTCAAAACCTCTTTAGCTTGTTTCCATATTTATTTTTGGTATCTTTAGTGCACAAATAAAATATCAACGATATAGGTAATTACAAGTAGGATTCGGATAATAAGTAGGCCAATTTGATATCATTACTCTATGTTTATATTCATCATATCTCATATCTCAACTCTCAGTTCCTCACAACTTAGGAAGCACAAATATTTTCACGAAGGCACCATGGAGGTATCAGATACGTGTCCAGTCCCGATACACCTAGGATATGTTCGGACACATGTCTGATACTCCGAATAAGTATTTAATTTTTAAAATAAACTTTTAATTTTCGGATGCGACAGGGATACTTCAATGATACTTTTTTGGATAGGGTTGGGATACGCCAAGGATACTTTTCAAAGAGTTTTTTTTTTTAAAAAAAGTGATGCAAATCAGCTGGATTTTTCCCCCACTACAGTGAATGTTTAAGGCTTTAAGTTTATTTGATGTTTGACGTGTTGTGAAATGAAATTTTGTATTTTATTTACTTGTTTCTCTATTTATGAATTTATTAATTGTTGCATTTAAATTCATAATATTATAGGAATTAATTAAAAATATATATTTTTTATGTAAAAAAAGTATATATTTTAAAATTTTTGCAATATCCTGCCTTATTCGTATCATTTTTTTTTTTTTTTGCTCGTATTTTCATGTCTGTATCTTCTTGTTAACTCATACCTTAAAAATAAATAAATAAATAAATAAACCTCACAAGTCTCATCATAACGGGATGGTTTTTTTTTTTTTTTTTTTGTCCAAGGCAAAAACAACCACAACACAAGGAACTAAAAGAACCACAACCAATTAAGACCCACCCTCTACCACCACAAAAGGGACGACTGAAGGAGGAATAGAAGACAACCACATATCCGACATAATCCCAGATTGCGAAAGAACGGCCAAAGCATAAGCCACCCGATTACCCTGACGACGCACATGAGTCAATCGAACAGATGAAAATCGTTGCAAGTCTTGAGCAATATCAAAACAAATAGAAGCAATTTCTGACGAGCAAGACAGCTGACATAACACCCCGTCCACCACAACTTCAGCATCCAATTCAAACCATACGGAAGAGAATTGCAAATCTATAGCGCAAAGAATCGCACGCTGACAGACCAACACTTCCGCCTCTAAGTTGAAGCAGCAGAGAAGGGACGAAAAATAACCGCACGAAGCACTGCACCCCGAAAATCCCTGAAAACAGCAGTGCCACCCCCTTGCGAAGACTGCCTACAAAAAGCTGCATCAAAATTACACTTAAAAAAATCCGATGGAGGGGGACTCCACGACTTCACCAACTCACCAACTAGCCGAGGTTGCACTGAAAATAAGAGGGAACGAGCATCATGAAACTCCCAAAAACTAACAACAGCCTTTTGCACCACAACCTCAGGCCGCCATAAAACCCCCCCAAAAACCAACCGATTCCCGGCCTTCCAAATACCGCAGACACAAAAGGAGATTAGGCTAAGAACATTCACAAAATCCGAGGAGTCCATAGCCTTATGCACCAGAAAACGCCAGCCTACTCGGAACGAAGAAAAAGACAAAGTAGAAAAATCAAAGCGTAACAGAGATAACTTTCACACTTGAAGAGAATGAGGGCAAGAAAAGATAAGATGCACCACAGACTCCTCCTGCAACCCACAGCGAGGGCAAAGAGGAGACACCGCATACCCGCGAGCCAGCAACGCAACACGAACCGGCAAAACATCAAAACAACATCGCCAAAGGAAGTGTTGTACCTTAGACAGTGTCTGGTAGCGCCAAATAGAAGACCAAGAACCAGTAGGAGAAGCAACCCCCAAAAAAGAAGTCCTGGATATGGCCAACTAATAAGCCGATCGCACAGAAAACTTACCCGACCAAATGATCTCATCCAGTTTATCCCATCGACTAATGTGAATTTTAAGAATTTCCTGCACTGTAGTGGGTGACAAAACTTGAAACAAAACATCCAGCTTCCACAAAGACGTAACAGGATCAATCAACTCTGCCACAGAAGAAAAGGGAGTAGGAACCTGGGGTGGTGACAGTTTGTTAGGAATCGTAAGGACCCAATAATCATTCCAAACATCCGTGGATAGGCCATTTCCAATCAACGATCGGACCCCCTGACATAACAAGGCCTAAGTAGACCAAATACTACGCCATCCCAAAGAAGGATTATAACCCAAAGGAGCCTCCAAGAATGACGAAGAAGGAAAATACTTTGTTTTGAAAAGCTGATACAATAATCCCTGTTTTTGGACCTGAAAATGCCAAGCATGCTTAGATAAAAGAGCCAAATTGAAAGCCTCCAAATCGCGAAACCCCAGACCACCCGAAGGTTTATTCCAGCACAAGAATTTTCAATGAAGCCAATAAATTACCTGAGATTTATCTTTAGAACACCACCAAAAAGAATGAATATACTTCATTAAATCATGACACAACGTAATGGGAAGCTTAAAGGAAAACATAACATAAGTAGGCAAAGCACTCAACACTGCCTTAATTAACACCTCTTTCCCACCTGTAGACAGAGTTTTCGCTTTCTAAAAAGATAATCGGTCCTGGATTTTAGTCAAAAGGAAGTAAAACACATCCCTCTTGGAGCATCTCAAAATGGCCGGCACCCCAAGATATCTATTATGAAAACCCAACAACGACAAGCCCAAAGCACGACTAAGAGATCGCCTCAATGGCATAGGAACATTACGTGAGAAAAAAAACTAAGGATTTACTAAAATTCACCTGTTGCCCAGATGCTCGCTCATAATCAGCCAAAATGCGTTTCAACACACCAACTTCTGCTGAATCAGCAACACAAAACACAATAGAATCATCAGCAAAAAACAGATGAGACACAGACGGCACTCCCTTACAAATACAAACTCCAGATAACAATCGAGCTTCCTGGGCCCGCAAAATAGCCAGCGAAAGAGTTTCAGCGCAAATAATAAACAAATATGAGAAAAGAGGATCGTCTTGACGCAAACCCCTGGATGGGTGGAAAAAAACCACTGAGTGCCCATTAATTTTCAAAGAGTAAGAGACCGTGGAAATGCAGGCTGCGATCATTTGAATCCAATGGGCATTTAAGCCCAACCGGGCCAGCATATGAAGTAAAAAATCCCACTCAATCCGGTTATAAGCTTTACTCATATCCAGTTTCAACGCTAACCAAGCCTTACTTCCCTTACGCTTATTTTTCAAATAGTATAAAATTTCATGTGTAATTAAAATATTATCAGTAATATCACGACCTGCAACAAATGCACTTTGGGAAGCACCGATAAAGGAGCCAATAATCCCTTTCAAGCGGTTAGTCATAATTTTCGCAATAATGCGATAAGACACATTACATAATGAAATGGGTCGGTAATGACTAGCTTGCGTTGGAGAGGGAATTTTAGGAATTAAAACAATATTGGTATGATTAAAACTGGTCAGCAAATTCCCAGTAGTAAAAAAACTAGAAACTGCCCCAACAGTGTCCCGTTTAAGAACCTCCCAATATTTCTGATTGAACAACGGGGTCATCCCATCAGGGCCAGGAGCTTTCAACGGTTGCATAGAAAAAACTGCCTGCTTCACTTCCAACTCTGTCGGGGCCAACATTAAATCAGCATTCATCTCATCAGAGATCCGGACCGGCACATACCACAAAAATTGATCAATAGTTAAAGGAGAAGAAGACTGAAACAAATCCTGAAAATAACTCAGAAAGAATGACTGAACGGCATTCTCCTCAACCACCCAGTGATTCCCAGCATCAAAAACCTCGGAAATGGTATTACGGCTTCTCCGCCTTTTAGCAGTGACATGAAAAAATTTAGTATTATGATCCCCCTCTTGTAACCACAGGAGACGAGACTTCTATTTCCAATACAATTCTTCGTCCAACCAGCAAGATGTTAAAGAATGTTCCAATTGAACCACTTCAGCATAGCAGTAAGTAGAAGTTCGAGCTTTCAGCTCGTGAAGCCGAGCAACCATACAATCAATTTGAGCTCGGGAATTAAGATTACGAAGCTTTGCCCAATGAATAAGATCGGCTTTACAATGCCGTAATTTCTGAACCCACTAAAATTGAGCTGAACCACGGATCGGAGTAGACCAAGCTGAATCAATAAGCTGTCGACAGTCATCTGAGAGAGTCCTACCAGCATCAAAGTGAAATTGCCGTTTTCAAGCCCAACGCTCAGGGACAAATGTCAGAAGTAAAGCATAGTGATCAGAACCAATCACAGAAAGATGGGATAAGGTAGCTAAATTGATGTGCAAGATCATACTAAACCATCCCAGTACATCCAGGACCGTTCAAATATCCCTAACGTTATACGTGGGACCGAACTCAACCATTCCATTATCTCATGCTATTTTGGCACAAAGAAATTATTGGATAATTATGGTCAAAGGCAACTAAAAACATGGGGCTATCATTCTATATTCCAAGAACATCCTAAGCGTCTAAAACAATGGACTTAAAAATAGTGTGTCGATGGGTTAATCTTATAATCACATGATTTCCATCTTTCAGGTGAATTCTTATATGTAACCATATACAAGGGTTCATTTATCCACGAATGTATAATTGTTTATTTATTTATTTTAGGGTAAAGTGTAATAAACCCCCTTTAACTATACTCCAAGTGCAATTAACCCCCCTCTACTACAAATAACCCCCCTCAAGTATGGTCTTGGTGTAGTTTTAGGACAGAGAATATTTTTCAGGTCATTTCCAACTACCAAAAATTAGAAAAGTCTAATATACCCCTTCATAAAATGTTGCCGCATCACACTAAAGAAAATAAAATGCCAAATATTTATTTAAAAGACCATAATGCCTTTGGTTGATGGTTGGATCCAATCCCTACCAAACATGCCCCAACTTATTCTCCATCTTCATACATCAATTTGATGAAGACGCTGATTTCCTCTCCACCACCACACTGAATCAAAGATCAACTCTAACATCACCTACACAACGAGGTTTCCACCGAGATTGTTATTGCTTACCTAGAAACGGCAGCTTCATCAAACCGATGAGTTTCAGAACAGCGATTAAACTGTAGAAGCTTTTGTACCAAATTGTCAACTTCACATTAGCAGAGCAGAGAGAAAAAAATTTGAACCCCAAATCATTTACAATCGTTGTGTGCAAGCTTTGCCCTCACTGTTCTAATTTGGGGGTTCATCGCGTTCTTCTGTTGGTGGATTGTTATACTGGTCGGTATACCATAGTCGCCGAGTGACTAATTGGGGCATTGCCGTTTAAGTTTTTGGTTATTGGTTTGGGCTTCGTCGTTTGTTTATGGGTCTCGGTTCACCAACATCATGTTGTCCCTAGGCTGCCTGATCTCACTGTTGTACATCGTCGGTGGGTGGGGCTGACTTGGCCGTGAATGACTCGCGGCGACGAGCTTGGCGGGTTTGAACGGCAACCGAACTTATGGTGAGCAAGGAGGCTTCGGACGGTGGAGAGGATGAAAATGGTTTCGGCGGTTTCGGCTTTGGATGATGTCGACTGTGATGGACGGCGGGTGGTGCAGCGGCGGTGACGGACCGGCCAACCGTGAGGAAAAAATGCGACGGTGGAGAGGAGCGGCCGGCAAGGATGAATCTAAGCTTCTTGTTCTGTAAATGGGTTTTGATTTTTTTGATTTTTGATTTTATTTTATTTTTGGAAAGAGGGGATACGATACATAATGATTTGGAAAGAAGGGCGGGGAGGGGATTGATGCGATACACACCGATATTGGAGGAGCACCACAGATCGATGGAGGAAGAAAACAATGAGTGAATTAGTTAGGGCTTGTTTGGGTCCAATGGTGTTTCATGGGCATTATAGTCTTTTAAATTGGATAAGGGATGGATGGTCATTTATATAAATTTGGCCTCTGTAATACCCCTAAAACTTAAAAAGAATATAATCGGAATTTTATTATTTATTTTATTGTTTTCAGTATTTATTTTAATTATGTTTGAGGTGCTTACGTGGCTAGGTGTTGATGAGTTTAATTACAATAATTGATTATTGATTTGCATTTATTATTTACGATTTGAATTAAATGGATTTAATTGTTTTATGTGAATTATTTGAATTAATTAAATTGTGAATTTGTATTTGTTCTATTTAATTTCCACTATGGTAGGATTAGGTTAGGGTTTTAGTGTTATTATCACCTTCAATTATGCAGCCGACGTTGGTATAATATAGGTTGGTCTATGGGCCGGATAAATCATTTAAGGTTTAATGGAACCTAGAATTGGTGGTCTATAAATATACCAGTGATGTTCTGCCTAAGGTTGAGGGTTGTATTCACGATATAGAAAAGGCAGAAGTAATTTGGGAGAAGTCTGGGAAGCAACAGAGAGGGAAGAAACAGAGGGTTGGCCGGAGACTTTAGGACGACGTCGGTGTAAGGCAAGTTCTAATCCTAACTCTATCCCATTGATTCGTGTTCTTTGCATGTCTAACACAACTCCAGGGAACTGTTAAGGATTAAAATTAAACTGGATTTCTTGTACCTCTGTTGTTTTAAAACTGATTGTAGTTGTAATATGTGTACTGGTTGTTTTAATTGTCTTCCTTGTGTAACTTCTATTTAATTCGTGTAATCTGATGAGTAAGGATTCTAATTCGTTCTATAACATGTTGGGAAGCATTAGAATTGATTTAGGTTGCAAGTTTGATTTGCTGCAACAGTCGATGCTCAAGAATGCTTAAATTGCTCGTATTAAATTCTTTTTGCAAAATTCATGTATTAAATTGAGTTTGGTAATTGAATAGAGAATTCAATAGATTCTAGAACATGTGGAAACTTTGTTTAAACATCTAAGAACCTTAGGATTGGAAGACAGTTCCTCAGAAATTCACCGGACGTGGAGACGATGAACACACAGGAAGAGAGACGGCTCAAAGATTAAAGAACAGGTTCTTTGGAAACAAAGAGCAGGCTCTTAAAATCAAAGAGCCGGCTCCAAGACTAGGAGAGCCGGCTCCTAGCAAAAGAGAGCAGGCTCTTCTTTTAGAAGAGCAGGCTCCTTCAAGGTTTTCCAGTTTTTGATGTTTCGGCGACCGTTTGGGCTACGAGGGTTGGATTTTGGAAATTTCAGATCCTGTTAGAAGGTATAATTGGGGTTTTCAGTATGTTCTAAGGCCATATTAAAGTTTCTAAGGGTTGGTTAACTGGATTAAAACACTGGTGTTTATAGTAAAACAATGCATAAATTGTTAGAGGCAAATCTGGTTACCGTTTTTGGAGATGTAGAGGTTTAATTGCCTTTAATCTAATCTAGCAGATTACTAAGGATGGTTACACCATGTTAAACATGGAATTGTGGTAGGAACAAGTATGCCTAAGCTTTAATTACTGCTAGCTATGGATTAACTGTTATATAGAACTTAACTCGTTTCAGTTTTGAGCATAAAGACATGTTAAGTCGATTGTTGTTTTGATGTCGTATTAAATTCCTACTGTTATAACAATCTGATGGGATGCTATTGGGTGTAAATTAGACTCCTATGATTAGTTTTAAAAACCAAAAGAGTGATAGGAATGATCCGGTGAAGGAACAGAGAAGCTGAAACAGAGCAGAACGGAGAGAAGGCTCACAGGGGGAAGGAGAGCCGGCTCTGGAATGCCAAGAGCCGGCTCCCACCTGATTAGAGCTGGCTCCAAGGTTGTATAGAGCCGGCTCTAGGCTGTTTTGGAGCCTGATCTACTTTGCCAAGAGTAGGCTCTTTCCAATTTGATGGAATTTGACGAGTACTGTAATGTTTTTAGCTACTCTTTGGGCACTTGGGGTTCTTGAACAATTTTAGAATTTTAATGGGGTTTTCATTAATTAGTTTAACCTATAATCAAGGTCTTTAATTGCATAAAATACCCCTTTTGTGTTAATGGAATTAATAGTACGCTATTTAACAACTATGCGTACGGTTAACGACTGGAAGGCAATTAATTATCTAGTTTAATTTGACACTTTAAGATGCTATAACATGATTCTAAATTAGGTTTTAGATGCACGGTGGAGTCTTTTAATTAGTAAATTGGACTTGGGGCATAGGGTATGGCTCCGTGTTAAAGGATAAAACAGAATACGAGTATAGCACTTAGTACGCTGTTACCGGATGGAAAGAACTAAATTGCTTAAATTAATTTAGCAATTGTTTGGATTATAACATGATTATAAAACTGGTTTAAATGCACGTTAGAGTTGTTGATTTATTAAAACTGATCTATGCATGCTCTGGATGCTGGTTGTTGAACTATTACACCGTTTCTTGCAAATACATGGTTTAGATCTTGGATTTAAATTGCTGAAATTTTAATTACTTTTCTGCAATGGTATGAATATTTGGTTTAGTACTGTAAATTACTTGCTTATTATTTATGTATTGTAATTTACACGGATATGGAGGATTGTATGCACCGATATGGGACGGTGACATACTAAGTATGGTTTAGCTCAAAACGCTAATTCCTACCTTATGGTTTTAATTGCTGAATGGTTTTACCTATTTTATCAATTATATGGATTTTGTGGATTGTATGCACCGGTATGGGACGGTGGCATACTAGGGACCGACTGATTCAAAATACTCAGTCCTACCTATTTTGGAATAAGGGTGCGAATTATAAAAACATAATTCTCCTTATATTTAAGTCTGTGCGGTTGAATAAACTGAACGACTTATTGGATCTCTTGTATAAGTCTGTGCAGCTGAATAAGCTGAACGATTTATTGGATTTCCTGTGGATGGATATGTATGGATTTTAAATATATTTTTATGGTACCACGAGATGAGCTTGAGTCTCAGGCTCGTTGGTTAGGGTGCGTATATGCAGTAGGATGCGTAGCTGGATATGAGAGGTTGAGGTGTACCCTGTTAGGTCTAGGTACTCATGCCCACCTATGGGTGCGTTTTCGCATGTTACCTTCTATTCAGGTTGATGCCCTCTCCATAGTCCAGTGAGAGTCCTGTAGTGTGAATATACATATCTACGGACTATTTAGTTATTATTGAGTTGGTTAGAATGTATATGCGTATCGAGTCTCTGCTTAGATTGTAGTAGGTTAGAACTTGTTCGTGGGCCTGACCCACCTTTATTTTTCAGGTACTTGTCAGTTCCAGACTTAGATTTGATCGTGCTGAGCGGAGACTACTACTCACTCTTCCGACGACGTAGAACTTTCCTCCATGGTTTACTCTGGATGTTCTTTAAGTAGCTTCCATTTCAGTTTGGATTATTATTAGGGGTCCATTAGAGATGGATTCCCGAGTTGTATTAGAATTGGAGAAGTTGGGTGTATCAGACTAATTATTTATTTATAAAATTTTATTCTGAGGTTTCCAGTTTTGATTTTATCATTCTAGTTTCATTTCAGCAATTTATTTATTCCTGTTTTTTAATTATATTCTGTGTTCATTTATTACTAATTGGTTTGATATCCTCGGGTAATCGGGCGTGGGCCTGGCCAACCCGCATCCGGAAATCCGGGGGTATCACAGCCTCTCACATGCAAGACTGGTTGCTAGATTGGGTAAAGTGCAACAAACTAAATAGTTTAAGGGGTTTTTTTTGCTCATTGGGGTATAGTTTAGGTGGGTTTAATGCACTTTACCCTTTATTTTATATTGACAAGAAAGTTGTGCAATCACTTTGTTCACATAGATACTTGAACTTTAAACCTAGGAACGCAAATTGGGTTGGGTAACCCGGACCCAATTCGAGTCCAGCCTGATTTTTCGTGGGCTTAGGCAATCATTTTAACAATTAGACTCGGGCCTAGCTTAAAAATCTCAACCTAAACTTAATTAGGGTTGGATTTAGGTTGAGGTGCTAACAACCCGGGCTCAACTCGAACTCGAACTCGAATTTTAATAGTGTCTATATATATATATATATATATATTTGTTTTAAATACATTATATATAGAATATTCAAATTAGCTTCTTTTGTTAAATCTTAATTTATTGTATGTATTTAAAAGAATTAATTTTTAAAAATTTGTTTGTCATTTAATAAACAAAATTGTAATAAGTTTTTAATTAATTTATTTAAGAGTAATTTAATCTAGATCTGAAACTAATTCAAGATCACATTAAATTTTGTGGAGATTGGCCATTTGTGTAACCCGAATTAACCCGACTTTCTAACCCAAAATCTAAGTTCGAATTGCAAATCGAGTTTAAAAGTAGAAGGATGGTTTGAGTAGTTAGGATAAAATGTATAGTTAGAATTGGGTTTAGGTTGGACATGATTTCATATGTCGGTTTGGGCTCAGCTGTACCTCCAACCAACCAACTTGCCAGAATTACAACCCTATCTAAACCTTCTATTTGGACAAGTAGGAGAGGATCATTATACTTCAACATTTGGTATATCAACGGTAGTTATATATATTTTAATATACATAAGTCTGTGCATAGAAGCCAATACTTCAATGCATATTATAATTAAAGTATTGTATGTAAATTTCTACTGAATATGGGTAATTAACTCCAAAACTAGTATAACAAAATTTATAACCACACACACGAATAGGCCAAAGATATATTAATATATACGGTAATATATATAACTATAAACATATACATCTAAATATTCACTTGTATGTATATGTGCATATTCTAGCTATTTATTTATTCATCCAATTGGAAGGAATGGGATGGAGTGTCACCAAATATATATATATATATATGTATGTATGTATGTATATATATGTATGTATGTATGTATGTTCACTTATTTGTCTTTGAAATAAAATTAGAAACGAAAATGTTTTGGAAAGTAGACATATGCAAGTATAAAATTAGAAATTTTTGTGATGATATGATGAATATAAAGCTGTCAAATAAATAAATTAAGAACCTGATTTCAAACAGTGAAAAATTCTAGACAGCAATTGTTGTCGAATTTTTATAAACATATTTATTTGGCCAAAAATTTTGAAATTTTTCAGAAAGTAATTAGACATACAGAAGAACCTTTGGTAAAAATTTCATAGCAATCGGAATATTATAATACCTTAGAGAAATTAATGAATTTCAACACAATAAATTGACGCCATTTTGTGACTCATATTAACTCAAGTGTAATTTTGACATTTCAACAGATATGATATTTTACAATAAAACTGATTTTAATATTAAGGAGCAATTTTGTCTTTTTGAACCATTTAAGGCCACGTTTGGAAGACAATTCTGATATGGGATGTCATTGTTAAAAAAATAGCCAACTTGTATATGACTGTTCATATGGCAAATTTCAGGGAGTATCATTATACTTTATCCTAATAAAAAAGTTAATGAGAAATTATGTATGAGACTTGTTAGTGAGAAAATAATAAGAAAGAGTAGGCTTAGGTAATATGAACATATTTATAGTAACGCGGACTTATAGATGCATTAGAGAAGAAAAATGATTTTCGTAGAACGCTAAAGCTTTGGTGATGAGAGATGGATTGTTGTTGTCGAAATAATGGGATTACTTAGATGTTGATATTGAGAGTGATTGCCAATCTTTGATTATGTTTCATCGCTCAAGACTGTTGATTGGTTGTGGTCCAAGATTTGGTAACAAAGTAGCTCGCGGGAGTAAACATACTTTGGGTAGGAAAATTGTTGGTGGAAATTTTACATATTTCATAAAATAATATAAAAGATAATACATCAAAACATTATGATTCAAGATAATGAATAAGAACGACAATGAATAATTAAATAATAATTTTTTTTATTAAATTCAATAATACATCAATTGAACGATATGAGTATAATGATAAATTATAATTTAACAATATATATGAATAATTATGCAATAGAAGATTAATATACTATTATAAATTAAGAATGAAGACTATAATAGTAAAATAGGTAAGCAAGAGCTAACTTGATTGTTAAGGCATGTGTAAATACATTGACCTAAAGTTAACAGTCCTCCCCTTTGTACGAGTATTGGCGAAATTAGTCAGTTCTAAGATATAACCCAACTATGAGCTCGCAGTGGCGTCTTTTCCATGTACATGACCACAAAAAGACTAGGTTAAAATCTATATATATATGTCTTGTTACACATAAACTCAATATCTAAAATACTCTCAAATACACAATACATATATACTTATATGAAAAATAGAATGGAAAGATGAAAGTCCTATTTTTTTTTTTTTTTTTTTTTTCAAGAGTCTCACTCACACTCATATATATATATATCTTCACACTTAAATATACCTTTTCTTTTTTTGTTTTTTCTTTCAAGAGTCTCACTCACACTTTTATATATGTGTATCTTCACACTTAGATATATCTTTTCTCACACCCAACAAAGACATGTGACCCAACAAATGACATATGACCATATATATATATAATATTTAAGTTGCAACGTTAAATGGTCAAATAAATATACAAATAACGATGATAATTACGATTGATACAATAGACACCATAAAAATAATTTAACTTATACAATAATAACCATCATTATAAATATAATAAATAATTATATTAATTTTTATTTTTATTTTTATTAAAATATCCATAACAAAAAAAAATCCAACAGAAGACAAGGCTAAATAAAGGTAAAATGACAATACTATTTATTTACCAATGAAAAGTGCTCAATTAAATCCTTAATTTTCGAAAAAAAAAGGTGCTCAATTAATAGGATGACACGTACACTCTAAGAAGATGGTTTCTTGACAAAAAATTGTTCATATTTTATTAAAAAAAAAAAAAATTAAAATATAAGTTGTAACGTTAGATGGTCAAATAAATATACTAATAATGATGAAAATTATGATTGATATAATAGACACCATAAAAAAATTTAACTTATATAATAATAACCATCATTATAAATATAATAAATAATTATATTAAATATTATTTTTATTTTTTTATAAAATATCCATAACAAAAGCTAGGGGTAAAAAAAAAAAAATCTAATAGGAGACATGGCTAAATAAAGGTAAAAATGACAATACTATTTATTTACCAATGAAAAGTGCTACATTAATAGGATGATACATAAACTCTAAGAAGATGGTTTCTTGACAAAATATTGTTCATATTTTATTCAATGAAAAAAATTAAATCACCAATTATTTCATGATAATTTCAATAGGCAACATATATAAATAACATGTCAATTGTCAAAGAATAAAAAATATATATATTCTACAAACCTGTCTTTGTTTTCAGATCCTTTTCTCACCTCGACTTTTCCTTTTTTTAATCATCCAATGGACCCCACAAGCAGGAGGATAAAGAAAGTGAGAGTGAGAGATCATTAGCTCAAGCTTATTTCACTAAATTTTTGTTGTTTTAAGCTGGTTTTAATTGGAGCTAGTGATGGACACTGAAGAAGTTGCTTCAGCTCAGAAAGAGAGAAGTATCAATGCCAGAAGGCCCCTTGAGAGGTCCGAGATCGTCGAAGATTTGACCTTGGAAGAGGGGAGATTGCCCTTAATTCCCTTCTCATTGCCACCTCCTTCTGTCACACTTCTACGAAAGGTGAGATAGCGAGAGTTCACTAGTGTGTGTTCGTGTTCAAGTCTCCCCACCTTCTTGAAAAAAAGACTGATCGATTGTTTTTTCTTTTGCATTATTGTGTGTGTGTTTTTGCACGTATATGTAGTACTGAAGATGATGACTAACCATGCATGTTGTGTTCTTGCCAAGAGCAGGTGGGAGCTGAGTTCATAGGCACTTTCATGCTCATCTTTGCAGGAGCATCCACAGCCATTGTGAACCAAAAGACACAAGGCTCTGAAACCCTACTCGGCCTCGCCGCCTCCAATGGCCTGGCTGTCATGATCATCATACTGTCGACCGGCCACATATCGGGAGCCCATCTCAACCCTTCTGTTACCATTGCCTTTGCAACCTTCAAACACTTCCCATGGAAACTTGTAAAATTTGCTAGCTAGCTCTACCTAAGTCCCAGCATGCATGCATATCCCTAGTTACTATATATATTTTGTATATACACTTGACAATATATAGGGTTCAATGTGATGGTAGGTGCCGGTGTACATTGGGACACAAGTGATGGCATCATTGGCTGCATCATTTGTACTCAAGTTGATTTTCCACCCTTCAATGGGTGGAGGAGTCACTGTTCCTTCTGGGGACAATGGACAAGCTTTTGCTATGGAGTTCATTATTAGCTTCATCCTCATGTTTGTCGTTACTGGAGTGACCACCGACTCTAGAGCTGTAAGCAATCCTTATTCCATGTGTGTGTGTATATGATAATACTTGTCTCCTCACCATTGAAGTAGAACTCTCTCACGAGGATGATATACGTAGCACTATAATGCTCCATAAATAAATGAAATAAAAGTCTCATCCCTATCCTCACTTGGTTCCATCTTCTCCTTCTATTTTTATGTGAATAGGGACTGATGCGAACGTGATGTCAACCACATTAACGACAATCAATTCACACTCACATAAATTAATCAGAGTTATTCAAATTTAAGATTCCAAATCATTTTCCAATCTTTATTGATATGAGTGAAGAGGTAACTATTGTACTCTTTGTTTACTACTCTCCATTTCCGACTTATGTGTTAGTACATAATTGGTCCGGGATTTCCGGACCAAGTAATAATTTCTCAACATTTTTTGATCGCATTACAGGTTGGCAGGCTGGCAGCAATCGCAGTGGGATCTACCGTCATGCTAAACGTATTAATAGCCGGGTAATGTCAAATCTCTCTCACCATTCGAGCCTAAAATTGAGATTCAATTTTTTCATCCAACCACCGAATTTTTTACTCTCATATTGTTACATATCAGCTTTACTTAATCTTCATAATGCGACATATAACATCTGATAAGTAAATGAAAAAAACAAAAAAAAAACATCTGTTAAGACATATATAAATGATTAATTAGTTACACCTAGCAGACAACAGTTTAATTTTGTCGACCGTTTACATGTTACATAACAATTTTATAGATTCTTGCATCAATCAAGTTATTTTTTCCTGGCACTTGTCATGTATAACTAATTTACAGGGTTAATTATATAGTAGTGGATATTTTGGACTCTAATTGCTTTGGACTTAGTCCTAATAAATCATATAAATTTGTAGGACTAAAGGGACTTTGGCCTAATTGTATAACTTCTCCATCGTCAAAAAAGAGGGGAGGGGTTCGAGCTCTGGCGTGGGCAAAAAAGTGTGTGTGTGTTTGCTTTACCATAAATAATAAAAAAAAATAATAATTTTGTAGGTGTGGCCACCGATAGGATTATGCATCAATCTTATTTTGATTCATTCTCAACGGATTGAAAATTTTTGAATTCGCCATTGATCCGTGAGATAATAGATCGGATTCATAAAATGTCGGATTAAATCGGATTTGCATAATAGGGTTTTTCCTAAATATTGTTTATTTTTAAACCATAACCCAATTGATAAAATTTTAATTTATCAACATTAAGTCACATATTTAAATGATTATTAACTAATACATTCTTAGAATCCATTAAATAATCATTAATTAATTAATTAAATAATTAAAATAACTAATACATTCTTTGAATATATATATATATATATATATATAAAGCTCACGATGAAATTAGACACGAATTATTTGCCCATCCTATAAATTTGTGTATTCTTGTTGTTCTTTTATTATTTAATTTTAACAGTCGTTTCAATCTCTTCTTCTGACTCTCTCACAAACCAATACAGAGAGCTAGCGCAGATTTGTTGTGGCTGAGCGGGGTATTCGGGCCACTGAAATTTTTTATTTTTGTATTATATACACTTAATTTTTTTTTATTTTTTTTATAACTAATACTTCTTAGAATCCATTAAATAATGATTAATTAATTAATTAAATAATTAAAATAACTAATACATTCTTTGAATATATATATATATATATATATATATAAAGCTCACGATGAAATTAGACACGAATTATTTGCCCATCCTATAAATTTGTGTATTCTTGTTGTTCTTTTATTATTTAATTTTAACAGTCGTTTCAATCTCTTCTTCTGACTCTCTCACAAACCAATAGAGAGAGCTAGCGCAGATTTGTTGTGGCCGGGGTATTCGGGCCACTGAAATTTTTTATTTTTGTATTATATACCCTTAAATTTTTTAATTTATTTTTTTATTTTTTTTATAACTAATACATTCTTAGAATCCATTAAATAATCATTAATTAATTAATTAAATAATTAAAATAATTAATACATTCTTTGAATATATATATATATAAAGCTCCCGATGAAATTAGACACGAATTATTTGCCCATCCTATAAATTTGTGTATTCTTGTTGTTCTTTTATTATTTAATTTTAACAGTCGTTTCAATCTCTTCTTCTGACCCTCTCACAAACCAATAGAGAGAGCTAGCGCGGATTTGTTGTGGCTGAGCGGGGTATTCGGGCCACTGAAATTTTTTATTTTTGTATTATATACCCTTAAATTTTATTTTATTTTATTTTATTTATTTATTTTTTTAACCATAAAAATTTGAAATCACCTTGAAATTATAGAAAAACACCATTATATAAGTTTGCCAGCTTGTAAAATTTTATAGGTTATCACTGTAGAGGAGTGTATATATAAAGTATATATTAAGAGTAGTGATACTCAACAATTGTAATGAATTGTCTAACAGAATAATTTTTAATTGGCTATTTATATCAAATACAACTAAGTGAAAGATTTCACTTTCTTATTTGTTGCATTATTGGCCTATTAAAAGAGTAGGTATAGTAATTTACTGCAACTATAAGATGTAAGAATCATTTTCCATATATAACTATATTTATTTAGTTTATCTTCCCCTCAAGAAATTCGTAATATATGGGGATGTGTGTACGATTTTTTTTTTCCCCCAAATAATTCACAATTTATTTATATATAATAAATTACTAACTAAATGAAACTGCAAAGTGTGATGAATTTGTTAAAATAGAAGGTTATATACCTACTCTAACAAATATACTAATATTTTGGAACGATTTGCTATTAACATGATTTTATTAGAGTAGACGAGCTGACGAAGTCTGCAGACGTTCCACAATGAAAAATATTATCTCAGTTGGCTAGAATTCGTCAATTAATTAATATTTATTCTAGCATAATTTAGCCTATCAGGTGGTGGGTCGCAATCGCTTTTCAACTGCCGTGACAACTACATGTAGAAGCAAAATATCTCTATATATGTATGTATGTGTGTATATATATATATATATATGTATATAAATAGTGGTAATAAACCTGCATGAAAGCATGGTATACTTGTATTTTGACATATATAATCGTAGTTCAAAATTTTCAATAACCAAAAAGTAAAAAATAAATGACAGCAAAGCTGAAGAAGTAACCAAAGGACCAATTAATTTAACGGTATCACCTTTTTCTCCCCTTTGTGAGTTCGGGGTTCAAACCTTAATTCTATGACCATCATATTACATGTTTGAGATCATAATATATATATATATATATATATATATATATATATAATAACTAAGGTGTAACTTTTATTCATATAGAGACCACTTTTTGTTAATGTAAATATCACTTTTTGTCTTAGTAAGAGTAAACAATGCTTTTTCATGTTTTTAATTTTTCGAAGATGTTAAACTTTGACTCCATTAAATAACAAATATGAGTTATTAACACCATTTATATGTAATAATCTCATATATATATATATTATAATACATATTTGGACACTTTCGATTAAATTTATGTCTTGATGACATCAATAATCTCCGCTCACCTAAAATAGTTGAATATAAATACATATAGATACATATGCATCTGACTTTTAGACTACTTATTATTATTATTATTATTATTATTATTATTATTATTATTATTCACACACAAATCATTTAAGTGGTAAACAAAGCAGAAACTCAACATTAATGGTTTCTTACTCTTGGAGGCTCTTGTATGCTTTGTAATGGTATAGGAAAATCACAGGAGCTTCAATGAACCCAGTGAGAACTCTGGGGCCCGCCATAGCTGCAAACAACTTCAAAGGGGTATGGGTATACCTCACTGCTCCAATCCTGGGTGCGCTGTCGGGGGCAGCTGTTTACTCTGCTGTCAAGCTGCCAGAGAGAGAGGACGATACATAGCATAACCTTTCAACACCACAACATATATATATATATATATATATATATATATATATATATATACATGCCCTTATAAATATTTGTGTATTAATCAAATATATATAAATCAAGCAAGAGGATGATGGTTGGTGGTTGACTTAGTTTAAAAGGGAATCAGAACAGGTGGTATTGAGTGATTTTATTGTTTTCCATATTTTCCTTTTTGTGTTGCAGTTTCTGCTCTTTAGCTATTGTTTTCTTATTTGGGTTTTCGATTTGCTCTTTAATAATGATGTAATATATTTATTATCAATGTATTTGTTTGATCTTAAGCATGGTTATGCATTCCATATGTTTAGCATTTTAGACTGCCTTTAGTAGGGTACTTAATTTGTAATGATCCGGTCATTTTCCTTTCTTTTTGGTAATTTTTTTTTCGTCCTTTTTCTTATTTTGTCTTTTTCCCGTTTATCGTTTTTTCTTGCATAGCTTCATTTTTCGTGCTCGGATTTAATTCCGGTTTTGTATGCATCCATGATATTTGATTTCCATAATAATTGTATTTTTACTTTCGTAGAAAATACGTTCTAATTACTTACTTTTTCATAAAGTGTATGGATGCACATTTTTTTGTAAACATTCTTGATTTTTGGGATTTTAGTGTAATTATGAAAAGTAATTATTTTTCGTCTTGGGGACCATTTTGTAATTTAATTTGTAAGATATTTTGGAAAATGATCTTTTTACAATTTTTGAAAAATGTGACAAGTGTCACATTCTTATGGAGCCACTTGTTGGCATTGGGGTGGAAAGACTTGGAAACATAATCTTGTGACATTTGGAGGGTGGAGATTCACCCACTTGTTGTCCTAGAATTGGTGCACTTGTTGGCTTTAATGGTTGACAAATGTAAGCTTAGGATTAAGCCTAGGAATGAGCCATTGATTGTTGACAAGTGCAGACATCAAATTAAGTCTTGCATTAGTATGTGTGTGTGAGGTAGTGTAAGAGCACATAGTGAGTGGAGGAATACTAGATCCTCCACTCACCATTTTTCACTTCATCTTTTTCATTTCTTTTGTTCTTCAAAACCCTAACATAGCCACCATTGGAGAAAAGCTTGGTTAATAGCTTATTTTTTCATTTTGGCTTCATTCTATTCACCTTAGACCATAAACCTTGGGAGATAAAAGTTTCCTCTCACTCTCCTCTTCATAAACCCTAGAATTGTTTTCCATTTTTAAGCTTGGTTGCTTGGATTATAGAGATTCAATTCTTTATTGAGGTAGGGGTGGTAGTATGTTTATATTTTAAGTGTTTTATAATTCTTTGGGGTTTAATATATATTGTGTACATGCTTTTAATATGATAGCCTTACATATTATAGGAAACTCTCACTTTTGACTTAGGGTTTATTGATTTAAGCATGTATAATATGTATATACCTTGTGTAGAAGAATTATATGATTTAGTAGTATGCCAAATTCTAGTAATTTCACATGTGGTAGTGATATAGAACTCTTGTAGAATTATCAATGTTGTATACAATTCCTATTGTCTTGAAATTGCTATATTCATGGTGGTGATAATTCTATATCCTTATTGATGACTAATTGTAATTGTTTTAGGAGCTTATTGCTAAATTGTCAATGATTAGTATATAAAGTTTATTGTTAAGGCATGATTTAAATTGATAAGTTGGTAATATTGTTTGTACATTATATCATGGTGAATACTTGTCATTTATTATGCCATTTTAGACTTGGAACCCTAAGACATGGTTTGTGTGGTTTCAAAATATTTGTGCATGGAAGGTGGTATATATGCCTTAATATTGTGTATAAGTTTTGAACTTGATATATTTTGGATTCTCTTGGGACATTGTTACATGTGACATGGTTAGAGTTCGGCTCTAGTGCGGGAGGTATGAGTTCTCCCCATTTATAGTGCGCACTAGGGTGGTATTCCCAGTGGGTTAATGCTCGGAATAACCGTTTAGTTCTTGGCTTTATCCAAAATTTGATGTCCAAGTATTCCACTAATTGATTTCGCAGTCATTTTCCAAGTTGACAACCAATGCTTAATTGTGACTTGTGATTTTGGTTATTGGCAAATTAATGTTGTTAAGTACATTGATATTGTTATTGTGTTATGATGGAATCATTGCATCAGTCTAGGATGATCCCTTAGAACACCTTGAACATAGACGTTAAGTGGAATGCTCCCTTGTATCCGTCTATATTGATCTTGCAATGATATTGAAACTTTAGGGTATACGCATATGCTTCTTCCTACGAGTAACTTGATTACTCACCCTAGTGGTTTGGGTTGTTTTATAGGTAAAGAGACTATGTTCTTGGATGCTCATCATCCTTAAGGGCTTATGAACAATTTGAAGCATTTTTGTATATTGACATGCAAATGTTTAACATGCTTTACTTTTGATGATGTACTTTGTATACCATGGGTGTATGGTATTTTAGAAGCCAATGTAGCTTCCTTGATGTGTAATGGTACTTAAGAACTTACTTTTTACACTATTATCATGTATGTAATGAGGCCAAGGGCCAAACATGTTTACTTTAGCACTTGTACTCATTTGGTACCATATCTTACTTTAAAAATACATTTTAACAAATTGGGAGGTTTGACATATGAAATTCTTGTAATTGACATGTATAAGGTCATAAGCCATTGATTTACATTCAAATATTCATATTAGGTTTGTTGACATATTCATATACTCACATCTCCTTGAAAATCAACTTTTAACCTTTGTTTTTGAACTAATTCATGAGGGGATTTGAGGCTTGGGTTAAGCCTTAATGTTTTTGGCATATAGCAGGTTTTATAGCAGGTTTTCGAGTCATTTCGGTCGACCGATGGCTTTTGGAAACTTCATTGCATAGTAAAACCCTCATTCTAATAGCCAAAATCACTGTTCAGGGTCATTTCGGTCGACTGATGCCTTATTTCGATTTACCAAAGTAACCTCCCCTCAAAAATATGTTTTCAGGAAAGTTTTTTTTCCATTTCGGTCATTTGAAACTCCATTTCAGTCGACCGAAATAGCCTTCACTCATCAGCCTTCCAGGTTTTGTTTTAACATTGATGTTCCGATTTCAAATGGTCATAACTTCTTCATTTCTAACCCAAATGGGGTGATTCTTGAGCCTAAACTCAAGTATTTTGAGTCATCTTTCTAATGGTACCAATGCCATTCTCAGATTCTAATAACAGTTTAGTAAGGTAGTGTCAGTTTTCGCTTAAACCGGGAATGGGCGTTTTGTGGGATTCTTGGCCAAAGTTCTTAGAACCTCTTGGAATGTTGTGAAATGATTATATTAGGTTACATTCACCTTGTTTGACTTGTTTAGAGCCAATTCTCTCTTTTTATTTGTGAATTGACCATTTTGCCCTTAATTAACGGATTTTGCCTATTTTAACTTTAGTTTCCTCTTTCGCTTTCTTTAAGTTCCGTGACTTCATGGAATGTCACATTGGTGTCCTAGAGATGATTTATATCTCAAAGGACTATAGTTTTATCTTTTGCTTCCGTATTTTGGATCCATTAACGGGTTAATTTTCGGGTCATCACTGACGCATCGAGTTGAAAAACTTGGGCCGTCACAAGTAGTATCAGAGCTCCTAGGTTTGAATACCTTAGGATGACAGGTTTTGGGTGCATATCATGCTTTTGTTGATCTATTTTGATATATTCACATGCTTTTAATAACATATTTCAGCGTTATAACATGTTTTCGTGTTTCTTGATAACACGTTTGGTATTATGACATGTCTCTATGCTTATATGCTTATGTGTTTAAAAGCATCCTTGTTTGACATGTATGCTTACTTGCTTAAGTGCTTAACTATTTAAAGAGCTTTCTTTGATTACTTTAGCATGCATATGTTGCATACCATGTCTTGCTTCGTGTTTTGTGCATTCATAGTATGAGTTTCATTTGATAACTTGTGGTATTGTTGACCTCCTTTCTTTCGCACGTTTAGCATCATGGTTGTCACACGTAGAGAGTCTTCACGTTAGGGCATTGAGGAATAGGTGGCTGACACCGAGTTTACGAGGGGTTCGGGAAGGCCCAGGATTCCAGTTCGTGGCTTAGATGCTAATCTGCTGCGGGCACCGATTTACGAGGAACGGGTTGCTCAAGGAATCAATCGAAGGATCGCTGAATCCCTACAAGAATTGATACACAGGCAGGTGGCAGGGATACAGATTCTGGCACCAGCACCGTTAGTCAATAAGGCAATGGAGTACTTTATGTGACTACAGAGGGTTAAGATTGATCCATTTGCGAGGGGTTCAGATCCGCTAGTCTCAGAAGCTTGGTTGGACCTTATGGTTGGCAAGTTAGACAGTATGGCGGTACCCACAGACAGATTAAGGATTTCTTTGATTGCTTCTATGTTCATGGGAGATGCAGATATATTGAGTTGATGACTTGGAATGAGTTCAGAGATTTGTTCTTCGAGCGCTTCTTTCCTAGGGCTATGAGATGGGAGATGAGGATACAGTATACAGGTCTTTATCAGGGCACTATGAGTGTCATTGAGTATAAGACACGATTTACTTCTCTCTCTCGTTATGCCGAGGACATGGTGGCGACAGATGAGGCCAGGGCAATGAAGTTTGAGGATGGGCTACATCTTGACATCAGGCCACAGGTCTCAATTCTTGATTTGAGGACTTACAGAGTAGTGGTCCAGAGGGCTATGCTAGCTGAGGCAGAGGAACGAGATCAGTTACAGATAAGAGGTTCACACAAGCAGCCTCGTGGAGACAATCTATCATCTTCCGGGAGTCAGTAGAAGAAGGCTAGGGCAGGGAACAATACTCACTCACAGGGGGCACCATAGCAGATTCGTTCTGCACCCATAGTTCCTGTATCTTCGGGATTAGCCCAGAGTGTGGTTTGTTACCATTGTCAGCAGCCGGGGCACATCAAGCCTCGCTGCTCGCAGCTTCGACCACAGGCCAGTCAGACATTAGTTTCTACGAAAAAATAGGACAGGGAGCTTGCTTTTATTACAAGCACCAGGTCATCTCAAGAAGGATTGTCCAAGGTTGTTGAATAAGTCACGTAGTGGCACAGATTCACAGATGGTACCGACACAGTCTGCAGTGGTTTAGTTTGGTTTCAGAGTTCCTCAGGCACCACAGCCAGTGGCGCCAGTTGGCACTTATCCAACTAGGGTTTCTACACCTACTGTTTCTTCATGTCAGTCAGATTATCATGGCAGTTCACAGCAGGACTCAGGGGCTCAAGGACGAGCCTATGCTCTTCCACAGGCGGATACTTCCGCAGGGACCTCTTCAGTTCGAGGTATATTTCCAGTTTTCAGTTCTTGGGCATGGGTTCTTGTTGACACGGGTGCATCACATTCTTTCATTTCTGCATTATTTGCATATTCATTGGGTCTGGAAGTCACACTTTAGGATAGTCTTCTCTGTGTTAACACACCAGTTGGGGTCCAGTGTCTTTGGATTGTGTTTATTGGGGTTGTGCTATTGAGATAGCTGGGCGGACCTTAGAGTTTGATTTCGTTGTTCTCGACATGACGGGCTTTGACGTTATTCTCAGGATGGATTGGTTGTCATTCTTTCGAGCTACAATCGATTGATTCTGCGAGAGGGTGTCCGTTTGCACTGCGAAGGGAGATTGTTTTCATTTTGTGGGAGATTGGAGCGATTCTCACCCGACTATGGTTTTCAGCATTGGTGACTGGAGTCGCCACAAATCCTACTTGGCTAGTTTGCTAGTCGATAAGGATAGTTGTTTGGGTTGTGTTCTTCCGGCAGTTGTTGAGGATTTTGTTGATGTCTTTCCAGAGGAACATACAGAGTTACCTCCTTTAAGGGAAGTTATTTTTGCCATTGATGTCATTTCTGGTACAGCACCCATCTCTATGGCACCGTACCGTATGGCACCGGCAGAGCTTGATGAGCTGAAAGGTCAGTTAGATGATTTGAAAGCTAAAGGCTTAATTCGTCCTAGTTCTTCACCGTGGGGAGCATTGGTTCTTTTTGCGAAGAAGAATGATGGGTCTTTGAGACTTTGCATTGATTATCGCAAATTGAATCACGCTATGATCAAGAACAGGTATCCTTTGCTTAAGATTGATGACTTGTTTGATCAGTTGAAAGGAGTAACATGCTTTTCTAAGATTGATTTAAGATCGGGTTACTATCAGTTGAGGGTTAAGGATGAGTATATATCCAAGACTGTTTTTCGCTTACGGTATGGCCATTATGAGTTTCTGGTGATGCCATTTGGTTTGACCAATGTTCCAGCAGCTTTTATGGATTTAATGAACTGTGTATTCAGTGACTATCTTGACAGATTTGTGGTGGTGTTCGTTGATGAAATTCTTGTATACTCAGCTAAGGTAGAGGAGTATGAGTATCATTTGAGAACAGTTTTTTAGATCTTTAGGGATAACCGATTGTATGCTAAGTTCGAAAAATGTGAATTTTGGCTACCAGAGGTAAAGTTCCTTGGATATGTTGTGTCAAGGGGTGGTGTTGCAGTGGATCCATCAAAGATTGAGTCTGTGATGGATTGGGAACGTCCAAAGACAATGTTTGAGGTTCAGAGCTTTCTTGGCCTAGCCAGCTATTACAGGAGATTTGTTTAGGATTGTTTTCGTCTAGCGGCACCTATGACTCCACTTACTCGCAAGGGATTCAAGTTAATATGGAATGAGGCTTGTAATTTTGCTTTTCAAGAGTTAAAGATTAGATTGACATCAGCTCCAGTTTTGATCATATCTGAACGTGGTTTGGGTTACGTAGTCTATTGTGATGCTTCGCGAGAAGGTTTAGGGTGTGTTATGATACAAACTGAATGGGTGGTAGCTTATGGGTCTCGACAATTGAAGACTCACGAGTTGAACTATTCGACACATGATTTGGAGTTGGCAGCAGTTATCTTTGCCCTGAAAAGGTGGAGACATTACTTGTATAGGGAGAAGTTCGAGGTTTTCTCCGATCATAAGAGTCTCAAATATTTCTTCTCTCAGAAGGATTTGAATTTGAGACAGTGCAGATGGGTCGAGTTCATGGAGGACTACGACTTTGAGTTGCAGTATCATCCGGGAAAGGCCAATGTGGTGGCCGATGCATTGAATAGGAAGTTATGGGGTACTCTTGCTAGCATTTCCGTTCACAGATGGAAGATGCTAGAAGAGCTTGTAGATCTTGGTTTGCGGTTGTATGAGGATGTTTCACTGGCTATCTTGTTTAGCTTTGTGGCTCAACCGGCTCTTATTGGTAGAGTTATTGAGGTACAGTAGGAAGATGGGGAGATGAAGTCCATCCACGATCAGATTTTAAGCGGTGAGAATGTAGAGGGTTGGACTTTGCATTCAGACAGTGGTATCAGGTATAGCGGAAAGATGTTTGTTCCTTTGTCTTGTCGTGACGTTGTTCTTCGGGATTTTCACCATTCTCAACTTGCAGTTCATCCTAGTGGTACGAAGTTGTATCACAATTTACGGAGACAGTTTTGGTGGAAAGGTATAGACATAGAAGTTAGGTGGCATACACCATATGTGATCGTTTATATTACTTTACAAGTTGATATAACCTAGGATTTACGACTTGTTGTATCTTATGGAATATTACCATTGTAATAGATTGTCTATCTATTATGGATTGCTTTTAAATTGCTTCAATCATATATTAGGATGATCATTTAGCTCTCCCATGGAATGTAGACTTTAGGTAGCATGAACCACATGTATTGGTTTATATTACGTTGCAAAAGTTCATTGAAACTTTAGGATATACGCATATACTTCTTCCTACGAGTAATTTTGGTTGCTCACTCTCGTTGTTTGGGATATTTTCAGGTAAATGAGACTTTGATTCAGGATGCACAACATCCCTAGGGTTGCTTGGTTGCTTGGGGTATTTTTTTTATGTATTTGCACTCGTGCATATGTTATCATGTTTTACTTCTTTTAGTTTGATATGTTAAAACTTGTATCTTTCGTTTGGGACATGTAAAGTGTATTTGATTACACTATCTGAGACTTATTTGATATGTATGTAATGAGGCCAAGTGCCATAAACTTTATAGTTCAAATGTATACTTCTTAAATTTCAAGTTTTGTCTTTGTAACGAATTTCATGAAAATTGGAGGTTTAGCATGTCAATTTTTGTAAACGGATTGTAATGAGGCCGTAGGCCATTATAGCACATGTAAAAATGCATATTACGTTTGCATACATGTTTACTTTTGCACAAAATTTCATTTTGCATGAAATGGATGCCTTTTGACTTAAGTATTTACATTTTTATGCAAAGTATGTGCATAAGGGCATTTTGGGTATTTCACTTGAAAAATATGCTTCGGCCTTAACATGGTCACTTAGAAAATATGATTTTAGGGGGGTCACTATACATAATTTTTCTAAAAAATGTCGTTTTGGTCTCGAAAATCGCGTGTCTTCTCAGATTTTCTGGTGCTAGCCCTCTTTTGAAAATTTGAGCATGTTACTATTCATTGACTTTTTTTAAAAAAATTGTGTCGACCGTTTCGAAAATTCTTAAGGTTTTGTAGGTATTTTTTAACGCTGCATATTCAATTTAGGTGTTTTAAAGACCTCCCAAAGCCCCATTTCCATTTGTTTGGCAGCAACTCAGCATGTTTTAAATTCTCTTGACCTGATTTATCTTGGGGGAATTTACGTCATTTTGGTTTATTTTCTAATTATGGTTTGGGCCATAGTTGATCAGAAAACATGATTTTAGGGGGGGTTACTTCACAAAAGTTTTTCAAAAAACTCTATCTTGGCCTTCAAATTGCCATATTTGTTTGGAAAATTCATGGTTGTTAGGCCACCGTTCGCACCTGCACTCCTTTGTTAAGTTTTTCGTAAACTTTAAACTTTGATATCTTTTTTGTCCGGACTCCGAATCAAGTGATTCTTGAGTCTAGGTTTGTTAGTTTTCATTATCTATCCAATAGTATACATGGTAGCATCCATATCTCTTTGAAATGACCATTTTACCCTTAGTTTATTTCTTGTTGGGTTTTGAGATTTTAGCTTCCGCATTTACTTCTGTTGAGTCTCGGGACTCCTCAGGAAGCTACTTTGGCGTCTTAGAGATGATATTCATTTCTTGAGACCACTTTAATTTTATTTCGCTTCCACTTTTGGGATTTGTTATCGATCAGTTTCGAGTCACTCGCTAACGCACCGAGTTTTGAGAATCTGGGCCGTCACAACTAATTTAATAAAACATTATTTTTAATAAAAATAATATTAATATATATATATATATATATATATATATATATATAAAGTGACACATTATTATATATATATATAACTACTAATCCCCATGGGTCACTATCCAACCCATTTAGGATTCCACTCAAATAGTCCAAGACCTATCTAGTTTGTCCATGGGTTATACCGAAATCCATAAACTTTCATCGTCACGGACAACACTTCTCTTCTCAGGATCTTTACCTTCTAAGGTTATTAAAACCCTAAAAGCCGCCACCACAATATCAGACTTCTCAATTATACAAGAAAAATGAACGTCTTCTACTAAAGTATGTGCATTCTTTTATAGAAGAAATAAGGGTTTGGTGGGCTTTTAGGTATTCTGGCCCATCTGGAATGAATTAAGACTTGAAAAAGAATAATTCCGTAACTTGTAAATCTAATTTGTCCTAGAAGGCTCGAGCTTAAGAAGTAGAGCTTGAGCTTTGGGAGCAAAGCTCGAGCTTCCTTGAAATATGGCTCGAACTTCAAAGGATAGTGGTCTATCTTCAATTTTATACTTAGTCAAATTTTTTCAACTATTTTCTAAAGCGTCTTTTCCATCAACATTTAGAATATTTTTGGGTCTTCTTCTTTTAACATTGCTCAATCCTAGCTCCATAGGGCTCAAGCTTTAGGTATAAAGCTCGAGCTTTTGGGGCTTAGGGCTCGAGCTCTGAATGACAGTGCTCGATCCCTTGAGGTCTGGCACAAGGCCCTGGAAGCTTGGCTTTTTCTGAAATCAACTCTTCAAATTCCAACGCCTCATGCTCGAGCTTTTAAGCAAAGGCTCGAGCACCTTAGGGTAAGGCTCAAGCACCATAATGTAGGGCTCGAGCTCTGGAGGTACAAGGCTCGAGCTTTAATGCCTTGGTTGATTTTTTTTCTTTTTCTTGTAGAGCTCGAGCCTCAGAACTTAGGCTCGAGCCTTGGTACTTGATTCTTCCAAACTTCACTATTTAAGCACTCAGTTTACTTTGAATGACCAGCAACGACTCTGTAAACTTCGATATCAGTCTTTTCATTATAAAGTCTCAGTGTTAACCGTTTCTCTGGGAAAGTACCTATAAACACATAATAAACATAAATCAGTCTAACAATGGATAAAAGCATTACTTTAGATCTTAACATACGTATATTTAGGGGCTTGAATATGCAATATTCAGTGCTTATTAAGCGTGATCTTCAAAGCCTTGTGTTCGTGTCTAACATGGTATACCCAATGTAAATTCTACAGCGACTTGGGATTGATTAGCTACATCATTTGCATTTTGTTCGGGCATGGCTAAAAGTGTGTCATGATTTTGTGGAGGAATCCTTGGTTGCTAAAGGTTGTTATTGTCCCCTTTAATCGTTGGGACTGGCGGCCGGTTCAGCTGTTTATTCCGTTGCTTGAGCTGTTGATCATGAAGGATCCGCCGATCAGCAGCTCGCGGGGGAGGAGGCATGTTGGCCTGCTAAATAGCAGCCCTGAGTTTCTCATTCTCGTGTTGTAGGGCATTGATTTAAGCGGCACTTACATCACTGGTTTGCCTTAAAATATTGATCTATTGGGTACTGACCTCGTTCACTTGGAACACAGTATTGAGTTGTTCCTGCATCTCTGATGAGTACTGAATATTGTATATTCGAGCCCTTTTAATATACATATGTTAAAACCTAAAGTGATACATCTATCCTATTTTATACTGATTTATGTTTATTTCATGTTTTTAGGTGTTTTCCCAAAGAAGCAGTTAAAATTGGGCTTTTATGATGAAAAGAATAATAATGAAGTTTACTATGTCGTTGCCGGTCATCTGAAGCAAGCTGAGAGTTAAAATGGTGAATTTTGGAAGAGTTTAAGTTCAGAAGCTCGAGCCTCAGTTTTAAGGCTCGAGCACAAACCAAGAAATTCCACCAAGGTAAGAAAGCTCAAACGTTGAACTCAAAGCTCGAACCTGAATCAGAAAGCTTGAGCCTAACTTAAGGGTGCTCGAGCCTGTGATACACCTTGATTCTAGAGCCACGGGTGATCAAGTCCGAGCACAGATCCGAGGGACACCAAACAATTAATATATAAACAAGCAAAAATAAAAACTGATTAAGAATAAAATAATAATACGCTGAAAGAAATCTAAACTAAGGATCCTCAAACTTGAAATAATAAATTAACATAATTTAAAACCGTACAACTCAGGAATCCACCTAGTGGACCCCTAATCCCAAATCCTTGAATAAAATTACAAAATTAAAATCCAAAATTAAAATAGAAAGGAAATCCTATGTAATCGGAAGAGTGACTGTCTGTATCTGCATCAACACGATCAAGCTCTAAGCCTGGTACTGTTGGACACCTGAAAAATAACAGAGTGGGTCAGGCCCATATGCAAGTCCTAATCTACTACGATCCAAACAGGAATCCGATACGCAGATACATCTTAGATAGACTCAACAATATCTAGAGTAGTTCATATATGTATATATTACACACTATAGGACGTTCATTAGTTCAATAGGTATGTCTCAGCTTGAGTAGAGATACCATGCAAATCGCACGTAATGTGGTCATGTGTATCTAGACCTACCAGGGATCAAAACCACTGTCCAGTTATCCATCCTAGGCAATATACGCACCCTAACCATGATCCTGAGACTCAAGCTCATACCATGGCACCATAACATAAATATATAAAATCCGTTCAAGGTGTGTCATTCAAATAGTTTATTGACCTGACACATAGTTATAAGTAGGACTTAACTTTTGTAGTTAATCCATCTTATTTCAATATAGGTAGGACTTAACTTTTGTAGTTAACCTATCCCCAATATAGGTAGGCCTCAGTGTTTTGAACTGAGTCGTCCCTAATATGCCACCGTCCCATACCGGTGTATAGACATCCACATAAGTAGGACTTAACATTTTATAGTTAATCCAACTCATTCCAAAATAGGTAGGATTTAGTGTTTAATCCATCCCTAGTATGTCACCGTCCTATACCGGTGCACACAATCTTCCAAACAACATAATTGTAAAGACAATAATTGTTATCTATCAACCATTATCCAGAATGTACATAAATACAGTTTAATACATATAACATGACATTAGGCATTCATTACAAAACCTAAACATCACATTCCAACCATTTAAATTGCCAATATGAGTCATAGCATTTAAATCCTCTATTTACCATAGTTGACCAAAAACAGTATAAATAGTTATCAACTATATTCCAAAATAAGCACAGGTATAATTTCACATGTGTAAAACTAAATCATGCATCCACTAACAGAGTTGGAATCCAAATCCCAGTCCTTTAAATTTGTAAAATAAGATTACACAATCTACCTCTCCAAACAGTGCCATACTGATGTAATATAAAACAGATTTAAACACTAGTTAATTCCATTTAGGCATACACATATTTAAATTACTATATGCTTAAAACACAGCTGAAAATATGATTCTCAATTTAAGATTTTTCAGAGACATCAAAACTTCAAAACAGTAAGTAACAGAAACATTTACATCCTCCAAACTAGTCCCTAAACTGATGCGGTTGATTAACCAGATGAATATTAATTTAGTCCAACACAAGCATGGCTAAATTCAAGTACTCCATGTTACTTATAATCCTAATTAAACATGATTAATCAAAATTAAATTACATATAAACAATCTTCCAAGTTCCAGAGACTACACTGACCAACATTCAAAACGCAACCTGTAAGTTCTTTCCCTAACTGTACACTGCCTCCTCCTTAATCCCTTTATGAATTCATGTTTAAACATGTTCTTACAGGTCTAAAACAATAACATACATCATTTAGAATCATTTAAACCAAGTCTCAAAACTTTGTACAGCCCAAAAATAATCAGAAAACCAAACAAAATGCATTCTGGGTGAGAGCAGGCTCTCTCAAAATTGAGAGCCTGCTCTTTTAATGTGGGAGCCGGCTCCCTAAACTAGGGAGCCTGTTCTTGATAGCATGGAGCCGGCTCCTTGGTGAGGGAGCCTTCTCCCTCTCTCTCCGAGGCTCCCTGCAATTTTCCTACTCCATCCTCCTCACATCCGATGATACCCAGGTCTCTATAGCTTGTTTAATACCTAATCTAAGACTCAATTTATGTTCTAAATTGATTGTAAGACAAGGATACACAAGCAAAACCTAAGTTGCAACACAAGTTGTTAAGCATCGGCAGTAAGTTTAAAACTGAACTTGTAACCAACTAAAGAACAGATTAATTCACTGATTTTAAACACAGATTAAACATGCATAAACGTTGTATTTAAAACTTAATTTAATCCCTGGAGGCTATCTAAGCATGCACAGAACACAAATTCCTGGGAAAGAGAAGATCATAAACTTGCCTCTGAAACTCAGATTTGAAATTCTAATTCACCATCTCTGTATGATATGTTTATGTCCTAAACTGCAAGTCTGCTCCTCCAGTGCCTTGGTTCAACCCAGAAACACCTCTCCTTCCTCCTTCTTGGTCCAACCTTGGTCTAGACCAAAACCTAGACCTCCTCTCTTTATCTTCCTTTGAGTTTCTCAATACCTCACTGTATCTCTGTTCTACAGAAAACCTACGTTTTGTTTTGTGATGTTTTAAACCCTAATCCACCGTAATATACATATATATATAGGTTCAGATATTAAACCCTAATCCATATATAACTCGGCCCATAGGTAAACCTAGGTGATAATTAATGACGGCTACCTATGAAAGCTATATAACAGTCACGTTGAAAACTAAATCCATATAACTAAAGCTAGTCATTTAAAACAATAGAAGTATTAAATCCCACAAAATTAATTCAATTAAAATAATTAAATTAAAACAATTAAGACAACTAATTAAAGCATAACAATTAATTAATTAACTTAAAAAATGAATGCAATCAAAATCAATTACACAAATATTAATTAAATCAATTAAACAAACACAATTAATCACTTAAAAAAAACAAAACAATTAAGTCACATAATTAAATCAATTAATCAATGAAAAATAAAATAAAATTTATAATTCTATCCTTTTGAAAACTAGGGGTATTACATTCTTCCCCCCTAACAAAAGGAATTCCGTCCTCGGAATTCACGAAACTCTGAATTAATGACTTTACCAAATTCATTTCCGTTTTCATGTGGCACAGCTTCATTAGACGAGCTCCACCAAATTCCAACATATCCAACAATATACCATGTACAAGAATTAGCATATTTGTACAACTCCCAGATTGTATCCAATCGTACCCAATATTTAGCGAAAGGTAATGATCCCTATTCCTCCATGTTCCATAGAACAGACGCATAGAATTCTTATGCATGCAGCGCTTTAACAAGTTGGTAACGCTATAGTATAAGCAACTGCCTAACTCGATTAGCAAAATCCATGAAAAGGTAGTGTAATACAGAAAACTAACCTTCCTCCAAAACAACCATTTCCTGATAGAGAACTCTTATGTACGAGTTCAACTATCTACAAAATCTGATTGCCGCCTCCAAACCGTACCCACTCATTACCAAAAGAGAGTATGTTTCTCCGATGTATCCTTACATAAATCAAGGTCTTATCATATAACCTCGCTTCCAGGCCGAACCAATCAGTGAGAGATCGACACCACCTACTATCCAAAATCCCAGACATTGCCGCACGAACCCCCTTGTGCCAACAATAGCATAGATACTATCTGAAAAGCTAAGTAACACTTCCAATTACCCATGCCAACCTAGGATATATCCTAAGCATATTTGCCGTGATTTAAATATAATATCGCGATCACATTTCCCGTCTAGAGATGCGAAGCATTGTTGTTGCTCCAACACCTTCAGAAAACTCATTTGACACATCACCGGTTATCTTCTATATTGAATAACCACATACTATCACTTCGTTATCAGTGCAATAGAGAACGGATAAGAAGTGCCAAAGTAAACACCACTAAAGTGTAGTCCACAAGCGAACTTGCTCTATCCACTATTTTTAAACCATATGGAATTAAAATTCCAACTAATGTTGGTAACTTCTACCAACCATCCCCTCCTGATTAGTCCTACTCCCATTTCGATATAGGAAGTGGCTAAAACCTCCAGTGATATCCAAGTATCAATTTTCCACCTTGTTAGCAAGTGATACATTTAGAAATAGTGATATACGTGTCTCTATCCGTACCGGCTCACCAAGACAAACTTGATAAGTCGTACTATAACTCTTATCCATTTAACTGCAATGCAAAATTTATGAATTTTACACCTCAGTCACTTTGACCTTACCAGAATCAGAAAGACAACTACTATTCCTCCTTCAGTACCCTAAACTCATCAGAGTAAGGTACTACCTCCTATGGGGTCAGCCCAAACATTCCAAGTTGATCGCCTCCATTTTCCTGGTAAGTGTTATTATTTCCTCATGCAAAAACTTAATTGACTTTCAAAATAACCACCGAAGGTTTAATTACCATAGCGGTTGATAAAATCAGCCTTCTCCCCACCACCTCCACTAGACGCAACTAAATACAAAGCGTGAATCACTACACCTGTCTATCTAAGCCGTCCCGTGATCCATGTTATTCTTAGGAACTGATATCTTACCACTTCTAAAATAGACAACACAAAGCTGATTTAATTGTATCAGTCACCCACAATCCTGACCCTTGTGTAGAATCAGCAATCTCTCATCTAGATCCGTGGAAACTACTCTGTCAGGCCCGCTTTAGCATGAGAAATAGCCACAAGGATCTAATGATTTCTGACGGTCCATCTAGATTATTTATTAGATATCAGACTTTGCAACAAAGCATTATGTTCCTCCTCCTACCTGTCTCCCAAACATCTGCTTCCTTTTGCGAAGCATCAGGTCTCCTCCGAGACTAATTAAAGAACTAAGAGTTATGAACCTCAGTCTTTACATCATCCTCCCGATTTGCCTAACGACAATATCCCTAGTTTGGTAACACCAGCTTCCATATTTAGATGTTCGATCACACCCTTAGGAACCAAATTCTTGATTAAGGATAGACTGACAAATAGTTAATCTGTCTACTATCCTCAATTAGTGTCGCTCCTACAAGTACCTAAACCAGTACAAAATCCTCCTGTTGACTTGGGAACACCCGCTTAAAGTTTCTGAGAAGATATTTAACTAAGTCATTTCCTCCGATAAACCATCGTGACGTTACAGTCTATCAAATGATTCTATATCATTTGACTCGAACCACTGGTTTACCTATCCCATCCCAAAAACGTACTATAACTACGCATGTCTAAGTTTGGCAAAAGTTAGATATACCTACCAAATCCTATGACCCCATGCCCAAAATCCTAACGTATTTAACGCTATTCCTCCAAAACGGTAGTTGACTAATCACTCACTTGTGTCCCTAACTAAACCGTAATCCCGATCCTGAATTATTAACGAAAAGGAAACACATAAAGCACACACAATAAAACACAATAACCCTACGTAAAACATCGTTCCTCTTAGCAAAGAAAATCTCCTTTTAGAAATCAACTTTACCTGATTGGTTCACAATCTCCCTTTTACAGTTTCAGAGGAAATCATCCAACCTTGAAACATAAGCTCAAATCATAGCTCAACACAATCCATTTGCTTCAGTAAATTCCAAAGGCTTAACCTTCATCCTCTTTATACACGGAATGCTAACTGTCCAAAGTAACTTTGTAAAGAAACTTAGAACGTCCCAACCTAATCCCCATACTCCTCGGAATGTGATATAAAATCATCGCTTCGGTCTGAGAAGAACTCCATCTAATCCTAAACTCCTGAAGAGTTCACTTTATCTACCTTTTCTAAAGGTAATCCCAAAGGTTAACTATCTGTAGGTCGATCCATGCCAACTCGACTAGCATCGTTCACTATACTATTAGCGAACAAGATCACTCTTGCGTGATCCTTGCTTTCCAAGATTCAATACCCTCTTTCTTGAGTATGTTGAAAACTCCTCCCCTAGAGTCCTCTTTGGACTCCTATTCCTCGGTTGCTCCTTTATGAGAACAATTAAAATCATGCTGGTCCCTTATGCGGTGACCAAAAATGCACTCCTATATCCCTCATTGGCTTATACTTCTAAAAGTAGCGCCAACCGGAACTAAACCTTCAATCCCAAGTTCTACTTTTGATAGAGAACTCGATAACGTACTCCTCTACTCCTTCGGTTTGATTCGCTGACGCCGCGGACCCCATCCTCCTTCTAGTGTCAACCATTCCATAATGATGGAATATAATTGACATAAGCTGCTCCTCCTAACGAACCGTAAAAGAGTACAACGAATCTTAATATGGCTCTAAGTTTTTTTTAAGAGACGCAACACGGAAGACTTCTAACGAAAGACACTCCTAAGGACACTAGAACTTGAAGTGCTCTGATACCAACTATGATACCTCTCGATTCTAGAGCCACGGGTGATCAAGTCCGAGCACAGATCCGAGGGACACCAAACAATTAATATGTAAACAAGTAGAAATAAAAACTGAATTAAAAATAAAATAATAATACGCTGAAAGAAATCTAAAATAAGAATCCTCAAACTTGAAATAATAAATTAACATAATTTAAAACCGTACAACTCGGGAATCCACTTAGTGGACCCCTAATCCCAAATCCTTGAATAAATTTACAGAATTAAAATCCAAAATTAAAATAGAAAGGAAATCCTATGTAATCGGAAGAGTGAGTGTCTGTATCTGCATCAACACGTTCAAGCTCTAAGCCGGGTACTGTCGGACACCTAAAAAATAACAGAGTGGGTTAGACCCACAAGCAAGTCCTGATTTACAACGATCCAAACAGGAATCCGATACGCAGATACATCTTAGATAGACTCAACAATATCTAGAGTAGTCCATATATGTATATATTACACACTATAGGACGCTCACTAGTCCAATAGGTATGTCTTAGCCTGAGTAGAAATATCATGCAAATCGCACGTAATATGGTCATGTGTATCTAGACCTACCAAAGAACAAAACCACTGTCCAGTTATCCATCCTAGGCAATATACGCACCCTAACCATGATCCTGAGACTCAAGCTCAAACCATGGCACCATAACATAAATATATAAAATCCGTTCAAGGTGTGTCATTCAAATAGTTTATTGACCTGACAAATAGTTATAAGTAGGACTTAACTTTTGTAGTTAATCCATCTTATTTCAATATAGGTAGGACTTAGTGTTTGAACTAATCCATCCCCAATATAGGTAGGTCTCAGTGTTTTGAACTGAGTCGTCCCTAATATGCCACCGTCCCATACCGGTGCGTAGACATCCACATAAGTAGGACTTAACCTTTTATAGTTAATCCAACTCATTCCAAAATAGGTAGGATTTAGTATTTTACTAATCCATCCCTAATATGCCACCGTCCCATACCGGTGCACACAATCTTCCAAACAACATAATTGTAAAGACAATAATTGTTATCTATCAACCATTATCCAGAATGTACATAAATATAGTTTAATACATATAACATGACATTAGGCATTCATTACAAAACCTAAACATCACATTCCAACCATTTAAATTGCTAATATGAGTCATAACATTTAAATCCTCCATTTACCATAGTTGACCAAAAACAGTATAAATAGTTATCAACTATATTCCAAAATAAGCACAGGTATAATTTTACATGTGTAAAACTAAATCATGCATCCACTAACAGAGTTGGAATCCAAATCCCAGTCCTTTAAATTTGTAAAATAAGATTACACAATCTACCTCTCCAAACAGTGACATACTGATGTAATATAAAACAGATTTAAACACCAGTTAATTCCATTTAGGTATACACATATTTAAATTACTATATGCTTAAAACAAAGCTAAAAATATGATTCTCAATTTAAGATTTTTCAGAGACATCAAAACTTCAAAACAGTAAGTAACAGAAGCATTTACATCCTCCAACTAGTCCCTAAACTGATGCAGTTGATTAACCAGATGAATATTAATTTAGTCCAACACAAGCATGGCTAAATTCAAGTACTCCATGTTACTTATAATCCTAATTAAACATGATTAATCAAAATTAAATTACATATAAACAATCCTCCAAGTTCCAGAGACTACACTGACCAACATTCAAAACGCAACCTGCAAGTTCTTTCCCTAACTGTACACTGCCTCCTCCTTAATCCCTTTATGAATTCATGTTTAAACATGTTCTTACAGGTCTAAAACAATAACATGCATCATTAAAAATCATTTAAACCAAGTCTCAAAACTCTGTACAGCCCAAAAATAATCAGAAAACCAAACAAAACGCATTCTGGGTGAGAGCAGGCTCTCTCAAAATTGAGAGCCTGCTCTTTTAATGTGGGAGCTAACTCCCTAAACTAGGGAGCCTGTTCTTGATAGCATGGAGCCGGCTCCTTTGTGAGGGAGCCTTCTCCCTCTCTCTCCAAGGCTCTCTATAATTTTCCTACTCCATCCTCCTCACATCCGATGATACCCAGGTCTCTATAGCTTGTTTAATACCTAATCTAAGACTCAATTTATGTTCCAGATTGATTGTAAGACAAGGATATAAAAGCAAAACCTAAGTTGCAACACAAGTTGTTAAGTATCGGTAGTAAGTTTAAAACTGAACTTGTAACCAACTGAAGAACAGATTAATTCACTGATTTTAAACATAGATTAAACATGCATAAATGTTGTATTTAAAACTTAATTTAATCCCTGGAGGCTATCTAAGCATGCACAGAACACAAATTCCTGGGAAAGAGAAGATTATAAACTTGCCTCTGAAACTCAGATTTGAAATTCTAATTCACCATCTCTGTATGATATGTTTATGTCCTAAACTGCAAGTCTGCTCCTCCAGTGCCTTGGTTCAACCCAGAAACACCTCTCCTTCCTCCTTCTTGGTCCAACCTTGGTCTAGACCAAAACCTAGACCTCCTCTCTTTAACTTCCTCTGTATTTCTCAATACCTCACTGTATCTCAGTTCTACAGAAAACCTACGTTTTGCTTTGTGATGTTTTAAACCCTAATCCACCGTAATATACATATATATATAGGTTCATATATTAAACCCTAATCCATATATAACTCGGCCCATAGGTAAACCTAGGTGATAATTAATGACGGCTACCTATGAAAAGCTATATAACAGTCACGTTGAAAACTAAATCCATGTAACTAAAGCTAGTCATTTAAAACAATTAAAGTATTAAATCCCACAAAATTAATTCAATTAAAATAATTAAATTAAAACAATTAAGACAACTAATTAAAATGGAAGAATTAATTAATTAACTTAAACAATGAATGCAATTAAAATCAATTACACAAATATTAATTAAATCAGTTAAACAAACACAATTAATCACTTAAAAAAAACAAAACAACTAAGTCACATAATTAAATCAATTAATTAATGAAAAATAAAATAAAATTTCCAATTCTATCCTTTTGAAAACTAGGGGTATTACAGAGCCTTTGCCTAAAAGCTCGAGCACATGTTGCATCGGAATGAAAAAAGTTGATCCAAGCTCCCAAGACCTTGTGCCAAGCCTCTGGGATCGAGCACTGACACCTAGAGCTCGAGCCCAACACCTTAGGATCGAGCACCATGAAGAGAGGATCGAACACCATCAATAAAAAGACATTTCAGAACAATTTTGCACCTAGAGCTCGAGCCTGAGCTTTAAGGCTCGAGCCTGAATCAAAAAGATCGAGCACCACCACTTCGGGCTCGAGCATTACTGAAAACTCTGAACCCGCTTTAGTATTTTAGGCATAACTTTTTGACTCAGAACTCCAAATTAAGCGAACTTAGCGGCTCTGGAAAGAAGACTTGAAGACTGATGTTTTTATCTTTAATAGCCATCTCGAGATTCGCACTCTAAATGGGTCAAAATTGTGTTACAAAGTCAGAACAAGTTGCTGGCAAGTGAAGCTCGAGCCTAAACCCAAAAGCTCGAGCTTGAACCTCAAAGCTCGAGCATGGACGTCCTGGAAGTCAAAAATACATGCGGGAATTACCAAAAATCATATTTTTTTATTTCCTTATGGGCCCAATTGTTACCAAAAGCTAGAAAACCAATCTTAAGGGGATTGTGACTTGTTCTCCACTATAAAAGAAGAGGAGAAGGCCACAGAAAAACTCTCTCATATCTATCTCACGGCAGTTTTTAGGGTTTTGAAGAAGAAGATCCAAAAGGAGTTTTGGCGGTTCATGACGATGAAGACCACAACAACACAAATGATATCTTGCGTCGTCATTGGTAGCTAATTCTTATCTTAGGGCATTAATGTAGCCTGAATCCAAATACTATGGTTTGATTGTTCTGTACTTTGGGAATTTAAAATATTATGTATTTTGATTGCATGATTTTGGGCAATTGCTTAATTCAATTGGTGTTTTAATTATTAAATACTTTGTGAATGATTAATACCTTGTCTTAGATTTAATTATTCATATATTATTCTCAACCCATTCTTATTAGACGATATCTGGCGGAGCTCTGTCGGACATAAGAATGGAGATAATGTAATGGTATTGAAACGTATTTTGTGAATGAATGTTTTCATAGTCTATGCCTAGGGAAGACGAGTTATACTGCAAAATTAGTTAGAAGTAGGTAGGTAGATAATTCGTGTCAACCAAAGATAGGTTATTATTAACTGAAATTCATAAAACATCTTTCTTTAAATTTGAATTAAATGAATGTTATTGAGTTTAATTCCATATTATACATAATTGTTGAAATCTCAAGGTTGAACAGTTGACCATAGTATGAGGTTCGTGGTGAAGTCAATCCTTAAGTATTTCTTCTTTTGATCTCAATCATTTTATTTCATTTATTTTCTTTTACTTTATTAATTTTCTGTTTATGTTATTGCACAACACAACAAATCAAATCTCTTTCTAAACTAAAATAGTAGTAATTGAAGACTCGATAAACCACCACAGTCCTTGAGGTTCGACACCCTCAACATAGCCCTATCCTATAAGGATTCGTTCTATTGCGAATGGTTAAATTATTATTGACACAAACAATTTTTGGCGACGTTGCCAGGGATTGTGTCACGATTTTATTGAGTTCGAGATTTGTTCTGTTTTAATTTGTAGTTTAGGACTTTGTATATATTTTTCTTTTGATTTCTTTTTGTTTTCAGGTGCAAGATTTTAGGCGCGGGAGGAACAAAGCAGAGGGAATAGAATTTTCTGAACCTTTTGTGAGTTTTTCTTACTCTTGTTCTTGCACTTATTTTTGTTGTATATTATTATTATTATTATTATTTTATGTTGAAGAGGGTTGAGCGTGAATGGAGGAATTTTTAGATACAGGTTATAGGGACCATTACATCCCTTCTACTTATAACCCTCCATCATGTTTTGTTCCTTATGAAATTGAGTCCAATTCACTACAAGCATCACCATCTTATTTTGGACTTGATTACTTTTTTTTTATCCTCCTTATAACCACTACCCTCCCCAACAATTCTATGATGAACCAACTCCATCACCTTCTAGGTATTCGCCTAGATTTGAAGAAAAAGTATTAGTTGCTTTTGCTAAACTTACAGAAATTTGCCCACTTGTTCATTCTCATTCTCAAGCCATAGCCAAGCTAGAGGCTCAAGTTGAGCAAATAGTGAGTGCTGTATCTCGTCGAAAGGAGGCGAAATTGGAAAGTCAGCTAGTAGTAAATCCAATAGAGCATAACACGATTGATGAGGATATTCCTTGTAATTTAGATCATAAATTTATTCAGGCCATCAATACCTTAGAGAGTGAGGAAAAGGTGATTCATTTAGAGGAAGAGAAAAAGGATGAAAATAGTGAATTTCCTAAAGATCCAATTGAGTCTTTGAAAGATACTGTCTTGCTAAATAACAAAGGAAGTAATTCTTTGAATATACTTCAAGAGCACAACAATGATGCAAAGCAGACCACTGTTGATTTTGTTTTCAAGACCATGGATGAAGGGAACGATATTAAATCTTCCATTTATTTTGAAATTATTCCTTTGGAATATGATTTCAATGTTATAAGTGAGGAGGTAATGGGGAAAATTGATAAGAGGTTAAACGTGGATGTTCTGTATCCCGTTTTTGATAGTTTTGACTAACGAGTCACCCCAACGTTTGCTAAAAACGTTAAATTTAGCACTTGTAGATTATTTTTATTTTTATTATTATTTTTAGTTATTTTTCTTTTTCAGATTAGTTTATTTTTATTTTTATTCTTTTTTAGTTTTTCTAGGTTTTTAGTTTATTTTTGTATTTTTCTTTTATTTCTCGATTAGGTTAGTTTAGGTTAGTTTTGATAAAAAGAAACAATAAATTAAAATAGAAATAAAAATTTAACTTATGCATAATGATATATATATATATATATATATATATATATATATATATATATATGTTTTACTCCATATATTTGATACTCTGATATGTGCTATGGAGTATAATTATTTTGTTAGGTACAAAAGACTAAGTTTGGGGATGAGGTGATGATTTCATTCCTCCGAGCTATCAATTCCTGATCTTCGGTATTTCTGCGTATTTGGTAATATCTTTCTAACTCTACATTGTATCTCTTTCCTCGAGTGTCAAAACGGCTAAATTCTTGTGTAAGTTGATAGGAAATTCGAAGAGCTACAATTTTGTGTTTCACGAGCTTTCCCTAAAACAGCTGTTTACCTTGTCAAAATTGGTCTAGAAGTCTGCATGAATTTTGGGAGTCCTTATTCGACAGAATTTCTATATATGTCTCCTATATGAAAAAGGGAATTATGGGGCTGATATTTTATTATTTAAAGGGGGTCCTCTACAACATTGGAGGAGATAGAGGAGCTTAAGGCTGAGATCAGAGAGGAAAAGTATTCAGAAGAAAGAAGAGATCAATCCATAGCGGTGAAGATGCCTTCCTCAACCATGAAGAATTCCACCCCAGTTATGCTTGGCTAAACGCTTTGTTAGGGTTGTGATGTAGCCCTAACTTAGCACCCTGGTTTGATTGTATTTAATTATTGGAGAATAATATCTATCATGCATGATTGTGTAATCTGTAAGGTTTTTAATTGAATTTTCAATAAGAATCGGTTTTAGAGTTTTAATTCAATTACAAATATTTTTCTATCTTGTCTTAGATATTTTGATCTTATGATTGAACATAACTCATTCGCTTCTTGTAGTTATGAATGAGATGATTATACAATGGTATTTCTCTGAATATAATGTTAGAGATTTGATAGATTATGCCTAGAAAAGATAGACCATGCTACACCCTAGAGTAAAGTAGATAGGTAGATAGTTTATACCAATTGAAGATAGTCCATACTTAATTTTAAATTATATTATTTTCTAGCTGAATTAATATGTGCTTGTAGCCATGATTAATTCCCTGTGCATGTTATATGATATATCTCCAATAAATGATGCAATTGACTGGTGGTGCAACGTTAGTGGTGAAATCATACCCCTAGTCATCTCTTTATTTTCTACATCATATTTAATTATTGTTCTTTAGTTTATTTTATTTTCTATTTAGTTAATTTAGAATTAATCATCACGATTCGATTATCCTACTTTCAAGTTAATTTGGAATTTAAGAAATCTGTTGACAAACTTATTTTACACAAGTCTCTTGGGTATGACACCCTTACAAGTAAACCCTATCAGCAAAAATTCGTGCACTTGCGAGTGGTACATATAAATCTCACAACAGTAACGAATCGCACATTAAAGATTCGACATGGTGTGTGCCATTGTAGACTTGAATCCTTAGGATATGGTTTGTGTGGTTTCACCCTACTTGTGCTTGGTAGGTAGTTTCATGCATTGTGATTGTATATGTCGCGAACTTGTTGATTTTAGGAAAGCTTGTAAGGACATTGAAATATGTTACGGCTAGGGCTCGGCTCTAGTATGGGAGATAGAGAGCTCCCTTTAACATATAGTGCACACTAGGTAGTACCTTGTGGGTTGTAATAGCTCAGAATAACTTGCTTGGTCTAGCGATCACATGTCCTAATCTTTTCACTACTTGATTTCGCATTCAATTCCAAGTTATTAATCATGGATTACTTGTTAGTTTGTGATTTGGTGCTTGCGTTTTTAAATCTCATTAGTATACTTGCCCTTGTATGCTTATTTTATGTATTCAAATTCCATTAGTATACTTAAGCTTTGTATAAAAGTTTCTTGCATTTTCAATTACATTTAGTATACTTGTGCCACGTATACTTGCTTCGTATGTTTTGAAATTCTATTTAGTATACTTGAGCTTCGTATACTTGCTTCTTGCGTTTCAATTTCGTTTAGTATACTTGAACCTTGTATACTTGCTTCTTGCTTCTTGCATTTCAATTTCATTTAGTATACTTGAACCTTGTATACTTGCCTCTTGCGTTCCTAATTACATTTAGTATACTTGTGCCATGTATACTTGCTTCGTATGTTTTGAAATTCCATTTAGTATACTTGAGTCTTGTATACTTGCTTCTTATATTTTTTAATTCCATTTAGTATACTTGTGTCATGCGTACTTACTTCGTATTTTTTGAAATTTCATTTAGTATACTTGAGCCTTATATACTTGCTCATTGTGCTCTTCAATTACGTTTAGTATACTTGTGCCATGTGTACTTACTTCGTATGTTTTGAAATTCCATTTAGTATACTTGTGACTTGTATACTTGCATCACATGTATTTAAATTTCATTTAGCATACTTGTACCTTGTATGCTTGTATGTTGCGTATTTCATTTTAACCACGTATATAGCTTGAGATGATCCCTTAGTTCACCTTGGAATATAGACATTAGGTGGCATGAACCACATGGATTGATTTATATCAACTTGCAAAACTTATTAAACTTTAGGTTATACGCGTGTTTATTTCCTACGAGTAACTTGTTTACTTACCCTAGATGTTTGGGATATCTTCAAGTACGGAAACCTTGCTTTGGGGTGCATAACATCCCTAGGTTGGCGTGGTTTTACTTATGTCATTCTATGTAATTTTGTTCATATGCAAGTGTTTGCATGTTTAACTTTCACGTTCGAACTTGTAACGCTTAGCTAGGTTTCATATGTTGTTTTTACTTTGAAACATGTAAAGTGCACTTAGATACACTCTTTGAGGCTTATTTAACATGTATGAGGTGTGGCCAAGGGCAAAACACCATTTTGTTGCGTCTATGTATTTTGGTATTGAAATTTGTCTTTAAAGGAAATATTAAGAAATTAGAGGTTTTAACATGTTATTTTCAATTCGGCTTGTGTAAAGTGTGCATAAACACACTCCTTATGACTCTTTGTATATGTATGACATGTGGCCAAGGGCCAAAACGTCTTTTGCTTCCATTTGTATACTCTTGATTCCATGTTTTCCTTTAAAAGCAATATTTTGCAAACTTGAGATTTGATAGGTCGTATTTTGCATTAGGCATATTTTGAGGCCACGGGCCATTGTAGCGCGTCTAAATAGGTATATTACATTTGCGTGCATGGTCACTTTTGCACAAAACCTCGCCCTTGGTGAATGAGCCTCATATAGACTCATTTTCCTTTTTTTTTTTTATTTATTTACAAAATCTGGTTTAAGGGCACTTTGGGAATTTTGCTTTGAAAAATAAATTCTAGTCTTGACATGGTCACTTAGAAAATATGATTTTTTTTTTCTTTTGTAGGGGGGGTTCTTCACGGACTTTTCAAGAAAACATCGTCTCGGCCTCGAAAACCCCGCGTCAAATCTGATTTTTTGGTGCGCGCACTTTTGATCTAAGGGGCATTTTGGGTATTTCACTTAAAAATTAAAAACTTCTTTCGACATTTAAGCCCTCAAAATTGCATTTTAAGTTCAAAAATTAGTTTAGGCCCTTATGGCTGCTTCTAGGGCGTTGGCGGCGTGCGTTGTGGGCGCCCATGGTGCCCTGCCTTGACAACCTTAACGTCTTGTTTTCATTTGGCCATAACTCCTTCATCCAGACTCCGAATCAGGTGATTCTTGAGTCTAATTTCGTTAATTTTTCATTGTCTTTCCAATGATATGCTTGGTAGCACCCACATCTTTTTTAAAAAATGATCATTATGCCCCTAGGGTTAAACATTGCATTTTTCAACCCTAGTTTTCTTCAACTTGTCTCTTTGAGTTCTGTGACTTCGTAGGGAGTCACGTTTGTATCTTAGGGATGACATACACCTCTAGTGTAATACCCCGTAATTAATTAAAGAGTTTAGTGTATTTAAATTCAATTATGTGTGTGGATTCCTGTACCTATTATTGTGCATGCTTCATTGTTATATTAAGTTCATTTAATGGTGCATGTAAATTAATTGTGTATGTTAAAATAGTAAATTTATGTATTTAATTGTGCATGTATTATTATAATTAATTTTATTTGTTGATTATGTTTAATTAAGCAATATTAGTTAATTAGAATATTATATTTGTGTTATAAAGTATTATGATGATATAATATATTATTTTGTAATAACAATAATAATAATTATATTAGTTTAATAATAATAATAATAATAATATAATAATAATAATAATAAAAGTTTATTAATAATAATATTAGTAATAATAATAATAATAGTTATAATAATAATAATAGTATTAAACCAAAGTCATGATGAAACTAGAGATTAGGATAGGATTGCATCAATGGTTATGGTTGGAATTGAAGCCATATGGTTGGGAGGATGGTTAGTTGATGAAAAAAATAAGATATTTGTAATATTTATATTATATATTTTGTATATAAATTAACTAGCTTGCCTTAGAAGAAAATAAAAGGGAGTTAGAAGCAAAGTATAAATTCTAGAGAGCTATTTTATAAGAGTGAAAGGAAAAGAGAAAGAGAAAGAAGCTTGGACCGGTGTAGGCAATTTTACCCGACTACGCGCAGACCGGCGGATTTATTTTAAATCCAAAAAGGCAAGTTATTATCTACTTTTCCCCTTTGAATTAATAAATTAATTGTTTAGCTTATTTTTATGCATAGAGCCAAGGTTTGGAGGTTAATAAATTATTAATTTTATTTTGTTAAATTAATGGAATTTTAATTATATAGGATGGTATATATTTATTTAATGTCCTATGAAATTAATAATGGCTAAAAATAATTAAATAAGACTTTAGGGATTTTTCTAGAATTTTCTAGATTTTTCCGGGCATTTTCTGCAATTTCCGGCGACCTTCCGGCGAGTTTTCCGGTCGCCGGCAGTGGGGGAGACGACCGGAGTGATCCGGTGCGACGCGGCGCACCATAGGAGGTGTACGCGCGCATCCTGGCCATTAGTGGAGTCTGATTGATCCGGTGCATCGCGGTCCATGATACCGCGGTACACCCGGATCCGTGGACGTTGGATGGAGGAGATGTAGGTGGATTGATCCGGTGTGGCGCGCACGTAGGAAATCTGATGCAACCGACCAACCAGCACACGCCGCGTCAGCAAGGCACCCCTAGTGCGCGCGTGGCAGCGCGTGCACGCGCGTGGGACTCTCCAGACGCGCGTGGGAGCGCGTGGCTGATGCCAGACGCGCGTGGAGGCGCGTGGGAGAGTGGGGAAGGTTGGGCTGCGCGTGGGGAGGCTCTGGGAGGCGCGTGAGGGCGCGTGTGGGGTCCCTACAGCTGCTGGAAATTACCAGAATACCCCTAGGGCCTGTTTTGTAAATTCCAGAACCTTAAACTTGGATTTTTAGGTACTGTGTTGGTAATTACGGGTTTAACGGGCCACGAAATTATTATTTTAACACCCGTTACTTATTCTTATGGCCGATTAATCTTTTCTAAGCATTTATTGGCTCGTTCGCAGTACGGATACTAATGTGATTTATTTAACGACATTGTTAAATATAAATAGTGTTATTATCGTATTTAATGGTATCAAACATTACTGTTAAATTAAATAAGGCCATGGTTTTAGTCAGATAAATTATCCATGATATCTTATAGGATGTTTATACTGTTAATTGATATATAAACCATGATTATTATGCTGTGTGCATTTCAGGAAATAAATGGACTGTTTAATTATGTCGCATTTATATTATATGGATGTGTTGCCATATAGAACCATATGAGCTGGCTAATAAGTTTAGACTCATTTATACCTTATGCATTCGTTGCGATAGACAGATGTGTGGCTGTCGGGGTATGTGGTTTAATATTATTGGCATGTGTTGCCTAATTGACATACTCGGTATATTTATTAATATTATTGGCATGTGTTGCCTAAATTGACATACTCGGTACATTTATTAATATTGTTGGCATGTGTTGCCTAATTTATATGCTCAGTATATTCATCAGTACTTTGCGAGGTGTTATCACTGTGTAGTTCGTTATAGTCTGTGTTGTCAGTACCGTACACCATGTATAATAGCTGATTTCCCGGGTAGGGAAAGGCGACACTTGACCACCTAGTGTGAGTCTAAGTGATCACCGTCTATTCTGGTTGAGGTCATGTTATACATCGGATAGTTCCCGTAGGATGTATACAGATATAGTACTCAACCGATTCATAATGATTAATTTATTTGATTCTCTGATTTGGGTCATAGTAGAGAGGACTTGCTCGTGGGGTTGACCCACCATTGTTGTTATTTCAGGATACGGTCAGTATCCGTTTCAAGGCTGAGGTTAGCAGTGTGGGACCATCATCCGAACTCATCTACTCTTACGATCCAGTGCAGGGTAGAAGTTTTATGTAATACTTCAGTTTCAGTTTTTATTTACTTTTGACGTTGAACTCTCAGGGTTATATTTAGGGATCCCTGACGTAGGATTTCCAAGTTGTAATGAAGTACTGCATTAAATAAAGGATGGATGGATGTTGTATTATTTAATGTTTCTTTCCTGTCTAAATTCTTTTAATTCCATCATTTTGTATTCCATGCTTGTATATTGCCAATTGTTTTTGATATCCCTCGTTTTTCGTGTATAAGCCTGATCAACTTATGCGTGAAAAATGTGGGGGTGTTACAGTTGGTATCAGAGCATTCCAGGTTCGAGTGTCTTAGGGATCTGTGATTACTATACTTCCGCGTTGTGTATTCTGATAATTAGAGCCTAAGTATTAGGGTTCTTTGTATTCTTTTAGTCGGTCCATTATAATGTACTGACGTTAGATTTTTCTGAATTTAAAAGAAGGATGTCTCGGCGTGGGACAAGGAATGCGAACCGTCATCGCAGTATTTCCCCAACTCAAAATGAGAATCAGGAATTCTCTCCTCAAGTTGCTGACATCATTGCACGAGCTGTGGCAGCAGGAGTAGCATCTGCTCTACGAAACCAGCAACCTCCTCCGATAGTACCTGTTCCTGAACCAGTGGCACAGCCAATGTCATGGGACAAAGTTCGTGACTCGTTCATCCGGGGAAATCCACCGACATTTGCAGGGTCCACAGATGTCTTGTTAGCATATCAGTGGAAACAGGAGAGCGAGCGTCATCTTCGGATGGTAATCTGTACCGAAGTGCAGAAACAGATGCTGGCTACGTTTATGCTGATAGGCAATGCATTGCAGTGGTGGGAGTCTATTACTACTGTCGATGAGAGAACCAGATTGACGTATGCTGAATTTCAGACTCGCTTTGACGACAAGTATTTTCCTATGTCAGTAAGATCAGCGATGAAGACTGAATTTCTGGATCTGCAACAGGAAGATATGACTGTGGCTGAGTATGAACAGAAGTTCATAAATTTGTCATTATTTGCACCAGAGGAGGTCAATACGGAAGAAAAGAAGAGAGACCGCTTTGTGAAGGGGTTAATATGGCCGATTAAAGTGGTGATCTTAGGTAGTCCGGCATATACTACTTATATCCAGGTGGTTAATGCCGCCTTACAGCACTGCCAGATGAGGAGTGATTACCGGAAGTCCAAGGGAGATAAGCGGACTAACCGAGACTACCAGACAGGGGAGAAAGGAAGCAGCAGTGGTGCCAAGTCCAATGATCGGGGCAGATTTCAAGGACATCAACCTTGGAAGAAAAACAAAGGAAACCTAGATGTGCAGAGGGATGGAGTCCCTAATCAGGGTAGACAAGGTGGGATACCTCAGACCGGACAGGAACAGTGGTCGGGAAATCAACAGAGAAGGCAGGCAGGTCCTTTTACGGGACGTTGTTATCACTGTAGAGAGATTGGGCATCCGGCCAAGATGTGTCCCAAAGCTAAGCAGGGACAGTATGGGCAGCCGAGACCTAATCAGCCGTTACCTCTACCGGCCCCACCGATGCCACGTGGGCAAGTTCAGAATTTTCCGGCACTTCCAGCACCACCATTTCCTCCGGGACAACCTCCACAGCAGTTGCATCATGGCAGAGTTTATAACTTCATGCCACATAATGCGCAGGCTCCTCAGGCTATTGAGGGTATGTTTTCTATACATGGTAGAACTGCTCGTATACTGTTTGACACTGGTGCATCACATTCTTTTGTGTCTAGATCTTTTGTTATCTTATCTGGTATGACGACTCAGTTATGTGACCAACCTCTTAATATTTATACACCATTGGGAGTTGGCGCAATTTTACGAGAGTATAGCGGTGATATCCTTATAGATATGGGCCGACTTCGATTTCTTGCAAATTTGTTAGTGTTAGATATGCATTCGTATGATGTTATACTTGGGATGGACTGGTTATCTCAGTACCATGCTCAGGTTAACTGTTACGAAAAGTCTATTGTATTTTCTATACCAGGACAGGAGATGTATCTTCTTGTTGTACCACAACCTGATAGAGGGCCTAGCACTTATTTATTCGTTCTTGAGGAGGACTCACAGGAAGCGACTACGGTATCTCTTGACAGCATCCCGGTAGTACAGGAATTCCAGGATGTATTCCAGGAAATTCCAGGCTTGCCACCGAGTCGAGAGATAGACTTCGTTATTGATTTAGCTCCAGGCACTACGCCTATTGCTAAGGTGCCGTACAGAATGGCACCAGTGGAGATGCGAGAGTTGAAAGATCAAATTCAACAGTTGCTCAGCCAGGGATTTATTCGCAGAAGTACTTCACCATGGGGAGCACCAGTACTGTTTGTCAAGAAGAAGGATGGATCTCTTCGTCTTTGTATTGATTACAGAGAACTGAACAAGGTCACTGTTCGCAACAAGTACCCGTTGCCCAGAATTGATGACCTGTTTGATCAGTTGAAGGGAGCTACTTACTTCTCAAAGATCGATTTGAGGTCTGGTTATCATCAGCTACGAGTCAGAGAACAAGATGTTCCAAAGACAGCATTTCTCACGAGGTACGGATCTTATGAGTTTCGTGTTATGCCTTTCGGTTTAACGAACGCTCCAGCTGTCTTTATGGACTTGATGAATAGAGTATTCAGAGAATACTTAGATCAGTTTGTCATTGTTTTCATTGATGATATTCTGGTTTACTCTAAGTCGGAGAAGGACCATGCTAGACATTTACGCACAGTATTGCAGACACTTCGAGAACATCAGTTGTTTGCGAAGTTTGAGAAGTGTGAATTTTGGCAGAAAGAGGTCAAATTTCTAGGTCATGTAGTGTCAGAAGAAGGGTTAGCAGTAGATCCAGCCAAGGTTGCGGCCATTATGGAGTGGGGACAGCCTACCTCACCGACAGAGATTCGCAGTTTTCTGGGATTGGCGGGGTATTATCGCCGGTTCATCCAGGGATTTTCCAAAATTGCGGGTCCACTTACTCATCTAACTAAGAAGAATGTACCATTTGTATGGGATGATTCTTGTCAGGCTGCTTTTGCTGAATTGAAGAGCAAGTTAACTTCTGCACCTGTCTTAGCCACACCTCAGAGTGGAATCGAGTATTTCGTATTTACCGACGCTTCTCTGAAGGGTTTGGGTTGTGTGTTGATGCAAGAAGAGCGACCAGTTTCTTATGGGTCTAGGAAGCTTAAGCCTCATGAGCTTAATTACCCGACTCACGACCTAGAGCTCGCCGCAGTGGTTTTTGCCTTGCGTATTTGGAGACATTATCTTTTGGGGGAGACTTTTCGATTGTTTAGCGATCATAAGAGTCTACAGTATTTGTTCACACAGAGGGAACTGAATATGAGACAGCGCAGATGGTTGGAATTCGTGAAAGACTATCACTTCTCTATTCAGTATCATCCAGGGAAAGCGAATGTTGTAGCAGACGCACTCAGCCGCCGACCCTATGTCAGCCTTTCAGCTTTGTTTACAACAGAGTGGGATGCTTTGAAGACGGTTGATGAGTTAGCAGACGCTTTTATGGCATGTGTGGTAGTAACTCCTTCTATCATTCATCAGGTCATTCAAGCGCAACTCTCAGATCAACAGTGTATTGATCGGGTTTCGGAGTTAGCCTCCGGAGATGTTCCTTTTTATTCTATAGGGACTGATGGAGGATTGAGGTACAAGGGACGTTTAATTGTGCCTTCAGCTGATAATTTGAGAAATGTTGTGATGAGAGAGACACATACTTCTCAGTTCTCTGTACATCCAGGGGGAGACAAGATGTATCAGGACATGAAACGCCAGTTTTGGTGGGCCGGCATGAAAAGAGATATAGCTATCTTTGTCTCTAAATGTAGCACCTGTCAGATGATTAAGATTGATCATCAGAGACCGCCAGGATCGTTACAGCCACTTCCCATACCAGAGTGGAAATGGGAAAGTATTTCCATGGACTTTATAGAGGGATTACCTACTTCACAGCATAATCACAACTCTATTTGGGTCATTGTTGATAGATTGACCAAGTCCGCTCACTTTCTGCCTGTTCGTTCAAACTTTACGTCAGAACAGTATGCTAAGCTGTATATTGCAGAAATGGTGAAACTTCATGGTGTACCATTGTCCATCGTATCAGATAGAGATCCGAAGTTTGTCTCAGGATTTTGGAGGAGCTTTCAGCAGGCTTTGGGTACAGAACTATATCTTAGCACTGCTTATCATCCTCAAACAGATGGACAGACTGAGCGAGTTAATCAGATTTTAGAAGACATGTTGCGGGCATGTGTTCTTGATTTTAAGGGCAATTGGGAGGAATATTTGCCGCTTTCAGAGTTTGCTTATAACAATAGTTATCAGAAAACTATTGGTATGGCACCATTTGAGGCTTTGTACGGCAGACCGTGTAGGTCTCCTGTCTGTTGGCTTGGAGTTGGTGAGAACAGCTTTTTGGGTCCTGAATTTATTAAGGACACGTCAGAAAAGATCGCTATCATTAGGGATCGGATGCGTACAGCTCAAAGCAGACAAAAAAGTTATGCTGACCGTCGAACTCGTGTTTTGGAGTTTAAGGTTGGTGATCAGGTTTTGCTTAAGGTTTCTCCTATGAAGGGAGTAATGCGGTTTGGGTCAAAGGGTAAGTTATCGCCTCGTTTTGTGGGTCCTTTTATGATTACAGATCGGATTGGGGCAGTAGCTTATCGTCTGGCTCTACCAGATAATCTTCATAGGGTACATAATGTTTTTCATGTATCTATGCTGCGAAAATTTCTACGGGACGAAGACCGATATCAACACATTGATGTGGGTGAGATTGAGTTGCAACCTGATGCAACCTATTTGGAACAACCTTACTGTATTCTCGATCGTAGGAATCAGATACTGCGCACGAAGACTATTCCATTAGTACGTGTACAGTGGAGTCATCATAGTGCTACAGAGTCTACTTGGGAACGGGAAGATATTATCCGTGCCAAGTATCCAGAGCTCTTTAATACAGGTATGTAGTGAATTTCGGGGACGAAATTCCGTTATTAGGGGGGGAGAATGTAATACCCCGTAATTAATTAAAGAGTTTAGTGTATTTAAATTCAATTATGTGTGTGGATTCCTGTACCTATTATTGTGCATGCTTCATTGTTATATTAAGTTCATTTAATGGTGCATGTAAATTAATTGTGTATGTTAAAATAGTAAATTTATGTATTTAATTGTGCATGTATTATTATAATTAATTTTATTTGTTGATTATGTTTAATTAAGCAATATTAGTTAATTAGAATATTATATTTGTGTTATAAAGTATTATGATGATATAATATATTATTTTGTAATAACAATAATAATAATTATATTAGTTTAATAATAATAATAATAATAATATAATAATAATAATAAAAGTTTATTAATAATAATATTAGTAATAATAATAATAATAGTTATAATAATAATAATAGTATTAAACCAAAGTCATGATGAAACTAGAGATTAGGATAGGATTGCATCAATGGTTATGGTTGGAATTGAAGCCATATGGTTGGGAGGATGGTTAGTTGATGAAAAAAATAAGATATTTGTAATATTTATATTATATATTTTGTATATAAATTAACTAGCTTGCCTTAGAAGAAAATAAAAGGGAGTTAGAAGCAAAGTATAAATTCTAGAGAGCTATTTTATAAGAGTGAAAGGAAAAGAGAAAGAGAAAGAAGCTTGGACCGGTGTAGGCAATTTTACCCGACTACGCGCAGACCGGCGGATTTATTTTAAATCCAAAAAGGCAAGTTATTATCTACTTTTCCCCTTTGAATTAATAAATTAATTGTTTAGCTTATTTTTATGCATAGAGCCAAGGTTTGGAGGTTAATAAATTATTAATTTTATTTTGTTAAATTAATGGAATTTTAATTATATAGGATGGTATATATTTATTTAATGTCCTATGAAATTAATAATGGCTAAAAATAATTAAATAAGACTTTAGGGATTTTTCTAGAATTTTCTAGATTTTTCCGGGCATTTTCTGCAATTTCCGGCGACCTTCCGGCGAGTTTTCCGGTCGCCGGCAGTGGGGGAGACGACCGGAGTGATCCGGTGCGACGCGGCGCACCATAGGAGGTGTACGCGCGCATCCTGGCCATTAGTGGAGTCTGATTGATCCGGTGCATCGCGGTCCATGATACCGCGGTACACCCGGATCCGTGGACGTTGGATGGAGGAGATGTAGGTGGATTGATCCGGTGTGGCGCGCACGTAGGAAATCTGATGCAACCGACCAACCAGCACACGCCGCGTCAGCAAGGCACCCCTAGTGCGCGCGTGGCAGCGCGTGCACGCGCGTGGGACTCTCCAGACGCGCGTGGGAGCGCGTGGCTGATGCCAGACGCGCGTGGAGGCGCGTGGGAGAGTGGGGAAGGTTGGGCTGCGCGTGGGGAGGCTCTGGGAGGCGCGTGAGGGCGCGTGTGGGGTCCCTACAGCTGCTGGAAATTACCAGAATACCCCTAGGGCCTGTTTTGTAAATTCCAGAACCTTAAACTTGGATTTTTAGGTACTGTGTTGGTAATTACGGGTTTAACGGGCCACGAAATTATTATTTTAACACCCGTTACTTATTCTTATGGCCGATTAATCTTTTCTAAGCATTTATTGGCTCGTTCGCAGTACGGATACTAATGTGATTTATTTAACGACATTGTTAAATATAAATAGTGTTATTATCGTATTTAATGGTATCAAACATTACTGTTAAATTAAATAAGGCCATGGTTTTAGTCAGATAAATTATCCATGATATCTTATAGGATGTTTATACTGTTAATTGATATATAAACCATGATTATTATGCTGTGTGCATTTCAGGAAATAAATGGACTGTTTAATTATGTCGCATTTATATTATATGGATGTGTTGCCATATAGAACCATATGAGCTGGCTAATAAGTTTAGACTCATTTATACCTTATGCATTCGTTGCGATAGACAGATGTGTGGCTGTCGGGGTATGTGGTTTAATATTATTGGCATGTGTTGCCTAATTGACATACTCGGTATATTTATTAATATTATTGGCATGTGTTGCCTAAATTGACATACTCGGTACATTTATTAATATTGTTGGCATGTGTTGCCTAATTTATATGCTCAGTATATTCATCAGTACTTTGCGAGGTGTTATCACTGTGTAGTTCGTTATAGTCTGTGTTGTCAGTACCGTACACCATGTATAATAGCTGATTTCCCGGGTAGGGAAAGGCGACACTTGACCACCTAGTGTGAGTCTAAGTGATCACCGTCTATTCTGGTTGAGGTCATGTTATACATCGGATAGTTCCCGTAGGATGTATACAGATATAGTACTCAACCGATTCATAATGATTAATTTATTTGATTCTCTGATTTGGGTCATAGTAGAGAGGACTTGCTCGTGGGGTTGACCCACCATTGTTGTTATTTCAGGATACGGTCAGTATCCGTTTCAAGGCTGAGGTTAGCAGTGTGGGACCATCATCCGAACTCATCTACTCTTACGATCCAGTGCAGGGTAGAAGTTTTATGTAATACTTCAGTTTCAGTTTTTATTTACTTTTGACGTTGAACTCTCAGGGTTATATTTAGGGATCCCTGACGTAGGATTTCCAAGTTGTAATGAAGTACTGCATTAAATAAAGGATGGATGGATGTTGTATTATTTAATGTTTCTTTCCTGTCTAAATTCTTTTAATTCCATCATTTTGTATTCCATGCTTGTATATTGCCAATTGTTTTTGATATCCCTCGTTTTTCGTGTATAAGCCTGATCAACTTATGCGTGGAAAATGTGGGGGTGTTACATCTAGAGACTTCATTTTCTGTGCGAAAGGACCATTTTTCCCTTGGGCCCATACTTGGTCTATTTTTAACCCTTGCTTCCGTTTTCATTCTCATTGATTTCCATGACTTCATGGAAGGTCGCTTAGGTATCTTAGGGACGATACATCCCTAGAGACCTTGCTTATGTTTTCACTTCCACATTCAGGATCCGTTATCGGATCAACCTTCGGGTCGGACGCACTGACTTATAAAACCAGAGTCGTCACAATAACTCGCCGGTTCATTACGCCGACAGTCTTACTTGTCGGGGCTGGCTTTGGTTCTCAGGATTGTTGTGGTCGGTTTGTAATTTGTTAGCGACAGCACTTCAGCTTTATTTTTTTTATATTTTTTTATTTTGTTTTTTTTAAGTAGGAATGGAATAGTCATTCTTTTTGTCCGAAGGTGGAATGATTTTGATGAAATGACCATTCTCCAAGAATGGTAGAGAATGACGATTCCAAGTTTAAAATCGGGCACCAAACGTAAAAATGGAAAAAAAAAAAAAAAAAAAAAAAAAAAAAAAAAAAAAAACCATTCCATTCCCACTTTCTTTGTATTCCATTCTACCGTAATAAACTAACCCTAAATTCCGTAATTCATCATTAAGTAAATTCAAATTTCATACATCGTTCTATTCATGCCTATTTAAATTCACATATCATCATCCTTAGGTCCATATTTAGTCTTCGGGACCTTAAATAAACAATTCGGGGCCAAACGGGACACTCATTGGTGTGCTCGAGCACCTTCACATGGTGCTCGAGCACCCTTTCGCAGAAGATAGTGCTCGAGTACTGTAATATGGTGCTCAAGCACTGCTTCGTGAATAGCCCGAAACCCCATTTTTCAGCCATGTTCTTTCTTGTTACGGGTCCTAATGCATGTTACTAAGTCCCACAAACATCCAAGAACAAATCTACATCAATTTAACATGTAAAAATCCCATTAAAGTAGATCTAAGCATCAATTTAATAATTCATACATCAGGAACATCAATATGAACATATAGTCATAAAACCGTATTTTCTAGATCAATTTAAACATGGATTCAGATTTTAATAGTTCTTTAATCATCCCTAAAGTTATACTAGAGACATATAGATCACAGGTCTAAGGGAGAAGTATAGAACAAAGAACTTGTCTTAAACTTTCGGATCGAAAGCTAAACTCCTTCTTCTTTATTCTTCTTTTCTAATGGTCCTTCTTCTTCTTCTTCCTTCTCTCTCTCTTTCTCTTTCTCTCTCTAGTTTCTATTTTTCTCTTTCTAGATTTACTTTAAATGTATATATATTGATAAATATATACTACATATATCCTAGACCTAACCTACGTCTAACAAACTTAAACTTGGTAACTAATTTAATAAAACATTATTTTTAATGAAAATACTATATATATATATATATAGAGAGAGAGAGAAAGAGAAATATTATTATATATATAAGTACTAATCCCCATGGTCACTATCCAACCCATTTAGGATTCCACTCAAATAGTCCAAGACCCATCTAGCTGGTCCATAAGCTATACCCAAATCCTTAAACTTTCTAAAATAAAAATAAACAAATCATTTACTAGCACAATTAAACATTTGAACATAATTTTAATTTCACAAACACATCATATGAAATCAAATAAAATACACATACACAATTAGCCACATAAATAATTTAATTAACTCAATTAAAATAATTAAATAAAACAATTAAACACATAATTAAATATAAAAGCTATTAAACAAATAGCCACGTAATTAAATAAAAATGCAATCTTGAATGCTTCCACAACAGTTGCTTGGTTGCAATCGGAGATTTCTGAGGATTCCATGTTAAACCTGGTTAGGAAGTTTGGAGTTTTTCTTTTTTCATTTGCCGTATGGTAAATAGGTTCGATATGGTTTTTTTCTGCTTTTTATTCCCACTATATTGTGCCAAGAAAACCATGCACAACATCTTGAAATCCAGGATTGACTTTTAAGGTCTATTTTTGAACCATTCTAGTGCTAACCCTATTTTGTAAGGTCTATTTTTGAACCATTCTAGTGCTACCCCTATTAAGCTGGATGGGAATATTTTACACAAGAATAGATCATTTCGTGCATCCAAAGTCATTTTCTGGCTGTAGTGGTCTAAATGCTTCATTGGATCTTCAGTCCCATCAAATTTGATAAACTTTTGCATGATAAACCTTTTTAGCCTCCCAATTTGTTCTATCTCATTGGTGAAGGGGGTTTTGATTATGGAGGCTGTGAACTCTCTGGACATGTCTTCAGGCGTTTGGTCCTTCAGTCCCTTGATCTGTTCATCCACTTCTCTCCTGAACTTGCCCGGATATCGTTGTCAATCAAATGTTGAAGATATCCCTTCGGAATTAAAGTGTTACGTTTCTCAGATTCAGCGTGATCTTCAAAGCCTTGTGTTAGTGTATAACGTGGTATTCCTAATGTAGATTCCGCCGCGACTTGGGATTAACTGGCTGCGTCATTCACATTTTGTTCGGGCGTGGCTCGAAGTGCGATAGGATTTTGTGGAGGAATCCTTGGTTACTGAAGGTTGTTATTGTCCCCTTGAACAGTTGGGACTAGCAGCCGGTTCAACTGTTCCTTCCAATGCTCGAGCTGTTGATCTTAGGGGATCCGTCGATCAACAGCTGGCAAGGGAGGAGGCATCAGCCCTGAGTTTCTCGTTCTCCTGTTGTAGGGCATTGATTTAAGCGGTGCTTGCCTCACTGGCTTGCCTTAAAGTATTGATATACTGGGCAATTGGCCTCATTCGCTTGGCACATAGGATTGAATTATTCCTGCATCTCTTCATGCATTTTTGTATGATTTCTAACTGTTGCATTTGAATGGCGTCCGATCCCATTGTCATCCCGGAGCAATGTCGCATGTATCAAACAACTCAACAATGGTGGTGAGAGGCCTTTAATCCCCTTCCCACATACGGCACCAAAGTGTAAGTGTAAAAAATTTCAGCCCAAATATGATGATTCGACCCTAAAGATCAACACTTCAAACACTTAATCAGGAAAGTATACGAACTGTTGTACAGAATATTGAGAAAGAGAGAACAAAGGCTACTTTGAACGAGAATCAGATGATCTCCTTTTGATCTTAGTCTTTGTATTTATATTTGCTACAGTCAGGATTCTCTGGGGACGTTACGAACCGTTACATTTATAGCTTTAAATTTTTATAATTGTGTATCATTTATTTTCGGGCGTTATTGCCAGCTGCATGTGGTTATAACCTAAGGCTAGATTTTCCAAGCTGGATCTTAGTCATTGGGCTGCTTCGGATATTGGGTTTTTCCTTACTGTAACTTTATTCAATGGGCTACTCTCTCTGGACCGCGTGTATGATTGGGTTTCTTTTTTTACTCGGCTGACATATGGCATTTTATGAGTGGTGGGAAAGTTTCCCTCCACGGCTTCAATTGTTAGTATTTTGTCATTCACTTTAATGTCATTTGTACATATTTTTTAGTATATGCTAATGGCTATATTTTGGTAAATTTTGTTGGTACTTGTGATTCAAATGTGTTTTGGTTAGTGACCATCACTGTTTCTTGCTACTTGGAACAACATATCAGGTATCTTTTTAATTTTGTTCAACATATAGTACATATTTAGAAGTTATGACTTTAAGCATTGCTGACTAAGTTATGATAAGTGCACAAAACTTGAAATTTTGTACTCAAAAATAAATATTTAATTAATCTTTTATATTAGTTAAATGTTCTTATCTTTGTTTTTCATTTTTTATAAGGGTTAATTTCATAAGAAGAAAAGAAGGAAAATAACAAAAATATGAGAATTTCTGGCTACATAAAGGATTAGAATTTATTTATAGCTGATGAAGAGCGCCAGAACTATTGTAGGAGAGATGGTCTAGTACATAACCAACTTTATAAGGGATATCAAGTTCAATTCCTGATTTCAACACAATTGTTCTATTTTTTATACATGGCTAGTCAATTTCAAATTCAAAATTAGACCAGCATTGGATTTGTGGGAAAAGTTTTTCGAATCAAATATCAATTCAAATTGGAAACTAACAAGATTTTATCAATATTTAAATGTATTTAGATTTTTTTTCTTTTTCTTTTTTCCCTCTTGTATTTTGATTTTCAAGTTTTTTTTTTTTTTCTTTTTCCGTCCTAATTCTTCCCTTCTAAACTCTATCAATAGGGACTCTCAAAACCGGGGGAAGGATATATAAGGGAGTAGGGAAGAATATATTAGAGTTACAGATAGCTTTGTATTCTCTTACATCTTTTTTTGTAATTCTTTGCAATCTATAAAAAATTATTTTATTTTTATGTGTTATTTTCTTATTAATTTGCTAGCTTAAACACCCCCTCTTAAGGGAGTGATGAAGCCACCATGACTGAAATGTAACTAAATTCCTTTCTCTTGTATAAATTTTCCTCATCAGAGCATTTCTTTTATTCTGAATTTTATGTATATAAAAAAATGGGGTAAGTGCAAGCAACACCCCTAAAGTATACTTTTCTTAGTACTTTTACCCCCCTGCTTAAAAAGGTGTGCAAAAAACACCCCTATTCTTCTCAATTTGTGCAAAAACACCCCTCAATTAATATAATGCCTATTTTACCATTTTACTCTTCCAAAAATGCCTTTACCAAACCAAAAATTATGGGTTTTCGAGATGAAGGCTCAAAAAGGGAATTGAAGGGTTTCCTGTGTTTGATTGAAACCCCAAAATAAAGCAAAACTAGTACTGGCAGTTGTTGCAATAAGAGGAGAAGAAAAAAAAATGGTGCTTTGCCCCACCTTGATTTCTTCTGCTAACAAGGGGATAAAACAGAGCCTGTAACATCTAATTTTCAATTTTTTTTTCCTACATCTACATCTATATTTCGGTAAGCATTCAACTCCACTCTTTGGAGGAGTGCTTCTTGACGATAAATTATTGTTGCTACTATTCTTGCTACTGCAACTGCCTTTTATTCTTGAAGATAACTTCACAAACACTTCCTTCCTTTGGGGGCAGTTTGCATAGAATAACCAAAGGGCAAGACACAACATAGCTCCTACTGAAATAAGGACCAATCCCGTATTTACCATCTGCAAATAATGTTGCAGGGGAGGACAATGACCTGAACTAGTACTGGACAGTGACCTGAAGTGATATTTGGATAAAAGGAAAGGATTTTCCGGGTTCGCCATGGCCGTGATCGAAATTGGCGAAAACACGACGGCGAGGTGGAGCAGCAGAATCGATAATGCAATGAACTGATAAGGATGAGGAACATGACAATGAAATTTCCATTGAAAGATAGGTTTGTAATTGTTGGGGATTTTGGATATTTTTATACAATCTCATTTTTAAGTCCATTCACATAATCATATCAAAATACACTTTGGACTAAAACCCTTCTATATTCATATAATTAACAATGTAATCATACCACAATATATATAGTATAAATAAAACAATATACTAAAATAATAAGCTAGTAAAATAACAACAAATACATATTAGAGTAGTAGAGAGTAAGAAACTCCTGGCGTGTTTAATAGAGAGGCACACAATACTGCACTATCCTAAAGCCTTTACAGCCTCTCTACGTGCAGGATGTGACGACTATGAAAGGCTCCAAGATACAACTCCAATGTCCTCCATGTGCACATTCACAGATTGACAATCACCAAATCTTGTAGTGTCATGTTGCCCATAAACTCAGATGTATAATTAAATATATATAATATAGTATTTGGTTGAAGAATGAAGGAATGAGTTTTAGAAAAGAAACTGAAGAAGAGAAGTAAAAACTGTTGGGTTTTAATAAAATAATTTACATGTAGAAATCAAGAATACTATAATTAATTAAACAGATAATTTAGTCTCGTACCTGATTGATGATTAACGCACATATACCTTTAGATTTTGGATGATAGCCTTAGAATTGTTTGTGATCCTACAAAATATTAGAGTGCTTTACCCCCTTCTGAGAGTTGTTCTTCGATAAGGCTGAATAAGGGTTTAAAACCCTTATATAACAACAACCCCGTACGCGGGCGCCGGGGGGGGGGGGGGGGGGACGGCTTCTCTACAACTAAACATACCTAAGTCTCCCTTCCCATCATGAAAACTTAGATATAAATGGTTAGAATTAAATCATACCAAATAATTTGGAAAACCACAATCCAACGTTATAAAACCATACTCCCAATTAGACCACCAAATTGAAAAGTACAACCCAATCCATCAAGTACCAATAATCACATTGCAATCATATTTTAGCAAACATAGTGCATAGGACCATAAAAAAAAATTTATTATTTATATATAAAAATTTCCAACAATCTCCCACTTAGTCCATGCACTCTAAGTTTTATAAAAATGACATTGTGGATGGCAACACACTTTAGAAAAAGTCGAGTGGTCACTCATTTTTGTTTTATAAAAATACAATTATCGAAATAGATGGATTGATACTTTAGAACACTCTCCTCCATAGACTTCCTCAATAGTGGATCATGAATACGTAGACAAGTAATATATTAGTCTAAACAGTTCCATGATCTCAAAACCGATTCCATCAGGTTTCAAGCAAATATAGTGGTTTTTACTGTATTTCATGAGATGTGCAAACTACATGTGGTCTAAACGCACACCTCACTATTCGTCCCGCTTCATATCATTGCGGTATGACACCTGAACATATTACAATAAACCGCCAACCTTCTGTTCAGTGTCAGGGTTTACCAATATGGAGCCAATCTCATATCTAGCCCAAGCTATCCTCATGGAGTACGTGTGAAAACTCCCACAGGCAAACTTTAATATTTATGTTTGGATTTACCAATGTGGTGTCAATCTCACATCTAGTCCAAATAACCTCATGAGTGTATTATCACTCCCAGACAAATCTTATATTTAGATTTACCGATATGGTGTCAATCTCATATCTAGCCCAAATAACCAAATGAGTGAAATATCACTCCCAGACAACCTTTAATAATTATTTTGAATTTAAATAACTGTCACCATAGATGTAAACTGGAGGAAAAATAACTATCACCACAATGCGTACAGAAACTAACTGTAATGTAGCATATACAAAAGAAATATCAGACATCATAACATAATGACTCTTAAATACCTATCCGAATCACATGTTCTTTAAATACTTTATTATCTTCGGCTGAAGACTTTAGTAAGAGGATTTGCAACAATCTTTCTGTAACCATATAGGGAAATCTTAATGACACTTAAACCTTAAAACCTTCTCATGCTTGAAAATGTACTTTATGTTAATGGGCTTACTACGCTTGGTCACCCTTAAATTGTTTCCATATATTTAATTAACATAAGCCTTTAGAAAAAGTCCAAGTATTCTAGTAGCACGATCTCTATGAATCCTAATGCCAATGACATACTTTGCATACCCATGTCATTCATGTCAAAAACTTTACATAAAATTCTTAATATCATGTATCACAACATATAGGACAAGGAAAACAAAAAATAACTCCCACTGAACTTGAGGTAAATGTATTTATCCATAACATTTTCTTTGAACCTACAATTAATAACCACTGTACCAAAATTTGGATATCACTGCTGTAAAACTTGCTTAAGCCATAAATGAGTGAAAATGAAAAAATGACTCTTAAAGAGTCTTTTAATGAAATTGGAAAAAAATCTCAAAGAAATCAACACTTCACTTTTATTTAAACACTTAGTCATCAATTTTGTCTTGTATCCATCAAACACCTCAAAAACACCGACTACAACATACTTCCAAGCTCTAGAAGATCTCCTAAGCTAAACATGTTTAGGAACTAAATTGGAAACTAAAAGAAAAACCTACAAAGAAGAAATAACTAATTGAGTGGGAATAACTGAAAGAGTGGGAACATGAGCTTTAACTGAAATCACTAAAGAAAGTAAAATGAAACCTGAAATAAATAGAATATTTGCTGAAAATGTTTTTCTGCAAAAGAAACTACAATATCTTAAACTCCCACTGGATTCACCACTCTCATTAAATATGCATGACATATTCTAATAATCTCCATAGGTTTACAGGATAGTAAAATTTCGAATCCTTTAATCTTTCAAGATACCCAATAAAATAATCATTGGTAGTGTGAGTATTAAGCTCCTTAATATCTGCATTCTATAACTCTGTCTCTATAAGACATCCTTACATTTTTATTTTTCTGCAACTTTATTCTGTTCAGGAAAACTAGGAGTGGTGTACTGTGGCACAATGCATTGCTCTTTAAGTATGTACTGAAAGTATTACAATTTACACCCTCCTTACTATTCTCCCATTAAAACTCACAACCTTAGTACGATCTTAAAACCATAATCATTATACCCAACTACTTTAAACTTTAGTTTGGTATGTTTTACACATATCAAGTGCTTCGGATTCTGGTGGATCAAGTATACAATTATACCTTGAGAACCCATCAATGAAGACAATGAAATACCTTTACCCCAAACGAGCTGCAATAAGAAATGAACCACAAATGTCGGTATATTATCCAAAAGACTGAATGACCGACTAGCCTCAAAAATTACGTTTTTTAGCATCTGTCCTTTAACACAACCAACGCATAAAATTTGTGGCCCAATAATCTCATCCTTGACCAAGTGTTTAAGTCTCTTTTGAGAAACATTCCCCAATATCCTATGCATAGCATAAATGAATCCTCTCTAACCAAAGCACGATTTTATTCGGAAGGTATCAAGTCTATAGAAAAAACAAGAAACAAGTAGGATCACATCCGAATCCATCCACCATGTCTATACTTATACTTTTTCCAAGTTAGGCTCAAATATTAATATGGCAATTTTTTTTCCTACTTTATTTTTCTTTTTCACCACAATGACCTTTTTCTTTTGATGTCCTTTTATTTCTACAGAACCAACATTTATCATTCTATGATCAATGTATTTTCATGTATTATTCTATCTTTCTTTATTCTGTTTAGTCTTATACACTTTTTGCCGCCTAATTTTTTCTTAAAACTATTCTTGCTGTCACGACAAGATAAGCTGACTCGGTTTTGACACCCTTAAATCACTCCCCTTCAATCACACAAAGTGCTGACAGCTGGTTAATGTCACATTTAACTTCTTGTGAATTATAATTCACCTTGAAAGGCTGAAAAACCTAAACAGAGAATAAATCACCATGTGAACTAATTACTTATCATCAAATATGATTCCCTACTACCTTAGATCATTAGCCAGCTTGCACATCATATAGATGTACTTCCTTACTGAACCATTGTCATCATATCTGACTAACATAAACCATGTCAGATAATAGTATTGTTGTTGTTTCTTAATGCCTATTAACTCTTTCTTGATAAAATTAAGAAGATAAAATCAAGAAACTCATTGGCAGTATCAAAAACTAGAATACCATCCTGAATTGTATGACCAATAGAAGCATAAATTAATCTAATGGCATGGTAGTACCTTTAGTCCACATAAAAAAAATGTAACTACTTTTCTACCTAAGAAGATTCTGCACTAGACATATGGGTTTCTTCTTAAAATAAAATACAGACTCGTAGTCCAAGAAATCAAAATCTGTCTTCTAGGCAATATAATTTTAACCATTCAATGGTTCAATCCCTATGAGCTATCTTTAAAATTGCGGAAGCGTATATAACCTGAATTGATGTTATATTGAATAACACCACATAAACAACATATAAAATAATATGTCACAGTTTTAGGGATTATTACTTTAATTCGTGCTTGGGGTTTTAAGTCGAATTTCTTAGGGTGTTTTACTATGTGCAAAAAACCGTCCACCTTGCGGGAACAAATAAAATGCCATCTAAAAATTACCTTTTAGCAGAATTTTATATTTTACTTTACCCCCCAAACCTGCGATAAAATCGCGCATAGACCTATTTGATTATACTTGAATTATTGCTAAACACTTCCACTACCTTTTGGTAATGGGGTTGTTTAGTTATAATCTAAGCACTCTCAAATATTCTACTCACTACATTAAAGACATTGATCACCTTTTAGCAGAACTTATGCCCTCATTTAGGTAAGTACACTGTAAGACCTCAATAAGACCAATGCCTTAAAATTTCAAAAAATAATAATAACCTCTATGAGCATGTCACCTTTGGCAGACATTACACACTTTGGTTACCATCTTTGAAACGGTCAATTTACCGATCTTCCTAAACCCCAAGAAAGAACTTATGCTGCAGAAGTTTCATTTATTTAAGTTCAATAATTTCTTTATAATTCACATAAACTAAACCCAAATATTATGGAACACTTAATTTTACTGTAATTTAAATGGCTCTAACACAAATAAAATTAAGTCTCCTCATACATATCAAGAAATTACAGTGAATAATATAAAGCATGCACATCAATCAAGATTTAAAAATCTTAGTTCTTTTTATACTTTAATTAAAAGAAAATAATAAAACTTAATGCATGTAATTCAAGATAAATAACTCATAACAGAGATCTCAAATATACTGCATAACAGAGATATCAAATAATACTTCAAGAAGCATATGTGCATGTAAAGCAAGTTTTAATACCTCAGTGTACATTAATTGACCATGACATTGGATTCACCTTATATTAATATATATAAACCCTTATTCAATATATTTCACATGACATTGGATTCACCTCTCTGTCATGCATATATATTGACCATCAATTAATGAAAAAGAAACTGGTAATATGTGATTAATCCAATAAACATGCTTGAGACAAATATCAATTGATATTGTTCAGGTTACACTAACCTTATATTCAATATTCATCAAGTTTAAACCTGATATCAAATAATTTACTCATGCACTATATACACAATTGTATATACATACATGCTGGACAAATTAGTAACTTAATAAACATATATATACTAGTCCATATAAACTAACTTGTAATTCTAGATGAAACTAGTCCACGCATGAAACAAAAGATTTTCAAGTTTAAAATTAACTTGTAGATGAACCCACTCTAAATTCATGAAACCACAAACTTTATTATTCTTCATGTTCATGCTGTACATATGTGGATGTGGTGGTTTATGACTTCAAATAATGCATCAAAACAGAAAATTAATGGATTATTCACACAAAAATCAGCCATAACCCATGACATATAAAATCTAGGTTTTTGATTTTCGTGAATTCTCAAGATAGAAAAATCAATTATGATGTACACATGCACAGATAATCTTCAAGCAAAACAGAAAAATACGTAATATAATAATATTATTCTATTCATCAATCACGTAACAATTTGGGTTATGATTCATGTAATAGCTAGTAATACACACGCTTAAGCAATTTACATGATCCTCGAGGTGAACAATGACTAACCAATGCCCATTTCACAAGAACTTTCAAACCGAAAAGAATTATGCTTCCACAGAATATATCAAAACGAAAACACATCGATGGATGCAAACAGAACAAATATAAAGTTTCGATTCGACATTAAGTAATAATATCAATTTGTGATCCGACTTTAAAATATATATATATTCTCGATTTCTACACCAAATTATTTTCCCTTTTAATTATATGTTAAATATTGACAGCATAATTAATTCTTAAATCGATTAATATCATACTGATGTCAATAAATAATATGTAATTCATTCTTTTTCCTGATTTCTACAATATAAATCCTAACTAAACTTGGCTCTGATAATAATTGTTGGGTTTTAATCAAATAATTTACATGTAGAAATCAAGAATACTACAATTAATTAAACAGATAATTTAGTCTCGTACCTGATTGATGATTAACGCACATATACCTTTAGATTTTGGATGATAGCCCTAGAATTGTTTGTGATCCTGCAAAACATTAAAGTGCTTTACTCCTCTCCTAAGAGTTATTCTTCGATAGGGCTGACTAAGGGTTTAAAACCCTTATATAACAACAACATGGGGGACGGCTTCTTTACAAATAAACATACCTAAGTCTCATTTCCTATCATGGAAACTTAGATGCAAATGGTTAGAATTAAATCACACCAAATAAGTTGGAAAATCACAATTCAACGTTATTAAACCATACTCTTAATTAGACCATCAAATTGGAAAGTACAACCAATCCATCAAGTATCAATAATCACATTGCAATCCTATTTTAGAAAACGTAGTGCATAGGACCATAAAATAATTTTTATTATTTATATATAAAAATTTCCAACAAGAACGTCTTTAATCTGTTAGAATAACCATATATTTATAGGCTATTTTCACAGCCTTAGCCAATAGACATAACTAGTCATAAGGGGTCACGTCACACCTCTTCAAAAATAAGAAGTTTTAAAAGCTTTTATGTCTTATTCAAAAAAACCTAACAATCCCCCACAAGTTTTTAAAACTTCAAACTTCAAAATATTATATAAAGATATAAATATAGATATATGGAAAAATAAAATAACTTGGCAACTGAGTACTATGCAATAGGTGCAAAAGTCTTCTGGACTTGAACTTGCACTTAGTGTTACTGTCTCCATCTGAGGAACCCGAGAGACTAGGTCTTGAACTCGGCCCCTTGAATCAGATTTCAACATGTAGCACACAAAGTATTGACTTAAGACTTGATTAGCGATGTAGCACTATTAATGGCCATGCGCTGGTATCTTAATTCTCATGAGAGTTACTAGAGAATAGCCTAATTCTCATAGTCGTGGCCTCACGACTACTCTCACTTAGGTGAGTCCTCTAAAGGTACATGTGACCTATACCTTACAAGAGTTTGCTTGCCTCAGGCTCATTCAGTGAAAAACCCTTCCTAACATCACATTAAATAGCACTGGTGCCATAGGGATGGGTAGGAGTAGATTTTCATGAGAAAACTCCTAATAAGAAAGTGTTGTAAATAAGTCACGCAGTACGGATTGTTTCTACACGTTGAACCTAATTCATGGGATCTCCAATCACAAAGGACAGGTTACTTCCAAAGGTGACTCCGTTAGGGCTTAGGCCCATCCCCCTCGACACTTCTAGGACTATGCTCCTAGAAATTAAGAATCCCAGTCTCTTATATTATTTTATTTCTCTAGAGAATTCTAGGACTACGCTCCTAGAAAGAAAAGACGGTCTTTCTATTTTAAAACGTCTTTGAAGTACGTGCATCCTCCTACTTCTATCACTAGCTATTGACTTAAATCAACTGTTAACATGTCTCAAAGACTAGAAGAACACAATGGTTAATCGTAAAATGATATATACACACTTTAAATATATAAACATCTCTATACATAATCACTGCATCAAGTTGCACACTCAGAATCTCTAATTTATGCAAATATCATCATCACAATAATTTTCATAATAATGATAAACATATAATTGTAGTGTATGTATACCCCACATTTCAAGATTATAAAATAATTGATGAGGAAAGATAGGAACACAAAATCTTATATTTGAATCAATACATAAATATAAGATATAATGTTATATAAATAAATTTTAAAGCACACTGGTGATATTAACTAAAGCAAAGAAGATGTCTCATTTAAGTTTGGACTCAAACAACTGCTTGAGTACCAATCAAACTAGTGCTTTGAATAACATATGACTGTTCTCAGGTCTAAACATCTTACTCATTAATTTATTTATTTTAAATTCAGACCCAATAGTTGCAAATATAATTGCATGTATTTCAAATACGGTCAAAATAGTGTGGATGATGAAATCAATTCATCCCAAATAGAATTATTCATCCTTTTTTTAAAAAAAAAAAAATTTTGAAAATAAACGTTTTCTCTCCAAATGAAACCATTTCACAAAAATCGAATTGCTCTTTACTCACTTGTACATACGGCTAAACAGATGTTGCTTATAGTTAGAAAATGTATTTTAACAAAATAAGTAAACAACGGTTACAGTAATGTTTTGGTAGGACTATATATCACTAAATATTTATTATCCCTCTAACTCTAAGATAATCCAGAATGAAACGTTATGTGATTTTCCAAAATTCAATTTTGAAACGTTCAATTTTTACTTTTAATTTTTTAGGATCCAAAATTCAAAAGATATGTCTTTTCTAAAAACAAGACGGTTAATGCATTTGAATTTAATGGTAATGAACTCTACTAAAAACAGGGGACTCTCCACAGCTGTCAATCTAATGGTTAATAAATTACTGAAAAAATACATGGATTTCCAACTATATTAGGATTCACAATAAAAAGTTATTTATTATCCTTCCAACTCTAAGATAAACGTTGTGTGATTTCCTAAATGATGCAACTTTTCAAATTTTATTTAAAAGTAATAAAATTCAAAATATGATTATTATTTATCATTATTAAAAATGAAAAAGAGTTTTAATTTAAATATACAACTCTTACTAAAAGACGTGACTTTTAAGTGTGTTTTCTATTTAAAAGTAATAAAACTCAAAATGATAATTTTTTTTTCTTCCTTATAACACTAATTAATAGACCACAGGAGTCCTATTGAAATAGAATAGTATTTGATATGCAATGAACCAGTTTGAAGTCTATACACGGTGCTGTATATATATATATAATTTTACTTTATATCTCTTTTGTTTTCTAAATAAAAGATTCTTTCCAAATGACCAGAGACACGAAATACAACTTTCGTTTGAACCAAGTGGTGTCTCTTAAACGTTGTTCAGAGTCTTAAAATAACATCGTAGTTATAACAATGAATAGCCATAATAAAAATAATTTTAATCAAATTCACTAAGCATATGACTATATATATATATAATATATATACACATACACACGAGAGTTATATCCAATCACATAGTCCTTGTAATTAAGGACTAATTGAGTCTAAGTACTCTTCTTATTCCCAACTCTCTGAGATACTTAACAAATCAGAATATGCAACATATTTTAATTTCATATAGAACACACAGTCAACAAACAAATGTTTTTTTACATGAAATTGAACTTTGAATTTCATGTTCAAGAAAACACATTCAAATATACATTTATGGAGCACTTATGTGTAAGTGTCTAAATATAAGTGCAAAGTTCTAACAAATGTGTGATAAAGCATGTATTCTGAAACATTATATAACAAGTTCTTCACATTAAAGTATGTACTAATGCAGAAAAACATTATAAGTTAAATTAATATTTTATAATGCTAACTAATATGAGTTTTCATATCAACAAGTATTATATATATTTAATTATTTATGTGTTACTTCAGACACACACACATAGATAGAATGAAAAATATAACATTCAACTTGTATCCCAATATAGTTGTTTCAGAACCGATGTGTCCTTACTTACGAAATATATATATATATATATATATATATATATATATATATCAATGCGACCTTTTTATATGGTATTCTTTTAAACGTAAGAAACTCATTCCAAACAAAGTCCTCTAATATTCGAATTCAAATTCCATATATATATATATATACACACACACACATACACACATATTTAAATCAATACATTTTTTCGAACAGGTATGTACTGCATCCGTTTGGACGTGACTATTTTATTTGCTGTAATTGTGTTATTTTCTCGTACAACTACATAGAATCAACTAAACTATACAGAATCAATTACTATTCCTATTTTTAATATAACACTTTTCTTTTGAAAAGAATTAAAAGTAAAAATT